>NC_062546.1:145925036-147175036 GCF_016906955.1 Phacochoerus africanus | reverse complement strand
TTGTTTAATTTCATCTTGTCAAAGCAAGAAGCATTCCCTTGGCAACCAAGTTGTGTCCTCCTCCCTGTGGGCATGATTCTGGCGTATAATTATATGATGCAAACTAGTCAGATATTATTATTATTATTATTGTTTTCTTTCTTTTTTCTTTTTTTTATTTTTCCACTGTACAGCAAGGGGATCAAGTTATCCTTACATGTATACATTACAATTACGTTTTTTTTCCCCACCCTTTGTTCTGTTGCAACATGAGTATCTAGACATAGTTCTCAATGCTACTCAGCAGGATCTCCTTGTAAATCTATTCTAAGTTGTGTCTGATAAGCCCAAGCTCCCGATCCCTCCCACTCCCTCCCCCTCCCATCAGGCAGCCACAAGTCTCTTCTCCAAGTCCATGATTTTCTTTTCTGAGGAGATGATCATTTGTGCTGGATATTAGTTATAAGTGATATCATATGGTATTTGTCTTTGTCTCTCTGGCTCATTTCACTCAGTATGAGATTCTCTAGTTCCATCCATGTTGCTGCAAACGGCATTATGTCATTCTTTTTTATGGCTGAGTAGTATTCCATTGTGTATATATACCACCTCTTCCGAATCCAGTCATCTGTTGATGGACATTTGGGTTGTTTCCATGTCCTGGCTATTGTGAATAGTGCTTCAATGAACATGCGCGTGCATGTGTCTCTTTTAAGTAGAGTTTTGTCTGGATATAAGCCCAAGAGTGGGATTGTGGGGTCATATGGAAGTTCTATGTATAGATTTCTAAGGTATCTCCAAACTGTTCTCCATAGTGGCTGTACCAGTTGACATTCCCACCAGCAGCACAGGAGGGTTCCCTTTTCTCCACAGCCCCTCCAGCACTTGTTATTTGTGGATTTATTAATGATGGCCATTCTGACTGGTGTGAGGTGGTATCTCATAGTTATTTTGATTTGCATTTCTCTTATGATCAGCGATGTTGAGCATTTTTTTCATGTGTTTGCTGGCCATCTGTATATCTTCTTTGGAGAAATGTCTATTCAGGTCTTTTGCCCATTTTTCCATTGATTGATTGGCTTTTTTGCTGTTGGGTTGTATAAGTTGTTTATATATCCTAGAGATTAAACCCTTGTCAGCTGCATCATTTGAAACAATTTTCTCCCATTCTGAAAGTTGTCTTTTTGTTTTCTTTTGGGTTTCCTTTGCTGTGCAAAAGCTTTGATTAGGTCCCATGGGTTTATTTTTGCTCTAATTTCTATTGCTTTGGGAGACTGACCTGAGAAAATATTCATGATGTTGATGTCAGAGAGTGTTTTGCCTATGTTTTCTTCTAGGAGTTTGATGGTGTCCTGTCGTATATTTAAGTCTTTCAGCCATTTTGAGTTTATTTTTGTGCATGGTGTGAGGGTGTATTCTAGTTTCATTGCTTTGCATGCAGCTGTCCAGGTTTCCCAGCAATGCTTGCTGAATAGACTTTCTTCTTCCCATTTGATGTTCTTGCCTCCCTTGTCAAAGATGAATTGACCATAGGTGTCAGGGTTTATTTCCGGGTTCTCTATTCTGTTCCATTGGTCTGTCTGTCTGTTTTGATACCAGTACCACACTGTTTTGATGACTGTGGCTTTGTAGTATTTCTTGAAGTCTGGGAGAGTGATGCCTCCTGCTTGGTTTTTGTTTCTCAGGATTGCTTTTGCGATTCTGGGTCTTTTGTGGTTCCATATAAATGTTTGGATTGTTTGTTACAGTTCTGTGAAAAATGTCCTGGGTAATTTGATAGGGATTGCATTGAATCTTTAGATTGCTTTGGGTAGTATGGCCATTTTTACAATATTGATTTTCCCAATCCAGGAACATGGACTATCTTTCCATTTCTTTACATCTTTGATTTCTTTGATTAAAGTTTTATAGTTCTCAGCATATAGGTCCTTTACCTCCTTGGTCAGGTGTATTCCAAGGTATTTGATTTTGTGAGGTGCAATTTTAAAAGGTATCGTATTTTTGTATTCCCTTTCTAATATTTCATTGCTGGTATACAGAAATACAACTGACTTCTGAATGTTAATCTTATATCCTGCTACTTTGCTGAATTTATTAATCAGTTCAAGTGGTTTTTGGGTTGAGTCATTAGGATTTTCTATGTATAGTATCATGTCATCTGCATACAGTGACAGTTTTATCTCTTCTCTTCCTATATGGATGCCTTTTATTTCTTTTGTTTGTCTAATTGCTGTGGCTAGGACTTCCAAAACTATGTTGAAGAGCAGTGATGAGAGTGGGCATCCCTGTCTTATTCCAGATTTGAGTGAGAAGGCTTTCAGTTTTTCCCCATTGAGTATTATATTTGCTGTGGGTTTATCATAAATGGCTTTGATTATATTCAGGAATGTTCCCTCTATACCCACTTTGGCGAGGGTCTTGATCATGAATGGATGTTGGACTTTGTCAAGTGCTTTTTCTGCATCTATTGAGATGATCATATGATTTTTGACTTTTTTTTTCGTTAATGTGGTGTATGATGTTGATTGATTTGCGTATGTTGAACCATCCTTGTGAACCTGGGATGAACCCTACCTGGTCATGGTGTATAATTTTTTTGATATGTTGTTGGATTCGGTTGGCTAAGATTTTGTTGAGAATTTTTGCATCTATATTCATCAATGATATTGGGCGATAGTTTTCTTTTTTGGTGGTATCTCTGTCTGGTTTTGGAATGAGGGTGATGGTGGCATCATAGAATGTCTTTGGGAGTATTCCTTCTTCTTCAACCTTTTGAAAGAGTTTAAGGAGGATGGGCACCAGTTCCTCTTTATATGTTTGATAGAATTCAGAGATTATTTTTAAATTAACCCATCATTTCCCAATAATTTACAGCCTTTGTGACACCTATATTTTTCTGTGAAAAAGGAATCAAACATTTTTTCTGCCTAAGCATTTAAAAACAATAATAAGGGGAGAAGAAGAATGAGAAATTCCGGTTGTTATGGGAAGAGAGAAATTGTATATACATGGTCCTTGCTGTGGATGAGGTATTAGGACCTGCCCATTTATCTGACTTACAATTTTGTTATTGCTTCTATATTCTTATATTGAGGGAGGTGGCATCAAATAGACTGTTAAATGAGCCTGTGTGTATGTGTGTGCACTTAGGTGTATCTTGGGAAAAGATGAGCTTTGTTGTTTGGTACATGTTTTTAATTGACTCTTTCTGTCTCTTGACAAATTCATATGTTGAAACCCTACCCCTTCAATGTGATGGTATTAGGATATGGGGCTTTGGGAGGTAATTAGGATTAGATAAGCTTATAAGGGTGGAGCCTTATGGATGGGATTAGTGCCCTTATAAACAACACAACAGAGAGCTTGCTACTCTCCCCTGTGTGATGACACAGTGAGAAGTCAGCAGTCTGCAACTTGGAAGAGGGCTCTCACTGGAACTGGACCATGCTGGCTCTCTGATTTTGGACTTTTGGTTAGAAAAAATTTCTGTTGTTTATAAGCCACTCCTTCTATGGTATTCAGTTATAATAGCTCGAACTGACAAAGGCAGTAGTCTTAAATTCACTCAAATCATACAGGTGGAACTAAATTTATTATTTTTATAAATAAATTCTGTTTGCTTGAGTGCAATTAAGTTATTCACAAAGCATTTTCTGTAAAAAAGGGAAAATAGGGAATTCAACATTTTTTTCTCAACTGCAGACATGAATAAGCAGGAGGATGAATTTAAAAATGCTTATAGGAGTTCCCTCGTAGCCTAGAGGTTAAGGATCTGGCATTGTCCCTGTGGTGGCTCTGGTCACAGCTGCGGCATGGGTTTGATCCCTGGCCCAGGAACATCCGCATGCTGTGGATGTGGCCAAGAAAACACTTATAATCTGTAGTGGCTTGTTCCAGAAACATAGAGGAAAACACATTTAAAAAAAATTTTTTTATATTATTTTTTGAAACACTAAAAATGGCTATATGCTCACTATAGAAAATTTGACAAACTACAGTAAAACCAAAAGCAGAAAAAAATTAAACTCAAATTTCATTTCCCACACATAGATACAGTTAACATTTTGAAATATTTTCTTTTTCTAGGATTAGGTTTCTTTTAAAAAATATTTTTTTTTTTTTTTTTTTTTTTTTTTACTCAGAAAGGACTTTTAAGAGTTAAAGTCTATAAAAAGTCATTTCCAGAGTTCCTGTTGTGGCACAGCTGAAATGAATCCCACTAGTATCCATGAGGATACGGGTTCAAACCCTGGCCCTTGCTGAATGAGTTAAGGATCTGCTGTGGCCATGAGCTGTGGTTTAGGTCACTGGCGTGGCTTGGATCCCACATTGCTGTGGCTGTGTGGTGTAGGCCAGCAGCTGTAGCTCTGATTCAACTCCTAGCCTGGGAACTTTCATATGCTGTGAGTGCAGCCCTAAAAAAAGCAAAAAGAAAAAAAGGCATTTCCTTGCTAATACACTAATATTTGGTACTGCACATTTAAAGGTAAAACATAATGGGAGGACATGATATAACTTTAAGTGAAAATAGCTGTTATGTCATCATTTAACTATAGTATTTACCCTTCACCAGCAATACCACTGCTAGAACGCTGTCTTCAAAGGACAACCTGAAATACAAAAAGAGAGACTTGAGATATTTCTCACAGAATTACTTATCGGGAAATTGTTAGCTAATGGTGTCATGTCCAAGTGATCGAATACTACACAGCCACTCAAATTATAGGGATTTTAAAAATAACATGTGAAATGATTACTAACCAATGGTAAGCAAAAAAAGCAGATTTCAAAGTTTTATGTAAAATACAATCACAATTATGTTTTCACATAATTGAGTAGAAGAAGAAAGCAAACGAAATGCATTACCAAAATACATCATAAAACACCAAAAGAGTTATATCAATGCTGGGATGATAAATAAATCTGGTTGTTTTCTCTGCAATTTTCTGCATATCCAAACATTTTCCCCAATGAATGTGTATTTTATAGTCGTATTTTTTAAAATAAAAACAAGAATTCAAACTATTCCTGTGCCCCATTTTCTGGGAGCCATTCTTGAAACACAAAGGAAGAAATTAATAGCACCAAGCATCCCTTCCTCTGAATAGTTCCTGTGTTTCTAATCACATGGCAGCTGTTTGCTTGGTAATAGTCTGCTCTGAGTTTTATAGAAGCCACATTTTTTAACTGAGTGCTTTGAAGAGACTTCAGAACCATGTAGAAAGCAGAGTAGGGGCCCTCTCTTTGGCGGCGTTAGCTTGTAACACAGTTTGAAATATTTTTTCAGAGATGGTTACAGCCCTCCCGATTAGTATCCACCTTTCTCAGTGGCCCAGGCACAGGGCTCCTGCAAGACTGGACATAAAACACTTTCGGAAGACACTTCGTGGGATCAATGCAGGCCTGAGCTCTTCATCACAGCTGGGGCCCTTGCCCAGGCTGCAGCAACAGAACCTGGCCCAGGGTTTTCTTTGCTTTCCTCCTGGGGAGGTGGTACCTGAAAACACCCATTTCTGATTGTGCAGAGGGGATGAATTGATGCCTCTGTCTCTGGGCTGGGCCTGTCTACCCTTTTGTTTTTCACTATGGCTTTTTCCCCATGGGCACATCCGTGGCTCCAAAAGGCCTTTCCTTCAATGGCAAAACCCAAACTATTGGAATCTAGGGTTTTTCTCTACTTTGGTGGGGGCAGGTGGTCAATGAGAGGGAGCTACTTAACTGCCAAGCTCTTGGTGGTCTCAATGTAATAAAAAAGAAAACACACTTTTCTCACTGGGCTGGTGGGGAGGGAGGGGATGAGCTGGCTCCAGGCAGAAAGGAGCACGGGGCTTTTTCGGGGGCAGTCCAGTGCCACGTGTAGGTTTTGTGACCTCTGTGATCCAACGTAAGTCATCTGATCCGCTTGGCAAAGAAGGGAATGTCCTTGACTAGAGGAGACGCTGGATGTTCTCTGAGCTGGCTTGGGGATCGATATTCAGAACACAAGGGTCAAGGGCTGGTCGTCAGTTATGAATCCTTCCCCATTACAAGAGGAAATGAACAGACCATACACCAGCCAACAATGAAAAAGGTGCTTCTCTACTCAGGAAGCAGGGACTCTGGTGGGCATGGAGCTCTGGGGACGAGCTAAAGCAGCAGGTGCTGCTGAGGCATCATTGATAATCCTTAATGGGCTGGGGCTGTGCTGGGGGAGGGGCGCCGGAGGCTGGATTCCTGCCTCCCCCCCCCCCCGCCCCGGGGGAGAACCCCAGCCCCGCCCAATGGCCCACTTTCCTCTCTGCCCTCCCCCACGGCGCCGTCCCTTTGAGGTACGTCTTCCAGCTTCTGGGACAGACCCAGCTGATACCAGGGGGAATAACTATAGCTGCTTGGCTCTTACTCCACCTGCCGGCACCCCATCTACGCTCTGGTCCCACTTCCTTGCTCTTCCGGTCTGTTCGCAAGCCCCGCGCCAGCTCAGTGCCCTCCTCCAGCAGCAGAAGGGCCTTCCAGGGTGAGTCAACCCTCTACTTGCATTGATTTTCAACTGATTGAAAGAGAATTGAGGGGGCTGGGGCGGGGGCGAGGAAGAACTTTATTTATTAATTACAAATTTCAAAAGGAAATTAGTTTGGAAGATTTTCTGATTGTAAAAATGGCACCCTCCTGGTAAGAAAAAGAAACCTCATCTCAAATCCTAATATAAACTGGTAACCACCGTTAACATCTTGGCGAACATTCTTCTAGAAATCTTTTGTTGCTTCCTCCCCTCCTTCACTGCCCTCCCCATACATTCTTTTCTACATTCTCAAATGAGAATATACTATATATTACGTTCTTTTGATTTTTTTTTTAATTTAGGAAACAATCGTTTGTTCTTCAACCTGTTTTCCTTTCACTTCAGCAGTGTGTCTGAGACTTTTCATATTGATAAATATAGCACCATGTCTTTATTTTTGTGATTGTATAATATTTATATTATATGGTGTATCTTAATTTAACTAAAAACACTCTTGATAGCTATTTCATTTACTTTCAATTTATAGTATTAATGGTTCTCTATTACTTTCCTTTAGTAGAAGCAATAGAGTAAAAATATGAGGAACAATATTTGTAGACTTTTCCCCAATATCTCTATTACATAAATTTCTAGAAATAGAGTCACAAAGTTCAAAGATATGCACATTTACTATTTTCACTTATATAACTAAACGGGTTTCCATTGGATTCTTTTATTTCTTGATAAGCTCCAGTAATGGGAAAAGTTTTTGGTGGCACAACAGCTCTCCTCTTGTGATATGTTTCAGAGTGTATAAAGTCAATTTATATTTTCCTCAGAAAGACAGAAGTAGACAGCTACTTTGCATGAAGTGCTTGTAAAGAATTAGATACATGCTTGTGGACCAGTTGCTTCACCATTTTGGGGCTTTGTAGCTCATCTGTGTCAGTCAGTCTTGGATTAAATAAATTCCAAGATCCCTTACATGTCTGAGATTTTATAGTTTTATGATGCCAGGGAAAAAAACAGCAGCAGCCAAATATCTTACTGTTGTCTGCCTTACTTTTTAATTTTTTTTTCACTTTCAGTTGGAGTTTTATTTTAGTTATATATTTGGGAATGATTGGTGACGATATGGTGTTGTCTCCCCATCCTATCACGATTTTGTTATGAGTTGTTATTATTTCTTCATAAAAATAGTACGTAGGAAATGGATCATATCATTTTTTGCCTACTGTCTACACTCCTCCCTTAGCTCCTAATCCAAGGCTCTTTACCCCCAAAGTGCCTACCTGACTTCTAATTTTATATATATTTTTGTGTATATATATATATATAATATTACATATATATAGACTTTGATATATGTGGATATGAGCAAAAATAAATATGTATATATATATATACACAAACACACACACACATGCAGTTTTGCCCATTGCCTCCCATCAGCCACTTGCATGATGGGAATGCTGAGGTATTTTGTTAAATCTTAGTCCAATGGCTTGGTTCAAAGGAATTCCATTGGTTATTCCAATTTCATGAAGCAGCCTCTTCCCTGAACTTACATATTGCATCCTACTCAGTTTCTCCACTTCCTTGCCTAGCAGGTAGCTCGAGCTTGACTTGCTGAAACAGAACTCCTTATGTTTCCTACATCCTCCTATACCTCCTCCCACAGTCTCCCCCAGTTTGGCCAATGACAGCTCCATCCTCCCCAGAAGCACTTTAGCGTCATCCTTGCTTTCTCTTTCCCTCACACTGGCCAGTTCTGTCTGCTCTGCCTGCAGACACGTCCAGTGTCTGACCACCTCTATTTGCTACCATCATGGTCCAAGTCCCCATTGACTTCCCCCTACATAATAAATGAACCTTTAAAGTGACCCCCCTGTTTTTGCCTCTGTTCCCCTCTAGCTTATTCTCCATAAAGCAGTCAGAATGATTCTTTAAATAAAAATAGCTTTATGGAGGTATAGTTAATATACCATAAAATTCACCTGTCTTAAGTACACAATTCAATGGTTTTTAGTGCATTTACAGGGTTGTGCACCCATCACCAATATCCAGTTTTATAACATTTCCATCACTCCCAGAAGATCCCCCATGTCTACTTGCAGTCAATTCCCATTCTTAACTCCACACCCACTAATTGGGTAACCATTAATTTGCTTTATGTCCCTATAGATTTGCACATGGAACTCAGAAGTGAGGGGCATGTGTAGATAACCAGCATATCATTTGGGAATGGGACGCTAGGGTCAGACACTCGTCTAGGTAAGCCTTATTCTATTGGCCAATATGGTGGTGCTTGTTGGAGAATAAATTGTAGGGAGACATGAGTGACCAGACCAGGGGTTTAAAAAGACATGGGGCACATGTACACCCACATACCACCTGTCCATAATCTCTGCTCTCCAGTCAGCAAACAATGGGGATTCAGCAGGCTGACTCGAGGGCCTTGCAATGTCCAGGGAAGTAATGCAAACAGACAAGAAGGCCAGTGTGTGAGCCATCAGGGAGTGGTGGGGACTGGGGTGAATCAGAGACCTCAGGCTCCCATGGGTGCTCTGCGGAGATGTAGGCTCAGGGTTTTGCCAGACCCTCTGACCTTAAGTCTGAAATCTGGATTCTATGTGAAATCTTCTGTTTAAAAAATATTGATGGCAAATTAAAACATTTTTTAAAAGACATTGCACTGAATACACTGTGTGGACAAATGGAATGGGCCTGAGGCTGTGTATACACCCTTCAGCAGAATGGGCTTTCTTGGTTAGGGTGAAGTAGTCCAGCTGTGCTGTATTATGCAGAGGGCAGCGCTCCCTCCAGGCTCCAGTTAGTGTCTTTGCCTCTAAGGCTGCAGTCAAAATCTTGTTTCTTCCGCATACAGTTCTCCTAGTTGCTGGGTTCTGGGGCATGGTAGTTGGAGTTGGCCCACAGTAACTTAGAATTTCTACTCGAGTGCTCTTTTGAAACAACTTTTTAATTAAAAAGTTGGAGCCCCAACATTCTCTATCTGGTCAGTCTGTAGTTCCATTATAAGCCTAGGGAAAAATGTCTCTAATTGTCAGTTGGTTTGCATTCTCATTTAGTTCTTGGGACAGACAAGTAACCAACACTTGTTGAAATAAAGAGGTGTTTCAGGAGAAATATGTCTGGCCCTGAAGACTGTAGGGATCCAGGCTGCAAATGGCCCTGGTGCAGGGATGGCCAGTAACCTAGGGGTGATATGGACAAGGGGGAACAGGAAGTTGTCCCAACAATCATGGGAACCTAGAGAGATGGGGTGATGTCTAGAGGGAAGTCTCCTCTTACCCTCTCTGTGGACTAAATGCGGCAGCTAGATCCACAAAGATCGAGAACCACAGCCAGAAGAAAAGCCCTTCCTTTCTCAGAAGAGATGGCAAATAATGGTTAAACTTTGTTTCTAGTAGGCACTTTATCTCTCTTTTGGGGTGGGGATGGGTAGAATATTAGCATCTCAAGAGAGTGTTAAAGAGCACCTCTGCTTTGTCTCCATGTTTAATGTTTCTGTAACCACACCAAGAGATGATGCTTTATGGTAACTTTTTGGCAGAGTGGTTGAGGGTGTGGGCTCAGGACTCAGTAGGAATTCCTTCCAGGTTACAGCTCCACCACTTACTGGCTCTGTGGTCTTGGGCTGGTTTCTCCACCTCAGTCTCCGTTTAGCCATCTACAAAATGGGTACAGTAATGCCTACCTTCTAGGGTTGATGTGAAGATTAAATGCAGTAATCCAAGCTCTGTACCTGGCGTGTAGTACATGCTCAATAAACGGTAGCTGCTATTACTAGTGCTGTTACTACCACCACTATCGTTAGAGTTGGAAGTGTCATAGAGGCCACGTGGTCCACCCTCATTATGTCAGAGATGAAGAAACTTGACCCGCAGAGCTCGCAGGTTTCTTACTGTGGTCCCATCACAGTGGGTTCCTGGCAGAACCAGCCAGCGCAGCCTCTGGATCTCTTTCCTCAAACTCATCCCCGCCTGGTGGCTGAAGTTTGCGATCATTCTTGTCTCTCTGCCAGGTGGAACATTGGCGTGGAGTTCCCTGCAGAGTTGAAAGGGAAGGAAATAATCGTTTACAAGCTCCACAGGGCCAGGGACTGTGTCTGTCTTGGTCTCTTGCAGATCCTTTGGGCTGACAGCAACATCTAGCATTTAGTAATATAATATTTAACAAACACATGGTGTTACATGAAGTCTGTCTCTGCAAGGAGATGATCACAGACACATCCCAGTGGTAAATGTGACGCCCAGGAACACTTGGGAGTTGTTCCCGGCCTCCCTGTGCGCCTCGAGCTTCTTGAACAAGGATGAAGGCAATTTACATGAGAGGCCACTGCATTCAGCAGCCCCTTGCCCGCTTACCTTTTTCTCCCCCTCTCCTCCTGTGCCCTTTTCTTCTTTTTCTCTCACTTCTTCTCTCTCCTTCCTGCTCTTTACCTCTTTATCTTTCACAAGGGTAGGCTAGCTGGTGCTGCAGTAATAAACCACCTCTAATTTTCAGTGGCTCATATGGTAAAATTTCTCTCTCACGTAAGCAGAATCGTCAGATCTGGGTGTCACTCCAGGACAAATGTCTTCCATGTGTTGGCTCAGCATTCCAGGCTTCTCCTGTCTCATGGTGCCCATGGTGACAAGGCTGCCACTGTCCCTAAACTGGGTACAGAGAAACGCTCCACCCCATATCATGTCCACCTGCTCTGGTGCAACTTGTCACTTGGACCCCCTGACCTGATGGGCTAGGAAGGGTCATCCTTCCATGAGCTTGGAAGTTTCCAGAAGGCAAAGAGAACAGGATCTGGCTGAGCATTAGAAGGCTCTCCTGCAATTCCTTTTTGGAACTCAGCCCCTTCTTTCCTACTTATATTGTCTTCTTTCCTCTTTGCCTGTCATTCCTCCCCCTGCCTCTTCGACCCTCTTTTCCCTCCTCACCCCAGCTGCTGTCCTGTGTCCTCCCGTGCCACGCAGAGCAGATGCACCTGGGGAGTGCTGCTGTGGCTGGTCTGCTGGGCTCTGAGCATCTTACCTGGATGCAGACAAAGGCAACAGAGTTTCCCTCCTCCTTTTGGGTTCACTGGGGACTTATCACAAAGTCCTCCTGTTGTTCTGAGCATTTCTTCTGGAGCCCGAAAGGACTGGCAGAAGGGCAAGGCAGTCATCTTGCCTTTGGGGGACACCAGACAGCCCCAGCCACGTCCCCTTCTCCCTTCAGGAGTGGGTGCCCTCAATGACCCCACCAACAGCACGCGGCTCAGTGGAGCTGGGGGAGCCTAGGGAAGGACGTGTGTTTGATCCTCTGCATGGGGTCCAGGCACTAACCACTCACCTGGATCCTAAGGGGTGATCAGTTTAGGTTCTTGATAGTATCAAGAAGCTCTCTAGGTGAGTGTTCCAGATTGGCCTCAGGGTGAAGCAAGTTAAGATGGAGCCTGTTGGAGTTCCCATCGTGGCGCAGTGGTTAATGAATCCGACTAGGAACCGTGAGGTTGCGGGTTCTGTCCCTGGCTTCACTCACTGGGTTGAGGATCTGGTGTTGCCGTGAGCTGTGGTGTAGGTCGCAGATGGGGCTCGGGTCCCGCGTTGCTGTGGCTCTGGCGTAGGCTGGTGGCTACGGCTCCAATTAGACCCCTAGCCTGGGAACCTCCATATGCTGCGGTAGCGGCCCAAGAAATGGCAAAAAGACAAAAAAAAAAAAAAGATGGAGCCTGTTTTTTTTTTTTTTTTTTTTTTAAACTACATTTGCAGCAGACAGAGGGCATACAGGTGGGAAGCACATGGCACAGGGCCAGATTACCTGGCTCTGCCATTACCTGTGTCTATGGGTTGCATCTCTTTCCCTCCGGGTCTCAGTTTCCTCCCCTGCAAAGGGGCATGGGCAAACGAGGTAAACATGGAAGCAGCTTCTAGATTTATGATTCTCTGAGCTTGGCATACCATATTTACTACAGAGGACAATGCATATGGCCAGGAGTAGAATGTATTATCTGAGGACTGAACCCCCGCCCCCCCTGCAAATCTCTTAACCATAGAAAAGAAGGAACAGAAACAGGGTGAGGTGTGAATGAGCAGCACTGGGGAGGGGGTGTTTGATGAACTTATACACATTAATTGCATATTTTCCTCAAAAAGTAGCTCAGATTTTCTATCAGTTTTATTCTGTAGTCTCTCCTCTTGTCCCCCCCTCATAGAATTTTTGTTGTCAGAAAATGCTGAGAGTGGAACTATTAGGGATTTAGAACCAGCTTGTAGAGATAGTATAGACACGTCAGCTGTTGGTGATTTCCCCCAAAGTTGAAGGTTATAATTTTTCTACTCTTCCTAAGAAATAATGGTCTCTTGGAATGTGCAAGTAAATTAGTCATACTGTGTCCTGAGAATTGGTCTCTGTAATATATCCTGGTCTCTGAAAAAGAGCTGCAGTTGTATAATGGATTTTAGAAGTCTCCAAAGCTGGCTCAACTAACATATTTGTTAGTCTAATAAATGATATTGCTCTTGTCAAGATTTTTCCATATAGCACAATTTAATAGAGGAATCAATAGTTTCTCAGACATGACAAAAGGGCCTGGGTGTGCTTTGATGGGAGACACAAAGTCTCTTGTTGTTCTAATAAAGCCAAAATGGAAAAAAAAAAAAAAAAAAAAGTCGTTCCACCCCCCCCCCCCCCCCCCCCGCTTTCAAGTGTATTTTTATGAAGCTAGAATATACATACCACTTTCTCTAGGAAAATATTTGCTTATCAATAGTTTCTCCTACAGTGTCTTTTTACTGTTATTACACATGAATATGCATTTTGTTTCCATCTTACTCCTCGCCCTTGTTTGATGAGCTGTCACTAGTATGCCCTTCTTCAGGAAAAACTCAAGTCAGGATATTTTGGTCCACTGGGTCTATGGAATTTTCTTCAGAAATCTTTTAAGAAACATTTTGGGCAAACCTTGGCATTTGCCTACATTTTGTCTCATCATAGCTTTTTAAAGTCCCGAAAGTCGTCTTTTGTACAGTCAGGGACCATCTCCTCCAGCAGCTCATGCCTTAACCAGAGCCTTCAGGGGTTTTTAGGGTTGCATATCGTCCTCTGACCCTCGCCGCCCTATTGATACCTGTGCTGACTTTAATGGGTTCAACAAATCTCTTTGGAGTTGTGGAAGCTGCGTGGAAGGAAACTGCATTGGTATTGAGAATGTTAGAACATCTGTGTGTCTCTTCCTCGGCCAAAACATTTAGTTTTTGCCATGGAATGTGTTATTTGGAGGATGTCTGACTTTCATGGCTCTGGGTTCTACCTCCTGGCAGAAACAATTTGCTGACCTTGTCCCTTTGCAGTTATCCCCAAATAACATCATCTTCAAAGGAGAACTAAGGCATGGGTCAGAAAATGACTGTTGGGGACAATTTCTCCTGAACTGGTGAGATACTGCTCTTTGAAATGCTTACTGTGTTATGCCGAGGTTATGGGCTGTGGTTATCTCTTGAGACAGAAATAATCTCAGAACATTTCCAGAGAAAAGACAAATGAGTACACGGATGTGTTAGAATTCACTGTAGAGATCAGCTGTGTTGAGAACAGGGCTTCTCAACTTGACTGCACGTTAGAATTACCTGGTAGGCTTTAAAAAAAAATACTGGGGGTTTCCTGTCGTGGCTCAGCAGTTAATGAACTGGACTGGCATCCGTGAGGTTGTGGGTTCGATCCCTGGCCTTGCTCAGTGGGATTAGGATCTGGCATTACCGTGAGCTGTGGTGTAGGTCACAGACGCGGCTTGGATCCTGCGTTGCTGTGGCTCTGGCATAGATGAGAGGCTACAGCTCTGATTCGACCCCTAGCCTGGGAACCTCCATATGCCTCGGGTGCAGACCTAAAGACAGAAAGACTAAATAAATAAATAAATAAATGAAAAATAAAAAAGAAATTCCCGGGATCTTGGCCTTATCCCTAGAAATTCCTGATTCAGTAGGTCTGGAGTGGGGTCTGGGCAAGAGTCTCATTCTCACTTTTTCTCCTTTTAGGTGAGTCTCATGCTCAGTCAGGGCAGAGACCCAGTGCTCGGCCAGCAGCAGCAGCAGTATCTCATTGGAAGTTGCTCAGAATGTCCTTGGGAGGGGGGCTCAGGAATCTGGAAGATTCTTACCCCGATTCTCAAATGTTAGCATACATCAGGATCACCTGGAGGGCTTGTTAAAACCCAGCTCGCTGGGTCTCACAATAGCGTCTGAATCGGTAGTCTGGGGTGGGACCTGAGAATCTGCATTTTGAACAAGCTCTCAGATTATGCTTATGTTGTTGATCTGTGGGTCCATACCTGGGGCACCGTTAGTCGACACTAGGCTGAGGGACTTGGACTGTTTTTGAATTTGCCACAAAGGTGGTTGTTCAGACGTTAGGATGGCAGCAGTCATAAATGGATTTTTAGAATGAATCACTTTGGTGAGGAGTCCCCCCCATTCAAAGACTTTCCAGGCAAGGCTGCAAAGCAGGGGATAAGACTTCAGGAGTCCAGCTTTATCACAGGTGATAGTTAACCACTTTGACTCTTTTGACCAAGACACTTTGCCAGTTTTATCAGGGGAAAATGAATGATTTGAAAAGATTTCTTTCTCCCTTCTCTGTATTGATTGGTTCTTTGACTGTATCAGGCAAACTGGTGGAAGGTTTTGATTGCCAGACACACTGTATAGTAGAATCTGGTTGTGCCTCAGTGGTAGGAGTAGGACATAGACTAATATCTTTAGGTAAATGAAAGTAACACTTTTTTTCCTATTTCACTGGTGGGCTGGATGATATGTAAGGCAGTGACTCTCCAGATGTATTTGGGGTGAAGGTGGTGGTGCTGGTGGTTTGGGGGTGCTGGTGAAGGGTCCTCTCCAGGTGATTCTGATCAGACCCTCAGGTGGTAGCGATTGCTTCAGAGCAGGGGTCACAAACTAATAGCCTTCCAAGGACTGGGAGGGATGGAGCCAGGTGGTGGGGGCTGGAGTCCTCTGCCTGCCTGTCTGCAGGGAGCAGCCCTTCTCCCACTCCAGCTGCTTTTGGCCACGTGGGAATACTGCACAGCACGGCCAGAGCCTCCAGTGTGAAGGGGAAAGCCAAGGATCCTCCTTTTCTCCTGAGACATATCCTAATCTTTGCATGTTGGCAACAGTGTTTGTTTTTGCTTTTGTTTTTTCAAATGTAAAAACCTTGTGCTGATCAAGCAAAACACACTTGTAAGCAACCAGTTTTGGGACCTCAGGTGCCTTCTGTAAGCCTGAGATTCTGATACAAGTCATTCCAAATGAATCCTAATCAAGGAAACCCAAGACTCAGTTCTCCTGGGGGAGCACTGTGATTCTGTGGGATATAAGGGCAACAGGGACAATGTTATTGCATACTTTTTAAAAAGGATAATTTAAATATCTCAAGCGCCGGCTTTGTGCTTCCAGATTTTAATATAATAATCATCCTTGATATAACATGTTTCTTTGGAAATGAAATTTGGATGCATTTCAATCTTTAACGCATGGAATTAGCAAGACCGGGGTTGGAAAAGTTTCAAACTCCATAGTAGAGTGGCCACAAAAGAACATTCAAACCAGTAACTAAAAATCTCCGTGGTATATGCTTCAGCTCTCGGGTCTTGGGTATTCAGGGCTGACTACATCTTCCTGCATATTGAATTATTGTAGCATTAAGTTCCTGTAACATTTAGGAAATAGATGGCCAAGAAGTGACTGAAAAGGGAAATTTAAAAAGCAGGCATCACATTCCTTTTTATTATGTTTATCTGTCCTCTCAAGGACAGAAGAGGTGCTTTCCATCTGTTTAAATCTTGCACTGGCACATCCAGCCCCGAGATGCTGGAGGGTTTGTGGGCCTCACTCACGCATTTAACCCCTGAGACCTTCCATTTCATTAGGGGGATCTGCCATTATAGGTGCTCATTCCTGTCTTGTGGTAAAAGTTTGCTCTGGTCTCTGCTGACTTTGTTGATAGCTTTGTGGTTGGATGTCTGAAGCAGCCAACAGGGTGGGGAGGCCTGGACTGGATGTAATGGTAGCTCTGTGTTAACCCTGTTTTGTCCCCTTTGTATGTTCAGTGTCAATTTTTGTGGCCTCTGAAGATATGGTTCGGTATGTGTTGGCCGGTTGAAGGGGGAAGGTTTTCAGGGGTGAAATCCAAGGTTGTTGCTATTTCTCCAGGAACATAAATATAGAATCATGGTCAGTAGGATTTCCCGATGGTCCACAGCAGTGCATGTGAAATAGAATTCATCTAAGATATTCACATCTGGCTAATCAGAAGCTGGTATCTTGTTTTGCTGTTTTCTCCTTGTGTGTTTTCTGTCTTGGGGTCCCTGGGGATAAGGTGGAATGTGTATGCTCTTGGATCTCTAGCCAAATGCGATTGAGTCTCTCCTGAGCCATGAGTAAAGCGTTTACAAGCACGGATATAGTGGAGGATCTGAAAGTGGGTAGGGAGGCAAGCATGTTGCAGTTTGGAGAACAAGCACATGCATTTTCGCCTGATGTAATTTTTGTGCTTTGGAAAGTAATGTAGAAGGGGATAGGAACAGGCAGATCTTTAAGTGAGTAATTTTAGAAAGGAGAAAAACATTATGGGAACTGAAAAGAAATATTTGGTATTCCGACTCAAGTCCTGGTATGAGTTTGGAATGTTCTCATCTGTTCAGCATAAGCCAGAAATAGTTTCCTAAGGAGAAAGACAGCTCTTCTATAGGTGGCTGCTTCGTGACATTGATGGAAAGTCCAAGCCTGGCTCATGTGGTGGTAGAGAGTTTTCCAGAGTCAATTTCCCACATTCCCAGCTATAAAATCATCTACTTTTCCCAACCCTATGACTTCAGTCCTGTTCTTACTCTTTCTGGTCATCAGTATCTTTATTTATAAAACTAAGGGTCATAATATTTGCCTTTAGCCTCATGAAACTTCAATAGTGAAATGAGATATTTGAAAGTGCTTTTCATGTTGCTAAATGATACAGAGCTGCAGGGAGTTATTACACAATCTATACCACAAAGATGATACAAGGAACTTGGAACTTTCCCACCCAAATCAAAAGGTTGTACGTGGGTGGTATCAAAGGTTTGTAGGCAGGTCATTTAGAAGCACTGTCCTGTTGCAATCGGCTCAGTGGGCAGGCAGATTTGAGTTCAGGTCTTTGCTTTACTAATTGTGCAACTCAGCGTTATTTGAGCTTCACTTTCCTCTTCTATAAAAATAGCTACAAAATCTTCCTCACAAAGTGATGGTGAGGATTAAATGAGATACGTATGAAAGGACTTATGTAGCTAGGTTCCTATTAGATGCTCAGTCTAAGTGTTGTTTTGATTCACTGTCATACACTAATGACAATATTCCCAAGCATTGGCCATATGTATATGATGGGATCCAAGACACTGTGAATCCCATTGATGGACCCGTCTAGTTCTTTCTTTTTAATTTATTTATTTACTTACTTACTTATTTATTTTTAGGGATGCACCTGCAGCATATGGAAGTTCTCAGGCTAGGAGTCAAATCAGAGCCATAGCTCTGGCCTCCGCCACAGCCACAGCAATACGAGCCGCATCTGCGACCTACACCACAGCTCATGGCAACGCCGGATCCTTAACCCACTGAGCAAGGCCACATCCCCATGGCTACTAGTCAGATTTGTTTCTGCTGAGCCACGATGGGGACATCAGTTCAGTTCTTTTAGTAAAACTGAAGAAGACAGAATTCAAGGCCTACTGAACCAGTAGGAGGTTGGCTAGAGGTCCCTTCCCAATAAGTAGTTATTCCTTATGGATAAGCCATGGCTTCTCCAAAGGTTCTCTTTTATAATGGAAATATCTCTGCCTAGGAAACACATGAAGAGATTCTTAACCTTAGCTCTTCTGCACCAATTGGTTGAGCTTGAGTCAGAGGAGCATCTTAGGGACAGGGTCAGAGTCTCAGGTCAGCGATTAAGGAGACTGTCTAGTGTAGTCACCATCAAAGTGCCCATAAGCTCTACTGCATATGCTTCTATGTATATGTATTTAGGCAACACAGTTTTGCTTCAGAATTGGACTAGAGGGCTGTTTCCAGGTAAGAACCAGATGAAATATTTGACCTGTGGCTAGGGCTCAGGTTATATGAAAGAATGTTGTTCTTGAGGGTATATGGTTGAATTAACTCAATTTAAATGTTTGATGTCACTCACTGTACTTTAGTGGGTGGAGCTAGCTAAATGCAGGGCCCTAGTAGAATGAGACACCAAACAGATTTGCTCTGAAAGGAAAACAAGAAAGAGGGGTCGGTCTGCATGCTGGACTTTTGTCTAGTGAGGATGGCTCTGGGTAGATCCTGAGTGATGGGATGCTGTGCAAAGCCAGAGGGCAGCAGGAGAGCACTGGAGAAAAGGAGGGAGAGCAAAAGACAAGACAAGGTGTTTTAAAGATACGTGCCTGGTGAATACGGAGGTGCCTAGTCAGTAGTTTTTAAGAAATGGAATTACAATTGTTTGCAGAAATTTTGTCCAATTCCTGTCCTCTTCAGTGACTATAAGACTTGCCTGCTTTATAGCACTCTTACAAGCATTAAATAGTAAAACAATTTTTTTTGGGGTGCAAATCTAATAGAATAACACTTTTTCATTTTTGTTTTTATGGTGCCTTAAAAATGTTAGCAGCGGTCGCTTCATTTCATAGAGTAGAAGGACAGCAACTATCATCATCTGCTTGATGCTTGTGCTACTTCACTGACCTCCATCCGTGCTACTTGGATGTCCATGACTTTCTCTGAACAGGCATTTGCCCCAAGTGGGGATTGTTGATCTGGGCAGCCCCTTCAAAGTGTCCCCATGCCATTGTGTATCTCAGGACCCTCTTCTACTTTCTTTCCTTCTCTGCACTTAGCCAACTTCCACCCATCCTTCCGCTGCTATAGCTCAAGCCCCACTTCCTTCTGGGGATTTCTTTCCCTTTTGAATAAATCACACTGTGGACCATACCACTCATTTAACAAGATTTATCAAGTAAATGGTACAGACAATGATTGGCATCTTTTGTTATAATGGGTTTTGCATGCAGTAGGTAAATAATAATAGCAGTGGTCCCTGGAGTCCACTGGGAATTTCAGCATGACAGCCTCATTTCTGAGATAGAAAAGATGATCACAAACCCAGGGTTCAATTCAATGAGCAACACTTCTGTGGTCTGATAGCTCTGAATTCCAGTCTTCCCCATCAGGGGCTCCCCAGCCATCCTACGGCAAACAGTTTAACCTCTACCTCTTGGTTTTCTCGTCTGTGAGACCAAGACTCCGTCTGGTAACCTTGGAGAGCAGGGTTGCCTGGATTACATACCCTGAGGCTCTGCCAAGTGGCTAAATTAAAGGACTGATTTAAAGGAAGTTAAAAAGAAGATAAAAATGACACCACCCAGAGAGAGCCCATTACTCAACTCAAGTTGCTCTGTTCTGAGGAATTAGAAGCCATGATCTATGATTTGAGTATAACTTAGGGAACAATTTTGGTCTAACAGCTTCAAATATATTTACGACAGCCTTCCCCCCATTTCAGCCCTCTGCGTTTTACTCTATAAACTTCCTTCTCTATGTCTAAAGAAATTCTGCTTAAATTCCTTGAGGGTCTGACCCTTTCTGAGCCTTAGTTTATGTTCTTTTGTTCTTGTACTTGACATTATCTCAAATAGTCTTGTAAAATCTTGCTTCTGTTCCCTTCAGAATTTTATATCCTTCAATGAGGCATTTCCCTCCTTCCTTCAGCAAAATAGCTGCATTGCTTTGGTAACTTTTTTCTTTTATTAATACAGATAAAAATTTCAAGTTCCTTAAATGATACAGATAGCCTTTGCTGGCACTATTGCTGTGTACAGAATAACCTAAAGCAAAGTTATTTGAGCAAAGTTAACATTTGGCAACTCTGTATTAAACCCAGTAATAGCTGTTGAAAGGCGGTAGAGAGAACTGCTAGAGGAAAGCCGATCATCTGGTCTTGGGGAAAAAGGAGAGCCTGAAATGGCCAGTGGGCAGGTCAGCACAATATTATTTTTCTCTGATCTGTTTCATAGGTGAAGGTCTGCGATTCAATACCATTTTTTTTTTTTTCCCACTTGTTCGTTCATTCAATACGTGGTCACTATCTCTGGTGAAAATGGTACAGTTGGTTTTCATGAGAAGACGAACTGCTCAAAACCTTTAAAATAGAAGTTATTCGTTTAAGAAAAAAATCTGAAGGTCTGTGCTGTGGCAGGTCCTGTGCCAAGAGCAGGGAATACAAAAACATGAAGCCACAGTTCTTGGCCTACAGTTCAGTATCTGGTAGGGGAGAACAAATCCACAGTCAATAATAACATAGTGTGACAAATGCTTTGACAGAGGTCAGAACTGAGAAAAGCACCTCACCTCTTTTGGGGGGTGAGGTGGGGGTCAGAAAGGAAGACTTCCTCGAAGAATTGATCCTTTGGAGTTCCCACTGTGGCTCAGAAGGTTAAGGACCTGACATTGCCTCTGTGAGGATTCAGGTTTGATCCCTGGCCTTGCTCAGGGGGTTAAGGGTCTGGCATTGCCACAAGCTACAGTGTAGGCCGGCAGCTGCAGCTCCAATTAGAACCCTAGACTAGGAACTTCCATAGGCTGCAGGTGCAGCCCTAAAAAGAAAAAAGAAAAAAGAAAAAAAAAAAAAAGAATTGATGCCTTAACCAGGGCAGGCTGCAGTGTGTATGAGGAGGAGAGATGTGATAGTTTACTTTTACTGTGTCTTATATAAGCTTTTTCACGAGTTGACTTGAATTACAGTGGTGTAAATATGCTTTGCAATTCGTACTGGAGTTATACTTTATGTACTAGTTTGCTGGAATTATTTCTTTACACTGTGTATTGTGATTCTTTCAGCTGTCATTTCTTCATGTCCTTCTTATCCTGAGTTGCACTCCTTCACACTTACCGATTCCTTCACTGAATATCTCTTTTCTTTATTTTATTTATTTATATATTTAGAGAAAGGAATGGCTTTGAGAAAGGTTCTGTTCTTTATTTATTCTCTACTCTCTTACTCTCTCTCTCTCCTCTCTCTCTATCTCTCTCTCTCTCGCTTTTTCTCTCTCGCTTTCTCGCTTTCTTTCTCTTTCTTTCTTTCTGTTTCTCTCTCTCTTTCTCTCTTTCTTTCTTTGTCTTTTTAGGGCCACATCTGAGGCATGTGGAGGTTCCCAGGCTAGGGGTTGAACCCGAGCTGTAGCTGCTGGCCTACACCACAGCCGCAGCAATGCCAGATCCGAGCCCTGTGACCTACACCACAGCTCATGGCAACGCTGGATCCTTAACCCACTGAGTGAGGCTGGGGATCAAATCTGCATCCTCATAGATGCTAGTCAGATTCATTTCTGCTGAGCCACGATGGGGACATTTTCTTAGTAAAGAAAAGTGCAAATTAGGTCAGTGCTATTTCTTGGAATGAAGCTATATGAAATTGTACCGTAAGGCGTAATATGGATTCAGAGATGGTCAGTAAGTCTTGAGCGATCTTCACAGGAAAGTCTATTGCTAGACTCAGTTTCCCTTGTTGAAGACCTGGCCTCAGTTTCCTTCTCTTCCTGCTCTCCTCATCAAGTTTTGCAGTTCAGAGTAATAACCTGCAGGTGTGCCTCTTTATCCCCTTCCCTGTCACCGAGCCCAAATCAGGGAGCTGTGCTACCCCTGAATCAGCACTGCCCTCCCCAGCCGGTGTCAGCTGAGCCTGGCCCAGCTGCTCTGCCAGCTTTGGCAGCGGCAACTAATAGGGCATTTCGGGTCCCACGAATCTGTGTGCAGTGGTGGAGGCTGGAGTAGAAAGGGTGGTGGGTGCTTGCTCTGATGGAATGGGACATGGATAAGGGACATCCCAGAGCTGACAGGCTGTCTGCTCTTGGTGGCTGAATATGAAGGTTTGGCTGCTCTAGTGGGTGGAAGGGTGTAACTTTCTTGTTTTTAAAATTAAACTTAAGAGTTGATGATGAAGCATTGATGGCAAAATGACTGACAGACTTTGAAGCTTCTAATATGTCTGTCCTATAAGTGTTTTAACATTGATTACAAAATATTTAAATTCATAGCACATTTGCAAACTGATTGCAGAAGAAATTCCAAAACAAATGAAATTTCAAATGTCACGAATTTTTAATAGTTTTTCAAGATGGGTTGAACACTGCTTCAGTGGTCAACTGTTTGCCACATTTGTTTTCCCATTAGCTTCTTCCACATTGAATGGATTCCCCTGTAGATGGTTGAGTTCAAAGCTGGAGAATTTCAAAGGTCAACCTAAGTTGGGGGGTGGGGCAGTGCTTTCCTTTGCAAAATTATACTTTGCCAGTGTTCTCTCTTTTTTGTTAGCATTCTAGATCTGTCCCTAAACTGGCTTGCCTTTGGGTCCTGAGCCCTTTCTCCGTGTTCTGTTTTGGGGCTTGGGGCTGCCTGTGGTTGGGCAGGAAAGGCATGAACCCTGACTCTTGGGCCTGGGCTGGAATCCAGTCTCTACCCCTTGCTCCTTGTGTGAATGCAGGTCACTGCCTTGCCATTTGCTGAGCACCCTCTGTGCACCTGACGCTGAAGGCCCTCCTGAGGTCAGCAGTCATCGCAGCCCTCTGTCCTGTTGCAGATGGACAGACAGAAGCAGAGAAGCATTATGTCCTCATGGCTCATGGGCGATGGCGCTGAGATTCAAAGGCAGCTGTGTTTTCAGATGATTTTCTTCAGGGTGTGAGGTTCTGCAGGGGGAGGTGGATGGGGGCTGGAGGTGTGCAGTTGGGGTGGTTGTGGCCCCCCAGCCCCTCCTTTGGGAAGAATTCTACTATCATATGGTTTGGTAATTATGAATTTATTGGAAAAAGATTTGCAACTCAAAAGCTGTTGGAAAATAATTATGTTTTTACTCCATTATGCCTTTCCTTCTAAGTTAGTTAAGCTCCTGGAGAGTCTTTGTCTTCTGCAAACTCAGGCTAATAATAGTACAATCCTAGAATTGTGGAAAAGATGAATCGAAGTAATACAAATGAACCGTTTGGTACAGAATAGGGCCTCCCACACCAATTGGTTCTCTTCCCCCTCATCAAACAAAGACTTTGCATCTAGGTGTGGCTCTCAACTGCCTGGGACAGGGCCAAACCATTTATTTGGATATTTTCGCATTGTTTACAATAAAGGCTAATTAATTCAACAACTATTTGTTGAGAACCAACTGTGTGCCTAGAAATGTGTGGGTCTGTGGCCAGAGATGCCTGGTGGAAGGTGGGGTGGGCAGCCAGGTACCATGGCGGCTGTGAGAGTGTGGCCTCCTGCCCATCCCTCTCCACCTGCCTCCCCCCGCCCTGCAAGAGAGTCCAATGTCCAAGCAGGCTCCATCAGGCCATTCTTGTCTTTGGCTCTTTTCAAAATTTTTCTGTGTTTTTGAGTTTGATCCTTAGGAGAAGTGACCATAGGGAAACCCAGGGTAGATTGGAGGTGAAGAGGAGGGATCAGTGGGGAGGGGCACAGTAAGGTTGACATGTATTTCCTTCCTGACTCAGCCAGAGGGGCCCTGTGTCAGTTGTCAAGGGGCTAAAATAATACCCATGTTATGTTCCCCAGGTCTTGGCCCTCCAGCCCTAGCCTCTGGACACCTGTTGGCACTGTCCACTCTTGCAGATGGGGTTTCATGTAGCAAAGAGGGGAATTCAGGCCAGTGACCTCTGAGGGGACCTTCTGACAAGACAACCAAAGCCAGGCTGGGGGAAAGGAGACGGAGCAGGTTAGGAAGCTGTGGGGGTGGGACCCAGAGCGACATACTGTAACTCCCACAGACATTGAGTTTGGGGAGAATGGGGTGAAAACACCAATTTCAAACAGCAACCCCAAACCTAGGAAAAGACTGAAGTAGTTGAAGAAGACCTTGAAAGTTTTCCCAAATTTGCTAAAGTGAGGGGTTATACGAGCTCTGCATCTGTTGCACAACAGGAAAGTCCAGGTGAGAAAAGGAAGGCAAGATGTCATTCGTGGCCAGATGTCTCTTGAATGATGTCCTGAATGAAGAGAGAGTCCAGCCTATACCAAGAGCTGGTCTGGTCAAGAAACGATACCAAGGGATCTTCCTAAAGGACTGGCAATGAAGTGGACAGTGGCAGTCATAAACATTGATATGTGCCAGGAACTCACTTCAACCCTCTGCATGAGCTCACTCAATGCTAACAACATTGTTAGAAAGCAGGTACTATTACTATCCCCACGTTACAGACGAGGAAGCTGGGGCACAGCCAGGTTAAGGTGCTTGCTTAACATCAGCTGTGAGACCAGAGTTCAAAGTGAGAGGCTGACCCCAGAACCCCTGCTCTCAAACACTTGCTTCCTCTCTACAAAGTGCACTGTTTGTGCAGAAGTCCTAAGAGGAGCCAAAGCTGGAGTAGTGGCTTTAAACTGGGGCCAGATCTTCTGAGTTGGTGAGCAAAAGTCAGTGTGTGTTAGTATATCTTTGGGAATTTTTCCCCTAAGGAGTGGGAGGACAGAGTATTTCCAGAGAAATCAATCAGCCCCAATAAGTAAGAGTCCCAGAGGGCTGGGGTAATGCCTACACACCAGTCTCCCAACCAAGGCTCAGCTTCTGGGCTGCCAGTTGGGCTGTAGGGCCTAGGCTGACTTGCATTCTCAGGGCCAATGGCCTTGCTACCTCCAGCTGGATCTCCCAGGAAAGGTGTTTCCTTGCAGGGGCTTAGCTGTCTGTCTTCATGGGAACTTTGGCTGGGAAGTATGTCCTCTGGTAAGCATTTCATTTGCCGGGCTTGGCTTGGTATATATTTACTAGAAGATGAAGCCTGTTACAACAGAAAAATGGTTATTGCACTGGAACATTTTTCTCTAAGTGACATTATCCATGACTTCTACTGAAAAGAAAAGAGAGGCAAAATCCTTGTATTCTGGGCCAATGCTTTTGCAGTTTTCTGATGATGTAGATTATAGCCTGTCTAGCTTCCTAGCAGATCTGTCTTACTCATAAGATACAGTATAGCTTAAAAAATCAGAAGAGGGGGTAGGGGCTGGAGAAGGGGGCATCATTCTTATTTTCAGATAAGATTTTGTATTATGATTAAGTCACTTTCCCCAGACAACTCAGATGAAGCAGAGGTTTTCTCTGTGAAGATCAATGTTGTCACTGGTCCTGAGCAGCAAAGAAATATGTATGTTTTTTCCTGTCATCTACAGCTAACAGTGAAGAAGAACAGCGAATCAGGAACAATGGATAGATTAGAGTCATCTGATTGGTGTTTGAAAAGCCATACCATTTTTGCTTTCATAGGTATTAGTGTAACTTGCAACACTCTTATTGTTAGATTTCAGTGAGAGAAATAGGAAAATACCCTTCCCACCAAAAATGTACCTGCTACAATCAGAGTCTGATGCCAGTGTTTTATCTCTTTCTGTCCCTTGGCTCTTTCAATTTCCACTGTTTTATTTGGAGGAGACCGTGGGATGTGCTCTGGAGCAGAGAAGATGTGCTGGTTGAAATCCCACCTCTGTCCTGAGTCACAACCTCCATGAGCCTCTGTTGGACATCTCTTCTATCTTTACTGATTTTTTGTGCTGATTTATGGATTATGCATCTGGTTGTCCTTCTCCCTGGTTCTGACAGTCTTGGCTTCATACATTTTGAAGCTGTGAGTGTGTTCAAGCATTGCGTTGTCTGTCTTCCTAGTGAACTCCGCTTACCAGCCTTTATCTCTAGCATTTCTATTGGCCTTTGAGTCTACTTTGTCCAATATGAATAGAGCTGACCAAGCCTTTGTCATTGGTGGGTCTGTTTGCCTTGTATACATTTTTCTATCCTTTTGCTTTTACTCTTTCAAAGTCTTATGTTTTAGTGCATCACTTATAATCTTCAAAAAAAAAAAAAAATCCAGGCACTGTTATAGATGCTGGGAACATAGCAATAATTAAATTAATGAATGTCAAAAAAAGACAAAAAAAAAAAAAGAGTTCCCGTGATGGTGCAGTGGTTAACAAATCCGACTAGGAACCATGAGGTTGCGGGTTCCGTCCCTGCCCTTGCTCAGTGGGTTAAGGATCCAGCATTGCCATGAGCTGCGGTGTAGGTTGCAGACGCAGCCCGGATCCTGTGTTGCTGTGGCTCTGGCTTAGGCTGGCGGCTATAGCTCCGATTCAACCCCTAGCCTGAGAACCTCCATATGCCGCTGGAGCGGCCCAAGAAATAGAAAAAAGACAAAAAAAAAAATCAGCCTTAGCAAAGTCTAATCACCATCTTTACTCTTGTCCCAAACAATACAAAGACCTTGAATATTTTAACTACCCTCATCTTTCTTGACTTATATGCTCTTTTATCATATATTTGGTTCCTCCTGCTTTTGTTTTGAGTATTATAGGGGCTGTGCACTGCCTCAGTCCTCCTTTCAGGATGGAGACACTTCTGCCGGCTTCTGAGAATGTTGGTGGCTGATGGCTCCCAACTGAGTCCCTCCCTAGGAATTGTTCTCAGCAGAAGAGAATGGCCTGGCCAAAAGTCCTATCACCTTCCCAGTGGCAGCTCATACCTAAGCCTGGTCTGTGTGTGCACATGGTGGGATAAAGATCCCCTTCCTGAGAGGTGGGACGACGCTGGTGGCCATTCCAGTCCCAGACTCTCTGTGGGATCAGATGAGATTTTGTTGTGACAACACAGTTCAGCCTCTTTCTCTGCGAGTTTTATTTCATTTACTCCCCAACACGTGTTGCCCCTAGAGAACCCTCTCAAAATCCCCCTGCATGCAAAGCTCAGCTTCACAGTCCTTTCCCAGGGAATCCCACGTAGGTCAAGGGTCCATGGCCAACGTTCATTTAGACTTACGTGTTTTCCATTTTATTTGCTTATTTAATTTCTTTTTGTGTCTGGGATCAGTTTCATTCCACCTGAATTACATCCTTTAAATTCCTTTATACAGAGTCTGTTGAGTGAAAGTCTTAATTTGCTTTGTTCTAAAGGATCATTTTAATGAGTATGGAATTCCAGATTGATGGTCATTTTCTTGCTGCTCACTGGAGACATTATTCTGCTATTTCCCGGTTTCCATGGCTGCTATTGCAAATTGACCTGTCAGATGAACCGTCACTCTTTTGAAGGTAGTCTGTCTTTTCTCTCGGCCTGCTTTGCAGATCTTCTGTTTGTCTTTGCTGTTCTGTAGTTTCACCATAGTGTGTCTAAGGGAGGATTTCTTTTTCTTTAACTTACTTGGGATTGATTGAGCTTTCATTTCCAGACTGCTGGAGATGGAAGTCTTCTGAGCCTCAGTTTTCACATCAGTAAAATGATAAAGGTGATAATTTCTGTTTCCATGGGATTGCAGAAAGATTTCATGCAGCAATTCATGCATATTTCCTATCAGGCAGAATTTCCACAGTTGTGTTTCACTGACTTAGAGAGCTTCCCTGCCAGGCTTCCTTAACAACTGTGACCAAACAGATTTGGGAAGTGCTGGTTCTCGAACACTCCCTTGGAGAGAGGCAAAGCTCATCAACATTGGGAAAGCTTTGGGAAGTCTGCTCATTCAGGTATCCTCAGAACAGCCTTTGCTATAACATGTCTTAGCAGCTCACATTCCCTGGAACACAGTTTGGGAGGATATCAATGTATAAAATATTGAATGAAATGTTTTATTTAATAAGAAAGCAGTATTTCCTCCTTACCAATAGTCTAGGGGTGTATATTAAGTCATCAATGCTGGAACCCAAACTTGGTCCTGGGGTGGCTCCCCCACCCGCCTTGTTGTGAGGAGAGAGGTGTGTATCAAGCCTCCCATGTTGAGTCTAGGGCATGTGTGCATTTGTCCTTCTGCATGTTCTCCCTCAAAGGAGCATTCAAGGGCTGGTTTGGAAGAGGTTTATAGTGTTTAAAAGGTTACATTTGTTGATTTGGAAGAAATAGACTTGATGGGAGCTCCTGTCATGGCTCAGTGGTTAGTGAATCTGACTAGGAGCCAGGAGGTTGTGGGTTCTATCCCTGGCCTTTCTCAGTGGGTTGAGGATTTGGCATTGCCGTGAGCTGTGGTGTAGGTTGCAGATGCGGCTTGGATCCCGCGTTGCTGTGGCTCTGGCGTAGGCCAGTGGCTGCAGCTCCGATTAGACCCCTAGCCTGGGAACCTCCATATGCCCTGGGAGCGGCCCTAGAAATGGCAAAAAAAAAAAAAAAAAAAAAAAAAAAAGAAGAAGAAATAGACTTGATGTTCATGTGAGTTTGATTTTGGAGGCTTTCACTTGGCCCACAGCATTTCTCCAGAGAAAGTTGGGTGGAACAGGGTGTCCATAATATAATAAGATTGACCTTGAGCTTGAGACCCCAAGTGGTCACATTTCAAAAAGGAACAGTTCTGACATCATCACGCAGCCTACATCCATTTTTTTGGATCCAAATGAGAGGTGAAGTGCAGAAAGTTAGTCGTAAGTGTTTGAAAGAAGAAGACAGGACTGTTTTCCCACCAGAGGAATAGGAATGTGTATCTCTACTTATTTGTAAAGGTGGTTTAGGTTCTTTAATTCCTATTCCCTGGTGGCTTTAGGAGCACTGTCTCTATTTCCCTGATCAGTGCCATGAAGAATTATTTTTAAAGTGCTATTTCCAGGCCTGTCTAAGAGCAAAGAACTTCTTGAATCAAGCCTGCTCTTCCTGAAAACTAAGACTAAGGCTCCTTCTTGTTTTCCCTTGACCCTTGGGAAGACTTTGCTGGTTCAGGTGTGGTCACAGCTGCCCTGGAGAACTGACGAAAGTGCGTGGTGGGGTGAGTTCTGCTCATGGAAGTGACAGCTGGGTCTCTCCCTTGGTAGTTGTGGACACACTTGCCTCAGAGGGACCTGAGCTCCTCATTAAAAATGCAGGCTTGAGGCCCCACCCTAGACAGCCAGGGACTTTCAGCCTTGCTTATTTGCCCATATGATCATTTGGCTCACTAAAGTTTGAGTTCCTTATAGGAGTAGCCTCAGGTGTGATCACTAGAAATGGCTGTTTGTGGGTCAGGTAGCTTTGCCTGATTTTTAGTATAAGAAACCAAAATTTGGAGTTCCCATCATTGTGCAGCGGAAATGAATCTGTCTAGGAACCATGAGGTTGTGGGTTTGATCCCTGGCCTTGCTCAGTGGGTTAAGGCTCCAGTGTTGCTGTGGCTCTGGCGTGGGCTGGCAGCAACAGCTCCAATTTGATCCCTAGCCTGGGAACCTCCATATTGCCACAGATGTGGCCCTAAAAAGACAAAAGATAAAAAAAAAGAACCCCAAATTCCTCCTTCCTCCTGTAAGCTTCTTCAGTTATCTCTCAGCATCTACTCATTCTTTAGTTCTGAAATTGAGGGTCTGGTGGATATGTTCCCTTCTATGGCCTCTGGAACCTTCCTGGCCCGTTTGTTTGAGGAAACTGAGTTGAAATGGGCAAGGAGCAAACAAAAATAATTATTCAGAATCTTGCATCGTTAGATAACTGTCGCTATACTCTTCCAAGTGTTTTTGAAACGAAAGCCCCAAACGCATTATTCACTGGATCCTCCCTGTGAGGCTGTAAGATCAGCAGAATGAGTATCTGTAACTCCCGTTTGTACAAAAGTGGAGACTGAACCTCAGCTGGATTAAAAGCCTTGCTCAAGCCCCTGAATTGTAGACAGTGGTGAAGCCAGAGTTAGGTTCAAGGTTTCTGGCCTGCCCACCCTCCATTCTTTCTCTCCCACCTGCACAGAACTCTCCCACATCCTCCGTTTCCTCCCTTCCTTCTGAAGCTTTTCTCAGCTGTTTCCACAAATCTGCATCACCCCACTGGCCTCTCCATGTAGACATAGTCAGATTCGCTATACCCCACATGCTTCTTTCCCGCTTTGCTAGCCCGATGGCCGACCAGCCCTTCCCGACCATGGGCTCTCCCGTGACTGTGTCTTTGCAGAGAAACGTGGTGGCAACGTGGAGGGATGCATTGCCTCGTCAGGGCGTTTGATGAACATTCCCTTCACTTTACCAACCTTCCTAACGCCTGGTTTTGTGAAGCTAAAAATACCCATCATGGTGCCATCTGGACGTAGGTGCACCTGTTCTCTCTTTCTCCTTCACCCCCCCGACCCCTCCTGCCCATCTCAGGACACACATCCCTGCCTACAAAAAGGGGGCCATGTTGTGTGTGGTTTGGCAGAATGGGGGCAAGATATTTGCACAATTCGAACCCACAAGCAGTTGTAACTGCAATAACCAGAGAGTTGCTTTTTGGATTCCCCAGCACAGCACAAGGAGGGTCCTTTTCCAGTTCTCCAGCTAATTTGATTCACGCAGATAGCTTATTCTCCAGAATCCGTCTAGCACTAAGTCTGAAATGATGGTCTAAACGACAGAATTATCCAGATAATTATTTAACAACCTCTTTGCCTTCTGGAGCCTGTACACATGGTCAGGAGACAAATAAGAGTTGCTCCCTTTTATTAGTCACATAACTTTTAAAAGTCTTTGCAATGGTTTATCGCCCTCCCCTGTTTGTTCGCCCCATCAGAACATTGGATGCGGAAATGAGATAGATTCCTAGAGCACAGGGGGAGTAGATTTGTTCTGCTTTTGCAGAGTTTCACTATGCTTTTTGTGTGTTTATTCTTCAAAGCAACTGTTTTTTCCTGCCCCAGCAGTGGGCAGGAGGGCATTTCTTAGCTTCTCCTCTTTAAGTCTCTGATCAGAAGGTTGTCAAGGTGAATCAGAATGTATTCCCTCCTGCCTGCAAGTAAATGTGAGCAGTCCCAGCCCGCCAGCTGCCTGCGCAAGTAATTTAGCTGCCATGTGCCTGTGCCCAGAGCTCAGAACACGAACTGGGCAATGACTGAGTCTAAAAATAAGCCAGCAGCCACATTCCAGTTGCCCTGCTGTGGCTTTGCCACCAGCTGCAGCACTTCAGCAGAAGCTTGGTGGGGCACATGGGGACCATGTTCTGTGCCTTCAGCTTCTATGGGGGCTTCTCTTTGTCACATCAAGGTTCTCATGTTATGGAGCATAGAAAACCACTGTTGTGATGCTGGGCTTGGTTTGGTGGCATCCTTACCAGAGACAGTGCTGTGTTGGTCAATCCTTAGGCTGGAGAGGGAGGAAAGCCAGCCTTTTCTTTGGTTATCGTAATAGACATATTCCCGAAAGCTTCTGAGGCTAATTGTGGTGAAAACGTGCCAGGTAGACCTCTTTCATGCCAACTATAATTAATAGTGTTATAGTCTTCAAGGCCATAATGCTCATCAGTTATTAATTAGCAATTCATTTTGTTGAACAAATAACACTTATGATTGATGATAGAACCTGTAATTGGGCACTAGAAGTGGTCCTCCTGGGACTGACTTACCAGCAGATATTAACCATGACACAGGAATGAAAAACACAGAGGACCATCCAGGAAAATCCCCGTTAAACAACGGTGACACAGCCAAGGTGTTCCTTCTCAACGGGAGAAAAGTCCAGCTTGAGTGTCAGATGCGTGTCTTGGGTCTGAGCATGTTAATTGTTTCTGGTCACACAGCGTAGGGATTTCCCATTTCCTCTTAAGCTTGTAATCAGCGCCCGTATTTTTTTCCCCCCAAAGCAAATTGCTCCCTGCTAGACAGTCCTATGGAGTTTGAATTACTCTTGTTATAGGTCCTTTCGAGGTATTGTCATGACACGTGCCCACAGACTTGAGGGAAAAAAAGGGCTTTTCCAAAAAGGTAATGATTGAAATTTTTATTTTAAATGATTCCTTAGATTGAATTCACTTTAGATTAACAGATTTTCCTGCCCAATTGATTTTCTGGCATCCATGCAGTGATCCAGCAGAGATAAAAATGGGGGTTCTTAGTCCGCGGCTGTGAGGAAGCCGAGAGCTTGGCAAAGAGAACCAGCAAAGCTTCTTTCTTGCCCGCTTGGTTGGAGCAGGACAACTGGAGCCGGTCAGCTGCTGACCAGATGCTGCCTTCAATTAATATTCCAACCCTCGAAGACATTTATCGCTCACTCTCAAAAGCAGAGCAGCTGAGTAATAAAGGGAACCACTAAAGCCATTTTTTTCGAGACCATTTATAATGGCTAAATTGCTTGAAATAAATTAGCACGAAAAATAAACATAGTTTGTACAGTATCTGTAAAACAAATTCCTAGTCTTGGGAAAATAGACAAAGTAGGAGCTTGCATTTAACAAGCACATGCAATGTGCTTCATTAAGACAGGGCTTTTTTTTTTTTTTAATTTAAAAAGGGTTAATAAACTCCAAGATATCATTGCCAGTTAAACAGGTCCTGCACCATTTTAAGGGAAGTAAGAGGCTACAAAGGAGACAGTTAAAAAGAAACCTAGAGACTGTGTTGTAATGCTAACAGGCAATTAACAAACTCATGGGTGTTAATTATCTTCATACTGTATCATGTTCAATTAGCTTAGTCTCTGCAACAAAGGCAACGATGAACAATTGCTTTGATAGGCGTACAGTACTTCATTTGTAGTTAATCGGTTTAAGCCCTCCGGTTGCTAGGTTACCTCGGTCTCCAGAGGTAAAAAGCTGTACAGATGCACTATGTTTAAATGACTACAGAGAACTGTTTAAACTCAAACCATGTATAACTCTTTATTGATTTTTCACAGAAGATCTCAGCTCTGATGATAAGGTTTTGATATATTTTCCTGCTACAGCCAGTTCCTTGGAGTATTGCAGAAAAAAAATCTGTCAATATGCTTCTATTATGATCTCTTGATCTGTGCCTATAAAAACCTTTAGCCACAGCCCTTATTATAAATAATGGAAGAAGCAATATCTGATTTTTTTTTCCACACTGTACTACATGAAGATTTTTTTTTTCCCTTCATTGCCTTTGGATCCAAATTACAGGACTTCTTTCTGTACCCATGCTCTAAAATAATAAAGAAGAATTTCTAGCTCTAATTAATTTGATTGACTCTCAGCAGGACGGGATCAGCTGTAGCATCATGAACTTTAACAATAACTACCAACTGATGGGCAGTACACATCAATAAGACCATCACTAGCCTCTCTCTCACCTGTCACCAGGCGGGGAGTGAGCAATAACCAGCCCCCCACAGATGCTCCCCGCTTAGCGCTTTCTGCCCTATTAGCAATTTATAATGGTGATCAAGAAACAGTCAGCGGCAAATCAAGACAACTGTCTGGCTGCCTGTTTAATTGGCCTTGTTTGCGTTTTGATAAATGGCTCGTGACTACTATAGGCCGCTGTATTTTGACTTTTAATAGGGCACAGTGATTAGACTACCAGCAGATACTAGGTCAAAACTGAGGAAAGGTGCAAAAAATGTTAATTAATATCAATAATAGGCAATTATTAGTTAGACAGAAGGACCTACTAGCTGCGTGCTCTAATGGCTCAGAGCTAACTGGAAGAGGAGTGCTGCCAAATTAGCATAACTGTATGCAGACTGCATGGTGGATCCTAGCAAACATCTGTTATGTTAGTAATTCAAATAGAATTCCTGCCTTTGGAGTGATATTCGCAGAGTCAGCAATCCCTCTTGGCCATTTCAAGGCACTAACAATACCCTAGTGACTGGTGTCCTTCCAAATGGGCTGTGTGGCAGGCTAAGAATTAAATTGCACCTTTTCTTTGGAGTTGTGCTCTTGGGGAGCTTAAGGGGGGTCACTGTCCTCTGGCCAGCAGAGGGTGGAGGAGAAGAGGTCTGCATGGGAGCCATACTGACCTTAGAGGGAAGTGTAATATGGGCCCAGCAGACTCAGGGAGGGACACCGCCTTCTCCATTTGCTGTTTCATAATTAGCACCGAAATATGGCTGTGTCCAGCATGTCACACAAAATGCTAGATATGATTCTCACAGCATGACCCTTTGTTATCCATTCCTTGAAGTGTGTGTGTTTGGGCTCATGCAGTGGGAAAAGGCTGACAGTATGTTTTGAAGCATAAAAAGAAGATGGAGTAGCATTGAGATGCTGCAATGATAGGGATTGTAAATACTATTCCCTACTCTTATTATTGACATTAAGGTTATGTTGGGAGAAATCTACGTGACAGTTGAAGAATGTTAGATTTGGAAAGGACTTAGAGCTTCTTAAGTCCAAACTGAGAAACAGCTCCAGAGGGGTCCGTTGTCCCCCAGCTGGTTCAGGGCATGACTGGAAGGAGACACAGGTTTCTGACTTTCTTTCCCAGCGCCCTTTACCTGACCCTGCTGCTTCCCTAGGAAGCTATGGGTTTCTATCTGTGACTTAGTGTCTGGTAGGTATTTTCAAAATGCATATTTGAAATGTAAATGTGGAATGTGTGCAAAAAGCGCCCCCACTGCTTAAATTGATGATGTTTATGAAATTGTATGTTATCAAACATACTTTATTTTTAGGATTTTAAAAAGGTGGGTTATAAAATTCTAAAGTCTATAACCACTTCTTGCAATGTTTCACATTTTAATGTCAGGGGCAGATTTTCTTTTTTTTTTTTTTTGAGAAGGGTGCATTATAATTATGTTATCCCTTGTTTTATTTTGAGCTTGTTTTCTTATACATCTTGCTTGAACCAAACTGGGCAAGGATCTATGTGTGGTGCCCTTTTCTTTCCCCACCAGAGGACTGACATTTAAGACCTATTTGACTAAACATTTTCAAGATCTTTAAAAAAAAATGTGTGTGTGTGTGTGTGTACATAGGGGCACAGAATCAGCTTCTTCAGAGATTGAAATTAAATTGTGGATTATAACCCACTGTGGTTTTCTCCCTTCTCTTTCCACCCTCCAACCTCTAGCCCCTCGCCCCCGCCCCAACACTAAGAACATTTCTTCAAACTCCATCTTTCCCTGATTGCACTGAACCATTAATCCTTTTTAGTAGCATGGTGTCAAAAGAACCAGTTACTTTTTGTTGTTGTTGTTGTTTTTAGGCCACCAAGATTTTATTTTACTTTTCCCAGAATACCTAATACTTTATTTTGTAATGAATCAATGAATTTATTACATTTATAGTTGTACAATGATCATCACAATCCAATTTTATAGGATTTCCATCCCACACCCCCAGGGCATCCCCTTACCCCCCAACCTGTCTCCTTAGGAAACCATAAGTTTTTCAAAGCCTGTGAGTCAGTATCTGTTCTGCAGAGAAGTTCATTCTGTCCTTTTTTCAGATTCCACATATAAGTGATAGCACTTGATGTTGGTGTCTCATTGTCTGACTGGCTTCATTTAGCATGATAATTTCTAGGTCCATCCATGTCGCTAAAAATGCTGGTATTTTGTTCCTTTTAATGGCTGAGTAATATTCCATTGTGTATATGGACTACATCTTCTTGATCCACTCCTCTGTTGATGGACATTTAAGTTGTTTCCATATCTTGGCTATTGAAAATAGTGCTGCTATGGAGTACATGTGTCTTTGCGAGTCATAGTTTTCTCTGGATAGATGCCCAGGAGTGGGACTGCTGGATCAAATGGTAGTTCTGTTTTCGTTTTCTGAGGAAAAACAGTTTTCTCCATACTGTTTTCCACAGTGGTTGCACCAAGTTACAATCCCACCACCAGTGTAATACGGTTCCTTTTCCTCCAGACCCTCTCCAGCACTTATTGTTTGTAGACTTTTTGATGGTGGCCATTCTGGCTGGTGGAAGGTGGTACCTCATAGTGGTTTTGATTTGCATTTTTCTAATAATGAGTGATGTTGAACATGTTTTCTTGTGTTTTTTGGCCATCTGTATGTCTTCTTTGGAGAATTGTCTGTTTAGATCTTCTGCTCATTTTTTGATGGGGTTGTTTGTTTTTTTTTGGTATGGAGCTGCAGAAGGTGTTTATAAAATTTGGAGATTAATCCTTTGTCAGTTGAATCATTTGCAAAGATTTTCTCCCATTCTGTGGGTAAACCAGTTACTTTTTCATCTTTATTCCTGCAAAAATACTTTGAAAATCGTCTGGCTTTGCATCTATGAGGGAACTATTATGTAAGTTACAAAATAACATTTTCAAATAATTCATTTCTGGGAGTAAAATCTTTGAAAATGATGGAAATATGAACTTTAGTTTTTCATTTTTTACTGTTTTATTTAACCAAAATATTTGTTGAGTCCTGGGCCAGGATGTACAAGAATCACAAAGATAATGATCAGAATAGTGTGTTTTTGAATTATCTCTTACCATAGGGATCTCTTTACAAACATTTTATATGTATCAGCCACTTAATTCTCATAACAACCCAGTGAAGCAGCACCTTAGTTTAAATACCTGTTTTACAAATGAAGAAACTAAGGCTTACTTGCTTCTATTTAACTTAAGTTTAAATGCTTAAAATTTTGTAATGTAAATTATTTTCTTTTTTTGAAGATTTTAAGAATGTGTTCAGTTCCTCTGTATTGAAAATATACTAGATGTTTTATGTCTTAAAGTTTAAGAAGCAGCAACAAAATGGTTTACTTCATAGTATCTTTTTCAGATGTTACTATTTCAGGCAGAGTTTGTATGATACATAAATGTTATTGTGACATTTTAAACTGTAATATTCCTAGAGTGAAAGGAATTGAAATTTACTTTCTTTTAATTGTTAGGGATTTTATCCCTGTAAACACACTGCATTGTATTATATTTGCTGCTTAAACTGATTTCCACCAAATCTAAGATGTTACTGATGACAAAATTTACAAATATTTTATCTGTCACAAAGAAAGAAAAAAAAATACTGTCAACTCAACTATGACACAGTGCTTCCTAATATTTTCTTCTGGGTCATCAAGAGCATTCGTGGTACAGAATTTCTTTAAAAAGCATTCCATCTGTATACATGTATGTGTAACTGGGTCACTATGCTGTACAGTAGAAAATTGACAGAACACTGTAAACCATCTATAATGGAAAAAAATCATTATATAAAAATAAATAAAAAGTAAAAAAGGGGATAAGAAAAAAAAAAAGCATTCCACTATTAACTCTAGGATTTTCTCCCATGTCAGCAATGATCATTCTGTAAATTTTGTGGCTCGTGCTTTTAATGTTCTCACATGAGCATAACAAGGATGACAGGACTGCAGCCTGGCTAATAGCGATGGTAGAACACATCTGGATATGGTTTTCAGAGATGTTAAAATGCACCAAAAAGAGAGCTCCTGCTGTGGCACAGCAGGTTAAGGATCCTGCATTGCCACTGTGGTACCATGGATTCAATCCCTGGCCTGGCACAGTGGGTTGAGGATCTGGTTTTGCCACAGTTGTGGCATAGGTTGCAGCTGCAGCTGGGATTCCATTCCTGGGCTGAAACTTCCATATGCCTTGGGTGCAGCCAAAAAAAAAAAAAAAAAAAGGAAACAAGAAGAAGAATATGCATCTTAGAATCCATGAGATGTATTAGTACATCCATCAGATATCTGTCAGTATCGAAATATCTGTAGAGTTGTATAATTTATAGATATATAAATCCAGTACTTAATTCCAGCCTGTTAAGATGACATGTGGTCCCAAATGTTTTTCTCATAACAGTGTTTGCAGGTGAGCTGATGGTGGTATGTTGGCTCAACAGTAAATATGTTCTATGGAACTGGATAAGAAGCTAGTAAATTGAGTCTTTGAGGTTTCTCTTATGTATCTGCTGTATTTATTACTAAGGTTGATCTATGCAGTTTGTAAGAGCCAAAGTCCATAGGTGGGCCAGTTCTGCCTTTTGGGCTTTAATGGTACCAAGAGTACCACCATGGCCCATGAATTGAGCTGTCTAGCTTGTTGGAGCCAGGACCACCTGGAAAAATATTCTTAAGAGTCCTGGAAAGCTAAAGTCTTAGATTTAGGAGTTCCCATTGTTGCACAGTGGGGACGAATCTGACTAGGAACCATGGGGTTTCGGGTTTGATCCCTGGCCTCGCTCAGTGGGTTAAGAATCCAGCATTGCCATGAGCTGTGGGATAGGTCGCAGATGTGGCTTGGATCCTGAGTTGCTGTGGCTGTGGTGTAGGCTGGAAGCTGTAGCTCCGGTTAGACCCCTAGCCTTGGAATCTCCATATGCTGCAGAAGTGGCCCTAGAAATGGCAAAAAGACAAACAAACAAACAAACAAACAAAAAAACCCCAGCAAACTTAGCTTTAAGTGGGTGTCAGAGGGTCTGTCCGCAGGGGGGATGGCCCTAACTCTGATTGGTCCCTGTGGGCCTGATGTGTATATCAGTGCCTGCTTTTGGTGGTGTGCAGGAATGCACAGAACCTACTATTCCAGAAGAACTTTCTGCTTTCTGTTCTGCTGGGGGCTAATTGCAGACCACTTTGTTCTACTTTTTTTTTTCTCTCTTTGGCAAACATCAGTACTTGGAGAGATGCTGACATGTATGGAGCCCACTTCTATTTGTGCCTAACATGATCATGGCTGGTAATAAGGGGCTAGTAGTCTTTCTCGTGGGGAGTAACCTATTGGTCAAGAGCCATGGTTTTGCAGTCACGCAGGCCGGGTTCAAGTCCCAGCACAGCCAATTACCAGCTCTGTGGTCCGGGGCTTCAGATTTCTCATTGGTATGTGGGGGACCCCAGGATACCTGCTCCATGTCTGTTTGTAGGTATCTGAGAAAACATAGAGGACACACTTTGCCTAATTCCTTATTGTAGTAAGTGCACAATGATGGTGCTCATTGGCATTGTCATTAACAGACTCTGTCATGCTGTGGGGGCAGCCGGGCCATTAGAGGTCATAGCTTCTCCAGAACTCGTCTCTGTAAATAGGTAAGGCTTTCAGGAGCCATTTCTAACTGGTCAGGTGAGAGCCACTGCTTTCCCAACCCTCTGTCCTTGTTGGGAGCCCGCCTCTGCAATCAGGCTCCTATCTTCTGCCTTCTGCTGACATCACATCCGTTTTTGATGTTCCGATTAGTTAGGTACTGGTCTGTTGTTGATCCACTGTCATGGATGTGTCCTTTTCTTTTGAGGGCCTCACCCACGGCATGTGGAAGTTCTCAGTCTAGGGGTCAAATTAGAGCTGCAGCTGCTGGCCTACAACACAGCCAAAGCCATGGCCATACCATATCTGAGCCGCATCTGCCACCTACATCACAGCTCAGGGCAATGCTGGATCCTTAACCCACTGAGCAAGGCCAGGGATCGAATCCATGTCCTCATGGATACTGAGCCACAATGGGAACTCCTAGATGTGTCCTTTTCAACTCAGCACGGTCAGGTGGACATTAGGAGGAAGTTAGGCAACTTAGATCCTAGTCGCAGCCCGGTCGCTAACCAGTCCTGTGCCCACTCTCATCAGTAAAATCTCTGTGGTGCTGCCATTTGAGGCTGGTCACTTATTCTGGCTACTAGGTACTGAGTACCTGCTCAGGGCCATTCCAGGTGTTAGCGACATCCTGTGATTCATCTCTAGTCCTTGCGACAATCTTGCAATGCAGTTATTATTCTCCCCATTTTAGAATCCTGTGATTCATCTCTAGTCCTTGTGACAATCTTGCAATGCAGTTATTATTCTCCCCATTTTAGAAGTTGGGGAAGTAAAGCTTGAGAATATATATATATATATATATATATTTTTTTTAGGGCTACACCTGTTGGATATGGCAGTTCCCAGTCTAGGGGTTGAATCGGAGCTACAGCTGCCGACCTACACCACAGCTCATGGCGATGCTGGGTCCCTGACTCACTGAGCAAGGCCAGGGATTGAACCCTCATCTTCATGTATACTAGTTGGATTCGTTTCTGCTGTGCCACAACAGGAACTCCCAAAGCTTAAGAATCTTAACTGTGTTCTTACTGCCCATGTGACGTGGGGTAACTTATTGAGCCATTTGAAATCTCAGACTCCTCATCTGTCCAGTAGAGGCTATACCAGCCTGTACCCCACAGGCTGCAGGGATGGAAGGAGCTGGTGTGTATAGGGCTTGGGGCACAGCCCCACGTGTGGTAGGCACTCCAGGAGAGCTTGGTGAGATATCAGGATCACATAGCTAGAGGGATGAGCTGGGTTTTGGTCTGGGTTTGTCTAGATCTTTGTGCATATGTGAGAAAGTGCTGCACTCATGCCTGGCATGATCCTGGGAGTGGGAGCAGCTGCCTCACCACCCTCTTCCTCTTAGGGGTTCCCTTTTTCTCCTCTTCTGCTTCTGGCCTGTTATCTGCTCCCCCACAGGCATGGGAGGGAACTTTCCTTCTCTTAAAGGCCACGGGCATACCCTCTTTCAAAAAATTGAGGTTGGGCATTCCCTGGTAGCTAAGTCGGTTAAAGATTTGGTGTTGTCACTGCTGTGGCTTGGGTCATTGTTGTGGCACAGGTTTGATCTCTGGCCTGGGAACATCCACATGGCATGGGTGTGGCTAAAAAGAAAACAATTGAGGTAAAATACACATAATATAAAATTTAGTGCATTGGTAATGTTGTACAACCATCGCCACTATCTAGTGCCAAGACACTGTAATCTTTCCCAGAGGAAATCATACCCAGAGAGCAGTCGCTTCCTATCCTCCTGTCCTGACCCCCCTCCACCAGCAACTACTCACCTGCTTTCTGTCTCAGTGAATTTGCCTATTCTGAATATTTCATATAAATGGAATCATACAATATGTGGCATTGTGTGCCTGACTTTTTTCATGAAGCACAGTGAGGCTGGCTTGTCTCTACCTCTTCCCTTCTCTGCACCAGCTCCAGGCAGACAGTGAGGGAAGATTCCCCAGTCTTTATTTCCAGCAAATCCTCTTGCCTGTGGTCTCTCATTGCCAGTGCAACCATCAGCTTCATGGCCACAAAGCTGGCTATTTCTCTGGAACCTTCCTTTGACTCACTGGGTAGGATCTGTAAGCCCATCAAACACAGCAGAATCTGCTTGTGATTGAAAAGCTCCTCTGTCATGAGGGTTTGTGGTCTTTGCTTCCATAGGTTGTCCTTCTCTTCCAGTAGCAGATTGCTCTTCCTTTTAGAATGATGACATGCAAGATGCCTCACGCGAGGCTTTTATTCCTGGCCTCACTCATCATCTCTGTAGGAGCCGAGGCCAGCCTGCATACCACTTAATAATTTCATCTGCAAAATAAGAACTTGGATGAACCTTCTGAGCAGGGGGCTAGGGGAAGGAAATAGCAAATAATTCGCAGGGCATTCCAAGTCTAAAATGCTGTATAATAGAGAGAATTTTCTGATAAGTAATGGACAGCGGACTGCAACATAACACAAAGTACATAAAATTAAGAGTTAAGCAGGGCTTACACAGAGAGAATGGGTTGGGGATTGGAACTTAAGTTTCTAGTTCCTTTGATAATTGTATTTCTCATTGAAAATGACTGGCATTTTGGTTTCATTCAAACAGCAGCAGTAACAACTCAAGACAGCAAAGAGCAAGAGGAGTTTAGGTTGTGGGCAAGGCCAGAAGGCAGGACTGGATAAGCTCCTGAGGTCATTTCCAGTCTTAGCATTCTGTGTGTCTGAGTCATCTTTGACTTTCTCGGGGTTTTGTGGGAGAAGAATGAGAAGATCCCACCTGACAGGAGTCAGGGCCACTTGTCATCTCTTTACCCATCCTGGCTTATGCATGTTTTGCATAGTGATTTCTGTTTGGAAATTGATTTATAGTAATTGCAAGTGGCAAAGAAAGCTTATTTCAAGGCAGGAGTTGATGTGGCAAAGAAAGGACCTTGTCCAAAGCTTTATTCAAGACAGGTCATGCTGAGTGAAGGTTCCCTGTTGGAAGAGAAAGAAATTCCCCACGGGCCCCATCTCCTCACCCTGCTGACAGCTCTATTGCAGGTATGGTGCCTCCCTAGCTGTCAGTCATTTGAGGGGAACCTCTGACTCCAGGACCTCTCTGGGTTATTAAGGGGGATGGCATACATGTGTCAGGCTGATGACAGCGTACGTGACACAGAAGCTGTCACAGAGCAAAGATGAAGGAAGCTGAGCACCTGCCTCCCTAAAGTGGCCACCAAGTCATGCCTGATGTCAGTGTTCCACTTTAGAGGGCATACTGCCTGAGGGTCATGCATCGTGTGTGTGTGTGTGTGTGTGTGTGTGTGTGTGTGTGTGTGTGTGTGTGTGTGTGTGTGTAGAAGAGAGAATGTCTTAATAGGATTCTCAGTTTTTCTTGTTTATTTCACATCTAAGAATTCTGAAAGAACACATCCATTCACGTGCATGATGTTACTGCTGAATGTCTAGGTAGAAGGATCTGACATCTGGAACCCCAAAGTCACTTGTTTCTGCTGGCTGTAAAACCACAGCAGTTGATGAACTGTTCATTAGTGAGCACTAAAAATGCCCAAATAACAGTACCGCAGGATTGTTGTTCATCTATACTTTGTGTACAGATACACATTTCTACATTAGGTATACACATGTTTTAATCTCATTTATTACCTAAATATGAAACGGAATTGGAAAAAAAGTCCATCAGGAATGTGCACTCAACACAGTTAAATAATCATCCGTTGGCACTGATAGCTCTGTAATGATTTATTCTCATTTGGGTCTCCCAGGCTGAAGAACTCGGTCCTTCTGAATTTCTCATCTAGGACTCACGAGTTTTAGAGAGTTTTCTGTTTGTTTTGTGATCTTCTCCAGCTGTAGCTTATTCCAAAATTGGATCTATTCCAGGGTGTTAATATTTGCTAATGAGTTTCAAAAGCCAAAGTAATTAATGATGCTTAGAAATCTTTTGTAATGTGCCTAGAATAGATTTTTAAAGCAGTCTGCTGTAGATTTTCAATATATATACACCAGTACATAGTCCTGGTGGAAAAGATCATTTATTCATTCAATAAATAATTAAGGGTTTAAAGTAGATGATGTTTAGTCATGATTACATTGGTGGGTTATTCTTCAAGCTTAACTAAAAGCATGAGTGTTTTAAATCTCATGACTGACGGGTGGCTTTGGACCACAGTGAACTTGCTGATGTAATGTGCTTAAAGAGGATGATGGAATCCCTTGGGGTTCTGGAGAGAACTTCCTTCTCAGCAGCTTCTGGATAGAGAGAACATTTTTTTCTGGAAAGTTTTGTATTTACACATTTTGAGGAAATAGGGTTCAAGAAATATGGGTTTCATTTTGCGATCTGTTCTAGGGCTGGTAGAGCTCGAGGATTACGGGTTGTGATATTCTTCTTGGAAAGATGCATGAAGGGGTGTGGTTCTGTGAAAACCTCGAGTATTTCTGAGCTAAATGTCGTATTAATACAATGTGCCATTTTAATTTCTAATGCCCATCAGAATATTTATTAGAGAATTTCTGATTAACCTTTGCTAAAAGAAAATGTATACCTAGGTAAATTAGGAATATGTCATCCAGTAACATATTAAAATTAAGTTTATTCCGGAAAGCTCCTATCAATAGCTTGCCTGGGGACAACTCTTATTATTAAATTAGTTGTATTAATCCAGGGAGTGGGAGAATTCTTTGTTTGTCCTCTAATGCATTTGACTTTGAGACCCCTGGTACCAAGCATCTATGAGGTATCAGTGATGGTTTGATCAGGGAAGCTGACTCACTGTGAGTGACAGGAAAAAAAGGAACTTATTATTGAGATTACATCTGACAAAACTGTGAGGATGGGTGAAGAACTCTATTTTAACCAACAAAGATAAATTCTTAGATAGCATTATGTAAGCTCATTTAGTTTTATGTTTGACTTATTTTTCAGTATTGCTTATCAAGAAAAGTATATTCGATGTCTTGAAGCTTTTTGGTTATTTGAAGAAATGAAGAGCTAATTTTCCTGGTTAATTTGGTTAATCTTTCTTTTTTTCATTCGCTGTTTCCTGCTTTCGAGAGATTTGCAAAATAGTTGATATATAACTGTTATAGATGAAGTACTCTATAATGGTTAATGCTCATGATACATTTATTGTCTTTTTGTTTATAACTATTTAAAAAATTTATTGAAGTGTAGTTGATATACAGTGTTGTGTTTGTTTCTGCTGTATAGCAAAGTGATTCAGTTATATATATATATTCCTTTTAATATTCTTTTCCATTATGTTTTATCACAGGATATTGAATTTGGTTCCCTGTGCTGTGCAGTAAACTTGTTGTTTATGCATTCTATATATAGTAGTTTGTATCTGCTAATCCCAAACTTCCAATCCATCTCTCCCCCACGCCCCATCCCCTTGGCAACCACAAGTCTGTTCTCTGCAAGTCTATTTCATAGATAAGCTCCTTTGTGTCATACTTTAGATACCACATATAGGTCTCTATCTCTATTCTTAATGCTAGTGATTTGCTTCATAAAGGATGTATTTACTAATCAGAATGTATTATGGAAAGGTCATTTTTATGTTTAAAATTGAACACTTGTGGCCCAGGTATACATTTAATATGCAAATACCATTATTTACTTTGTCAAAAGAAGAGGCCCTTTCTTGAACAATGAAACAACATTAATAAGGCAAAAAGTGTTTCATGATATTGCTATTCTTCTCCCTAATAGGAATCTTATCTTCAGTTTGGCTATTAACAGGTAACCAAGACTATGTATATAATTTACTAAAGTGCATTAACATTGACTATGGCAAAGTGCTGTGTTGGGTGTTGGGTTATGGGAGTAAAATTTAATTGTTAGGATATATCCATACATTCTCTAACTTTGTTTTTTCTTCTGTGAATAGGTTAGATTTATTTGTTCAGATGAAGTACAATAACAACTCATTAATTGTGCATGCTCTGGTAATTGACCTGCCCAAAATCTACTGGTGGGTGCTGTAGTGGTTTTGTACTGTGTCACTCAGTAAGTAGAACTACATTTCTCAGAACCCTCTTTGTGTATGGTTCTGGGTCAGGGTTGACCACCAAAGAAATTTTACATGAGATATGGGAGGCAAAAGGGAAGCAGCGGTTGTAATGTAGGTTGCTGGGCTCTCTTGCAGCTTGTAACCGTTATTGCAGATCTAGCTGCTGCCTTGTCTGATTGGCATTAAGAACGAGTTCACAGCTCCTCCCAGATGCCTTCCTTGAGCTCTGAGTCCTGGGACCAGCAGTGAAGGATACCAGCTTCTTTGAGGTTGGAGGTGATGAGAGACCAGATGGAGGTTCCAGTTTGTCTCCACAGGTTCCATGTGTGTCTTTTCCTTTCCTGCCTTGTGTCCAGCTTTTCTTCCTGCCTGTTGGGCTCTGTTGACCTGTGGCAGTTGGTTTCAGGTTTACCACCAGATTTCTTTAACTTCTTTCCCAGCTCCTTCAATTGCATAACAGATCCTTTACTTCACATCACTCATAGTGGTTTGTGCTTCCTTGATCAGACTCAGTGATACAGACCCTCTGTATCAGGGATGTAAAAATTGCATGTCCCAGTGGCCACATGAGCAGCATAAATGAGTGCAACAGGTCTGATGTCAGGAAGTTCATGCAGCCTGCTCCGTCTGTTTTTCTTTTTCCTCACTCTTGGTAGAGATGTGAAATCAACGAAATGTACCTCTAGAGTAAGAAAAACAGCAGCATGAGTGTATTGACAGGTGACTTGTGACTCCTGGCTAAGTATCAATGGGGAGAGAGGGGGACTGCCAAACCAGGGAGGGTGTACTTCAGGCAAAGGGAAGCTCTGTTCCCACGTTTCAACAGAAGCCCCAAATGGAATTTTTATGTGCCTTTCCCTTTTTTTGTAATGTGCTGACTACTTACACACACACACACACACACACACACACACACACAGAGTCATCAAGGCAACCCACGGGTCAAATATACACATGTAGGTAGTATTTGGTAAGAGCCTCAGTTCATAATGAGAAGACTCTTGGGCAAGACTCTGGGATGAAGACAGAGGGTAAAAAAAGCCAAAGAATTGTTGGGGAAGAGAATGATTGAGGGAGACAAAGAGGAGGGACCCCCAGTGCTCTCGTGGGGTGGGCCCAAGATGGATAAACAACTCCACGGGAAAAAATAATGAATTATTTTCCTCTGTGTGTGGTGTGTGTATGTGTGTGTGTGACAGAGAAATTATCTAATAAGAACTATCACTTTCACAGTAATTTGCATTGTATACATGGGAATTTCACATATGCTATTTCATTTATTCTAATTTACTGTCTTATCTACCATCTTGGATGTGAGTGGGATCAAAGATCCCACTCTTGGTTCCTGCCCTTGAAGGTTGCAATCCATGGGAGAGACTGATATGTTCACATCCAGCTATAAAATAAGAATGAATGTGATTCAGTGTCATGGTCAGGAAAGGATTTTGACAGATGGAAATAGGAAATGGGAAGTGCACTGGGCGACACAAAAAGTTTGAGCAGAGGCACCCAGGAGAATTTGCAGAACTCAGCAGGAAAAGCTGCTATGAAGTGCAAAGCAGTAGTAAACATTCTGTTAACACAATTAAAATTCATTTATGAATTTCTAAAACTGGGGTGGAATCTTTAACCTGCCTTAGTTAATGGTCAAAATGTCAGTCAATGGCCTACACTCATGCAGCCTCAGTTTGAGAAGTGAACTTGAACAACACCCATTGTCTTTGATAAGGAAAGGAAATGGCCCTGAGCCTGGGATTCAGGATGCAGAAACGACAGCCAGTTTTGTCTAGAGGGAGGGTCGAGTGCTCTTGGGTTTGAGGATGTCCTACCAAAGGCCAGACAACAGACAGGAGAGGGCAACACTTCTATTTTAAAGGTTTCATAATAAGCAATTAAGTGGGCTCTATTTAGTTAAGCCAGAACATTTGACACCAATCTGACTGGTCTCCTTTCTGTTTAAAACTCTTCATGGTGTCTTAAAGTTCAGGCTTCTCTTTGGCATGACATCAAGGCCCCTCATGACCTGGCCTTGGCTTCCTTCTCTAGCCAGATGTTTTCTCCTGCCCACCCCCACCGATCTCCCCCAGCTGTAGCACACAGTTTTCTAGCCATGAGGCACTTCTTGGAGTTGTCTTGATGTTTCACAGCTCTATGCCTTTGCATATTCTATGGCTCTTTCCTTGGAATGTCCGTCCTTCTTGTAGTTACCCTTCAAAACCATCTCAAACTGTCCTGTGGCAACCCCGCTCCCCCATACCCCTTTCTTTGCTAAGTCTGTGCTGTAGATAGTTGCATGTGTACATTTATTATACGGTGATATAATTATTAATGTAAATATATGTTGTTCCATGTGCACTGCTGTGGGTGCTGACGCATTCATGTATCAGCTCTTTACTGAGTGGCTATTCTGTGTAAGACACTACTACAATTTGCTATGGATACAGCAGTAAATCACACAGATCATGTTTCTGGACTCATGAAGCTTCAGTTAAAAATGCATGTTGAGCGAAAATGAATTTACAGGACATTTGAACTTTAGGTTCACATTTTATGCATTGGCAGGAGATTCATGTCGCTAAATCATACTTTCAATCTGTTTTAAATATACTGGTTGTAATTGTGGGCTCCCACTGCTGTGGAATTCCTGATTAATGCGACTCGCAGAGCTTATTCTTGCCCCATGCTCTCTGTAGCGGTGGTTGGACTTTCAGGAGCTTTGTGATTTTGTAGATCTTGGCTGTATTGGGGCTTTCTACAAAGATGTGGGTCATCGGTGGAAGCAGGGTCTCTTTTCAGCCTTAGGTACAGGGGTTCCACTTTCCTCATTCTCCCCTGCCTTACTCATCCTATTCAGGATATGCCATTTAATCCTTTGTCTCAAGTGCCCCTGTTTCAGGCTATTTATGATTTTATAGGTGTCTGGCACAAGTTCTAGGGCCACATTACCCCCCTACCCACCGACCATCCTGAAATCTGTTTGTTCCAGTCCTGGTGCTTCTTCAGCACTGGTCATTTACTTTATGGTTCATTCAGGAGAAAGGAGGCAGCTTTTCTCTGATTCTTGCTTGCCTCAAAGCCCTGCAAAGTGCCATTTGTGTCTGGGTCTGGCAATTTGGGGTAGGCTACTTCTCACACTGAGTGCTGATTGGTGTTCACACAGTGTCTCTCTCCCTCCCTGCCTTCCTTCCCTCCTCCCTCGCTCCCTTTTTCTTTTCTTTCTTCTGTAACAAGACCTGCTTGATCACATTCGAGAATAGAATTTTTCAAACTGCAGGTCCTGAAAATGGTCGTGAAATACATCTGATGTCGTAACCAGCATTAGAAAATATGAATTGAATAAAACAGAAAACATCAGAATGCATCATGAGTAGTGAGGGTAGGTTTTGTGAAACTTGTCATCCATAGATTACACAGATACCCATGTGCCTACCGAGTTCTCATATATCTCTTTGTATGGAAGACAAAAAGTTTGGTAAGCGTGGCTGTGGAACAATCCACTTGCATTTTTTTCTCCTTCCTCCTGCTGTTTTAGCTCCATAACAGGTGTCCTCTGGATATACATTTAAATTATTTTATTTGGCCATCCATATTGATTAGATCGAGTAATTGAGTACATTGCCAGTTTTCTTTCTGTTGTGCATTCATCTAAACTGAATCTTTTAAGCTTTTAAAGACTGTACTTAATGGAGTATGTTTATTTTGATAAGACATTTAAATTATACTCATAACATTTTGGCGGTTCCCTCCCATTCTTCAGAAAGTTCTAGTTCTTTAGGTTAAACTTTATAGAGGAAGATCTAGGCAAATGTTAACTAAAAACAAAAACAAACAAACAAAAACTAGGAACAAAAAACAACCCTTTACCCAGGCAGCTTAATCACTTCAATTAGTAATCAAATTATTTTATACCACATCCAAAATTATGCAGCCATGTTATTTAGTTACTAATGATTTAAATACTTATTCAAAAAGGATTCACATACACACACTTTCACTCCAGATTAATTTGAATTAACTGCTTTGATGCTCTTGAATAAATGATAACTCTGAAAGGACAAGTTATCCCAAAAGTAAACATTTTAATAGGGGAAACTTAGTTCTTGATCACATTTCGATATTATGGAAAATGAACTTGCCTTTTTAAAAGGTTCTTTAAAAGGGAACTGACAAAACAGAAGGTCCCAGAAGAGCTGAACATCGTGCAAATTTCTGAATGAATCTCCTAGGATTTGTTTTTAATCTGAATTTTTAATAGTGTGGCATTGCAAAATCTGAATTATGCTACTCAATTTTAATGGCTAATGTGCTTTAAAAAATACACAAGCTTAATTGTGACATACGAAAGTCCTTATTTAGGGTAGATTTCTAATTTGAGTGCTGTTGGCCCTGCTGTGTAAAGAGTCTCCTGGGTGCAGATTTTTAAGTGTGTGTGTGTGTGTGTGTGCGTGTGCATACGTGTGCGCCTTTACATCTCACAGGGTAACAATTCCTCTTTGCCGAGTCCGCCTCTTCGCGAGCCGGGAGCAGACAATAGATCCATCCTAATGGAGTTGTGTACTTGCCATCTGTAGGAGCAGCTGCTGGCCCGCATCTGCACAATATGCTGGGACGGGGAGCTCCACTAATCTGCATAATAAGGAGGAGGCTCATTCCACTCCAGCTAATAATCACGAGCAATCAATGCACTTCATTCCCTCACTGCCGAGCACTACTGAGCAGTTTCCGGCTCTGGGTAGACAGGGGTCAAGTGAGATGGGATGGCCTGGGGCCCAGAAGCACTCCCTTTACCGCCTGGGTTTGCAGCAGCCCACGGGGACCATGTTTTGGTCTTTCTCTTGAGTCGTGCTGACCTGTGCAAAATCCTGGGAATTGGGACAGACTGGTGCTAGCACATTATTAAGATTGCTAATCAGAAATGTTATTGGAGCAATTAGCATATTGGCCAATCTGCATTTTTAAATGCCCCCTTTGTGAGAAAAAGGGCAGAAGCAAGTTTTTGGTTTAATTGTGAGCTACTTTGAATCATTTGGCTTCCATTGATTTTTTTTTTTTTTTCAGAAATAGCTTTACAGTGCTGAGATCTGACTTTTAAACTATTAATATACCTATACCCCTTTTGTGACATAGGCAGACTATGTGAATTAATGTTCAAATTTATGTTTATTTTCATTTATGACATCAGGATAAAATGACTATCTTGAAAGCAGTAGGACTGGTAGCAGAAAAGAAAATGACTATTGAAATGACATAATTCTAGACTGGCCTAAAATCACTTTCTTATTAAAGGAAATGCCAAAATGGCTTTGTTTCTCTAGAAAAATCCTGTTCTTAAAAATATAATTTGATTTCATAGAGTTGACTTAAAGATGAAGACACTTAGGCAGCCTAGACTGAGGACAGTATTTTAAATCAAAATGTAATTTGCCATTATTTACAATGTTTGGTGATAAGAATTGGTGAGACCACTTTCCCTAATTTCTTACAGGAAAAATATTTGCATAACTCACCACCCATCTCTGAAGCACAGGGAAAAGAGCATTAATTTATGGAAATGGAAGACATGGGCAGAAGAAATAATTGCTTCCACCAGTAAACAAAGCAGCTCACTTAGCATTCATTTCAACCTTTTAATCAACACCATTTGGTTAAATAAGATAGCATCTTCTGGTGTGATTTAGAAGAAAACTTTATTTAAAGTGATTTCCTTTTGGCAGGCTCAGTATTGCTGTCCAGTGATCAAAGAGAAAGAGCTGCTGTCTCAGGGAAATATTAGTCAAAGGGTGTGTGAAATCTTGGTGAGGTGTTCTCCAAAGCTAAAACAGTGTGCTAGTTCACTTGACCAACCTTCACAGTGCTATGGGGAAATGAAGGGCAATGTCCCAGATGAGCGCAAAGCATTTTTCCTTGGTTTCCTTATTTTATTTTATTTTATTTTATAATTATTTTTGTCTTTTTAGGGCCACACTTGTGGCATATAGAGGTTCCCAGGCTAGGAGTCGAATTGGAGCTGTAGCTGCCGGCCTATACCACAGCTCACGGCAACGCTGGATCCTTGACCCCCTGAGTCAGTCTAGGGATTGAACCCGCAACCTCATGGTTCCTAGTCGGATTTGTTTCCACTGCGCCACGACGAGAACTCTGGTTTCCTCATTTTTAAAGCCTGTGTACTCCTGTATGTATTCCTGTTGCTGTGTTTGTGGGAGAAGGTGAGTGTCTCATCGTGCTCCTCTGCCATCTTGATCTCTTCTTCCCATATTCTTGTTGAAATAGAAATTGCAGCTGCTTCAGAATGCCTCTAGAAGTTTGGAATGATACCTGCAAAGAAGAAAAATGGTAGTCTGAGTTGGCTGCCGAAGTGGGGTCTCTTCATAAAAATTTTTAGCAACTTTCCCAGAAATTGGAAAACAAAGTCACTCGTGGGATAGAAGCTCTAGTTATGGCGTAAACTTGAGGATCAGTCAGGGAAGAAAACATGATGATAAACCAAATTTCCAGTCAGATTTTGTGACTCTAGTAGTGTCTACACAGTACATGTCACTCACTCTCTGTAAGTATTTGGTTCATTTTGTTGTTGTTGTCTATTTATCCATACTTGACTGGAAGCCACAGGAGAGTAGGAACAGTTCCTGCTGTCTTCCTAGCATCTAATAACAAAATAAATCCTCAATAAATATTTGATTGATTAATTGGCGAAAGTTATTGCAGCATGCCCCCACTCTAAGGGAAAGTTTTAAGATCTTTCAGGGGCAGTTCAGGAGCATAATTCCTATATTCAGGCTATTTTTATGTCAAAATAAAAAAATGTCCCTAGTTGACCTTGGAAAACTGTGAAGCCTCAAAAACTGGTCATGCCAAGGAAAATCTGTGAATCTCTTCATGAAGTATAGAATGTTCCTTTTTAGAGTCTCAGAAGATAAGGCCTCAGTTTAAAACATGCATTTCTGAACAACAAGAAAATTAACGCTTTCCCAATTACCACTTATCTCTTATCAAAGGGACCTGGATTGATCCCTGAAGTGCTCTTGAATTAAGTGCAGAATAGAATTAGTCAATTCTGAGGAGCTTTTTTTGTGCCTAAAGAGCCACTTTTACTAGGGTAGTTCCAAGGGAGATGGATATAGTTCAGGAAGTTGCTTATAAATAAATTATTCATTTATTTATTTCATCCACTCATCCATCCAATATTATTTCAGTGCTTACCGTGTGTCAGGAACTTTTATGGATGCTGGATGCACTGATGAATGAGTTTTGCATCTCTCTTCAAATTCTAGGAGGGCTCCCTTGGAGAAACTTCATGTAGGAAGCTGAAGAAGTTATAAGACTCCATAGTTTATTTATAAAGATTCAGGGTCCAGATTTGAACTAGATTTGTAGGGAGACTTGACATTTTACCACTAATGACTGTCAACAGTTATTTAAAAAACAATAAAGTTTTTTTTTTTTTTTTCCTAGAGAGCTTTAAAATTTTTCCCAGGAACTTAAAAATTTTGCCTGTTTTAAGGAGTAGAATTCTCTTTTTGTTTATATTTTATAATTGGTTGTTGACAATATACATAAAAGTTGTTGAAATGTAATTTTTTTGCTTTCAAATGGTCTCTCTCATAGAACCTGTTATTCTAATACCTCTTAGGGTTTTGTTTTGTTTTTTAGTTTCTAAGCATATCATCACCTCAACTGGAGATAATGGTAATTTTGTCTCCTCCATTCCAATAGTCAAGACATCTTATTTTTGTTTTTTTCTCATAATATTTTGGATAGAATTTTCAGAACACTGTTAAAATAATAATGGTGTGATAGGCATTCCTGTCTTGAATTTTATGTTTTGGGAGTATTGGTGATGTAGGATGATGTCAGTAATGAGGATACTGGCTACCATGTGCTGAGTAGTGTATGCTGTATTTGTGGATTTGTCTATTTTTTCTTCCATTTTGATAATTTTTGCTTCATGTATTTTAAAGTTCTATTATTAGGTGAATATACATTTCAGATTCTTGGTGTATTGACCCCATTATTATCATAAGGACGCTATCAATGTTCTTATCTTTCTATGAGTTTTCCTTGTTCTGAAGTCCATTTTGTCTGATGTTAATATTGGCATTCCTCATTTGATTAATATTTGTTATGTGCTCTCCATTCTTATATTTTTAAATTAGTTTCTTTTTTTTTTTTTTAAATGGCTGCACAAGTGGCATATGGAAGTTCCTGGGCTAGAGTTTGAATCAGGGGTACAGCTGTGGTCTGCATCACAGCCATAGCAACACCAGATCTGAGCCACATCTGTGACCTACACAGCAACTTGTGGCAACACTGGATCCTTAACCCACTGAGCGAGGCAAGGGATGGAACCTGCATCCTCAAGGACACCTATGTCAGGTTCTTAACCTGCTGAGCCACAGTGGGAACTCTTAAAATCAGCTTCTTTATTTTACGTTTTGTGTGTGTGTGTGTGTACTTTTTAGGGCCATACCCATGGCATATGGAAGTTCCCAGGCTAGTCGTCAAATGGAAGCTACAGCTGCCAGTCTACACCATAGCCACAGCAATGCCAGATTTGAGCCGTGTCTATGACCTACACCATAGCTCATGGCAATGTTGGATCCTTAACCCACTGATCCAGGCCAGGGATCAAACCTACATCCTCATGGATACTAGTCAGATTTGTTATTGCTGAGCCACAGTCGAACTAGTTTTGGATTAAATATGGATTAAAATTAGTTTCTTTAGACAGCATAGCTGAATCCTACTTTTTTCCCAATCTGACAAACTCTGCTTTTTAACTGGAGTATTTATAAATCATTTACACTTAATATAATTAGTGATATAATTGGATTCAAAGCTACCATTTTGCTATTTGTTTTCTATTCTTTTTTCTTTTTTTCCCTTTTCTTGACTGACTTTCTTTGGATTGAGTAATTTTATTATTTTATCACCATGACTTGACTTCTAGCTGTATCTTTTCATTTTACTTTTGTAGTGGTTGTCCTAACCATCTTTAACTTATCACAGTCTGTTTTCATATAATACTATACCACTTCACATGTAATGTAAGCTTTCTACAACAGTATACATCATTTCCCCTGTCCTGTCCTTTGTGCTATTATTGTCACATACTTTAATTCTCTCTATATTTTAAACTCTATGATACAGTGTTATTTTTTCTTTAAATAGTCAATTACTTTATTATTTATTTATTTATTTTTTGGCCATGCCCATGGCATGTGGAAGTTTCCAAGCCTGGGATTGAACCTGCACCACAGCAGTGATCTGATCCATATTAGTGACAATGCCAGGTTCTTAACCTGCTGAGCCACCAAGGAACTCCAATCAAATACCTTTTTCTTTTCTAACACTTCAGTCCTTTGTAGGTCCAAATTTCCAATTGGTATCATTTTCTTTCTCCCTGAAGAACATTTATTGGTAAAGAAATTTCTTTAGACCTCACAAATCTGCGTCAGTAAGTTCTGCCAGTTTTCTTGTCTGAAAAAGTCTTTATTTCATCTTAGTTTTTGAAAGATGTCTTTGTTGACAAAGGTTCTAGGTTGATTGACAGGGTTTTTCTCTCCCCATCACTTTGAAGATGTTCTCTTCTGCTCGCACCACATAGTTTATGCCAAGAGGTAGAAGTAGGCTGTAGTTCTTATTTTTGTTTCCCTGTGTGAATTCTCTCTCTCTCTCTTTCTCTCTCTCTGGCTGCTTTTAAGATTTTTCTCTTTATCACTGATTTTCAGTAATTTCAGTTTTGAGGTGCCTGGATAGTACTGTACCATGTAAATGTTAGGAATTATTATCATATACACTCCTTAATGATTCTCTTCTACTTAAATATGAATAGATAGAAAAAATAGATACCATGGAGTGAGAAAAGAGTACAGAGTGAAGGAAAGTTCAGTTATAAGCTTTAATATGTTAATTAATTAAGCCTTGTCATGAGATAGGCACTATTATTCCCTTTGTCTGTATGAGGCACAGAAAGGGTAAATGACTTTCCCTAGGTCACACAGCTAATAATCATGAAGATTTTCTCCTATATTTTCTTTTAATTATTTTATAGTTTTATATTTTATCTTTGGATCTATGATATATTTTGTGTTTAATGTAGAAGGCATAAGGTTTAGCTTGAGGTTAATTTCTTTGCATGGAGATAGATGACCAGTTGTTCCAGTACCATCCCCTGAAACCTATCTTTATGATCAGCTAGTAAATATGCTTATATTTTGAAAACAGTGATAATATTTAAAACCAGCACCTTTGATCTTTTAGACATCTGCTCAGTCTGTCAGTAAGTCAGTCGGACAAACAGTCAGTTAGGGATTCAATCATTTAGTGACCCCACAAACACATATGGAGGGCCTGCTTTGTGTCTGGCATTACACAAAGTGGCAGCATTTCAAAGTGTCTGGAATGCAGCTTGTTTTCAACAAAGTGGGACAAACTTACCATATCAGTCAACAAAAGAAGACTCCCTTTGATTTATGTTATGTCTTTGGAGATTCCTTATTTAATATCTAATTATCGCTTGTGTGAGTTCCTAACTCTAACTTTTCCTCAAGGTGTTGATCTAATCTTAAGACACACAAACAGTTAGAGGTGAGTCCTTTTGCTAATGTAAGTAAATATGTGTTTTGTGTATAAACACTCTGGGTTTCTCAGATTTGAAGTTTGGACTTTCTTAAAATGGAGCCGCTGGCACCAAACTTAACACTCTTTTCCCCAAGAAGAAGACCCTAAGCAATACCAGGTCTCCCAAATACACTGTCATTAAAAAAAAATGCTGGAGCCCATAGATTGTGTAATTTTAGTTATTTGCAGCAAATTTATGATCAGAATAATGTTGAGAAATAGAAAGTTGATGGTGTTCCCTAAAGGTTGGATCCACGAATATATAGGCTGGCTTTGAGAGAGTGGGTAGGAGTCAGATTTAAGTATGAGGCACTGGTGATCTCTCCTGTCTTAACTAGAAAGCCTCTTCCCCCCCTCCCCCACTTAAATTGGGTTGTTATATTGATAATGGTATGTGGTAGAGACAGTTGGATTCTGGTTTGGGTGGTACTTATGCCAATCAGCTTGGGTTGCCATGCCTTGGCACACTGCCTGTCTTGTTTATTTTGGTGTGTGCAGAAAACCAAGAAAAGCATGATTTATGGCACATAATAGCAAAATAGTAAAAAAAAAATCTAGTGATAATAGTAGCTAACATTTACTGAACACTTATTATGTATCAACTCTTTGAAGTTCTTTATGTGAATAAACATATTTTGTTCTCTTAATAATCTCGCAAAGTAGGGGTCAGTATTGTTTCCATTTTACAGATGAGAAAATTAAAATACAGAGTTCCAGTGGACAGGTTCTGTGATAGACCCCAGTGATCCCTGTCTCCTGGCATTTGTGCCCTGTGTAATGCCTTCCCTTGAGGATGGGGTGGCCCAGTGACATTCTTCTAATCAGCAGAATATGGCAAAGGTGATGGGATGTTACTTCTGTGATTATGCTACGTGAGACTGTGACTTCTGTCTTGCTAGCAGATTCTCTCCTTTGCTGGCTGTGATGAAGCAAGTCGCCATGTTGAGGAGGTCCCTGTGTCAAGGAACACAATTATTTTTCCACACAGAGGGACATTTTAAAGACTTTAACCATTGCCATCCACCAAGAGAGTCTCAGCAGAATCCTTGTAGCCACAAAGCCTATAGGTTTTAAGTTGCCAACAGCTGCTTAGGTTCTGAGACCTTGGATCTGACAGCCCTTGAAGAACAGGGAATGAAATTCTTCCAACAATCATGTAAGGAGCTTGGAAGCAGAGACTTCCCCAGCTGAAACTTCAGATGAAACTCTAGCCCAGGCTGGTCCCTTGATTGCAGTCTGTGATAGACCGAGCAGAGGATCCCAGCTAAGCCAGACTGCATTTCTGACCCTTAGAAACTGAGATACTAAACATGTATTATTCTAAGCTGCTGAGTTTATGGTAGTTTGTTATGTAGCAATAGATAACTAATGCAAGAGAGAGAAAGTAATTTGTCCTTTGTCACATATCCATCTGGCTACAGGCTATGGATTCTCTCTTAATGGTCCTCATAGGCATGTTCCCAAAGGGCTTGCCACATGGTATTAGATTTTTCATTTAGAACACTAGAAGTTTTCCCTAACATTTAAAAACAGTTCTTTGAGTAAGAAATTGTATTTTTAAATCTGAAGGAAAAGGAATCCAGGGAAATCTCATTTGGCATCTGTCTTTACTTTTCCTTACTGTTTTTATTTTGCTGTTCAGGGTGCCACAGATTTTTTTTTTTGGATTTAGCACCTGTCTACCTTCCCTACATAATGATTCTAAAGGAATATAAAGCCAGATAGAGAAAAGTTAATGCTAGAAGATTGGCTGGGGACCATTTAAAATATCCACCAATGAATGTAGTGGGTGCTGTAATAAGAAGTGGTTTTACTTTTTTTTTTTTTTTTTTGCACTTAAAGACTTTAATGGGCTATAACTTCATGTCTTTTAAAACTTCTGGGGAAAAAAAACCAAATGTGCAAATCAGGAGTTCCATGGTGGTACAGTGGTTTGAATATCCCGCATTGTCACTGCAGCAGCTTGGGTCACTGCTGTGGCTCGGGTTTGATTCCTGGCCCAGAGGAAATTTCCACATGCCACAGGCAAGGCCAAAAAAACCCCCATGCAAATGAACAGTGCATTAGCATCCTCAATGGTACCAGTGTTCTCCCTCTCTGTGGCTAGCATTGTTTTAAGGGCACATTATGTGCTTGAAGTCTGTCATGACCCCTGAGAGGCCCTTCGCCCTGTCATCATCACCACTCAAGTAAAAAAAACAAAAAAATCCAGCCTTCTCAGGAGGCCTTCCTCTCTGGAGAGCCCCTTGCTCTAATGTTGGCAATATGTAGAATTATATATATTTTTTCACATAGAAGGACATGGTAAGGATACTTTAAGTTCAGTTATCCACAGAGAAACTGAACAAGATTTCTGCAGCCACGACGCCCACAGGTTTTAAGCGGCTTCAGTCTTCTGGGATTCTGATGGTTTTCTTAGGCTCCTCAGCATCTCCGTTAACCTGGATGGTCTGATGTCCTGAGCAGAAAGTTTGAGACAAACCAGTTGCTCCTGAGTACAGCAAGTAAAGCATCGACTACTGACTGGTTTTCCTGCAGTGAGTGAGTGGGGTGTTCCGAAGCTGACTGTCGTGAGTGGTGGTTTTTCCTCCACATGTACTTCCTTTTCTGGTTCTAGCCTCCCATGGCAACCACACCCTCTCCCTTGTGTCTCTCAATATACGGGGCACATATTCAAAATACTTTGGATCCGAAGGTGAAAATCCTGATGTCAACATCCATCATTCATTGCTCCTCTGTACTGTGAAGTATTCAGGATATTCGCTTAGAGAAAAAATGCTCTAACCTTAGCTATAAATCAAGAATTTCAGGCAAGTTTTTTTGTTGTCATTTTGTTTGTTTGGTTATTTTAAACTGTAGCAAAGGCTCGCGTGTTGGTTCAATTCTGAGAGCTCTTACACTTGTAGTTTGTTCCTTACAGAGCTGAGAATGTCTTTCAGGCTGAATGTCTGGCTTCCTTGGACAACTTGCTTTCTAAGTTTAGAATTTTAAGATGATCTCGTTCCATTTACCCTTGGCATAACTCGAAGAAAGACCAAGTTAAAAGGCTCTTGGAAAGCTTTTAGAAGGCATTTTGGATGACAGTGCATTCAGACCAAGACTGAGATGAGTAAAGTGTAAATGAATGCAAAACCTGTGGATAATGTTCCCCTTCGCAAGCAACTGTGCTTCGTTTAACATGGGCCCGGAACTGTAAGCTGGAGATAATTTCCTTTCTGTGAAGCTCCCACGTTGAAGGAACATTGCTAAACTCCAGGCCAACTTGCTACCGCGTAATGCACCCGGTAGTGCAAGGTTCCTGTGACAGGAGCTGTGTGCTTGTGGCCTCACCCTGTGCACACAGGAAATCACCGCATTGGTCGGGGGCTGAGGTGGTGTGAGTGTTCAAATTCCAGCTTCTGTCTCCTTTAACCAACGCCATGGAGGTTCAGTGAGTGAGCTCTGGAGTTCATCGCCTCCTCCACCTACTGTGTGATCCTGGGCAAATAACCATGATGAAGGCTCTCAAGCCTTAGTTTTTCATTCTGTAAAATGGAGATAATAATAAAATAGGAGCCATTACCCAGCATTGAGAGAACTGAGTTTGAATGTAGAAAAGAATTTAGCACAATTTCTGGCATAAAGCAAGTGCTCAATAAATGTTTGCTGGCTGACTTAAACATCACTCTAGTTAATACATGAGTAACAGGAATTCCCGTTGTGGCGCAGTGTTTAACAAATCCCACTAGGAACCATGAGGCTGCCGGTTCAATCCCTGGCCTCACTCAATGGGTCAAGGATCTGGCGTTGCCATGAGCTGTGGTGTAGTTTGTAGACGCGGCTCGGATCCCACATTGCTGTGGCTCTGGCTGGTGGCTGTAGCTCCAATTAGACCCCTAGCCTGGGAACCTCCATATGCTGTGGGAGCAGCCCTAGAAAAGGCAAAAAGACCAAAAAAAAAAAAAAAATGAGTAACAGATGTTGTATAATTCCTGTAACGGACCTAGACAGATTGTTCCGTCATCATTAGAGCATCTTAACACCTGATTTAGAGGTTGATTGAGAGGCCTGGCCAACAGGTTTAGCATCCAGTGTGTACCATTGGCAGACGAATCCTGGCCGGGTGGTTTCTACACTGGATTCAGAGCCTGGCGCCTCCCACCTGCCTCTGCCTGGCTTTGGAACATTGTGGAATATAACCTCAGATCTGGAAATTCCAGTTGGAGTTGATGACACCAGGCTTCAGGTCCACTCGTGAAAGCCTCATGACAAGGCATCAGTCCACATCAGCGTTCCGCAGTGAACCTCTTTTTGCTAAATGTGCACAGATGGTGGTTCTTTTGTTAGTTAGGCATGACTCAGGTGCTCCATTGAAATGTGTACTTTGTTGTGAGACAGGCGTTTGGGCTGTAAACTCAGCGTCATCCGCTGCTGGGTGTTTCATAGATCTCGTATGCTTCACCATATAGTGTTCTCACTGTTGGAGAAGTTACAGAGCCAGAAAGTGCTAGAGAAAGGAGGATTTGGTGATTCCAGAAAGCTTCAGACCAGTCTCCATTGCTCCTCGCCATCATCCCCTCACATTATCTGCCAGCTCTGCCTGCTTCTTCCCTGGAACTTGCTTCCTGCCTTTCAACAGCCCCAGTGTCCACACCACGCTTCCTCACCCTTCCCTTAAGAGTTAGAAATAAATGCTTTCTGTCTCCATCTACTTGTTTTTATGAAAGTGTTTTTATTTTTATTTTTTGCCACACCCATGGCTTGTGGAAGTTCCTGGGCCAGGAATTGAACCTGAGTCACAGCAGTGACAATGCCAAATTCTTACCCACTAGGCCACCAGGGAACTCCTCTGTCTACTTGGTTTTTTTGTTTGTTTGTTTTTTGTTTTTTTTTTTGTCTTTTTAGGGCAGCAATCGTGGCATATGGAGGTTCCCAGGCTAGGGGTCCTATACCACAGCCACAGCAACACGAGATCCAAGCCACGTCTGCGACCTACACTACAGCTCACGGCAATGCCGATCCTTAACCTACTGAGTGAGGCCAGGGATCAAACCCGCATCCTCTAGATAGATACTAGTTGGGTTTGTAACCTGATGAGCCACAGTGAGAACTCCTGTCTACTTATTTTTAATCTCTGCGTGTGTATGTGTGTGCGTGTGCAAATGCTTGTAGTGTGCGCATGTGCTGAGGTTGCGCTGAGAGCTCCAGAGGCTGCTCTTGATGATGGTGATATGAGAGGCACAGCGGTCATTCAGAGCCACTGTCTGTGGACATCCTTGACAAAAATAGATTCTGCTGCTCTCTTTGGGTGCTAATCAAACATAGTTACTTATATTATGAATCAAGATGCTGCTGTGCATAAGGCTGTTTAGGAATTCCTCTTCTGTATTCTGTTAATTTTAGTGAGTCTTGTTCAGAGTGCTCCAAGCAGACCTTATCATTAGACTTTGGCTCCTGAGTCCAGTTCATCTTTGATGCCTTCCATTTGGGAATGGGTGTAATGTGTATCAAGAGACATCCTCCTTCTCCCCATCCTGCAGCCACATGGAGTCTGGTGAAGGGACTCACGTCGGTCGATCTCCTTCCTCTCTTTAGACTCCTCCACGTTGGACGTTCATTCACAATTTTGTTGTTGTTGTTCAACAGACATTTATGAGTTTTGTGACAATCACAGTGCGAGAACAGGATCAAAGGCGGTGGGCGGAGGGGGAGGCCAGAGTCTCTTGTGACCAAAGCGTGCTGTAAGTAAGGAAGGGGTAGAAAGAAAGTGGTCTGTGCCCTTTGCTAGGGGTTTATAGAGGTGAGTAACAGTCCCACAGGGAAGCCCTTGGGGAGGGTTTTATAGGGAAGGTGATGTTTGAGCTGAATTTTGGAGGTAGAGCTGGAGTTCTTGAGGACGTGTACACGTTCAAGGAGGTGTGGCTGGGACTTGTTCAGGGAATGGCCAGTACAGTAGAGTTGAGAACTTCCAGAACCCAATCATAGTCTTGGGTGCCATGTGTGCTAAGATGTTTCCGCAAGAGGTAGGGAATTGTTAAGGTTGGAGTAAGGGAGTGACATGGGTGGACTTTGAAAAATAAATAAGGGGAGTTCCCGTTGTGGCTCAGAGGTAATGAATAGGATTCAAATCCATGAGGACGAAGTTTGATCCCTGCCCTCGCTCAGTGGATTAAGGATCCGGCATTGCCATGAGCTGTGGTGTAGTTCGCAGATGTGGCTCGGATCTGGCCTTGCTGTGGCTGTGGTGTAGGCTGGCAGCTGTAGCTCTGGTTCGATCACTAGCCTGGGAACTCCCATATGCTGTGGGTGCAGCCCTAAAAAAAAAAAAAAGAAAAAAGAAAAAAAGAAAGATAAATATGGTGGTGGAGTGGGAGATGGGGAAGGGTGGAGGCTGGTGAGATGGGAGCAAGGGAGCACCAGGCAGGCAGCGACGTTAATGACAGCCTGAACCCAGGTAGAGGCTGAAGGAATAGAGAAGAAAGATGAGTTGCGAGGAGAAAATAGGGTTTATTTAGAAGAGGAAATGAGTGTTGGAGTTCCTGTCATGGCTCAGTGGTTAACGAATCCGACTAGGAACCATGAGGTTGCGGGTTCGATCCCTGGCCTCGCTCAGTGGGTTAAGGATCCAGCGTTGCCATGAGCTGTGGTGTAGGTCGCAGACGCCACTTGGATCCTGCATAGCTGTGGCTCTGATGTAGGCCGGCAGCTACAGCTCTGATTCGACCCCTAGCCTGGGAACCTCCATATGCCGAGGGAGTGGCCCAAGAAATGGCAAACACACACACAAGAGGAAATGAGTGTAGCATCGTGTCTCTCCAGGGCTGTGGGAGAACTCCTCAGCTGGAAAACTGCTTGATGGGCAGAATATGTTATACCAAGGGAGGTTCCTTTGCGACAGAATCCAATTCAAGTGTCCTACAAAATAAAGTCACAGGAATCTTAACCTTTCTCCTGGGTCCAAGAGAGATGAGTTTTGTGGGAAGCAGGAACTTAGAGGCACAGTGGGAGACCCAGGTGTGGTCTGTGTAAAGAAGGGGCCAGGGGCCCAAAGGAGTGGGGCTAGTTTGCTTTCAAGCAGTTAAACATTCCCTGAAGCAGGAATGGGCCCCTCAGATAAGCAGTGGCCAGTTCACAGTGTTTGCTGGTCTGTGCTGACCTGTCCGGCTCCTTCTAGGATTTCCAAACCTCCAGCCAAACATGTTACACTGTGTGAGTGGTGATTTGGGGAATGAAGTGGCGGACAGTGTATGTGCCTGGGATGAAAAATGGGAGGGGGTTGTTCAAGCCCCTCTGGAGGTATCATGTTCCCAAAAGGCCCAGGTTCCGTGAGCGGCAGAAAGCAAGCTGAGGTCCCAGATAGGCACAAGAGCCTGAGATGCAGGCAGCAGCATCAACCGACTAAGACGCAGACATGAAGTGAATCCACTTCCCTGAAATATACCGGAGGAATGTGTCCTCTCCAGGGATGGGGGAGTCAGGGTCTGCTGCCCCCCGGCCGGGTGCCTCAGAAGGCCGCTGCTTGGGATCTAAGATGTTTGTAGGAGGTGGGTCATCAGAACTTGGTGACAGATTGAACGTGGGATGACAGAAGAGATAGGGATCAAAGATGGCAAGGGGGTGCCAGCTATGCTACCAGCTAAGCCAGGGAGTTGAGCGAGAGTGGTGGTAGGAATTCTTTCAGAAAAGGGGATCGAGGGGTGGGGGCGGAGAATGAAGTGGCAGTAAAATATCCTAGTGCGGAGGGCCAGCTGGCACCTAGAACCGTATATGTGGGAGCAGGAGGAGCTCCATGATGGACAGAGGAGGCCAGGTGACTAGAGAAGACCACCCAGAGGGGGTCTAGGAGGAGAAGGAAAGAGGCAGTGGCGGAGGCCGAGACGGGCCAGCGTTCAAGAGACCCTTCCAGCTGGGACACTTTGGGGCCGCCTTTCTTTAAAACTTTGCTTAAACATTACTCATTTCCCCTCTTCCTTCCAGCAGTGCTCCCAGCTGAGGGAATTCTAGATGGGAATAATTTCTTTACCCAAGGGACTTCAGCTGACTTTTACAGTGTTTATTAATCTTCCGTGTATCAGGAACTTTTCATGAAGGGGCTATTGTGCTCAGGCTCTGAGAATTTAGCACTGGGCTTCAAATATCAGTTCTCTCTAAAAATGGCCACAGTTTATAAATCTGCTTCTTGTATTGCTGCTCCTTGAGGAACCTGAGTGGGTCACTTCTGAGCCAAAGACTGGCATCATTTTCTACTCCATCCTGTCCTGTCCAGCCCCTTTCCATTCTGCTCTGTTTGATTTCTGTTTCTTTCTACACAAGCAGCCTCAGGGAGAAGACTGTGTTCCAGAAGTAAGTCTAGAAGTCAGTCCTTTAACGCTTGGATCAGATTTCATAGAATTAATGTTAGAAAAACATGGTTCAACTCCTATGGCTTTTGTTGGTTTGTTGGTTGCTTTTCCAGCAACACAGGATCCAAGGCATGTCTGTGAGTTACACCACAGCTCACGGCAACGCCAGTTCCCCTACCCACGGAGCGAGGCCAGGAATTGAACTCTAATCCTCATGGATACTAGCTGGGTTCATTACCACTGAGCCACAATGGGAACTCCATCAATTCCTGTTTTTGACAGGGGCTCTGGGGAAGGGGCCCCTCTCTGTGACTGGAAGAGAAAACCATGGCCCTAGGGAAAGCCACCATCCCTTCTCCTCCACCCCCAACCCCCAAATACCTGCTGTCTTTATAAGCCAACTGTTTAAATAAATTAGTTGACTGGATCTCAAGGAGTGAGACAATGAATTAATCTCTGAGCCAGTCTACTCCAAGCTGCAAAATCTGCCCTTAATTCTTTGTACTTTTTTCCAGAAAAAAGGCCATGAACCAAATAATATTGGAATTTGGAGACCTCTATGGGATAAAACAATTATCAGGTTTATTATTGAGTAGGGTTAGAGGTGCTAGGGAGAACCATGGACTTACTGAAGTACAAGGATACTCACAGTCAGTCTAAATTGATGGGAGGAGTGGACAAGACTAGCAGGTGAGGTGGTGGGTCCATGTGGAAGCCTTGAAATCTAAGGTCAGGATTTAGATCAGAGCTGAAGTGTTCTGTCAAAAGGACCAATGCATTTTAAGTTACTGGAAGAGGCGTTAATTAACTCATTAATTGTTTGTGGAAACCCGTGCAGGTGGCAGGGAAATAATGGCAAACAAGATGGGCACAAACCTCAGCCTCTGGAGAACTTACATCTAACACAAGAGGTGAGAAGATTCTAGGTTGAGGCGAAACAGGGTGCAGTGGAAGCCCCCTGGGAGGAACCAGTCAGTCACAAGCAGGACCGAGGTGGGTTGGGAAGGCTTCCTTGGGAGAATATGAATTAGCCAGAAGAAGAGAGGCAGGAGAAGGGTCCAAGCAAAGGAAACAGCAGAGCCAAAATGTGGCTGTGAGAGATCAGCCAAAAGAGCTAGGATACAGAGCCAGTGGAGAGAGAGGCCTTTAGCAGTTTCTAAAATTTACTTTCCTCAAGTGAGCTAAACTTTACGTTTTCAGGTAAAAGTTTTACTGAATTCCTATAGTAATGGAAATGGCTTAACCAAAAATAGAATGTAGATTATTTCATAACTAGTATTAAAACCTAGTTTTCAGAAAATAAATCTATTTATTTCTAATTAAATAATAGATTTAATAATAATAAATAATAAAGAATTAGATTTGTTTAAATCTAATTATTTCTGCCACCAATTGGATTGTCCCTAATGTGAACTTTGCCTTGGATCTGGAAGTTCTTCTGTTATTGCTGAAATTACGTGATTTGAAAGCTTTAACAAGCATGCTAAGATGATTCTCTTTTTATAGCTAAGAGTTCCTTAAAGCAAAGGCAAGAATTCTAAGAAGCCAAAGAGGATATTTTCATGCTTTCTTATTATTTGCTTAAAAGTGGTAAAATGGTATTTTTTTTTTTTTTTCCTCCTTAAATGATTAGGCAAACATTTTCTCAGGGGAGATCCTTGAACCAAACAGTATTGTTTTGGTTTCCCTTCCTTCCACCTTAAACATGGTTCTAAAGACTGGAGTCCCAGTGGGGATCAGGCCCAGAAATGAACTGAACCCCCAGGAGGCAATTTCACTACTATTCGGCTCTTAATAAAACAGGTAGGAAATCAGCTTTGTCAGCCTTCACATTTAAATGATCAAAATGCAACTCCTAACATTTCAGAGGATTCCTTGTTGTTAATCACATTTCTAAGTGGGTTTAACATTATTGATCAAAAATTGATATACTCTTTTTTACTTTTAAGGGCTTTTTTTTTTTTTTTAATTTTTAAACTCTTAAGGGCCATTCTTTTCTCTGTGGGGCTAGATCATAATGTTTCAGGAAGGGAAACAGCGGTACCAAGCGGTGGTTTATTAATGTGGCTAGTATCACAGTCTAAAGTTTAGGTGTTGCCCCAGAATTTCTTTTTTCATTCAAATCATGTGAGTGAGCATGAAGCCAGTTTAATATCTATTTCTAAAGGATTTTTAAAACATATATTAAAAAAAATAAATTACAGTTGATTTATAATGTGCCAATTTCTGCTGATGGCAAAGTGACTCACTTTGGACCTTGGTTGTCCATTCTAAGTGTATTTGATAGGATGTTGGTTGTCCGTTCTAAATGTAACAGTTTTCATCTACTAACCCCAGACTCCCAGTTATGACAGGAATTTGAATGACAAAATTTTAAAGGAAAAGTGCAGAGATTTAAGATCTAGTTCATTCATGACTATGACTCATAATGAATCATGTATTGTGGTTGTCTCTCCATTTTCTTTTGCAGCCAAATAGCCATGGTGTCACCTGTTCTTTGCTTTAGTTCAAATGGGCTGTGATATACCCTCAGCCCCTTGATAACTGTAGCTAACACTTCTTGAGGATGTAGCACGTGCCCATCATTGTGCTGAGTGTCTGCCATGTAGCATCTTGCTGAGATGGCCCAATAATCCTGTAAGGCAGGTTTAATTATGCCCATTTTACACAGGAGGAAGTAGAGGCTTAGAGAGTTTGAATGAGTTGCCTATAGTTATGTCAGTTAGGAAGAGTCCAGATTTGACTGGAATTAACTGATTAGATAATCAGAGTTTCCGAGCCTGTGATCTTAAACTTTTGCAAACTGCCTTTCTTGGCAAAAACGGCCATGCAGAATTTCATCCACCATCCTGGGAACATGGGGTTTTTGTGATTTAAAGACAGAAATTTCCCTAAAGTAGACTTGATCAACTAGGTAAAGAATCTATGCTGATTAGATATCCATGAGGCAGTTTACAAACTTTATTATGGCGATTTCCCAGATTCCTGAATGAAATCACTCATGGAGACATATACCCATGTCAGATATACAGGAATGCACTAAGACTGCTTTCACTATTACCCCACTCTGTTTGTGTTCCTAATGGAAATGCCCTTTACAACAATCCTTAAGAAAAGTCTTTATGAAAAATTTGGGTCAAATTCATGACAATTATTCACATTAGATTGTCAAGGAAACTTTTGAAGCTGATGATTGTGAGATGAATCATTAAGAATAAAAAAGATGAATTTTCCATAGTAAATGCAAGTTCTCCACAATTATTTATTATTCAGTTAAAAAGATTGTCTCTGGACTCAAGGTAGACTGTAAATGAAAAGGGCTTTTAAAAATGTAGCTAAAGATCCGTCTTTAAAATAAATCAACTTTGTTGAGGCATAATTTACATATAATAAAATGCACCCAACTTAAGTGTGCAGCTAAACAAGTCCTGACAAAAGCGTGCAACAAAACGAGGTGCTATTAACCATCTCTGTAATTACGACATTAACATTTCCATCTTCTACTTCCCAGTTAATACCCAGCTCCAGCCCCCTAGGCAGTCACTGATTTGCTTTTTGCCAGTATAGATTAATTTCACCTTTGTTGGAATTTTCTATAAATCCAGTTAATCACTATTAATTTGTGCTTAGCCTCTTATACTTACCATAGTGTTTACAGAATTCATCCATGTTGCATGTTTCAGTGGTTTGTCCCTTTCTATTGCTGAGTAGTGTTCTATTGTGTGAATGTACATACCACAATTCATTTATCCTTTCACCTGTCCGTGAACATTTGGGTTATTTCTAGTTTAGCTATTATGAATAAAACTGGTGTGAATATTCATGTACATGTCTTTATGTTTCTCTTTAGTTAAAGACTTAAGAGTGGGATTGCTGGATCATTTTTGTTTAAAGTTACATTTGTTTTAACTTTTGTTTAAAGTTACGTTTAACTTTATACGTTTTCCTGAGTGTTATATGATTTTACATTCCTTCCAGCAATGTATATGGGTTCCAATTGCTCTCTATCCTTGCCAACACTTAATATTGTCAAAATCACTGTCTTTTAAAAATGTATATTTTTAAATCTTAAGAGCAAGTAAAATACAGCCTCTTGAGAAAGCTAACTTTAAAAGTCAGACTCTGTCCACGTTAGAAAGGTCAACAAATGCACTCTATGGCAGTCAGCAGGGGGAGGAAAATACTTTGCATCTGTTTCTCTGGAACTGAGCTATTGGCAGCTTTTACTAGAGTTCCTTGGCTTAAAACCACTGTCAGGAGGCCCTTTGGGGGGGGGGGAGGTGATTTCTTGTCCCCCTAGAGACATTACAGAGCCACACTAATGACTTAAATGATGGTTGTTCCCTCATATCCAGCACTTTATATGGTGTCCAGATGTTTCACATGCTTCAGAGATTACTGTGGGTTAGCCCTGTCTCCAAACTAATACTTGGCTGGGAGAGGCCATCTGTTTACTCTTCTGGCTCTAGATGATGCTGGGTACAGAGTAGGTGTCCAGCAAGCCCTTCTTATTGCTTATTCTCTTTCATAAGAGTCCCAGATGAGTGAAAACTCAAACACAGTAGCAGTGGCAGGCCTCCCAGTTAACATAATAAATGTGACATGACATGAATCTTGCGCTGCCTTGTCGTTAGGGTACTGTTAACCACAGTCCTCTGAGCCCTTTGCCATGAAGGAAACCAGCACCAACTTTTGGAATGGAAAGGCTGAAGTCTAGAGGTGTCTTATGTTTGGCCTACTTTGCCTGACAGAAAACTCAGGCATTAAGCTGACTGATATTGCTTAAGAGAGACACGGAATGACTTCTCGTTTGTAGGAATTAATGTTGGCTTCTCGGAATCTATTCCATGTCTGCTACTGGGGCAGGCAGTGGAGACACAAAAATGAGAGACACACCCTTCCCTCCCCTCAGTGGAGGGGAAAGGCAAGAAAGCTGATGGCACAATTGAGTGTGTGGGTGTGTGGGTGTGGCTGAGCATGTGCTCACGCCCATGCTTGCAAACACTCTACTAGGGCAAAGTACAGGGTTTCCTGAGAGTACAAGGAGGGGCCCTTATCACAGGCTCAAGTCCATTCCTCAGATATTTGCATGGCTGCTGGGGACCAGGCACTGAGCTTGTTGGAGCCTTTCACCTTCATAGACCTCCCAGTTTTGTGGGAAGATGGACTGAAAACTAGTAAAGCCAGTGGATCAAGTGGAGACGGTCACAGAGAAGGGAGGCAGCCCATGGCAAGAGGATTTGTCCTGGTTTGGAAGGACAGGAAAGACTTGAAAAATGGTGGGAGTTATGGGAAGGGCTCTGATGGGATGGTGGTGAGAGGAGGAGAGTTCTGGGGAAGCAGCACATGGAAAGTACTAGAATCTGGTGGGAATGTAGGGTGTGCCAGGAAAGGGAAGAAGACCCATAGGGCCAGAGTAGGATCAGAGCTCAAAAATGCCTGTTAGATGGCATATAAGCAGTCATCTGGTATGGAGAGCAGGGGCTAAACTGGAGCGGGTGCAGTGGATGCAGGGTTGTGGGGCAGGATAAGTGTGTGTGTGTGTGTGAGAATGCAATGTAATAGGGCAAAGTTAATGAAGGACTGGAACTGAGTGTGAACCAGCCTAAGACCACAGTTCTATCACCATCCTGTACCCCTAAATACACCATATCTAAATGTGTTAATACGCACACATTTTAGCCAACCAACCTTGTTTTACTTACTTGGGTCTTTAAATAAAGCCTCACTTCCTCCATATCATATAAGTTAGCATTTTTCCTAACACTATTTTCCACGAACGGAATCAGTCATAGTGACTTGTGAGTCTTTAATGGAAAAAGCCACAGGGAAATGTGATTGAGCTGACCTAGAACCCAGAGCTGTGGTCATTCTGCTCCTAGTCTTTCCTATGGGCATACTTTCTCCCATAAAAGACCTTACCAAATTGCCCAGAACCTGGAATTCCTTAACTTTCTTATTTTGGACTAAGTCTTCACATTTTTCACGAGTGGGCAAATATTTCAAAATTCCCTCCATTTCAAAAACCCCAGGTGTTTTATCTGTCTTCCTGCCCAGGTTATAGAGCAGTGCCTGGAACATAATGGGCACTCAATGACTATCTCTTAATGCAGAAATGAGTAAGAACATTGACAGTGAACAGATACTAAGAAAGGTGGTCTGAGTTTGTGTTCTTAGTAACATGCACAATTATTCTTACTTCCTATAAGTCATTCCTCCCAGTTTAAACTCCAAACTTTAGCAAAACAACCCCTGAAAATTCAGTTTTTGATGCTGAAACCTAAATGTTAGTGTCTGCCCCCTAAACGCCTCTCTTTTTGCCTTTTAGAAATAACTGACTATATGCTCCCTGATTTTTTCAAATCTATACTTGATTGCTTCAAGGGCAGATCAAAAATTCCTCCTGTGTCTTTTTCTCCTAATTTTTAACCTATACGATGAAAAAAAATGTTAGCTTTGTTTACAATGTGCTTCTAATATTTGTATTACTTTACAATCATCAGTTCTTATCACCTCTACCTCTTATTGGTGGAGGGGGCGATGTAGGTTTATATAATCCACTGGCAGGTAGGTCATACTTTCACATTTGCCTGAGCTATGAGATTTGCTCGCTGGAAGAGTATTTGTTAAGGAAAGGAAGGCAAATTACATTTTATATATCGGAAGCGTCATAGTCCTTATTCAAAGATGCTACTGCAGCCACCTGCTAGAGAGTCAAGTTGGGGACAGCTCTGTCTCCAGAATGGTTGAAGGGCACAAGACACATGCACTGAATGTTCTCTTAGCCTATTTGGAAGTTAAATTGGAGAGGACACCTTGGTGTTTGTGCCATTTTCCTTTAAACCTCAGGTGAAACTCTCAAACTGGCCCTTGAGAAGCCATGGCCAGCTAGCTGGTTCTCCCAGGCTTCTGACTAATCACATTACAAATACGCACTGGTGACAACCACCTAGAGTCTGGCAGCGAAGGAAAAAGAGCCCTGTGTCAGGACCAGGTTTGGGGTGGTTTGGGTTCCTGGTTTAAGCAGTTCCCTGACCTTGGGAAAACCACTCAACACTTCAGCATCTAGTTCCTCTTTAGCCAGGCTGCATTTTCCTGGCCTGTCTCAGGGAGCTATTGTGAAGACCCAATGTGATACGTGGAAGTGCTCTGACAGGACTTGGAACTGTGTAGAGCAGCATACTGGAGTGTGTTGAGGTTTTTGGTGGGTGTGGTAAGGAGAGCCAAAGGTGATAATTCTGAGGACAGAGCTGTCTGTGACCCAGGTGTCTGAGTTGGTCCTAGAGACCAGGGAGAAATAGCAAGGGTCTCATATGGCAATAGGGTAGCCTTTAACTCCTTCTGGCCCCAAATCACCAAGGACTTGGTATTGCACTCGCTGCCTCTTTTAGGGTGACCACACACCCAGTTTACACTTGCTGGATCCCTTTTACTCTTAATGGTATCCCAATTCAGATGGTAAATTATATAATCATCCTGCTTGCTAGGCCTGTGACCAGTAAATAGGAACCCTGAATATCACAGGATTTTCGAGACTCTGGGGCCCAATGGATACCTCTATTCCAGACGAAGAGCCAGTTTTTCACTCTCATCTTTTCTCTTGTATTTGATAACTAGTCGTTATCAATCAATAGTTTTTCATTCTTCTGTTGTAGAAGTCTTCTTGCTCATGGAAATGGGAAGACGAGTGTTTTCTGAGCACCTCTGTTCGAAGGACAGACATCCGTGGCCATATAATTTAATGAATGTGTGAATAAATTTAGAACAGGCAAGATATTGACACGACCACCTCCCACCCCCACTCACCAATATGTCCACATCCTAATCTCTAGAATCTGTGAATTTGTTATTTTAAGTGGCGAAAGACATTTGTGGTTGCAAATGGAATTAAGGTTGCTAATCTTAGAGAATTCATCCCGGATTATCTAGGTAAATCTAGTGTGATCACAAGGTGGAACAGAAGTGGAAGCAGAAGGCATAAGCGATCAGAGTGATTGGCGTGTGGACTTGCCTTGCCATGCTGGCTCTGAAGACAAAAGAAGGGGGCCGGGAGCCAAGGGATGTAGGTGGTCGCTAGAAGCTGGAAAAGGTGAGGAAAGGGATCATCCCCTGGTGTCTCTAGACAGGGACACAGCCCTCCGACACATTGATTTTATCCCGGATGAGGCCCATGTTCAACTTTTAACCTATTAACTGTAAGATGATAAATTGGTGTTGTTTTGAACCATTAAGTATGTGGCTTAAAAGAAACACTAGACAATTCATAAGAGAAAACATAATGGAAAATGAATGTGACATTCATCAAGCAACAGTTATATCTTGGATAATTGTAATGTGTCCAGGACTATGCTTCATGCTGGGGGAAGTTGCAGGGAAATAGAATACATGGGTCTGGCCTCAAGGCGAACACTTTCACTACTACATGCACAACATTTAGAGACGAATCCATGAGAATGCTAATTAAGTGCTAATATAGTGGGGAAAAGAATTTGAAAAAAGCGATTGCAGGAGAGAGCATATGAACAAAATGGGTAATGGGTAAGAATGAATGAATGGCAAACTTTGGGAGTTTCTATTTGATAATGATCTTAGACTTCCAAGGAACTTTTTTTTTTCTTTTTTTTTAAAGGGTTGCACATGGAACTGCAGCATATGGAAGTTCCCAGGCTAGGGGTCGAATTGGAGCTGTAGTTGCCTGCCTATACCACAGCCACAGCAACAAAAAATCTGAGCTGCATCTGTGACCTACACCACAGCTCATGGCAATGCCAGATCTTTAACCCACTAAGCGAGGCCAGGGATCAAACCCCAATCCTCATGGATACTAGTCAGGTTCATCACTGCTGAGCTACAATGGGAACTCCTACGAAGGATTTTTTTTTTTTTTTTTTTTTTGCTTTTTAGGCCCGCTTCTGAGGCACATGGAGATTCCCAGGCTAGGGGTCCAATTGGAGCTACATCTGCTTGCCTACGCCACAGCCATAGCAATGCAGGATCCAAGCCACGTCTGCCACCTACACCACAGCTCACAGCAATGCCAGATCCTTAACCCATTGAGCAAGGCCAGGGGTTGTACCTGTAACCTCATGGTTCCTAGTCATACTAGTCTCTGCTGTGCCATGACAGGAACTCCCCAAGTAACTTTTTAATCAAAGACTTAGTTGCTGCATGAGATCCTCCATGGCGCACTGAATAAACATGGCATTTCCTGGAGGCACAGTCTTAGCCCCTTTTCTCTTCCCTGTCTCCACTGTTTCCTCAGCTGTTCTTATCCATGTAACACATATATACCATAGTGGGTTGAATGGTGGCTCCCCAAACATATGTTCACCTCCTCACCCCTGGGACTTATGAAGCTGGCCTTATTTGGAGAAAGAGGCCTTCATGGATGTAGTTACCTTAAGGATCTTGAGATGAGACCATCCTGGATTATCTGGATGGTCCCTAAATAAAATGACACGTGTTCTATGAGAGACACACAGAGAGATTTGCACACACAGGAGAGAAGACACACAGAAGAGGAGAAGGCAATGTGAAGACAGAGGAAGAGATTTGGTGTACTGGGGCTCAAGCCAGGGGATGCCACGGAGCGCTGGCAGCTGTCAGAGTCTGGAAGAGGTAAGGAAGGAGCCTTCAAAGGGAGAATGGCCCTGTCAACACCTTGATTTTGGACTTCCAGCCTCAGAAACTGTGCAAGAACAAATTTCTGTTGTTTGAAGTACCAGGTTTGTAGTAGTTTGTCACAGCAGCCCTAGGAAACTCGTCCACATGGCTTCAGGGGCCAACTGCACATAGATGTCTCATAGACTGTAGCCCAGAGAGCCCCAGGCCTGTTTATCTGACTGCCTACCTGACATCTCTGGATGTTTCAGAGCCAATTCAAATCCATCATGTCCAAAATTCTTCTCTGTCCCCAAGACTGATCCTTTTCAATCTCCCCTAGGACACTGAATGACACCCTCATCCATTCAGTTGGGCACATCAGCAGCTTAGGAGTCAGTCTTGACAGCTCTGTCTCCTACATTGTGAATATCCAATCCCCAAGTCCTATTGATTTCCAACTGTTTATATTTTCCTCAGCTGTTTACTTTCCCTTGAATTTCCACCATCATCACCTTTGTCCTTGCTCTGATCATCTCTCATCAGACTTAGTGCCCCTCCCTCTTTTTTTTGGCCATGCCTGCAGCATGTGAAAGTTCCCAGGCCAGGGATTGAACTGTGGCAGTGACGATGCTGAATCCTTTACCACTAGGCTACCAGGGAACTCCTGCCACTCCCTCTTAAGTCACCCCTGACAAAGCTGGGTCCTGGCTGCTCTCAGTCTCTTTTCTACCCTGCAGCCATCATGCTATTTTCAAAATGCAGCTTTGGTTGTGTTAGGACCTGTCAGTGATTCCCGTTGTGCTTATGATAAATACAAAACGGGAAGTGCTATGAGGTTGAACCTCAGCCTACACCACGCTCGTACTTAAGGTTTCCTCCTCAGACAGCCAGGTCTACTGTACATTTCTGCCTGCATGGGGCCTTTGCACATGTTGCTGTCCTTAAGAATGTTCTTTCCAAGGTTCTTTGCCTGGATAACTCTGACTTATGCTTCTGATTCCCATGTCACTTCCTCAGGGGAGTTGTCTCTGACTTTTCAAACCACATAGAAGTCCTCTGATTTTCAGACTTTCACAGTGTCCTGTATCTTGCCTTCATAGCTCTTGCCCGTGTTGCAATTTTACATTTTTAATATTATTTTATTAATGGATACCCTCCCTTACTAAACTCTAAACTCCACTAGGAATGGGAAAATTGTGTCCCAGACCATAGCGTTGTGCATAATAGGCGCTCGATAAATACTTTTGCATGCATTAATGAAGTGCTGTATAATTTTATCCATGTTCCAAGAAGGCTTTTACATGATACGCCTTGCTGTTTGAGCATTAGAGTGAAGGGAACTAAAAATGTGGTCACCAGGCATCCATGGGAAAAAAAAAAGCTACCCCTCCTCCCAGGTTTTTTTTTTTTTTTTTTTTACACCATACAGGGACTCACCAGCATCATCTGTCTTCTAACCTGCTTGAATATTACCAACTGTCTCTCAGACTTGGTGTTGGAGGAAGAAGTGTATGAAGTCTATTTTCAGGAAGCATATGAGTCAGTTAGGCTTTTATTTCCCAGGTGCTATGGCAGCTTGTTGTGATTTCAGCAGGATGCAACAGGTGCACGTATTTTTAGCTCTTATGACAAGTATTGTATCCTTATCCTCAGGAGTCCCCAGCTTGAATGCCCTTCAGCGAAACGATGCCAAGCGGGGAAGAGCTTACCCACAGCAGTGTGCCTGTGTAGAGAACAGTAAAACCAGCAGCAACCCCCAAAACAAAGCCTCAAAAACAAAGAACAAAAACATTAGGAGCAAAGGCAAAAACGTGAAGCTCTGGGTTATGAAGACGGAGCTGTATTGTTAGTATTACTATTATTTAGGAAAAAAGGCTTATTTTTCAAAATCCGGACAATGGTAGCTGGGAAGGTAGCATGGAAACAATTGATCATTTCCCGCAAACAAGACACAAACCCCTTAAATGTGCTTTGCTTCTTCTCTAGCTCTCTAGGGAACTTTTCCCATGTTGGTGGGGGAAGGTTTTGAAGAGTACTTTAATTACCTTGTATCAAAGAGACCGAATAGGAGAAAGAACTGTGTAAAGATTCCTTTAATTAGTGAATTTTATCAGGTCTTTCCCAGCGTCCATCAGGAAAGTAGTTGGTGGACTGCCTGGGTCCTTGGTGGTATATTCAGTCAATAAGCTATTCATGACTCTAGCAAGTAGCTAGGTTTTTAAACCAATGGGAATTTGGTGGACAATTTCCCTTTGCTCCCTTTAGCTGCATGGCTAGAATCTATAAATGGTTCTCTTTTGCAGAACACAGTGCTGAGGTGAGCGCGCGGCCAGCAGGGTCTGTAGCAGACACACTAATTGCCCTGTGGAAGGAGGCTGGGCACATATTTACTCTTAAGTGTAACTAAAGAGAGGTTGGGACATTGGCTTTGGCAGGGGGGAGGCAGAGAGCGGAATGCCATTGTGTGTTATGCGTACGGTGTTAATCCAAATTTTTTTTTTTCCCTTGGTGTAATTTTGGAGAACCACATACATTTCATTGTCTTGCCAGCATGGCAATAAAGCCTAGAGAAAGAAGTCTCTCCCTCAGTAAATCAAACGTTAGCAGACAAAAGGTCAAAATACCCAAAGCCACAAGAACATTAACACTTTGGATATAAAGATTCCCCAAGAAACAAATGCTTGCCCTCACTTTGGAGAAAGCAGACGCCTTATCTTTGTGAGTTTACAAAATGGAGCCAAACTGTACCCGTAGCCACTTTAACTAAACCAAGGCCTGGATCTTTTAGCAGCCCACAGTCATTAAAGCTCTCAGAAAGCCTCCCAGGAGCCGATGTGCTTGCTTAAGTATATGCTGTAAAAGGTCCCAGAGATTTACAAGGGACTGCTCCACGCTAAACCAGGCACCATCTGATAAACAAGCAATTTTAGCTGCAGGCTAAATGATGCTCTTTGAGGCTTTGATTTACAATGCTGAAGATGATATATTTGTAGTTCGGGGATAGGTTCTGCTAGGGGCTTGCTGTGATTACTCACCCATGAGCAGAATTCAGGGCTCAAGTTTTCAACTTGGAGGTCAGAAAATTGCCAGTGGAATGAAAGAGGATTGATAAGGTTTATTGAGATGCTAAATAGATATCAAAGAAAAAACTTATTAAGCCAGCAGTTTTGAACACTTCTTAAGCTTTCTGGGGACCACAGTTTTTGTTAGTGTGCTTAAGTCCCAAAGATATGGAAATAATCTGCAAAATTGATCTGGTGGTCTCATTTTACTTTCATTACATTTTAAGAAGCAAATACGAGCTTCATTTACTGCTGACGTTTAAAAATAAGGAAAAAAAATGTCCAATTTAGCATTTATGTAATTGCTTGAAAGCTAAGAAATCTGAAGGCACCTTTGAAACAAATCACATCACCTCCAAGAACACTGAGGAATAGACTTAGAGTACTCAAGCCTACATTAAGGACTTTGAGAATGCTTTTAACACTCAGGGGTCCAAGAAATGATTTGGCAAGTTCCTTTGCCCAGACGATTTGTATTTACTAAATACGTGAGTGTCCGCTAATATTAATCCTCTACTACTACAAGATAAATAAGATATAGTTTCTCTCTTCTAGAAGTTTATGGTCCTGTGGAGAAAACCATAGATGATTTCGGTAAAACATGCAAAGTGTTTAGAAGGAGCTCTGTAGGATGCTGAGGGAGCACAGAGGACAGGAACCAACCTGTTGGACTTAAAGGGGATTTAATGGAGAGGGAGATGCCTCCCTGGGCACCTTCCTTCCCGTCCCAGCCAGGCACACAGAGAGAGGAGATGGGAGGAGGTGTTTACGGCCTGTGCAGCATTCAGAGCTATGGCCAAAGGTTTCTTTACTGAGAAGACTTGAGATCCCTGGAGTTCTGGTTCAGGCGACACAAGGCAGACTCAGAAATTACAGACACAGCTTACTAGTGAAGGAATTGGTGGCTAATTATACAGAAGACAGGAGTACAGCCCTGGGGTACCTACTAGGCTCTAGGCTAGCATGTCAACACCAGCCTTGGTTTTTGGGTCCACCCTTTCTTTGGAGGGTGCAGGGAACACAGTGTCTCTCTCCTCTCCCAGGAAGGACCTGATGAAGTTCTGCAGATTGTGGCGTGCATGCCAGATAGCCCCAATGGTCTAGTTCCTTCCCAGGCAACTTGTACCTTTAGTGAGCTCAGGGCCTTTGATGATACAGTAGAGTATGTTGGAACTGCCTTGATGACACAGCAGAGTGATGGAACTGCCTTTTTGGGGAGGTTAGAAGTAAGGGAGGTAGTTCTCTTTTCATTAGTCAACTCTCACTATGCACTGTTTCTTTCTTTCTTTTCTTTTTTTTTTTTTTTTTTACTTTTTAGGGCCACACCCACAGCACATGGAGGTTCCCAGACTAGGGGTCCAATAGGAGCTACAACTGCTGGCCTACGTCACAGCCACAGCCACATGAGATCCAAGCCCTGTCTCTGACCTACACCACAGCTCACGGCAACGCTGGATCCTTAACCCACTGAGCGAGGCCGTGGATTGAACCTGCAACCTCATTGTTCCTAGCCGGATTTGTTTCCGCTGCGCCACGATGGGAACTCCCTGCACTGTTTCTTCATGGATAACATAGCCCTGGCTGGGCTTCAAGTTTAGTAGTCTGACTAACATTTGTTGAGTGCTTACTAGAGTCAGGCACTATGCATATAATCTTCAAAGCAACCACGTGAGGTAGGTGCCCTATTTTACATATAAGGAAACTATTAAACTTGTTAATGAGGTCACTTTCAGCTGCCTCACAGAACAGCTAATTTTGCAGAAAAGAACCTGTAGGTTGGAAATTCAGGGCATCACTACCCTGACTCCCCAGCAGTTGAATCCTTTAGATCGGTGTTGCAGGTTGGCCCTCAGAAATCTTTCCTTTTTTGGCCATCCCTCACCCTGATCATCATGTTGCTTCCCTAGGCCTCAGTTTCACAGTCTAGAAAAAATTGCCCTGCTCCTTCTCCCTGTGAAATAATTGGAACATCAGCTATACCATGCCTGTAAAACACTTAAGACTATGCAAATGAAGGATGTTACAGAGACACAAGGTGAGGGTATTTTATAGAAGCCCATTAAGACATATCATTGTAAAGGGAGTGGGTTTCCTTGAGTTGCACCCTTTTGTCAGATCTTCTCCTGAATTTTAGCATGGAATTGCTTATGCTTTAAAAATCTACCCAAGCTAATTGTCTTTATGAACACAGACCTCTGCACAAGCTCGACTGAATCTCATAAATTCCCCTGGCCAAAATATTTTTCAAGTATAACAGTGTAATTCACTTTATCATGTCCAGTCTCGGCCTAATAATACACAACTCCCAGGAGCCAAGTATATTTCATGAAGCTTACAATTACTTTTATAAAAGTTGCAGTAAAGTATAATGATTTTTAATGGCATCAATGATACCATTGTATATATCGGTTTCAGTTTTGAAGTAGACTTAGGTTCAAAGACCCAAGGGGACCATTCTCCTCTTGATGCACTTGTGTTACTCCCATTAATGCTAATGGGACAGACAAATGCTGCTCTGGAGGAGAATATATCTGCCCTTAGGAAGGTAACAGGTTTTAATTAGTAATGCTTTGAATCACACAAAAGCAGCCCGCCCTCTGTAAACAGCAAGTGTTCTCAGAGATGAGTGCAGGGATCACAGCCTGGGTTATTCACGTGGAACCTTCAAATCTGAGCTTTGTAAAGATGAAGACATAAGGCTTTTTTCATCAACTGAGAATGGGAGAAAGAGCCTTGATTTGGGGAGCTTTGTTGAAATAAAAATCACAGAAAGAAAGCAGTGTTTATTAAATTTCTGAGTGCATGAGCGCTAAGTAGATCTCTGTAGTAGGGTTATTACAATGCCTCTGTCTTTGAAAGGGCAGCTTAGTTAACTCTCAGATGCTCTGAAAGTGAAGGTCTGATGGAGAAAGGTCCATCTGTATTTGATCACAAGCTTCAAACATAAAAGGGGAAAGGCTAGTGAGGCTTAACCAGCCCGAGGACCCTGTGCTGGTTTAGTCCTAGAGTTTGGGCAACAGTGCACTTTCTTGGGAAGTGGTTCTTAGGCTGAAGGGATAGACAACTGAAAGTAGAAAGGGGCCAGCATTCTGGCCTATTGGCTGCTCTTCATCAATCACTGTCTGGGCAGGTGTCTCCAACATGAGCTTCAGAAGGGGGAGGCCAGAAGGTCAGTTTCCACTTTCTGTGGACATGCTTCTAGCTTGCTTTCAAGATTTTTGGTTTTTTGATTTTTTTAAAAAAATTGAAATATATTTTAATATTAGATTTCTAAAATTGATATACCTTGGACATATGGTGTATAAATTTAAGCGGTACAATATGTTGATTTGATACATTATACATAATATCAGCATTGCCACTATAGCAGTAATTAGTACCTCTATTACATCATATAGTTATTTCTTTTTAGTGGTTGCAATAATTAACATCTGAAAAAATAAATAAAAACACGTGATGAAAGAAAAAGAAATCTATATGTGAAAATACCGTTTTTAGGTGTGACTTTCATCCTAGGTAATATACCAGTGTTAGAGCATTTAAAATAGAAGACGTTCAACACAGGACTTTTGGAAATGAATCTGTCCCGAAGTGAGATAAATTTATATGTATCAGCTAGTTTAGGTTTTGTAAAGCTAGGCCTGAGTGATCATAGATTTTGTGTTACTTGTTTGGCTCAGTCTGGTCAAACAAGTAGTATAGATTAGGATAACACTAGTATACAAGTAAGTGTGTGTTTTTCCTTTTTTTTTTTTAAATTTGTGCTTGACTATAATGACTGGAACAAGAAACAGTGTTGGAAAGACTAACTTAATAGTTGGAGGAAACTCTGATTGGAATAACATTCTACTGGTTATAAGCATGGTTTTTTTTTTTCCCGTATAAATAGTTGGGGAATTCCTTGCTTTAAAAAGATTTTTGAAGAAATTCAGTTATAGAAGAAGATACTTTCTGCCATTTCACAAAGAGAAATATAAAAGTGTAAGGTAAGCAGAGTATTTCTATTCGCTCCCGCTGCTCTGTCTCACTTCCCCTCCTGTGACTCTGAAAAAAAAAAACAAACCCATTTATATAAGTATTAAGCTTATGGTAGAAGAAATATCATAGGCACATTCTCAAGCTCGTGAATTCATTAGCACACATACTCAGGCTGGAGATGTGAGGTGTAATGTCCTTTTCTCTGCAGTGGCCTCCAAAGATACACTCCACTGTCAGGACGATTTCATTTAGACCTAATTTCCCCAGATCTTTGAGTGTTGCCGATGACTACCTCTGTTCTCTCCACTTTCCCCTCCTGACTTGCTAGAGACTGTAAATGTTATTAACTTTGAAGTGTCTATTTATGTTGCGCTGCAGACCGCCACCCTCCCCAACCCCATCCAGCAAAGGTTGGGGGTTTAAGTTTGCACATTGGAAACAGCCTGTTAAAGTCTTTTCAAGCTTGCAGCAGTCCCGGTGCACAAACACATCAGGAGGGGCTGAAGGTGGACATCAGCCTTCTTTCTGCCCAAACAGTAGCAAACCTCTCAAACTTCCTGGCTGCATTTCAGTCTGCTCGTATCATTTACACTACCTTCAATTTTTTTTTTCCTCACTCTTTTGTTATTTGTTCAATGGTTTTCCACCCCAAGTGTTCTTCAGGAGCAGGATAATACAGTCTCAGAGCAATTTGGGGACATATCCTAGGAAAACACTCTGGATTACAGAATTATGGAATTCGTTTGGGAAGTGTGGGGATAGGCTTGATTTGGGATATTTAAGCAAATTCAAAGCCCTTGTAACTTCTTCACCTAAACACTGGATGCTTCAAGACTGTGGTCTTCAGTTATTCTGCTGTTGCTGTTGCTTACTGTTTGTAGCAGTGTATGAAACTACGTCAGTTCCCTGGGATATAGAAATGGAAGCCAGGTGTAGAGAACAATAAAACTACCCTACCAACCTCTGGACTGTTACGACATTAGGAATAAACAGACTTCTGGTTTAAGTGACTCCAGTTTGGGAGATTCTGATAGAGCACACTAAGTACTGCAATTCCTCCAAAAACTTGAGTAGAGAAAATCATCCTATGGCTTGTGCTTGGGTTTGAGTGAAGGCAGGAGTTGGATAGGCCCACAGGGGTCTGGGCCTGGGGAGAAGGATCAGAACTACAGACCAGCCCAGTGAGGGTGTGTCTTTTCATAGAATGTGAAGCTTGGCTCTCACTGACTCCGGGTTTGGAAAGGTTGAGCTGTTGGGAGGCAGATCTTCCAAACCTGTGGCTGGGGGAAATTGCACATTGTGTTGTGACACCGTATAGCTTCATGTGTCAATCCCATCGTCTCCACTAAATTGGGGCTTCTTGAGGGCGAGTTCTGTGTCTGCACCACTTTGGTATCACTTGCAGTGCCACGCATGTGTTTGCCTTTTAGTAGGGTCCCCATAAGAAATGGTGTGTCCTTTCACTGAGGCGGACACACATGACAGCAAGAGTCAATACCCAAGTGTAATGAATGGCTTTCTCATCTGTGGAGCTGAAAAGAAACAACTTGTAAGATCTTCCATCTCAGCCTTAATTTTATAGATGAGGAAACAGAGGTCTAAAGAGGTGGAGTGACTCATCCAAGGTTGGGTAGTTAGGAGCAAACCCAGCATTTGTACCCAAACTTTCTGTCTTATAAGAGTTGTTTACTATAACTGTGGTTCCATTTGGATCTGTCCATGGGTTAGCTAGCAGAGATAGGACTGGCCTGTTCTGCCCTTCACATTTACATGATCATTTTTATAATAAAACACATGTAAAGGGAAATTCTCTTTAATTTTTAGGGAGGAGAAAGTGCTTTTTCCAGAGTAGTTATAATTTGGCAAGGGTGTTTTGGGGTAGATTCATTTTTATTCCTCTGGAAAAGTTATTGGTTAATGGGTTCTTGCTTTATTTTGACCGAGCTGGATGCTTAGGGGAAAAAAAAAAAATCTAGGACACTAGAAAGTTTCCTTAAAGCAAGAGGGGCTCCTCTAACTCTTAGACTGCAATGTCTGTGTCGAAGGATGTAAAGGATGTGGGAACTTTGGGGAGGGAGTGTCAGCTGAACTCATAAACGAAATATTCAAGATAAAGTTCAGTAATAGAGTGGTGATAAGAGGGCCAGATAGCATCACTTCAGACTCCTTGGGAGTTCTAGATGATGTCACGTCCAATCACAGTGAAAGGCTCCCACTTAACAGGAAGCTATAATTTAGAGCTCTGTATTTCCCAAAGTGCCCTGTTGTCTCTTTAGTGGGTTTTGTTTTCTGGAAAGTATCACAGTGCATTAAGGAAACAATGAGCTGTTTCTTGGATAGATTACCTCTGATGTTCTCTTTGAAAATCCCCCCTGGACCTTTATTTCTCAGAGACTAACTTTGCTTATGGTCAATATGTAAATGGATCCCAAAGCTTGATTGTGAAGGACGTGGTCTGAAATTAAAAAACATTAAACATGAATGCCTCCTGGCAAAGGGATAGATGGGTGAGGACAGCAGAGTATTGCTGAGGAGAGATAACCAGTGGGTACGTAAAACCTTAAATTTCATCCACTTGGTAAGGAAAAGTATATTCTGCAAGTCAAGTTTCAGGGAAATTAAGTATGCTCTGACAATGATTTTTACAGATATAAGAAGCATGTATAAATGAAATCTAATTATGTAAACGGTAAAGCTTTTTCTAATTTTCCTTCTCATTCCATTAATAAACCTTGGTCTAGTTTTTATTGCTTTTGGCCAAAGGCCATTACAAGACGTACTAAGCTTTGAGGACGTTCAATATGATCTTCAGAATAAATTAATTTATAGTTAAAAATATGGCTATACAGTACATTTCAATGATTGAACCAGGTAATGGGTTAAACAGGGTACAGGTTTTGATTTTAACTATGAGGCTTATCCCTAAGATTGGCCAAACGTCCTAGCAAACATAGGTTAACAAAGACGCAGGAGCTCCCAGTGGCAGAGGGATCGCTTACCGCAGGGAGGGAGATTTGCTTTTCTTTCTCTTCCTGTGGACTGATCCCGTCCTGGCTGCCAGTGTATGTCAGCAAGTTCACAGCCTTTAATTCATTGTAAGCCCCAAGTTATTGCACACCAGCACACTTCCAAGAAAAGAGATGTCATAGAAATCCATGTTACATAATGGGACACCAGTACTAATCAAATCTCGTTGTAGCAGTACTGTCCTATAGTAATTAGTGTGATGCTACCAAGACTCTTGGCATTTCTATAATGACATTCCCTGGATTATTTGACACACTCCATAGGACATCCTTTTTCACAAAGGTTTATCTTAGGCTCTCGGTGAGATATAGATATCTGGCAAAAGGATCAAGGCCGGGCTGTCACCTGGGACCTTCTAAACACTTGCAATTTTTTCTTATGAGTAAAATCAGCATAATGGTGTTAACCTCTGAGTGTCATTACAGCTGAGCACCACTGCCTCTCAGTGTTGGCCATAGCCCAAGGGTGGCTCAGAGGACCCAGACCTATGGGCCTGAACCAATAAAGAATTGGGGGTTCTCTCACCTTAAGAAGAAGGTCACATTGGAGACATCTCATTTGCCTCTTCAGGATGGATCCCGATTGTTAGATTCTGGATGGTTGGGAGGACAGTGACTTTTTATGCTTTGTCATCCAACTCCTCCTCCTCCTCCTTCCCTCTCAAGAGGTGTAACCAACCACCTCAAAGCTTATTGGCACAATATGACAATGGTTATATTGGCTTCTCTCTGTTTCACATTGTTTGAAATGTCCCAAACATGTGAAGCTGTCTTAAATGGCTGAGGCTGGATGAGCTGGGGCTGGGGACCCACTTCCAGGATGGCTTCTTGCCTCACACATCTGACACCTAGCTGGGAAGGGTTGAAGGATCCATCATCTGGGACTCCTGAACTGAGTTTCTATAAGTGGCCTCTCTAGTAAGGTGGTCTCGGGGTAGTTGGACTTCTAACATGGGGACTCAGGGCTTCATGATGAATATTCTAGCAGACAACATGGAAGCAGTGTGCCCATTTATGACCCACCCTCTGAGATCACTAGCATCAGTTCTGGAATTCTTTATGAATCAAAGCACACATTAGCCTTCCAGACACGTAGCTCCAACCTCTTGACAGGAGGAATGTCATAGAATTTACAGCTGTGTTTTAAAATTTCCATGTGAGGTTTCAAGTTGGTCTGGGAAAGCTCCAAGCATCTTTTGTGGTTGCAGACTAGAACAGCCCATTCACGAACTAATTTGTTTCTTTTCTAATCCTCCCCTAAGATAGGGGACTGCCCCCCTCTACCAGTTAGGGTAAAGCTCGAGTTATTGAAATTGAGACATCTCAGAATAGTGACTCAGAGAAGATAGAAGTTTATTCTTTTCTTCTTTTTTTTTTTTTTTTGTCTCTTCGAGGGCCGCACCCACAGCATATGGAGGTTCCCAGGCTAGGGGTCTAATTGGAGCTGTAGCCACTGGCCTATACCACAGCCATAGCCACAGCCACAGCCACAGCAACAGCAACATGGGATCTAAGCCATGTCTGCGACCTACACCACAGCTCACGGCAACACGGGATCCTTAACCCACTGAGCAAGGGCAGGGATCGAACCCACAACCTCATGGTTCCTAGTCGGATTCTTAACCGCTGAGCCACGACGGGAACTCCAGAAGTTTATTCTTATCTCATGTAACAATCCATACATAGGTAGTGAGAGCCAGGGTAGTTAGGTAGTGCTGATCCATAGGACATTCAGAGATTGATTCCTTCCATCTTGTTGTTTCATCATTCCTTAGGGTGTTGTCCTCTTCCATGTTGTCAAATGTGGCTTCTTGTCACCAGATTTGCATTCTAGCCCAAAAAGGTTTAAAAGAAAGTGGAAGGTAAACAACTTCCTTTTAAGAAAGTGATGTAGAAGCTAAGCACATCACTTCTATTCACAATCCATTGGCCATAGTTTTGTTACATGGATATGCCTAGCTGCAAAGGAATCTGGGAAATGCCGTCTTCACCCAAGTGTCCGTGAGCCATGGTGAAAGCTGTGTGTGTCTAGGGTCCTACCGCTAAAAAGAAGAAAGAAAGAATGGATACTGGGGGATAATTAGTAATTTCTGTCACCAGCTTTTGAAACATTCCTGGAATATTTATCAGGCATATTCAAGAACAAAGGTTGACACACTTCTACAAAGGGGAAAGCAGTAAATATTTTAGGCTTTCCAGGCCATAAGGTCTCTGCCTATATTAGTTTTCCAATTGCTGCTGTCACAAATTACCCCAAACATGGTGAATTAATACAACAGAAATTTACCTTAAAGTCAGAAGTCTGATGCAGATCTCACTAGGCTAAAATCAAGGCCGCATTCCTCCCTGGAGGCTCTAGAGGAGGATCTGTTTCCTTACTCACTGAGTTGTTGGCAGTATTCAGTCCCTTGCACACAGCCTTGCACTGGTTCCTTGAACCAGTATTGGACCACAGTTACTTCTCATGCTGCTGTCTCTCTCACTGGTCCAGCTGGGGAAAGATTTCTCGCTTTTAAGGACTCCTGATTAGTTTGACCCATGCAAAGTAACGTATCCACGAGTTCTGGGTATTAGGATGCAGATACTTTTGGCGCAATCATTCGACTCAGCTGTTGTAGCCCAAAAGTATTCAAAGACAACATGTAAATGAATGGCTGTGGCTACGCCAGAATAAAACTTTATTAACAAAAACAGGCAGTGGGTTGAATTCAGCCTGAAGACCAAAGTCCATGAGCCCATTCTCTTTCAAGGGTGTGGAAACCACTTATTGACTTGGCTTCTCCGGCAGGCAGAAATCTCCCATCTCCACCACCCTGATGGTGAGGTATGCCGTATTCTGTCTTATCAAGGCAGCAGTCAGTTGCTTTGGTTAAAGCCACCTTCACATTGACTTATAATTACTTCCTTCAGTGATAGGTTTTTGTCCCCAGATTGTGAACACATTGAATGTAGGAACCTTGTCTAATTTAGTTTTGTACCTTCCCTCATGTGGACCAATATCCAGCACTTAGTAGGTGCTCAGTAAGTGTTCATTAACTAAAGGAAACCTTATGTAATAGCCAAATGAGGGAGGCATGGGCTGAAACACGCACACACGAACACAAGTATTTTTCATGTGCTGGGGGAATGTCTCCTCTGGGCAGACCTTCAATTTTGATAAGGTTTAACTGTTTTAGTTTTACTCTGCAGGTTAAGTCTGACACCTGCGAGTTTCCATAAAGGTTCCTGAAGATAGATCTTAACAAAAATTTAAAACCAGGTTTTTGCTGCCTTCATGAAAATGAAAGGGCAAAGCCAGAATTATACATTAGCTGGTGAAGCCAGTAGGATGCATTTGACAGACATTTAATTTCTGCCTGCTTTTGCCAAAACAACAATGTGACCATAAGGAAATTTGCAAGTGGAAATAATATTTTCCTGAGTGTTTTCCCAGACATTGGACTTCAGTGTGGGTTGAAAAGTGCACAGAAAGGTTTTCAACCTGCCAAGCCATGAGTTCAGCTGTTGTAGGATAAACACAAAACTGATGACATTAACAACATCTGAGGCTGAAGTGAGCCAGGAATCCATCTCCACCTTATTTATGTGAAGTGTTCTCACACTCACAGCCCAAAGCCAAAATAACTTTATAGGTGTATAGGTATTTGGAGTCTTTCACTGGAAGTCACTTTATATGTAAAGAATTGTAAGAACAACTTTCATCCCAGGTTTTCAATGAAATTAAGGTACACAAAGGGCACTTTATTCAACAACTGAGGACCAGTCTCAGGTCGGGACCCAGCATGGATGCTTATTAAGTTAAATAACTGTGTGAGACATGGTTGTAAGACTACTCCACCCAATTGAGATTGGCTCAAGTATCTAGGTAGATTGGAGAAAAGGAGCCTTAATTCTTAGTATGACTGTTAGGCATTTAAAGAGCTTGCTTACGCTTATATTTCCACACCAAGGTGGTAGGTCTAGAATTCCCTAAACTCTCTCTCTAAGAGAACTTTTTCAAACACACCGCCCCCATCTTTCTGCTTTCTTGGCTTGTGTCGAACGAACCTCTTTCCCTCAAATTATGGTCTGTGGCACAGTCAGCATGTCCACTGAATCTTTGCACTTGCTAATAAAAACATTAAGATATCAGACCAAAGACTGGCTTTCTGGGAATTCCCTTAATGCTGACATCAAACCACTAACATGTTTTGGAGCCCAGCCTTACAACCAACAGTGGGGTCCTGCCCAAATCATAAATGCTTTTATGCTGAAATTGTCAGCCTCAGTGAAAGCCTACATAGGCTGTTTGTTCTGCTTTTCTCCCTAATCTGTTAGCATAACTTGTGCAGAAAATGAAAAGCAAAGTTAAAAAAAAATCCAAATCCCCATTTGATATGATTTCCCCTTCCTAAGACTGTATTAGTGACCAGCCATTCCCTTCACTCCTAGGAGTTTGGCAAGAAATTAGTATTTTCTCTGATGTGGCTCAGCCTTGTACTTTGCAGGGCATGCTATGCATGCCACCCCAAATCCTCTCCCCTGGTTACCCAGCATTCTAAAGTCTCAAAAGTATTACCTCTTAGGCCTGCACATCATGGTAGGTTACCCTTTGAAGCCCTATGCCAGGTATTGGCAGGCCATGTTGATTTCGAAATACCTGCCTTTTCAAAAATACCTTCCAACCATCTCTTTACCACTTTTAGTCTGTTTCAACTTCTTGTGGCAGCCTTTAAATTTTTATTATCTATGAACTTAGGTGATCTTTTTATAAAGCAAATGCAAGTAAAAGAAGAGACCTTGTCTTTGTCAGGTCATTTTTCCATCATGGGCCAAATTGTGTCCTTCCTTCCTCACCCCTCCAAAATTCATCTGTTGAAATCCTAACCTCTAGGACCTCAGAATGTGATTCTATTTGGAGATAGAGCCTTTAAAGAGGTAATTAAGGTACAATGAAGTTATATGAGTGGGCCCTAATCCACTCTGACTGGTTCCACCTAAGAAGAGATTAGAGTACAGACACACAGACTTCGGGAAGACGGTGTGAAGACACAGCAAGAAGACAGCCGTCTACAATCCAAGAGGAGAGGCCCCAGGGAAAAACCAACCCTGCTAACACCTTGAACTTGGACTTCTAGCCTCTAGAACATGAGGAAATAAAGTTCCCTTGTTTAAGCCACCCAGTCTGTGGTATTTGTTATGCTAGCCCCGGCAAACTAATGCATTTACTATGAATTTTGTTCTTTTTTCCTAACGGACATTGACCATGCTTTTAACATTTATAGATTACACTGTAAACAAATCTGGGCAATGTGTTTCGGGGCCCAAGGAAGTGAGATGATCTCAGGTAGGTTCTGCACCCAGTGGAGTGGCTGGACACTTCTCTCATTACCAGAACCATTATAATAACAATGACCTTAAACCATCACCTGATGGTTACTGACTTACTGAACAGTAAGTCTTATAGGATGGGTTACAAGTGCTGTCCTGGGGCACAAGTCTGAATCAGGAAGCTCAAAGGACCACATTTGTTACAGACATGTTTGGCACACAGAGTGTTTTTAAAAAAAATTCAGCCACATAAAAATAGAAATTTCCTGCTGCTCTTAAAAAAAAATTTTGAAATTTCAATCCTACTTTTCTGTGGACAAAACTAAGCAGAATTGAGCCACCCTCCTCAGTTGGATGCTACTCCCTAAGATGCCCCAGCCACCCCCTCCCCATTGGCCACCTAAGCCTGCCTGCTTCAATTATTACCCAAGCTGCCTGATCCAGATAGTGGACATAAATAGATTAGTGGCTCCCAGATGGTGGATTCTGAAAGATGCTCATTGAAAAAGGTGTTCAGAGGTGAAAAGTATTTGAGATACTCAACAGCCTTTAGATGTCCTTGCAGATTTTCAGTGTTCATTAAGATGTTAAAAGACCTGAGATGTTCTGCAATGGAGAAACCTATTCAACTTCGGTCCACAGCATCTCCCATTCCTATTTGACTAGGAGTGCCCATTTCTTTGATTAACATGTATATGACATCCTGCGGAACTGGTGTTCTGCGGAACGCACTTTGGGAAATGCTGAAATGCATTCTTATAGTCTGGTCCTACCTGAAGGCAGAGGAATGAAGTGGAGAGAATTAGAATTCTGTAAATTACTGAGTAATTTGCATGTTCATAACAGAACACTTGAAGAGTGCATGTGAAAATAAATGTAAAGTTGTTTTATTAAGGAGCAACATTATTTTTGTCATGTTGTTTGATGGACCAAGAAAATCAGCATAAATGACCCCAAGCCACCGAAAGCATGACCAGTGTTATCTAACATGTGCGACAGTCTTTGTAAAAGTGAAATGTTTTGCTCATTGTGAGAGAGAAGGAGATATCAGTTTGGAGAGAACAAGATTCCAATTACTTCTGTTGTGCTCCAGTGTCTTTGTTATTGCACCACAATGAATGCATCACTCTCTTCATATTTCGGGTTAATGATCTGATTGGACTGTAAACATTTTGTTAGACAAAACTTACCCCCATTATACTTGCAGTCATTTAAAACAGGGCATATGTGCAAATGAACCCAGAGATCCTTTTGTATTAGCTATTTTATTAGAGTAATAATGTGCGAATCCTGATTTGCATGTTCAACTAAATGATTGCAAACAGTTTTTGACACGTAAATTCATGGCTGTTCGACATGCTTCCACTGAGTTTGCCAAAAGCGAATTGGTCTATTTGAGTTATCCTCCTTTGATTTCTCCAAGAAAATCAATATAATAAAGTAATTCTTTCCTGCCATCCTCTTCTTTGCTAAGCTCTTCTGAGAACAGTCAGAAGGTGTTTTTCCTTCAATTATTTCGGGCTTGTTTGCATTAAATCCTTTCCAACAGGCGCCAGTAAATGTGTTCCCTTAATAAGGATGTCTCCCTTTGAAATAAGCTAAATAAAATTTTACATTTAAGGTGAGTAAGAACCAGTTATGGAGAAAATTGCTCAATATCTGTTCTATTCTAATTTCTTTTTCCATGCAAAGCATGCTGCCGCTCTGTATTGAGGACTGAGTGTGATGATGTGGCATGCATAATTCATGCTTCTGGCCTTCTACACACACTTATTTTTTCCATCAGAATTCCACATATTTAGATAAGGTCAAAGATTTTTCTTTATGGCTATCAATTAAACCTGTTTTTAAGGAATACGACAGAAAATATGTGGGTATTTTATTCTTCAAAAGAATGCTTGATTGTAGTAATCTCACAAGACTAGATTTTTTTTTCCCCTGTGGGCACTTTAGATTTTGTTTGTTTTATGAGGGTTTTGTTAGGTGGCAGGGTCTTATTCATTTAAGTGGCTAGCATCCTTGTTTGTAAAGGTGCCTAGAATGAAAACTCATGTATTTATTAGGAATTAGGGGAAAATCATGTCACTCAGTTCCCAAAGAGTTCACCATTCTGTGCAATTTCTTATATTGTCCCCTTGCCTAAATGGCATTTTAATTGTAAGAAAAGCACCTCAGGTCTTCCACTACATAAAGTCCATTTCCTGTTCTCCTTTTTCAGCTCCATTCTCTTACTCCTATTACAGCTGTTTTCATACCTCATTAAGACTGTTGGTCTTCTCCAGCTGGATGGCCACAGGCATTTCCAAGTCAGTACGTTTATCACTAAATCCATCATCTTCCTCCCCAAGTCGGTTTCCACCATGTAATGAGTTGCACAAGCTAGAAACCTGAGTGCCATCTTCGATTGCTCTCTCTTCTCTGCTCGACACATCCAGACAAGAGCCCAGTCCTGTCAATGCTATTTTCTCAATATACCTTGGGTCTGTCCTCTTCTACTTACTTACTTCCCACTGCCACTTCCTGGCCCAAGATGCCATCATTTTCCTCCTGGATTTGCCTTGTTACCTCCCACTCATACATGTGTGCATTATTCCTGTCCATAAACACTCAAAAATCTAGACCTGGAGTTCCCTACGTGGCTCAGTGGTTAACAAACCCATCTAGGAACCATGAGGATGTGGGTTCGATTCCTGGCCTCGCTCAGTGGGTTAAGGATTCAGCTTTGCCATGAGCTGTGTGTAGCTCGCAGATGTGGCTCAGATCTGGCATTGCTGTGACCGTGGTGCAGGCCGGCAGCTGTAGCTCCAATTGGACCCCTAGCCTGGGAACCTCCATATGCCGTGGGTGCAGCCCAAAAAGAAAAAAAAAAAAGAGAGAGAGAAAATCAAGACCTGATCGTCAAAGGGGTCAGAGGGAACTGGCGAGATTTCCTTGTCTGGTATGTTGCCTTGTCCAGCCGTCTCCGTTAATCACGTTTATTGAGTGTCCACCATGGGGAGGGGCTGTTAGGGACTATGATGAATCTAAGAAGAAGCCATAATCTCTACCCTTCAGGTAATCCAGTTAACCAAGTAGATTTTTGTGGGGGTGGTGTTTGGGGTGAGGATGCAATGAAAATCACCTATAGCCACTGAGGCAATATTTCTGCATTAACTGTCTTGTTGGAAGAAAAAATCAAAAGGAGCCGATGACCTTTAAAATGTTCCAAATTGCCACCCACCACGCAGTAATATTCTCAAGCATAGATTTTAATCTTTGAGATTAAGATTTAACAGTGAGGGTTGCATCTGATTTCAAGGAACATCCAAAGGTTAGCACAAGACTAAAATTGTTTCATCTCTGCTTTGGTGGCCTGGTGGTTATAACTTCCTGCCTCATTATGTTTCCTCCTCAGGTTCACTCAGCGCTCTGCAGTACAGCTATAGTGGAGGGGGGCAGGATTTGGGGTCACTTTGTACAATTCACTCCCCCTGAGATACCTTCTCAGTCAGGATCCTGGGCACATAATGCACGCCATCAGATTTTATATAATATCCCTTCCAGATGGTTTCTGAGTTGTCAGAGAAAGTTTTGTATCTGCAGAGCTGTCAGCATCCGCATCTCTCCTGTGTACCCTGACACCCCTTGGTCCCCCTCCCTGTCCGTTCTGTGCTCAGGATTTCAGGAGTGGAGCAGCCCCATAGCCATTAACCAGGAGCAGATAACTCAGATCAAATCTCCGTGGTAAATCAGCTTCTCAGCATCTGGTGCTGTTCCTTTAATGAAGCCTTTTTCTCACCATGATATGAATCCATTAGACACTGAGAAGCTGGAGTATGTAAAAGATTTTGTTTATCTGGCCCTTCTCAGAGGTACTGTCTGTCATCATAGATGTCTGCAGTAAATATAGCAACAGCATCACTGGATGTGTGAAGCGATTAGATTTATGAGGCACATAAACTGCAAAGCTTCTAATAACCATAATTCCTAACTTCAATCATGATACCCGTATTAGTGTCATGTTTTCCGGAGGATTTTATGTTTCTAAAAATATCTTAATTGTGCTTACTGTGTTTACCCTGTAATTCCTTTAATTTGAAAGTGAAAGGGCCCTGCTAGAGAAGAAGCCAGAGGAAACAGCCCACCTTTCTGTATTGTTTATGTGGGCAGTGGGGCAAGATGGATGGCCAGCCTCACATGTTTTGCAATTAAATTAGATAAATTTCCTTGGAAAAAAAGAGAGTCCACACTAATAAGGAACAACTGATAACAAAAATCAAATGTAGGGGTGGGGAATAGAGGACAGGCTCTTGGTCCTCGTCCCCACTATCCTGCCCCACCCCCTATCTCCAGGGGAGATTGTTTCCGCATGCTTTTAACATGCCGTCCTTCTAATTATTTGGCATGATTTAAAAGAACTTTGAAAGGATGCTAACTATCAGTCTGTTTTCCTTTTGACCCATGCCTGACACATAAGTTCAGGTGTGTTTGATACAAGATTCTCGGCTTGTGAAGTCTCTCTTTGACTTTTTTTTTTTTTGTCTTTTTAGGGCTGCACCCACAGCATATGGAGATTCCCAGGCTAGAGGTCAAATGGGAGCTACAGCTGCCAGCCTACACCACAACCACAGCAATGCCAGATCCGAGCTGTGTCTGTGACCTACACCACAGCTCATGGCAACACTGGATCCTCGACCCACTGAGCAAGGCCAGGGATCGGACCTGCAACCTCATGGTTCCTAGTCAGATTCGTTTCCACTGTGCCATGACGGGAACTCCTCTCTTCGACTTTTAAGGATAAAAGGAAGACAGATGCTCTTAGGTTTGCTTAGGATACACACACACGATTTTTAGCAGTTTCTGAATCTAAGCAGAAAAGGCGCCTTGTCATTATTTCAAGCAAAACTTGTTTGTTTGGTCTTGCTCGTCACAGTGCAGTTCTTTCAAGTCCACTGCAAGGATTGTTTGAGTAGCATGGCTATTTTTGCATCTTTGTAGAATTTGCACACTCCAGAGTTAGCCACTGAAAGATGATTCCATACCTATATCACTGAGCTTATGACCCCACAGGTGACATGGTGGACTCTGGCCAGAGGCAAGAAGACTTTCCCAATGGATATTTAAAATAATTTTTTTTCCTGAATAGAGACAGAATATAAGCTTGTCTTGTAACATTCAAATAACAGAGATGTATAAAGGAAATAAAATTTCACCCTCCTGATATGACCACTGTTAACAGCTTGATGTATATCATTTCAGGCTCTTTCCTGGTAATAACCAAATACATTATTATTTTACATAAATGGAACAGCACTATACATGCTGTTTTATGAGTATCTTTTAATTTAATAATATATCATGGCCACTTTTCTGGGGATGTGAATACACATTTGTCTCAATTGTTTTAACTCTTCCCTGGCATTCCATAGCCTGCTTGGATCAGAATTAATTTACTGTTTTCCCCTTCTGGTGAGTATTGAAATGGCCTTCAATGTTTTGTTCTTATTCATAGTGTTTCTAGGAACATCTCAGTCCATGTATCTTTAGGTGCTAATGAGAGTTTTCCTGCAGGATAAATTGCTAAAAGTGGAATTAAAATGTTTACAGTTATTATAACATTGATAGATCTAGATATTAGAAAGTTGTTTTGAAATTGTGGATTTCTTTCCAGTTTTTCCAGTAATATCTGAAAGTTCTGTTCCTCCATACTCTGACGTGGGGCTTAGTCCTCTCACTTAAGTTTAAGCTGTCCTTTTGCTCTTTGCTAGGTGTTCAGATAAAACTGTCTCATTGTTATTTGTTATTACTTGGATTAATAATGATGTGAGTAATCTTTCCATATAGTTATACATGCTTTTTATTTTCCTTTTTTGGGGGGTGGGGTGTGCCTTTGGCATTATTTTTTAATATTTAAATTTAATCTTATTGGAGTATAGTTGACGTACGGTGTTGTATTAGTTTCAGGTTTATAGCAAAGCAAATCAGCAAACATAAATCTATCCATTCTTTTATCCCATGTAGGTTATTATAAACTCTTGAGTGGATTTTCCTGTGCTCTATCATAGGTTCTCATTAATCATCTGTTTTATACAGTAGTGTGTATATGTTATTGCCACCCTCCCAATTCTTTCCACTCCTCAATGGTTTCACCTACGGTAACCAAAAGATGGTTTTGAAATCTGTGCATTTGTTTCTGTTTTGTAAATAAGTTCTTTTGTGTCACTTTTTTTTTCTTTTTTTTTGCTATTTCTTGGGCTGCTCCCGTGGCATATGGAGGTTCCCAGGCTAGGGGTCGAATTGGAGCTGTAGCCGCCAGCCTACGCCAGAGCCACAGCAACACGGGATCCAAGCTGCATCTGAGACCTACACCACAGCTCATGGCAACGCTGGATCGTTAACCCACTAAGCAAGGGCAGGGATCGAACCTGCAACCTCATGGTTCCTAGTTGGATTCGTTAACCACTGCGCCATGACGGGAACTCCCTGTGTCGCTTTTTAAAATTGAATTAGATTCTACACAAAATGATATCATATGATATTTGTCTTTGACCTACTTCACTCAGTGTGATAAATTCTAAGTTCATCCATGTTGCTGCAAATGTCATTATTTCATTCTTCTTTTATGGCTATGTAGCACACACACTCACTCACACACCACATCTTCTTTATCCATTCCTCTATCAATGGACTTTCAGGTTGTTTCCATTTCTTGGCTGTTGTAAGTAGTGCTGCAATGAATGTTGGGTTGCATGTATCTTTTCTAGTTATGGTTTTCTCCAGATATGTGCCTAGGAGTGGGATTGCTGGATCACATGGTAGTTCTGTATATAGTTTTTTATTTTAAGGAACCTCCATACTGTCCTCCGTATTGATGACACCAGTTGACATTCCCACCAGCAGTGGTATTCATGTTTTTTCTTTTCATGATTCTTTATTCATATCCTTTTCCTGTTTGCTATCAGCATTTTCATCTTTCTCTTATCAGCTCATAGCTCCTTTTTACATATTATGTTCCTGATAGAAGCTGGAAATAATTTTCTAAGTGTCTAATTTATTTTTCAGCTCTATATTCTCAATCATACAGACAGTTTATATTTTGGGGGTAATATCTATCAATCTTGTCCTTTATGGGTATTTTTTTAACCTTTGTTTCCTTATAAGAAAGATGCCTTCCATCTTGAGATGTAAGATATTCTCCTATATTTACTTCTAGTAATTATATAGTTCTTAAAAAAGGTTGAACATTTTAATACATTATTATTTATAAGAATAAAATAAATGAGAATCTAACCTCCAAATGGTTTCTCTCCAAATGGTTATTAATGGCTTCTACACTATTTAATGAGTCAGTCCTCTTTGCTAAATTTAAATGCTATGCTTAGCAGTCACTAAACATCCATATATTCAGAGATGTGATTCTGCATTCCCTGTTGCGTTCTATCCATACTGATAAAAGTTCCTTTAAAATATATTTGAATGTGGTAGTACAAATTCCCCTCTTGTTATATCTCATTTTCAAAAATTTAGCAGTTATCCTGAGCATTTACTCTTTCAGATTAACTTTATTATAATTGGTATGCGTTGACTAAAGTGGAATTTGGGGAATTTTATTAACATACAGTTGATTATAGAAATTGCCGTTTTCTTCTAAGGGCATTTCCCTGTCTTCTCTTATTGAGTTGTGACCACTAACTCCTCACCCCAATGTCTCTGTGAAGATGGTAGACAAAAATAATGTGGGCTAAAAATGCATGCTTCGAGAAAGATATTATGATTGGCTAGAAAATGACAGATAAATCAAAGCACTAGTGATTCAGGAAAATGAAAACGGGTATAGATGGAAGGAAGGAGGTGCACCGTGAGTGTGTGATGACGAGAATATAGAGGGAGGAGAGGAAGAAGGAAGAAACTGAGGAGAGAAGGACTGATGGAAGACGAGATAAGAAACATGCACCTTTGGCTGCCTGGGCGGAGAAGGGCTGGAGGGGCTGGAGTGGATTCCACAGTCTGCTTCCTCTTGAGTCCATTTACATGGAACGTGCTGAGTGACAGCCCTGTGGCTCTGAGGATGTGAAGCCAAGGTGGGAGTGGACCTGGGAAGCAGAGATGAATGTGGCGGCCTGTTGCTTGTGGTTTGAGTGCTTGGCTGGGAAGAATGTTGAGTTCAGGCTGCCTCGGGAGAAGCAAAGGGGCCCAGTGGGGTGGGGTAATACAGACAAGCAGGAGAGCCCAGATCAGAAACCAGAGCAGGAACTGAAGCTCTGCCCAGGGATACAGGCCTGGTGCAGAGGGACCCAGGGGAATGCTCCAGTCAGGGGCTTAGTTTGGAGGATTTCTGACCATGGGGACTTTGTGAAGCCCCCCTGCCCACCTTCCACACCTACTCCTTCCCACTTTCTGAGGCCTGCTCCAGGGTTATACTTGCACAGCATAACTTGCTCAGTCTAGCTGGACCTGAATTGTGCTATAGTGGGCACTTGACCAACGCTGGGCCACATATCCCCTTCTCTAGGGGAGATGGCATCGAGACGCAGCAAACAGATGGATCTCCCTTTTTTTTTAGGGCCACACTTGTGGCATATGGAAGTTCCCAGGCTAGGGGTCGAATTGGAGCTGTAGCTGCTGGCCTACACCACAGTCACAGCAACGCCAGATCTGAGCTGCGTTGGCGAGCTACACCCCAGCTGAGGACAATGCCTGATCCTTAACCCACTGAGCGAGGCCAGGGATCGAACCCACATTCTCATGGATCCTAGTCAGGCTTGTTACTACTGAGCCACAAGGGGAACTTCAGAAGGGTCTTTCTTGAAGAAACTGCATTTTCAGTAGGTAAATCTCTGGAGGCCTTGGTAGTTGTGCTTCAGCCTGAGGACTGAGAGGCAGAGAAAAACCATCTACTTTGCTAAAGAATAAAACATACACAGAAGGAGCAGAGATCAGTTTTATCAGCTTATTTTTGAGATCACTTGTGTTCTATACTTTGAGCAAGATGCGATATTCCAGAATGACCCCTTTTGACAGAGCTGCCTCCAACTGGGTTTGTGTTTCCTAGAGGTCTTACAGAGTACAGTGAGTGAGGAAGCTAGGCTGGTGAAGTTGTGAATTTCCTTTTTAATAAAAAGCCAAGGTCTAAATTAAATGGCTGGCAGGATTCCAAAAAGCAGGGCTTCAGCAGATTATATCTAGAAATAGAAGTTAGGGTTCTGTAGTCCATGAAGCCAAACTTAGCAGGAGGGGGAGGGGTGGAAAGAGCACTGGTCAGGGAGGGAGAAGCCAAGTTCAAGGCCATGGGATGTTAGTCTTTTTTTTTTTTTTTTTCCATTTCTTGGACCACTCCTGCAGCATATGGAGGTTCCCAGGCTAGGGGTCTAATTGGAGCTACAGCTGCCGGCCTACACCACAGACACAGCAAGGCAGGATCTGAGCCACGTCTGCAACCTACACCACAGCTCACGGCAACGCCAGATCCTTAATCCACTGAGTAAGGCCAGGGATCGAACCTACAACCTCGTGGTTCCTAGTCGGATTTGTTAACCACTGAGCCACGACGGGAACTCCGGGATGTTAGTCTTGAGTGAGAACTGCTGGATCGCTCTTGATAAAACCAGACAATTGCACTTGTTTTACCGGCGCCTGCCAGGAACATTTTGAGATGTGTGGCAGGGACCAGGTGTACCCAGTGGGCTGTAAAATACTTTCTCTGTGGAAGTCGCTATTGCCGCCGCCTTGTAGGACCTGTGTTGTGACGCAGCACTTTCTGGGGAAGGGCTTGTAAGCTCAGTAGCTAATGGACGTGTGCTCACGTAAGGGAGGGAGTGGGGAAAGAGGTGCAGGGTGAACCTGGGGTCCCTCACAGGGCCACTGGGCAGCACAATTCCAGGACATGCCATCCTTACTCTGGTCGATGGGAATGGCATCCAGTGGGACGCCACATAGTAAGGCCCCTGGCATCACGTGATGTGGCAGCCCTGGTCCCAGGGTCACATCTAAAAAGAGTGCCCTCTCATGCCGGGAGTACCAGCTGGGAAAGGGACCAGTGGTTAAATATAAAAACAACTCTCAACTGGAGGAATTCCCCTGGCAGCTTCATCACAGCTGTGTTGTCCAAACCTTTGGGAAAAGGCTGAAAACATTAGGAAAAGCATGGGTCTGGCTGGTACTCGAAGGCATGCACACTGTAAACTGTGTCAGCACCCCATAAACATGCCACTTTTAATGACGAGTGCATATCCCTGTTCACCGCCATCATTTATTCTACCACAAAATCTCCCGGAACTTTGTTTTCAGAATTCCTTTTATCTTAACCATTAAACCAGCCTTGGGGAGATATTGAGGTCAATAGTCCTGGACCTGAGTCATATCTCCCCCTGACCTCACCTGAGCAGTAACCTAAATAGCAACAAAGGCTGTGGAATAGCACTAATAGCCTTGCAGAGGCTTCCTGACCAGGCTGGCATATGCGGAGAAAGCTGGACCCATCAGCTGCCCCATAATGGCTTATGAATGTTCACCCTGGAATAGGGATATTTTAAACATCTGCTTTGGTGATAATTAGTGTGTGTAGGTGCCTGGAAGGGAGAGGGTAGAGTAAAAACATGCACACCACGTGGGAAGGGGGCACGCAGCCAAAGATGCACATAGAAGTGTGGTGTGATATTGGAGAAACGATGTCAGCAGGGCTGGAGCCGGGGGTGGAACTGGGGGTGGCAAACACAACCCCACAAAGAAAAGCCCAATGAAATCAAATACAGCCACTCTGCCTCCTAGGGAAAAAGAACCCAGAAAGAACAACAAAAAGAAATCTTTTTGGCAGTGGGAGCAAAAAGAATAAAAAGGAACCCCCTGCTGAGTAGGAAGCCCTGTCGAAGAGCAAACAGAGGCTTGTTCTACCCATTTTCCATCAAGGAGAATGGGCTTCAGACAGTGAGGCCCTGGAAGAGTGGCTGAGGGGGTGCTGACGTTCCTGGGAGGCCAGCCAACGCCTCTCAGATATACTGCACAGATTGAGGTGTCCAGGCCCCAGTGATGACACCAGAGCACTGAGGGGGAAAATACTTTGTAAGTGTGAGGTGAGGGTAATAGAAGTGCAGCCATTATTTTTGAAAAGTCGGGGAGGACGGCAGTGCTGTCAAAGATTGGAGGACAGTTCTGTCTTAATTAAAAAAAAAAAGAGAATTCTGACAAATACTGAAGACCAGAATTGCTGATTGCCTGCCTAATTTTGGAACAGATTCTAACATAGCGTGTGAACCCTAAAAGTAGAAAAAAGCTTGCATACTAGGGAACTACACAGATTCACAAGAATAATTCATTTCAATGCAACCAAGGCACCTCTCCTTCTCTCCTCTCTGTTCCCACACCCCCTCCCTTTCTTTTAAGTTAGCCGTTGGACAATGAGAGAATTTGGAAGCTAAAGTCCGCTTACTTTCCTAAAAGACATTTAATAACTTTCATATTTTTGTGCATAGATGGGAGAATATGGAAAATATATTTATATTTGACATATAAGTAAATCAAAACATTATTGTATAGTCAATATATTATATAAACGTATGATTATTGACATAGGCTAAATGTGTCTCCTCCAAATTCAGATATTGAAATCTGAGCTCCAGTGTTGATGGTATTAGGAGATGGGGGAATTTGGGGAGGTGATTAGGTCGTGAGGGTGGGGCCCTCATCAATGAGATTGGTGCCCTTACAAAAGAGCTCTTTGGGAGTGCCCCTGGCTCTTCTGCCATTTGGGGGCACAGCTCTTTGTGACCTAGCATTTGGGTTCTCTCCAGACACTGAATCTGCCAGTGTCTTGATTTTGGATTTCCCAGCCTCCAGAACTGTGAGGAATAAATGTTCATTATTTAAGCCACTCGGTATAGTATTTTATGATAGCAGCCTGTACAGACTAAGACAGAAATATTATCATATAATAAGTATTATGTAATTTTACATTAGAATATATAATAATAATATATGATAAAATTAACATATGAAAATTTAATATTATATTTGTATGTAAGGAGTTCCTGTCATGGCTCAGCGGAAGTGAATCCAGCTAGTATCCATGAGGATGTGGGTTTGATCCCTGGCCCTACTCAGTGGATTAAGGATCCAGCGTTGCCATGAGCTGTGGTGTAGGTTGCAGATGCAGTTCAGATCCCATGTTGCTGTGACTGTCGTGTAGGCCAGCAGCTGCAGCTCTGATTTGACCCCTAGCCTGGGAACTTCCACATGCTACAAGTGTGGCCCTAAAAAAAAAAAAGTTGTATGTAAAAAGATTGAAAATAATCTGAATAAGATGGAAAACTATAGAGTTCAATGGCTTAAGAGCTGCTTCGTGGATTAGTGTCAGCCAGAGGAAGTAGAATGTAGAGGGTAGGATTTTACATAATCATCTAGGGAGCTAATTAGAAATGCACATCCTGCCCATGCAAACATATTGAGTTACCAGGGGCAAGGCCTGGGAATCACCATTTTAAACATATCTCCAGATGATTCTCAAGCACACTCATGGTCCATGTCTTTAGACCTAACTTCTCCCCTGAGTTCTGGACTTGTAATCCAACAACCTTCTCAACATCTCCACTTGGATGTCTCACAAGACTCTCAAACCTAGCTTACCCTAAAGAGAATCCTTTATCCTCCCCAAACCATTTCAGTAAATGGCACCACCATCCATCTAGATGCTTGGCCAAAACCTAGGAGTGATTCCTCTTTCCCTCAAATCCTGTGTTAGCTTTACCCCTGAAGGAAATCATGATTCTGTCACTTCTCACCATTGCCAACCCCACCAGCCCTAGTCTAAATTAGCACCGTCTCTCCTCTGGGCTGCTGCTGTTACCATGCCCGTCTCCCTGCCTCCGCTCTTGCCTCCTATTCCTTCTCCCTAGAGCATCTGGTCAGATCTTTGTTACCTTTCAATAGTATCTTCCTGCATGGACAACTGATCTCAAATTTCTTATCTTGGCTTCCAGGACCTCCTTCTGGTTCTTGACCATCTCCATTCATGGCTCACTCTCTGACCCCCAGGGGCCGGCTTCCCTGGTTTCTCTCCTATCCTTTGAGCATACCAAGCTACTTTCTGTCTCAGGGCCTTTGCACTTGACATGACAGCCTCTGCTTCATCATTTAGGCTTCACCTTAAGGATCATCTCCTCAGAGAATCCTTCCTGACAACCCAAATTCACCCTCTACTTCATTACTCTTTTGTTTTGCTACCTAAAAATCCTTAATTATCTTTCTGTATGGTTGTTATCTGACTCCTGGGTAGAATATAAACTTCTCATGAGCAGGAAATTTATGCTTAGAATGTTGCTTAGCAAATCATGGGTACTCAATAAATATTTAGTGATGAGTGAACCACTGGTATAACAGACGAGACTGGACTTTGCAGTCAGACCTGGCTATAAATCTCTTCGTCATGTCCAGCTTCCAGCCCAGTACCCCTGAGCCTTGCATAAAAACCTGGCTCCTGTGAGGCTCCTGCTGTCCTTCACCCATCATCTAATCACCCCCTCTTCCCACACCACGCAACACTTTTACTGAAGACTTTACCTGCTTCATAATTCTCTTCCTCTCCCCAAGGATTTAGCATGACCCTGGGGGACATCCTTGTCCACAGGGTTGAAACAGGCAGTGTTGTGGCGCCATAGTTCTCAACAGTGGCTGCATGTTAGAATCATCAAGGAAGCTTTAAAACAATCCCAGGGTTGAGGTATCTAGAATGAGCTACCTAGGGGAGTCAAATTCATAGGAACAGGAAGTAGAATGGTGGTTGCCAGGGGCTGGGGGAGGGGGAAATGGGGAGTTAGTGTTTAATGAGTACAGACTTTCAGCTGGAAGAGGGAAATGTTGTGGAGACGGATGGTGGTGATGGTTGCACGACAATGTGAATGTACTTAACACCACCATGCCGTACGTTTAAAAATGGCTAAAGTGACATATTTTATGGTGTATATATTTTATAACTAAAAAACCCCCCAAAGACAAAAACACACCAGTGTCCAGGCCTGTCGTCATTGAGAGGACTTGGCTGTCAGTGTTTTTTAGTCTTTGTCTTTTTTTTTTTTTTTCAGGGCCACACCCGCAGCATATGGAGGTTCCCAGACTAGGGGTCTAATCAGAGCTGTAGCGGCCTGCCTACGCCACAGCCACAGCAACGTGGGATCCGAGCTGCGTCTGTGACCTACACCATCGCTCTTGGTAACGCCTGATCCTTAATCCGCTGAATGAGGCCAAGGATCGAACCTGAGTCGTCATGGATGCTAGTCAGGTTTGTTAACCACTAATCCACGACTGGAACTCCATGTCAGTGTTTTTTTTTTTTTTTGTTGTTGTTGTTGTTGTTGTTGTTGTTGCTATTTCTTGGGCCGCTCCCTCGGCATATGGAGGTTCCCAGGCTAGGGGTCTAATCGGAGCTGCAGCCGCCGGCCTACGCCAGAGCCACAGCAATGCAGGATCCGAGCCACGTCTGCAACCTACACCACAGCTCACGGCAACGCTGGATCGTTAACCCACTGAGCAAGGGCAGGGACCGAACCCGCAACCTCATGGTTCCTAGTCGGATTCGTTAACCACTGCGCCACGACGGGAACTCCCATGTCAGTGTTTTTTTAAAAACTCCCCAGGTGGGGCAGGCAGGCTTCCCAGCCCCTGCCCTCCCTCCCCCATTCCCTGTCTTCCTAACCCCAACCTTTGTTTCAGCCCTTCCCTCCCAGGACCACACTTGGAGTCTTCAGTGGGGCGGGGGAGGGGCATTTAAGCTCAGCTTTGTCCTATGGCCGCTTGTTTCTGTCTTCACTCGGGCCCCTCTGGCACCCTCATCCTTTTGTCTATCTGCCCTTCTGGTGTTTGCCAAGCACCTGCCACTGCTGTGCACTGGGCTGACAGTGAGAGGACAAGGAAAAAAATGCCTGTAATTCTTTAGGTTTCACCTCCTAATATCTCTGGACTTCTTAAAAAAACCTGACTCCATTTTCATTGCTTTGGCCTTGGTGCGGGATGTCACTCCATATTATACAACTTCCTCCCAACTCCCCTCCTCTGGGATCATTCTCATTTAGAGCACAAAGCTCTTCGCATCACTCTCTTTTCTAAGTCTTTAATAACTTTATAGTATCTTTAGGATCCAGCTTCTTGTTTCCTTCCTTGCCTCTTGTTTCCTTCCTTGCCTCTTGTTTCCTAATCTGGGTAGACAAATAAAGGAAGTTCTAGGGTTTTTTTTTTTTTTTTAATTGTGGTAAAATATACACATAAATTTTACTGTCTTCATTTTTAAGTAGATAGTCAGCAGCATTAAATACCTTCACGTTGTTGTGCAGCCGTCAGCACCATGCATCTCCAGACCTGTTTCATTTTCCTCAACTAAATCTCTATGCTAGTTAAATAGTAACTTCCCATTCCCCGTTCCCCCAGCCCCTGGCAACAACCAGTCTCCTTGCTGTCCAATGAATTTGTCTGCTCTCGGTGCCTCATATAAGTGGCATCATACAGTGTTTGTCTTTTCATGTGTGTCTTATTTCATTTACTATAATGTCCTTAAGATTCATCCATATTGTGGCATGTGTCAGAATTTCCTTTTTCTTTCAGCTGAATAATATTCCATTGTGTGTGTGCCAATTCCACCTGGCTTGTTTCTGTCTTTTGACTATCATGAATAACACTGCTATGAATGCGTATGTGCAAATATCTGAGCTCTTGGCTTCCTCTTCTTTTGAGTATATAGAATGGCTGGATCATATTCTAATTCTATGTTGAACTTTTTTTTAGGAACGGCCATAGTGTTTCCACTGTAGCTGCTTCATTTTATGTCCCCACCAGCAGTGCACAAGGGTTCCAATTTCTCCATGCCCTCACCAAAACCTATTTTCTGTTGTTGTTACTGCCGTTTTATAATAGCTATCCAAACAGGTATGAAATAGCTTATGTTTAAGACCTAGCTGGTTGTTGAAGAAAAAGAGGCTATTCTGTGAAGTTGTATAACTTTCTCCAGAGGGCTCAGTGGTCCAGGGGTAGGGGCAGAAAGCATACCTTAGTTTGTAAAACCATTGGTTTGGTCATTGGATAACATGGACTCATTTAAGAAGCTGTCATTCTAGAAAAGACAAAGATATTTTTCTTAGTAACTGCTACATAAGGGATTCATGTAGTGACATGGGGTGGGAAGACAACAGTAGAACACACTGTACCTTCATGTACATATTTATTTGTAGCTGGTGCTACATGCATTTATGGTTAAGTTTATCCTGGGAACTGTGTAATAGCATATCGATTATATTGATGGTTCTCCTGTGAGAGCCCAGTTCTTCCTGATTTAACTTTTGTTGTCTTCAAGAACTTCTGATCAGGAGTTCCTGTCATGGCTTGGTGGTAATGAACCTGACTAGGATCCATGAGGATGCAAGTTTGATCCCTGGCCCCCCTCAGTGGGTTAAGGATCCAGTGTTGCCTTGAGCTGTGGTGTAGGTTGCAGATGCAGCTCAGATCCCTCATTGCTGTGGCTGTGGCATAGGCTGGCAGCTGTAGCTCCAATTCAACTTCCATGTGCCGTGGGTCCGAGGCCCTAAAAAGACCAAAAAAAAAAAAAAAAAGAAGAACTTTCTGGTCAAAAACCCCATTTGGCTGTTGTTACGGGGAAGTACAAAGCTGGGTGGCACCCGTGGACATTTGGCAGTGTTTGTAATGAGCAGAGAATCCCAGAGCTGACTTATTCCAGAAAAACAGAGGGCACCATGTCCCTTCTTTCAGAGGCTACTGTTCTTCCCAGCTTGGGACAGGGCTTAGGTACAGTGGTGAGACTGATAAAAATCCCACAGAGCTCTGGGCCACATCTGGTACCACATCTGGGTCAAGGACGAGAAGAATCGCAGTGGCCTCTCTGTGCTGGTCCCACTACACATGGACTAATGGATTCTGTTCTGGAAAAGATGATTTCGGTGGAAATTTACAAAATGAAATGTTTCCAACAGGGGCAAGTAGAAAGGTAGAGCATCTGGAAGACCTTGTATAGGAGAGTTGAAGGGACAGTGGTACCTGACATGGGAAGAGGAGACTGGTGGGATGGGGAGGAAAGGAACCAGCTATGTGCCTTCGGGCCTTTAAGGGACCATGATTCGAACTGTGTTGCTCCAGAAGGCAGTCCCAGGATGAATGCCTAGAAGTTATAGGAAATTATTTGACTGTTTAAGAAAGATCTTTTTGGAGCTAATGGTAAGAAGAGAAGGAACTATTGGAGGTGACGCTGATTCGTGGGTAGGAGATGATAGAAGGTTCAACATTCCAGAAACCAGGAGGGGTTTCAACAGTGGCATCCTTAACTTCTGCTGCAGAGCAGGGGCGGGGGTGGGGGGGTGGGGAGGGAAGTTCGGTGGTGTTGAATAGTCCGTTTCTACATAATGAAGGGAACCTGTTTTCTTTCATCTTTTATGTCACGCAACATGTGGGACCCAAGGCGTACAGTTTACTGACACAGCAGACAGAGAATTTTGAGGCTAGAGCCAGACATTACTGGCTTATAGAGTAGAGCCAGATATATAAAAACCCAGCCCCAGCCCTGGAGCAATTGGGCTGGAGGGCCTGGTTGCTGCCACCAGCAGAACCTTCTATGGAACCATCTGAGAAGGTCTCATACATAAAGGTTGGGCTCTACCAGGGTGCATGGGTTTACATGAAGACTTAGCAACAAGGGCCCTGCCTGAAGCCAGATGTGAACTTTGCCTTGCAGAGGGTGTGGGTGAGAGCTGTGTGGGTCTCAGAAAAGGACCACAGAAAACAGTTCCAGGAAACTCGCAGAGTTCTGTTTGGGAAGGATCCATACACTGCAAAATCTCCTCATGCTTGTGGCAGAAGCCTTAATGCCCAAACTTGCCTTAAATAAAATAATTTATTCTTTTTGTTGATTGATTTGTTTGAAAATCTTTGAGGAGGTAGAGGAACATTTAACAGGAATTTCTAACACCAGGGTTAATTTTCCCTTAACCCAGAAATGGAAATGAGTTTAGCAATCCTTCTTTTTACCTGTGAGCAATTCTGAATAGTTGAGGCCCGATGCAGGCAGAGGGCTGGCCCCTGCTGCCTGCCTCTGCCCTCCTTCCTGGACAAGGTTTGTCTGGAGCATCTGAGGCCGTGTTAAGAGACGATGTGTCAGAGGCAGTGGGTCTGCTCTGGTGAGCTGCCACACTTGTATTTTTCTCAGCCCTTCCTTGGTGCCAAAAATCACTAATGAAGCCATAGAAGAAAATATGACAGGTGCATGGCTCTTTTTTCAATGGCATATGGAAAGAGAAAACCAACCAAACATCCCTACCAAACAAAACCCTTTGTTGTTCTGTGCTCTTCTGGGTATTTTGTCGCTGCTGATTGTTAATTACTGTCAGGTAACACTTGGGTTGATTAATTGACCTCTCTTAGCCAGAACAATAAAGGCCATTTAACTAATCCAGAAGAAAGCTGAGAGCACATTTTGTTGCGCTGCTGTTTCTGTCACTGAGTTGGCTCCCTCTCCTCATTTCTGACCACATCTATTTGGGGGAGAATTCTGCAAATACATCCCCTCCTCATCATGAGTCCTCACTGGAAGATTTCAAATCCATGTGCAAATACTCTTTTTAGTCATTAAGAAAGATGTTTTACTTGGTTTTTTTTTTTGGACCGGGGGCGCACCTGTGGTATATGGAGTTTCCCAGGCTAGGGGTCAAATCAGAGCTGTAGCTGCCAGGCTACACCACAGCCACAGCAAACGCCAGATCCAAGCTGTGTCTGTGACCTACACCACAGCTCATGGCAATGCTGGATCCTTAACTCACTGAGCGAGGCCAGGGATCGAACCTGCCTCCTCATGGATGCTAGTCAGATTCGTTTCTGCTGAGCCACGACGGGAACTCCAGATGTTTCACTCTTGAGGATGAGTTGCTTGTTTAGTAAGTGAAAGAAACCAAGGAACAATGCACAAACGGGGGCTTTATGCATGTTCTTGTTTCTAAAATCTTTCTGGGAAGAAGTTTACCTTCACTTCAAGCTGAGCACAGTGGACTTTATGTCAGAGCCTGAACATGTTTTCAGGGTGCTGCTCACACCTTGCTGGGAGCAGCTTCTATGTGCAAAATGCCGTAAGAAAGGGAAAAAATGAACTCTGTGGATTTGGCCCTTGAGGAACTATGTAGCCATGAAGACAGATGTGTACAGGATTTATTCTGGTTGCATAGAATCCTCACTCTGGCCTGGCTTTGCTTGAAGCAGGTGATTCCTACCTGGAGCTCCTGCCCCAGCCTTTTTCCTGAGCTCCTGGCTCCCTCTTGGCACTGCCCTCTGCTGTCTTGTAAGGCATCTCCAGGGGAAAAAGCCTAACATGGAACTCTCTGTGATTCCGTCACCACCACCCCCCCTTTCTCCCGAATTCCTTATTACAGTGAATGGTACTCCCAGTCACCTAGAGCCACCAGGGCCTCTGAAGCCCCACTCTACTTAAACACACATCTGGATTTATTCCTCAGTCTTGTGGCTCCTCAGTAACCCATTCACCATGCCCACCACTACTGCCTTATTTCCTCCTTTCCCGCCCCTGTTATTTCTCACCTTGACTTTTACAAACATCTCCTACTGGATGTCTTAACTCAGTCTCTGACTCCACTAATCTACCCTTCACCTTGCCCTCAGAAGAGTGATCTCCAAGGAAAATCTAATCCGGTTACGCTGTGCTCTTTAAAATCCCTCAGTGTTTGTGGATAAAGCAAACACTCCTTAGCAGGGCATAAACACCCACCTTAGTCTGGCTGGTGCCCGCTCTCAGGTGGACCTTTCTGTCTCCATGCTCAGCCCTCCGTGCCCTTCTCCTGTGCCCCCACCCCCACTTCTCCACCACTCAGCTTCCAAGCCCCACCTCTCTCCCACCCCTACGCCTCTGCTGGACACCCGTAGAGTCACTTTAAGTGTGGTCTCCCCTGTGAGCATTTTCTGAGTCCCTGTGTAGATTTTGTCCCTGCTCTTCCTTGAACTTGGGTCTAGCACGGCAGCCTAACATCACATGAAACTTACTTGTCAAAGGTCTGACTTTCTCATTATCTACAAAGTCTATTAGGTAGGATTTTACTTGCATTTGCAGGATTATATCCCCAGCACCCAGCGCAGTACCTGCATCTAATGTATTCAATTAATTACTGTAGAATAAATGAATGGATTAATAATATCGTACAGGGACCAGCCTTAGGGAAATTCTTCAATAGCATTTTTTTTTTCTTTTTTGCCTTCCCTTTTCTTGCTTCCAAGCCTAGGTATTTAATGCTTTTTCACTGGTTACATATTATCTTTCCACTGTCTGCTGTGATAATAGCTGAAAAATAAATAAAGGAAAGATTCCAACTCTATAAAGATAGGTATCAAAGAATTAAAATGATTTCTTTTAAAAGAGACTAAGGCTATAGTATCTTAACTCAGAGTATTATGGACTGAATGTTTTGAGTTCCATAGAAAGTCGTATGTTGAAGTCCTAAGTCCCAGTGTGGTGGTATTTGGAGATGAGGCCTATGGAAGATAATTAGGGTTCAATGAGGTCATGAAGGTGGGGCCCTCATAATGGGACTAGTGCCTTTGTAAGGAGAGACACCAGAGGGAGAGCTGTCCTCCCACCCTCACTCTGCACAGGTGAGCACACAGCGAGATGCCTGCCACCCAGAGGCCAAGGGAAGAGGCCTCAGAATGAAACCCCTCTTGCCAGCATCTTGATCTTGGACTTCCCAGTCTCCAGAACTCTGAGAAATAAAATTCTGTTGTTTAAGCCACCCAGTCTATGGTATTTTACTATGACAGCCTGCGCACACTATGGCAAAAGGGAATATTTTAAAGGTAGAATTACATGTATTGGGTTAGCTTGATGGGGAAACATATTTTGCAATGGCTCATCTCTCTGTTCTCGTCCTCAAATCACACCCTCTAGGGAGTCACCTTGGATTTCTACAAAAACCTAATGTAATCTGATTTAATAGCTATTAGAATTATTAAATGCCATGTAGTCCGAGAAGAAAAATTAAGTTTATTCTCCTAATTCTGAAGACATTTCTGGGATGGCATTTTTTGCACCTGCAAAAGAGTTGATCAGAGTACCATTTTCTCTTGAACAGGTTCAATATAGAGAAAAATGTATCCAAATGCCAGAAATATCTGTGAAGTGGCCTGATTTTGTAACTGCTTTTCCTAAGCTCGGGACTAGTGAGTGCCCTGCATGGGATAGGTTTATTTTCTCTAATCATGCCAAGAGACGATGAGGACTGCTCTTGGATGAACAAGAAATGGAAAATCAGCGCAAAGGAGACAGAGTTTGCAAATAACAGGACATAACCCTTCAATGTAAGTTATTCGAAGGGAGGGTAAGACCTTTTTCTTTATCCCTTTATGATTTTTTAATTGAATTATAGTTAACACAATATTAAATTAGTTTTAGGTATATAATGTAGTGATTCGATATTTTTATACATTATATGAAATGGTCACTGCAGTAAAACCAGTTATCATCCCTTATCATACAAAGTTATTACAATATTACTGACTATATTACCTATGTGGCCTTATTTATTTCATGGCTGTAAGTTTGTACCTCTTAGTCCCCTTTACCATTTTGTCTGCCCCACCACCCCCACTTCCCTCCCCTCTGCCAACCACCCATTTGTTCTCTCTCTTGTTTCTGTTTTGTCTTGTTTGGTCTTTGCTTTGCTTTTTGGATTCCACAAGTAAGTGAAATCATGTGGAATTTGGTTTTCTTTGTTTGACTTATTTCTTGTAGCATAATACCCTCCAGGTCTATCCATTTTGCTACGAATGAAGAGATTTCATCCTTTTTATAGCCAAATAATATTTCATTATATCTTTTCTTTATCAATTCATCTGTTAATGGAAACATTCTTTAGGAAATGCTGCTCAGCTCTTCCTACTCCTTTTTCAGCTGCCGTGATGACAGTAACTTTTTTTGTCCTCTTCACTGACAACCCCCCTTTCTCTTGCCAACAGCATGGCTTGGTAACAGGTGTTGGGAGGAGAGACAAGCAGGGGCAAGAGCTGAGATGTCCTTTCATGCTTCAGTGTGAGCCAACATGGTATTCCAGAGCCAGCCATAAGCCATAGCAGACAGAGCGGTCTCCTTAGAGCCATGATGAAGAAATATTCAGTGCCAGATAAATAATAATGTTCTCAAATTCCAGCTTGGGAGTTCCTGTTGTGGCTCAGTGGTTAACGAATCTGGCGAGGAGGTTGTGGGTTCAATCCCTGGCCTCACTCAGTGGGTTAAGAATCCGGCGTTGCTGTGAGCTGTGGTGTAGGTTGCAGATGCGGCTCGGATCTGGCATTGCTGTGGCAGTGGTATAGGCTGGTGGCTTCAGCTCCGATTAGACCCCTAGCCTGGGAACCTCATATGCCACAGATGCAGCCCTAGAAAAAGACAAAAAAATACATAAATAAATAAATTCCAGCTTGAAAGGGCAGGTGTTCCTTCTATTTTAAAGGCATTCATCACTGCTATCATCTTACTAGCTCTTCCTTAGGCTTGGAAAAGAATTCACCTCTCTGTAGTGTATCGATTGGGCTGGAGCGTGTTCCGTGTTTTTAGTATTGCTAGGTAATGAGTACACAAATAATGGCAGTACATTTCACACAAGCCATATACCCACTTGTTATGATCTGTTTAAAGTAAATCTCTAAACTAAAAATCATCAGGAATTATGTATCATAGCACTCTCAGATATCACTGCAAAGAATTCGTTTTCATCTCTAGTTCTTTTTAAACTAGTGCTTATGAAATTACTAGGGGTGAAGGACTGTTTAAAAAATAATTTCTGGAGTTCCCATTGTGGCTCAGTGGGTTAAGAACCCTACACAGTGTCTGTGAGGATGCAGATTCAATCCCTGTCGCTCAGTGGATTAAGAATCTAGCATTGCTGCACGTTGCGGTGTAGGTCGCAGATATGGCTCAGATCCCGCATTGCTATGACTGTGGTGCAGGCCCACAGCTGCAGCTCAGAAACGACTCCTAGCCTGGGAACTTCCACATGCCACAGGTTAGGCCCTAAAAAGAAAAGAAGAAAAAGAAAAAAGGAAAGATGATTTCTAATACTTTGTAAAATACAATAAAATTGATTCATTAGGGGAAAAAGGCATACAAAATACAAACACCAGGGTTTTTTTTATAAATTCAACAGACTTTGTCAAATTGCCATAAAATTTCAGTGCTTACTGTTTCTGTTCTTACCTGCCATTGACTGTGACACACAGGCAAATGACCCCCCCCTCTGAGTTGTGTAGATCAAATTATTAAGTAACAAATATGCCCATGTGACTTCTCGTTGACTGTATTCTTAGGACAGAGGGCTCATTGTCTTAGAATTGCCCGGAAGGTTCTGGTCTATCAACTCTAGGGGCTTTCCTCTGGGCTCACAATTTCTGAGATCCTCCTCCCCTGGAGGGCGGGGCTTTGAAACATCACTCCAGAGGTCCGCACGTTGTCTTCTTGCTGGAATTGATTTAACCAGCCAAGCTTGTCTTGTCTCTGTGTAGTGCCCTTAGGAAAATGTGGCAGAAGTGGTGTAATCTCAGGTGCCTTTTGCTCCAACTCATCTCTTTTGTGGATTGAAGGCTTTTCAGAATGCAAATCAAGACCCAGAGAACCTGTAACCCAGCACAGGTTTGGTTGCTCACTCGCCAGCCAGTAAATTGAAACACATGCTTTGGTAGAGAAGAAAAGTACTTTATTCAGAAAAGCCAGCAACTGCGGGAGATGGTGGACGTATGTCCAGAGACCAAGTCCAACGATTCTGCTTGGCCATGACAATGTTTAAAGGAAAAAAAGTATGTGGGGGGGGGGAGGGAAAAACAATCTCAGTTAATCATTAAGTCAGGAGGTCAGATCCTTGGTCCTTTTCCCATTGTGTGCAGGCCTGCTGACTTCTCTCCATCTTCCTTGGGACACTGTCTTGCCCACATAATCCTCCTGCAAATTTACCAAGGGGAAGCTAGGGATAGAGAGTCAGTCATTCTTTAAATAGTTAATTCTTCATTCTCACTCCTAATCCAGGAAAGGAATCAACTGGTTAGGTAGGCTGTGGTGTGTGTGTGTGCACATGCGTGCATTTTGTTTGTTTATATATTTATTTTATCTTTTTAGGGCTGCACATGGGGCATATGGAAGTTCCCAGGCTAGGGATCCAATTGGAGCTGTAGCTGTCAGCCTACACCACAGCCACAGCAAGGCCAGATCCGAGCCATATCTGTGACCTACACCACAGCTCATGGCAATGCTGAATCCTTAACTCACTGAGTGAGGACAGGGGTCGAACCCACATCCTCATGGACACTAGTTGGTTTTGTTACCTCTGAGCCATGATGGGAACTGCAGCTATGGTGTATGTTTAAAAAAGCAGAAATCAGGAGCTAAGTTGGATATTGTCTAATGAGCTCATCTTTATTTTTAATTTTTTTTTTGTCTTTTTGTCTTTTCTAGGGCTGCACCTGCGGCACATGGAGATTCCCAGGCTAGGGGTCTAATTGGAGCTGTAGCTGCCAGCCTATACCACAGCCACAGCAACATGGGAAGAGAGCCCCCACCTGCGACCTACACCACAGCTCATGGCAATGCTGGATCCTTAACCCACTGAGCGAAGCCAGGGATTGAAACTGCAACCTCATGGTTCCTAGTTGGATTTGTTAACCACTGAGCCACAGTGGGAACTCCGAGATCATCTTTATGATTAAGGTCTAAGGAAAACAGGGATGAGCAAACAGAAAAGGGGCAAAGACGCTGCTTACAAAATGGTAAAAACAGCAAGAGTGAATGGCTAAAGGTTATGGGGAGTGCTTGAGATCGAGGCCTCATGGGGATGGGTCAGGGGCCACAAGAATTGGGAGATGGGACACCAGGAGCAGAGAGAGCAGAGATGAAGTGAAAGGACCCTCAGGAGCCTTCTGTCTGCAGTTGGATTCGTTAATAAGGATTTCAACACTTAGGGAGAGTTCACCTCAGTGGCGCAATGAAGTAATGGAGCCTGAGACCCAGGCCCTTACCCACCACCCCAGGATAAACACAGGGCTCAAGGGGACAGGAGCCACCTCCTGATTTTGGAAAATAAGAACAATATGTAACATAGTATTGTGACTCCTTTAAAACAAAACCACAGTGTCATAAGATTCACGGCATTCTTTATTCTCCATCACTTAGTTGAGAAACTATTCTTTAACCCTCGTGCTTTCAACTTAGCACATTTTCTTCTTCAGAATTCCAAAGCTTTTCACCCCTACTGTCTCATTTTATCCATAATACTGTTCAGATGTGATTATTCATGTAGAGTCAACACTTCTTCATAGAGGCTTCTGTTTAGTGGTTAGCAATCTACAGAGTGGCTAGGAGCCCCAACAATTTCTCTTACGTTTATGAGACTAGAGTTCCAGAAAGAAAATACAAAATTGTAAGACACCAAAAACCATCATGGGCCTTGGTACAGATTCTAATGTGAAAGGAGTGAGACAATCTGTGCTCTTTCCTTATGTTCAAAGTGCTCACTAGCTTTGCCATAAGGAAGCCTGGGAGGTTTATGACTGGGGAAAACCACTGATTTACTTGAAAGCCGTTTGCAAAGTACACACTCATGATTGCTTCGCATTTGTTATTAATGCAGGTCCAAGCACCATATTAATTCAGGTCAGAATTAAGGAGACTTTGGCAGCCATTTGTTTTCTTATTTGAGAATTCACCTATTTCCTGTATATAAACTTGCCCTTTCAGTGCCTCTTAGCTGAGTTCTATGAGATGCTCATCCTCCACGAAATGCTGGGTATTGTTGTATTCGTGCCTGAAGTTAGGGAGCTGAGAGCATTTGCATTTACTGCAGGGACTCCCACTGAAGCATTTAAATGAAGTTGAGATGAATGAACATCATTTTCTATTCTATGCTCACTAAATCGTTTCTTATATACAATTGATGCTCCAAATGTATACATTTATCATCACAGAGTGAACATTTTTATTTTTTGACTTCTCAAGTCTTGATCCCATTCCTGTGTTTGAGGAATCCCCCCCTTAGGAAGCAGAGCCCACCTTCCACTGAGATGCTATTACTGCTGGATACTCTTACTCAGTCTCCCGAGGGCTCAGCCCATTACATGCCCTGGCTGACATTTGGTATCTGGGGCCAGTGGTGCAAGGAGGGAGAAGTAGTAGAGAAACGTCCTAAGGCAAGTATGGCAATTAGAACCCCAAGTGATTTACTTTTAAATATAGAAATTATGGAAACTTGATCATTGGCATAATGTTGTGAGTTGTCTTCATCCCAAGTCAACTGAAGGAACATTTGCTTTTAGAGCATTTTGTGGAATCTTGATGGCAACTTCTGGGACTCTGCTCTGGTCATGGTAAGGTAGAGTCTGATGAGTCCTGCCCAGTGTTGAGCAGAGCAGGCAATCTGTATTATTCTGGGCTGCTCACAACAGCCCAGGTTTGGGCCCTCCATGAAATGCTGCCTGTGTTCTCCACAAGCCTGTTCAGCGCCTCTGTAGAAAGGAAAGAGCACAGATTGTCTCACTCCTTTCACATTAGAATCTGTACCAAGGCCCATGATGGTTTTTGGTGTCTTACAATTTTGTATTTTCTTTCTGGAACTCTAGTCTCATAAACGTAAGAGAAATTGTTGGGGCTCCTAGCCACTCTGTAGATTGCTAACCACTAAACAGAAGCCTCTATGAAGAAGTGTTGACTCTACATGAATAATCACATCTGAACAGTATTATGGATAAAATGAGACAGTAGGGGTGAAAAGCTTTGGAATTCTGAAGAAGAAAATGTGCTAAGTTGAAAGCACGAGGGTTAAAGAATAGTTTCTCAACTAAGTGATGGAGAATAAAGAATGCCGTGAATCTTATGACACTGTGGTTTTGTTTTAAAGGAGTCACAATACTATGTTACATATTGTTCTTATTTTCCAAAATCAGGAGGTGGCTCCTGTCCCCTTGAGCCCTGTGTTTATCCTGGGGTGGTGGGTAAGGGCCTGGGTCTCAGGCTCCATTACTTCATTGCGCCACTGAGGTGAACTCTCCCTAAGTGTTGAAATCCTTATTAACGAATCCAACTGCAGACAGAAGGCTCCTGAGGGTCCTTTCACTTCATCTCTGCTCTCTCTGCTCCTGGTGTCCCATCTCCCAATTCTTGTGGCCACTGACCCATCCCCATGAGGCCTCGATCTCAACCACTCCCCATAACCTTTAGCCATTCACTCTTGCTGTTTTTACCATTTTGTAAGCAGCGTCTTTGCCTCCAGCTGGTCTACAGTCTTGTTCTAGGATCACACTTGACAGGTGCGCCTGGTGCTGGATTTTTGCCCCACTTGCCCTCTCTGTTGGGAGTTTGTGCAGGAGGTGATCTGTACAACCAGATGGGGTAGCCCTGCTGCCCTCCATAGTCAGGCCTCCAATAACTCCCCCTTTTACAGATGTTGAAGATGTCCTAATCTCCTGCCACAGGATGTTTATAATGGAGGTGGAAAGGCAGGTAAAAACATGTAGAAAGGCCAAATAACATAAAAAGAAGTTGGTAACAGTTTACAACAAGAGAATAGGAGTATATTAGAGTTTCCCAGGGGAAACAGAACCAATAGGATATCTCTATATGTATAGATATAGATATAGATCTGTATTTATATGCATATATAGAGATTCATTATAAGGAATTGGTTTACATGATTATGAAGGCCAACAAATCCCAAGATGTACAGGGTGAGTCAGCAAGCTGGACACCCAGGAGAGCTGATAGTGTAATTCTAGTAAAAAAGGTTGTTAGGCTCGAGACCCAGGAAGAGCCAGTATTTCAGTTTAAGCACAAGGTAGGAAAAAGTCAGTGCTCCAGTTAGAAGCCATCAGGCAAGAAGAGTTCTCTCTTACTTGGGTGAGAGTCTGCCTTTTGTTTCTATTTGGGCCTTCAACTGATTGGATGAGGCCCACCCACATTAAGGAGGGCAGTATGCTTTACTCAGCCTGCTTATTCAAATGTTAATCTCATCCAAAGATGTCCTAACAGAAACACCCAGAAAAAAAGTTTGATCATTATCTGACTATCTTGTGGCAGTCAAGTTGGCATGTGCAATGATCTATCACAAGGACACATCAAAGGTTGTGCATAATTAATTCCCCAATGAATAACACAGATAGCAAATAATGCATTTAGATGTTTGAGGGAGGTGAGATCACTTCCAAGGTGGTAGCCTTGGAAGGCAGGTAGGTAAAGACTGAGAGACTTGGGTGCAGGAAAGTGAAAAGATAAAGGCCCAGACACCTCTCCAGGGAGTGCCTGCCTGGAACCTGGCACAGCAAGCACCCCTTTTCCTCCACTTCCAAAAGATAAAGCCCAACCTTCATAGCCTGAGTATAAACATCTTCACAACTGGAGCCAAATCTAGTCATTTGAGATTCATTTCCAAGAGGTCTCTCTTTCTGAGGTGTTCTATCACTCCGTCCGTTCCTTCAGCCAACATTTAGTAAGTCCTACTGTGTGTGAAGCACCATGCTAGACACTACAGCCAAAATAGTCAATTACTAGTGCTGCTCACACGTCTTGCCTCCCACTCCTGTTCTATGTTCTTTCTTCTCAAATAGCCCTGCATCTTTACCATGTATCTCTCCTGATTTATTATGATCACTTGCTCTTCCAAATATGAATACAATTGTCTTTAGTGCCTTTCAGTTGAAAATAGTACCAGAGCAATTTTCTCTTGAACTCTTCTCAAAATGTTTTGTCTTTTGACTTTTTTTTTTAAATATATGTATGTTCCTTTCATCTCTCTAACTGGATTATGAAATAGGAGCCCATATTTCCTAGTATGTGATATCTTTTGGGAATGCTTTCAAAATAGATATGGGATGTTTGCTTCTTATACTCAAATCTTAGCTAGTGAAAATGTTAACCGGGTTGTAATCTGATCAGTGCAGGCTGCAATGGAATTATCACCACCCTTAGTGTAGATCTCACACATCTTTTAATATAGCTTAGAATCATGTGTACATAACCATGTGAACCTATGAATTTGTCCTGAGTCCACTGTTGACTAAAACATTTTCTGTAGTCCTTGTCACAGTGACAGGTGTACAGATTTGGAGTTGAGATGCCTCTGCAGTCCAGTGGGACAGCTTGAATATATCCTCTCCTAAAGAGAAGTGCAACTTGCTCAAGTGGTCGTAAAAGTGATTCCTAATTTAAGCTCACCTGTAAGAATGAGGGACAAATGAAAGGGAGCAGCTAACAGGACATTCACAGAAAGCAAGGCTTAATTGAAGTTCACTCTGCAGTCCCTTTTGGAAGCAGCAGTTCTTAATTGCAAGAAATAAATAAATGAGTTTCCAAAGTGCCTACTAAAGAACAGAAGGAAGGAAAGTAAGAATATTAACCTTTTTTTGTGTGTGTACAAGCCAAACCGCCAAGTTATCTGACATCTTTACAGTCTCACTTAGAGTTCACCAATGATATCTCATTTCCTATTGCTGGACACATAAGTAGAAGCAGATTACTGTGCAAGAGTAGAGTAGACAGCATGAGTAATAACGCCAAGCATGAATTTTTCATTTACAGGCTGATCACTAAACTTTTAACCGAAACTACATGTGATACATTGTAGGTGTCCTTATATATCAATAAAATGGATTTAAACAAGTTGAATCAAACCCACAATTAGAGTGAAATTGGCAACACTAATATGTGTTAATGATAGGTGGGCCGCCTAATTTTGAAGAATCGTAATGATTGGAATGCAGCCTGGAATGCTTCTGTTGGATTTACTTAACCTGCCTTCTGGTTTTGGCTAAGGTGACACATCCTTGGTAGAAGGAACTCTTTTTTTTTTTTTTTTTAGGTTATAAACTGAATATTCTATTACTGCTTGAAACAAAACTCCTCAATGGATTGCTTTCTAGCAAAATCAAGGGTGAACTGCCATCTTTAATTTGACCAGCTGCATTTTCTCTACATGAGCACTTCTGCCTGCATTTTATTGGCTTAAGCATGTCATGTGGCTGTGGAGGCCAAAGTGGGTGGAGACATATGATTCTCCCATGAGAGAGCATCACAAGCCACATGGTCAAGCCTCACATTTTGGGGCCAGGGATGTATCGTCCTTTCACAGAGAGGACAAAAACATATTTGGAATGGAAAATAATCTACCATGAAACATGATTCGGTCTTTCCCATCCACTTTTCAAAAGCTCTTCAAGAGAAGACTTTTCTCAAGGCTAAAAATCCTCCATTTATTTTATTCTCTAAGACATAGTTTTAAGTTCTTTCCATCCTGTGAGCATCCTTCACTTTGCCTGCATTTGCTGGACTATTAAACTTCATGACCACTGGTCTATTTGTTCTCCACAAGATCCCCAAGGCCCGGCACGGTACCTAGCACCTGGAAGGCACTCAGTAAATGTTTATTGGATGAATAAAATGTTCTGTTTAGGTTGTAATCTGATCAGGGCAGGTTGTAATGGAATTATCACCACCCTTAGTGTAGATCTCACACATCTTTTAATAGAGCTTAGAATCATGTATACATAACCATGTGAACCTATGAACTTGTCCTGAGTCCACTGTTGACTAAAACATTTTCTGTAGTTGCTGCTTTTTAAATTTTGTCTTCCTAGCATATGATCACACTATTGTGTTTTTTTAAACCTATATGCAGACTTTGGCATTTATCTTCTTATAGTAACATCTTGTTCCTTTCAGTCCAATACTCCAGCCTGTCAGTATTTTCCGTCACCCCAATTTAGTGCCCTTGTGTACTTAGTGTTCTTCTCATAGGTGCCATGTGCAGTCACAAGCAAATTAGGTGAGTTTACCTTCCACCTCTGTGTTCAAGAAACTGAACAAAGTGGAGCAGGAACCTTCCAAGAAATGTTTTGGGGCACACATGTCCTTCCAGCCTGCCATTAATCTGTTATCAGAAATCTAGTGTTCATGGGGTTAACCAACAAGCAAACGTACATGATGCCGTGGTCTGAGGGACCCTGACTCTGGACTCCCTCCCGTATTAGCATGCTACTTAACACATCCCAGCCCCAGTCTTCTCTCTGTCTAATGGGGGTGGCAGGATTGGAGAGGGTGAGGAAGTTGGATTCGTTACAGTCATGTGTATGGAATGCTTAGCTCTGTAGCTGGCTCCTGCTAGGTGCTAGAAACACGTTCCCTTCCTTTTCTGCTACAAGTGTCCTGGGTGCAGTTCTTCTTGGATCTCTTTTCATGGGGTTCAGAATTAGAAGGCAAACTTACTGATTGATTCAAGCGTAGTCCCTGCATCCAGAATACCCACGTGTTGGAACATGAATAAAACCCCCACTTCCTTAGTGTCCATTGTCAGGTAGCCAGGAATCTTCAAAAAGTTTTCAAATTCACATAGATACAAAAGTACCTGTACATATGTAATACTAGAAATGGTTTTGGAAACATCCATGGGTATTTACCTAGGAAACTAAGAGTTTGCAAAGGGAAATATGCAAACTATCTCTACTGATGCTCTTGGGTTACACTTTTTCCTTTCCTTCCTCCCTTCCTTCTGTCCTCCCTCTTTCTTCCTTTCTTCCTTCTTTCCTTCCTTCTTCTCTCTCTCTCTCTTTATAGCAGATCCTCCTACTTAATTGTAATTTGCTTGGGCACATCCACATTAATTTGAGCTGGGTACAGAGGGAAACACAAGAGGAATTTGTCTCTGAAAATCCACAATCTAGAAAATCCACTTGTAGCTAATGAAGAGGAGCTTAGATGAGAAAAGAGAAGGCTCTGGGGATTTCAGGATATTTCCCTTTTCTGCTCTTGATCTCAAATGTCAAGTTTACTTTAACCTGTCTTTCTGACACATTTTTTTTTACTAATGAAATACCTGCATATGTGCTCAGGAGTGAACATATAAATTTATGTGTAGTAAATGTGTGGTCTAACTATTATTCTTTAGTGAGATATGGAAGTATGCCCAAGTTTTATGCATCAAGGACATCACACCTTCCTTTAAGTACCTCTTTCTTTGTGCTGGGTTATTCAGTCATCAGCCTCATTGAAATCCTTCTGCTTAGGCTCAAACCTGACAGCTAAGTCCAAGGACTCAGACCCAGTCTGGATTCCAGTGATAAAGGTGCTTTAACGCACTTTTCCAGAGGCCCCAATATATAGCTTGAGATACAGGCTGAAGCGTTTGTAGCCAAAAGGAAAGGGCAGGGAATAGGAGGGATGAGCCTGGGGTTACTCCCTGTAAGAGGTTTAAACTCATAGGAAGTTTCCTGCAGGAGAAGGAAAGCAGACCGTGACTGGCCCTGGGCACCTGGGGAAAAGGCCAATAGGAGTGAGGAGCAGGCTCACCAGGCAAACCCACCTGACCAATCAGTGTCAATCCCATCTGTCTCAGATGCGTGTTGTTCACCAGCCATTTCCTATCATTTTCTCTGTGCCTCATTTTAAGGGATTCAGAATTTTTCTTTTCTACATTTTTGCAATTAAGTCATCAATGGTGACTTATTTTCCTCACCTCTTGTGAGGGAAAACCAGAGGTAGAATTATTGCAGACCATGTGAAAAGTCCAAGTCAGATGACTGTGGCTCAGAACCATCACTTTGTTATGTGATAGTTGAACTTCATGAATTTGGACTCCAAGAACTCACAATTTATGAAAATGGAGGCAGAGGTCTTCCTGGTTTATGTGATATTGAAAGAAAGAGCAAGGATCTGTGGAACAATGGAAGCGGGCTTCCATGCCAACCTCATTAGGAAGGCATGCTCTTCCCCATATTTTAGAAGCAAACATTTACTCAGAAAACTGTTAGTATGCTAATTAAAAGACATTATTGTCTATTCATCAGAATAAGTCCGTAAGCATCCCTGCTTCTAATAATTTGTAAGCCTCTGTTCTTTACTGAGTGTATTAATTTTTATTTCATAGGATATTTCTTTTTAAATATTCCATAATTTAGACCAGGCTATCCCTCATTAGTCCAAATCATTAAATATTTTATCTTACAATAAAATGTCTATTGAGGGGTTTATAAACAGACTCATTTCAAAGATATCTGGGATGAGGCTTTTCCTTTTTAATGGACTAAATTTCTGTGCATGGAAGTGGAATAGATATATTTGGTACAGAAAGTATTCCAGAGAATGTAAGAGATTACAGTAAGGAAGAGGCAGCAGAAGTGAGAAAAATAAGACAGGATGGGAAGTAACCCGTGTCGGGGTAGTGAAATAAACCTGCTAGAGAGTTGGTAAGAAACCATATATCATGTAGTACTTTGGTAATTTAAGAATGTACCAGCAGAAAGGAAATAAACTGCCAGACGAGAATGAGAGGAACAGGGTCCTTAATAATACCATCAGCTGAAGTGAATTTTAGGGGAAAGTATTTAGTCACATACCTGGCTGTTCCCTGAGATATCACGTTGCAGACTCCATTTTCATGCCACGTAATGGAGCACAGACGAATATTTTGGATGGTGGTAAGGGATCCGGAGGATTATTCAAAGTGGCGCTATTGAAAATCTCAGTGCAGAAGAGATGTGTTCCAGTTGTACGGCTCCCATTTGGAGACCAGAAAAAAGGAAAAAATGACTTCATACCCAAATGCTCAAGTCAATTTGAAGTGTTGTCTAAGCTGATAGATGTCCAAGCCCTCTCTTCCTCACTGGGTGAAGAGTGAACCACACATGATAAAATCAGGACCAGATGGCTCTAAAACTAATGCCTCCACTCCTCTGGAATATGCATGTGTGTGTGTGTGTGTGTGTGTATGTGCATGGCTGTGGCCTAGTTCACAGGGAAGAGCCAATGCTTCATCTTTTTATTATATAAAATCCCAAGCATACACAAAGTAAACAGAAGAGTAAAATGAACTCTCATGGGCCAATCACTCAGCTTCAGTCATTATCATTATTCTGCCCTCCTTGCTTCAGATCTACCTCTGCTCATCTCCTATCCTCTGCTCAATAATTTTTAAATTTTTTGAGATAAAATATACATATATCAAAAATCTTAACTGTCATTTTGACAGATATACCCACGGAACGTACATCATCATTTCACTTTAAGCCCCATGGTTTTCTACAGGGGTCTGAACAAGACTCAGCTACTTGGATAACATTTTAAGGTCAGAATGGCTAACTTAATGCCAATGGCTTAGATTGCACGATCAGTTAGTAGTGGACAGGTTGAAGGGATGGTGGGATAGGGAGGGATATTTATATTTATATTTGTATTTGTATTTATATATAAAATCTGCAGAGCAGAACAGGAAGGAGACATTACCTGCAAGTATAGGGGTTGGACTTGGAGTGATCTGTGAGAGAAGATAGGCAGGATACAAGGGAGAGAAGAGAAGGAAGAGAAGAGGCTTCATAGCTTCACAAACCCCATGAGAAGAAGAAGTGACTTCCCGCTTATTCACTTTTAGATGGCAATTAGAGGAATCCCCAAACAAGGCCTAAGAGTTCACCTTGACCACCAGTGTTTCAAAGCTTCTCCACAGCCTGTCGAAGCAGCTCGTGCTTGACAGAGGCTTCAGTGCATGTCTTCACTCCTTCTTCAAGGGCAGCCTGCTTACTCCCCACATGGCTTTGGGCCCCAGTCTTGTCTTTGATCACTGCTGATATCCTTCTTGCCTCTTGAATCCCATGGCACTTGGGGAAGGCAAGGCTATGGCAGAGGCACAGTCCAGGAGAGGCCATGTGCCCACTCTCAGAGTGCCTGCTCCCTCTGTACCTTCCCAAAGTGTCTTCCTACGTCAGTTTTATTTGGAAGGCAATTGCCTAACCTGCGAGGGGCATCCTCTTTTCTACAGAGGATAGCTGAGCCAGCCTCCCAGAGGGCGTGCATTGATATTCGGAATTGTTTCCTGCTGAATTCCACCACCAGTTTTTCCTCTGAATACCACCTACATTTGCCAGGTGGCTTCTTATCTTGCTTCAAGACTCTTCTGCTTTTGGACCTCAGTGCTGTGCTTGGAACCATACTCAGAGATCGACTCCAGATGGCCCCTCATCCGCTAATCCAGCTCTTTCCCACTCTGGTGGTTCTGGATTGGTGGTGTGGACCAAAAACCAGATTCATTGATAGCTTCTTGCTTGATGGTGGGCAAAGACAAGGAAGTTTCAGCAAATGACTCTGAATTAGTATAGAACTTTTAAAGGTGGGAGACAAGATCATTTCTGTTGATAGAATAAATTTAATTAATAATAATAATTATTAACAAATAAAAAGGTTAGGTTTTTTTTTTTTTTTTTTTTGCTGAAGACATCTGGTTCCCATGTCTGTTGGTCTCCCCCAGTGGTAAAGCTTTAATACAATGCCCCCGATTTTATTTTTCCTATACTGAATGTAAATTATGTTCAGTTCAAAAAACTGTATATTCTATTTTCCTCATGCCTGAGGGAAAGTAAGCTTTGATATATTAAGGAGGTGTGTGAAGGATCAATATCGATCAGTAAAGTGTTGTTCGTTCTTTTTAATAAGCTCACACATTTGGTTAAGAATAGCCTGTTTGCCCCATAGATCTAATCATAGCACCTAAGTAGCATTTTGGAGTCTAACCACAACCAGTAGGAATGTATTTAGAACAACTTTGGTTTTCTTCAATGACCTCTCATTTAGCAATTTAAATTTTAAAAATTTACTTAGAGAATATATACGCATACATACATTATATGTAACACAAGCACACAATTATTCTCAGAAAATTGAGTTTATTTTTTAATTCCTCCATAAGAGTTTCAAGAGTTTCTAGGATGTGGTAAATTTGTGTCCATTTTTGCTTTTGGTTTTTGGTTTTATTTCTTCTCCGTACCTGCATCCCAGTCTTTGAATTTCTAGATAAGAAAACAAGGCCTTTCTTGGTCTGTAACAACATAGAAACTCCTCTAGCCCCTTGGCCATTTTAAAGACAAATCTGGCATGTTTCTTTGCTCTGTTATTCTTTGTTACTCTCCTTAAGCTATCATGAGGTTTTGTTTGTTCTTAGTCCACTTTTCCTGCTCCTAGTACTTCAAAAGTACCATCAGATCTTTGCTGAACTTAAAATACATCTTTGTCACTGCTCAAGTGGTACTTATCATCTTATATTTTTTGCACTGCTTACATGTTCCTCTTTTTTTCCTCCACAGGGACTGGCTTTCACAGTTCTTTTTTTTGTCTTTTTGTCATTTCTTGGGCCGCTCCCGCGGCATGTGGAGGTTCCCAGGCTAGGGGTCTAATCGGAGCTGTAGCCACCGGCCTATGTTACAGCCACAGCAACGCAGGATCTCAGCCGCGTCTGTGACCTACACCACAGCTCACGGCAATGTCGGATCCTTAACCCACCGAGCAAGGGCAGGGATCAAACCAGCAACCTAATGGTTCCTAGTCGGATTCGTTAACCACTGCACCACGACAGGAACTCCCTCACAGTTCTTAAACTTTTTTAGTTTTCATGACATCTGTCTCCTCCTCTAAAAGAAGGTCTAGGGAGTTCCTGTTGTGGCGCAGTGGTTAACAAATCTGACTAGGAACCATGAGGTTGCAGGTTCGATCCCTGCCCTTGCTCGGTGGGTTAAGGATCCGACATTGCCGTGAGCTGTGGTGTAGGTCACAGACGTGGCTCGGATCCCGCGTTACTGGGGCTGTGGTGTAGGCCAGTGGCTATAGCTCCGACTCGACCCCTAGCCTGGGAACCTCCATATGCCACGGGAGCGGCCCTGGAAAAGACAAAAAGACAAAAAAAAAAAAAAAGAAGGTCTAGTGTTCTTTGACTGCTGGTATCTTGATTTCTGCTGGTTTGACTTTATGCAAATACAGAGTACTGGAGCACTTTTGAATTATCTATGAAATTCCACATTCAGATTTTTTTTAAATGTTAAATTTGGAGTTCCCAGTGTGGCACAGTGGGTTAAGAACCTGACTGCAGTGGCTTGGGTTGCTGCAGAGGCACAAGTTCAATCCCCAGCCCAGCACAGTGGGTTAAAGATCCAGCATTGCTGCAGGTGTGGCATATGTCATAGCAGTTCAGATTCAGTCGCTGGCCTGGGAACGTCCACATGCTGTGGGTGTGGCCATAAAAAAAACGATAATAAAAACAATCAATTTGCCAGCCATATGCCTTTAAGTATATGCTTTGTTTATTCCTTCCTGCAGCTGAGGCCCATTGCTGGTTTAGTTTGGATCCACGGGAGCAAATGAACCTTTGCATGTAAAACTGTATGTCATTTGGAACTGAGCTACTTTCACACACTTCAGGTGCAAAAATACAAAATGATGAAAGCCTGACATTGGTATAATTGCTGGAGGCAGGATTGCTGAGTTAGCTGAAGGCTGAGAGTCCAAATATTCTGTGACTAAACTAATCCCCTCATTTATTTCTACCTGGATCTCTCTTTTCCTCCTGGCCACTAAAGCCATTTTCATAATGTGCAGTGACACTTGCAACCTTTATATTCGTATGTTAAATCCGAATCTATCTAGGCCATTGTTAACAGCAGAGTAAAGTAAACATATTCTGGTGGTGTTAAAATGAGTTTCAGGAATTGCATCTTTGCCTAACTTTGACGGTAGCAAAAGATAATTGCTATGCTTCTAGTTTAGCCCTATCTGGGCAAGTGTGTGCAAAATCCTAATTGGAGCCTTGAATCTCTTCATCTTTGGGGGAATTTTTCTTGAACACATTCTGGACATCTACTTAGCGTGAAGACTCTCTAAATCCAGCCATATCATATTCAGAAAAACCTATTTCCTCCTGCAAGACTCCTCCCTTTTTCTGGAAAAATAGTTTTTAAGGGGAAGTTGGGAAGGCCTTGACATCATTGCGGTGGAAATAGATCTTCTTGTCCTCAAAAGTGGAGAGCCGGAGAAGTTCCCTTGTGGTGCAGCAGGTTAAGGATCTGGTGTTGCTGCAGTTGTGGCTCAGGTTGCAACTTTGGCACATGGTCAATCCTTGACCCAGGAACTTCCACATGCCATGGATATGGTTTCAAAAAAAAAAAAAAAATAAAGGAGAAGGGAGAGAGAGCCTTGTCACTCAGGATGACCCTCAAGGCTGGAATGACACCAAGAAAACTCCAGGTTCTCTCATGATCAGGGAGACAAGCCTTCTGAGACAGGCAGGTAGTGAAGGGTTGACCGTTCAGCCTACACCCAGAATCCATCCCTTTAAAGGAAAGGAGACGTGCTTTTGTTTACACCAAGTCCGTTGTTCCTTTTTTTTTTCTGAACAAGGAAGCTGGAGGACACCATGGAAAGAGTGTCGTTCTATCTGTATTTTCTTGAAATATTATTCCCTGGAGAAATAGTTCAAGGACAGTTTATCCTCAAACTTTCACTTTCAGATGCCTCCAGCTTTGAGGTCAGATTTAGCTTAGTTTCTCAACTCCAGAAGGCGAGTCAGGCAACTCAAAGCTACAGGAAGCCATCTCAACCACCATGCTCTGGTCCCGCCATTGCGGATCTGATAGATCCTATAAAATCTGAGGAAGAACTGGGGTGCTGGAAGCTGGCACCTCCCTTTCCTTGAGCCCCATTTCTCATCAGAAAGCCGGGGCTCAGCCTGGAACTGGTTTACAGTCTGCAAGGCAGTTGTTTACTTTCCTTCATGTTTCATTAGCTTCTCTGAGCTGTGGTGTCCAGCCGCTTTTACCGTTGTGTGTCATTTGTTACTATTGCTGCAGGTATAAACTTGATACAGACTTTGATTAAGTTTATTGGCTTGAGCCATTCATGTCTATAGTTTTCAAAACTCCCTGGCCTCCTTCCAGAAGTTTGCTTTATAACTTTCACAGTGATGTGAAATGGGCTCCTCGAAAACCAGACTTCGTTTCAAACAGCCTTTCGGTTCTCATGCTGGCCTTTGCTTTTCTATGACAGACAGCGATACTAGTGGACAATGGAGCCCCTCAGGTGGGGGGTCCAAGGAAAATCCCAGGTGATTGATGGAGGCCCACGTAGGGTCACTCAGGTCAGACTTGACATATGATCAGGTGAAAATTCAGCTCCAGAAACTTGGAGAAGACCTCAGCTCCGGAAACCATTTTTAAAGAAAATTAAACTTTCTGAATGGTTTAAACACATGTTTTTAATACTTGTTAAATGTCTTTTCTTTCTGGAAAAGACATGCTTCAAGAAAATGAAGAAAAAGATCAATATTTGGCAAAACAATCTTTTCTACAAATGCCCCTGGGTAAGAGCAAATGAAAATGGTCCTTACTACCAGGCTGGGCTCCGTTCTACACCTGCATTCTGTTTCTCTTTCTTCTCTCTTGATTGTGTACATAACACTCTGCTTCATGTGATTTCTTAATTAAATATTTAACAGCACATAATGGTGGAGGTTGGGTGATGTTGGGCTGTGTTTTATTGCAGTAGCTCAATGTGTGTATTTATGCTTTGTTGGTGGTGGTTTCAACCGCACAGAGGGCAAGCATGCATCTCACAGAGAGGGCTTCAACCCCTGTTCACTCAGAGAGCCAGCCTACTGCAGTGCTAACACAAGGCCTCCGTGTGTCCCTGGGCAACAGCTTCCCATAGAGCAGTGCTCCCTTCTGCTTAGTGGGGAAAGGATGATTTGTTGCTTTGTCTTTCCTTTTAGAAAGTCTGATTTGTCTGTATATAGACTGGAAGAAGGGAATGGAGATGGAAGAAGAGCCTGCATCCAACAGGGCAAAAAGACCATCAATTCTTGGCAAGAGGGCAATTGTCATTGATCCAGTGTGAGTCTCAGAGTAGCCAGCCAGGCTTGAGAAGGACTTTATAGCTTGATATGCATGTGGCGATAAGATGTGTTGGAGTTGTGAGGGTATCCAGGGGGTGAAATGCCAAGGGCCTTTAATTGGCCTAGAGAATTGAAAGGCAGTTCCTTGGCGAGATGGTCTATTCAAAGGTGATTGGCATTTGGTCAGGGACTCCCCTTTCTGCAAGATGAGTGACCACAGTGGTAGAGCTAAAGGTAGGTGTAAAGAGGAAAGTGGGGGGTTCTCGCCCTGGGTACAGGTGGAATTTATTCATTTATGAAGTGAGGGTGCCAGGCACAGCTCTCTGTGGCCTGTTGCCAAAGTCTGGATCTGCAGTTTTGAATCCCATTTTTCATCACAGACCCATTGAGAAGGTGATGAATGCTGGCTATGGAACCTCCCTCTAGAATGGGGTTTCTCAACCTTGATCTTGTGATATTTGGAGCCAGATAACTCTTTGTTGTGGGGCCTTCCTATGCACTGCGAAACATGGGTGAAGTCATTGTGGCTCATAAATACATCACTTCGCTGTACGTCTTGTTTCTTCCAACTTTGTCTTCCCTCATACAAATCTGAGCATTTGTCTTTTCACTTTTTCAGGTCTCTCAGATGCATTTTAGAGTGCCTTTTTGCCATTGCACTTTCTCAGAATCTGTACCTGCCAGTGGCCTCTGCTGAATGGTCAGTGGGCCACGTGTCCCTGTTCTTCACTCTGTCCACAAGGGTGAACTCTGACCTGAGGGGAAAGGATCTCTCCCCAAGGTCACTGGTGATTATCACTTGGATCCTGAATCAAAAGGATAAGCCAGATCAATAACCCTGCTCCCTTGGAATTTGAACTTAGTGACACTGAGGGAAATGCCTTGTTGGTAGCACCAACAGAGGGGAGTTTCCGTTCAAAAATCTGCCACTGAGGTCTCCTGGATCCTGGACCAGTCTCCAGGCTCAGTGTCTGAAAGGATCCATTTCATTAGAGCTCTTGCACACAGTGTAATTAGAAATCCCCCTCACTGAGCTCTGTAATCAACACCCAGTATGCTCAGCTCAGGTGGGCCTCCTGATGTGGCTGCCTTTCTACCAGATACTCCACACACAGAGGTGAATGGAATTTCGAATGAATCATAAGGTTGGCCCTGATTGCAGTACTCCAGGGCAACATTTCCCACAGGAAAGCAGATGTTGTCGGTGAGTTGTCTGTAGGTGAACGGGGTCATCCAAGTCTGTTACGATGAGGGTGGATTTATGGCATGCTTCCTGGGATTGCCTTGACATGGGAAGTCAGATGTATGTGCACTTCTCTCCAGGTGTGGATGTCCTAGAGTCATTCAGTGTTTCTTTGGCTGAATCTTCAACACTTGCATTGATTGCTTGTATTGTAAATGCATATGGTTATGTTTCATGCTATGGGACTATTTTCTGAAAATAGCGTTTCATTCACCTGTGGTATTGCCAACTGCCCTTCAAGACCACGGATACTGTATAGCAGTGCTTCTTAACAGTGGTTGCCTGCCTCCAGGCAGGAAGGCATTTTGGAGATGTGGGGGGACAATTTTGGTTAACACGATAGATTGTGGGATGCCACTGGCATTGATAAGCAATGGCCGGGGATGCTCCGTTTTGATTTGTGCCATGATCCACGTGGATTTTGAATGTCTCACAAGATCTATTTATAATTCTCTGAACTTCAAACTTGATTCCACTTAACATAGAAACTTAAAGTAGTTTTGCTCAGTTTCTGTGGTCACTGAAATTTCCAGGAATGCAACTACTACTTAATTAAGAGGAGATTGTCTTTTTTGTTTGGAGATTTACCAGGAATTCTTCATTTCAGAAAATCAGCTATTGATTTGAGTTATCATGACGCAGTGTATTTGTATTAGTCCACACTGGAGCAGATACATTTATGATGTGTGTGTGTCTGTGTGTGTTATAGGTCTATATCTCAGTTTATGACTATAGTGGAAGGACCACCATCCCAATGTAGGCCTCCTCCTCTCATAACAGTATTGAATCAAAAAGAAACACTTAGTTTCTCATCAATACAGAGTACTATTTTGTAGTCAGATGGCAGCACCTTTAGCTGTGTGGTCCACTGTGAGTTTAATTTCTCTCTAGAGAATGTGAACTTTTGCACAATTCTTTGCATGGAGTGAGACCTTCCGCTTTACCCACATCAGATGGCAAAGCAGGACACTGATGCTGAAGGAACAGCACAACGTTTTCTCCAACTCAGTGAGAGGAAGCTGCTCTCAATTTTTCCTTGCAACTATTTTTCTCTCTCTCCTCTTGGCTCTCTTTCCTTTGGTCCAAGCAGGGTGGGCTCATGTCTCCCTCTTTTCTGGTAGCTCTCCCAATTTTCATTTCCAAGGGGATGACCAGCTCATGTGAAATATCAAGATTTTGAGGATCCAGTTCCCAGGACTATTACTTTCCCCAGAATGAGCCTTCGATTAACATTCCTTAGGTTTTTTTTTTTCCCATTCAAAGTTGCTTAAATTTATGACTGTCATCACTGCTGGTCTTGGAGAAGCAGAAGTTCTTGGACTGCAGAACATGAGACCTCTACATTTGCCATGGATAATACCATTAATCCTTTCTTCACATAAGATTTCCTTCCTACTTTCAATGACTCCTTTACTGGCATCATTAACTTCTTCTGGACCTAGTGTCAGCAATGATTTACCAGAAGAAATGTTCAAATAAGGTTACTTTTGGCAGACAATCAAAATGACCTTTTTACTTCTTAGCTTCTTCTCTAGCAAGAATAAAAACTTTATTGAGTACTTACAATATGGCAGGCACTATTCCGAGTTCTTTGTGTCTATTGTTTCATTTAATTCTCATAAATAACTGTGTGAGGTAGATGCTATTATTATCCCCATTTCATAGATAAGGAATCTTGGAAAGGTTAAATAATTCGCTCAAGATTTCACAATTAATAAGTGTCCTTCTCTGTCCATCAGATGTAAGTCATTTAATACCCTAAATAGAAAAGCATCCTGGAGAGAAATAAATTGAGAAAGGATAAGACCAAATCCATCACCAAGACATTCCATCAGAGCTGTGGTCCTGATAGGCCTAGCTTTTCCCTAAATATTGGCTTACAATCACATTCTCATTACTCATATCTAAACTATATATAGCAACAATATGTCATCTAGAGAAGAATGGCTATAGCAGTTGATGCTAACAGATTTCAGTGTATGTCTCTTTTTACTTTGGCTGCTGTCCTATTTAATTGGCAAATCATTCCTAATCAGAGCACTGAAAAGAATAAAATTTAAAAGCAAGTTACTTAGTTTCTCTGAGCCTAGATATCTGTTCACAAACATATGACCCCTGCTTTCCTTATGTTTTGGAGGTAGGATGGAGAATGGAAGTGCGGTTGACTATAGTTTATACTAACAAGGCTAATGCCATGGTTTTAAATTCTTTCATGTATTTTTATATCTTTTCTCTATGCTCTCTGCGGATTATGCCCTTAATCTTTGTCCTGAACTGCTGATCTTCAGAGGGACCCAGGAGAAGATGAGTCCACCGTTTCTACTGGGGAAAAAAAAACAAAACAACAGCAACAAAAAAACACATCAAACTGTGGGACACTGGATGGGTAAGTTGCATATTGTCAGTTGGTACTCTTCTCCTCACAGGTTTCCTGTTATCTCATGTTTCTGGAACCGAAGACCTGTCCCCCACACAACTCAGACACTCTTGCTGGCTGGGTTCTACCAATGAAAAGCACTCAGGTGAGATTAGAAGATGGGAGGAAAGCAGAAGTCATTAGGCAGCAATGAGGGTGGAAATGTGGCCTTGTGGTTTTCTGCTCCAAGGCCATGGCTTTCAATGGCATGTATGATGTCATGAGATCTGAGCAACACAACTTTTTCCTTCTACCCAGTCCTAGCATTTTCTTGCAGTTACATGTCTTTGAATGACCCTTTACTTTTCTTAGTGGCACTCCCAGCCTTTCCAATATATATATATATTTTTTCCTTTTCTTAGTGGCACTCCCAGCCTTTCCAATATATATTTTTTTTCCTTTCCAATGTTTTTGTCATCAGTTCTCTATATTAAATCTCCACCAGTCCTCCTGTTTGAAATGGAGCGGTTTCTATTTCCTGGTCTAGACACCAACTTGAAAGTTGGTAGAGTGGAATTTGTAAGAGCCAATATGGTCATCTTCACAGACAATTTGATCTGTTGACTGATTTTATTTATTATAACATGCAAATCATTAGAGCTTAAAGATAATTTATATAAGGTAGAGTAAATGCTAAGTAGGCATACATAAAGCGTCTGTCTAGCCCTAATGGATTATATCCTCAGAACAAAAAGTAGTAATAGGAAACAAACAACACAAGGAAAAAAACCACCTTAAACAATTTTCAGTAGTAATATCCTAGGTAGAAGTGGTGGTGGTATTTGAGATTCTTCTAGAGCATTGCGTGATAAAGTGAATGAATAATTATTCTGGTGTCACTGTGTGTCATGTTTTTCCAAGTGATAAAAAGGGGACACAGATGTAAGATCCATGAGGTTAAGTCAAAAACTATGTCATCCTGAATTGCAATTGGGATGAACAGTTTAGACCCATGAGATATTTTATCTTTAAATATATATTTTCACCAAACCCTAGAAACAATGACTGATCCATTAAAGATGAGCACCTTTAGTGCATAGATTGTCATCTTTAAATATAATTTCCCATTTTAAGGAACCAAGGCTTCGTGGAGAAATGGCTGATTCTAGACCCAGGGCAGGAAATATCCAAGATGATTCTGGAACATTTTGCCATGCTACAAAGCAAGAAAGCCACCAAAGACCAATCCTGTTGTCTCAAATAGCTCAGGAGACAACTTAAAGAAGTTTCCGGTGGCTAAATATGGGTCAATATGAACATCAGCAAGAGTAAGAACTCTAATGGACTGAAACACATAAAATACACTTAAATACATGAGATTATAGTCATTAAAGACAGGAAACATCATTGGCCACCTTTGGAAGGAGCCAACTCATATAGTGGATGATTAATTCCTTTCTTCTGCCTTTCTTTTATGAGCTCTATCTCCAGTAATCCAATAATTGATTGGGGGAAATTCCTTTTTTTGTAAAAGGATTCCAGCTAATAAAAGAAGGAAGATAGAGTTAGAAAATCACTGTTCTGTTATCCCTAATAAATTAATGGATCTAGGCAGTGATCATCTAACTTTTTGATACCAATTCCAACGTGTGTGTGTGTGTGTGTGTGTGTGTGTGTGTGTATGTATGGTCGGGAGTTTCCCACACTGCCAAGCAATTCTTGGACACCAGCTAGGTGTCCTGTGATTCAAATCAATTTGGACACTGTCTATTTGGAGATGATATCAAAACCCACACCTCAAGGGCTTAGTCCCACAAGCTGCCCTTCACTTCAGATGCCACACTAGTGCTTCTGACCAATGGGGTACAGATTGGTGGTTCCGGCAACCCCCTCCTTGGGTTTAATTAATTTGCTAGGGTGGCTCATAGAACTCAAGAAACATACTACTTACTAGTTACCAGTTTAATATAAAAGGATAGGGCAGATGGAAGAGAGGTATAGGGGGGGATTTGGGGAAGAGGCTCAGAGCTTCCATGGTCTCCCAGTGTTGTACTCTCTCCTAATCTCCATGTATTCACCAATCTACAAACTCTCCAAACCCCATTCTTTTGGGTTTCTATGGAGGCCTCATTACATAGGCATGATTGATTAAATCGTTGGCCACTGGCGATTGATTTAACCTCCAGATCCTCTTCTCTCCCTGGAGGTGAAGGGGGTGGAACTGAAAATTTCAGTCCTCTAATCACGTGGCTGGTGCTCCTGGCAACCAGCCCCCATCCTTGAGTTCCTCCAAAAGTCACCTCATTAACATAACAAAAGACACCTTTGTTGCTCTCAGCATTTTGGAAATTCCAAGGGTTTTAGGAGCTCTGTGCCAGAAATGTGAAGACCAAATATATATTTCTTATTATAAATCACAGTATCACATCATCAGTGACTGCTAACATTACAAAAAGACAGTAAACCAGATAGTATGTGGAACTACGCAACACTATCTATAACATATACCTGCCAAAAAAATTGAACGAAATTCTAATAAATCCTCTTGAACTAACTACCAAATTACTTAGAACAGAGGAAAATGTTAAACCACACCATGGAATGAAGTCAGTAAAACTAAGTCTGTGGGTTTTGACAGACACATAAATTGTATGTACACACATTGTAATGTGTACGTAAATTGTAGGAAAAAAGGAGTGGAGGGGAGTCTACAGATTAAAAGAGACTTGAGAAAAGCTGAATACTTGCAATGTGAAGTCTTTTTGGATCGTGATCCAAATAAAATCATGAGACAACTGGGGAAATGTCAACACTGACTGCTTAATTAATTATGGAAGAAATTATTAATTTTCTTTTGGCTCAAGAATTTTGTGGTCTTGTTTTAAAAGATTCTTTATCTTTTATAGACACATATTGAAGTATTTGTGGAGAAATGATGTCACAAATTAAATTTATTCGAGTTTACCTAGGGAAGGGGGGATTATGGGGATATGGTGAATCAAAATTGGCCATGAGTTGATCATGGTGACAGCTGGATGATGGGTACATGGTGGCTTATGCTATTACTCTCTCTGCTTTTGTATATGTTAGGACTTTTCTACAATGAAAGGGGAAATGATCCTAGAGAGGCCTAACTAGAAGATCCTCTCAGCACCCTGGTTTTAGGAAATTGAATGTTGTCTGTTAGTTGAAGTGGCTGCTGCCTACTAAGAGTTCCAGAGATATTTCTACATGTGGGGGTGTTACCTCAGATCTTAAATATGTTTTGGAACCAAATTGGTGCCCTTCTGCTTGAAAGATGCAAAGACCTATGAGCCTCAAAAAGAATGTGTTTCCATTTGCTGCTGTAACAAATTACCACAACCTATGAGGCTTAAAACAACATAAATTTATTATCTTATAGTTCTGGAGGTTGGAAGTCCAGAATGAGTTTCCCTGGGCTAAAACCGTGGTGACACAAGGGCTGCTTTCCTTCTGGAGGCACTAGGGAAGATTTTGCTCCTTGGCTTCCCCATCTGCTGCCTACATTCCCTGGGCCCATGTTTGCATGCCTCTGCTGTCTCCTCACATCTCCTCCTCTGGCTCTGCTGCTTCTCTCTTCCACTTATGAGGATCTTTATGATTACACTGGTCCCACCCGGATAACCTCCTCATCTCACAATTCTTACTCACATCTGCAGCATCCCTTTTGCCATGTAAGATAACATATTCAAACGTTCTGGGGATTAGGATGTAGACATCTTTGGGGGGCCGTTATTTTGCCACAAAGAGAAATGAAGAAGTTGGGAAACAGGATAAGGAAAGTATATCAGTCAGGATTGAGCCAGGAAATAGGAACCAGTCTAATAGTTTAAACAGAGGACATTTAATACAGGGAATTTGCTACACGAAAGATGGAACATCTGAAAAGTCAAACAAAGGATGGTAAAGTACCCCAGAGTTTAACCATAGCAGAAGCTACTGTGACTTCTAGCATGGAAGGGCACAGGAAGGAGACGATGTTATCAGAGTCCAGATGCCAAGGCCATGCTGTGAGAGTCATGGCAGAGGCTTCCCAGTGGACACTGGGAGCGGGAAGGTATGGACTGTCTGATGGGAGCTGGAGTCCCAGAGGAGGCAAGAGCATCCCTGGGAAATACAGTAGCTTCTTTTTATCTGTGGTGGTGGTGTTCCAGAAAGTCTCTGTGCATAGTGAATTAGAAAATAGCAAACCCGGAGTTCCCGTCGTGGCGCAGTGGTTAACGAATCCGACTAGGAACCATGAGGTTGCGGGTTCGGTCCCTGCCCTTGCTCAGTGGGTTAATGATCCGGCGTTGCCGTGAGCTGTGGTGTAGGTTGCAGACGCGGCTCGGATCCCGAGTTGCTGTAGCTCTGGCGTAGGCCGGTGGCTACAGCTCTGATTCAACCCCTAGCCTGGGAACCTCCATATGCCGCGGGAGCGGCCCAAGAAATAGCAACAACAACAAAAAAAGACAAAAGACAAAAAAAAAAAAAAAGAAAATAGCAAACCCTTGCTCCTAGGGAAAATACAGGGTTAGGTTCCTGTGAGCCTCTGGTCACAATATTTTCTTCAACTGATCAATATACAACCTTGTTTCATGTGTATTTCTGTTTAAAGTCAACTGTATATAGTTTAAAGTCAACTATATAGCTGGCTTCCTTAATATTTAACTCATGGCCAACAGCAGTATAACTCATGCCTGAATGAAGCTTATTTAACTCAGGCATTTTCTCTGTGAGATACATCACTGCCTTCTTGTGCTTGGGAGCATCAGATAGCACTTTGGCATTGTGCTTGGGGGCAATTTTAAACAGTGAAGTCACCAAAAAAGCACAAAAATGAGAAAAAACATGGTACTAAATACCCTCTGAAAAAGGCACTTATTCACAGTATGAGAGCTGAGACAAGAAGGCAGAGCATTATTACCTTGTTGGACCTCAGCTGGGAACATGTGCATCAGTGACTCAGATGTTTCACTGCTCTGTGTGTGTCCATGAATGCCCACAAAGGCCCCATAAGTATTGATTTTGGAGTTACAAATAAATGTGGTAAGTAGGCAAATTTACAAATATGGAACCATGAATAACGAAGCTGAACTGCTCTTCTCAGGACAGCGATGGAATAATACCCTGGATTCTCCCTGCCTCCCACCCTCCCCCAGGGTTCTCTCTGGCTAAGTCAGTTGCAAGGGAGTCTGAGAAGCAGAGTTGGCAGGAAAAGGATGGAGAACATCTGATTATGAAGAGGTGGTGGTACGCAGCACACAAGGTTGAAAGGACTAAGATTTGGTGGTGAAAGAACTAATGAGAAGCATTTAAGGCACTTAATAATTGCCTGAGATTTACAGACCTTATTATAGAGGGGGATAATGACAGGCTGTTTTTAATTTCCATGGACACGGTATCAACGGATGTAAGTGGAAATAGAAGTTATGCATGGAAGATTTATGAAAACTCTTTTACCTGTAAGGACTGAGATCTGAAAATACTTTAGAAGGGATGAAGGCGGACGGACTTCCCTTCCTTCGACGTGTTAAAGGACCAGGCACCTATTTTTTTGCAGTTGGGGGTGGCTGGCCCCATCTGGAGGTAGGTGCCTGCTCTGTGGGGTCCGAGTTGGCCCTCGCTCTAATTCTGTTTATGGTTAATATCACCTTGAACTCCGGAGAGTAGCAAATGCCACAGCAGCTGCCTTGCTGTCTTAGATCTGAGAGAGGAAAAGAAACCTGTTGTGGCAGAAGGGTGATGGATAGAAAGCAAATCAAGCAAAAGATCATTTCAGCACAGGGCTTGGTGGCTTACTTGAGTAAGTGATTTATGACACAATGTTTTTATTTGATCTGGCATTACAGGGATAAATTATTGAGTGCTAATTGTATGTTGATAAGCTGTTCCTGCTTAAATTTATTCCTTCCTCAGTTTGTGTTAATTGGGGCATATTGGAACAGAAGGGGAATTGCCCACTTACTGCCTGGTTTGGTTTATGCTGTCGCTAAAATGCCGGGTTGTAATTGCGTCTTCACTGTTATTCATACCAAGTGAATAAGGGAGCTCCTACCTGGGGACTTTTTTCCTTTCCATTAATGCATATTTCTTTTTTCTCATAAATGAAATGTTAAAGAATAATATCACTTCTATTTACTGGTTTAAATTTACTCAAGCTGCAGCAGAAGGTAGGGTCAGAGGTGGACTGGCAGAAGGCTGGGGAGTTTTGAATGCAGAGTTTATCATTTGAAATTTAAATTCTCTTTCGATAAAGCCGTCATGGGGAGGTGGGGGGAGTCTGGGTGGGGGGAAGGCAAGTAAGAGGTCAGGTTATTGCAATGTTTCTTGCGTGGGTGGCTCTATCTTGACTAATCTCTCCTCTCTCTCTCCTGTCCCCCCATGAAGGGACTTGAGTGGCAATGCAGTGCGAGAGGTCAGCAACCAGATTCTGTGTGTGCCACGTAAAGACAGGTGTGGGGTGGTAACTGCCAGATTTTCAGGTCTTGTTTCTCCAGGATGGGGGTGGATGGGGAGGTGGATGGGTGGAGTGGTAACTGCCTGATTTTCAGGTCTTGATTACTCCGTGATAAGTAATCTAACTCCAGGAAAGTTGAGTGAGTCCAGATTTTAAGAACCCAATGTGGACACAAAACAGCAAATGGCCAGCAGGATTATGAGTAGAAAAGCTGGGATGAGATTAAAGGAAATCAGCAAGGGTAGAGGAAATAGTAATATTCCAGACAGGCACACCGGAATCAGGGGACCTTAGGGCTGTCCGTGAGTCACTGCACATGGCCCAAGGGGAGACTTGTAAACACTAATCCCAGGCACAGAGCCCCGCTCCGCCTTGGCTTTATGAATTCTGCTGGATGTGGGCAGGTGTGTACCTGGCTGTAAACCCGAGAGAGGTGGACCCCGCAGGTGCCAGGAGCTCCTGGCTGCAGCAGGAATGGTGGGTACCGCTTTCCAGGCCTGTTCCTGGGACTCGAGGCCCCTTCTACTTCTCCAGGCTCTGCTGTGACACCCCTCCTTCTCCCAGTTTTCTTCTTAGATGTCACCTAGAATCTCTTGCTTCTGGCTCATCTCTCTCTATTTTCTCCTTCTATTTTCTATTAAAATAGACAAGAGTTCCCTTTAAGTTATCATTCGTGCAGCTTCCCTAGTCAAAGTAGAAGGAACCTCGCTGGCCTCTGTGTAGAGATTACTATTGAGGATCAGGGGAGTGTAGGGACTTAGAGATACCTCACTCTGTACATACTGAAAGAACCTCGTTATTGGGTAGTTCACTCACCAAATTGCCCTAGAGGTGTGGACTGTGAGGGCATGGGCCAGGCTGGAATTTCAGAGAATGGCTCTAGTTCATTTGTGAAGCCATTTTGGCTGTTGGTTGGTTAATTAAAACAGGGGTCATAATTACAGGGTGATTGGCTAAAATGTCAGTGTAAGTCTGATGTCCTTCCTTGGGGAAGAACAGCGGCTGGTGTTGGCAGTCTCAGCCTCACTGTTGCAGCCTTGCAAGGTCTACTAAAGCATCACACCCAGCAATCCTTCTCAGAGATCTCACCAAATAATGGAGGAAGAGTAGGAGAGGTGGCACAGACCTGCATTCTAGCTTGGGTTTCACTTGACGAGACTCCGTCTTCCCTTTTCCCAGGAATCTGGGACCTCTTGGGGAAGATTCTGGCTCCTGAGGAGCCTGGGGTCAAGAACTGGCTCCCCTTAGCCACACCAGTGCCTGGAATGCTGCAACCTGGAGGGGAAGCCATGCTAGCATTCAGAGGAAAATCAGGGGTTCAAATCCCAGAGGTGGTGAGGGCATGGTGGGGACCGAGGTGGGGTCCCAGAGTTGGATGGGTAACAGGAGTCAGCTTGGTGTGCATTGTCTGGAGATCTCGTCCTAGCCACCTGGCTTAGCCAATGGCTACCAATAGCTTTAGACTGAAAGCAGGAAGCTTGAGCAAGAGGGGAGCTTAGAGCCTATGCCGAGTAACTCAGAAAGGTGACCAGACTTGTCCAGGGGCCACACAGCTAGAGGTGGCAAAGCCAGGGCTGGATCCAGTCCTTTGAACTCCCAGTTACACCTTTTTTTTTTTTTTTTTAAATGGCTGCACTTGTGGCATATGGAAGTTCCCAAGCCAGGAATTGAATCAGAGCCACAGCTACGACTTGCACTGCAGCTGTGGCAACACGAGGATCATTTAACCCACTGCACTGGGGCGGGGATGAATCCTGCACCTCTGCAGTGACCTGAGCCTCTGCAGTCAGATTCTTAACCCACTGTGCCACAGTGAGAACTCCCCAGGAATGCTTTTTTCTGTTAAAAACCTCTACCCTACCTGCAACATGTAGGTCCATTCTGATCTTGGGTGAAAGGGACAGTGAAATCACCCCAGCCATCCACACAGGAAAATATAAATGGGATTCCACAATTATGTGAGCTCCAAATTCAACTGTTTTCCTATATATATATATATTTTTTTTTTTTGGCTTTTTTTTTTTTTTTTTTTTTTTTTGCTATTTCTTGGGCCGCTCTCACAGCATATGGAGGTTCCCAGGCTAGGGTCAAATCGGAGCTGTAGCCACCGGCCTACACCACAGCCACAGCAACACGGGATCCGAGCCGAGTCTGCAACCTACCCCACAGCTCACAGCAACGCCGGATTGTTAACTCACTGAGCAAGGGCAGGGACCGAACCCGCAACCTCATGGTTCCTAGTCGGATTCATTAACCACTGCGCCACAACGGGAACTCCCCACCCCCCCTTTTTTTTTTTTTTTTTTTAACTTGGTCGGGTAAGTATTCTAGGTGATGCTGACAAAATTCTTGAGAAAAAAATGTGTTGTGATCACCCTCGTAAAGAGACAGTTATAGATGGTTCCTGCTCCATAAAGTGGAAGATTGATATCAATACAAACTTGACTTTCCTGGAAATTCTTTTTTCTTTTTTTTTAGGGCTGCTCCAGCAGCATATGGAGGTTCCCAGCCTAGGGGTTGAATTGGAGCTTCAGCTGCCGGCCTACACCACAGCCACAGCAATGCTAGGTCCGAGCCGCATCTGTGACCTACACCACAGCTCATGGCAACACTGGATCCTTAATCCACTGAGTAGGGCCAGGGATGGAACCCACGTCCTCATGGATACTAATCAGGTTCACTACTGCTGAGCTGCAGTGGGGACTCCATGAATTCTTAAGCTTTTTGATTTTTCTACCTCCTGGGCTGTTATGGTTAAAATCTGGCAGGTGTCAGTTTGTCCTAGACCTGACTTCTCAGAGTGTAGTCCCCAGACCAGCAGCATCAGCCTCACCTGGAAACGTGTGAGAGTGACAAACCCGTGGGCCCCACTGTGGGGCTGTGGAATGGGAATCTCTGCGAATGGGCCCAGGAATCTGTTTCTTAAGGCCTCTAGGTGATCCTAATGCACACTACAGCTGGGAAGCCCTGAACCAGAACAAGAAGGCAGTGAAGGTAAAAGAATACAAAAGGCAGTACATAGTAATGCTTCAAACTCTAACAGGTACCAGCTGGGAGACCTTGGACCAGTGTCTGTCTCTCTGTGCCTCAGTTTCCTTGATGCTGAAATGGTCACCTCATGAGGGAGTTGGGAAGCTCAAAGGCGGTAATGCAGGAGAAGCCAACACTTGGTTCATCTTAACGGGCCCTCAGTACCTTTTGCTTATTAGTCCCATGTTTATTATAATCCCAGATGGCTCTCATCCTGGCCACCCAGGGCATGAGTTCTGGACCCATCCGCATGCCTTCTCTCTCACAGAACTTCCACAGCTCCATCTGAACCTTGCAGCTGCTTTGGGGTGAGTGCTGTGGAACTGGATGGGAGGCCTTCTGAGCACTTCGGGGAAAGCATCTCCAGCCCCTCACTGGTTCCTGAGTCTCATCACAAAATCCAGACAGAATTAGACTATTAGACTATTCGTATGGTCTTACTTCCCGCTACCGGAAACAGCTTGTGTTGACCTCACGCTCCTGGCTGAAAGTCAAGATCCGTGAACCACGAACACGCGTCTCCTTAGACAGGGAGGAAGGCCCAGATCTCAGCATGAGAGCTGCCTTCAGAATTCCAGAGTGCCTGGCCATGCTGGTGGGTCAGTCCCACCCTGGCCCCTTCCATGTGGCTCCTGCCACCAGCATCCACACAGTCACTTTCTGAGCAAGAGGCTGGCCCCCTCTCCCGAGCAGCCTGTCACACAGAACCCAGACGCAGGAGTGGCAGGCTGGAGCAGCAGCTGCCGCCGCCTCCCTCGGGGCCACTGTAATGTCTCCCAGGGGGCCAGCCCAAGCTTGGATGAGCCTTGGAAAATTAGTGAGCAATTCTGACTGGCTTAATTTTTCTCTCCTAAGAACTTGAGAGACCATGTCCTCTTAATCATCTTTTGAGAAGAAAGACAAGAGAAAAGAGAGACATTTAAGGAAACACAGAGCAATTAATCTGCTCATTCACGTTGGGTAAGGGACTCCGTGCTCTGAGACATTCTGTCCCTTAGCCTGCAAAGGTTTGGTTATTGGGCACCCGCTCTGCATGGAACACTGGGGACAGCAGGGTGAGTTAGGAACATTTCTGCCCCCAAGAATTCTGCAAGCTGATGGGGAGGAGGACTGGCCAAGGGCCCTGCCACGGGATAAGCTTTAACTGTGTGCCTGGCCCTGGGCTAAGTGCTTAATCTTCCACAAGATCCCAGGAGGTCTGTATTCTTCAGCCCATTCCAGATGCAGACACAGAGGCTGAGGGAGACAAGGTGATTGACTCCCAGGGCTCAGTGATGCAAAAGCCCTTCCTTTCTTTACTCTACTGAGCCACCTTTGCAGGCGCATGCGCAGTCATCTCTCTGGAAAGCACAGGAATGTTAAGAACCCTGAGAAAGTGCAAAGGGTCAGCTAAGAGGGAGGGGGATGCCTCGTGGGCCTGGAAGCACAGTGCAAAGGAGGGTATAGACCTGGGGAAGCCAGTGGGGGAAAGTTCGGGAATGATGCTGTGGGGAAGGCTCATCGAGGGGACAGGCGGGCCCTGAGTGGCTGTGGCGTGGGCTGCAGGAGTCGGCTGTGGGCAAGTGGAAGTACTGAGCAGCCATTATCTCGGGACAGGCCTCGCCCTCAGTGTGATCCTGGCCAGCACCAGCTATCCAGCAAGATTGGATAAGCCAGGACAGAACTTAGGATGTGCCTTGAACTCCCAGATAAGGATGCAAAAAAAACCTGTCAGTGGGTTACTCTTGGTTTCATTTTTATCACCCTTGTCTCCTTGCCCAGTCACATTTACCAAGTGCCCATGCGTGCACCAAGCACTAGGCCTTTGGTGCAGAACAGGTCTGGAATAGTCACACCTCTCCTTACCCAGCCCCCCCGCTCTGGTCTGTGCCAGTTCACAGCAGCCACCTCCTGCCAACACCACAGGAGAATGTCAGGAAGGTGCTGGCCCCTGTAGAGAAGTCAGAAGGTTCCAGGTACATTACATACCCTCAGAGGGCAGCGAGATGAGTCCCATTTTATGGATGTGATCACTGAGACTCAGAGAGGCCAAGCTGATGAAAGCGGAGCACCGTCTTTCCAAAGCTGGTGCCTTGGGAACTAAGGGGTCAGTTGACAGGTGTCTTGGGACAGATAATAATCTATGATAAATGTGGTTGATTTAGGATAATCAGTTAAACAACTTGTACGGCAAAGCCGAGGCAGTAGAGTAAAGGGGAAAATCAGATTGAACATCATAGGCAGATGCTCCTGGGTTCAAATCCTTAGCTTCTCTGGGTCAATTCACCTACTCCTCTGAGCCTTTCTTTTTTCATTTATAAACTCTACAGGGTCATTAAGGTAAAATGAATGTGATTTATAGATGATAGGTTGCTCTGTTCTTGGCAAATGATAGCTCCTCCTCTGCCCTGTCTTCTTCTCCAGGAAATACTTGCTTCCAGATTACCTGGTTTGGACCCAGGAATATCAGTCCTTTGATCTACTCATCTTGAGTATTACGTTACTGGAGATTACATGAATACCCAGATACCTTGTTTTATGGCCAGGCACACGGAAGCCAGAACAATTAGCATGAGGGCAGGGTTCTCCTCCAAGAATGTCCCAAGGCTGTGTGGTTGACCTTTGATATTGCCTAGGTTTCATGATTTCAGGGCCCGTGGAAAATTCCATGTGGCAGAGATAAGCTCGTTATTCACTAAATTTTTTCCCTTTTCCTCTCAGCTAAACTCTATTTCCTAGTCTTCCTAGGTGTTAGATGATTATGTGACCGAGTTCTGGCCGGTGGAACATGCGTAGAAAGGATGGGGATGTGGAATGTAGGTGAAGAGCCTGGCCTGTAAGAATCTCCCACAAATCCTCCTTTCTTTCCTAATCTGGTGCCAGATAGAGGATCCAGCAAAGGGCTGTAGAGGAAGGAGAGCTGCCAGCTGCAAGGAACCCAGGTCCCACTCTACAACCTTCATTGGTCCTTGAGACAAACTCTTGGAGGTTAAGCCACTGAGATTTGGGGGTTACCTATGATAGCAATTAGCCTGCCCTAAATAATACAGCCTACTTATGACTTACAACAAGGTATTTCCTTCCTTTTTCTTTTCTTGCCTGCCTGCCTGCTTTCTTTCTCTCTCTCTCTCTGCCTCCCTCCCGCTCCCTCCCATCCTTTTTTTTTTTCTTTTGTCTTTTTGTCTTTTTTAGGGCCGCTCCCACGGCATATGGAGGTTCCCAGGCTAGGGGTCTAATTGGTGCTACAGCTGCCAGCCTACACCACAGCCACAGCAACGCCAGATCCGAGCCGCGTCTGTGACCTATACCACAGCTCACGGCAACGCTGGATCCTTAACCCACTGAGCAAGGCCAGGGACCGAACCCGCAACCTCATGGTTCCTAGTTGGATTCGTTTCCGCTGCACCATGACAGGAACTCCTTTTTTTTTCTTTTTAAGACTGCACCTGTGGCATATGGAGGTTCCCAGGCTAGGGGTTGAATTGGAACTGGATCTGCCAGCCACAGCCATAGCCACAGCAATGCAGTATCTGAGCCACATCTGAGACCTACACCACAGCTCAGAACAGGCCAGGATCAAACCCTCATTCTCATGGATACTGGTTGGGTTCATTACTGCTGAGCCATAATGGGAACTCCCCAATAGCAAGGTATTTTCAACCTTCATTAGTACTCTCCCTAAATGACCCTATAAAATGAAATACCCTGCAAAGGGTAATATATTTACTTGTATTAGCATACATTAACATATAAGCTTAGTCTGCCTGCTTCAAGCAGGGCCTTCCAGATACATGGTACTGTTTTTGTTTTTTTTTTTTAATGTTATTGGGGTATAGTTGATTTACAATGTTGTGTTAATTTCTGCTCTACAGCAAAGTGATTCATACATATATTGTTTCATATTTGTTTCCATTATGGTTCATCATAGGATATTGAATATGATTCTGTGTGCTATATAGTAGGATCTTATTGTTTGTCCATCCTATACATAATAGTTTATATCTGCTAATCCCAACCTCCCAATCCATCCTTCCCCACCCTATCTCCCCCATGGCAACCACAGGTCTCTTCTCCATGTCTGTGAATCTGTTTCTGTTATAGATATGTTGACTTGTGTCATATTTTAGATTCCACATGTAAGTGATATTATATGGTATTTTTCCTTTCCTGACTTTACTTCACTTGGTATGATGATCTCTAGGTCCATCCATGTTGCTGTAAATGGCATTATTTTGTTCTTTTTGTGGCTGAGTAATATTCCATTTTATGTATTTACTACATCTTCTTTATCCATTTATCTGTCAATGGACATTTAGTTTGTTTTCATGTCTTGGCTATTGTTAATAGTGCTGCTATGAACATTGGGGTGCCTGTATCTTTTCTAATTATGATTTTCTCCAGATATAGGCCTAGGAGTGAGATTGCTGGATCATATGGTAACTCTATTTTTAGTTTTTTAAGGAACTTCCACATTGTTCTTCCTAGTGGCTGCACCAACTTACATTCCCACCAACAGTGTAGGAGGGCTCCCTTCTTTCTATACCCTCTCCAACATTTATTGTTTGTAGATTTTTTGATGCTGGTACAGGGCACTGTTTTTGATTACAAGTGAGGTAGGGAGATGGCTGGTCCAGGTGGTTCTCAAAGCATCAGTATCATTCTCAGCTTATTAAAAATGCAGATTCCTGGCACTGTCTCATATCAGATAGCTAGAAACTTTGGGAGTGGGACCCAGTGATCTGTTTTCACAAGCCCTCCAGTGATTCCGATGCACCAGGTTAATATCTGAGAACAACTGAGGGAGGAGGCCTGCTGGAGACCTGAACCTTACACCTGGGAGAGCAGATCAGAGTGGTGTTCATAACAGCTGGTCTCATGCCCACCAAGGGCACTGGGGGACAGGCACAAAGGGAGGGGGAACAAAGATGAGCCCTTTACAATTTTCCTATGATCATCTTTTTGACTGTGCTGCACATGATAGGAATTTGCTTGGTCCCTCCATAGAAGACTAATTACTACACTTAATTTCTTAGTATTAGTTTGCCATTAACAAAATACAACAGACAAAGTGGCTTCCACAGCAGAAATTTATTATCTCACAGTTTTGGAAGAATCTAAGAGCGAGGTGCTGGCAGGTTTGATTTCCTCTGAGGATCTTCTCCTTAGTCTGCAGAAGGCTGCCCCAGTGCTGCGCCTAGTTGCAATTGGCCCTCTGTGTATACACCCTTGGGTTTCTTTTTGTGTGTTAATTTCTTCAGAAGGGATAAGGCTCTACTCCAATGGCCTCATTTTAACTTATCCTGTCTTTAAAAGTCTAGTCGCCAAATACAATCACATTTTGAGATTCTGGCAGTTAGAGCTCCAACGTTTGCATTTTGGAGGAGACACGATTCAGTCCATAAGAGCTATGCAATCTGGAATATTGCTATTTTCTAATTTTCCTGTCCCTCTGAGAACTTCCTTGAATGATCCTGGAGCTAGATAGTTCCGTGCTAGATTTAATGCCTTGTTTGGAGTAAAAGGCTTGCTCGGTTTTATTCTAACAGTGAAGTTAGAACTGAGTTAATTCTTTTGGCAGTAAGTTGGCCAACTGAAACTAGATCCAGATAAAAGTAATGCAAAAGTAAATGGGGCCTGTTTTAAATAGAGATTACTGCGCCTCTTGGGCGGCTAGAGGTTAATTTGTGAGTGAATGTCGAGTGCTTGGCAAATGGGACTGTAAATCAACCTTATAATCTGCTGGAAACTTGTATTTTGTCCTGAATTGATGACAGTTAGTGCCACAGTAAATGGGAAAATGCTTTTGTTGATTTTTTGGTGTTTGGAAATAAACAAGAAGGTACTTTTGGGGGGGGGGTAGACAAATGAATTCCTCTGAGATGCTTTAGAGTCCGTTTGGTGTGTTAGTAAGCTCTGATATTAATCTTAAATAACGACTGAGTAATGCAGCAGAAGAATAGAATGGGAGGGAAAAAATAGATGGGCAACTCTTCTTCAAACTCATGTTTCATAAACTTGTATTATTGTTCCCGAGAGAACGCTTCAGGCTGTCGAGGGATGGCTTTACCTTTCATTCTGCTCATGTGGGTGTCCCCTTGCCTCGGCTCCCTCCTCTTCATATTAACTAGCAGGGGTCACAGATTTGGTGCCCCGGCTGCCAGGGTGAGCTTTGCCATAAGAGCTTGAGGTAGTCTAAACTTGGGGCAATTTAGCTGCCTTTTAAAATCCCACGGAATGAACTTTCCTATCATTTGTTAACTGCCAGGGCAAAGTTCACTGAAAAACATTCTTACTGCTAGTCTGTGAAGAGGTGGCTGTTGAAGTCCTATGCATCCAGGCACGTTAGCCTATGCTCAAAATATGCTTATGGGGCAAATTCTGATATGATTAATGTTGGCATCAGCGAGCATACATTAGTGGAATTTGCATATATAAAATTTAAATAATGTTCAAGGACATTAAATGATTTCAGATTTAATAGTGATAATCATAGCTAACGCTTATTGAAGTATTACATGCCAGACACTGCTCTAAACATTTTATATGATAACCTAATTAATCCTCGCAACGGCTCTAAGAAATAGGTCCTATTTTACATATGAGAAAATCGAGGCACAGAAGAGTTCAGTCACTTGTCCAGGGTTGCACAGCTAGCTCATAACGGAGCTGGGCTGCGAGCACAGATAGGCTGACTCCAGAGCATGCACTCCCACGCCTTGGGTGACGTGATTGTCGCCATTAAGCACACTGGGGCCGGAGAATGGCTTCCGTTTGCCAGGGCAGGTGGGGCAAGCGCTGAATAGAGGCTTCTCTCCCCAGACAAGGTTTCATCAAACTGATATTCATCCCAAGGGTTATGTGGGGGAGTTTGGGAACAAAGTGTGAGTCTGTAGGGCTGGGACCCGTGGTCCTTCCCTCTGTTGCCTTAGAGAAAGTCTTATGTGTGCCCGTGTGCATTCAACAAGTGCTGATTGAGGGCCATCTGGAGGGCCCCTGAGAGCTGCAGTCTTGACTGAGGCAGCCCTTGCTCTCTAAGAACATGGCAGTGGTGGGAGGGCCCAGACTCAAACTCTAAAACATGGTGACAACACTGTCTGACAGGACCGAGAGCAGAGGTCAGAGTTGGGGAGCTGACGAGGGGATGGGGAAACGTTTGCAGAGGGGAGACCGACTGAGCTGCCTCTGAAGGGATAATAGGACTTCACCAGTGAGTGAAGTGGGGGGCGCAGAGGGAAGGGCCTGAGGTGTTCCTTGCTAGGCACCCTAGCGGGGGCCATGACGAATGAACTCTGAGCCCCAAAGGTGGGGGGCATGGACTTTGTCCTGGGGGGGAGACAGACCTGCTGAGGTTTGTAAGCAAGGGAGTGCCATCCACGAGGACCGATTTGCCTCTTTAGCAAATGAAGAATGGATCTGTCCCACTGGAAGGCGGTTGATTCATGAAAGAGTATTTATGGTTCTCAGAATGGCTTGTGGAAGAAGTGGCAGGCTTGGTAGGAGAGGAAACATATCTGTCTGTAATGTTTGAAATCCCAGTTAGAGAGGTTTTCCTTTGCTTAAATGCCATCGCCTATCACTTGTAGGATATTCTCATACATCACTTCAACAGCCACACTAGTATACAGGAGCAGTTTCCCTGAGAGAGGGGTTTTGCAAAATACGGAGGGAAGTGGGAAAGGAGGACATGGAGAAGGGGAACTGGGAGCTTGAGCACATGAAGAAAACACAGCAGTAATCCAGAGTTGACTGCAGACTCAGTTATACTCGAAGGTACTGTGCTATCAGGGTCAAACAGGAAACAATGTGGAGATGTGGTTTCAAATGATGTCAATCTTTAGTTGCTTAAAACACTTGCAAACCACCAAGGTTTTTCTTTACAGTTTTGAAGGGGGCGTCACAGCACTTCTTAGCTGTAGACACCAGAATTCAGTCCTGGCTAATTCAAGCAGAAAGGGAGTTCATTAAAGGACACTCAGTAGCACATGGAATCTCGAGGAGGGCTTGGGAATAGGCATGGAGGCTCTGTCTATAGCCAGGAATGGTGACTAAGACCACGCAGCAGGACTGGTCCAGTGGAGACCCTTCTGCTTTTACTTTGGGCACAGACACTGCACCAGCCAATGCCAGCATCACTGGTGTTGGTGCCGAATGATTCTACTGGAACTGCTAAATTGCGTCTAGAAACGGTGTCCACATTCATTGGAAAGAATTCTGGAAAATGCTTCCATGGTAAAGTTGAGCAGGTGTATCTTATGGGTGAACCTGGCTTACACCCCTGCAGCCAGTGCTGGGGGCTGGAAAGGTGAGTATCTGGTGCTTTCCATGATAGGTAGCTTCTCTCCAGTCATGACATCATAATGGGGGCATGTCCCCAAATTTGAGGTCCAGGGGCTTTGAAGGGAGCATGGAGACCAAACAGAATGACAAGACACTCATCACAAAGAGCAGCTTTTGCACATGTTTCTGATGCTGCCTAAGAGTTACACAGGACAAAGGGAACTTCAAGGCCTGCTAATAGTGATGCTACTAAATATTTGAAAAGTTGAGCCTTTAAATTCTTCATCCACTAGTCAAAAGCTGGTCCAGTTATGTCAAAATAAGGGAAAAAAATTGCTCAGTTTTAAAATAAGTTTTATGCTTCAGCTTTGGACTTAAGAATTCCACCTCCCTGTCTTTGTCTTTTTTAAAAAGTGCTGTCTCTGCCATATTCTCCAAACCTAGTTAAAAATAATGCAAGTAAATCTTTTAAAAATATATTATGCAGCAAATACTTCTAAGGATATGTCTTCTTATATGTATAAAAATGAAAGCCATAGTTAGAGCAATAAATTTTGATTCAAATGCAGAGTGGCACAGCCAGAAGGGACATGTCATGTGACCGTGATAACAGACATTCATTCATAATTTGATGACTTATCCACCTAGAATCTGGCAGCCTGACAGCCCAGCACCTGCTCAACCCCAGAAGTGAGCAAGGAGTCCTTAACTGTAAACGAAGTGATGCAGGTTCAAAGAAATGTTTTATCATTCAGTATTTTTTTTTTTGGTCTCACTGTCCAAGTATGTAAAATTCAACCTAAAACCTTTAGGTTGACCATAAAAAAGGCCTGAGGACCTCATCATTCTGCACAAAGCTCAAGGAGTTGCCTGGAGAAACAATTTATTGTCTGCAACTTTGCAGACATATAAAAATGAATAGGTTGTAAAGAACATTAACAATTTAGTGATACAGTATCTCTCAACTTTTCAATATACATACTCACTTTAGGGGATTCTACCCTATAACAAAGAAAGCATCAGTATATAAGGATATTTTCATAAATATATTTTTTCAGTATCATTTTTAGTGGGGAAAAAACAACCCTGAATGTCTACTAGTAGAGGAATAGTTGAATAAATTCTGGTACATTCTTTCTGTGAACTTTTATGTATATGTTTAAAAGAATGATTTATTTAGATCTGTATGTATTGACCTGGAAGCCTGTTCCTGTGTATTTTTATATTTTAAAAGCCATTGCCAAAAAATGCACAGAGTATAAGTAAATCCATATTTATACAAATGTATATATGTTTGTACATTTATATTTACCGGATGAACATTGAGAAGTATGTGGAAGAATACAAGCCAAATTGTCACTTTTGCAGAGGTTAGGGTCCAAGGGATTGTTTAATATTACAACAAACATGTGTAAGTTGTGTCATGACAATATAGAGAAGGAAAATCTACTTAACCATTTAGTTGGTCGGGGTTCAATGACACAATATTTGTAAAATACTTTTTATGATCCCAGGTCTCTAGTAAGCCTGAGAAATGCTGGATATTATTACTTGATTTTCCTCCCTGGACTGCTGAGAATCCAGCAGTCTGCCTCTTGCCTTCCTCTACACTATCGTTTATAGCAGTCTATGTTCCAGATGGTTCGTAGTCTCTGAGGACACCACAGGCTCTCTCTGTCACCCTTACCCCAGTGTGTGTGCAGTCCCTCGTCTTAGAACCTCAGATTCCTCTCCTCCACTTGAGTAGCTTCTTTGCATCCTTTGGGGCTCTGTTCGAGTGCCTTCTCCAACCCGCAAGTGAGGATGAAAGATCTGTCCTTGCTGGGCTGTGTGTCCCACATCATAAGGGCACCTCCCTCTTGGAAGAGTCTCTCTGTGGGGCTTCGTCTATCCATCTTTGCATCCTCTGAACCTACCCTAGGGCCACAGAATGGGTACTTGGTAGATCCTGACCGAGCCCTGAGTGAAGGGGACAACAGTGGCCATATGACCATACCGGAAGAGAAGGAGGCAGACCAGTTCCTCAGAGAAAGCCTGGGAAGCCAGGCAGGTGCTGTGATACCATGTTTGAGTTCTAGGTGCCTGCCTGGGTTAGCCAAGTGCAGCGTTTTCATTTCTCAGGTTTTTGCCCATTGGAAATGGACTAAGGTGTTGCTGTTTTTTAAACAACTAATTTGTTCCAATTATCATATAATGTCCCTCCAATGTCAAAGTTATTAACTCGCCAGGTCAGTTAATAACCACTCTTTATTACCTTTCTGCCTATATACAGAAACCTCAATTTACCCAATGTCAGATAAAAACAACTGAGCAAATGCATTGCAGGGTGGAAACTCTGGGAAGAGCCTTGTGAATGGTGACTGTGGCTACCACAGAAACAAGTTGTGCAGTCCTTAATGGCAGAGGATTCATTTCTTGGCCCTATTTAAAATACAGTTATAATTGTCTTTGTTAGGTTATTACTACTGGAAAACATGTTAAAGGATACCATTACATTATTGCAAATCTATTGGGTGAATTAATGATATTTATTATTTTAACAGATCTGCCTATTAATTAAAATTTTCTAATGGCCAGCAGAAAATACTATTTTCAAAAAAGGTAAAATCATGACTGTCATGCAGTAATAAAATGAGTATATATTAAAGATTTTCTGTAATTTATTAATCGATGAGGGAACACAGACAGATGTTATTTATAACTGATTTAAAAGAGAATCCAATGTACAGATATGTTACAGATGACCAAGGCTGAATGAATGGGAAAATGGAGGTAAAACTGAACATTTGATGGGGAAGTCAATTCAATATCTTCTTTTCTTTTCTTTTTTTTTTTTTTTTTTGTCTTTTTGCTATACCTTGGGCCGCTCCCGCGGCATATGGAGATTCCCAGGCTAGGGGTCGAATCGGAGCTGCAGCCACCAGCCTACGCCAGAGCCACAGCAATGCTGGATCCGAGCCGCGTCTGCAACCTACACCACAGCTCATGGCAACGCCGGATCGTTAACCCACTGAGCAAGGGCAGGGACCAAACCCGCAACCTCATGGTTCCTAGTCGGATTCGTTAACCACTGCGCCACGAGGGGAACTCCAATATCTTCTGAATAGGACAGAATTTGCATGTCTATGGACAAAAGTTATTTTGCTAATAAATTTTAGTATAAGTATGTTCTAAATATTACATGAAACATACTTGTACTAAAAAAAATTCACCTGAAAATAAAATTTATTTTATTATTATTTTATTTTATATTTATTATGTTTACCTTTTTTCCATTAAATTTGGCAATCCTGTATGAGCTGAGCATCATTATGGTAGCTCTTCTCTCAATCCACTAGGTCAATGGCCTGTCTGCCCCCAAATTGGTAAATTGTTATGTTTTCCACCAAACACTCCCTGATCTACATTCCACACTGCAACAAGTGACATTCTCATCCAGTCTTGTCCAAGGTCACGTTCTCTCTCCTTACTTACCTCCAATTGATTAGCAAGTTCTATGAGTTCGACCTCTAAAATATTCTCCCAACCATGCTATTGTCTTCAACTCTATTGCCTAAGCTTCAGGTCAGGCTCTCATTCTCTCGGGCCTAGGGATTTGAACGTTTCCTAAATTAATCTTTCAGCTTTAATTTCTTCCAGTCTACATGTTGTCGACAGGTTCTATTTCTGGATTAAATCAATCATCTCCTTACTTCCAATAGGAGATGATTCAAACCCCTTTGCATGGACTTTCACAATCTGACCATGTTCTGCTTCTCTGGTCACTGTCCTCGCTGCCCCACCCTCCTGCTCTCATCACAATAGTTGTTCACAACTCTGATCTTTGCACATGCTGCTTGCTATGCCTGTAATGCTGTCTCCTTCACTCTCGTACCCCCAACTCCTGCTTTAAGAGCTTACTTAAATGTTACCTCCTCTCTAAAGCCTCCATGTATTCCCAAGCTGTCCCTTCCCAACCCATTCAGTCTTCCTTTTCTTGTGCTTCCATTGTAACATTATATTATTAAAACATGTCGATAATTGTACTGTTTCTATCTCACTCACTAGACTGTGAGTTTCTCAGGGACAAAGATTATGTCTTATTTATTGTTCTAAACGCACAGTACCTAGCATAGTGCATGACGGCTAGTGTGCCTACGGTATCAAAATAAGGAGTAAATATATCACCCTTTTATCGCATCAGTGAAACAAATTGCCATGAAGATGATCTTGAAGCAAATGGAGGTAATAGGAAGCTAACCAGTCAAAGACAGAATACACACAGTTGCTTGTTCTTCTGGTTTACTGGATTTCACACAGATGACCACACTCACACATATTTTAGCATGAGTAAGTGCATGTTTATCAAGCATTAAGCATATAGGTAGATGCCCAGCACGGAATGAAGACAGCAGGGACTTGCTGTCCTTTCTGTCCCTGCAAGCATGAGAGACCCAGATGAAAGTTATCATCGTAACAGGATACATCTGATCACCTTCAACAGAACAGTATACATTTCGGCCCTTCCAGAATACTTCTGAATACATCCAACTTTTATTCTTGTGAACAGTGTTCCTTGTAGAGTTCATTGTCTGGCCATGGCCTGTGTATGAACCCCCCATTCAGCCCCCAATAATATCTGAGAAGCCAAGAAGAGAGAAACCCCTAACAAGCATTGCAGTAGGAAGGGCTTTTGCTTATTTTATTTCCTCCGTCAAGACTGTACTCATGAATTTCTCATAGCAGAACTAGAAATTGTTTATCAAGATGTTACAGGTAAAAGAGAGCGAGATAAGGCAGTTTTTAAAATGTAGGCCAGGGATCGTCTACATCAGAACCCTTTGATGTGCTCACTAACAAAGCAGCTTCCTGATCCCAGTCTTCATTTGTCAAATCAGAATTTGTTGGAGTGGGGTTCAGAAATATGTATTTTAAATATTGCATTTGGAGTGGATAAGCAATGAGATCCTGCTCTATAGCACAGGGAAGTGTATCTAGTTGCTTGTGATGGGCCATGATGGAGGATAATGTGAGAAAAGAATGTATATGTGTGTGTGTGTGTGTGTGTGTGTGTGTATGTATATATTTGTGTGACTGGGTCACTTTGCTATACAACGGAAATTGACAGAACATTGCAAATCAACTATAATAGAAAAAATAAAAAACTTAAAAAAAATAAACTCCCCAGCTTATTGATATATACAGTGAGAATAGAGCGTGGTGGAGCAGACACACGTAGAAGGGCAGATCCCACATATCGGCAACTGAGGTGCTCTACTACATCTCGAGATGGGTGACAAAAATTCACTTGCCAAAGGCCTAGCTCTCTGGACCACCACTGTGGCCAGATCCTGGGAAAATTGCTCTCATAGCTCTGCCACTATCCAGACTATCACCTATGCTGCTCTAAGAGGTTTGAAGCTGCAGCTTGCTGGCTGCTGTGCGAAGCACTTAAATCGGCAAGAGAAGCAGGAGGCTCTGTGTGCTGAGTTAGGGTAGGTTTTTTTCCCAAGTGAACAAGACTTCAGGGTAATGAGAAAGATAATAGAAAATGGAGCAAAGGGCTTGTTTCTGAATAGGGAATAAAATGCGCTGTGCTGTCTGATGATGCTGGGTTAAAGGAGCAAGGTTTCATTCCCAGAGGCTGGTCAGATCATCCACCGCACTCTGCTAGACACCAGATAAATCTTTTATACTTGAGTATTAGTTTCTTTAAAGTCCCTTTTAAACAATTAGCTAAGCACTTCTTACCTCCCCTTGAATTTCAGACTTAGAAATGTTGATGCTTGGAGCCTGATGTAATGTGACACGTGGGCACAAGTTGGTGCCGTCTCTCCACGCCCCAGGCTGAAACGTTCATCTACAGCTTTGGTCAATGTTATCTGGATCTAAAATAGAAAAGATGAATGACGGTCCTTGCTGCTCCTCTCGCTTCCTGATTACCTGACCTCCGTAACTCTTTCCCAGAAGCTCCAGTTGCACGAGCCCAGAACTCACTGGGAGCCTTCAATCCCTCTGCTCTGTGTTTCTCTTAGTTCTCCCTTCCTTTCTGAGGGATAACCTTAATTTAGTCTAAAAGAGCTCTTGGCCACAGGCCTGGAGCTCTCAGCATTTTGCATACTTTCTGTTTTAAGAGACTAAAATTTTCCCTTTCCTTTGTGAGCAAAGAGACAGCTTAAACACATGTAGTGGTTTCCTTGTGCGCCCTTCAGAAAAGTACCCAGAGTTTGGGGGAGGCTGGGCTATATTGCGATTATGGTCAGGTTGTGTAAATACAGCAGGGACTCTTGTGGGTTTGATGTTATTTCTTTTAATACTTTCAACCTCTTCAAGATGAGTGCTGTCACTGCCGTTTTGCAACTATATTCAGGCTTAGAAAGGTTAACTGACTTACCCAAGGCCACACAGCTAGAGAATGGCGTGATATATCAGATTGGAATTCCAGGTCTATGTATGGCTCCAAGGTATATATTCTCTGTCAGCAAATAGATTTGGTAGGAAGGACTGATAACTAGGGTGTGGAGAGCTGTGGAAAGTTGAGGGCTGAGAGTAAATTTGTCATAGCTAATCTTCCTTTGCCCTTTAGTGGCCTGGGCACAGCTTAATTGCAGCTATTTCAGGTTTAAGTTTAATGTGGATGAAAGCAGGAGAAACATCCAGCGTGCAAGAGAGGAGAGCAGTGGGGAGTCCAGAGAGAAGTTTAAGACAAAGGAAGTAGCACAGGAACTAACAGGGAAATGCTGAATAAGAGCACAAGAAAAGATTCATGGTGTGGCCATACGTAATTGCTACTGATTAGTAACAATCTACTTTAGGAGTTCCCGTCGTGGCTCAGTGGTTAACGAATCTGATTAGGAACCATGAGGTTGCAGGTTCAATCCCTGGCCTTGCTCAATGGGTTAAGGATCCAGCGTTGCCGTGAGCTGTGGTGTAGGTTGCAGACGCGGCTTGGATCCCGCATTGCTGTGGCTCTGGCGTAGGCCGGCGGCTACAGCTCCAATTAGACCCCTAGCCTGGGAACCTCCATATGCCGTGGGAGCGGCCCTAGAAAAGGCAAAAAGACAAAAAAAAATGTACTTTAGAATCATCTGCTAAAATCTGTAAGCCTCCTTAGGGGTAGGCTATTTACCATTTTTTTTTTTAGACTTTTTTTTTTTTTTTTTTTGGCCATGGCATGTGGAGGCTTCCAGGCTAGGCTAGGAATTGAACCTGAGCCACAGCAGTGATGACGCTGGATCCCCAACCCACTGAGCTCCCAGGGAACTCTAGGATATTTACCTTTAAAAAATAAAAGCTAAAAAACAATCTTGCCTACAAGGAACCAAAAGATAGAATTCAGTGGTATTCAGACAAACAAAGAAACGAAAATCAGTGGAATCCTTATCTTTATAGTAATTTATAGTGGAATGCCTATATATAAAACTGATAAGTGTGGAGCCACTTAGATAAAACCAAGCAGAAGGTGTGGAGATTTCCTGCCTGGTCTTGTCTTCCCCTCCTGTTGTAACCCCTGCTATATTCCCTCAGGTTTCTGGGGCCCTCAGAAACATAGACTGTGAAAACTGACTTAGGAGAAATAGAAGCTGCTTAAGCTTCAGGAGGCCTGTGTCTAATGTCTGCTCTACAATCCTGGCTTCACAACCTTGGGCAAGTCTGCACCTCAGCCCTTTACTCTGAAAGTGGAGATGATGACCATTGGCCTGTAACCTCATGGAGCTCTTCCAAACCCGGAAACTGGAGACCCTATATAAATACCTAGCAGTGTTATTCAGCAGTCATTTGAAGTGATATGCTCATTCTTGACTGTTTTATTCCTTGAGGAAAACTTGATGCCTCATACGTGCTTTCTGATACTCCAGAGTTTTGTATCTTGTGTCCAGCTTTCCTAATTGGCTAGGATATTCCCACTTATTTTGCCTTTAGCGAATCAACTCCAATCCTTTGGATTATAATCAATCATCTGAATTATCAATCTTTCATTGATAAGCGTGAAAGGGGTACCCAAGACCACCTCTAGGTTTGGTGACACACTCAGAGCACATAGGCACACTCTCAGGATTTAGCATATGATTCATCACAGTGAAAGGATACAAAGAAAAATCATTGCTGGGAAAAAGTGCATGGGGCAGAGTCTGGAGGAAACCAGGCACAAGCTTCCAAGAGTTCTCTCCAAGAGTCACACAGGCTGTGCAGAAGTCCTCCAAAGCCAGACCGTGACACCATGTGTGACACAGCATCCATCACTAGAAACTCATTGCCCAAGGCTCCTACAGGGGCTGGTCACATAGGCACCCTTGGCCCAGCATGTATCGAGTCCAGACTGCCTGATAGAAAGCTCAGCATACACCACCGTTTTTGTATAAATAGTTTAGAAACAGTGAGTCAGTCTTATCAATTAGGGAATGGTGGGAATTCTCCTGACATTCTAATTCTTAGATGTCAGCTAAGGACCAAACTTATACATGGGCCTTCTAAGGATAGCAGTTTCAGGCCTTCTGTGTTAACTCATTTCCACTCTGTAAGCATCAATCTTCCCCACCCCCATCCCTCCATGTACCTGTTAAAACAATTTGGATATAAAAATAACTCAGGAAGATTTGGAAGTGTTCTTTTCGTGTTGATGATAGCATTCTGCGATGGAAGTTCTCATTCAAACTCCCTGAACTCAGATAATTTCCTCTGCTTTTATAAAAGCTCCCAGTTGTATGACTAAATGAAATGAAAATAATAAAAATGAAACAAAAATCAAAAATCAAAATATAGTTAACATTTAGAAATATGATAGCAAAACATTATTTTGTAGGTTTTTTTGTGTAGTAGGTTTCATTTAAATATTTAAATCTAAGGTTATCCCTATAGCCCGACATTTTTGTGTTTAAGAAGATAATAACTCCGAAAGCTTGCGTATTAATTTGAAAGATAGTAAGATGCTGTAGCAAGAGACCCAGTACAAAGTTAGCTTACAAAACAAAGGTGTTTATTTCTCTCACACATAGCAGTTCCCAGGTGAGGGTTTCAGGTGGATGGAGCTGCCCTGCCAACTTCATCTGGGACTCAGTTGATGGCAGCTCTGCCCCCTGCATCTGGTGCTCCCCACACATAGTTTTCTAAGTTCTGGGTATTGGAGCCTGGAAGAAGGGGTTAGGACTGGAAGTCTAGAGCCAGAAATCTCTCCAGCAAGAAAAGTGAAAATTGCTCGCATAAGTTCTGCTCGGTGGATCAATGAGAAATTGGTCACCTGGCCTCATCTAGCGCAGGAGAGGCTGTGAAGTGTGATCGAGCTACGTGCCTGGGGAGAACGGAAGAACAACTTTTGGTGACTGCTAGCCATCTCCCCCACAGCCCGTAAGAGTTTTTCATTACAGGTGCAAACTAGGATAGTTGGTCCTTTATTTAGAGATTTATAACTTCCCCAGTAATCAGCAATCAGCAAGCAAGTCAAGAAATTTTCTAGAGTGATTTCCAAGCTATCGCTTTTCTTTTTCTTTCTTCTTTCTTTCTTTCTTTCTTTCTTTCTTTCTTTCTTTCTTTCTTCTTTCTTTCTTTCTTTCTTTCTTGCTTGCTTGCTTGCTTGCTTGCTTGCTTGCTTGCTTGCTTGCTTGCTTGCTTTTCAGGGCCGCACCTGCAGCATATAGACGGTCCCACGCTAGGGGTCAAATCGGAGCTACAGCTGCCCGCCTACACCACAGCCACAGCAACATGGGATCCAAGTTGCATCTGTGACCTATACCACAGCTCATGGCAACACTGGATCCTTAACCGCTGAGCAAGGCCGGGGATTAAATCCGCATCCTTATGGGTACTAGTCGGATTTATTTCTGCTGAGCAACAATGGGAACTCCCCAAGCTATCACTTTAAGAAGTGCTATGATAATCTGCAGCAGGAGAGGATTTCAAGATGGAAAATGCGGGGCTTACAATGTACCTAAATGCTTTCAGAATATGTTATTGTTCTTGATAGTTTTACCCCAACTTTAGGTGACATATTATTTCTCTTTAGTTTGCTCTTTTGAGCAATATGTAATGCTTCCTGCCCTAAACCAATCTTTAGCTAAAGGGCTTTCCTCTTGTTGAATACCTTTTAACCTCTATATTATAATTATGACTTCAAGGTTCAATTGTACTTCCTTAATGTAAATCTAGGGAAATTGAAAAATAAACCACCTCATTTCCAGTTTCTACATTTATACTACATCTGTTGTCTTACTTATGGATATAACATAATATCCAACTCCTTAAGGGTATTAGGTTTATAATCGACCTGGTTTGTCTTCATTCCGGATGTACAAATAGTAGGATTTGATTTGTTAAGTTTAAAATCGCATTCTAAAATTGTTTAGAAGATTCTCGTGTTGTTTTATAATCTCCTGTGATTTGTGCAGATTTATGTTAAAGTTGGTGTGAGTGAAAAGGAGTAGATGCTAGATATTGACCACCAGTAATAAGGGTTCATTTATTTCCTTGGCTGGAAATGCATTGACGTGGGCATTTTTTTTTTTCAGTTCTGTATCATAAGATTTTGGTATCAGGCATATGCATTGCACACATTCATACATGTGTGTGTGCCTATGTATATATTTTCCATTAGAACTTGCCATCTAGATGTAAAATTATTTGCAGAATAGTATCTCATTGCTAAAAGTGTGGTCCTTAATGTACTGAGATGCTTCCACTGTGTACAATGATGAAGGATTTCATTCTGAGTTGTCTCTTGGTGGTGGAGACAGCTCTGTATTGAGCTCTTCTCTCTCTCCCGAAGTCCCTGGTACAAGTCAAGAATAGCCATTCACCACATGCCAGATTGGACGTGGGCATTGAGCTGTGGTCAGAGGACAGGATGCAATTAACCAATTCATATGGCTCAAATCCATGACCTGGGATTCACACAGGGTACCGAGCCGGACAGCTGCAGACAATAATCACTCAGTGCTTGGAGTTTACAGAGTGCTTTATTTGTATTTCCCATCCCCAGACTCTTGCTAATCTATTATTTCATGGTGTTTTCACAAAGTCTAGAAAAGGATGAAGTGAGAAGCATGACTAAATATTTTTCTTACCTTTTTTATTTTATGTTTTCATTTTCTCCTCCCTCCCTCTCTTCCTTCTTTCCTTTCTTATTCATAGAAAGAGAAACAAAAGGGGCAGAGATGCTTAAGTAAAATGTTTAGAATTCAGATGTACTAGCTGCAAAGCCAGTAATTGCTACCATATAAGGATGTAGATGTAGACAGAGAAAAAAGAGAGACAGAGAGACTCTGTGTGTGTGTGTGTGTGTGTGTGTGTGTGTATGTATGTATTAGGTGGAGAGAGTGACGCAGTTCACAAGTGTTTCTACTTTAAGATTTTCCCTGATTATCCAAACTTTTGTATCTTGGATGGCACCCTAGGAGCCATCTGGGTCAACTTCCCACCACTGCATGGCCCTGCTCCTTGATCTGGCTTCCTCTCTTGATCATTTCATGAATGAGATGCTTATATCTCACAAGGCAGCACATCCTAGTTTGGATTGTTTGTGCGGTGAGAACATGCATTGGGCTGCAGTTTGCTTCCCTAAGACTTCCATCCCCTACTTTTCCTCGACAATCTCTAGTCTAGACATCCGAGAACACCGATCATGAATTTACCAGCCTTCCTCCTTCCAGGCAAGCACCTCTATTTCCTATAGCTTTGCCTCTCTACATTTATACTGCATTTTATCCTTGTCCTCCTAAAGATGGACAGAGAACTGAAAGCCAGATTCCAGCCAAGAGAACAGTAAGCAATTCCATTCCTTGGTCTGAAAGGCATGTGGAAGTGGAGAATCCACTTTTGGGACAGATGCTGACGTCGCTGGCCTAACTCTGCCCCAAGATAAGTTACCTACCCCTTGTCTACCTTTGCTTTTTCATCTGTAAAATGATGAACTAAGAATCTATAAAATAGTGCTTGTGAGCAGTTTGGAACAGTGCCTGGCACATAAGCTTATGTGTGAGCTATCATTCATATTTTTGGCAGTCACACTATTAGTACTTTCTGAACTTTCAGTTAACCAAAGACAGTGGACATTTATGTACAAACCACTAAAAATCAATATCCTTTCTCTCTTGTATAAACATGTGTGTGTAGTGTGTGTGTGTGTGTGTGTGTGTGTGTGTGTGTGTGTGTGTGAAACTTAATGAAGGACTCTATCCCTGTTTAAATTTGCCTGGTTTATTTCAGTATATCCTCTAGCCTGTTAAGTATTTTGAATCTTGATGGTTCCATCAACATAGCAAGTTTCCCTCCCAGTCCTTTTCTGTTCTCTGTGGGTTTGCTAGATGTGATTTTTATGACTTCAAGCTTACTATTAAAAAAAAAAAAAAAGCCAGGAGTTCCCTGGTGGCTCAGTGGGTTAAGGATCTAGCATTGTCACTGCTATGGCATGGGTTCGATTCTGGGCCTGGGAACTTCCACATGCCCCAAGTGCAGCCAAAAAAAAAAAAAAAGGCAAATAAGCCTGAAACAATTACAGAGCACTTTTGGTTTATGTTATCATCCAACCTATCATCCAGTCTATCCGTGGACTTATTTATCCAGTCCATGATAGTACAAGAGGTTTAATTTCCTGTTTGTCTGAAATCAAGAGCTCCCCTTTGCAAGGTTCTACACTGACTTACCTCTGCATATTCATATAGTGATGAAATGAAAGGAGATTAGTTCAGCATGACTTATTTATAAAGCACATTTTGGGTTTGCCCCTTTCTCAGTTCTCTTAACTATTAATAAATCACATTAAATATCTGTGGTACCGGCTATCATAGGCATAGCTACCACTGTAGTTTTGTTTAGGGACTTGGCCAGAACCTGTGAGTTTACTATTTGAGGACCAAATAAAGTATGTTTTTCTGTTTTAGCAGAAACTGATTACTAATAATCCAACCTTGGGGTTTTCTTCACACATATATGGTAAAGATACTCATTTTTTCCCCTCAAAAATCTTCCATGCTTCACAGAAAACAATTTATTTCTCTTTATAAACAACCCCCAAGAAACAAAGAAAAGAAGACCAAACAGAAAAGCATGTCCAGAGATGATTTCTATTTATTTCTTTGTAATAATCCAGGAAGTTGCGTAACAGAACCAGTAAAAATCAGATTTCCTTTCTCCTCGTCCAATATTTTGTCCCAGGAGGAACCCTGCATTCTGTCAGCCCTTGTCTCTCACAGGAGCACCTTATCAGGTATTTCACCTAGAGGGTCACATGAGGCTTCATGTATTTGAACTAACCAACCTCTGAATCTTTTGAGGTTGGTCCATCATTAATTTTCAGTAATTGTTTTGACATTTTTGATCTCTCACAACATAAAAAGTATTCCCTACCAATAAATGGGCTGTGATTTCATTAAGGATTTGTTATATTTCAAGGGGGAATACAATATTTTATGAAAAACAAAAGGAACCTTGTCATATTCTATTAAAGCAATCTCCTAACCCCGACTGAAATTGCCCGAGGACTTACACGGCTCCTAATTACACACAGCCTACCTTGGATTTTCATGTAATTTAAATGAATGGGTCTTGTACTGAACGTCTCGTTTTTAAATTACTCAATGTTTCTTATTTAAATTGCTCAAACTCAATATTCTGACCTCTTTTCCTCAAAGAGTCACCTAAGAGAATAGAAGATTCTGGAAAAAAAAAAAAAAGAAACCTATCTCTCAGAAAGTTATCAAATTACTCCCTATTTTTTTTAGACTTGACTGGTTCACATTTCTTTACCAAAATACCGTAGAGGTTTGCCATGGGAAGAGAGGACTGGATGGATAGTTTGAAGAAAAGGGTTTTATTTTCCTAAACATTGCCCAGAGAGATTAGAAAAAGCTTATTGCTGCCACCTTAAAATCTGAGCTGTAGGGCTTGCCCACTGCTATCTGCATATGAGGGAAGTAAACTGCCAGATTGTAAACACAGCTTGAATTGCCTCCTTTTTGACGTTTGAACTAAACTTAGGTCCTCCTGGGATCTGAATTTAGTTTTGACAAAGTGCAGCTTTCTGTTTCAACACTGGATAAAAGAAAATCACCTTATAATGGCACCTTCTTAAACTAATTGTCCTGAAAGTGGTCATTTTGATGAGCCAAGTTACAGAATTGGGGGAAAAAAAATTTCAAAATTAGTGGGAATTTTAGAGTTCTTGGTTTGAGGTAAGCTTTACATGTTGGGAAAATATTTTCAGAGCTCCGTTGGACTGAGGGATGTGAGGAGGCACGGGTGGGAGGATGTAGGGAGTGTTGGTTATTTTCTGGCTGTTCCTGAAGCTGGGTCAGGAAAGAAAAGAAAAGAAACAAAACCCAAGTTTTTTGGTCAACTTTAAACATGTCCCTTTCTTTGGAATTCCCATTGTGACTCAGTGGTTAATGAATCTGACTAGGAACCATGAGGTTGCGAGTTCGATACCTGGCCTCGCTCAGGGGGTTAAGGATCTGGCATTGCCATGAGCTGTGGGGTAGGTGGCAGATGCAGCTCAGATTCCATGTTGCTGTTGCTGTGGTGTAGGGTGGCAGCTGTAGCTCTAATTAGACCCCTAGCCTGGGAACCTCCATATGCCTTGGGTGCAGCCCTAAAAAGACAAAAAAAAAAAAAAACAAACAACAACAACAACAACAAAAAAACAAAAATAAAACATGTCCCTTTCCTTGTCACACTTTCACTGCTATACAGGGCTGCTGGTTCTATTGTGCGACGCTTTCTTGACATCACCAAGCCTGTTCGCTGTCACGGTGAGTCCTTATTCACAAGGAAGGGTGAATAAAAATTGTGAAGTGTTATATATGAGCACAAGACCAGGGGTAAATAACAGTCTTAATAACAAATGTAATAATAAGATGTAATGAGGACTCTGTGCCCGACAAGATTTTTACATGTCCCAGTTCATTTTCTTACCACAACTCTATGAAGTAGACACTATTACTATCCTCACATTTCAGACGAGGAATCTGAGGCACAGGCAGGTAAGTAAATCAATCAAGTTGCCTCAGCTTTTAGGCTGATGCTACTTAGACAGTTTGCTCTTTCTGAAGCTTGAGCTTAGATTTTTAGCAACAATCGCAGCCAGTAACTAACTCAGAGGAGAGGCATCACCTACTTTCCACATTGACTAGACTGAAGTCACGTCCTGCTGTGTTGTCTTAGTGGTGCCCTGTCGCTGCCCGGTGAGAGTAATTAACAGTAATGTTTGAGGGAGGGACACTGGTGAGGAATGAGAATGTGGCAGCATTACCATTGTGAAGAACGGAGACAAAAGCAAAAACTTCTAGAACAGACATCTCAGACGTGGGTAGAACCTAGGATTGGGCGCACGCATCGATTCACTCAGCAAATACTCATTGAGCACATATCATGTGTCTGGCACCCCATTCTCAACTGCGGGGACACCATGGTGAACCCGACAGATCAGGCTTTTCCTCTCACAGAGAGGACATGGCCTTGTATGCAAAGCTACATTTTTTTTTAAATTTTATAATGATTTTTATTTTTTCCACTGTAGCTGCTTTAGTGTTCCGTCAACTTTCTATTATACAGCAAGGTGACCCAGTCACACATACATGTACACATTCTTTTTTCTCCCATTATCATGCTCCATCATAAGTGTCCAGACATAGTTCCCAGTGTTACACAGCCGGATCTCATTGCTTATCCATTCCAAAGACAATAGTTTGCATTTATTAACCCCAAATTTTACTCACACTGTCTAGATTTTTAGTTGTCCACAATTCTCTGCTTTAGAGGATGCTCCTTCCGCCTTTTTAGCTTCTTGTCTGGAACCTTCTCCCTGTAAACAACTTTGTTTTCTGAGGCACAGTAAGGGATTATACACGCACAGTCTATAAGATCAGGGGAGAGAAAAAAGCTCCTGCAGGTTATTTAAAATATGCACAGATATACAAACATGACTTACACAGTTCTGGCCTTCAGCCCAAGAATGTGCTGATCGTGTCCACAACTACCAAACTGTATAAAAACCCACATTAAAACAGTAATAACAGAGGAAAAAAAAAAAAGTCATGGAGACAGAGCAGAACGTGTTCTTGAATTAAATCACTTTTATCTGGGCTCATTCGCCTAAGGATGCAATCAGCTCACTATTTCAGCAGCCTGGGACCTTAGAAATGTATTTCAAGATTAATTATAAAATGAATTCTTTAAAATGGAAAAATATACTACTTTCCTATTACTTTTAACAACAGAGTCTAGTTCATGAAGCCTTGAGGCAGTCTAGTGGCTTGACTGCCACCTACTGTTCATTTTTTGCCAAAACTCACAGTGTAGCTTGGGCAGGAAGGAGGTAAGAAAAACCGCCTTGGGCAAATCGTTTTTTTGAATAAGTATTTTAACATATGTACCATAATTATTTTTAAAATTTAGGAGATCGAGAGAATGTGATTGATTCCATTTAAAATTACTGTATTTGTCTTAGTAGTTTATGCCGGTCACATTCATTCAAAATCAAAATTCTACAGCATTCTAAAAATGTGTGGAGTGTGTGTGTGTGTCTGTGTCTGTGTGTGTGCAGGGCATTTCATTTAGTCCTGACAAAGCATGATATTTGAAATTTATAAAAATATGCCACAAACACAAATACATCATCCTGAAAATATCATCTCATGAAGCTGGCATCTGATCTTTAAAACAGAAAAGAGATCTCTATCATCATACTTTTATGCTTACACGGCTTGTGCAGACTTTGAAAATATAAGCACTTCTATCTAAATAAGGAGATGGAGTACCCTCCATCCTCAGCTATTTCTGAGTGACCCAGGCTTTTGCGAGAAGTCTGTACAGTTACCGCAGCAGTCCTGAGATTCTGTTAAATGCTCAGAACTCAGAAGGCGGGATGGGTTCGTGCATTTTTCTCTCTCACATCTGAATTACTCATTTTAAAGTAATAACTCACTTTCTGGGTAGGACAATGCTATTTGCTATTTAAATATAGAATCTTGGTAGAAACTTTGTAAACATATGATCCTAAGACAAGCTTTGTGAATTATTTTATTTTTTGATGGTACCTTTTTAATCCTTTGCCCTGAAGTATGAAGTAAAGAAAAACTGTAAACTGTTTATATTTTTCACTGATGTATTACGTACATGTATATGCTTTCATATTTTCAAAAAGATTGTCTGATTCACGCTTAAGTCTAGTTATATTTATTATATTTTTTAAAGCATAAGGCAAACATCACCTAGAATATTTTGGCCTTATTAAAATGTGCTTCCTGCTACAGCTGTGTTGCAGTTTTCAATATAAAATGGCATCAATAAATTCTAATATTCTAGAAATCTTTTCAGCTAATGTTTCCTTTCTCTACCAGAGACAAGTATAGAGTAGTGATAGTTTCATTTGTTAAGACAATATTGGTGAAAGACAACATAAATACCCTATCTTATTTTTTTGCCATAGTAGTATTTTTTTCTGATATATGAAATAGCTGTCTTAGATTTAAAAGTCACCGTGAGCTCTGTGATTAGCCGTCTCTGCATATAGTTTTACAGATAAATGCATGTTGTTTGAAAAATTGTCCTTAATGGTGCAAATAATACAGATATAAAACAAAAGCTTTTTTGTGGCTTTATTTACAGTGACACTGATACATTTATAAAAGTGATAGAAAATTATATTAAGCAACATGAGCAAATTTGGTCAAATATTAGTTTTACAGCCTTTCCCCACAAGTAATTCCATCCCGTTACAATGACACTAACCCAAAGCCACAGCAAGAGAGTTCAACCTAAAATATTGGCGAAGAAGCTGAAACAAATAAAATTAGGCTGACCTTTTAATAAATGTCTGTTTATTGATTGAAATTCACTTTTTTTTCTTTTTCTGAGCAATGCTGACCAGGCCTGTTAGAATACAAGCATGTCTAATAACTTGGAGACAACCATTTTTATTTCTTTCGTGTGTCATTACCGAAAGATTGAAGCCAGCTTCACCTAAGTGTAGTGATGCAAAAATAATAGTATCCCAGTCTGGCTGCGCAAGAGTGGAGGCAAACAAGGGCTTCATATTAGAGTCCTCGAGGTAGCTGACATGACGCATCTAGTCAGACGTAAATAATGACAGACGGAAACTATCATGAGGTCTGTGAAGCATCAACATACTGCTATCATTTTCTCTCTAACCTTGCCTCGCTAGCAGCTCTCAGCCTTACAGCCTGAGAGATCATTTCAAAAGCAAATCCTAATGACTCTGCCCACTGTAACAACAGTCAGAGAGATTGGCGTCAATTTAGCTCAGTTTAGAAACTCAGGAGAGCAGCCATTGTTGCCTGGTGACACCCTAAACTCCTCCACTTGTTCTCCACATGCCACCCTCCCATCCCCCGTGCTGCCCCTTCCCCATGGCTATTTCCACACCTGGCCAAAAAGACTCTCCTCTCTGGTAGGAAAATTGTTTATCTCAGTTGTTTGCATGGCACTCTGCGTAGAATCTCTTAGGCTGCACCTATTTTCTGGACTAGCTCATTTGGTACGAAAAGCCTTAAGTCCCCGCCCGCCCCTCTTTTCCATGTGGCACACATTATTTTCAGTGTGTTGTGTATGCACAGGGTAACAGTGGGTAAATAACATCCCAGTGTCCCTGTAGCTTAAGACTAACATGGTTATGGTTCAGATAAACACGTCTGTACATGGCTGCCATAATCAATGTGGAATGGCAGGACAATTTTGCAGATGCAGTCCCAGGAAGATTAAAAAAAAAAAAAAAAAAAAAAGCTGTCTTGTCCAGATTCAATAGAATCTATTCACCAAGAAACCTGCGATAAAGCAGTCACACGTTTTATTTGTTAGGACAGTGATGACTTTGCAAGCCGGTGGGAACTGAAGCTGATGTACAATAGGATAATGGCATGATCACTTTGCAAATCAGCATGTGGCTTTGCTTGGGTGCTGGCGGCAGAAGGGCACGGGGTTCTGAGAGCTCTAGCTGGCAACTTGAAAAGGCAAGGAGATCAAACTGCCTGGCTGTGAGTGTAAATGTATGAGGATAAATTGCCATGAGTCTCCTTCTGCTTGGTTAAAAACACATTGCCTGCATGTGTTTTTGCTGTTTTATAAGAGGCTCCGAGGTGAATGTATGGGCCTGGGCATGTGTGAGTGGGTGGGTGGCAGGGCTTAGGTAGCAGAAAAGAATAGGGGAGGCTCACAATAGCCCATCTTAATGGAGAGCTATTGATCTCATTTCATAACACTTGAATCTCCAGCTAAAGATCTTACTTACCTTGTGTAAAAGAGATGCCAAGTTGAAATAAATAATAAACACAATATTTTAAGGACTTTTGAATTTTACATGGTAATAAATATTAATGCAGCTCGTGACTCCCAAAGAAAATAGAAGGCACTTAATTCTGTTGTTGATATCAGGTACCGTGCAGGTTGATTTCCCGAGGTGAAAGTGAAAAATGCACTATTTGGACTTAAATTTAGATTTAATAAATAACTAATTTAGGATCTTGTTCTATATGCAAGGATATAATCACAAGGCATTCGTTTTTAAAAGGTTTCATTTATTCTTGTGAGCTTAATTATTGCAAGGAAACTGTGAGCAATTTGTTTTTTACCAGTGTCTGATTTCTGAGAATGGTTATTAAATATTAAATGGATGCATAATTCAGGCAATTAAGAAAGTAATCACACAAAGTAATGTAATGGAAGTTAATTATTACTGCATAAGCAAATAGTTCATTAATGCTAGTAGTTGCTATAGCTGCATTCTTAATATACGCAGAACTGAAGCATGAATCCTCTGTGTATTCAAGGAGCTAGTGGGAAGTGTGATGCTACAGAGAGAGCGCCACTAATGAAAAACAGAAGCAAATAGGGCCATATTGACCCTTGACTTGTCTAAATAAGGTGGGATCTTCATTACTTAAGAGAGTTTTATCGAAACCACAACTGCACTAGCTGCTTATAATATTTTTTTTGGTTTGTCACACAAACCATGTTTTAAATCAAGGGGAAACCAAAAGGAATTCAACTTAAGACAAAAATCACCAATCGTACTTGCCCTGTCGTTGTCCTTGTTGTTTTAAAATGAACTGCTTTGTTAAGTCATTCTGTGTTAACTTAAAAAGTCTCCATAGATTTTTTTTTTTTTCCGTAGAAACACTACAACTGGTAACAGACTTTCATTTGTCCTGCCGCCCAAATCCAAGAGAAAATTCGGACATTTCTTTGCTAACACTATCTCCCTAAAGCATTCTGTTTTATAGAGGCCGTTTTATATTAATTCAACACATATGGGTTCCAGTGCTCTCCAGACCTGGGGCTGCAGCGAGGCACCAAGGTGGCCAGAGCAGGCCGGGCCAGGCAGAAAGGGAGGAGGGCAAACATTGCTGAGGATCAACCTGGAGCCCCCAGGACCAAGCCAGGCCTGCCTCCAAAGGAGACCAGCTCCTTAATGGGTTTACTTTTTAACTACCCAGAACCGCCCAAGGCTCACTGCCTTCCTGCAGCCAGAGCACTGCCTGCCCTGTCTTGTCACAGAATTTTACACCCATCACAGAATTTTACACCTGAGAAGGGCCATTTTATTGGGCTTCCCCCACTCTGATGAAGGCGTTCATCTGCCATAACCGAGACAATCTGCTTGCTTACTTTCAATGCCTTTCTAAGCTCTCCCCACCAGGTCTGGGGCGGAGGCTCTGCTAGGTGAGCCCAGTGGAAGTCAAGAGACTTTGGTCTCGTCAAGGGGATGCTTCCAGCCATTTAAGGACCATTTCCTTTCTGTTCCTAGTGCTTGGCTCGCCACTGCGGGAGATAGAAAAGACATATAAGAAATAGAAAAGACATATAAGAAGAGACATACTCCAACTCTGCTCCAGGACGGTGGCTTACAGTGCCCTTAGAATAGTGGTTCTTTTAACCTTTTGGTCATGGAGCTTTTGGACACCCTAATGCAACTGAGCATTTACACAAAAATTTGCATTATATTTTAGAAGCTTCATGCTTTCCCTAACCCCATCCATGGATCTCAGATTTAAGACCCTCCACTTTGGAGGAGACCAGTGTCTTCAAACAGATAGTGAACATTTAGGAGATAATATATTTGGCTTTTTTGGCATATTGATCACAAATACAGCAAAGGAGTTGGTGGGGTCTGAGGTAGTTTGGGGAAGTCTTTATGGAGCACATGAGCCTGGAAGTTGGCATTGAAGGATGGCTGGTATTTTGAAGCCAAAGGTAGAGCATTTTTGTATAGAACAGGATGAACAAAGGAAGAAAGATAAGCCTCCATTCATTTGTTCTTGACTTTTCATTCAGTTAATATCATACCCCTACTGAATTAGGTAATCAGGGGTAATAAAGGTAAGACATGGTTTCCTAACCACAAAGATTTTACAGTGTAGAAGATACACTATAGCAAGCAAAATAAATTAATATGTTACAAAGAAAATGTAATTGCTGTGAGTGAATTCAGCTAGGGGATTTCAAAATGCTTGATGTAAGAGACACGTTTCTGTACTCTTGCAAAGAACCTATGCAATTAAATGGGCAGATGTAAAATATTGTCAGGACCTCACCTTTAGTTTGGATGTCACACCTCAAAAAGAGGATGGAAGCAGTCTTGACAAAGTCAGGAAGGTGGAAAAACGTATGATGTGTTTTAAAAACATGTTTAGCTTGAATAAAGCACAGGTTATGAGTAGCAAACTTCAAAAGGTGAATGGGGACAGGTCATGGATGCTCTTAACTGGCAGGTAAGGCAATTTGAGTGTCACGAATGGGGAGTCACACATGTTCCTTAATGTGTGTACACCTGGTCACGTGCTCAGGAAATGCTGTCATGGAGAGACCCTGGCAGCAAATAGACCTCACGGGCTGAGGCAGTAATGCAGGAGGGAGCCACTGAGTGGCTCCTGTGGGTACATGTCTGAGGAAATTAACTTGGTGAACAAGACACTGTGTGTAGTGATGGGGGAGGCGTGGGAATTTCTAATTCCCACCCACCTGCTGGGGCCAGAGAAGGGACATGACTTGTGGGTCACTTTCAGGACACCAGTTTTTACTCACCGGGAAGGAAGCAGATGTGTCATCAGGGCAATAAGCTTCCATAGTGTCTCTGCCACCCTCTCAGGTTCTGGCTTCAGAAGGACCAGACGAGTGGCCAGCTGTATCCTTTATCCCCTGGCCCAGCCCTCATAACCTAATTTAGTGTCTCAGAGCAGTGTTTGCCATACAACACTGGTGTGTAAGTCCAGATCATTTCCATAAAGCTTTGGCTTTTAAACCAAACTCTTATTCTGCCAAGGGTCAAGGGCTTCCTTGAGGAAGGCTTGGAGCTTTCAGAACATGGTCTTCACCTTCTCTCTGATTTAGAAACAAGCTTCTCTGTGAGATTCTTTCTTTCTTTTTTCTTTTTTTTTTTAAGTGGCACCTCTCACATGACCTCATTTGATCTGCATAAATGTGAGAAGTAAATTGGGAAGATATTTTTTCTGTTTTACAGATGAGACACAGAGGAAATAAGTGCCTAGCTTAAGCCAACATAGTGAAAGACGACCCCAGAATGAGAATGTCCCATCTCAGGTTGGTTTTGATGTTCAAGACAGCCCTGAGTGAAAGGTGGCAGGAGCTTCTGTTTTCTGGATTCTGATCCTTGGAGTTTCCTCCAGACTCCTCAGTTCATCCTAACGTTTATAGGCTAAACTCAGGTCAGGTGAGCTCTGCCTGTGCTTTAGGGATTACTTAATTTCCCATTCAGCAGTTGATCTGTTCTTTACTCTTACAGAGATTTCTGTCCTGGCAAGCTTGTGTTCCAATGTGCATTCTCTGCTGAAGCACTTTTCTCACTCTAGGTCAAATGTCATTTCTGCAGCTTCTCTACTTGGGAACAAGGCTCTCATTCCCTTCCAAGTCACTGATGACTTTAAATGTCAGAATTTATCCCAGGAATACCAAGCTGGCACTTTGCTAGCTCATCAGTGGAGCATCTGAGTTCCATTTAAAATCTCAAGGCTGGAGTTCCTTTTGCAGTGCAGCAGGTTAAGAACCTGACATAGCATCCAAGAGGATGTGCGTTTGATCCCTGACCTCACTCAGTGGGTTAAGGATCTGGGCTTGCCATGGCTGTGGTGTGGGCCGGCAGCTGCAGCTCTCATTTTGCCCTTAGCCTGGGAACATCCATGTGCCACAGGTGCAGCCCTAAAAAGAAAAAAAAAAAAAAAAAAACTCAAGGCCAATGGGGTGTTTAACTCTAGAAGTTTCCAAAGAGTCCCAAAGGACTTCCAAAATTTGGCAGCCTCTTCCTCACTCTTGAAGTGAAAGTTATTAGATTGTAGAATTTCTTCTCCTAAGTTTGACATTATCACATCTGATGCTACAGAACTCACCCTTAACGCACTGCTTATTAGCTGCTAACCAGTTTCTTTCACTTCACACTTTGAGATCTTTAAGCGCTGGAAAAGCAGGCAGCCACAACCTGAAGGCTGATGTTTGTGTTGGCCGCGAAGGTGTTGTAGTGGCCTTTACAACGAGTCTTTAGGATCGGATTCTCTTTTGGCAATCTTCATTGTGATGGAGGCGGCCGTGGAGGATCAGGGTTGAAAGAGAAATCCCCATCTCGAGTGAGCACAGGGCTGGCCTGCACTGCTCTCCTTAGACAGTGTTTAAGCTGCAGAGACAGGTCCAGCTTCCACACTGGAGCTCTCCTGCTAAATCCTTTGCATCACCACGGTGGGAGAAAAACACGCCTTCTGGGGACTAATGACTAATTCCCTACATCATGTCTAATGTATCCCAAGGTGCTAACTTTAGCACACCTGCCTCCACCATTGGTAAGGTAATGAGAGCGCTTTTGTGTTACTGGCCACTGACAACATTTATAATATCCTGGAACCTAACGTCATGGCATGGGCCAATGTGCAGTGTTCCCCAGGAGTGGGTGAATTTTGTCACCCTGGGAGCCCCAATTTTATGGGTAGTTGGTTGGGGAAGTGGTTCAAAACCCTTTATAAACTAGATGGATGCGTTTGGAAAGGTTCTAGGTGTCCCATGATAGCCTGTTAAATTTTGTTACTAATTACATCATCAAGAGGTAATTATAGCACTGTGAGGCCAGAGATTTTTAAAACCATAACCATCCAGGAAATTTAGCCCATAAAAAAAGGTACGCATTGGCTTGGATAACTGAGATGGTTGAGGGAAAGTGTAGGGTGTCGTGGGACAGGAGCTTGGAATCCCATTAGCTTGAGTTCACTTCGTCTGTAAGTCCATTCCTAGTTGTTTGTGCTATGGAGTTTGAGTGATGCTACACTAGGGACATACTTCTCCATTTGAGAGAAGCAAAAATTACCTGATTCATTCAGGAAGGTATCTAGAATAATTATCTTGTTTTTCTTCCCTAAACCAGTCTTTTTTGGGGGGGTGGGTTCTCAGAAAGTAGAGCTGACATTCAGTTGAAAGTGTGAAAAGAAATGTGAATTTCCTTTGAGCAGCATTTCAAAATTATGCAGATCTTTTTTTTTTAAAAAAAATTAAAAAAACAAAAACAAGTTGCTGCAGATAAATACAATGTAGTGAGATACTAGTGTGCCTGGACTCTCTTCAGAAGGGCTCTTTGGACTTGGTCTTAATACCATCTCTATCCCCCTTTGCATCTCTGCCATGAGTGAACTAGAGTGAGGAGCTTACTGTCTCCTTTCCTGAGAGGCATGCCAGTAGAGTGGTTAAGAATGGGACTCTGGATCCAAATCCTTTTATTTGCTTCCTGGCTTCTCCAGGTTAATCTTGTGTATTACTTAGGGTTGCACTGGTCGCTATAACAAGTAAACTCCATGTTGTCAGTGCTTTGATACAAAGAACTTTATTTTTCATCCATGTAACAATCTAGTGCTGGTATTTCTGGTGAGCAATTTTGCATGTTGTGATTCAGAGGTAAGGTGCCTTCATTTTGTGGTTCTTATATCTCTTAGAACCTCAGCATTTTCTATATCCAACCAGCAGATAAGTAAGGAGTGTGGAGAAGGCACAGCCAGTAATTGACAGAGCTGGAAGCTTTCTGACACAGCTTCCTATTGGTAAGAGATCATCACATGGTACCGCCAAGATATAGAGGAGGCTGGGAAATGTAGTCCCTGGCTGGGCAGGTTGATTCTATGGAAGGGGGAGCACAAATGTTGGTGAAAGTTAGCTATTCTTGCCATGAATAGGCCAGATACTTCAACACTCTGTACTTCAGTTTAATTCCTTCATCTATAATATAGAGATACTAGCAGTACCTACTTTGTAGAGTTGATATATGGATTAAATTAGATAATATATACAAAATTTTTGGTACTCAGAAAGCACTTCATAAAAGTTGGCCATTATTTCAACAATTGTTATAGTTGTTAATTTTCCTTGAGTGACTTTATTACTACCCAACAGAGACTCACATAATTAATACCTCACACTAGTCTAATTATAATAGCTAGCCAAACAATATATGATAAAGATCATGGTTATTTCATGAACAAAGAACATCTATTTGATGGGGTATAAAATTAACCAATGTGACAGTCAGAAAGTCCCTGAAGGATGTGAAACCTGCTTATAAAATTATGGTCCCTACCCCCCTCTTCTTTCTTACATAGAAAGAGGAAAAAGTTAGAATTTCTCAGAGGGGATGACAGAATGGATCCTCATTTCACTGTCTATGTGTTATTGTTCATTGTTTATTTCCATACCATTTCCTTTAGAAATTATAGGAAGTTTTGTTTTTGACTCTATATTTATATGTGCTTAAAAGACTCAACAAGGGCATTTTCAACCTTTGGTGTGACTTTTTTCTGTTTCACTAAACCTTCATGAATAGCAACCGATTCAGTAAGGCCAGTTTTTCTGGCTACTAAATTTCCTCTTCCAGAGTGCAAGAAAAAATCCACAATTACCAGCAAGAATCCTAGGAAAGTAAAAATAAATTGATGGAGATAATCTAGACACAGGTTTAAACATGGATTGGGGAGGGCATGCTGTTGATTAGACTGTTACACTTCCTGAAGAGCTGCTTACTTTTGTATAGTTTCATAAACTGAACTCAAGCCAGGCCAAATCACACTACCCTTGACCCAACCTGCCCTGTTTCAGTGGTTGGGAAGCTAAGTCAGGGATGCATAGCAGAGTTTTTAAGCAAGTGGACTCTGTTAGCAAAATACTTGGGTTGGAATCTTGGCTTCACTCTTACCTATATTTTCCCAACTTTGGGCAAGTTGCTTAAGCTTTCAAAACCTTGGTTATCACATTTGAAATAAAAATAATGCCTGCTTCATATGTTTAATTGAGATAATTTATGCGATATACTTAGTAAAGTGCTTGCCACATAATAACAGCTAGTACTTTTGTGTTCTGTCTTAAGAGTTTTCCTTGCGTTTACTCCTCCTAATAACCCTATGGGGGAAAATACTACAATTATTACCATTTTACAGGTGAGCAGACTGAGGGCCAGAGGAGTTGAGCAACTTCTCCAAGACCATAGAGCTACTTATATTGTAAAGTCACAATTCAAACCCATACCCAGAGTCCATGCTCTTATCCTCTGTATTATGCTGCCTCTTCATAAGAGCTCAGAAATGTTATACATTACTTATATTTTTACTAAAAGGCAGAAGTTAAGAATTTAATTCAGGAATGTTAATAACATAGCTTTAAATTGGGGATATTAGGGGATGAGAACTTGGAAAACTTTGGCTCATCAGTACCTATTGAGTTAGTAAATGAATGAATAAATAAATTAATGTGTGGATGAAAACAAATCTTGCATGATCTGAAGTGGGGGATGTGTCTCAAATCCAGACTCTGGAAATTAGCATCAGTTGGAGGACGTGGACATTATACCACCGTGGCATCACATTGAGCATAAAATGACAGTTCTGATGCACTAGTTTTATTCGAGTCAAGGGAACCTCCCCACCGAGTCTCAGACTTCCAATGGAGGAAGGCTGCCACCCCTTGAGAAGCACTCAGTGTAATGGTCCCATGTCAGGAATGTGTGTGGAAAGATGGTTTGCCCGAATACAGCACTGGCCCATACAAAACATATTTTTATCTGACTTTCTAAAGCTACATTTGGTGTTCCATTAGCAGTGTGTAGGAGGCCCGAGTGTCCTCTGCATTATGCTAATTGTTTAAGCATGACAGGTTATTGCTTCAGCCAGAGGGTAACGTAGATCAGGGGGAAAAAGTAGGGTACAAACACAATTTTCTAGTTTTTGAGAAGCAATTATAAATAGATGAGAGACCGTAAGAATATTACACATAGGATGGCTTATCAGTAACACTAAAAAGACGATTGGAGCCTGTGCAGCCAAGAGCAGGAGTGTTTCAAAGCTGACAAGTCTACAGCAATGATTTAAAAATAGCAATGGTAATTCTGCAGCAAAACAGAACAATGAAACCAAGAGTTGCGGTGCTCAAAAAAGACATTGGCCCAACACAATGCTCTTTCATTGGGTAAGCTATTTTCATAGCAAACCCAAATTTCAAAATGTCAGCCTGATAAATAGGGGAGATCTGAAAGGATAAAGTCAAGGTGTTTTGCTTTAATACTTAAACAAAAAAAGAAACTTACCCTTATTTCTAACAATCTTTAGAGCTTTAAGGAAAGAGGATATTGTACTTTGAAAAGAGATCTCGTTATATCTTGTCTAGAAGGTATTTTAATATATGTACGCATTAAGTAGGTTTACACCATATTATGAAGCTTATTTTTTCTCTATAATAGAATATATATGTGTGTATATATATATATATATATATATATATATATACACACACACACACACACACACACACATTAATTCTCTATAACAGAATGGATATTGGTTAGAATTCAATAACCATGAAGTGGTATAAAAGTTTAAAATATAATGTCTTATTCTAATCTCCTTTTTCTTCTGAATAAAAGTGTTATCTTGGTATCATAAGATTAGATTGGGTCAACCAGCATCTGGTATAATATAGTTTATACTAACCTGTCAGGGTGGCTGTGAGTTCTAGTGAGAGCTGTCTCTTCTTGTTGGCTGGTAGATCTTGGACAATACTTATCATCTCTGAGGTTCCCTTTTCTCATTTCTAAAATGACAGTAAAATAGCCCTACTACATGGGTAATTTTGAGTCCTAAGTTAATGAATGTGAAGTACTTAGTGTGAGCTAAATAAATAGTAGCTGCCATTATGGTTATTTTACTGCTACTGCCTGTAATCTTTAGGCAAGCTGTGTGATACTTGGCAAGTCTCCTAATTTTATGGCTCGTGAATTCTTCCAGGGATTGAGATAGGTAGCTTTGAGGTCCCTTGGAAAGAAAAAAAGTTTATATACATATATATAAACTTTATATATATGTATATATATAAACTTATTTCATTCTTCATAGAAACCACTGAGTAGTTTAAAGCAGGGGTCCAAGCAAGGTTTTCCAAGAACAATTTCATCCCAATTTTTCCTCCTTCTAGGTGGAGTTCCTCTTAAAACAAACTCCATATCTGAGATTAGAAATGATACTGTAACTGTTTTCAAGGACTAGGCATCTTGTCACAGCTAGCAAGAGCATTTTGACTTTATAGGCCAGCTCTGTCTTGAGGGTATGTTCATATTTACTAATCATTTAAGAATAAAGGAAAGACGCCTTAGGTACTGTCTTGTTCTGCCCTAAACCCCAGCTGAAAACACACCTAAAATTAAATAGGACCCAGAGAGAAGCAGAGTGCAGTCCTATCTCCATCTCCTTTGCATTGCTATTTGCACTGCGATGGCAGAGAGAAAAGCCATCCAAAAAGTTCCAAGTGAATTAGAAAGTGGCGCAGCTGCAAGAGTCCAGGGCTGATTTCAGACCATATTTTGATATTGATTATGCCTGCCTTTGCTATCAAATGTCATTCCAGTCAATGGGATGACAAGAGGGAGTTTAAGGGAGCACAGAAATAAAATGATACACAGAATCACAAAGACAGTAGTGAAAGGAAATGCTTAGGAAAAGCAAAGCTAGTTTGGGGCAGTTGGGTTGAAGGTCCAGGGTGGAACCCCTATCAAGTAGAGTAACAGGAATACCAGGCCATTACCCCCACCAAATTCTGCAGTTGTCATAGAAAACCTCACATCGATTTCCTATTTTTCATCTTCCCATTCTCATGTATGTAGAGATAATATTAATTATATTTGGAAATTGTTTTGTTTTAGGATCTTTAAAGAAATTTCATGAAGACATGGAAGACAGAGAACTAAGCACTCATTCATGATAAAAATCATGGATAACTTTTTTTTTGGTCTTTTTCTAGGGCCGCATCTGTGGCATACGGAGGTTCCCAGGCTAGGGGTCTAATCGGAGCTGAAGCCTCCAGCCTACGCCACAGCCACAGCAATGCCAGATCCAAGCCGAATCTGTGACCTACACCGCAGCTCACTGCAACGCCATTTCCTTAATCCACTGAGCGAGGCCAGGGATCAAACCTGCAACCTCATGGTTCCTAGTCGGATTTGTTAACCACTGAGCCACGACGGGAACTCCATGGATAACTTTTTTATACTGCTTAATTTTTTACAATGCATTTTAATGTGTGTTACCTCTATGGGCCCTTACAAATATGCTATGATAGTGTTATCTCTATAAGTTGGCTACGTTAGGCTGCAGGTAACAGAAAAGTCAACTCAAAATATCTTTAATAGCAAGTAAATGCATTCTTTTAGGTCAGAGCTGTGGACATACTTCAGGCTTAGTTGATTTAGTAGCTCAACATTGTCATCAAGACTCTCAGTTATTTCTAGAAAAACTAGAAATGGTGTTGCCTACATGGTAGGGAGATGGCTATAGTAGTTTTAGGCATCACAGCAAAATCCAAATATTTTTGGAGAAAATGAAAAGTCCCCCCACCCCCACCACCCCATGACTCTCTTTCTTAGGAGTGAGAATTTTTTCCCCAAAAACCCCTCCTGCAGACTTCCCTTCATGCCTCAATAACCAGAGTTGAGATGCAGGCACTTCTTAAACTGATCATTGGCAAGAGGAATGAGATTACTTTTAGACCAATCAAGTCTATTTCTGGGGCTAGGGTTAGGGTGCCCTGAGACACTTGGCTGCATGGAAGAGAGATGGAGGGTTCCAGAACAGAATGAGCCATATGTTAAAAAGGAAGGAGTGGGGGAACAGATGCAGTGTAGTGTCTACAACACCAGATCCATATATAGAGACTGAAACTCAGAATGGTAAAGGGATTGCTAGGAAATGACAGAGCCATGGTTGAAAAGCTGTGTTCTAAAGGGTGTGTAGAATAGTCACAGAACAAAGAATGTTCTGGCTGGAGGAGACTATAAAGGTCACCAAAACCTTCATCTCTCCTAGTACTTTGAGCACACGGGCCTTGCTATCACTAGTTCCTTGGCCAGAAGAACTGATTAATGCATACCTCTGAATTGAAACCTGTCGATCTTCCCTTTGATAGGCAACAGGTGTGAGTCCCACAAAAATTTTGCCTTGTCTACTCTTTTTTTTTTGTCTTTTCTAGGGCCACTTCCTGCGGCACATGGAGGTTCCCAGGCTAGGGGTCTAATTGGAGCTGTAGCTGCCAGCCTATACCACAGCCACAGCAACATGGGAAGAGAGCCCCCATCTGCGACCTACACCACAGCTCACGGCAACGCTGGATCCTTAACCCACTGAGCAAGGCCAGGGATCGAACCCACAACCTCATGGTTCCTAGTCAGGTTTGTTAACCACTGCACCACAATGGGAACTCCACCTTGTCTACTCTTCTAAGAGTGGGCCAGGAGAGCTCCCAGGCTCTCACTGAAGTCCCTTCTTCTCCTGAAGACAAAGAGTGTGGGAGGACAGAGAAAGGAAAGGCGCTTGTTTCTGTCTGAGAGTCTCCCATGAGAACTGCAAGTAAAAATGGACAGCTCCTACTTACACCGAGCAGCCTTCCATCCACACACGTCCACCTCCAGAGGCTCCTGTGGTCTCCTTCTGATTCCTACAGTCTTCTCTGTCTTTTACTGCATCCCTTGCTCCAGGTTCTGCTTCTTTTTTTTCCTTATCATTAAGTCTAGACATGTATTTCTCTCTGGTTTTACCTTGATAAACCTAGGGTAGGAGCTAGAATTGGTTCTACAAGTGGAAGAAGGTCAAAAACAGTGGCATTGCCTGTTCTAGCCTCAGGGTGAAGCATCTTCAAGACAAGCACACCTTTCTCCTGCAAAAATTGACTGACCCACATGGAACATAATTCTGCTGCGTTAATATGCTAGCGGAGTCTTTGTCTCTTTGCTGAACCTTATCAGGTATTCCTGAGATTGTCTAACTTTTAGCATAATTTTAGAATATCTTAATGCTAAAAGAGGCACTTTCTCCCACCTTATCACAGACATTTTTATCCACACTTGGCAGGGGCAGGGGTGCATGTGCTCTTTATTACTGTGCCTGCTGCATGCTATCAGGGCTGTTGGCCATACCATCCCTGGCTGGGCAGCCAATCAATTATCCCTCCCTCCTTGGGTCTCTCACAATTCAAATTCTGGGTGGGAGTGTCTGTTTGGCTGATCTTGGGTCAAATGTCCTAGCTCTGGGTGTGCTTGTGCAGCTGGGTGAGGGGATGAAGAGGGGGAGGAAGGAGGGTGTTCCTGCTTAAGGTTTTGGAGTTGGGGGGGGGGTCACTGTCTCCCACCGAGACAAATCCAGAGTACCACTTAGATGTTGGGGGTTCAAATGCTGAGTGGCCAACAGAAGACCAGGGTTTATGACACTGGGGCATAAACTGCCTGGATTTCTGGAGTAGATGAAAAGCTCTGACCCAGTCAGGACAGAATGATCAAATTAAAGAAAACCCTACTAGTTTGCAAAGCAAATCAAATAACCGAACTGTTATCAACCCTCCCTAGTCAGTCCCCAACAAGGACACCTTCTATTTCACATCCCCTTGGTCATCAGAATGAGAGTTTCGTTCAGAAGCAAAGGAAAACTTTATCTTCGATTAGAGAATGGAGAGGGGAAAACCCTCGGGCACATGCCTTGCCCGTGGGTGGGGCATGGGAACCTGTCATGGGGTAGGGGGCAGCAGTGGCAGAGTTCTCGTGAGACCGGCAGAGCTGTGCAGCTCACCCTCTGGATCACAGAGCCGGGGGCAGCGTCTCTGCACTTGGCTTGCTGCCACCATCTTGATTTGAGTGTCTGCCCAGCACCTCCACACACAGTCTTGGGCTGATGGGTTTGTACAGCTGTTTTGCTCCAGGAACTCTGGTCTGAAGTGCTGGGGGCAAAGCTTCTGCTCAAGGCGCCCTGGGAACAAGTCCAACTAGACTAAGAGCAAAAGAAAAAAAAAAAGGTGAGAATTTATGTTATTACCCAGATTCTATTTTTATTTCCTGGGAATTGTTTGCTGGTAACAAAATATTTCTTAGAACAACTATGGTGGTGGTTTTCAAACTTTTGGGTGTGTCACAATTGAGGAGCACTTCATAAGAGATACCTTATTTCTAAACTTCACCCCAGACTTGTTAAATGAGACTCCTCTGGAGGTGGGGACCAGGAATCAACATTATTTGTAACCCCCCTGGATAATTATGATGCATTTGGTTTGGAGAGTTCCTCTGAGAAATACTGCTCTTTCTGGCCTGTGAGAAGTGATCAGCATAACAACAGAAATAGCTAACTTAAGTAGAGCTTTCTAGGTTAAACACTTGACCCAGGATGTCTCATTTCAGCCTCACAATAGCTCTAGCGGGTTGTACTATTTTAACCATTTTACGAACAGGCAGAGAGATGTTAAGTAACGCCTAAGATCACAAAGGTGGTAAGAAGTTCACAGCCATGGGTCTTACTGAGGTTTGAGGGTCCTGGGGTTTGGTTCCATGGAAGATGCAGAGGGAGAAAAATGCTGATCACATGGAAAGAGGACAAGAAGCTTAAAGATGGAAACACCAGTGTAATCACAATGGCTAATATGTCCTACTGTAATTTCTTTTAACAGTCTAAAATTTGATTCAGTAAGAAGTTCCCCTCTTGCTCAGTGGGTTAAGAATCTGGCATTGTCACTGCAGGGGCTTGGATCACTGCTGTGGTGAGGGTTTGAGTCCTGGCCCAGGAACTCCCACATGCTGCAGCCAAAAAAACCCACAAACCTACCAACCAAACAAATAAGATTTGGTTCAGTAATCTGGAAACCAGGAAAAGAGAGAGAGGGATGGATTTTGTATGACATTGGCTAAAATTATATTATCTTGATTTTCTTATTTTTACGGAGATAAAATGAGCTAAGATTCTAGAATCCACCTTAGGTTCAGCTGATAGCAATCCTCAGACACCTGGATTTCTTCTTGATTTTATCTAAAAAAAAAAAAAGATCAAATGATGAAGTGATAAAAAGAGAATTTTGTTTTTAAAAATACCTTCCAGGACATCTTCTTAGATCAGTGTACATTGAAGCCATTATCCTATATGTTCTTTACTTGTGTCCAAAATACTGCCCATGAGACTTGCCCTTTGGAAAGATGGCCCCATGGCCCCACAGATCACAAGTCACGTAACAAATGTGTGTGCCCCATCTGAGCTCGTTAAGGAATGAAGCTAGCTCGAAGCAAGGAAGGTTTAATTTTAGTTGATCAGAGAATTCAGTTAACCAGAAAATCCCATTTGTTGAAAATACAGTACTTTCACACTCCTTATTTGCATAGTCTCTGTGTCCCTGTGTCCGTGTGGGAGGGAGGTACAGGGCCAGGAGGGGGACAGCAGAGGAAATCTCAGTAGGGATGGGGAGAGGGCAACATACACTTTTAAAGGGAAAGGAGTTACCAAGTGTTTTGTGTATAACAAAAGATATCAGTCACCCCAGTGAGTTTAGTTTCAACATAATGAAACAGGAGAGTTTCAGAAAAAGGAAGAGTAGCTTCCTGCCAGTCTGAGTGGTGGGTCCCATCGGGAGGCAGAGAGATGCACAAAAGTCTTTTTGTACCCATGATCCTTTGATCCTTTATTTTTATAGTAGATAAGACAGTAATTTTTCTACTGACCCACAGAAAGATTCCTAAGAGAAACCCAGAAAGTGCCCTGGATTATAGTGAATTTATAAAGCTGGCAGGAAGCATATGTAAAGGTAATTTCTTTCACCTTATTTTATATATCACTTTACTTTAAAGAAAACACTGAAAAAAATCTCATATTTTCTTCTTGTATCCTATATCCTTATGAAGTTGAAAAAGAGATATTGTGAATAATGTTTAATAAATGGAGAAGCAGGGAAATCTACTGGTCAGCTGGTAGAGAGATGTCAGAGGAGGGATTTGAGGGTCCTTTGCTGCCTCCCACACATATTTTCTCTGTTAACTAACTCTGTGTTTCATTAGTCAGCCACCATCAGCAATGTGACCTTGCTCTCTTCTGTTGAAAGTCCCATCCCATCCCCATCTCCATTATAAATAGCATCTTGGTCAAGAAAAAGTGATTCTTTTTTTCTTTTTGTATTTTTTAGGGCCACCCCTGCAGCATATGGAGGTTTCCAGGTTAAGGGTTGAATCGGAGCTGTAGCCGCTGGCCTACACCACAGCCACAGCAACGCCAGATCCTTAACCCACTGAGCGAGGCCAGGGATCGAACCTACATCCTCATGGATCCTAGTCAGATTCATTTCCATTAAGCCATGATGGGAACTCCAAGAAAAAATGATTTTGAAAATGTCATTTCTTATAAGAAGAACGGTCAAAGGAAGTAATTTCACTGTGGAAGTGACTTTTGTATTTGAAGGAGAGAAAAATAAGAAAGGTGGATGATTACAGAATTTTCACAAAAGTTTTTCATGCTGCAGATGCTGTGTGCCTGCCCTCGTTTGCAAAGCAAGTGGGCCTTTGTGTGTGTCTCAAAACAGCCAATGGATTTTACCATCTACTTCAGTGGAAGTTTTTGAGACATGGAAGAGAAAGAGGCTTACTGACCTTTAAAAAAGCGGCTGATCCATTTGTAGTCTCTACTGTCAACTTTGCAGTTGCTTCAATATTTCCGTGGAGGTTTTTAATAGAAAGGAGGTTCAGGAACCACTCATTTTATTTCTGCTTGACCATTGGGAATTACCATATTTGACCATCTGGGAGGTATTATAAATGTTCTCCAGTGTCACTTTACTAGATGGCCATCAAATAATGGCGTTTGTACTAAGGAGGTCAAAGAATGGTAGCAGTATAGGAACTACAGGATATGGAACAAAAGAGCAAGTGAAAAGATTAGTTTTTCCATGGAGTTAAAATAGACAAGTGAGTCTATGGACTCACGGCCTTTCATAAAGTACAAATCTCTGGCTTTCCCTTGAGAAGGAACAGATTCAGGGCAATATTGGGATATAGGTTGTTCATATCCTTTTGTCTGAATAAAAGTTGTTCCATTTCTGTATTGGAAAATTCTGAGAACAACAAAATGCTCCCTGAAAGGTTAGTTTAGTGTTCTGGTTTTAATGAAATTAACTCAGAGGGCTTCTGTGGTGGCCCAAGAAGTATAAATGGGATAGTGAGAAGGAGCTGAGTTTGAAGGAGACCTCCATGTCCCTCCCCACCAGCTGGAGGAGTCCCTGGATGACTACAGATGAGATATCCATAGCTTTTGAATACTTGCAAAGATAAAGTTAGAAAACCAGGAAAAATAACTAGAACCATGTTGGTGGAATTTTGTAATCACCCAAGGGAGAGATGATCAGAGCTTGACCCAAAGACTAGGGATAAAGGGGAAGAGTAGAAAGATGACGTGAAGAGACAGTGGGGAGTATTCAGAAAGAGGCAGAATTACCAAGTGAAGGGGAGTGGGAGAGGTAACATTAATTCTGGGATTTAATTGTTTTTACTTGAGACTCTTTAATTGGGCAGCAGTGCCACGTGTGATGGGTAAACAAGGATGAATTTGCTTTTTGTTAGCAACTGTGATTTACTTTGATCCCATCTTGAAAACAAAATGGTACACATACAAGAAGCAACAGGGACAAAAAGGATCAGACAGATCTAGGTGTCATCTATGACTGTTTCTAGAGTTACTTATGGGTCTTGCAGAGTGTCTTCTTTATGGGATGCCTGGAGTGGAATTCAAAGCAATACTGAGCCCAGATAGACTTAAATAGTGAAGCATATTTTGATAATGTTTCCCAAATGATTTACCAAAGCCACAACAAATGTAGTGAAAGAGGAATAAGCAAAATATATTGATCAACCAAAACGCAATTGATTGTAATTAGCCAGTGAATAAGTATGCTAGAATCAAAGTAAGAAGATTTCAATGCATAAATATCTTCTGAAAAATTATACTATTTTGAATTCATTGAAATTGTTTTAAAAATCTGGACTACTTTTACTCCACCGATAGGAAAAAGAATATTCCTCAACTTTGTTCACCCACTGGAAAGGATACAAACTTTACATAATAGAAAGATTAAATTCATGAAAGTTCCAACATATTTCTTAGCATAAAGTTAGTACTTTATAAATGTGAGTGTGTTGAATCTAAAATTAAGTGAGATTCCTACACAGTTTGAGTTTTATCGTTATGCTATTTTACACTTTGGGGTGAATTTGTTTAATATATCATCTCTTCTAACCTCCTGCATCCATCTCTACCCTTCTTAAAGTAATCATCTAGCTTTATTTCCCCCTATTCCCTTACTTTCCTCCAATCACCTGGCTTTGCCCACTCACTCTCCACTCAAACTCACCTGAAGAAGTTGATAACTGCCAACCTTTTTTTTTTTTTTTGTCTTTTGCCTTTTCTAGAGCTGCTCCTGCGGCATATGGTGGTTCCCAGGCTAGGGGTCTAATCAGAGCTGTACCTGCTGGCCTACACCAGAGCCACAGCAACGAGGGATCTGAGCCACATCTGCAAGCTACCCCACAGCCCACGGCAATGCCGGATCCTTAACCCACTGAGCAAGGCCAGGGATCAAACCTGCAACCTCATGGTTCCTAGTCAGATTCGTTAACCACTGCGCCACAATGGGAATTCCCAACTGCCAACTTTCAATGGCATTTTCAGTTCTCCCATTACGAAACCTTGCTGGAATGCATGACACTACTTTTTCTTTCCTGCATCTGTGTCCACCTTTGGCTTCCTGGACAATTCTGTCTCCTAATTTCCTCTGGGTCTTTCTGAATTAATCTTTCTCGATTCCCTCTGAAAGTTCCACTTCCTCTCTCTAGCCCTTGAATACAGTAGTTCCTTATGAATCTATTCTTCTACCCTCTGTCCTATTGTTTCCCCTTTCTCTATTGGTTCTTAGTATAAAAACACACCTGTGGCTTCAGTTACCACCTTTAGGCCAGTGATTCCAGATGTGCACATGCAGCTGAGGTCTCCCTTGGGTTTTGGAGGAGAAGTGCCGACTCCCTGGATACCTCCACTGGGATGACCATTGACATTGCTACGGGCAGAACCTAACTCATTTTGACTCTCTAACTCCATCAACTTCTGCTCCTATATCTCTGTGAAAGATAATACCATCTTCTCAGTTGCCAAAACCATAAATCTGGGACTTATCCTGAGCTCTTTTCTCATTTTCAAATGACATAGATGTCAGCCTTCAACTATTCTTGATTATGTTTCACTCCTACCGCTACTATTCAAATTCAGACTCTTATTGAGCCCTCTCATCCTTCTTGTCTCCAGTTCTGCCATTAATTCATTCATTCATTCATTCATTCACAGTGCAATTATGGAGTGCTTGCTAACATCCAGGTACTGTCCTATGGATGTGGTCCAAGAGATGAGCATAGGCAATCTAGTTCTGCTCTCACAGAGATTGCACTAGGGCCCATAGTCATCTTAAAACCCAAATATGGGAGTTCCCGTCGTGGCGCAGTGGTTAACGAATCCGACTAGGAACCATGAGGTTGCGGGTTCGGTCCCTGCCCTCGCTCAGTGGGTTAACGATCCGGCGTTGCCATGAGCTGTGGTGTAGGTCGCAGACGCGGCTCGGATCCCGCGTTGCTGTGGCTCTGGCGTAGGCCGGTGGCTACAGCTCAGATTCAACCCCTAGCCTGGGAACCTCCATATGCCGAGGGAGCGGCCCAAGAAATAGCAACAACAACAACAACAACAACAACAAAGACAAAAGACAAAAGACAAAAAAAAACAACCCAAATATGATCATGCCATTCTTTGTCCAACATCCTCCAGCAGACTCTGAAGCCTCAGGACTATGTCTGCCTTTCTTAGATTGGTGTGGAATGGTTTGTGTGAGACACTGCCCATTGCCTCTCCAGGGAACCTCGATTGCAGTTGGACACAGGGCCACTCAGGAGGCAAAGCATTGTCTTCCGGACTCTCATGCAATCAGGGTGATGGCCACATGACTCAATCCTGGCTAATAAAGTATAATGTGGCTTAAAGCCAGTTCACCTAACCTGGGAGGGGTGGTGGGAGGGGACACTTTTTTGTCTTTCTTTATTCTTTTGTCCTGCTACACAGATGTGCTGACTGGAGTCCAGCAGCCATTTAGAACCACAAGGAGACCTTGAGGATGGAAAGGATGTGTGCTAGGATAGTGATGCAGAAAGACAAGAGTCTGAGTTCCTAAAGAAACTGAAAATTGTGGCTCCCGATACCAGCTTTGGCCTCCCTACCATCACATCTTTTTGTGAAAGGGAAACACACTTTTATGCTTTCATCTGGATTAAACTACAACTATTTGGGGGGGGGTATATTACATGTAACGGAACTTAACCAAATAAATGAGACTCACAAAGACCTTTACACCGTGAGCCTTTCTTGCCTCTCCAGACTTGTCATATCTGACTCTTCATGCAAGTACTCAAATCCCTCCAACTCTCTTTTTCTCTCATGCACACACAGATGCGCACGCACACACACACACACACACACACACACACACTACAGACTCCCATCTTCATATCTTTACCCCTGCTGTTCCTTCTACTACCTGGAACTCTCTCTCTTTTAACCTTCTTGCTTTCTTATGTCTAATGCTTACTGGTTTGTTTCAGACATCACTTCTTCAGACTTACAGGTGTGGTACAGGATCCTTCACTGTCACTTCCCAGCCTGGCTTAGGTGCCCCTCCTAAGTCCTTCTTCTGTATGCTGTGCTTGCAGGCTTTTCAGTCTCATACCTCATACTTTCCTTGTTTCTTCCTTTCAGTTCTCCACTCGCCTGTGAGAGCTGGGCCATGTAGGTGCCTATTTGAAATGAATAACTTGCCCTCTAATTTCTCTTGCCTCTGCTTTCAAATTCATGTCTAGTCAATGGAAGAAGTTTTAACTCACAGGGTTTAGTGACTTGACCAAGGATGGTTTTACAATCTGTTTGCCTATATTCCTGTTTTCTTTCCCATGTCGTGGCATATGTATGGGTGGGGTGACTTTATTTGAGATGGGAGAAACCTGCTGAAATGGAACCCTCCCCTCTGGGAGATGGGTGAGTGCATACAGCAGTTTCCTAGGTACTCTTACAAGTTTTCTTACGATCGGCCACAAATATAGGAACCTGTGCCACACATTGTTAGTGTCCGTTTGGAAATTTTCTCATATCCTAGGCTAAGGCATTGCAAATCCAAATCTTCACCCTATAAAAGATTTGAATGGATCTGCTTTCTCTCTGGAGATGTCCAGTCCCTTTAATGGGCCTCACAGAACTCTCTCCTAGTCCTTCAGTCTCATCTCTTACCACCATTTTGTCATTTCCTTTGCACACTGAAGTGCTCGTCCTTCTGGGACAGCTCATAGCGCTTCTCACCTCCAAACCTTTCTTCAGCTCTTTCCTCTGCCCGGATTGTCTCCCCTTCTTTCTCAAAATGTTAACTTCACCTATTGGTTACAGCCCTTGGACCTTGACTCAGTGGCCTCCTCTCCCCAGAATTCTGCCTCAGGCCCCCAGCGGCTGTTAGCTGTGGTTCCTCAACCCCAAATACCCTGTGCTCAGCTCACCCTTGCCTCAGCAGTTAATGACTCTGCTCCAGTTCCTTCAAAGGCAGGAACTGCCCCTTGTTCATCTTTGAATCTTCCCAGTGCCTAGCACATAGCAAGTGTGACTATTTCCCTGAAGTAATAAATAAGTGAAATATCAAATGCAAATGCCCTGAGGCCCATGCAGATCACCTGATTGCACATTTTTTTCTGGCTTCACTCTGATAAACCATCAGTTTTCCCCTTTGCAGATTTCCGCATCCTGGATGGAACTAATGATTCAGTCAGCTCAGGTGAGAGTTTGGAGGGACACCTGAGGAGCTAGCCTGGTATTGGAGGAGGCAGTGGGACTGATTATAAACCATTTACTTAAGCAGAAAATTTGGCCCTCCCCCTCGGTTCTGAGCTTTTTCACAGTTCCCTGTCTTGCTCCATCACATCACAGAGGGATTTGGTGTGTTCACTTGGGCTCCAGAGAGTGAGCTCTATCATTTGCCCAGAGCATAACCTGATATCCTAGGAACCCTTCACCTGGAGAAACGGAACCAGCCCTTAGAAGTTCTTTAATGGAGGTGTCACTGTCTAGGTGTGTCTGAAACACTTGGCTGCCATCTCTCCAGACTGGGTTCCCAGATGGAAAAAGTCCCAGAGATTCACATGTGGGGGTCTAGCTGGTACTGATAAAAGCTGCTTAGAACCTGTGTGATCGTAGGTAAATTACTTGACCTCTCTTGGTTTAGTCTCATAAAAAGCATGAAAAGGATGTTCCCTAGTGGTGCAGTGGGTTAAGGATCCGGCATCGCTGTAGCTGTGGTACAGGTCGCAGCTGCAATGCAGGTTGGGTCTATGGCCCAGGAAATTTCACATGCTGCAGGTGTGGCCAAAAAAAAGAGTCATTTGGATTAATCCATTGAAAAAAAAAAGCATGAAATGCCTATGTCATAGGGTTAATGGGAGGACTAAATTAGATAAATTATGTAAAGAGACTTGCAGAGGCAAAGTCTATAAGTAAGTGCTTATAAATGTCAGCTGCTATTATTATTGTTGTCATAATACTGGTCTGTGGTGTCTACAAAGAACCAATCTTGAGAAGAGAACTCAGACAGAAAAATGTCCTGGAGGCAAACTGAAATGAAAATGTAAACCAGAGTCTCGGCGTAGGAATTCAGAATCATTTTATTAAGGAAGACTTTGTCTCATTTAATGATCTAAAAAATGAAACGAAAACCAGAGATTGCATGAAAAATTTGAATCTGTTTTCAGGTTGCACCATTATTACTACTTTTTTTCTTGTCTCCCCTTTTTTCGCTTTCACCCTTTTCCCCGTGCAGAAGTGATCTCTTGGGTCCCTCGTGTTGATTTGGCTCAATTATCTTTCAGTGCTGCTCTGCCCTATTTATAGGAAGTGGCAGGAGCTTTCTCCCTTCCCCAGGGATCTCACTCCTCTTTTCACAGAGGACATTCTGACAGGAAGTGGTCCTTGTTTCTTTTAAATGCTCAGCTGTCTTGCCTACCTTAGAAGATATGACTGGCCTCACCTTTCTGGTCAAGGGACTGCTTTCTACTCAGGAAGCTTGAGACGGAGCACAGGGCAGATGATAGGCAAAGCCAGGGAACACCTTCGTTCCAAAGGAACCTCGACAGGAGGGAATCCTGGTCCCAACATGCAGGTAAGTAATCATGCCAGTTTGCTGTGGAGGCATTGGTGGCATGCCCGCATTTTTGCCTCCTCCCTCTCTGCGGGCTGTTTCACTGCCTCCTTTGCTGACTTCTTCTCTTCTGCTGGTCCTTCAGTGTTCATGTTCCTCATGGCTCTGTTCCTGGGCCTGGGCTCTTACTCTTCACTTTCCGTGCGCCATCTCAACCATCCTGGGGCAACAGGAAGAAGATGTGTCTCCCAAGCTCCAGACAAATACATGCAACTACCTTCTGAGTTCCTACCTGGATATCCCATAGGGCGCTCAAACTCAATATAACAAAAATCACACATTCCTCCTCCCTCGGATTTGCTTCTTCCTCAGTGTTCCCTCTCTCGGTAAATGGCCCTGCTCTCTAAGCTGTTACCCAAGCAGCAACCTGGAAGTGGACCTTGACTTTTCACTCCCCCGCCCCTCCCACCTATTCAGTCAATCACTAATTCCCGTCATCTCCTTTAGTTCTTTTCTACATTCCACAGACATCAGAGAGTCCAGGCCACCACATCCTCTCTCCTATGCCAGTGCAGAAATTCCCTTGCTGCCTTCTCTGCTTCTAGGCTTATTCCAATCCATAGTTTGTCCTGCAGCTAGTTGGATAGTCTAGCAATGAAAGCTGCCCTGATGTAACACTTTCCTCTTGTCCTAAGGATGATACCCAGACACTTAAACATGCTCTAAGGCCACGATTTGACCTTGAGCTAGCTGCCAGCTGCATCTCTTCTCAGCTCCCTCCTATTTTTGTGCTCCACTTACAATGAGCTTCATTCAGTTCCTCAAATGTCCCCATGCTTTTTCTGACTTCTGCATCTTTGCAGATGCTAGTCCCTCTGGCTGTAGCATACCCCACCTTTGGTGTCTAGGTCCCCTCTGTCCCTCCTTTACCTCCCAGCTTAAATACCAATTCCTTTAGGAGCCCTTTCCTGGCCCCTAAGCTTGACTCACCCCCTGGTAAGTGTTCCCATAGCTCTCCCTACCTCTACCAGCATAAAATGCAGCACAACTGGCACCAGTTCAAGATTTGCCTTTCTTGATAGTGTTGGAGAGCAGGGAATGTATCTGTCTTATTCAATTGTATTTCATTGTCTGGCATGCTGGGTATAGTCATTGCTCAATAAGTATTTATTGAGTATTTAAGTAAATGAATACAAATAACTAAAGAATAATATCTCTTATTTTGAATTTTTCTGATCATCAATAAGATTAAACTGTTTTGGTATGTGTTTCTTAGTAATTTGTTGTTTTAGTTGCCATTTCATATTCTTGGCCTATTTTTCCTTATTTTTTGTTATTAAGTGTTAAGAACTTTCTGTAAATTAAAGATATTAGTTCCTTTATATTTTATAAATAATTTTTCTGATATATCCTTTGTGTTTTTTTTTACTTTTGTTATTTTTTTCCTTATAAAGCCTTTGAATTATCACAAATTTGAATTGACCAATCTTTTGCATGAGGATTAGAAAGGGTCCCCATATAGGCATATGTTTGTATTTGCAAGGAAGGATGCTTGACTTATTTTCCTCTGTGGGTTGATATGGAGGGGAGTGCCTGTGAGGAAACATTTATCTCTTACTTTGCTATAAGGTTGTAAAGTTTTTTGTAGAGGCTTTTGTTTTCAAACAAAAATATTTAAGGCTGACTCTTAAGACTTCCATTTCCTGAAGATGGAGTAGATATCTTTTTCTGTATTCCTCCTGCTTAGCAAAACTGAAAACCCTAGACATTATTTAAAAAGACTCTGAGAGATAGAAAGAGGAGGCAGATCATCTAGGGAATTTGCAACCCCAGGAAAAACATGGTGGTGAGTTCCTGGGTTTCTCTTGCATTTTATATCCCCGTTTTGGAGTTGAAGAAGGCATTGTAACCCAGAAATGCCAAGGGGCACAAACATAGACCCAACAAAAGCCTGCTCTCTCTAGTTAAAGAGCCAGGGAAAAGGCAGCCTAGCAAGACAGAAAATGTTTAGACAATAACCACTCTACTCTAGTAAAACATCAAAGAGGAAACTGTGGCTGCACTCCCACCCATGCCAGCAAAAGCTAGGTTGGGCGGGTTACTTCCCTCCTTCCTAGGCTGTAACAAGTCACCTCAATCTGGTCCTCTCCCTCCACCCCCACCCTTCCCTGTTCCAGGGTGGTGTCAGAGAAGGCCAAGTAGGGAGCTGAGATTTTTCAAAGTCCCCTCCCTGCAAGTGTCATTGGAGACCACGTGAGGAGACAGAACTTCCTTTCCCTATCACAGTAATAAGACTTCTTTCTGTTCCACACTGGGGTAGTGTCAGAAAAAGACTCCACTCTTCCAGTGGAGCATCAGGACTTTCACCATCACCGAGGGGTAAATGAGGTCATTCCTACTGCAGTGATGGTGGAGGCCACAAGGGGAGCCAGCATGCCCTCAACCCTCTGCTGTCAGTGGAGGCCTGACTTCTACCTCCACTTGACAATAATGAGGCAATCCCCTGCTTTCGTTGTGTCAGAAAAAGCCAGCTAAGATAGAAAGTTTAGATAAGATCCAGGGTCTTCTAACTTAAAATGCAAATGTTCAGGTTTCAATTGAAAGTTATTTCTTATACCAAGAACCAGAAATATCTCACACTGAATGAAAAAAGACAATAAGTAGATGCTATAGTAATTTCCTAGGAATGCTGTAACATCATCCCTAAAAAACTTAGCATAAAACAATAGAAGTTTATTCTCTCACAGTTCTGGAGGCCAGAAATACAAAATTAAGGTGTCAGCAGGGATGCACTTCAAAGGTTCTAGGAAAGAGTCTGTTCTTTGCCCTTTCCAGCTTCTAGTGATTGCAGTTATTCCTTGGCTTATAGCTGTATCACTCTAATATCAGCTTCCATGCACACATTGCATGCTCTTCTGTATTTCCCTCATAAGGACACCTATAACTAGATTAAGTCCTGCCTGGATAATCCAGGATGATCTCTCCAACTCAAGATCCTTAATTACATCTGCAACAAACCCTTTTCCCAAATGAGGTAACATTCGCAGAAATTAGTATGTGGATATATCTTTTTTGGGGGGATTTCTGCCATTTACCTCACTATGGGTGCCAACATTGATATGACAGAGGTGTTAGAATTATCAGACAAAGATTTTAATGTAGGCATGATAAAAATACTTTGATGACCAGTTATGAATGTGGTACAAACAAATGTAAAAATAGAAGGCCTCACAGAGAAATAGAAAGTCTCACCAAAGAAATAGAGGATATCAGGAAAAGTCAAGTGGCAAATTAGAAGATACAATATAGAAATAAAAAGCTTAGTGATTGGCCCATCAGCAGAATGGAGAAGACAAAAGAAAGAGCCAGTGAACTGGAGACTAGAACAATAAAAATAATCCAATCAGTATGACAGAAAGAAAATAGATTGAAGAGAAAGGGGTGGGGAACTGAAATACACAGAGACTCAGGTACCTATGGAACTAAGACAGAAGATCTAACATTCATGTCATTGGAGTTCCAGAGTGAGAGGAGAGAGAAGGTGAGGCTAAACAAGTACTCAAAGAAATAATGACCTGTAACTTTTTGAATTTAACAAAAGACATAAACCTACAGATTAAAGAAGCTGAGAGAAACTCAGTCAAGATAAAGCCAAAAAAAGCCATACCAAGACATATTATAATTAAATGTTTGAAAACTAAAATCAAAGAAAACATCTTAAAAGCAGCCATAGGAAAACAGTTTCTTATTTATAGGTAAAAGGCAATTCAAATAACATTGTATTTCTCACCATAAAATGTGAAGAAAGAAGTACCACAAAATTTTTCAAGTTCTGAGAGAAAACCATCAGTCCAGAATCTTGTGCCTGGTGAAAATATCCTTCAGGAATGAAGGGGGAATCAAGACATTTTCAAATGAAAAAAAAAAAAAAAGAGAGAGAGAGAATTTGTCTTCAGCAGACTATCTTAAAAGATGGCTAAGGGACGGTCACTACACAGAAAGGAAATAATAAAAGACAAAACTCTGGAACACCAGGAGAGGAGGAAGAACACAGTAAGCAAAAATATGTGTAAATACAGTAGGCTTTCCTTTTCCTCTTGAGTTTTCTGAATTGTGTTTGATGATTGAAACAAAAATTATACCAATGTCCAATATTTTGAATATATCCTGAGGAATATTTAAGGCAATAATATTTTAAATTGAGGTGATTAAGAGGATGTAAAGAGAGGTAAGATTTCTATACTTTATCCAAACTGGTGAAATCCTGACACCTGTAGACTGTGATGTTATGTACATTTCATGTAATATCTGGAGCAACCACAGAAAAAGCTATTATACAAAGGGATAAATTAAAAAATGTTATATATATAGAAATCAAAATAGAATCTAAAAATATGTTCAGAAAAAGAAAAACCTATCAACTAATGAACAAAAAAAAAAAAGCAAGAAAAAAAAAACCAGGAAACAAAAATAAAATGGCATTTTTAAGCACTAACCAACATGTCAGTAATTACATTAAATGTAAATGGTCTAAATATATCATTTAGTATATTTAGTGGACTAAAAAGATAACCCAACTATATGCTATCTACATACAGCATGAAAATATACTTCAAATATTATATAGGCAGGTTGAAAGTAAAAGGATAGAAAAAATACCATTCATGCATTAATCAAGATAGCAAGAGTAGATATATTAATATCAGGGTAAAGAAAATTAGTAGAGACAGAAACATGATAGAAGGGTCAGTCTACTAAAAAGACACAGTAATCCTAAGTGTTTATTCTCCAAAGAGCAGAGCTGCAAAATATGTGAAGCAAGAACTGATATAATTAAAAGGGTAAATAGAAAAATCCACAATTATAGTTGGATTCTTAACAATTGATAGAACAACTAGACAGAAATTCAGCAAGGTTATAGAAGGACTAAACAACATCATCAATCAACAAAATCTAATCACCATTTGTAGAATATTCCACCCAACAATGCTGGTGAAAATGAAGAGAAACTGGATTATCACACGTTGCTGAAGGGACTATAAAGTGGTTATAGCCACTCTAGAAAATAGATTGGCAGCTTCTTAAAATACTAAACATGAAACTATCATATAACTAGCAATTGTACTCTTGAGCATTTATCCCAAAGAATTTAAGGCTGTGTCCATACAAGATGTGCATTAATGTTAACAGCAGCTGTATTTGCAATAACCAAAAACTGGAAACAACCCAACGTCCTTCAGTGGGTACATTCATAACCACGGAATACTACTCAGCAATAAAAAAGAACATATATTGATACAGAACAGTCTGGATTAATCTCCAGGGAATTATGCAGAGTGAAAAAAGCCAGTGCCAAAAGGTTACATACTGTATTGTTCCATTTAGATAACATTCTTGAAATGACAAAATTATAAAGTGGAGACTAGACTAGTGGCTGCCAAGGGTTAAAGAGGAGGTGTAGGTGGGAGGGAGGTGGGTTTGGCTATAAAAGGGCAATATCTGGATTCATGATGATTGAGATGTTCTGTCACTTGACTTCAGTGTCAATATCCTGACTGTGGTGTTGTATAAAGTTTTGCAAAATGTTACCCCTTTACTTACATGAGATCTATTATTCTTACAACTCCGTGTGAATTTATAATTACGTCAAAATAAAAATATAATTAAAAAGCCCACTAAAACCAGACTTTAGAATAGTTTTACTTAATGCTTTCAAGGTAAAACACAGAAAAATTAATTTGGATTGTGTTAATATTAACAGTTGAATTTTGATAGTATAGGATTCCTTTGAACTATTTAACTTACTATTTCTGTGTGGTTAATTTCTGGATATGTTGGGGTTTGGGTTTTGTTTTTTGTTTTTTGTTTTTTTTTTTTTTGCTCTATTTTGTTTATTTCTTTTGAGAAACCATGCCTTTAAGAATCTCAAGAAAGATTTTTTTTAAGTGTAATGCAGCATTTGGAAAAGAATTATGCTTCTTTAATAATTCAAATTACAATTGGCCTCTATCTGCCCAAAGTTAAGGAATTAGCAGAAAATGCTTACAGCTTAGAAAAGACTAAGTTCAGATAATTGTACTCTTGGCTGCAATAAACCTAAGTTTTTTACAAAATACTGTGTTCTTGGAAGCAAAACACAGAAAACTGCACCGTAATACCCTTGCTCTGTCATGAATGGGGTTATATTATGAGTAAATCACATCCTGTACACGTCTTGGGACATAAGCTGCTTCATTCTTCATTCACGGAGGCCCCATAGCCTTGTTTTTGATATCGCTAGTTTAAGTTCAGAAATCAGTGAGAACAGAATGAAATTGTAGCCTTGTTCCACTTGGGCTCCTGTTAGTAAGGCCAGCATGGTGGGCTGGAAGAGTATGGGCCTGGGGGTTACTGGGTCTACAGTCAACTCTACCTCTCTCATTTACAAGCTAAGTGGCATTGGGAAAGTCAGTAGAACTTCCTGAGCTTAGAATTTTTTATTTGTAACAAAAGAAAAATCATATCCTCTACCTAGGATAATGAGAAATGGAGAGAAAATATGTATAATTAGACCTCATATTATGAGCCCAATAAGTGATCACTCTTACTATTATTGTTACTTGGGCTTGTTACATGCTAGGCTGTGTTTCTGTTTATCTTTGATTTATCCTTCCAACTGGTTTGTGAGTACCGAGAGGGCAGACCTGCCACTAAACCACTTTTATAACGCTCACATCCCTCAGGTTAATGTCGTGCACTCAGTAGGGGCTAAGTGAAAATATTAGTTGCTAAAGAAGATGATACTATAAGTGGAACAATTGAAGGTAACAAATCATGTTGAAGTTCCATTGATACAGCTGTGTTCAAGTTTTAGTGCATTGGAATGAACTTGGAAGCTTAGTAAAACAGATCTCTATTTTCTACCGTCTACCTGAGGCAGTCAGCTACAGCAGGCCTAGGAATCTGCATTTTTAGCAAGCTCCCTGGGTCATTATGATGCAGGTGGTCCATGTACTGATTACACCAAGAGACACCATGCTTTAGTAGATAACCTATGTCATGCTGACTATTACGTTGTAAAGAGGTGCCCATATAATACATAAAATGGGAAATGATGACCACTGAAGTGAAAATTTGGTCTGCAGGGTCATTCAAAAAATCCCCTTTTATCACTGAGGTGCCAGGCAGATATTATAAAACTAATCAAAACTTACTTTTCAGAAGTTAATTAACATGTTTTATGTCCTAGTTATCAAAGCCAAAACTATATATGTACATGCTGTCTTTTTGGCTCCAACTTGCCTAGTGAAGAGAAAATAGAAATGGAATAAAATGCCCACTGGGCATTGGACTGCAAATACATTTATCCTGCAGCAAAGCATTAATTTATAAAGATAACTGCAATGCATTATGCATATAATCCATCCTCATTTGGCCCCCAAACTGGCTCTTAGTGGGATATTTCCTTTCTCTAGCTGCCACTATTTAGGACAATGGCTTGGAACTGGTAACAAAATAATTGTACTTCCTAGAGCGCTACCCTAAAGCACTTTTTTTTTTTTTTTTTTAGTATTAGGAAGAAATGATACAAAATTAAGCAAATCAGAACTGGTGGCAGGAGTTATGTCCTCCTTCCACTGTGGGGGCATAGGGACCATTTAGAGACAGCAAAATAAAAGTGATTTTGTTCTTCATGAGAACAAGCAATACAGAAAAGATCTGTTACTTCCTTTTGGTTTTCATCCAAAGACATCGAAATACTGATTAAGAATAATGCCTGTTTTCAGATGGATGACATATAAAAAAGGGGGAACATTTTCTTGTTAGGCTATAAAACTCGAAGTAATAATTTTGACTTCTCTTCCATCCTTACATTATTTATAAAACTACTTCTATTAATATATAAATTATCCAAAATAAAATATAAATCAGTTTACCAAGAACTCACAGTTCTGTAGAAGCTACTGGTATCTAATCTATGTATTCTGGAACTCAATGATAATCCAAGTCCTTGACTCTAACATGGGTTCTAAAGTAAAATGAATCTATCTGGCCCCTCTTGTAGGCCATCTCAAATATTTCCCATTCCTGAGTGTGTGTATATATATACATACATATATATATATATATAGTGGCTTTTGGAAAAAATACATTCTTGGGTCTTGAATCTGTTCCAACTTTGCAATAATTACAGTAATTACAAAGATAAAGGGTAAAAGTCACAAAGTGCTGGCTGGGACATTCCAGAGCAGGAGAAAGCTTGGCGCCATTTTTATAGTTATGCCTGTTAAGATTTAATAGACGGAAAGTTTCATTAGTGAGCTGTGCTGCAATTAACTTCAAGGAGGTTCCAGACTACTGTATGTTGCTGTTACTGACAGAAAACTGTTTAGATTTTCCTCTTGAAAGAGTGTATAGGATTTTCAACACTTCAGTTATAAAAGGTTGTAAGAGGCACAATTTTATAAGATTTAATGTAGCGTTTAATTTTTCCTTATCATAGAACATATAGTAATAATAGACTTATTCTTCAGTGAACGTGCCTATTGTTGACTATCAGGGAATGAGTCATTCGGGAGTGTATTATTGTTATTATTATTAATTAGTTTAGATAGAATGAAGGTACAAAAATCTTTGTACTTCTTTTCTCTATCTTGCCTCCCAACTCATAAAGTCATGCCCTGGAGTTCCTGTTGTGGCTTAGTGGAAACGAATCTGACTAGCATCCATGAAGACACAGGTTGGATCCCTGGCCTTGCTCAGTGGGTTAAGGATCTGGCAATTGCTGTAAGCTGTGGTGTAAGTCACAGACATGGCTTGGATCCCGAGTTGCTGTGGGTGTGGTATAGGCTGGTAGCTGTAGCTCCGATTTGACCCCTGGCCTGGGAACCTCCATATGCCTTGGGTGCAGCCCTAAAAAGACAAAAACAAACAAACAAAAACAACCAAAAAAAAAAAACATAAAAAAAAGTCATGTCCTAACAGGATTGTGGCTAATTTGAAAACTGTTACTTCTTTAAATCAAAGATTTTCCTAAACCACACATTTCGCCTTTATTGTAAAATGCTTGCTCTCACCTCTGATAAATGGGCAAATCCCAGAGGATAAAGACTGGGAATCCAGTGACTTGTTTTTCTCTAGTGGATGGTTAGGGTCCAGTCTGCATTTGGAACTTTGAGTCTAGACCTTAGAGAAGAGTGTCCATAGGCATAACTTTGCAGACTCCTCCTTGTTGGAGGTTAAAGTGGATGTTCCCCTTTACAGTATAAGCAAACTGTTGAAGGTCATCCAAGGTTATTCCTCATCTCTGGGTTTTGTGTCCTTCAGAAGACTTTACCTAGCATGTCATTTGATTTCTCTATCCTACTCTGATATGGCTAAACTGTTACGGTCCTCATTGTTATATTTTACTGTATTAAACAGCAGACTGCTATGGGTCTTTTAATGACTTAAAGAATGAGACCTGCATTTTATGACTTTTAAAACCTGTCTTAATACTCTTTCTTCCACCCGCCTCCTGCCATTCTACATGTGTTTTCCTTAATAGGCTGCAGACTTTTTAGGTGTGGTAAGCATGTAACCATGATAGGCACTTTCAGAGACATGTTAGCTTTTTCAGACACAAGGACACTGTTTGGTGTCTGGGAACAGTAATTTAGTTTGACAAGTGGCTATGAAATACCTAAAAAAAACAAGAGTTTTAACCTACGTGGAATTATCCCACAATCAGTGTTTGTTGCTGTCCAAGCATCACCAGTGCATCAGTTTTTTTACCTGAGTGTGTAGTCTGGAAGTGGGGGACATATTATTTTACCTTGTGCCATGTGGTAGCACATTTTTGCTGTATTATAGATGGCGGAAGACTGTAGTCTGTCTATTCGACTAAACTTCTCCCTAAAATTGGGGTGTCCCTAGAGTCCCACCTCCTCCCCAGTAAAGTTATAGACCCTCATTTTCCTTATTCTTTAATTCATCAGACTTAGCCACACCATGTCCCAAAATGGGACAAGGATGTGAAGAATGGCAGGAAGTCATGCTCAGAGATTCGACAGTCCCTCAGGAGGTTCCAGGATGGGATGGAGATCAAGGCACAGGGCCCCATCAGGAGAGGTTCCCCACAACCCTTTCCACACACCAGTTTTCTGTACTTTGGTGCCTTTTGATGTTTTAGAAATGTAGGCTCTGGGTCTTGGGTTTTTTTTTTTTTTTAATCTTTTTTTGGTTTAGTTCTGAGAGAAAATCATTAATACTTGGGTTAAGGTTGGGTCAGAGTTTAAGAGATCAGTATGTTTACTCGGGTTTTATGTATTTATGGTTGGTTTTAGTTTCTGCTCTTAAACACCAGCAGCAAATTCTTGGAGTTTGTGAAGCATTGCGTCATTTTCTTTCTGTCTTTTTGTGACATAGTGTTTGGATAATGCAGTTGGAAATCAGACTAGGAATTAAAGTCTCTTTGTCACAACTGAGTGAGTTTTGACCTCAGGTGCAGTACCTTGCATTATGTTATATATATATATATTTTAACTTCTCTGTTAATCAACTTGTTTATCAGTTTTCTCACAGGAGGGTAGTTAGAATTAATTAATCTTTAAAAAGCAGGTAGGCAATGTAACATTATTAGAACTGGTTTGTGTATGTCAAATGGATTGCTGCATTTTGCATATTTAACTATCTTTATTGGTCTGCATTCTCATTTGAAGAAACATTTAACTTTTTATAAGCAAGGATAGTATAATATACAATACTACTAAGCCTAATATTCAAGAATGTTTTCATACATGTCTTAGTATTAATTAGGGAACAGTTCTTGTTTGACATGTTTACTTTTAATTCTTAATAGGTTTCCAAGTGGGGTAATGCAGTAAGTACCCAGAAAAACTAACAATTATCTAGTCTAAAGAGCTTTGGATTTCACTGTAAAATTAAAATTGTGTGGAAATTGTGTTTTCGTTCTACTCATATTAACCTTTTCTTATCCATATTAGCTAAAGGTTAACTTGTTCTTGCCATTTTTATGAAGTGAGAAGCAGGAACTTAGTCTTTTTATGAAAGGAAGCACAGGAGTGCCAAGCATTCATTAGAGATTGAAATTAGAAGCGACTGTGAGATTAAGTTAGAACGTAGCTTATTGTACAAGGCCAATTTGGACTTTTCTAAGTGCTGATATTAGGAAGCATGAGCATAATTGCATATATGAAATTTACTTTCGTTTTACCCTGTCTGATGCCAGCACCGATTGGGAGACAGGAAGCTGTGACTTTCTGGGAGGGAACTGCATCTGCACGGGTGGGTGTCGCTGCCCCCAGGCAGCAGAGTGGGCAGGGTCTGTTTTAAGTTAGCCCAGTGAAGGAGGAAGACAGTGCCTGTTCTTTTCTTTTTTTATTGTCTTGGTTTCACACTGTGTTCCTAAGTAGCTAACTTTGTTTCTGTGCCCCTCACAATTGAACAATAAGGCCAAAGGAAAGGTTATTAGTATCATCATAAAAGGGCAGAGTGGACAGGGATTGTTACGTTTCTAGATCTCATTTCACAAGGACTCAGGCAAAGAGAGATCCTGCCCCGGGTGAGTAGCTGGTTATCTGGATGGGACCCTCATCTCCAGCGATTGTAAGCTTTTAGTAATGGTACTGTCTCCCAGAAATCTGAGAAAACAAAAATGGGAAATAACTCTTTTTTGTTAGACTTTTTAAAAGCTGATTGGATATACTTTTAAAGAGAATTCTCTCTAAAGAGAATAGGAGAAACTCAACCTTTTAAAATACTAGTTTCCAGTTAGTGGGGTGAACCTTTCGCTAGAATTCGTCCCATAATTTCTAAATGAGTGAACAGAAATAAGAAAGGTATTATACTATTTTATGCTGAATTAACCTCACTATATACTGCTAAAGATCTATCTCTGGAGACACATCATAAAAACTAAGCACTTTTACCACCACGGCAGTATTAAAAAGTATTTCATATTTTACTACTAGGGTGTAAAATTACTAATCAAGGGTGGGAAATGACCAGGAGAAAACAGGAGAAAAAGAGATTCATTGAAACACACTGAAATATGCCAGGCTTTCATTGAATGTATTCTCCCCTTCATCTTTTAGGGCCAGCACCTTTTAAATAGAAGACAGTCTGTTTAGAATAATGCAAGAGCATAATAAATAACTGTTGCAAATGAATGAATTCTCTTTTGTGTGGCAGGATCATGAGGCAGAAGAGCTTCTCTAAATGCATCATTGATTTCAATGAAAATGGACCTTCTCCTAGGTTGTGGACCCCTCCAACTGCAAAATTGTTTCCCTACATGCCAACACAAACAATACGACCCTAGAATTAAGGGAATTATCATGTTGGTTATAGAAGGAGGGTGTTGAATTGATGTCTGATTTTCAGTAAATCAAAAAAAAAAAAACTTTTTGAATAAAGGAACAAATAGAGTGATGTAGTTGGTAAACTATCATTGGGAGAACTTTCCACAGGTCCTTGTCATCCTCCAGGGTATCCTTAGAATATACTTCAAGAACCACTCTCCTCAGAGAGAAAGCTGGAAGTCAGGACACTTGTATTGCATGTTGAGTTGCATCATACTATGTTTTATGTGGGCTTCTGAGAGCCTCTCATCTTTCATTTTCTCTCCTTCTTTCATTCCATTTCCTTTATCTGCCAAAAACTATTGGGAAATTTAAGATTGAACTCTTTCCTTCTCATGAAAGTCCATATAGGCTCTGGAGTCAGACTATACATGTTCACATCATCTCACTTTCCACCACTTGCAGTGCCTCAGTTTTCTCATCTGTAAAGTGGGAAGAATGATAGTTTCTGTCCTGGAGAGATTAAATAAATTAATACACATACAGGATTTAGAACAGTGCTTGAAAAGAAATCCTGTTATTATTGTTACTATGTGATAGCTATTGTCTTCAAGTGTCAGTGCAAAGGCTGCATCCTCTGAGCTTTCTTGGTTTCTCTTAGGCAGAGTATTGTACTTTGTGTATAATCCCAGTAGAGCAATTTTTTTTTGTCTTTTTGTCTTTTTTGTTGTTGTAGTTGTTGTTGTTGTTGCTGTTGCTATTTCTTGGGCCGCTCCCGCGGCATATGGAGGTTCCCAGGCTAGGGGTCTAATCAGAGCTGTAGCCGCCGGCCCACGCCAGAGCCACAGCAATGCGGTATCCAAGCTGCGTCTGCAACCTACACCACAGCTCACGGCAACGCCGGATCATTAACCCACTGAGCAAGGGCAGGGACCGAACCCGCAACCTCATGGTTCCTAGTCGGATTCGTTAACCACTGCTCCACGACGGGAACTCCCATGTTTTTTAACAGTTTGTTTCCATGTATATTTCCTCAGTAGATGATAAATCCCTTGAGGTAGGGATGAGAGGATGGCATTTCATTGGTGTATTCCTAACAAAAGCACAGTTCCAGGCATTAAGTAGGCATCCAGTGTTTATGAATGAATGAATCCACAGATGAATGAATGAATACATTTCCCAATATCCATTCTCCTTCTTTCTTTAGCAGTAGAGCCTCCAAATTTTATCAGAGCATATGGCTGCCCGACTAATAACCGCATTTCCCAGCTTCCCTTTTAGCAACGTGTGGCCATGTGATTATATTCTGGCCAATGAGAGGTACATGGAAGTGTGGTATTCCATTTATAGGTTATGCCCTTAGAAAAAGAGATATATCCTCCGTTTTCCCTTTTCCTCCTGCCGATGGCTATAGTGTGCACGTGACAGTGACATCTGAAATAGCCATCACAGACCATGAAATGGATGACCCTTGTTGAGGAGGGCAGAGCAACAAGATGAACAATTCCTGGGTGCTTAATGATGTGGAGCTGCTGTACCAGCCCCAGACAGCTTGTATTCAAATATCTCTCTTATGTGGAGCACTGTTTTGCTATTGCTATTTATTTGTTTTGGTAGTAGGTGGGTCTTTGTTTCACCAGCTGAGTCTAGCTACTAAAACACTGCCCACAGAGCTACATTTACTTGATCTCTGTCCTTTAATAGATAATTTTCTCATGCCGGTAACATTGACTAAAATAGATGAGAATTAGCGTATCATAGCTGATTAGAAGTGAGTAAACATGTGAATTAAATAGAGCAACCGAGGCTTTGGTTTAACTGTTCAAAAAATCATTTAAATATTACTGTGCCTAATTGTTGCTCTGATTGGCGATGGGGGATGAGGGATGAAAGATTAGACAAAAACCTGGGTTACAGGGTTTAGGACAGGAAGAAGTACTTTTCCTAGGAAGTATTCTGTTCAAACCCCATTTGGATGGGCAGGTGGGACAGTTTTCCCAGGCATTTCCCATCATCTCAGGAAAACAACTTTCCTCCCTACCTGGTATCCTGTGGATGAACACTGTGCTTGCCCAAATAACAGGGTCAACCGAAAAAATAGTAGCGCCCTCTTCTATTTGTCATGAACTCCCTTTTGACTTTCTAAGCAAGAACTACTAAACAGAGAACTGCTCAGGTCTCTGGATCAGGGATTCAAGACGATGTGTGGCTGGAAGATAACGGTTTTTTAGTGTCAACAAAGATTTGCCAGGAGATTTACGAAGTTGCTGTTCCCCAGGTTTTCATTGTAAAGGAAAATTGTTCCAGGGAAAATTAAAAGGTGTAGTAACAGCTTCATGGTCACTTTGAGAAGGTATAGAAAAAAGTGATGAAACATGAATATACAGATACACATAGATACAGTTTTGGAACTTTTTATTAACACAACATGCACATAAGAAAGTGTCTGGACTATAAGCAGACAGCCTTATACATACTTACGTACATTGTTTTTAATTTTCGGGAGCCAAACCCACCCATGTTTGCCAGAACACAAATCAAAAACATGCAACATACATTTTAAAAATATGGAGCTACATGGTAAAATGATGAAATAGAGAAAATACTATTTCTCATGAATACCAAATCTTTTCTCCAGTTTCTATAATTTTACATTGTAAGTTGGAAATAGGAGGAACTCATGTTTTCAGATACTTAAATTTTTTAGTTCATTTTTAAACAGAAATATATGAGTGGAATAACACAACTATATTCATAAATAATGGGATTCAGAGCAGTTTATCTCAGCCTCTTCAGCAACAGTCTCCTTGTGAGTTCCACGTATGCTCTGTTTGTCTTCAGCGCTTCTCTCATACTTTAGGCAAGTTACCTTTAAGCTCTCGAGACCTCAGTGTTCACAGGTATATTTTGGGAACAGTAGCTATACACAAGGTTGTGCTGATCAAGTGAGATAATGTTTCGAAGGAGGTTCACGTGACATTGGCACGTAGGAAAACCTCAGTGAATGGTGTTTTATTATTATTATTATTATCAGTGCCAGCATCCACTGATGCTGGGTTTGGGGAAGCTACAGGGCTAGTTACATAATTGTACTGAACTATATAATATTCTTTCTCAGGTGGATGGGCTAGGCCTGAAAAGAGATTGCCAAATACATGTCCCTTCCAGATGAAAAGTGGATCCTTTAGGAACAGGAGGTAAGAGATGTATGGTTTACACGTGGGTTTCTGGTTATGACTGCTTTTAACTGATGAGTTCCCATGTTGGAATTGGTGTAACTCTGGAGAGAATATTTCCAAATGGTTCTCAAGGAATGTCATGTAGCATTTATTAGAGTCACTCCAACAGGGACGCTTCCCACTTGCTTTGATTTAGTGACATTACTGCTGGTTAAAAGCCTTAGGTAAGCCCACACACAGTGGCTGGCGATTTGGATAATTAGCAGGAATGGCAGAGGCCTGTCTCTTTACAAGGAAGTTAGCAGTGACATGCAATTAAAGCAAACCGTGGGTGGATGGATGCTGGGGAGTTCTAAGGATTGTAGTGGGTCGGGAGAAATCAAACCATATATACAGATTTCCCTTTCCTACAAAGGATTTCTGCTTGCTTCTTTTAAAAAGTTCTTCCAGAGGTAACTATGTTCTTTCACACAAACAGAAACAAAAAGAACAACGTAACTCACTCCATCGTTATTTTCCTCCTAATTTTGTGGACCACTATGGCCAGTTGGTGAAGCTGTTTATCCACTGGAATCTTGATGAGGCAAGTGAACTTGAGTCTCATACATTTACGGGGGTGGTGTTTTCTGCTTGAAAAGATGCTTTCACATCTGTTACCTATTAAGATGCCCACAACTGAATGAAGTGAGGTGAGGAGTCGCCATGATGTCCATTTCAAACATCAAGAAATGGAAACTGAGCTCTGAGAACAGATTTGCCTGTTCATTTGTGGGAGAGGAGATTAAAATGCCAGTCATGTGATTCACAGTGCAATACTCTTTCCAACACATGAAACTGTCTTCTCCAGCGTAAGCGTGTGTTCTTATTTCCTGAGCATTTCCAGGGTACAGTTTTCTTTCTTTCCCCTCCTGAGACATTGCAGTGGTCATGAGTACCTCGGAAAATGAACTGAAAGCCCTAGACCTTGTCCTCAGGAAAATGCTCACACATAAAAAGTTGCATCACCTTCAGACCACCTGCTTCTGAAATCTGTGTGGACACAAGTACAGGGTGTGTGGAAAATACTAGTCTGGGTTTATGGGGGCACATGGCTTTCCCATGGTCAGGGGAGAACGAAGGAAAAGCCATCACACCACAAAGGTTTGTTTGGCCCTAGTGGCACTGGGTCCTGCTCAGCTCACATCAGATTGCTTCAACCCTCCCAGCAGCCTTCAAAGATGAGTTTTGTTGGACCCACTTTAAAGATGAGGACACTAAGAACACTGTTCTAGAAATTGAAGCCAGAGGGGCGCTTTGCAGCATGGTGCTCCTCAGCCTCCTAAAGCGGTAATGATCTATTGGTGGTGTGTTACTTTCCTAGTGGCCAGCCCAGGTCTGTGTGGGGTGGTATGGCTGGGAAGGGGGGAAGGAGTTTCCAGAGGCCTTTTAGCAGCAAGAGTTCCTCGGGGAAATCCTTTTCTTGGGGGGTGACAGTTGGGAACTGAAGTGTGAAGACATGTTGAGATACGGGGCTAGGAAAGAACAGAGCGGCATCCATGGGGCGGTCTGTTTCTCTTGGGATGTGTGTTGGATGTCCAGCTGCTGTATTAATTTTTGTCGATTCCATGCTACGTTCTTGCTAACTTGGTGAATGATTCACAAAGTTACTGTAATGGGGTGAGTAGACTCATGGGTAGAGCTGGGGCTGGGAAAAAGAAAAAGGCATGTCCCTACAGTTGGGGTTTCCTGAGCTATAAATCACGGCAGTGTTGCCATTCCCAGCAATATGCTTCTGTCGTTAATTAACTTTTATGGAAAGCTATGGTGTTCATGACTTTGGCCTCTCCCCACTCTTGATCTATGTGGTGTTATATGGTGTGGACAGCGGTGCTCACAGGTGGGATTTGTCTGACAGGGGAATCTGAATTAGCCGATGTGAAATGCCCGCTAATATATGGCATCCCCTGCACAGGGCAAGTGTGAGGGAGAAAGTGACGACACCCTCCCTGTTCCTGCCAATTGTTTTTCCAGCGCCTACAACATGGGGTCAGACGATCCTGTTCTTTGTTAGGGTAAACTTTAAGTGTGAGATTTTTCGGGCGGTGTTGAGAGTGCTGAGCTGTTGCTCTAAGATTCGGTGGTGTGGTGCTCTGTACTTGGAGAGGAAAGATAAAAGGGAGGCCCTTCTGAAGACACAGGGCCCTCCCACCCAATAGGGCCAAACAGGGAGATCCCAGGTCAGCCTTTTGAGATGGCCCACCCTAGTGTTAACGATCCCACCGGAAAATTATCCTTCAGCTTTGACCTAAAGTCTTCCTGCTTGGTTCCCAGAATAGTTGTTTTAAAACATTAGCATATATCAGAATCCCCTAGAAGCTAGTTAAAACACAGGTTGCTGGGCCTTACCTCTAGAGTTTCTTTTTTTCTCTGGCTTAAGTGAGATAGTATTGACATAAAGCACATGCAAGTTTAAGGTGTACAATATGATTGGATACATGTAATGATTGCAAAGTGATAACCATTATTAGGTTAGTTAACCCCTCCACCTCCTCACATAATTATGACTTTGGTTTGTTTGTTTGTGGTGATAATATTTAAGATTTACTCTCTTAATAACTTTCAAGTATTATTGTATCAAGGGTACAGTATTATTAATTACAATCACCATGATGTCCACCAAGATTTACTCTCTTAAAAGCTTTCAAGTATATAATACAGTATTGTTAATTACAATCACTATACTGTCTGTTAGAGCCTCAGATTCTGTTTCTCTTATAGACTGGAGTTTGTATGCTGTCACCAGCATCTCCCCATTTTCCCCACGCCCTAGCTCCTGGCAACCACCATTCTACTCTCTATTTCTATGAGTTTGGCTTTTTTTGTTGTTGTTCTTTTTTTTTTTTTTTAGATTTCACATGTAAGCGAGAACATAGACTATTTGCCTTTTTCTGTCTTATTTCACTTAGCATAACAAGTTCCATTCATGTTGTTACAAAAGGCAAAATTTACTTTCTTCTTTATGGCTGAATAATATTCCATTGTATATATATTTCTAGAGTTTTTGATTCAGAAGGTCTGTGGGGCCTGAGAATTTACATGTGCAGCAGAGTCCCAGGTGCTGCTACTGCTGCTGCTGTTTTGGGACCAAACTTTGAAAAGCACTGCTCTAGACTGTAATTATAAGAAAAGTGGGTAGAAGTGTGGGTTTTGGAGTCAGATAGCCCTGGATTAAAACACTGCTCTACCACTGCGAAATTGTGGAAAAGTTGCCAAGTCTAGGTGTCTTTACCTGTAGAAAGAGGATTGCAAACATCTGGTTTGGTTTGGTTGGGTTGGGTGAGGATTAAATGAGATAATCTATATGATGAGTTTTGCATGGTGTCAGACACGTGGAAGCAACTTCACGGATGTGAGTTCTTGGTATTGATAAGAGTCTGCCTCTTACTGCTAGGACACCAGAATGGCTGGCCCAGATGTTAGCACGGATACCTCTATTTAGAGGAGTCTCTTTGAAAGTTAAGGTGAGAGAAGATGTGGGTGTGAAGAATCAGTAAAAGAGAACATGGGACCATATGCTGTAAAACTTTCTAATATGCTACAAAAAAGAAAAAACAAGCAAAGAGATCTATTTTGTATTAAATGGTGAGTCACCTGCGCAAAAGGTGTAGTTTAAAGGCGGGTAGAAATGGAAATCCTCAGCTGGACATTGGGATTATTAGTGTTTAGTATGTAATTCCCAACAAGTACCTGCAGAGCTGAGTTTTTTCCCACAACGGGCTTTGGAAGTGAAGGGATGAAGAATATGTAAATGAGAAAGAATATGTAAATGAGAAAATACGTAAACGAGAAAAACAAGAAATTCGGAGCAAGGCACAGGCCTGTGTACAGGAGCTTCTTTACTTGCAAAGATAGTACCTGCCTGGGCCAGTTATGATGCAAGTAATATTTGTCATCCTGGGACCAATCACCTGCTGTCTTCATCGTCATCCTACTTCTGACTCTCCATGGGCTCTTTACTCAGTGGTGTGAACTGCAGCTTTCCATCTCCTTCTCAAAATAATTCCATCTCACCAGCAAAATAATTCCCAAGGAAGAACTTAGGAAAATTGTTAACACAGTGTATAATTATATCCTAAACTATGACCACTCCCTAGAACAGCATCTCCCAAGCTGTGTTTCTTGGTACTATGAGTAGGTGGTTGGTAGAAAACCATTCTTGATGTATCATATATTTGCATATGAAAGGACTGATAAGTCCTATAGTTCAAAAAAGCTACATAATTTTGATTAAACTCACGGATGATTTCCTCTTTTCCTACATTTTCAACATTTTTTCTATAATGAGCATGTATTACTTTTATAATAAAATGTGAATCAAATTATATTAGAATGAAAAAGAGTACAGTTTAAGCCAACAAACACACCTTCCAGTCTTCTTTCCTCTCTACTTGTTACAGATTGTTGTATCTGCCCACCCTCCCCCACCACCAATTCATATGTTGAAGCCCCAACCCCCAGTGTGATGGCATTTGGAGACTGGGAGACAATTAAGTTTAAATGAGATCATGAGCTTGGTGTCCCATAATGGATTTAGTGTCATTCTAGGAAGAGGAAGAGAGACCAGAACTTTTTCTTTCTCTGCCATGTAAGGATATAGCAAGAAATGCTGCCATCTATAAACGAGGGAGCAGGCCCTCACTAGATGTTAAATCTGCTGGCACCTAGATCTTAGACCTCCCAACCTCCAGAATGTGGGAAATAAATAGTTATGGTTTAGCCACCCAGTCTATGCATTTTGTCATAGCAGCTCAAACTGACCAAAACACTACTTCCCTTATTTCTGTGGAAGTGCTAACGATGGCATGATGTCAGATTCTAAAACCACGCAGTCTTCATATAATGCCCTTTTTGAAAGATAACCAAATTTGGATAGTTTGTGTAATTGTTGAATGCCTAAAGTATTTGCCATATTGGAAACCTTCTTCATCCCAGTTAAAGACATGAATCCACAAGGCATCCTGAACAATTAATTGTTCAACCTAATTAGTCTAAAGTGAGTCAGTCAAATCCTGGGACCTAAAAACCTGCAGTGGCAGAGATATCACAGAATCTGGGGACTACATCCAACTTCACTCTTCTAAGCTTGAATACATGCAGATGGTTTGTAGGCAGTAACTCAGAGAGTGGGCTTTTCCTGAGAAAGGAGATCTCCCAAGATTGGGTTCAGTACAGACAGTAAGCACACAACCCCGTATCGTTTGGAAATTTCAGCTTCACTCCTGGGAAGGGTTTAAAGCTTCAGTGTGGTTGTTCTATAGGTCACATTCTTCTTGAGAAGAGAGCACTTGATGTCTCTGGTATTTTGAGGATAATCAAGGGCCCAGCACTACCAGGAGAGATGCCTTTGGAAACAATCTGAAGCCTGTGTTAAAATTAGGTTAGAAATCAATGTCTGTTTGACATTCTAGAAAGCAGCCTTGGCTGTCGAGTTCAACAGTGTGGCACAGCTTTTCCAGTTGGCAATGAAGACGTTCAACAAGGCTTGTCTGTCTTTGGTAAAAGTGATATATAACACTAATTGGTAAGTATCGCCAGGCCAGAAAAGTTGACTGGATTTCAGTCTCAAGTGGGCCTAGAAATCATGACCACGCTTTCATCTTATGGAGGGTGCCACCTGCAGGCAACTATAGGTCATTTGGGCTTTCCTGAGCAGGGATCTTCAGGCAAAGTCCAAACTCAAGGGAATATGGACATAGGAGTTACTGTGCCGACCTGTCCAGAACGCCTGTGAATTAATGACAAGAATTAAGTATAATTTTGGTAAAATAAATTTCTTACTAGAAAAAATGTTGACTTTTTTCTTAAGCGATTTGGGAACTGAATTACAAATTCAATATTCTTGATTGTTAAGCAGTTAGTTCGTAAGTATTAAACTGCCAAATATCTCTTACTGAAAAAGAGAACAAGGAGATGGGAGGAAAATGAGAGCTCGACAGAGGCCCACACTGTTAGGAATTACACCTGTAAAAGGAAACATTGAGAACCACTGCAGGTCCTGCCCCCTTCACCTGGCCTGCAGAGCAGTGGAATTTGTTACTTGGCAAAGCACGAGGCAAATTCTCCCGAATTGTGTTGCATGAAGCATGTCTTGGTAAAGAGCACTCTCTCATTCCTCATGACAAACTGTCCTAGTGAGAGAGAGCTCCAGTACGCATGCACAAGACATGCCATGGCAGTAGTAATAGCACTTACATTTATATTTATATGTCTGGTCTTTTCTTAATCTATTTCTCAGAAGGAAAACTCAAATCTTGGACTGTCTAGTTTAAAACCAGACACATGGCAACTGTATTTACTAAAACTTTACTGGCTGCCACGTATTGTGCTATTTTCATTCACATATATTATGTCTTATTAAACCCTTGGAATGGTTCTGTGAGTATTCCTATTGTATGGATGAGGGAACTGGAGCTCAGAGAGGTTAAGTAACTTGCTTGAAGTTACCCAGCTAGTTTTCTAATAAGGTATATGGCCTTGGAATATCTAACCTCACATTTCTTTATGTTCCTTTGATATTGGATGCGTTGAAGTGATTCAGTGTTTCCGTAAATATGCCATAAAGCTTTTCCTTGATTGGTTTGAAAGTATGGAACACTTAAAAACTGAATAGCATCCTTAGGATCTTAGAAAGCATGCCCATGGGGTATTAGAAGAAGATTTGGAGAGTATCATCTGTTGATAAACTTAAGCCAAATTTTGTGCACATACACACACACACACACACACACACACACAAATTCCTCCAGCAAGCCATAAAATACAAGAAGAATAATTATAGGCTTTGATCATGAGTGGTGTCCCTGTGACTTGGTCAGAAGTAACCTCGGAGCTTCAGGATACCATTAAGTTTCAGGACCTGCCCAACTGGGGTCACCTACTGGCTACTGGGTGTCTAGTTTGATTAGGTTTTCAGACTCTTTATTATTGTTTTCAAAATTTCCATGTGATTTGGTTCAATGAGTAGAACCAGAGAGAGGGATACTCATGCCTCTTCCATCTTCCCAAGAAAATGCATAGAAAAATCACGTGACAGTTTTAAGATTGCAGGCTCTTCTCAAGGTGTGAATGCTTTAGGCTGTGATTCCTAGAGATATGAACCACTTTCTTCCCAAGAGAATTTTCACCCTCCCTTCCACTGATATGTTGGCACTTCCTGTGAGGGAACATTTCACAGCAAAACTTCCAAAGCCATCAGTTGTGTATTGGTAGAGACTTGATGAGTATGTCTTGGTTTAAATCTGGGACAAAAAGGATTTCCGAAACAATGTTGTAAAAAAAAGTATCTTTATCCATTTAGAATTGACTTATTGTTGCAGCAGTATAGCCATTTCTATTTCTAAATTAGCCAGAGGCATTTCCCTTTGACCTTCTGAAAATGATACAACTCTTAGATTTTACTGTCATGATGCCAGGTGGTGGGAACTATTCCTCAACTTCATTTTAAAAGGTATAAAGAGTGTATGACCTGTTCTCCTTTAGAATCTGCACTTGAGACTGATGAATTTTTAAGCAGAGCACTTCTGAAGTCCTTGGCAGCAGGAGCAGGGTTGGTTTCTCTGCAATGGTCTGTAGGATTTCTGGGGATATTATTTCCTTTTATTAAGAAGCAGAAGAGCCATGTATTAGAAGCTGCCGCCTGGTTTCTGAGGCATGTAGAGCTACTCTAAGCTGCCTCATTGGGCCATTAAAAATGTAACATTTGAATTGGTCAAGGGGCTCAGAAGTCCCCCAAATTTGGGGGCTGGGAAAGGGTACAGTTCTATGTAGTGTAATGGCCTCACCATTCTATAGACTTTTTTTCATGAAATTTAAGTCCCTTATCAATAATTGATAGGGTGGATAATAAGCACTTTCCAAACAATCTGATGTGTTTGTCAAATACCTCATCTTAAATGAAGCAAGAATAGCAAGAGTCTTGAGAAGAACGTGTGTTACGCCTCACAGATGTTCAGAAACACAGGAATGTATTCAGGGTAACTTTATCTTTTATGCTTCAAAACATGATAAGCCCCTCAGCATATGTAAATGGTAAAAACTCTTATTCTCAGGAATAGAAACCTACCTCAAACAAGCAAGAACATCAAAGAAGACTTACTGGGTCCCTGATCTGGGGAAGTCTGTGGCTGGAGCTACCTTGTGACTGCATTGACCCACATGATGTCATTGGTTTGCCTTCTCTCCCTTACTCTCTCTCTTCCCAAGTATTAGCCTTATTGCTTTTCTCCTTCATCCCAAACACTTCCCTCCTTAATGTAGACAGCTTTGGGCTTACATCATCTAATTTAACAATTCCACAAAGGAGTAAAAAGAACTGCTTCTTTCTTATGAAAAATCCAAAAGGACTCTGGTTGTCTCTGGAGTGTCCTATGCTCATCACAAACCCACCGTTTCAACAAATGTTTGAGGCACTGGTCCATGCAGTATGAGGAAATCAGGAAAGGAGTCTTAAGATCCTTGGCCTCCTATAAAATGGTAGGAGGTGTAGGGCATTTACAAGGATGTAATCTGAGGCAGCATGTGAAATTGAGACAAGAGAAATCTACAATGATGGAAATCAGGCAGACCAGTGTAACTGGAGCTCTTTCATGAGGAGAAATATGTCATCTGTTTATTGAAGAATAAAGTAGATTTCAGTGGTGAGAATTCAGGGGCAGGAGGAGAGTCATTCCAGAAAAAAGGAATGGTGTAAAAAAGGGGACAGGAAAAAAGGAAGAGTTAGGACCTTGATGTGAATAAAATATGGGTTTATAAAGGAAGAAATGTGAGCTAAAGTTAGTAAGAAATATTGGTACCAGGCCGTAAAGGCCTTTGAAGTCTTTGGCTATAACCTAAGTTATTTCCACTTTTTTAAAAAGGCTGTGTAGATTCAGTAAACGTTTTAGAACAAGGAGAGACAGGATCAAATCATTCATTAGAGAGTTTCAAATGGCAATCATAGCGAGGAAGGACTGGATGGGGAATTTACTTGACACAGTTTCAAGAAATGGAAGCTAACTGTGGCGGGCTGAGCACCCCAGCTGTGTGACTAGAAGGAATGGGATTGCCCTTCCGAAAGTTCTGTCTCTTATTCAGGATTTTAGTTGGTAGCTGTAAACTGCCAGCCAAGAGAAAACTCTATTGGTATCACATGGCTCCATCCTCCCTCCTAAATTCAGATCCACATCTCCACATCAGAAAAGGACTCATGATCCCGGCCATTTCCTTGCATGTCCCACCACCACACTTCACATTCATTGCCACCTCTCTCGTCATCTCTTTGTGGCTGTATCCTTTTCTTATCAGTTCAGGCATGGGCATTCCTGGGAATAAGTGGCGATTGGGAGAGTCACAGTGATATCCTTGAACACCAACATTTTGATGCAGAGGATGCATATGGAAGACACACTGAGAGGGGAGAGGAAGTGCACAGACAGCTCTCTCCTGGCCTGGTGCCAAGGAGCAGGGATAGCCCTGCCCTCTTCTGCAGGTGGATCAAGTTGGGTGAAGTGAGCTAGAAGTGTAATTGCGATGGGCAGATTGGCAGACAGGAGCCCCAGATGATTTTGCAATGGCAGGTGGAGATTTTTTTTTTCACCTCTAGCCGCCATGTCCTGGAGACAAGCCCCCATGTAGTAAAGCAGAGGTTCCCCAGAGGCTTCATTCAGTCCATGAAAATTATGAGTATGTATGTGAGTACAGGTCAGCTGCTATAACCAAGACCACCAAATAATAGTAACTTAAGTCAGATAGAAGTTAATTTTTCTCAGGCAGTAATCTGAGCATAAGCAGCCCAGAGCTCCAGAGCTGACATGGCAGGTCACAGTGTTAGCAACACAGAGCTTCCATCTCACGGTCTCATCGTGTCCATGATCCTACCAACAGGAAGGGGAAAAGGGACCCTACAAGGGTTCACTGAAAGTTGTACACATCACTTCCACTCACATTCTAATGGCCATAATGTAGGCCATGTGGCCGCGCATAGCTGGAAATGCTCGGGGCATGTGCTCAGCTCATAGTAACAGCTGACCCTTACATGGTGCTTCCTGGAACTTGGCACTGTTCTAAGAGCTTTGCACAAGTTAACATACAACGACTCCATGAGATAAGAACTAGGATTATTCCCATTTTATAGATAATATATCTGAGGTACACAGAGGTGGAGTAACTCACCCAAGGTCATCAAATTGTAAGTGATGAGGGGTGGCATTCGAACCCTCACAGGCTGGTTCCAGAATGTGTGATCCTGACCCTTCTGTAAGCAATGCCTCTGAATTCAGAGTTCTGCTGGCAAAGGAGAAAAGGGAAAATGAAAATTAAGGGACAATCAGTTACCACTACTTTAGCACACTGGCATTCACGTTTGTCACACACAGTGACAGCTCCAAGCTTTGGAATCTTCTTCCTCAATGCTCTGTTCTTTCTAGTTTTCTAGCACATTGCCATTCACAGCAGCCTATGGCCCCTACCCCGCATCCCTGCAGAGATCGCTGACATGGTGTCTTCTGGTCTAGCCTCCCGAATTATGGCCTCTCCACACTCCAGCCCTTCCTACACTTTCCCACCAAATGAATCTTCCCTAAATGCCATCTTCATGCCATGCCTCTATTTAAAAACAGAAGGAATAAGCTTTGCTTAACTGGGTCAACTTCCTTCTTCTAAACCTGACCTCCAAGACCTTTCACAACTTGGTGCCAAACATATACTCCAAACTTACAAATCCCCCCTCGGAGCCCACACAAGTCCTCTCTACAACTGTCCTATTGATCTCTTCACACCATGTGCGTTCCTGTAACCCAGCTCTCTGGGTAGAAAAGGATGAGTCACCTATATATAAACAGGAATTTTGCTGCAGTCCTTTGACCACTGAGAATGGCTCTGCCTTGCCCCCATTTGCTTGTCTGAAGTCTACCCATCCCAGCTTGCATCTTACCTACCCAGGGGCTAACTAAGAGTTCTATTCCCATGTGCACAGAATGAATATACACTCAGTGGCTCACCCACCAGCCCATGGGACCCATTCCTCCCTCTGTACTCATTATTCCTACCAACCTCCCACCCCCAGCCAAGGGTGTTCGCCCTCTTTTTATGTATATAGTCTTGCACCTCATGAGACAGAAGCCAAGTTTTGTCCTATTGTGATCTCCCATTGCAGCAAGGTGCTCAATATACTTTGCTGACTGGCTATGGCTTGGTTCTAAATGGCTTATTTAGTCACTTAAGAATCCCTCTAAGCAACACAAGTTGAGAAATGATTGTGCACTAGTGTTCTACAATAAGCAAAAATGTCACATGAAATTCATAGGATTGCTTAATATTAAATATAAAGGAGATAAGAATATTTCATCTTTTCCTTTGCCATAGACGTGTATTGTCCACCTTAGACAGTCAGGAAAAGCAGATACGGATTTGAAATGATGTTTGATCCTTAAACAGACACTTTCCTTCATTCTGCATAACATGAGCTTTTCCAGATATTTGTTGATAACCTTGAGCTGAAGTTGAACCCTAGCCAAGTCTTGAATTTTGAATATCAGCTATAGGATATGGGGGAGGATGCTGATGGGCATTAATGAAAGAGCTTTATTTCAGAAAAAATGGGCTCAAGTGGTTCTGGAATGAAGGAGGAGGAATGTGCTTTTAAAGAGGTACCTTCCAGAAACCTTATTTGTGCTCTTGGCTCCAGAGTAAGATGGAAGAAGTGGTACAAAAATATATTTTAAAGTTGGGGCATTGTAAGCTTGTCTTAGACTTCTGAGCTTTCAGAGTGTTTGTTCAGGAGGTGGTTTCCAAGGTTTTACAACTTAGCTAAAAACGTTTGGTCTCCTCTTTAGATCCATTCAGCTGATATCATTTTTAGTGACTTCCGAGGCAGCATTGTTGCTGAGAATTGATACAGCAATGAATCTTTACTAGCACCCATGAAAACTGGACTTTTGTATCTCACATTTTACTTTGACTACATTTTTTTCTTTTATAAATTCCGTGGAAACCAGATTTGTCTATCAGTTGAATAACAGGCGTGAAATGTATATAATCCCTGCCTTGCCACAGGATAACTGATTTGCATCTTCTGGTTAAATGCAAATTGTCCATCCTTAAGTTCAAGGCGTTGGCCTCTTTTAAATGAACAGCACTAAAGTGACTTGTAGACATGACTGTTTGTTTAGCTTGGCTTCTCTCTTTGATCTCATGTTAACATACCTTAATGGCAGGTAATGATTGATAATGGAGTATTGTAAAGTTCAGGTAATAAATACTGCTTAACTCATAATAATGCTGAATAATGTACTTTTTATGACTTGGTTTGATGGAAAATTTCCTTGTCAGCTTGGCCTAATTGTCCAAACAAAACCACCCATTACTTGAAGGAATACATGTCTACCTTAGACACATTAATTAGGGTCATGGCTGGGCTGCACAAAGGCATAGAGTAACACTTCAGTTATCTTTAAATGTGATCTTTGGACAGTCTTACTAATGCTAGACTCAGGTTTAATGAGAAACTTTTGTTTACACTCACCCTTTGAGGCTCACGGACCTGCTTTGGAATCTATGGGGATGGCTGTGGATCACATGTACACACACCAGGGTCTTCTTTGAGGCGTCCAGAGGTCATCAGCTCTAGTGGTTTGGACATAAAAAGTCACAACAGTAAGTTTTCTTTATCTTGGCATGGGGACAGGAGTATTTGTATGAGGAGAAATAAAAATCTTTTTGATTTTTTATTGCTAAATGTTTAAAGACACAAGGCATTGTGCTGAGAATGAAAGGGGTGCCTAGATTTGGTGTCTTAGTGTTGACAAGCATGAGGGCTGTACATCAAAGTGCTGGGTGAAGAGCCACTTGCCCAAGTATGGTATTTCCATGCTGTTTCATTGTCTTTGAAGTCCCAGGAATGTTCCAGAAAATACAGTAGAAATCCAGGAGATGACCGTGGGGGCTTTTACTGAAAGGAACAGTGTAACATCCATGGTTTGACTGCAGAGCATCCCCCAAATTAATCCAAAAATCGTTCTCTGAAAAAGAATGCTTGGTTTTAAAGTTTGAGCTGATTTGATTCATGATTCCAAATGAGTAGACTGCTGCTATGCTCAATTCAGGGGCTAGTTTCCTGCGTATTGTGGGGGAAAAAAAGTGCATGTTTAATTTTTCAGATTTGAGCCAAATTGTTATCTCCTTGATGATAGTTTCATATCTTATTTGATACCTGAGTTTCTAAGAAAACCCACAGTGGGAAATATTTTATTCTTGCTTTGTGTTAATCACATCATTTTCTTTCCTGACAACTCTCTACAAATGACTTGTCCCTTAGCTTCTATACATTTATAGTTTTTGCTGGCATTAGGTACCCAGAATGGCTCATTTTGATGAATAACATTGTCCACTTCACACATGTTACATGCTACCTACTTTTTATTTTTTTAAGAGCAGGATATTTCAGATTGACTTTGAAATAAACAAAATCTGTTTGTCCATAACAATTTTGCCTTTTTATCCTGATGATTCATTTTATGTTCTACTTCATTCTGTTTTGGCTGGAATTCTTAGAAGATTACAGAATCAAAAATGACATTCTTTAGAAATTTGGTTTGCTGGAGGTATAGATATACAAAGATTGGTGTCTTGGTGGGGTTGATGCCTTTCAATTAAAAACATAAGTACTTTTTTTGTCATTATTAAATATGAGAATTCATGCCTAAAACTCTTACAGCAGTTAATGGACTTCCCAAAATGTTCCAAGTTAAGAACTGAATGTGTCAGACAACAGGTGCATTGCAAATGTCACTGCCAGTCAACTGCTTTCCCTTTCCTGATGGATGCATGCTGATGTTGGTGAGGTTCACCAATTGACATTTGTTTCATACATTTTTAAGACAAACTAATGCAACAAGAATCAAGAATGGTCATTTGACCACTGTATACTTGGATTACATTTCTCTTTTCTAATTTTTTGTTCCTTTAGGTAGGAACCAAGTTTTGAGACCCTTAGTTTTATATATAACCTATTTCAAGGGGAATTCATTTCATTTGTATTAAAGTATCTTTAAATAGATATATTTAAGCAAACAGGAGGCAGTTAGTGCATGTATTTTCAACCCTGGCTGTATGATAGAATCACCTGGGTAGCTATTTTTAAAATGTTGATATCCCAGACCCACCTAAGAAAACTTAAGTAGAATATTGGGGTTGGAGTACTGATTTTACATTTTTTAAATGTGTTTATTTTTTCCATTATAGTTCGTTTACATCATTCTCTCAATTTTCTACTATATAGCAAAGTGACCCAGCCACACACACACACACACACACACACACACACATACATTCTTTTTCTCACATTATCCTCCATCATGTTCCATCACAAGTGACTAGATATGGTTCCCTGTGCTATACAGCAGGATCTCATTGCTTATCTACTTTTTTTTTGTCTTTTGTCTTTTTAGGGCCACACCCAGGGCATATGGAGGTTCCCAGGCTAGGGGTCTAATTGGAGCTACAGCTGCTGGCCTATGTCATGGCCACAGCAATGCCAGATCCAAGCCACATCTGCGACTTACACCATGGATCATGGCAACCCACTGAGCGAGGCCAGGGATAGAACCCGCAACGTCATGGTTCCTAGTCGGATTTGTTTCTGCTGCAACATGATGAGAACTCCTTATCCACTTTTTTAAAACCTTCCCACTTTTTAAAAACCTTCCCACTTTTTTAAACCTCACCAGGTAGTTCTAACATGTAGATCAGAAGTTCAAAACTACTGATTGGGTATGATGTTTCTAAAATCCAAGTCCAAGAGAGCCCATGTGCAGAGTTGAGTGGGGCACTTGTTAAATGCCCTTTCCCAGGCCACCCTGGCCCAAGACCCACTGAAAAAGAACTACTGAAGGGGAGCCTGAAGACCCAATTTTCCTCTGAACTTCACACACATTCTGAAATTTGAAATTTCCTGCCAGTCTCTGGTATCACGTAAAGGAAGTTAATCCTCACAACAACCCTTTTGCAGCAGGTCCTACGACTACGGTTATACAGATGAGAAAACTGAGGTAACTCTTTAGAGGTCCCATCGTTCCACTGTAGAGGCAGGATTTGAACCTTAGCAGTTGACTTCACAGCCTGTGAACACAGCAGCTACTCCATAGTTCCACAGCATCATATGAGCACTGGCCTGTGGTGATTACGTATGTCCAGCTCTACAGTGGCAAGTCATGAGTTAATGAAGCCCATTAAATAAGGTGAGGTACAAAAACTGGGGGATTAATTCAGAGTATTGGTGAGGGTGTCAGGAAAGCCTTCATGGAAGGAGCAGGCATCTGAGCTGACCCTCTCAGGATGGGGATGGCTTTTCCAGGCAGAAGCATGTGTGAAGTGCTCACAGAATGGCAAGAGTTCTGTGGCTCAGTATGGGACCATCTGGGTGAGACAAGCCTGGAAAAGCAGCTTTGATATCTTCTGGGGAGGGACTGGATTCAGTTTGCTTCTTACCTATTGCGGTGATAAGCCATTCAGCCAATAAATATTTTTATTCCAATACTGGATGGTGGCTAGTGAGGAGAGGGGAACATCTTTAAATGGGCTCTTTAGTCACTGACATTCAGAAACTCACATTCCTGTAGTCAACCATGGATACTTTAAAATATTATTTATTAACTTTTGAATAGGAAATACATTAGCACAGGACAAAACCCAGATGAACAAAAGGCTGTAAAAATGAAATGGAAAATAAGTCTGTCATCCACCCCCGACCACCAGTAACCCAGCTCCCTGTCGAAGAGGCAACCGTTATTGCTCATTAGTGAAACCTTGGCTCTCTTCCTTTTTCCCTCTGCCACACGCATGTGCTCACGTGATCTGTGTAATTGTAAACCCTCCCAGTCCCATTAACTCACTGAGTTTCAGCCTGTTTGTACGAGTGCATGTAGAGTTCTCATAGATATTCATTCAACAAACATTACTGAAGGCCTACTCTGTGTCTGCTTTTAAAGGTCTGGACCGAAGACTAGGAGATCAGCAAAAGGTTAACACTTGCCCTCAGGGATCACACAGTATAATAAGGTAAACCACCAAAAAATAATTATGACAGTGCATTCTGGGAAATGTAGTAGCAATAAATGCACAGCTTTATGAGGATAAGTGGACTTTAAGGCCCAAGCCTTTCTAGTTGCTGCTGCCTCTGGGCAGAGAAGGGTGCTGAGCCACCACAGCCCTCAGCTAACTTCATACTTAGAGTGAACTGTGTCCTTCCAAACTCACCATGGTTTTTCTTTTGTATAACTTGATCCAAATCATTCCTGCTTGTCATGGTCTCTTCCACATCTAGACATTTTCAGATGTGTATTCTTGTTATTTTATTTTTAATTACTAATCATGGTTCATTCTCTAAGTTGACTTATTTTACTTCTAAATTAATTTCCTTGCAATATAGTTTGGGGTTTCGGGCAGGTGGAAGAACCCAAATTTTGTGAGTTTTGTGTCCCTGGCATGTGACTTTGAGCACTGCTTTGTTCTGTTTAATTCTCATGTGGTCCCACCGAAATGTCGATAGGTTATGAATATTCACAAGTGTGCAGGGGGCAGTAACTCCTTTTACAAAAAATAATGCAGCATGTAGTACATAACATTTTTATTCTTTTGAGACAGTTTCCCAACCTGTGTTCCAGGATGCATTTCATAAGATGTTAATAGATCTTCTACTCAGAAAAGGGATTCTATAATTCAGCAAGTTTGGATGTGAAGAAAAAAACGGGCTTCTTTATTCCAGATATTCTTAGAGCTTTTAGTATGTTAACATACATTGTGAACTTCCAGTAGAACCTGGTAGGCAGTGTTTCTCATACCTATTTGATAATGAAAACTAGTTTTTGTTTGTTTGAGAAATACAGCCATTGTCCCCTTGGGAAATTCTGTTTTATTAGATGACTGATGATGTCTAGTGCAATAGATTCTGCATGTAAAATGCCCCCAACAAATGGTTCTCCATCAGAGGAGAAACACTCTTAAAAGTTGACAGATATGGGAGTTCCCATCGTGGCTCAGTGGTTAACGAATCCGGCTGGGAACCATGAGGTCGCGGGTCCGATCCCTGGCCTTGCTCAGTGGGTTAAGGGTCTGGCATTGCCGTGAGCTGTGGTGTAGGTCACAGATGTGGCTCGGATCCCATGTTGCTGTGGCTGTGGCGTAGGCCGGTGACTACATCTCCAATTGGACCCCTAGCCTGGGAACCTCCATATGCCGCAGGAGCAACCCGAGAAATGGCAAAAAGACAAAAAAAAAAAAGTTGACAAATATGTACATATTTATGGTTCACAAACCAGTTTGTTTAACTAACGTGGTAGCTTATTTCTGTGCATTGATGAAAACAGCTGGATTACTTTCCTAAGCTCTTTACTGTGTCCTGGGGAAGCCTTGGACATGCATGGCTCTGACTTTGCTTCAGGAAGGGCTTCTTAAGCTTCTTAAGTAAGCTCTCCCACTTGCTTCCTCTCTGTCCCCCTTTCCAGCCTTTTCCCTTTTGTTCTCACTCCCCTCTTTCCTCTTCTCCAGCTGCTCCCTCAGTCTGTGGGGAGACGTGGACAAGAGACCATGACTGTGACGATGCCAAAAACAGGCAGGGTGGGAAAAGACTTGACAAAGAGCACAGAGAAGGGGATGGGGAGGCAGAGAAGAGAGGAGAGAAGGAAGAGGAGAGAAGCATGGACACCACGGGCCACGAACAATCCTCTTTAAACATTTACGCTTCGTCGTCCTTTCTCCTTGTGGGCAGGTAAGAGATCAAGCAGCAGGCAAATCACAAAAACTCAGACATCAGAAATGTTCCCAAATTGCAGGGGGGGGGGGGTTGGCAGCAAAGGGGAACATTGTCATCTTTGTTAACACGCAATAAAGACTATTTTGGAAGTTCCTTAGGCAAGATCTAGCTAGATAAGCTTTTCCTTTTTGTGGTCACTTTCCCCACCATCGGATTCTGTGTATTGACAGTCTAGTCTATGTTCCTAGAAAGAATGAAACTATAGTTGACCTCCTTCTGTAGACATTCTCACTGTGTTGCTAAGAATGAGGGGAAATAGAGTGAAGGGAAAAAAATAGGTTCCGAAGCTCAGAAAATCACCAATGATGATGGATGAGTGGGACACAAGAAACAGCAGACAGAAGTGAGCAGACTTCAAAATAAAGCCTTCTTAGCGTATATTACTTAGGATTATATTCAGATATGAGTGACAGAAAACCCAAGATAACAGTGGTTTAAATAAGATAGAATTTTATTTCTCTCTCATCTACCAGTGTGGATAGGTGATATGGTGCCCTATACACCGTATATTTTTTCTATTAGAGGCATGGCCTTGACATCATGCTCCAAAATGCTAGCATCAGCATTGTAGACAAGAAGATGGAAAAAGAGTGGGAAAAAAAAAAAAAGAGGGGAGACAAAGAGCAACTCGGGTACTCTCAGGGAAGTTTCTGGAATGACTATCCACCATGCTACTTACATCCCATTGTTTATAGTTGGTATTGGTCAATACTTTCCTGCAGGAGAATACCGAGACATTCAGTCTTTATTTCAAGGCAGCCATGTGTCCAGTCGAAACCAGCTCATTTTCTACAGGAGAAGGAGATAACGGACATTGGGGGTGTGGTAAATGATGTAATTATTCACAAAATTGTCCAGTCCCTCACTTGCCACTGACATCAAATTTGGCCACATGACTGACTTCAACCAGTGAAACATAAGCCAAAGCTTTACAAGCCAACCAGTAGTTTGCCACATCCTCTTTGCCCTCTGCCACAGGACTGGCAATGTTTCCATCAGAGGCTGTCCCATCCCTAGGTCCTGGAGGGGACGACCCAGAGTAGAGCTATAGCTGCCTTGAGTCAGGCCTGAGACATACATGGAAGATAAACCCGATATTTGGGGGTCACTTATTACTGCAGCATAACCTACCCCAGTGGTTTCAAAATACAGTGCCCAGACCATCAACCATCAGCATCTTCTGGGAACTTGTTAGAAATGTTCGTGTTCAGCCCCACCCTAGACATACTGATTAGAAACTCTGTGACAGGGCCCAGCACCCTAAGCATTTGAGCTACTGTCCTTGTCTATTTTAACCAAGGGGGATGGGGTGCTAGAGCTATTCCACACAGGTTTGACTCTCTGCCACCTATAGGTGGAGCGAGGGAGCAAGAGTTGTCATCTGTTCCTCGTGAGAGAAAAGAGATTCAGTAACTACAAGAGTGGAAGTGGCATCTTCCTGTTATTTGGTGTGACTTTGGCCCCAGTGGAAGAGACTACAGCTATAGAAGTGAATCATAGCTCTTCAATCCAGTGAAGATCTTTGTTATTGTAAGAAGTGGATAGTGGTACCCATATCCTTGAAGATGCAGGAGTAGAGTGATGGTTTAGAAATAGATATCTCACTTCTTTGACCTTCTGGTACCCCATTGTTATGGTTGGAGTGCACACAAGCCACTAAAACAATGTATCTTACAGTAAATTGCCCTATTAAGTGGTCTATATCTGATTTTTACCAGATACTACCATTTTGAGGCAGTGGAGACACCCAAGTTTGTTCCAAAACATGGCTGACAGATTAACACTTTGAATTCACAAATGTGGCTCAGTGTGATGTGTGTGCATCCTTCAGGGAGCAAAATCTGAGGCTATTCCCAGAAATGCCAGGGTGCTGCTCTGTAGGGCTGGAAATAAGCAATGGACACATCCTCACAGTAAATCTTCGTTGCTTTTATCACCCTCCTTGCAGAACTTTCTGTGGGATCCAGATTGCTTTGGTCTACTGGACAGAATTCCATATTCTAGATCTTTCCATTCTCTTATGACTCCAGGTTTGATGATTCAATGGATGGGAACTAAGATTGTCTGCTGCTATCTTGCTGTCTTAAATGTAGGTTTTATCTCAACACTGCCAATCTTAAAGCATGAATGCCCCTGGCACAGGCTCTAGGAGATGGCTGGAGGAATGAGTCTTTCATAGAACTGTGAAAGAAGTGCAGCCAAATCAGGGCAAAGTGTGGGAGAAGAGAGGGAAGCATGTGTGAGGCCAGGAATATTTGGTGGAGAGGTGGCACTTAGGTCTCTTTTTACTTCAGGCAACGATGTTTTCCCCTCTGCTATGCTTTTGTGAGAAATTCAAGTTTCAAATAAAATAGCAAATAACCCTAATGAAGCAGCAATTTAGCTTGAATCAGCAATATTCTACATACATTTGCCTCACAGTGTGACCCGAGCAAACCTCCCCTTCGTGAGAAGGAGCAGGCACCTCATTTGCTGCCTTTGGCTGAAGATTTGCCATATTTAAGAGAACAAACATGATTTCCCTAGAATCTAACTTCTAATGTGCTATGGTTAGACTAAGCTTTTATATTAGTCATATGGCATTTTCCTCAGAGCCCACATGGAAAACCCACTGTCTCGTCCTACTGAATGTTCTGTGCAAAGTATCATCAAAGAAGCCAAATGCCCTGAACTCCATGGGAGAAAACCGCAGAGGACACAGTTCTGGACCTGATTCCTGAGCAGGCTTGCTCAGAGCCCCCAGTGCCTCTCTGCCCAGGATCATCTCCAGGACAGTGCAGGGCCCAGAACAAATCCTCACCTCCACCCCCTAGTTTTTTTTTGGTTTTTGTTTTTTGTTGTTTTTTTTGTTTTTTTGTTTTTTTTTTTTTAGGGCTGCACCCTCAGCATATGGAAGTTCCCAGGCTAGGGGTCAAATTGGAGCTACAACTGCCGGCCTACACCACAGCCACAGCAACGTGGGATCCGAGCCACGTATGCGACCTACACCACAACTCACGGCAACACCGGATCCTTATCCCACTGAGCAAAACCAGGGATCAAACCCGTGTCCTAATGGATACTAGTCAGGTTTGTTACCACTGACCACAATGGGAACTCCCCTAGCATTTTTTTATAAGGCAGATCAGATTAAGTGAATGTCAAAGGGAGCAGAAAACTAGAAGATGTCACAGAAAGACGTTACGATGCTGAAAGTGGGGACAGGGGTGAGTTGTAAAGAAGGAACACAGACCAACATTTCTTCTGCTTCTGGGTCTATGAACTATCAAGGTCTTTTGTTTAATACTGGTTACTTGACCTTGACAGTGAATTTTGAAACTCTATTTGAAGTTCTTTCTTTCTTTCGGTATAAATAGGGTTGCTCTAAACTATTTAGTAACTGTGGGAAGAATATGACATATAAGGCAAAGGCAAGCATCTTCTTTAAACTTCTTTCTGCCTCAGTTTATTTCAAGACCAGACTTTGGCTCACTTGACTTTGGGGACCAGTCCATGGAAATTTCTGGGCTCTGAGGCTGATGAGCCAATAATGGAAGGTTCCCCACAGAATGTGGAGGTGAAAGAGATCACAGAAGCTGCTTTACCCTGAGATGGCTTATTAGAGTGACCTACCCAAGTGGGTGTAGCCATAGAATGGGGTAACCCACAGTTACATGATGGCTCCCACCCATCAGACCTCTTGTCTGCCCCTGTCTGTCCCTCCCTTTATTCCCTCAGGTTTTTATATCTGTGCCTCTTTCTGGTCTGATGGCTACTCATTATTATAGACACTCTGAGTGTATCTCAGCTCCTAACCTGGGCTGAACAACTGTAGTGACCTCTTTCACCATCATTGTCACCTAACCAGGTTTTATATTGCCTATTGCTCAGCAGGCCAAAATGCTGAGATGCCCAAGTTTGCAGCCAAGAGAGGGTTTATTTCCAAGGTAGCCAAGCAAGGAGCCATAGAACAAGTCTCAGATCTGCCTCCACAAAGGCAAGAGGCTGGGGTATTTATGGGATGAAGAATGAAGAAGCAGAGTCAAGGTCTGGGGCGTGGGAGTGGTGATTGGAAAGAGGTGCAGTAATCTCCGTGCAGGTGTAACTAAGCTACAGGCCCCTGCATGTGCTTAACATGATCTGAGCGTGGGGTTTCGGACCTCTGATGCCACAAGGTCATTGAGGGGACACTCATGCATGCCCAGGTGGAGGATCTGTGGTCCTATCCAGTCTTAACCAGCTCAGCTCTAACTAGATGTGGCTGACTCCCAAGTTCCCTGACGACAACTCAGGCAAACATCTCATTGTTTAGACTCCATGCTGCTTGGAGGCCTGCAAGTCTTTGGAGTGACAATTAAAATGACCTAGATTAGCAAAGGGAGGTTACAGGTGAAATGGATTTAATTAATGATTACCCATGGTTTCAGTGTCCCTTATGTTTTGATCATTCTTTAATCTTGAGGGAAGAGGGGTGCTGACCAAGCTGGCTACTTTCTGTTGATAAGGGCTGCAGACCTAACCAGGCGGTTGAGAAATGAAACTTTAGTACTCATCATTTTCTGCAGTTCCCAGGGATAAATTAAAAACAATATATATGTTATAATGAAGGCAAATTATCTGCTATTTTATGATTTTTATATTCAGTCAAAACTTACACAACCTTCCCAAACTACAAAGGTAGAGACATATCAAAAGGCTAAAGACACCTTTCCCCACCAGCCCTGCCCCTTTCATCCTATTAGGGTCTAATGAGTTCCCACACCAACAAGGAAGTGTAGGGGGCACACCCTCCACTGCATGGACTGTGTCCAGCCCTATAGCACAACCCTAAGTCTAGCCTTCAGGTTGCCTTGCGGCTGAATTCTGCCCCCTACTGGAAGAAAATGCATGCTGTCATTAGCAGCTGGGCTGCCCAATCCATTTCTGCTTGCTGGAAGAGAGTGGTATTTTTGCATTATCCCTCCCCTCAGGTGAGACCTCACTCCAGAGATCTGCCCTTCTTCTTTCCAGTCTCAGGGCATTGCCCTCGCCTGCTCCTGCTGTTGCTCTGACTCAGGACTGCACTGGGGTATGCTTTCTCCTCCTTGCCATGTTCTTCTCTCTCTCACTCCTGTTTCCTTTGTCTCTTCCACCTCTTTCTCCTGTACCCTAGTATGGTATTTCCCCTCCATTTTTCTTACTTTGTTTTCCTCTCCTTCAAGGAGACTCCACCTTTATACAAAATGTCATCATCAAGCAAAAAACAGTCAACAAGGGAAAGCTTCCAAACAGTGAATTCTATTTTTATAAATTCCAAGTTAGTATCTGTGAGTCTAATTTATTTCATTTCCAACTTTTTATTTTGAAAAATTTCAAGCCTACTGAAAATTTCCAAAATGATACAGGGGGAGTTCCCTCTGTGACACAATTGGATTGGTGGTGTCTTGGGAGCACTGGGACGCAGGTTCAATACCTGGCCCAGCACAGGGGGTTAAGGATCTCATGACTGCAGATCTGATTCCTGGCCTGGGAACTCCATATGCCTTGGGGGTGTGTGGGGGGGAACACACAAAAATGGTACAAGAAACACACATATAGCCATCACCTAGGTTCAGCAGTTGTCAGCATTTTGCCACATTTGTTTTTCTCTTTCAATGTATGTATATTCATTATTATTTCTTTTCTTGCTGAATGATGTAAGAGAAGGTTGCATATATCATAACTCTTTATCCCTAAATATTTCAACATGTATCTCTTAAGAACAAGAACATTCTTTCACATAACACAATGTAAGTATCAAATGCAGAATAGGTAATAGTGGTATAATACTACGATCTAGGGATTCTGCCCTGTGGGCCTATGTAAATATTTGAAGGAAGAATCTGTGTTTGGCTTTGGTTTATATAATCTAAAAATGGGTTTTATTTTAGTTTCACTAAAATCCACATCAATAGGTAGCCTCTAGGAAAAAAATGCTTTTTTCCTTCCTTATTCCTTAATTTATTTCGCTTATAAAACAAAGATAACACTAGTAATATCTATCAATGCAAGGAATTTAGCTGATGAACTGTAATGCTAAAATCATTGAGAAGGTATCAGTGGGAGGCATGTTCTGTACCCACAAAGCCCAGTGCCAAGTTTGGAGATTATTTCTAGAGCCCTTACATGATATTTTGATATAATTTGATTTCCTGAGGACTCACATTTAGAGGTTTAACCAATCCAGCTTCTTCCAAGGATGCGTTTATAGTAGAAAACCCATTCAGAATGATAACTGAGACAAAGTTGAAATGGAGCCCATAGCTCTTTGCTGTGTGTTTAAAGGGAGAGGTATATGCTCATACATATGTCAACAAGCAGGCATGCAATGTGAAACACTGTTGGCTTAAGAGCATCTGTATTCCTGCATCCCAGACAAACAGCTCTGCCTGACAACCATGGAAGTCCAGGGTCGACTTGAGATGGATTGCTTCAACCTGATGGGAATAAAGGCAGAGAGACCCACCAAACCTAAATCAATGCCCTGGAATTTGTACCTTTCCTGATTTGGTTGTTTTCCTGTGACATTAAGAGGACATCCAGTCTCTTGCCAAAAGGGATTTGTCCTTTTTATCTAGTCAGGAGAGTGCTTCAGCTATTTGCATTTCTGAATTGCTTAGCTGCCCAAGCATGCTCCGTGTGTGCTGTTTGAAATGTGTCATTGAAGCACGTGACTGCTGTTCTCAAGCTGATGCTGGACTTTCTCCAACAAATATGGATTATGTTAAAGTCGGTTCTGAATTGACGAGGATATGTTAATAACTCCCAGATGGGCATCTCTGTGCTCTCCAGCAGGGAAATGCAAGCAGTCTATGGCAGGAGCAAGTGTTTGGCAGGTCCATCATTCCGTCATTAAAGGCCACATTATTACTTACAACTGTGCTTGCATGACAATGGCTGCGATGAGCCCAGCCTCTCAGTCATCAGCACTAGGAATGTGCTCCTAGGTAGATTGTTTGCTAGGTGGGGAAAGATATTTTGCAAGAAATCTCCCTCGCCCTAGCTCCAAATAAGATATTATGGAGTCAAGAGGCAGGTGGGAGGTGTGTGTATGGGGGCGTCTATGCTGGTTCTTGGAAACCCAGGACAAGGCAAAGATATATGGCCAGGGATATATGTCTAAGGACCCTCATGTAGAATGGCCCTGGCTCAGTGGGTCAGCTTTTCTCAGTGGCTGTCCTGAGCTGTGTCCTTCAGTGATGACTTCCTGCCCTAGCAAGTTCAGGTTGGAAGAATTAATTAGAGTTGTTTACATTGTGGCTACAGCTTCCATTAAGTGGCATATTTTCGTCTTTGATTCTTAATCTATAAGATATGATTGTCTTACAGTTGTTTTCAAAAAGGAAATTTTAAAAACGCGTCATCTAATAATTGCATTTCTAGTCCAGAAAGAAACAGTATATTTGATGTTAAATACTAAGGTATTTAACACCTATTACACAATTATTACCTAGGAATGTGTGAACTCTGTGGACTATCTGGTCCTTGCAGTTAACTGTGATCAAATTGGATATTAAGATGAAAGGGAATAAAGAATCATTTTGGTGACCCTATAGGTACTGCCACAGATTTGTCATATTTCAAAGTAGTGAGAGGCAACACTATCTCCATTTGCAGAGTAAATGCCGCATGTGCATTTCTTTCACTTAGGACATAAAATAATCTTTCATCCCAGTGTATATGTTGTGGTGAGAATGACCAAGCACGATAAAAAGTAATTGAAAACATTCACTTGCAGATGATACACTTTCTCCTTTGCTCTAGCTATTTCAACAGCAAGTAATCAAGCTACAGCAAGTCCCCGTGCTCTCCAGTCAGGTATTTTATGATGTCATTTAATCTGCATAGGCAAATCTATATGTTCTCTTTTCCTTTCCAGCAACTCCAAGAAATTTAAAAGTATAAAACCACATCTGCCAATAACATTAGGACAAACCATTTAGGATTTCTTTTTTTACAAGGCAGCAGCACTACGTGCCATTGATTCCCAGCATCCAGCATGGCCCGGTACATGTTTAATGCCAACAGTTGGGATTTTAAAATATTTCATTATAAGTCATTTAAAAATATCTAAAGATCAGCAGAAGGCTTCACAGAGCTTCTTCATTGAGGCCTGCCTGAAGAGGGTTTGTATGGGTGTGGGGCTGTGAAAGTTAACCAGGGTGGGGGGTGGGGGAAGATAATCTAGCTCCCAGGCTTTACCCTAAGGCATGACCTCAGAGCTCCCTGAAGGCTGCAGTACCCAGACCGTCTGCACGGAGGGAGAAAGAGTTTTGCCCACCACCTGCATGCAAACTACCCCATCTTTTATAAATGTCATGCTTTTTTTTATGTGACTATCATGAAGTCTTAAGTTCACACAGCCCTGAAAGATTGCGTATTTATTGAATATGCCTTCAACTCATCCTGACATTAAAGAATGTGAAAAACAGCCCTGTGATTTGGATCCACCAACCCCAATGGAGGATTGTCTGGCCTCCTTGCCTGTGCTTGCCCAAGCAACAAAAAGGGGAAAATTGTTGTCTAAAATACACTATCAGTATTTCTTAGGTTTTCAAAATATTCTTTTGTGTCATTAATATTTCATTAAAGAACCTTAATTAATGAATTTCTATTTGTAGAAGGTTTGGGGAGTTGGCAGGTGCAATAGAAAGAGAAGATACTTTCTTTTAATGGCCATTAAGTTGAAACTTTCTGAGATATTATAAAACCCCAATTAGTTAGCTGAATATCACCAGTGGTTCATCATTGTCATTAGGTATTAATTAGGCAGCTACAGAGTGCTGGAATCTCTGCAAAACTCACAAAAGCAACTGTCCCCGTTTGGGGAAACTTAAACTTCCAGGGGTGCTGATCTTTTGTTGTTGCTACATTACCATTTGTAATGAGCATTTGTGGAATGAAGTCCTTGGTATTTTGAAAGAGCTTTACAATCTCTAATTATAGCCTCAATAGCTCCTCCCGAACAGTGTGTATTAACAGGAAAGGAAAGGAAACCAGCTTCAAAAGAGGTTACGTGGCTGAGCTGGCATTGCAGTCAAGGCTTTTTGACACCCTTTTAAATGCGATGTCACCTTTGACCGGACATACCCTGACAACTCAAAATAGTATAAAATAGAAGAGCTTGAGAGGAGAGACCCTTGTGTAGAAGCACAATAGTATTAATCAGAGATCATCAGGACAGGTGAAGGGGCTCGGTTTCTGACTTTCCTTCTCTACCCTTTACCATGTAGGACAATATTCTTCTCATAATGGCACTCAACTTTCTGGATTGTTAAAAAGCAGCTTATAAGAGCAATTGAAAGTAATATGGGCATTTTAATATTGTGACACTTAATGCTACATAAAACCTTTGTTTCCTCCAGGTTTATTGAGCTGGTGTATTAGATTTCCCGCTGTATGAGCAGGAAGATTATGGTGGCTTAGGTCTAAGTATACTTTGGGGAGGCATTTTGTATTTTCTCTATAAATAGTCTTTCTAAAACAACACAATTGTGTAACTATTAATGTTTATATGGCCTTATACATCTTCCAAAGTTTACTATGCATAGTGGAGAGTATGGGAACCGAAGGAAATGTTTTTGTCTATGAAATAGGCTGGGAATTGTCATTATCAAAGTAAATCTATTTTACTTATTATTTCATCAGTAGGATTTTCATGCTCTGGTGCTACATTATGGTACTATATTATTATGTCTATAAGCTTTTAGGGGCTAGCATTTATACATCTATATGTGTGCATGCATGTATATGTCATATTTTGAAGTAAGAGCTATTGAAAAACTTGAAAGACTAACTTTAAAATGGAAATAATGACATTTAGGTGAATCCAAAGTGGGCAGAAAACTTGAAAAATGTTGATTACAGGTATATGATTTTTATAGATGAAAAATTTGATAAAGAGGGCTGTTGTTCAGAGCATGCATCAAAGCTTATTTTTCATACTGAAATAACTTCTCAGGCTTAGTGAAACTAACCCAGTCATTAATTCCCTTATTAAATGTGCATTTAAAAATAGCTAATGTAGAATAATTCTCACAAGTGTAGGGGAAATTGTAACCCTGCAGAAGTGCGGCACAAATTTCAACTTGGGTTAGACTTTTGTTCCTTTTCCTGGGGTAATGTAACCAATGGTGAAATTGCATTTCTTTGTGTGAGTAATTTAATGAGCAATTTCTTCAGAATTTATATGAAAAGGGCCCCAGACCTAGCACTACAGGTCCCCCCAGAGCCCCTTTTCCTTCCATACATGAATAGCCAGTTTCATTATGTTCAAAAACATAGCATAAGAGAAACCAATGGTGAGGCCTGTTACATCGAAAGGAATGAAAGATTATCTTCTCCAAGCAGCAGAAATTAGATGTATCGGGCCTACCTTTGAATCACTCTTAGCTTCAGATAGAACATGACGTATGGGTAATCTGCAATTTGCTAGGGGCATTGTTAGCATGCTTTGCCTCCAGGGTAGGATTTTTAACCAGGCCTCCAGCAGCTGTGTGTTTGGCATCTCAGCCACATTAGGTATACAGAACCCCCCTGCTATTACCCTGGTGAAGCCCGTGCCAAGGCCCCTGGTGACACAATAGAGGTATTAGGTCAGATGAGTTACATTAAGTGGCAAGTGATAAATTCAAGATGACAATTCAAAACAGCAGTGTTTCTTCTAGTAATTAATTCCAGTGGTGCCTGAGGCGGAGCTTGGTTGCTGCCACTGGTGTGGCAATGCTGCGTAGCTAATGAGAAAACATTACAGCGAGGATTAGGGGGCCTGTGCATTCTGGCAGGCTGAGGTCACTATGATTAGGAAATATTAACACAGACTTACTGTGATAAACCATATACACCCAGGAAACTTAATTTTTATTTTATTCATGTAAAAACTGGTAAACACTTTACAATGTGGTGATTCACTAAGTGGGCTGTAGAGGGGGGTGAGGCACTCCACTTTGGGTCTGGGGTAGCCCCTCAGGGGACATTGGGATGGCGACAAAAGGGCTTGCCAGAGCCACTGGCTCTTTTTTCTTCTGTCTGTGATGATCGTGTCTTTAGCACATAGAGATTCTATAAAAAGATAGGCCTGTTTTACTTTCCCAAATGCGACTTAATCAAGACCTTTTGTTATGCAATGCCTCCTCCTTGCTTAAGAAATTACTCTGCACTGGTCCTATGGTGATCTTTTCAAGCAGTGGGCAAGGAGTTTACACCTCCTCTTGCTAAGCGTGTCCTCCAGGATGCCTTTGATTTCCTAGTGCTACAAGTATTCAGAGGACTTGCTCCCATTTATACTCATTGCCAAACATCCTGCGAATTAGGCGGAGGAAGCGGTGCCGCTCCAAACTGATAACTGAGAAACTTGAGGCCAGAGTGGGAGGCAGGATCACACAGTCAGTTTGCTGATGTAGAGCCTAGAACTCAGCCCAAAACACCCAAGATGTTGCTTGTAGGGAAAGATGCAGTGTCAACATTCAAAGCTGTTTCCTTTAAATTTTCCAAAGAATCATCTGCTGGGCACCCTTTTGTGCACATACATATATGTGTGCATGAACATACATACATGTGCACGTGTACATGCGTGCACGCGCACGTGCACGCACACACACACACACACACACACAGTGGGCACTCATCCTGAGTGAAGGACTTTTAGTTTGAGCAACTACAGATGTCTTGCAGTGTACTAGAGATATGGCCTATAAAATACCTACTAAACACTTTGTCTTTGGCACTGAAAAATGAACTGCTTGTAGAGGTAAGACTGTTTCCCATCACCTGCCATAAATTGGCTCTGGTGTTTGATACTCAAGTACAATGTGTGCTCTGTCCCACAGGTATATGTATGAGTGAAGGGAGATGAGTAGAAAGGCCATTAGCAACATGTGTTCTCTGAAATGTTGAAGTGCTACTCACTTACATCTTTATGTCTTGAGCTTCTTAGTTTATTAAGGAGTTGATTATTATATTTTAGAGAAGATAAGAAAAACTATAAGTGCAGTATGTTTTCTTCTTTTCCCGAATTCCATAGTACACGATATTGATCTTGCATTAGTGACAATGACATTTAGCTAGTTCCATTTTCTAGAATTGTAGAAATAATGGAATGAGCACTTACTCCATGACAGTAGAAGAGGAAGGCTCTCTTTCAACAAAGTAGTAATTAAAAATCACTTGTCAGGAGTTCCCATCATGGCTTGGTCAAAACGAATCTGACTAGTATCCATGAGGCTAAGGGTTTGATCCCTGGCCTCACTCAGTGGGTTAAGGATCCAGGTCATAGATGCGGCTTGGCTCCCATGTTACTGTGGCTGTGGCATGGGCCAGCAACTGCAGCTCCGATTTGACCTCTATCCTGGGAACTTCCATATGCTGAGGGCACAGCCCTAAAAAGCCAACCCACGCCCCCCAAAAAACCCCGCTTGTAATAATGTCTTGTAACTTTCTGTGTCACCTTTGTCACTTTTGTGTATGAGAAAGAAACTTGGGAAAAGTCAATATTTAGTAAATACATCTAGCATTTCTTTACATGTTTTGAGCTGACGATTTGAAAAAGCACCAAAAGTTTCTATAAGATGTTTTCTCAACTCTGTAATTGAAGTGAGCAAAAATGAAACTCTCATGAAAATGAGAGATGCCTGTGTTAGTAAAGGAGCAGGTGGAATGGCCACGTCCCATCAGTGGGTTGTCCATAGCAGGCAAGCGTGAATAAACTAACATGTGATGTAAGGCAATGAATCTGAGTGAACTCAAGTGGTTTTTTCCTAATTTTTATATTTTAACCTTGAAAGAGTCAAGTTTTTTGGCTTACTGAGTTTTCATAGTTGAACAAGAGCATTATGTAAATAATTTTCTGGAGACTAAAAAATCTACTGAGAACAAAAGTATAACTTCAGAAATGTGTAGAAATTCGTAGTTTAAAAATATGACCCTAAGTTGTCTTCCATTTTAGGTAAGAAAAGAAGATTGTATAAAATTATGTTTTGTTCAATTTATATCATACTGTTTAATCATCTGATTTAATTTATCTGTGAGGTTCACAGTTGAGAGTTTTAAATATTCCTTTAGTAAGGGGGAAAGGAAGTCCACATGTTAAGACTTGGATGGGATGTTCTTTTTTCCCAATGACAAGTCAGAAAATAAAAGGTTTCTAATTTTTTGAAACTTGTCGCATGTCTAAATCCCTAGACAGGTTTCAGCTACTTAAAACAATGCCAAATCTTACATAGAAAATGTTGTAGAACAAAATTGTTATTTCATCTGGATTCAAACCTACTTCTCGCCTTCTGTGTAGTCATCTTTTTTGAATTAGGCACTTAAATTTTCCTTGCAAACCTGAAACCTTTCAGAAACCAGGCTATTTCTACTTTGTTTCTGCTAAGCTTCAGATTTCTCAGAATCTCACATTTTAAAATATCTTCTGTTCTGCTATGAAAGGAAGAACACTGGACTGGGAGTTCAAAGATCTGGTTTCTAGTTCTGGCCTACCTCTGACTCACTGTATGAACTGTAGGCCTCAGTTTTCTCATTTGTGAAATGAGAGAGGAAGTTTCCAAACGTGTTGTCCATCACATCGTATGAACTTGGAAGCCTTTCTTTTTTTTTTTTTTTTTTTTTGCCATTTCTTGGGCCGCTCCCATGGCATATGGAAGTTCCCAGGCTAGGGATCTAATCGGAGCTGTAGCCACCAGCCTACACCAGAGCCACAGCAACTTGGGATCTGAGCCGCGTCTGTGACCTATACCACAGCTCACAGCAACGCCGGATCGTTAACCCACTGAGCAAGGCCAGGGATTGAACCTGCAACCTCATGGTTCCTAGTCGGATCATTAACCACTGCGCCACGACGGGACCTCCCAAGGAAGGCTTTCTTTTTATTTCTTTTAAAAATATATATTTAGAGAGCCTTTAAATTATAAGACCACCTAGAAGAAATGTACAATTTCTAGAAACATACAGCCCACCAAAATCAAATCTGGAAGAAACAGATAATTTGAACAGACTGATCACTAGGAGTGAAACAGAATTTGTAATTTTAAAACAAATAAAAACTCCCTACAAACAAAAATTCAGGACCTGTTGGCTTCACAGGTGAATTCCACCAAACACACAAAGAGCTTTTACCAATCCTTTCAAACTCTTCCAAAAGATTGAAAAGGAGGGAACACTCCCAAAGATATGCTATGAAGCCACCATCACCCTGATATCAAAACCAGGCAAAGATATCACCAAAAAAGAACATTACAGGCCAATATCTTTGATAAATATAGATGTAAAAATTCTCAACAAGGTATGAGCAAACCAAATCCAACAACGCATAAAAAAGATCACACACCATGGCCAAGTGGGATTCATCCCAAGTTCACAAGGATGGTTCAACATATCAAATCAATCAATGTGATACACCACCTAAATAAAAGACAAAAGCCACATGATCACCTCACAAATCTATGGTCAATTAATCTTTGACAAAGGAGGCGAGAATATACAATGGGGCAAAGACAGTCTCCTCAGCATGTGGTGCTGGGAAAGTTGGACAACTGCATGTAAATCAATGAAGTTAGAACACACCCTCACATCTTACACAAAAATAAACTCAAAATGGCTTACAGACTTAAACATAAGACATGACACCATAAAGCTCCCAGAAGAGAACATAGGAAAAGCATTCTCAGACGTAAATTGTGCCAATGTTTTCTTAGGTCAGTCTGCCAAGGCATTAGAAATTAAAAATGAAAATAAATAAATGGAACCTAATCAAATTTTTGCAAAGCAAAGGAAACCATAAACAAAATGAAAAGACAACCTATGGAATGCGAGAAAATGTTTGCAAAAAATGTGACCAACAAGGGCTTAATTTCCAAAATATGCAAACATCTCATACAACTCAACAAAAACAACAAAAATCCAATTGAAAAATTTGCAGAAGACCTAAATACACATTTCTCCAAGGAGGACAGGCAGATGACCAGTAGGTACATGAAAAGATGTTCAACATCACTGATTATTTGGGAAATGTAAATCAAAACTACAATGAGGTACTACCTCACACCCTTCAAAATGGCCATCATTTAAAAGTCTATAAATTCTGGAGGGGGTATGGAGAAAAGGGAACCTACCTACACTGTTCGTAGGCGTGTAAGTTGGTGCAACCACTATGGAAAACAGTGTGGAGTTTCCTCAAAAAACTAGAAATAGAATTAACACACAATCCAGCACTTCCACTCCTGGCATACATCCAGAGAAAACTATAATTCACAAAGATGCATGCATTCCTATGTTCAGTGCAGCACTATTCACAATAAAGAGTGTTAGGACCAACTCCAAATTAATGTGAGCCAAGACATAGAAACAACCTAGATGTCCATTGAGAAGATAAGTGGATAAAGATGTCCTACACATATGCAATGGTATACTACTCAGCCATAAAAAATAATGAAAAATGCCATTTGCAGCAACATGGATACAGCTAGAGATTCTCATACTAAGTGAAGTAAGTCAGAAAAAGAAAGGTTAATACCATATGATATCACTTATATGTAGAATCTAAACTGTGCTACAAATGAACCTATCTATGAAACAGAAACAGACTCACAGACATAGAGAACAGACTTGTGGTTGCCAAGGAAGTGGGGAGTAGTGGAGATTTAGACCGGGAGTTTTGGGGTTAGCAGTGATTCAGAGATATATACATTTATAAATAATATGCATATAGTCCTCTAGTGTTGTCTGTGGTTTGTGTACATTCTGTCTGTTGGGGGTAAATACCTTGCTTCTGGTTAAAACACCTAATGCTGTTGACACCTGTGCCAGGGAGAGTTAGGACCAAATACCAGTTAATGTGAGCTGTAAAATGTAGTGTATTTCCCTTTCTCCTGAAAAGAAAATAATAAATTTTTTATTCAAAAAAAAAAAGAGAAAAATCATTTGAGTCATTTTGCCATAGAGTAGAAATGAACACAAAATTGTAAATCAACTATACTTCAATTAAAAAAAAAAAGGAAAAAATTATAAATTTACATGTGCTTGTTTTAAGAAGTTGAACAGTATGGATATATAAAGAAAAAAATTGAGGAGTTCCCTTTGTGGCTCAGCAGAAAGGAATCTGATTAGTATCCATGAGGACGTGAGTTCAATCCCTGGCTTCGCTCAGTGGTCAAGGATCTGGTGTTGCCATGAGCCATGGTATAGGTCATAGATGTGGCTCAGATCCTGCATTGCTGTGGCTGTGGTATAGACTGGCAGTTGTAGCTCCATTTTGACCCCTAGCCTGGGAATTTCCATATGCAGCAGGTATAGCCCTTAAAAAAAAAAAAGAGAGAGAGAATGTATGACTGGGTCACTTTGCTGTACAGTAGACACTGGCACAACATTGTAAATCAGCTCTACTTTAAAAATAAACAAATAGGAGTTCCCGTCATGGCTCAGTGGTTAACGAATCCGACTAGGAACCATGAGGTTGCGGGTTCGATCCCTGGCCTTGCTCAGTGGGTTAAGGATCTGGCATTGCTGTGAGCTGTGGTTTAGGTTGCAGACATGGCTCAGATCCCGAGTTGCTGTGGATGTGGTGTAGGCCGGCAGCTACAGCTCCGATTCGACCCCTAGCCTGGGAACCTCCATATGCCGCGGGAGCAAAAAGACAAAAATAAATAAATAAATAAAATAAAAATAAATAAAAATAATAGTTAAAAAAATTTGATAATGTTGCACTCTTTTCAGACTTAAATAGAAAAGACAACTTACTTCTTTCTCACCCAAAAGATGTCCAGAAATAGGATGTCCAGGGAGAGTGTAGTAGCTTCATGATGTCATCAGAAATCAGGCTTCTGTCTCTCTGTTCCACTATCCTCGTTCATAGCTGTCATCTTCAAAGTCATCTCATGATCCAAAAATGGCTGTTGCAGCTCCAGCCAACAGAGACACCCTGAAGGCCAGAAGAAGGAAGAAAGGCAAAGGTAATAAAAAAGAGGTAGAGGAATCCCTCCCATCTGAGTTATCTCCCTTTAAGCACACAATTTTGTCTACATCTTATTGGCTGAAGCTAAATTAGATGATCAGAGACATAGCAAGGGAGGCTGGGAAATGTAGTATTTTATTCTGAGTGGCAAGATGCATAGATAGAAACTAGTGATAAAGAGGAAGGAGAGAATGGATGAAAGGAAGGAAATTGGCAACCTCCTCACCAGTGCATTTGTCCATACTTGGTTTTCATGTTCATACAAACATATACAAATATATAGAGTTTCATTTTGGTGGTTATTTTGTGGTTGTTTATTAAAATGAATGGAATTGTACATGTTTTTGTATAATTTGCTTTTTTTCTCTTAATATGTTATCGACATCCAACCAGGTCAATAGATTGAGATAGACTTATTCTTCTGAATAACTATGTGACATCCCATAAAAGGGATTTATTATAATATATTTGCCCAATCCCCTACTGTTAAAAATTCAAACTTTCTGTTTCACAAACAAAAAAATGTTGAAGTAAATATACATATATCTTGAGCAATGTTTCTTACATTTGAAAAATTATTAATGCCATCATATACACAAATAAATATTTTGTTTCTGGAATAATAAAACAACTGCAGAGTTCCTCTGTGGTGCAGTACATTAAGGACCCAGCGTTGTCACTGCTGCAGCTCAGGCAGCTGCTATGGCAAGGGTTTGATCCTAGCCCAGGAACTTCCACATGCTGCACATGTGGCCTCAAAGAAAAAAAATAAAAAATTAAAAAAAACTGCATGTGTATCCAACACTCAGTTAAGAAAAAAAACCATATTTAAAAAAATCTCATATACTATTCTCATATAACATTGTGAATTTTCCTTTCCAGATTCATTATCTTGAATTTTTTCAATCTTCCGCTTTTCTTTATAATTTTATTACCTGTAAATATACTCCTAAAAACCTTATTTGGCCCACAGAGTAGGAGAAAATCTTTGCAATGAAGCAACCGACAAGGGATTAACCTCCAAAATATACAACATCTCACACAGCTCTATATGAAAGATCCAATCAAAAACTTTTCAGAAGATCTCAATGGACATTTCTCCAAAAAAGACAGATAGATGGCTAAAAAGCACATGAAAAGATGCTCACATCACTAATTATTTAGAGAACTGCAAATCAAAACTACAGTGCACTTCACAGAAAGTCTACAAACAAACGCCAGAGAAGTTGTGAAGAAAAGGGAACTCTCCTACACTGTTGGTGGGAATATAAATTGGTGCAGCTACTATGGAAAACAATATGGATGTTCCTTTAAAAACTAAACATGGAACTACCGTATGATTCAGCAATCCCACTCCTAGGCACATATCGGGAGAAAATCATAAATTGAAAAGATATATGCACCCCAGTATTCATTGCAGCACTATTTACAATAGCCAAGACATGGAAGCAATCTAAATGTCCATAAACAGAGGAATGGATAGAGAAGATGTGGTACATATGGAATATATATGGAATAATGGAATATAACTCAGCCACAAAAAAGAATGAAATAATGTCATTTGCAGTAACATGGATGGACCCAAAAATTGTCATACTAAGTGAAGTCAGATAGAGAAAGACAGATGTTATATGAGGTTACTAATACATGGAAACTAGTAAAAATTGTATAAAAGAACTCATTCACAAAACAACATACTCAAAGATTTCAAAACCAAACTTATGATTACCAAATGGGGAATGTTGGGGGGAAGGATAAATTGGGAGGTTGGAACTGACATATAAACACTACCGTATATGGAATGGATGCGTAACAAGGACCTACTGTATAGCACAGGGAAATCTACTCAATACTCTGTAGTGACTTATATGGGAAAAGAATCTGAAAAGGAATGGATATATGTATACATATAACTGATTCACTTTGTTCTATATCTGAAACTAATGCAACATTGTGAGTCAACTATACTCCAATAAAATTTTTTACAAAAGTAATTTCTATCATTAAAAAGTGTTTTTAATTTAAAAATTAAATTTGCATTTATTTGAAAAAATATTGTTTGGTTTTGCTGGGTTTTGAACAAACACATCAATGAAGTCGTGTATACTTTGTGACTTTATCTTTTTGACTGTATATTATTTTATGAGATTTATTGATGCTAAATATGTGAAACCATCATTTATTAATTTTCATTCATATAGAGTAGTAGCCCATTGGATGAATATACCAATTTTTATCTTTTCCTGTGATGATGGATGTTTGTTTCCCCTTTTATTAATAACACAAAAATGCTATTTTATCCATTCTAGTTTCCTCTGATTTTCTTGTGCATATGTGCAAGAGTTTCTCTTGGTTATATAATTTGGAATGCATTTCCATAGTTTTAACATACATGTATTTTTCCCCAAAGTATTTATCCCAAATGCTATCACTGGCAGTTGGTAAACATTCTTGCTGTTGTACATCTTTGTCAAAAGTTAGTAGAATTGGACTTCTAAATTTCTGCTGGGCTAGATACAAAATTGTCTGGAGGGCTTTTTAAAAATTCTTTCACTGTAGAGATATTGATTGAATAGGCCTGATTTGGTCATTTTATGGAGGGTCCTGGGATCTGTATTTTAATAAATTCCTGGTTGATTCTGATGCTCAGCCACATCTGGAAACATAAGACTAGACTGACTTCTAAGACCTCTTGCAGTGTGACTATTTCCAGATTCTCTGTTGCCTTTCATTGCCCATGGTGACGCCATCACCTTGGTCTGGGAGTCTTTCTCTGCAGTGTTTTGCGTTTCCATTTCTCCTTCTTTTCCACCTCCTGAGCCAACGTACAAGCCCTGAATCAGGTCCTTATTACTTTGTGCCAAGATTAGAAATGACATTGAAGGTGGTTATATACACAGACTCTGGAGTGAGTCTGGGTTCAAAAACTGGCTCCGCCCTTTACTAGCAGTGTTACCATCAATCATGTATCTTCTCTGAATCTCTATATCTTCAACTATAAAATGAGAATGATAATAAAAGTATCTATCATGTGGGGAATGTGCAGATTAAAGGAGTTAATACACGTAAAGATCTTAAAATGGTATCTGGCACAGGGTAAGCCCTCAATAAAAGTTATCTAATAGTAGTAATAGTAATAATAAATAATAGCAAATATTTGCTATTATTATTATAGTTCTCGTTACTTCAACAGCCTCCTGGAGGAGTATGGGAATTTGAAAGAGAGAGCCTATTGACAAGCTCTCTTCTAATTCAGTTCTCTTCACACCAGAGTGCTAAAATAATCTGCTTGCACCATTTCATCACATTCTCCACTGCTCAAGAATGTGCAGTGGTTCCTTTTGCATGTGTTGAGGAAATAACTCATCAAATGCTCATGGAAATGTCAGTGGTATGAGGCATTTGCTTTATTTGGAAAAGCAGCCATTTCCCTTTCTTTCTGTTCCACTGTAGTCGGTCTTTGACGGTACTTAGGAAGTGTCTTAGTAAATTGTATCAGTCAAGATTCTGTTTCAGCTTCTTTAACAGAGACCAAATAACAATGTTTGAAACAAGGTAGAAGTTTATTTCTCTCTCACTTAACACCAAGAATCTAGGCAACCTTGGAGGTCAAGTGGCTGTGTTTCATAAAGTCAGACCCTGGTACCATCCCTCTTGTTGCTGTACCATTCTCTAGAGCAGGGGTCAGCAAACTTTTCTATAAAGAGCCAGAGAGTAAATATTTTAGGTTTGGTGGGGCCGAATGGTCTCTGATGCAACTACTCGACTCTGCTATTGGAGCATAAAAGCAGCCATGGGCAATACAAAAATGAATGAGTGTGGTTATCTTCCAGTAAAACTTTATTTAGGGACACTGGAAATTTGAATTTCATATAATTTTCATGGGTTGCAAATGGCTGTCCTTTTTAATTTTTGAACCATTTAAATATATAAAAACCATCCTTAGCTTGTGAGCCATATAAAAACAAGTGGTGAATTTGGCCCACGGACCATAGTTTGCTGATTCCTGTTGCAGGGGGTTACTCAAATCTGCAAGATCAAATATGGTTCACCACCATACCCACATCCCAGCCCCAAAGAGATGGGGACAGAGGCAGCAAATGACAATCATCTTCCTTTAAATGGATTTAGAATTTACCTGCATTGCTTCTGCTCACGTTCTATTGGCCAATGCACAGTCAAATGGCCATGCCTATTTTCAGGGGTATATGGGAAATATAGTCTCTAGCTGGACTTCCATGTGTCTAGCTGAAATTTGAGGGGTTTTAATATCAAACAGGGAAAAGAAGAGTATGGATATTCAGAGGCAGTTAGCAATCTCTGCCATAGCAGTTGGGAATTGAATTGGAATAATGACAGAAAGATTATCTCCTAGACTTGGGGTCCCTTTGAAGTTTATCTTCTCATCATAGCCAGAAATAAGATCTATGAGCTCAGTGACTATAAAACAAATCCCCTTTACTGTCCATGAAGACATGAAGGTTGTAGGACTCAGGTAGAGGGAGAAGGTTGCTGGTCATATGACTGTCAACCATCACTGCAGAAGGTAGTCAGTGTTGTCAAACTTTGTGATGAATAATTGTCATTTAACATGAAAAAGTGGATTCAGAATTCAGAAGCAAAGTTCTTTTTGCTATTTTTTTTATTCCTCCATTTGCATTTTTAAGTTAAAAATTGTTGGTATCCGGTAAACTTTAATATACTCCAACATCCCTTGTTTAGATATTAATATTGAGACTGGCTACCTGACCCCCAGCTCCAAATTTTCAGCTCATATTGGAAGAAGAAGCAAGGGCACGTGGATGCCCACCCGTTCTGTTCTTCGAATCAGGAAAATAAGAGTGCTATAGATAGATTCAACCTGTAAACTTTCAATCTTACCTTTCAATCTTTTACCTTTACAAGAGGTAAAGATCTTTTTTCTTAACCAAGGTACATTACTCTGAAAAAGCTGAGCTCCTATTGGTAAGGGGAAGTTGTTGGATGGACGGCGAGCTGTCTCTATCCTGTCCCAGTCAATTGTTGAAACAGATTTATTGAGCACCTACCATGTGCAGGACACTTCACTGAGCCTTAGGAAGGCAAAAATTAATAATATAAAGCATCTACTATTGAGGAGTTAATAGTCTGGGGGGGGGAGACAGATTAGCAAACACATGACACTTGCTTAGTGTGATAATAGAAGCATGTGTAAAGGATAGAAAAAGTTGAAAGCAAATAATGATTGAACCTGTCTTTGGGAAGGTGAAAAAGGAGGTCAGAGAAGAATTAGCAGAAACCCTGGAAGGAGCATAGCATCATCTTCCTCCCAGAGGCTAGAATCTGGTTGTGAATGGAGTAGCATTCCATCCTGCATGTATGTGATAGAAAAGTTTTATCTGATATGAAAATGATCACTCAAATGTCTGAGAAAAGTGTGTGTGGGTGTGCGGGTGTGTACTCTCACATGCACACATCGCCGGTACCCAGGGCTATACCATTTCCCCCAGGAGTCTGAGTTGTACTGCCTGCATTTGGTTTAATGGGTATTTATTAATCATGGTGTAAGCGCTTCTCCCAGCCACAGGGCCATTTTCAGAAGCCTTTGTCAAAAAATACAATTTGTACGTATATAAAAATATGCATGGAGTATATATGCTCATTTCTCGTATTTGGTGCTCATTTGGTACGAGGTAAAATTACATGCATTTCTTAGGGTATGGGGGAACATATGCTGGGAAATTACCTTTTTTATTTCTCAAAATTAAACGTCTTGGCTGTTGTTACTTGGCAGTATTTCTTTTTGATTAACCCGAATGCTGCCTGTGTTTGCATATTGGGCTTAGGACTCATAAACCCCCAACAAGCATGAAAAGCAAGAAGTCGAAGGCTTGGAGAGCATGGAAACACTGAGAGATGACAGGCTTTTGCGGCAGTTGGAAGCTGGGGAATAGATAATTACATCATTGTCTCTCATTCTGTTCCCACGTGGACTTGCTTAAATGTCATTTCCAACTGCAGGTTCTCACTCTTTCCTACCTCGGAAACCTTATGCAACCTGTGCTCAGATCATGAGAGTGGCACCTGGCCCAGAGAGCGCTCCATAGGGAATTCCTATTCAGGCATCACCGGTCTTGACCTGGCTATTGTTGTTTGTGATACTTACTGGTAAAGTTTCTCAATCAATACAACATCAGCCCGAGTTGCTCCTGGGAATGGAAGCCTGCAGCAGCGTACTTAATCTTGGAGCCAGCTTGTGCTCTCTGCTCAGCTGCTAAACTGGGTAGTTGGCCTACTTGATGTGGCATTATTGCTGCTGAGGTCAGATGTGAGCGGCTGGGTGAATGCTGATGAATGGCTGTTTGTGATGAAGCGCCTCTCCCGCCCATAGAGAGACGTTTACTAATGATAGACCATAACTGCACTCACACAAAGATCTGTTGCCGCTCGAATGTGGGTCTTCTGAGTTGGAGGTGTAGAAGGACTGGCATTATTACGGAAGGAAGCTTTGAAAGTGGTGGTTTTTTTGGATTAAACATAGAAAGGGTGGGGAGAAGCGTGGGGACTGTTGCAGTATTTTAAACGATGGCAAATGAAATTTTCTCTCCCTGCTTAGAGAAGGCAGCTGTTACACACACGCTCCATGACTTCACATTGTCTTTTCTCTTCCCATCTACCCTTTGTTTTAGCAAGACTTCTAGACAGTCTGGAGAAAAATAAATGGGAAATGATTTTAATTTTATTAAAATGGACCATTATGATATGTTCATCATGGAAGGAGTAATTATTCAGAATGTGAAGCATGGATTTGGCAGTTAACACTCACTAATATGAGGCAAAATTAATATCTAAATAATAATTGAACATGGCATTTACCCCCTATTGTTTAGAATATAACACTCTGAAGCCTGAATAATTCTAAAATGGTCGTCCTGTAAGAGGTTGCAGTGCATTATTTATCCAGCTATTTCCTGTTCAGTCCAATCCTTTTTTTAGTAATCAGACAAAGAAAAAATAAAAATGCTTGGCATGACCTAAATATTCTGTCTGTTATAAATGAAGGCAGGTTTCTCTGTAAATAAATAGACTGCAAGATATTGTCAAGACAATAATCAAAAGTGTAACTGCAGGGTTCAGGTAGAATCTATACCAAATCAGATGGCTTCATTAAATACTTGATTACATGACAATTATCTAATAGGAGAGTGATAATGGACTTTTCGCAGGTGTTATTAGCTTACCAAGCCTATGGAGTGTGCATTTAAGAAAGGTCTGTGAATAGTAGTTGCATGTTTTGGACAGAGTCCCCGATTTATTCATTTTCTAGCCCAGAACTTAGCACAGTGCCTCATGCAAAGAAGGTCTCCTGTAAGTATGTATGGAATGAATGGAATGAAAAGGAAAATGAAATGAAGTAGAAGGTGGTTCTGGGAGTAAAAGAACCCATGCTCTTCCAACTCTGCAAGGTTATATTTTTCCATCTCCCTAATGCTGAGGATTAGGCTATACTAATGACGTCACACCACTAATGTTTTGCCTGAATGCTGTGAAATAATTTTTTCAAATATTTCAATTCACCTTTATGATCGTACTTGTTTGTATGGCAACCATTCCTTACCAGTGTGCAAAGATCATTTGGCTTTTGCATTTTCCATGACTGATACAGTCTTTTTAAATGCACTCCAAACCTCCTATATGGCCAAGGCAGAGTGGGCATGGGGAACACCTAAATCCAAATTGTTAAATTTAGTCCCAAGCAACAATTTCAATAGACTATTTAGGTATTGCAGACTTTCTGATTTTCTGTTTCTTCTTCTGTGCCCCTCAGGTAGAGCTTTGTGGGTGTCTGGAGAGAAGGGTTTCCTCAACCTCTTGGTGGTGAGGAAGAAGGTATTTTGGCTGACTGGCTCAGGTCATTGCATTGCCCTCAAGTACCTGAGAAATGGATATTCTGTGTCCTCCAAATCTCTGGGTGTCCTGATGGCATCCAGTGCTAACTTCTGCAGCAGTTTTGAACTTGTGGTCTCTTCATTTGGCCCCATCTCTGTCTGGTGGATTGGCTCCAGCTCGATCTTGTAGACTCTGTGCTTGCATCAAAGCCTGGCTGTTCTTTCCGTTTTTTACCAGCCCAGGAAGCCTCCCCTATATATCGTGCTGTCAGGGGCTCCTCAGCCTCCACTGTGGGGATCTTCCACATGGGACCCCTGTATTGGCACAGGCCCTCTTGGGGTGCAGAAGAGATCGTGTGGGGCTGGCTCTTCCAGGCATGGGCGATTCAGGAGTGCTAACTCAGGTGCTTTCTTTGGCCAACAGCTGCAGCTGTAAAGACATCCTGTGAGGGGATCTGCTTCCCAAAGCTCACATAAAAACTGGAGAGAACACCTCTCTGCTTTTGACTTCCCTAAACCTATCTTCCATGCAGAATGGGGCACTCAGAAGATGTATATCTCTTCCCCTTACCTCCAGCCTCCTCTTTCCCAGTAAGCCCTCAAAACATGCAGGATGAAGACTGTTCCCTCTCCCAGACATAGAGCTTCTTCTCCTCCTTCCCAGCTGTCATTCCCTGTGTTTCCCTGAATCTATAATAGTGATACAGTGGGGGAGAATACAAGTGAAGGGAAGGAGGAATAATAAACTTAACAATTTTTGACATATTATCCCCCTGATATGTAACTTCTTTGTTTCACTTCTCTTCTCTCTGGTTGCAGTATTTTTCCTGCACACCTTAGTAATGCACAGCCAAATCCCTGGTTGAACCTGAGTTCTGGGTTCCCTGTAACATTTGGCATCATATGAAGTGCAGTGATTTGAATGATGGCTTTCAAAAAGATGTGTCCACATCTCGGAAACTGTGAATGTTCTCCTATTTGGGAAAAGGATCTGTGTAGATATAATGAAGCTAAGGATCTCAGGATGAGATCATTCTGGATTATCCGGGTGCACAGAGAAAACATAGAGAAGGCATAAGGTCATGTGAAGATGGAGGCAGAGATTGGAGTAAGTGGCCAGAGGCCAAGGAATGCCAACAGCCTGTAGAAGCTGGAAAAGGCAAGAAATGAGTCTTCCTACAGCCTCTGCTGCTAACACCTTGATTTCAGACCTCCAACCCCCAAAACTACAAGAGAATAAATTTTTGTTGTTTTAAGCCTCTCAATTTGTGGTAATTTGTTACAGCAGCCACAGGAAACTGATAATTGAGGTGATGTCAAGTTGGCTTCCCCAGCCGTCATTCTTTGATTATGAACTTTGTGAGAGGTCAACAAATCCGTTCTGACTGGTGTCCGTGCAATGTTTCTCAATTGCTTCCCTATGCTATTTAGTTTTCCTCAGGAATATCCTTATTATTAATTTTACAAACATTTACTGAGCATTTACTAGGTGCCAAACATAGGAGACAAAAGTAAAGATGACCCCGTCCTTTCCCTTCAAGAGATTACATGCCTGTGTCTATTTGTGTAAGAACACAGTGACGTGTCTTTAGTTTACTCTGGAGTTGGGATTCCAAATGGACCTCTTTTTATGCCTCTTTTCCCATCCAGCAGAGTAATGTCTATACCGATCTGAACCAAAACATTTCAATGATTTTCATGCCAGCCCAGTTTTCAATCCTTCTTCCCAGGATCATCAAATTATTCCCTGTTTTCTAACACCAACTTCCCAGAATAACAATAATAAGGACAAATATCTCTAGATAATAAGATAACCTGGGAATTAAAGCATGTACCAGCATTCATTTTGCAGTGATTAGGCTGTGTTGGCTGGACTAGGCTGGATAACAAGTACTAATCAAGGTACACAAATGCAGATTAGTGCAATTCTGGGACTATCCGTGGGAACCTTCAGAGATCACCAAGATCATTAAGTTCAAACACAGATTTGGTCTTAGGCACATCTTTAATTTATCAAGAGCTCTGTGAGGGCTGAGTTTACGTGATAAACTGCATCCTTTTGGATCTCCAGGGTGCACTTGGGACCATGGGGCAAGAATTATGGATGGATGTGGGTATTGGGTGATCTTAATACAAAGAGAAATGAAGGCCAAAAAGCCAAATATCCAGTGATTCTAAATATATTTTTAAAGATAGCAAGAAACTGAGAATCTAGAACTGAGCCAGTGATCCAAGCCACCTCTTGCTTCCAAGAGAGAAAGGATTGCACAGAAGAAAGAGCTTTGGAGTAAAGCAGACTTGGCTTTAACTCAGGCTCCAACACATAATTTGGGGCAAGTGCCCTCTGTGCTTCAGTTTTGTCACCTGAAAAACTGAGAAACCATTACTTACCTTTTAAGCTTATTAAATTAGTAAAACTAGCATTTGTAAAATGCCTGACACCATGCCTGGCCCTTAGTGGTCAATTGATGAGAGAAAACTGTTTTTATTATTCCCCATCTTACTCCTGTTTGTTTTAATTGAACAGCAGGAAACAAGGAATGTCAGATGAACACTTGTACTGATACAGAGAGTGGGAGCCTTTTTGTAAGGAAAAAGGGGGTAAAAATGAGAGATAAGGGCCAATCAGCCAAGAGGCATCCGAGTGTACAGGCAGTTGCTGAGCCTGGCATAGGAGTCAGGAAACCTGGGTTTTTGCCCAGATCCTGCTCATCTACTGGGTGACCCGGGGGGAATAATGTAATGCCCTGTGTCTCAGATTCCTCATTAATAAAGTGTAGGATTTGAACTAAATTAGTATTCTTAAATACCCATCTGAGAACTAATGCTAGTTCATGACCAAGTTTTCATTGGTATATATTAAACTAAGAAAAATAAGGGGACTCAAGGCAGTTTTTCATTGCACTAAACTGATCACATTCAAGAGACTGCCTCTAGGGAGTTCCCATTGTGGTGCAGTGGTTAATGGGTCCGGCTAGGATTCATGGGGTTGCAGGTTTGATCCTGGGCCTCGCTTGGTGGGTTAAGGATCTGGTGTTGGCTGTGGTGTAGGCCACAGATGCGGCTTGGCTTCCACTTAGATCCCTAGCCTGGGAACCCCCATATGCCGCAGGAAGCAGCCCTAGAAAAGGCAAAAAGACAAAAAAGAAATGTTTCAAAAAAAAGAGAACTGCCTTTAATCTGAAATTGTATTTGTCCTGAGTTTTGATATTATGAAGTCCTTTCTTTTAAGAAATGGTGGTGATAGTAGACAGCAACTGCATCTTGGCAAAATAGAACGAAATATGGGGGGGGGACCTTATAACTGTCCCAAAGTTGTTGGTCTTTTTCTTTTTTAAACTCATTGAACCATAAAATCCTGAGACTTGGGAACCACTGAGCTAGATGATCTCAAGTGCTTTTTATCTGTAAAAGCTCTGGCCCTACATAGTACCACTAATAATATTTTTTCTCTTCAGTCACTTGCTGGAATGAGGAGGACTTGATCCAAGACAATATAAAGTAGGGGTTTCAGGTATCAGAGAAGTATGATTTGAGAAGGGAGTGCTGAAGCTCGTGTGTCAGAAAAGAGGCAGAGCTATTGGTAGTGCGGTGGCCATGTGGGGAGAAAGGTCCTGAGATCTAGAAATAAGACCTGTCCATCATGGTTGAACTGCTCTTTGGAGGTAGAGATAACTTGAGATAAAATTTTCCACTTTTTAAAAATTTTGCCAAGATGCAGTTGCCATCTACCATCCCCATCATTTCTCAAAAGAAAGATCATTATAACATCAGAAAGTGAGGAAAGACATGATCTCAGAGCAAAAGACAGTCTTTTGAATGTCATCAGGTTAGTGATGTGAAAACCTACAAATGGTGCAAAGAACCCCATCTGGTCCATTCATAGCATGGTGTCCAGAGGACATGTGGGCAGGTGACCCAGGAGAGTCCAACCAGAAAGCAGGACTCTATCTGCTAAGTCAAGAGAGGAGGGTGGCAGGAAATCTCAGAGCAGGGAGCTGGGACTAAGCCAGCATCAGAGAGGCTTAGCAGCTGGATGTGATGTTCTCAGGAACTTGCCTCTAGTCCTGGGGAGGGGCAGATGGATGGATGATAAGAATAAGGTGGGACCCCATTCCGGGAGAACCTGGGGAAAAAACCTGGTTATTAAGCTGATAAATCAGGCACAAAGTTTCAAGAATACGAACCAGTTACTCAAACTGTGAGACAAGAGCATGGAACTGAGATTCAGGATCAGAGTGATACTGAGCTTTGGAACTAGGGCTACTCCAAGGTCTCAAACCTGATCACCGTATTCAGATCATCACTGACTATGTTCCACCCCTAGACTGTGATATCATTTCACGGGCTTTGTCCTAGATGTTGGCATTTTAAAATAAAGCTCTCTCAGGTGTGCAACCAGGATTGAGAGCCCTGGGCTATTCACAGCCTCCGTGGAAAGGACAGACTCTGAGGTGACAGGAGAAAACCGAGATCTGGGTGGGTCTACAGGTGAACACCAGGCTGTCCTGACAGTGGGGGAAGTAAATGCAAAGGAGGAGAAGAGGCAGCAGGAGGGTATTGAGCACATGTGCAGGAGTTGCTCTGTGGCTGTCTGGACAGGCTCAGGGAGAAACTAGCTTGCTGAAAATTTCAGAGGTCTTTGCTATTCACTGGTATAAGCTAACACCCTGTTGGGGAGCACTGGCTTAGCAAATATAGCTTTGTGTGTGTTAATTGCTTCAGTAGATGTAAGAAGCATGACAGGTATTCACTCAAGCAGAAAGAGCAGAATTTCTCAGATATCTTCCACTCATTTTATTCAAAATTGAAAGGACATTCTGCCATCAGCTGGGGCATTCTGCTCTGCACAGGAAACCCCAAACCTTTATTACCAGCCTGAAGGTCTTAAGCTGGAAACCTGAAGAAATAGGCATAGCACTGGTCATTTCTACTGTTAGAAGTCAAATATTGAATTCTGATTTGAAACCATAGCAATAAAAAGGTCAGGTGAACTTTTTTTGCTTTAGTTAGTTTTGCCAAGCAAAGGAAAGACACCCCAGAGACCATTAGAAGATCTTGAGAACCTTTCGGTGGGAGATGTATGATATCAAATACGAAAATAATAATAACAACAGTAGGAGTCAACATTTACTAAGTGCTTACAGTCTTAGTCATCACAGGCTGTTATAACAAAATACCACAGATTGGGTAGCTTACTCAATAGAAATGTATGATTCACTGTTCTGGAGGCTGGGAAGTCCAAGATCAAGGTGCCTGCGCATTTGGTTTCTGGTGAGAGCTTTCTTCCTGGCTCTTCGATGGCTGCCTTCTCACTATGTCTTCCTAAGGCAGAAAGAGAGGAGTCACCTGGCTGGTGTCCTTTCTTATAAGGACACAAATGCCATCAGAACCTGTTATGACCCATTGTTGTGACCTCCTTTAACTCTTTAATTCCTTCCTTATAGGCCCTATCTCCTAACATAGGCTTCAACATCTGAGAGTTGTTTTTATTTTTTATTTTTTGGAGGGGGCGTGCACAATTCAGTGTATAGCACTTCCTCTGTGCTGGCATTTTTGTTTTAATTTAATAGCTGCAGCCATGGCATATGAAAGTTCCCAGGCCAGGGACTGAATCCGAGCCACAGCCGTGACTCATGCTGCAGCTGCAGCAACCCTGGATCCTTTAACCCACTGTGCCGGGCTGGGGATCGAACCCATACCTCCAGAGCGACTCAAGCCACTGCAGTCAGATTCTTCATGCACTGTGCCACAGAAGGAACTCCCATGCTAGCTTTTTATTTATTCATTTAAAAAAAAATTTTTTTGTCTTTTGTCTTTTTTTGTTGTTGTTGTTGTTGCTGCTATTTCTTGGGCCGCTCCCGCGGCATATGGAGGTTCCCAGGCTAGGGGTTGAATCGGAGCTGTAGCCACCGGCCTACGCCAGAGCCATAGCAACGCGGGATCCGAGCCACGTCTGCAGCCTACACCACAGCTCACGGCAACGCCAGATCGTTAACCCACTGAGCAAGGGCAGGGACCGAACCCGCAACCTCATGGTTCCTAGTCGGATTCGTTAACCACTGCGCCACGACGGGAACTCCCCCATGCTAGCTTTTTAAAAATAACTTTATACATGTTAGATAATTTAATCTTTATAATCCTGTGAGAAAGATACTTTAATTATCCCTATTTTATAAGAAAGGAAACAGGTGCTCAGAGAAGTTAAGCATCCTGCCCAAGGTCACATGGCTGTCAGTAATCTATTTTAAATATCATGTGTATGAAGAAATGAAGAGATGGACACACTGCTAATACTTCCCCTCACCCTTGTAGAATATGTTCTCTTGGATGTGTCGAATTCCCCCAGGACTCTAAATAGCTACCATGCTCTGACACCTATGATTAGAAGGCCAGCGCTGGAGATATTTGTCCCTTATACCCTCTCTCTTTACAGTGAACCAAAAGCTCGATTCAAAAGTACAGTCTCACATTTGTTAATACTCTTAGGTCAGTTCTGCATCACTTACGTATTGAACCTACACTTATTATCAAACACTGAGACCTTTTTCTCTTCTTAAAGAGTTTGAGGAAGCCGGACATATTTATAAATAATTGCAGTGCAGTGGAATGTGTTGTATGTTGATATCATGCAAACAATACGATGATAATTGTAATCATAAATGTCCAGTATATCAAGAAGTGAAGCTGTGGAAGCCCTGCTAACATTTTCCCTGATCCTTGTAGAACAAGTCCTCTCTTGGTTATGCCAAATTCCCTGAGGACTCTAAACAGCTGATGAGCTCTGACACCCACGATAAGGTTACCGAGACCTTGTGCTTCTCCCAGTAAGTATTCTTACTAATAATTACATTAAGAACCAAAACATACGATAAGCTCATCATGTGCCTGGAATCATGCTAAGTGCTTCCAATACATTACGTTCTCACTGGACTCACTGAACTCCTAGGAGTTCTGAAGTATTTTCATTCTCATTTTTGAAGAGAAACCTGAGACTTAGTTATTAAGTACTCTATTCAAGGACACGTGGCTAAATGAGTTCCAGTCAAAGCCAGGAGTTGAAATGAGGCTTAAAGCAAGGCAGTTTGATTTTTCAGTGCCCACTCGTAAGTCTCAGAACATGCCAAGTTCTGATCATCACATTTAGGTAGTACGAGTACTCCATTGACTTCCTGAAACAGTAGCAGGGAAGAGGTGGGGGCATTATCTCACACGCCTATCTCTAAATTACTTTTAATTGTTTTGTCATTTTTGACTTAAGTACAAATGGGGATTTTTGCCATGAAAATTGTGCCTTCTGTTTCTGACAATTCTCATGCTTGTTGGGAAACCCCCTTTTGTATGCTTTATATTTTGAGATTACAAAAAAATAATTCCTTACAGATGCAAATTCATTCCTTCAAAGAGTAATGAACAGGACTTGACATTTGCCTGAAAGAGCTCACAGCCACTCCTCTCTAAACACTGTAGACTTTTCCATTAGAAATTACATATATAAAATGTTTGGAAATAAATGATAAATGATAGTAGTTATTATGCAGAAAGAAATACCTCAATGGCAATGATTATCATATTTAAAATGTTTCAAATTTCATTGTTGTCTGTCTGGTCTAGCATGCCAGGACTGGATCTCTATATCCTCTGAGAGAAATCTTTAAAGTTAGTATGGAAGAGAATATCTAGCTTGGGCAGGATGAAAAGGGATTTCTAGGCAAAATCTGTATCAGGTTATGTTATTCTGAGAATATACATCTCTTTCTCTCTCTCTCTCTCTCTCACACACACACACTCAGAGAGAAATCCTTAGCTTATAATAGGCAGATACCTATGAATGGGTTAAAAATAAACACAAGCCCTCAGGAAAAAAGGCCGAAACAGTAATGACAGTTTTGAAGTATCCAGTACCTGTTGTGACAGGAATAACAAATTAATTGGGACTATAACGGATTCTTTGTAAAGGTGAAGTAAACACACTTGACTGTATATTTTTCACCATCAGTTAAGTCTCAATTGGTTCTAAAAATAAACAGAAGACATTGAACAGTTTTAATGGATTCTGACACCTAGGTATTATGCTGTCACTCCAGTATAAATGAATCATAACTTTGGACTGCACCTAGGAATTACTACACATTTGGAGAAAATTTATGGTGCACCAAGCTTTGAATCATGATGTGATATCAAAACTAAAGTCAAAAGAGGAAAAAAGCTGGGCATAAATTATTATCCTCAATCCCATATGTATCTTCCAGAGCAACAGGTAAAGGTTTGAGGATTTAGGAGTACTGCCAATAATTATCATGGGTGCTGAAGCAAATTTACCCTTCTGAAAGTAGCTTGTAATAATAATAAAAAAATTCCAGCAGAAGGTCAATCTTGTACATGTGACAGAGATGTTTCATTTCTCCTTTGTGTGTGTGTCCCTCTGTCCAGCTAGACTCCTCTTGAGAGCATGAACAGTTCTGCACTCTTAGGTACCTCTCAGGGGCCACACATTTCTATTTTCATTAAAAGGACTGGTCTTGGGACCAGTTCATTCGCTAAATAGACGACTGTCGTAACCATAATCAGTCAAGCTCACTGTTCCCAGTGACATAGACAAAAATCTGTACTTCTTTTCAGTGAACAATTGGCATGGTCTAGACATTGCCTTGAAGTCTGTACTAATTGTGGAAGACAGACAGAGGATATGCCATTTTGAAAAGAGAACTCTCTGAATGGATAATGTGATATGTTTGAGACTCCAAATGTATCACTAGAAGATTGTTAAATGTCCATATTTGGTTGAAATATTAGGTTTTAAAGAAAACAGTGCCAGAATTCCCTGGTGGCACAGTGGGTTAAGGATACAGCACTGGGTCACTGCTGTGGCACGGGTTCAGTCCCTGGCCTAGGAACTTCTGCATGCCACGGGCATGGCCAAACATATAAAGAGCACAGTGCCTATAGATACCAGATTCAGACACCAGGAGAACATTTTTATGAAGTGTTTGTACTGCATGATAGAAATAAAAATACTATACATTTGTATGGCATTTAGCATTTTTTAAAAGCACTTTCATCAATAAAACTTTATTCTCTCTTCAGTACAGCAATAGGGCTGGCATATTTTGCCATTTTACAGGTAAAGAACTGGAGACAGAAAGGTTAACTCAGTGAAGAAATAGATATTAGAATGCTGGTCTTTGCTTGTTGGACCAGTAGACTTTCTAGTTTATTTATTTTACCTTTGGAAAAATAGAGCACAATCTAACTTTTGCTTGATGCTGTACATTTTGGCAGACAAGGCAGGTAGGCTTATTCTCATCTTATAGAAAAGAAAACTAGTGATCTGAGAGAGAAAGTGAATTGTCCATGTTTGCTTGGCTAGTAAGTGGTTAAAATCAGCAAGAGAAACTCCTGCTTTTCCCAAAAGCCTTCACATGCATTGGCTCCTGAAATCTGGCCTGTTACATCAGGCCACTCTCTTCTCACCAGTTTACTACATTCTCATGGTTCCAAACAACCCTGTTAGTTAAGTCATTGAGTTGGTTACATTTTCTCTGAGAAACTTAACAACCTGCCACAGCTGAGGCCCTGCATCCTGGAATACTGGTTGAAGGCTAACCAAACATAACCTTTTTCAGTTGGCTTATAAGTTGATACTCTCTGATGTTTGAAGAAAAACATGCCAAGAAGGTCCTCATCTTTTTTTTTTTTGTCTTTTTGCCTTTTCTAGGTCCGCTTCCCCAGGGCATATGGAGGTTCCCAGGCTAGGGGGTCTAATCGGAGCTGTAGCCACCGACCTATGTTACAGCCACAGCAACGCAGGATCTGAGCCGCATCTGTGACCTACAGCACAGCTCACGGCAATGTCGGATCCTTAACCCACTGAGCAAGGGCAGGGATCGAACCAGCAACCTCATGGTTCTTAGTCAGACTCGTTAACCACTGCGCCAAGATAGGAACTCCCCAAGGTCCTCATCTTTTAATGATAAATCTTTCAACTATCAGACAAGTTAAGATGTCTTTAAATAAAGGTCTACGTGTCTTTGTGATAAGTAGCTGGTTTGGGTTCTGGCCCGACCCAGAGGAGGAGACAAATTCCACACAGGGAGGGAGAGTGAGAATAACGCCTGGAGAAATGGTGGGGTGTGTGAGGTCAGAAATAGAAATGACTAGAAAGAGGCAGAATGGAGCACCCCCACCTCCCCACCCCCTGCCCCAGGGCACCGGGCCAGCCCCGGGGAACTCTTCCCATCACCCTGGCCTTGTACACAAGCTGGTGTGGGGACACTGTGGGTGTTTGCTGCCTCCTCGCTTCCAGGCTGCCATTTTGATACCCGCGTCCTGAAATGGCATCTACTTGTTTGCGATGTTCACTGGAACTTCTGGGCTTAATCCATCCCTTATGGCTACGTGTGCAGTTTCAGTTTCGATGCCAGCCTCTCCGCATTGACCTTGTACAGTTATAAATGTTTTAACGTCCATAAAAAAATAAAAACGTGTGCTCCCATAAAGAGCAGCAAACAGAAAACACAGTAAGTAGTAGGAAGATTTGAGGCCGTGCAACACTAGTCTCCATAAGGCCGACGTTTCTGTGAGCTTCCACCGCATCCCTGAAGTTTAATGGCTGTGAATACGGTTATCGCTGGCTTTTTAGAGGGCATTATATTAGTGTGACCGTCGGTAAGTACCGAACTCGCATTTTTATTTCTACTGCGAAAGAGATCGTTTCCTATGCTCCTTTAGAAAGGGAAATGGGGCTTTGCAGCTTTTTTAACCCTCTGGAAAATAAACTGCAGCTGCAGTATCAGTATTCACAGTCCACCCGCTTCTGAGGCTTTCCGAGCTTTACTTCTGTTAGGAAAATGTGCTGTTGATGCTCAAGCGCAAGTTTCCTGGTGTTTTTGTTTTTAAGATTAAAAAACACTGGAGAGGGAAAACAAAGCTTTTAAAGCTTCGTAAAAGGTTGTGAGTTCACTCCTTTCTGTTTCTCAGGGTTATAAACAGGGTTCCAGAAAAGGCTCCATCTCAGAGCTGAGAGAGCAGGCAGATATTTAAAGGGGTAGCACCTTAACTTGTCAATTTTGAGAATACCAAATGATCCTGGAGGTTTTTTATTCCTTTAATCAGCTGTAATTTTCAGCTCTGATGCTGTCTGACAGGCTTCATCTCAACCCCCCTGCAGCATTGCTCCTCTGACTTCTTCGCTGAGAGATACAAATAAGGGGGAGGGGAGCTGAAAACTGAACTGACAGCATAAATTGGATGGGATCTCACCAACCTATTGTACTGGTGCCGCAGTCGGAGGGGGTGAAGGGGAAGGGTTGCAAGGATGCCCGCTTCATGGAGGAGGGTCCCACGCCAAGACTTTTTACATTTTTTCTCTTTTTTTTCCTCTCTCTCTCCTCTCTTCCTCCTTCCTTCTCTTTCTCATCAGTTTTTAAACCCATTTCTGTCCTTCTTACCTTTCTTTGGATAATAGGCACACACATTTTGGATACAGGAGAAAATGTGATAGGCGCATATGCGCATATGCATATCCATGCACACACGCATATATGTACATATATGCTAACTCATACAGAGAGAGACAAGCACATACGCGTACACACTTACAGCGGAATTAATAACTTGTGCATTGAACAACAACAATAATAGTAGTAGTGGCTACTAGTTATACAGGGCTGTGTACCAGCCACTGTGGTCAGTGCTTAACAAAGCATCATCTCAATCCTCAGATCATCTCTGTGAGGCTCCTTTTACAGATAAGGAAGCTGACATAAACCTTGGTTGCGAATGAAAAAGAGACCAGGTCCAGAGGTCCATGGCTTCCAGGTCAGAAATGGCCCTGCTTTAAATTATTCTTATTCTCAGTTTTATCTACAAGAGGTAATTCCCCCTAAACACTGACTTTCAGCAGTTGGAGTTTGCGAGGAGTCATATAGGGGCTGGTGCCCTGACGGAGCTGTGTCTCAGAGACGGGGACCAGAGTTGCTCCCAGCCAGGACCAAAGGCACCTTCACATCACTGCACCTTCATCTAGGTGGGGAGTTGGGGGGGTATAAAAAAAAATGTGGCCTTGAGCTTAGAGTATAGGGTCATCAGGACTGCCTTCCTATCAGGGATGCCAACATGAGAGAGGAGAGGTGATTCTGGGCATTTTTTTCTGAACTCGCACACTAAGAGGAGTCATCCCCTTGTTTTCAGGGCTACTCGTCAGAGAGTTGGAAGACCTATTTCCATCAAGTTGATATCCTAGTGCCAGTTTCCATACATATAATGCAGGACAATCTTCCAGCCTTTCTGCTTGCATAGGGCTTCAGGTCTTTCTAGGATAAGGTATCCTTGCCTTCCATATAATCAATACAGTTTATCCTTGAACAATGTGGGAGTTAGGAGGGGGGTGCCAGCACCCCCCCAACCCCCTCCCCACCACCCCAGGAAAAATCGTGAACCACCTTACAGTCTTTCCTCCTCTCCGAGGCTCTGTAGCCAAGGATCCATATTTATTGGAAAAAATTTAGGTATAAGTGGACCCTCTCAGTTCAAACCCAGGTTGTTTAAGGGTCAACTGTACACATGCTCTTAATTACTTCAAGTCATTTTTAGGAATTCTATGTTTGAATAATTTTTTTTAGAATGTTTGCTGCTTCTCTACCTTAGCTTCCTTATGGTAAAATGGAAATATAAATCACTTACTGTTTAGAAGAGATGCCCTAAGATGGTACTAAGAGGAAATTAATTTCAGGAATGAAATGGTTTCATGTATATATGAATGGCATATTCCTATTTGATTTGACTTTGTCATTGTATGGTTACAATCTACACTCTATTTCATAGGTAGGTCCATACGTATCATACACAGAATTGAATGGGGATATGAAAATAATATTTCTTTCTCACTTATGTGTAGTGATATTTTCTCTCCAGTCTTCATTCCCCTCCTCCTCCATCTCCCATCACGAAACAAAACCTAAACAAATAACCCCCCCCCAAAAAAAAACCCCAAGAAATTGTTTAGTGTTCCTATAAGATCTTTTCTAGGTTAAGTTCATACTTTAACAACTTGAGCACACACATCACTCATTTCCAAGATGCATGTATTTGCATTATGTCACATATCTTGCTTTTTCTACCTAAATGTATATGTATTTGAAAATTCCACCGTGTTGTACAATTTGCTGCTTATCAGCCGGGAGTAATTCATCCTTATTGAGGTATCTTCCCACTAAATTACAGTTCAAGGTCATTACTGACCCACTAGTTCAATCAAATCTAATGTAAGCTGGCACTAGAGACTCAAATCCTTCTGCTTAATGTTTCTAGTTTGAAATAATGCTGCATTTTTTAGCTACCAAACAATGTCAAAGTTGCAAAATACTACCTTGAAGCTGTAAAATAATAAAGTGGCTTTTTAGGGTCTTACACTTATAAAATGCCTGCGGAATCAGGTATAGGTGAGACCATCACACATCATGAAGAGAATTATGCTCTAGTATTATGGTAATTAACTACCTTCCCAAATAGCTTGTCAGACTTGTAACCCTTACATCAGGATTAGAATCCTTGAAATAACTGCAGTGTTTATGGTTCTAATTTGGTTTGCAATTGATTCTCCTAAAAACCATAAGCCAGAAAAGTGCTTATTTAACGGACCACAATATAGCCTTCATGGAGACTATTTTAAAATTACTCTGGTGTCCTACAAACTTCAAGTTCCTTTGTTTTCATAAATTATGAGAGGGAAATGTCACAAGTGCTCAGCGTCGTGGTGCCCCGGCTCTGCTGACAGCTGTATGATGCACACTCAGTGCAACTGGATGGGGGCTGAGAGTTTCATCAATAAATATGACTCTGATCGCTTCATGTTGATGGTCAAGGTAATGGCATTTAGTACCTTGGAAAGACACACCACGACCAGCCACATGTGGACCTGGGAGCTGAAATCCCCAGTGTGGAGCGCATCTCCTTCTTCTCTCTTGATAGAAAATTCACTCTTTATCGTTCTCACAATTCTTGATGATAATCTGTTTTTAATACAGTCATATTTCTCACTTAGGCTTTGCCACTGCATAAGGCTGCTCATATAGTGAATATAGCCTGTGGAAAGAAGAGTTGAAGAATATTGTTGATTACATTAAGAGGAGTATCTCACCTCCTAGCCAGTTTTAGCATGGGCGCGACCACTGCTCCTCTGAATCCCTAAAGACAATTAGATCAATGTTTTAAAATATAAGAAAAGCAGACCACAGAAGGCCAAGGAAACTAATCCTACATATAGGAAAAATCGTGTGAAATAAATCTCAAGGGCATGTTTTTTAGAAATCAATATTAAAACGTTTTGTGTGTGAATTAATTTAAAAATAAACTGCAGCTCTCCTTAGTAGCCAAGCTGCCCTACTTTATCAGTTTTTTCATTTACCTTTTATCCTTTATCTGCAGCTGTTTTTACCATGAAGGATATTTTGTGTGGACAGTAGATCCTAATGGTGTATATAACTAGCCTTTAAATTCATTAATTTCATTTATTAAAAAAAATACATCTGCTAACATTTTGCTCCTCTCACAATTTAGTAGTGTAGCATAATATGTAAAGTTGACAAATAAAGAGGTATTTTTCAGTAAATGGTGTGTTTTTTTAAAAAACAGATATGGATACTATAATAGATATGGAAATCTATACACACAGAGTAACTTTGGCTATTTTTATTTTTAGCCAGCTTTTCTCATTATGAAGCAATTCTTTTTAGACAATTCTCTGTCCATAAATGCTCTGCTTGGAAAATTTTTACAGTTAACATGAAATACCTAGGTTTAAAATGTCGCATAAAAAATTGTTTATATCTCCAATTTTTGCTTCAGGATATTCCAGTGTTGACTTACATAACATTTATTATTTAAATATCCACAGTCACCTTGACAGAATTTTCTGACTCTGAAATACGGTGATTAATTTGACTGTGAATATTTCCTTAAACCACAAAACACTGAAAGGCAGGAAATCTCAAAAATCCTTGCATTTGGGGAAACTCAGGGTGGTAAGTAGGTTAACATGTTACTGAAACTATAGGGAGATATAGTTTTTGACACGAATGTTAAAAACAAGGTCTTGCAGACATTTAAGCTTCATCTTTTTACCCTTTTGAATCTGTTTTTACACTGACCATAATTGAAATAATGTTAAAGTGTAACCAAAAGAATTCTCAGGGAAAATGTTAAAAGGGACTGATTTATGTATAAAAAGATCAAGAAAGGCTAATTTTTAAAATGCCCTATGCTCCCAGTATTAATTCTCAATCTCTGAAGAATTCATTTTATACTTATAACGACTGTCCTTTTTGTAAAGAAAATACCTTTTTCCTCATTTATCAACCAAACTCTAATGAGAAAATAAGAAATTTAATGTCAATGAATTATTCTTACTTTTTTTTTTTTTTTTCCCTCTCTGAAGACCTGGGAAAGAATTGGCTCCAGTTAATGCAGGACCACTTTATCTGTGTAAAAATATAACATGGTTAATAAAATGTGAGCTATGAATAAAAATGTAGCTATGGTGAAATACAAATGTGGGTACTGCTAAGGTGTAATACTGTACCCTCTTGTTGGTGAGTGGAGAAAAATATCCATGTGGAGTGGAGAAAATATCTATGATGCTCTCAGCAAATTCAGTTATATCAGAGGTGTTCTTTAGGAGGTTTTAGAGGCTCGAGATTTCAGACTTTAATGCCTGCACACAAACTGACTTTAAAAAGCAAAGATTTGAAACAGATAAAGCAACATTTTGCCTAAAGTTCATTCATCAAAGGGCTGCATATTTTGAAAAGGGTAAAAGTACTACTAAACCCATCAGGGATAAGTAAAGGCTATATACTATAGATTATTTTAATCCCCCAGCTAGATATAAAAGGGATAATTACATATTTGTGGTTGAAGCCATGTGGTGGAAAAATCAATACAACTTTTTTGTATGACACTTCATTAGTGTGAAAAATTTTAAAAGCTGAGAAGAACTGCCTTGCAATTAAATGCCTCTGCTACTGCAGCTCCAGTAATGGGTTTGTATTATTATCTAGTTTATTTGAAATAGTGGTTGCACTATAGAAGTAATTGGAAAACATTGATTATGCACTTGTATCTGGAAAGCCTGGCAAATCATTACAGGGCCCGGCAACAGTTAGTTAGCCTTACTAATGAAGCACTAATTGCTCTAAGTAGGTTAACATGTTAGTGAAACTATAGGGAGATAATAGTTTAGAAAATTCTGAAGTATTTCACCAAACATGCTTTTTCATTTAATATTCCAGAGATAGAAGACATGTAGGGTTTTTTTCCCTTTTGGTTTGTTTTGTTTATGATGTTCTCTGGGGGGGGAAATGTAACCTAAATTAAGTTCCCACATTCATTTGCCTTGAAACGACTCTGTTTCCTTTCAGGCTCTCTGCCTATTAGCCCAGGCACTTTTAGCAAATGGAACTTAGCCACTACCAGCACAGTTGCCCAGAACAGATTTTTGGGTCCTGCAGTTTGGACACTTCTGACTTATCTACCTGGGTTCAAGGGCTTTGTAATTCAGTCTATGCAAAATCCTCCTGCTGTGGAATCATCTTCCCATTGTCCTACTTACATAAAAATGTAATTTAAGATATCTGTCTATCTATATATAAAACTTGAAATTAATTGAATTAGTGGAACTTAATAGCACTTTACTAGCCAAAGTAGTACATTCCCCCACTGCCATTCTTGGGATATTTAGAAGGAAAAAAATAAAAACCAGTGTTGGAGACATTGCTACATATGTGCACCGGGAGACAAAGACAGGCATGCTCGTAGCAGCATTATCTGTAATATTAGCAAACAAACAAGTAAAAACACTAGAAACCACATTGACAGGAGGGTGGATAAATAATTGTTTTCTGTTCACACAGTGGAGTGTTATTCGGTAGGGGAATAGGAAGGGCATTCAGGCATGCACATTATGAATGAATTTTTGAGATAAAATGTTGAATGAGAAAAGAAAGTTTCAAAAGACTGCATATGATAACAGTTTATAAAGTCCCCCCCATAAGCAAAATGAAACAATTGTAGTGATATATACTTACATAACAAAAGCGTACTTTTAAAAATCCATGTGATGGTATATAAATACCAAGTTCCAAGATAGACGTTACCTCAGGAAGTGGGGTAGAAACGCAGAGGTGTCAAAGGCTTCAGTGGTGGTGTAGGTTTTGAATTGGGTAGTTATTTTAATATTACGATTTATAATTCAAATTTTATGTGACAGGTGTTCTTCTGTACATTACAACAAAACTTTTGAAAAGGAAAAATATCTTCCACCCCCATAAAAATTATATCATCTTGCCAAGTCAAATAACCAAGTCTACCCCCTTTGGTTTTCTAAGGAATTCAGAGAGAAAATGTTGCCACTTTAAAATTTTTGGGGTTTGTTGAGGGGGGCTAATGATGGAGACTGTAAATGTAAGAAACTAAAGATGAAAAATATTTTTCTTTAATTAAAAACAGAATCTTTGTAGAAGTTTTTACAAAGACAGTAATTAACTTTTGTCTGTTTACAATCCTTTCTTCAGTGAGTTATTCTCTTGTCCAGGCTTCTCTACTCTTCTCTACAATGAGTAGTACATCCAGGTTTACATGAGAGTAGCAGATTTATCTTTGGGGGCAAATAAGGAAACAACAGTGATGTAAGGGTTGGAAAGGGCAACTTTTTGTCATTCTTACCAAATAAACTTCCTTACTTAGCAACATTTACCAATATAAAAGGCAGATGAAGCATCTAATCCTGTAAGATGCCCAAAAACTTGGGAGGTCAGTGAGAGAGAGATGAATCAATTTTCTGTGTCTTGCATTCCTTGCCTGGCTGTTTTTTTAATTCTTATACCTAACACAGATCTTGGCATCTGGTAAGTGAGCAGTGCCTACTTTTGAGTCAGACTTTTTGTGAAACCAATTTCTGCAAAAGTAGATATCTTGAAATATGTAATTATATTTGAATGCCAAAAGTGATTGTTTACAAATAAGGCAATAAAGGCTCGCAGAAAAGTTCAGCTCCTTAAATTCTTGAAATAAATGAGAAAAACCTTCCTCTGAAACAAACCAGAGACTAGCAATGCTCTTGAATTTTCCTTTGCACTTTCAACATGTAGCAGAATGATATTATTTTGAGAAATGCAACTCATAGGTGGAAGTGCCCACGAAAGATTTAAAGGGTACAGAGTTCAATGTGTGTCCTTGATAAACATGCCAAAGAATTCTTATTTTTTTAGAGATACCTCTTGAAATGTTTGTAGGTGTAAACATAAATGAACTGATATCTAGGATTTGCTTCCAAACAGTGCAAGGTGGGGAATGAGGGGGATTGTAGATTAAACCAGACTGGTTGTGAGCATGAGATGATATTTGTTGAAGCAGGGTGATAAGCACATGGGAGTTATTATATTACTCTGGCTCTTCTTGTGTTTTCAAATTTTTCTACAATAAAAAGTTTAAAATATGTGGGGATAGATTTATTGAATTTCTTATGTGAAACTATTTTGTTAAGTAGTATCCAGCCAACGGCTCCTTCTCCCTCTTTGGCTACTGATTCCTCTGAAAAGGCTCATTTGTTTATTTTCAAGTGACATTGGGTGGCAACAAACAGGTGCCATTAGTGTTGCCAGTTGAAATGGAACTCTTAGCCTTCAATAGGGGTTTTGTTTTTCCCTCGATGGTGATTTTTTTTTCCCCCTCTTGGAGTTATTGGAAGTATCTGGCTAGGGTGGGCAGTTGCAAAGAGAGGGGATTATTGTTTAAATGCGACCCTGTTTCTAGCCTTAAGTCAGACTAGAGCCATTCTGGGTGCATGCAACACTGCAAAGAAAAGTAACAATGCTCTCAGAGAGCCGCGTTCTACAAAGCAGCTCATTATTGTAAATGGGGCATGTTTAGACTGCTAAGGCAAATCATAAAAGTACGGCCTCAACCACAAGCTCCTTTGGCAGCAGACACTGTCCTCGGGCCAGATATACTTCTGGGCAGCCCCCGCACCTCCAGCCTGCATGGAAAGCTCACCCGATGATTCCGAAATGCAGAAAGTGGAGTTAGGGAAGTATAAATGTGCATGGTGAACATTATCTGCAAGGTCTTTTATGTTAAGGAAATCATGACACCTGCCAATCTTTCAAATTCCAAAGGGTAAAGCATGAGGCCTAGTAGGCTGTCATTGAACATGACAGGCTTAATGCCAAGTTTATAACAGAAAAAGGGCAATCTTATTGTGGTTTATTCAGTTTTATGTTACTGGGTCGGTAGGAAGGCTCTTTCTCTCTCTCTTTTTAAAAAATCTAATTTATAACATTTGAAATACCAAACAGATTCTTTACATATCTCCTGAGCCCCTGCTCCTCTTCACTACCCCCAGTCTCTTCTTTAGGGAGCAACCCTAAATCCTTCCAATTTAGCATCTTTGTGAGGCCAGACAATGGTGTCAGTTGAGCATTTCCTTCTGTTGTTATAGAGCTGTTTCTAACTGCAAACATCTCCGTTTAATTACTGCTCCGACTGTTGCTATATTTTCACCCAACCTGCCCCTCGCTTGAGCCCATTGGGCTGAAGAAAGAATTACTCCCCGCGCTGGTCCTTAGCCCTGCTTGTTCGGATCTGTAATTGGCCCTGTGTTTTTGACTTTTTGCTAATAAGCAGCTTACTTTCTCTCCCCCTAGACTCAACCCACCACTTTTGTTTCATGAATTTTACAAAGGATTTTAATAGATGCTTTAGGCTATGCAAAATGTTATATGAAGGGAAGCATTAATGCAACAGCCTTGACACAAAGGACGTGTGAATGGCTGCTTATCATTACAGTCAGGTCTCAAAATTTTCATTAGGAGTTCTGGAGGACAAAAGAAGAAAAAAGTGCAGCTATATGAAGGAATATTAACCTATACTGTGTAACCAACTATAATTGCTTAGCATTTTACATTAACTCTCTTCAGACACGGCCTCTCATTATTTTTACACATACATAATAACTGCTTATTACAGCGGTATAGTCCATGTCGATACATTGTGGATAAGGTTGTGTCAGCACTTCTAATATAAGACCCACTTTCCTGGGTTTAAAACAGCTGTAAAATTTACCTCCAGACGTAAGATTGGTAATCAGCTTTCCACCTGGAGAGAGAATTTTGTTTAAAGTTTAAAAAAAAAAAAACAACAAAAACCAAACACTTTCATTAAGAGAAAAAAGTTGCTTATTTTAAATTATGGACATAAACAAAAGGAATGAGCAGGCCTAAGACACTCTTTAGATTTCTAAATATGGAGATGTACTTAAACACATTCTGGATTTTGCTTTTGAGGAGAAATGTAAATGAATTAATTTCAAACACCACCAAAATTAAATACCACATCCATTAATAAATAGACTTTATTAAAACATTTTTATTCCCAATAGATTGCATTTTATACTATGATGCTTGGAACCTCTTATTTTCAAGATACATAACCCACAGTTTCCACTGGAAAAATGAATAAAAATGTTTATCAGTTTCAAGTGGTAGAGCCTGTGAAAAGTCATCCACTTATATAAGAATGTGCAGGTTTTTAGAACTACTCCGAAGTTCTATTTTCTGAAAGTCTCTGAACAAGCTAGTTTTGACTAAGAGAAGAAGAGTAGGAATTCAGCAAAACACCCATCTTACTTTGCCCTAAAATTGGAGACTGTTAAGAGTAAGTGGTAGATTTGCCATATGAAGAAAATTGGTCCATTTGTAGGGGGTTGGGCTTCTGACAGAAGTAATCCAAAAAATGATATTGCCAATTTTCATTTACTTTGCAAAATAATTCCAGTTTTCTCAAGGTTTCCAATTTGTATACGAGGTAAAAACATTTTGAAATCATGTTGAAATAATATAATCAGAGGTGTGTCAGTACCCCCATGTTTCCAATTCACTTGTCATAAGTTCGATACATTTGTTTCTAAAGGAAATGAAAGCTACAAAATAGCCTATCATTTAAGGCTATTAGAGAAACTCCTCTGTGTGAGTGAGAACTTAGATGCAAATTTTCCCTTTGTTTGAAAACGCAGAAAAATATTTTGAAAATAATTCTAGTGCTACCAGTTTTATAGCAAAAATTGGGAGTTGCTCCTTAAATACATCATGTTTATGAATAGATCAGATCTATCAAATACAAATAGGATGAGATAGAGCTCTGTCCTTAATTCTATTAAACATTTAGTTTTTGCCTGCTCCTTTGTCCCTTTAGCTCAAATGAGGCCAATCTTAGATACGTTTCTCAGCCAATTCTCTGACATAGCCCAAGAACTGCTGCAAAAAGAAAACGTGAGAGATGTTCGTTTAAAAGTACACCCTCACTTAGAATAACATCAGATTCTATAAAGCAACATATTCTACTCCTATCTCTTGAAGTGACAGCTTAGAGAAGATGGGAACATGGGCTAAAAGTGGCTCTCAGCACAGAGACCTTAGTGTTTCGTGGTTTTAGTATAGGAAGGAAGTAGCATCTCTGTCCCTAAACTGTTGGAGTGAAGGGTTCCTGGCTGGCATTTGTGCAATGGCTCTTCTGTGTTGGAAAAGCTGCAACTTGTTAGTACAGTTCCAGTAAACAGAGTGCTGGCCTCACATAGCTAATTAGCTGTGGCCCCCGCTTTGCCGGTGCTATGTAGTGACAGTCTAATCAGAGATGATTGTCATCAGATATCACAGATGTCTCTGTCTTGCTGCTCAGCCCAGGCAGGCGCTGGTGCAGTTTGGAGAAGGAAGCACTAGATGCTGTTCAAAGACACCGGGTCTCTGGGTGCCTCAGCTGCCGTTTTCAGGCAGCTCATCACTCCTGCCTGCTGCGAGGAAGAAAGCAGGGTTAGGCAAGGGGAGTATCATACCTGTCGGGTTTTCCAGGAGGCAATGATGCAATCAGTTTGAAAGGAGAGATTTCAGAACAGAAATATGGAACTGAAGCTGGAAATATGGACTTTCTTGAGCCACCTGGGATTCTCAAGGATGACAAATGCTAATTCTTTCAGTTCATTACATATTTTTGAACTGAGTATCTAAGAGGGCTAAAGGAACAGGTCGAAAGATTTACAGGCCGCAATCAAGGATGTGGTAAGAAAAATAAAGCACTCTACGAAAAGGTGTGATTTTAACCCTAAAGCAGGAATCTGATAACCTCATAATCCTGCAACCCTCACTCTCAGCTAGTCCTTCTCACTCCATCCCCATCAGCTCCTAACCCCCCTCTCTGTTCTTTGACCCCTTTTCCTAACATCCTGTTGTCCCTCAAAAGTCACAGAACTTTCTCTCAGTGGGCTTGCTGGTCATCTTCACTCCAAAAGACCTTCAGCTTCCCAAACTTATTCAGGGAATAAATGTTGCTACCCCCCCCCCCCCCCCCCGCTGCCATTAACTTTAAATACCCACCCTCTCAAACCCCCCCCCCCCCCAGCATCTCTGGAACTCTCTCTTTGTCCCCAACACCTTCTTCCTTGTATTGTCTCTAACACTGGAGTCTTAAGGAGTTCAACCCCCCAGTCAAGGAGGTCGGCCCCGGTCTTTATCTTCTGCATGTCCTCCTCAGCTGCCATCTCCTAGGCAACTTCATCTACACCCATAGCCTTAATGACCAAGCTCACTCCAAAGATGCCAAGATTTCCTTTCAGAGCTTAGATGTAGGTTTCCCATGCTTATCAAACCTTTTCACTGAATACCCTGTGGGCATCTCATATTTAACTTGCCCCCAACTATAAACCCATCTATTCCAGGAGTTCCCATCGTGGCTCAGTGGTTAATGAATCCGACTAGGAACCATGAGGTTGCGGGTTCGATCCCTGGCCTTGCTCAGTGGGTTAAGGATCCGGCATTGCCGTGAGCTGCGGTGTAGGTTGCAGACGCGGCTCGGATCCCGTGTTGTTGTGGCTGTGGTGTAGGCCGGCGGCTACAGCTCTGATTCGACCCCTAGACTGGGAACCTCCATGTGCCGCAAGAGTGGCTCTAGAAATGGCAAAAAGACAAACAAAACAAAACCCAAAAACCTCATCTATTCCGTACCTCATCCCTTCCAATCCCTGGGTTCTCCCTCTAAACAAGGTTCTCTGTTGTATTTGCCATCTTAGTGGAGACTCCACTCTCCACTTGGGTCATTTGAGTCAGTGCACTTGAAAGCACTGTGGACCCCTACTTCCCTTAGCTCTGAAAAGCCTGGCTCTCAGGAAGCCTGGCTGTATCCTCCCCCCCCCCCCCATGTCTCTGGAGTCATTCCCTCTACTCCATTCTCTCTGTGTCTGGTCTTTGCTATCTCCCTGCTGTGATAATTCTTGTTGCAAATACACCCTTCGCCTGCATTTGGGGTGTTCTTTCTAGAAGGCGAATCTGATCCTGTCATTCCCTTGCTCAAAACTTTCAGTGGATCCCCAAATTTTGCGGGAAGCTTGGTGGAGCAGGCTCTGTCAGGTAGACCCAAGCCTCCCTTTCTGGACCTGCCTGTCACTTTCCCCCACAGCACTGTGGGCTGAGTTTCTCCACTGCCCCTCACTCTGGTCTCAAGTCTTCACATATGTGTAAAATGACCTTCCCTGTTCTGCACACTTGAGTTTGTCTCAGACTCACCTCAAAAGTTCCCATTTCTAGGAAACTTTTTCTGATACTTCTAGCAAAAGAAAATGCTATGTCCTAAGTGCTTCCAGCATCACATTTTCGGATTTCTGTTTTAGCTCTAATTATATTCCTATGAATGTATCATATCTGTCTACTCCACTGGACCAGGAATCCCTGGAGGGCAAGTAATGCTCATCTTTGTAACTTTTCATCTGGTCTAGGACCTGGCTCATAGGAGATCTTAAATATTTATTAAATGAATGAATCAATCAATAAATGCAAGGATGAATGAATGAACACATGAATGAATGCATGAATGAATAGGAAAGTCCTATGGCATAGGGTTAGGTAGCAAGAAGACTAACCTCTTAAAGGTTTCTTCAACTTTACACAAAGCCTTAGGGAATGCAGAGCCTCTGTCAGGACCAGACTACAAATAGCAGTAATAATGAGGAGGAGGAGGAGGAGGAGGAGAATAATAACCCCCATTCATTAGGTACTTACTCTGTGCTAGGTTCTAAGCCAAGTTTGTACCAATCATCCTATTTAACCTATTTTAAATCTTACAAGTATAATTTTCTCTCTTTTATAGATGAGGAGACTGAGGTTCAAGGTCACATGGGTAGTAAATGATAGAGTCTGGGCATGAACTCAGGAATATCTGCCTACATCAAAGTCTATAGCAGAAAACACAAGGCTTACAGTGCCTGTATGGCCCCCAGGTATGGTCTTGAGAAGTTCGCACTTTGGAATTTTGTAAAGCATGGAAAGGAGGTATGACGAACACCCTTACTACATTATGGTTAAAAATAAGATGGAGATTTTTTTCCAAAAGGTGGCCAGCCTGTTACCCCAGCTAATTATGGTGCCAAGCTGAGCCGGAGGTTCTGTTTCTCCACTAGTCACTTCTCTTTCTCAGCCCCGGGACCAATGATGAATCCTTTACCTATGACAGTCACCGTGCAAACTGCAAGCCTTCATTCATGAGTGGGGCTCAGGAAGGAACTGGTTTTTCTAAAGCCTTTAAATTGCTGAGGTAGAGTGCAATCCTTGCCCAGGAAGTTCAGCAAAAAAGTAGCCAGAACACTTCGTTTGCAAACGAAACATTTTCACAACCCACTTACTATTTGTTAGAAGTAATGTTTTCCACTAAATTAGGTGAATAATGGAACCTACGGTTATTGTGGCACAGAAGAGACAACCTCAACAGCTCAGGGAATAAAGAATGTGTGTTCGAGCAAAGTGAGAATGTGGGAGAGTTGGTTGAATTTAAAACTTCTGGATGCTTGTAAATAATATTGAAAGGCTGTTTTCCAACCTTTAATTGGGTGAAATATAAGAGTCTTTTTATTTAAAAAATTTTTGGTTTTGGAATAGTGAGGAAGTACTGGGAAAAATATGTCTTTGGTTTTGGCACGGAAAACATAAAGTTCTTGTGCTTTCTCTCCACCCCCGGCCTTTTCTAATATGTTTACTACATTTTTCAGTCTCTGGTTTGAACTTTTTTCTGTCAAGTTTCTGAATTATGAGGAATACAAAATTTCCTAGCAATTGAGGTAGATACAGACTCATTTTAATTTGAACCATTTTGTGAGGCTCATGAAAAAACAACCATGATCTTAAAAAGCCACAACAGTTTTAAAATATGGTAAGGACCAGGGAGGACACTAAAGGCTCCTGATGTGAGTGTGAGTTCCTAAGTTTCATCAACATGCAATCAGTTATTTTAACTGAGGAGCATTTTTTTCAGCCCTATGATTATGTGCAAAAATAAAAACAAAGTATGTGTGGCCAAGGAAATAAGAATAAGCAAAAGAGCAAATGACCTACATAAGCTAGGGCAAATCTCAATTATATACATAACCATATAGAGTAATATTATTGTTACAATTTGTACTTGTGGTACCTTGCAGTTTGGAAAGTACGTGGTGGGGGGGATGTATGTATATGGAGAGCGAGCAGACAGACAGACGGACAGACACATTTGAACAATAGATCTAACCTATGGGGATGGAAGATAAGAATCATTATCCCTAATTTAGAGAAAGCATAATAGTTTGAACATAATGAAGCGACTTTCCCATGGTCCAAGTAGGTGCCTTATCTCCCCCATACCACGCAACAGCAAACTTGCATGTACCTGTGTGTACTAAACCTGTGTGTACTAAACCTGTATGTACTAGAAGCTGTGCTCAGAATGAAGACTCAAGTTCAATTCTGCAGCATGTTAGAATAGTAAGCAAATTTCAGATTGTGCAAAACTTGCACTTCTGGTCCCAAAGCCTCATTTAATAAAAGCAAATCAGCCTTGATTATTGCCTAAGTAAATGAAAGTGTTAATTAAGCTCAGCTCCCTGGTCGGAACTAAAAGCCCGTGAAACTTTTAAACATACCTGAGGAATGGGAGCAGGCAGCTGTGAACTTGTGATAAGGGTGTAGGCGCATTTCTTTCTGTTTGCCTGGTGTCCAGTAAACAAGACAGTAAACCCCTATCAAATGTGCAAGGGAGTAAAGGACAAAAAAAAGGGGGCGGGGTGAGAAGGGAGAAAGAAAATGAGTGAATGAGGAATAGAGGGAGAAAGGGAAGGAGAGAGGGACAAACTTCATTCACTAATTGGCTGTATTGAAGGTGAATATGAACGAAGTCATGGTTTGGAGAGTTGCCAATTTGTTCTTCCTGCCTTGGCTGTAAGCTGACTGCCTTTCATTAGGTATGAATATATATCCACAAGCATTCATAGGTAAGTCAACAGTGCTGCATACACCCACACCCTAGCCAGCACACACATTCTCTCTCTCCCCACTCCCTTTTTCCCTCCCTCCCACCCTCTCCTTCTCAAACTGAGGTTCCTATCTTACGCACAAGGCCAGAGGAAAGATAATCAAAGAGGATGATTAAAATGCTATAGATAGGGAAGAGGTAAGAGCAAACGTTTCAGGTGAGAGTTATATATCCTTGAATAATCAGGATGCTGAAATAGAAACAAACACATACACACAGACTTTTCATTAACTTGGAAAGTGTAGAGAGGTGACTCTTTGTGGAAAAGGGGTTAAAAATATTCACTGAAATAAAAAAAAAAAAAAGCTGCTCAAAGTAAGGGGCTTTCTACAAATCACAGCAGGGGAGAAAAGAGCCCAACTTCTGAAGATGCTAGCCAAATTATGATCTCTTTCCAACAGAGGGATCCACCTTAAGAAAGGTCCAGAGAGCTCAATAGAAACCAAATACAGTAAGAGGAAGTTGGGAGTGTGGGTGTCAGGCTGTCAGTAATCTGACAGCTATGGTAACTACCCTCTAATCCAGCCAGCTCCAGCCACGCTCTCGGCTGACACCACCAGGACTGACTGACAGCTGAGGAGCAGGCACTTTTTACAGGCTCAAGTGACATCCAGTCTATTAAGGCTGACAAGCACAAAGCAGAGATTTGCCCTGAATGGTTTGGTACTGAAGCCTAGTAAAGGGGTTATTTGAAAGGTCTTAGAGAAAGTGTCAGACTCCAGCTCAGATGATAACAGTATTGTAATGATAGTACTGGACAATGAAGTGCTATGATTGCCCGTATGGGCCAGGAAGACTGGAGGCGAATAGGGAACGCTGAAGAGGCCCATTCACAAGCTGAGTCTCCAAGGCCCTTTGGTGGTGTGTTCGCTTGGACCTTGGAGGGAGCTTCCCAAAGTCGTGTATTAATTGTGTTTTTTATATGGGCTGGGGGCGGAGAGTAAGCCGTGATGGAGGACTGGCTCTAAACTAGGCAACACCTAAAAAGAATATTTGCCTGCCTTTGGTTCATTCTCCAGTTTATCAAAGAGGCATTGAAAATATTTCCCAGAAGAAAACGAATGGTAATTTTCAGACTACTGCTCTGCTTATTAACTCTGGCTGAAAAATAAATTAGCAACTGAAACATTACCATGATATCAGCATTGGTGTTCTTGACTACACTGGCTCCCATGGGTGCCAGGCAGGGTGTCAACACCACCACCCAGAATTTATACAGCAGGTTTTTTTTTTTCTTATGTTCACTCAAATGAATTGTTTTTCTTAAGTGCATCTTTAGAGTTCTCTCTATGAAATAAAAAAAAAGGACAAGCATCATAATCCTGTTTTACTGATAGGAAAATGTCTCCTGTTGTCACTATGCCCTCTCATTTGGGTGAGGCATATTTTTATGTATATGTTTATTTGCAACCCATTTATTCACTTATTCCACACATATTGTGCCCTCATCATGAGACAGGTACTGAGGTAGTTTCTGGGGATAGAGCAGTAATGGAGTGTGGTCCCTGTCTACATAGCGCTAAAAATCCAGGGCTTGGGGCTTATGTTTAGCTTATATGTACCACTACTGGCATGCCAGCTGTTAATATATTGATGTACTTCTATATTGACAAGTAGCCCCTGGTCTGATTCCCCAAGAGTGGATCTCCATCTGCTTCCTTCATCTGCTTCTCTGGTCCCTCTCTCATGACTCCTTCAAATCCACTGTGATCCAGCAACAAAAGAATAAGTAAATACCTGGCATATCAGGGGCCAGATCCCTGGCCCAACATTCTATCCAGTGTCCATTCTGATTGCTTTTCCTGATTTTCACATCTACCAATAGTGAAAGAATTTAAACACTATTTTGGTGGAGCTTGTAATTTTAAAATTTATCCCAAAATTTGGAACTCTTTTTTTAGATTTCTTCATTTACTCTTCCAGACGTCTTCCTAAAAAGTTAGCTTCTAAAGGTTTTGCCACAGAGGACTTTTTTGGGGAGTCCTATACAGAAGGAGAGTTGACATTTGAGGGTGCATTGCTTATAAGAATCTTAAAAATTTATAAAAAAACAAAACTCTAGCACCACACCAAGAAACCAGAATTTGTTCTTAGAAATTTGGATTTGTCTGTATGATTTCCATTTTAAATGGCTTTGGGTCTGCTCTCAGCATTTCTCTAAAATTTTTCATTAAGATACCAAAGAAAAAAGGACTAAAACTTATATACCTCTCAAATGTTAGCAAAGATGGTGATTATTATTTCTGGCATGTGGGATTAATAACTTCAAAACTGTACCTCCCCCAGTGGTGCTACAATAAGAAACAAAACAGAGGACCCCACAGTGCTATATAGCTGAAAACCAATGACACGTGCCATCTAAAAGGTAAATGGGGGAATAGCATATTCTTCTCCATCTGTCTGCCCCATGATTGAAAAACATAAAAACTATACCAATCAAAACATTCAGCAGTCATCCCTTGATTAAAAGAATGCCACTCTGTAAGACAATTGATATGCTGTACTCCTGTCCTTCTGTTCATTTTCCCTGATGTGTTATTTGAGACTTCAATGTCTAGAAAATGATTATTGAAAATAAAGAAAGAATGGAGGTGGTACATTTTATTTGGGAAGGCGCAGTACAAAAAATAAAGTTTACAGATCAAGGCAAGGAAAAGAATACTAGAAGCCATGTGTAAAAGATTTCTTTTTCCTTTTTAGGAGCACACCTGCAGCATATGGAGGCTCCCAGGGTAGGGGTCAAATTGGAGCTGCAGCTGCTGGCATACGCCACAGCCACAGCAATGCGGGACCTGACCCACTTCAACCTACATTACAGCTCATGGAAAGGCCAGATCCTTAACCCACTGAGCAAGGCCATATCCTCATTGGTACTAATTGGGTTCGTTACTGCTGAGCCACAATGGGAACTCCAAAAATTTTTAAAAATAGGTTTTAATGTGTTAAATCTCTTAAAAGTAGAAAAGGATTAGGGAATGGAGTGAGAAAATCCTCTCTGCCCAGCATTTCCACGTGAATTGAAAACCTGCTTAACATTAGAAACTGATCAAGAAGCTATGCATATTCAGATTCAAGAAGGTCAACAATGGAACCAAGTGTTATCCAAATAACCAAACTGTTGACTAACACCAAATCTGGAATATTTCTTCTTGTTTAAGGTTGAAGGAACAGAAAAACAAAGCAACATGAGGTCATTGAAAAAATTATTACAAAATAGGAGCAAAGAATACTATATGGATGATTGAGGTAAAGGTAAGATCTATGGAGATAATTTAAAGCAAACTCCTTTCATCTAAAAATTTTTTAAAAGGAGCAAGAATGAGGAGGAAAAGGAGAAATAGATGAAGACAAATATGAAGAAGAAGGGGATGACAAAAAGGAAGCAAAAGATGAAATAGCTTCTGTAAAACAGAACACACCACCAAAGGGAGTATCTTAAGAGCAAAAAGAAGATGATAAAATAAGATTAGATTTCATGCAAATGAAAAGAGCAATGCTAAAATTAAAATCCTCTGGGGTGAAACAGCATGCAGAAAATTAAATTATTGATATGGGGACAAACGTGAAAAAAATTTTCAGAGAGCTTTCAGTCAATATGACATAAGATCATGTTTTACCCTTCTTTTTTTGTCAACAGTTCAAACATAGTAGTAACAGATAAATTATTAAAAATAATAAATTTATAAGACATACTATACTCAAAAACAAAATAAATATCTGCAGACCAAAATAAAACAGAAAGATAATGCTGCCAGCAGGGCCAAAAGCACTAGTATGCTGGGCATGAGGTCTAGAATAAGGCAGAGGAACCCAGGAATTTATATCCGAGAGAGAGAAGAACTAGTCCCACTGTGACAAGTTGGAGGCTGACACAATAACACCAAGCCAGAAAAGAAAGATTGAGAAAGAAAGCAGGAGCAAAGAGTTAAGTTGCACCTGGGCTGCCCCTCCTTATTGGATATATTTGTTATAAGCTTACACTGAGCAGAAAACACAAGACCTGGTTCTGGACCTCAAGGCCAGGTGGAGGTCACAGAGAAAAATAAGTATGAGTGAGCATCTAAGAGAGGCGAAAGGTAAAAGCAAAAGGGAGTGAGGGGAAGATATTTAAAAACCCATGCAGGCCACCTAGCCACAATTACAAAACACATGATTATCAAAAATCTAGTTCAGAGAGAGTCATCAAAATAAACACTCAAAAGAAGAATTCATTCAATTTTAAAAGATAGAGTAATCTGAAGATGAGTTTCAAAAACAGTGTATTTATTGATGGAGGATAATGGGAGAAAAAGAATATATGTATGTATAACTGGGTCAATGCTGTACAGCATAAATTGACAGAACATTGTAAATCAACTATAATAAAAATTTAAAAAACAGTATGTTTATGATCTAAAGAGAACTAAGAAAATTATAATGTAATAAAAAAACAAGAAATTATTAAATAAAATAGGCAGTATTGGAACAAGAACAGGTAGATTTGAAAGACGACCAATAGAAATTCCAGAACTTAAAAAAAATTAAAATATAAAAACCTGTTATATCAGCAAAAATTATGGAGTGAGGACCACTGAAAATTCTCTCCTCCATAGAAAACTGGTGAAAATTTCAGACTCAGTTTTTTCAGAACTCTGAAATACACGCAAAGTCTTGCAGCATTTCAGGGAGAATTTATTCGAGAAAAACAGTTGAATCTTGATAAGAACCATAGCCTTGTGGTGTTTTAATTTGCCCTAGTCCCATCCTCCATTCTCCAGCTCTATGAGAGTTTTGAAAATTAACAGCCTGCAATCACAGTGAAAACTGGCAGCGTGGCAGCCATTGGAGTAGGCAGAACAGAGTTAGAGCTTCTTCTAAGCCCTGTTGCCAGTGTATAGCCATTCCTTGATCTTTCTGGTGGTTCTTTGAAGACCACATTTGCAAGACAGCCTTTATTTGACCTGAATCAGAGCTTTCCCAGCACAAAAAGCCTTTTCTCTGGGAAAGATTGTTGAAAATATTTACAGGTAATTGTTTAACTTCATAACTGCATAAGGAAGTGGATTACAGTTGGTGTGAACTGTAAGATTAACCAAAAAACTTAAGAGGGGAAAGAGATATCAACAGGAATTTGCAAAACCCCAATATATTCCTAGAAATCTAGAAGTCCATGTACAGGAAAGGAATGTACACATGCTCAGGAACAACCTGAGCAGGCTCTAACCACACATCTCTGGCTACTCTTGAGGTTCTGCACAAGGAGGAAGTAAATACCAAGGCAGACTTGTCAGCCGCCTGGCTCAGTGTTGAAGGCAGGCCTAAACACACATACAGAGCTCCTTGGCAAAGATTGGAAGGCTTATTGTTCTAGACATCTAAGAAAATCTCTGTCATTAGCTGACCTCAGAGCTAACTGAGCAGAGATTTCAATAGCCACACATGACAAATATTGTAGACTTTACTGAGTTAGTTCAGATGTCACTAAACATATAGCAACAACTTTAACAAACAGCAATGTCAAGAAGGCTTGGAGGGGGGGAAAATTGTTTTCTAGGGTTGCCACATTATAGTATTTAAAGTGTCCAGTTTTCAACTAAAAGTTAAAAGATATCCAAAGGAACAAAAAAGTATGGCCAATATACAGCAACAACAACAGAAGTCAATCAATAGAAACTATCCCTGAGGAAACTCAGATGTTGGACTTACTAGGCAAAGACTTTAAGTCAGGCATTTTAAATATATTCAAAGAACTAGAGGAAACCATGTCTAAAAAAACTAAATAAAACTATGAGAACAATGTCTCACCAAATACATAATACTAGTAAAAATTTAGAAATTATAAAGAGGAGAAAAATAGAAATTCTGGTGTTTAAGAGGACAATAACTGAAATAAAAATTCCTGAGGGGTTCAACACCAGATTTGAGCAGGCAGAATAAAGCATCACCAAACTTAAATATAGATCAAGTGATATTATCTTATTTGAAGAACAAAAAGAAAAATGGATTAAGAAAAATGACCAGACTCATAGAACATCACTAATCATAGGAACATACACATAACAGAAGTTCCAGCAAAAAGATGGAAAAGGAGAAATGGACAGAAAGGATATTTGAAGAAGTAAAGACAGAAAACTGTCCAAATTTGATGAAAATAATTAATTATGCAAGAAGCTCAATAAACTCTAAGTAGAATAAATTCAGATTCATACCAAGACACATTCCAATCAAATTATTCAAAGACAAAGAAAAAAATCTTTAAAGCAGCAAGAGAGAAATGATTCATCATGTGTAAGGGATCATCATACAATTCCACAGTTTCTCATCAGAAACCGTGGAATCTGAAAGGCAGAGGGATAACATATGCATTCCTGAAGGGGAAAAATAAAGCTGTCAGTCAAGAATTTCATATCCTATAAAATGATCCTATAAACATGAAGAAAATAAGAAAAAGAAAAAAACCCTGAAAATTTATAGATCAGCAAATAACTGAGAGTTCATTGCTATAAATAAAAGCTGTAAGAGTTTGTTGCTAGCAGATGTGGCTTACAAGAAATACTAAAGGGAATTTAAGCTGAAATGAAAGAACACTAGATAGTAACTCAATTCAACATGAAAAAATAAAAAAAAAACACTGGTAAAAGTAACTATGTATATAAATATAAAAGACAATAATAATGTATTTTGTGTTTCTAACTACTTTTCCCCTTCTGATTTAAAAGATAACTTCATAAAGCAATAATTATTAATATATATTCATGGGCACAACATATATGAAATTGTAATTTGAGACAAAATTAGTATAAAGGAGAGGAGTAATTAAGCTATAGCAGCAGTTTTTATGCTATTTAAATTAAGTTGGTTTTAATCTGAACTAGATTGTTATAAATTAAGATGTAAGTGGCAATCCCTATGGCAACCACTGAGAAAAAAACTTGAAAATATATAATAAAAAAGCAGCAAGGTAGATAAAATAGTACAGAACAAAATATCTATTTACACAAAACCAGACAATAATGGAGGAACAGAGAAATAATAAAAGACATAAGACAAATAGAAAACAAGAAAATGACAAACATAAACCCTATCTTAATAATTATGTCGAATGTAGTTCTCTAATGTAAATGTAAACTCTCTAGCTAAAAATTAGATATTGAGAGAATGGATTAAAAACAGTATGATTCAACTACATACTGTCTAAAAGAGGCTTACTTTAGACTCAAAGGCATAAATATGTTCAAAGTGAAATGATGGAGAAAGATATGATATGTAAACAATAACTGAAAGGGATCTGGTGGCTCTAACAACATTACACAAAATAGACTTTAAGAAAAAAATGTTACTAGAGACAAGTACATTTTACACTGTTAAAAGATCAAGCTATCAAGAAGATATAATGATTATAAACATATCTGCATCTAACAATAGAGCTCAAAAATAAAGGAGGAAAAAACTTACAAAATTGAAGGAAGGACTAGACAATTCAGCAGTGTTAGAGGCTTCAATACCCCCGCTTTCAATAATGGATGAAATAAAATTTAATATCAGCAAGGAAACAGAAAATATGAACAACACCATAAATCAACTAGACCAAACATCTATAGAATCTATAGAACATTCTACCTGGCAACAGCAGAACACACATTCTCTGTTTGAATTGCACATGGAATATTCTCCAAGATATATATACATACACACACAGAGCAAACAAATCTCAGTACACTTAAAAATATTTAAATCACACAAAGTGAGTTCTGCAACCACAATGGAATGAAGTCAGAAATCCATAACAGAAAGAAATTCTAGTAATTCACAAATATGTGAAAATTAAAATAACAGAGTTGAAGAAATTATAAGGTAAATTAGAAAATACTGAGATGAAAATGAAAACATAAACATCAACATTGATGATATGCAGTGAAATCAATGCTTAAGGGAAATTTATAAATGACTATATTTGAAAAAGAAGAAAGATCTCAAATCATTAACCTAACTGTCTGTTTTAAGACACTAGAAGAAGAAAGGCAAATTGAAACTCAAAGTAAGTAGAATAAAGAAGATAATAAAGTTAGAGCAGAAAAAATAAGAATAGAAAACAATAAAGTCAACAAAACCAAAATTGGTTCTTCGAAAATATTAGCAAAATTGATAAACCAGTAGCTAGACTCACTAAGGAAAAAAGAGAAAGCATTCAAATTACTAAAAGAAGAAACATTACTACTAATCTTATAGAAATAAAAAGTTTATAATGGAATACTATGAACAGTTATATGCCAAAAAATTAGATAACTTAGACAAGTATAAAATACTAGAAAGGTAAAAAAAGAAAAAAAAAACTATCAAAACTGATTCAAGAAGGAATGGAAAATCTGAACATATCAAAACAAGCAAGGAAATTAAATTAGTAATCCAAAAGATTCCCACAAAGTCCAGAATTAGATGGCTTCACTGATTAATTCTATTAAAGAACTAACAAATTCTTCACAAACTCTTCCAAAAACCAGAAAAGGAGGGAACACTCATAACTCATTCTATGTGGCCAAACGACATCACAAGAAAACAGCAACTACACACCAATATCCTTTATGAAAACCCTCAAGAAAATTATAGCAGCTGATTCAATAGCATACAAAGAGGATTACAAGTGGGATTTATCCCAGGAATGCACAGTTGGTTCAACATATGAAAAGTCAATCATACATAATACTCCATATTAATAAAATAAAGATTTAAATAATCACATCATTATCTCAATAGACGTAGAAAAGGCATTGGGAAAAAAATATAACACCCTTTCATGATAAAAACACTCAACTAGAAATAGGAGAGAAATTCCAAAGCCTGATAAGAGACACACACACAAAATCATAGCTATTATACTTAAGGCAAAAAGACAAATTAAGGCAAATTAAGGCAAAAAGTCAAATTAAGGAAAATTAAGAAAAAATTTTCTTTAACAATAGTACCAAACAGAATAAAATATCTAGGCGTAAATGTAAAAAAAAATAAGTCAAGACTTGTGCAGTTAAAACTAAAACATCACCTAGGAGATCCCGTCGTGGAGCAGTGGTTAACGAATCCGACTAGGAACCATGAGGTTGCGGGTTCGGTCCCTGCCCTTGCTCAGTGGGTTAACGATCCGGCGTTGCCGTGAGCTGTGGGGTAGGTTGCAGACACGGCTTGGATCCCGCGTTGCTGTGGCTCTGGCGTAGGCCGGTGGCTACAGCTCCGATTCAACCCCTAGCCTGGGAACCTCCATATGCCAGGGGAGCGGCCCAATAAATAGCAAAAAGACAAAAAAAAAAAAAGTAAAACATCATCTAAAGAAATTGAAGACCTAAATAAATGGAAAGACATCCCATGTTAATGAATTATACGACCTAATAATGCTAATAATCCAATTAGGCAATACTCTCCAATCTGATCTGCAGTTTTAATGTAATCCCAAACAAAATTTAAGCTGCCTTTTTTGTTTCCACAAAATGATCCTAAAATAGGAGACATGAGAGAGGCCACTACAAAATTGAGCCACTACAATTCCCATTACAAAATTTACTGCAAAGTACAGTCATCATGATTGCATGGAACTGCCATAAGGAAAGACATACGGATCTATGGCCTGGTGTTAAATAAGCCTATATGTTTATGATCAATTTATTTGACAGTGGAGCCAAGATAATTCAATGGGGAAAGAAATCTTTTCAACAAATAGTGCTAGAACAACTGAATATCTACATGCAAATCAATGAAGTTGGACCTCTATTTTACACCATATATAAAAATGAACTCAAAATGGATCAAAAGCCTAACTGGAAAACTATAAAACTCTTAGAAGTAAACATAGCTCTAATTCTACATGACCTTGCATTAAACAATATTTTCATAGGTACAACACCTAAAACACAATTAAAGAAAAACAGATAAATTTGACTTCATCATAATTAAAATTTTTTTTGCTTCAAAGCCAATAAGCACATGAAAAGATACTCAGTATTATTAGTAATTAGGGAAATGCAAAACCACCGTATTTCACCTCTACTAGAATAGCCATAATTAAAAAATCAGATAGTGACGAATTTTGACAGGTTGTGAGGAAATTGGAACCTTTATAGACTGTCTGGGATAAAATGATATAGTCACTGTGGAAAACAGTTGGAAATTCCTCAATAAATTAAACATAAGAGTTACTATATGACATATCAATTCCACTTCTAAGTATATACCCAAGAATTACAATATATTTTCACTTTAAAATCTGTACACAAGGCTTCATAGCAGCATAATAGTCAAAATGTATAATAAATCATATTCCATCAACTAGTGAATGGATAAAGAAAGTTTGGTATAATCCATGTCATGGAGTATTATGCAGCCATAAAAAGAACTATTTTTATAGGCTAAAATATAGATAAAGCTTGAAAATATGCTCAGTGAAAGAAGCCTGACACAAAATTCCACATTTCTATGATTCCACTGTATAAAATGAATTTGTTATAGCAGGAATAGAAAACTAATACAACTGCTAAAGCCAGAGTGTTTATTCTATGCAAAATTTTAATGCTAGTATGTTATGATCAAGTATATATGATCAAGGATATAATTTTGTAGAAGTGATTTAATGCACTTTCTTCTAAGAAATTCTCACGTACATTTGATGAGAACCAAGACTGAGGTATAGCTAGATGCTCATCAAGAGGACATGGAAGCAACAACCATCAGCATGCATGCAGTAGCCAAGGACCCCAGATTCTCAGCCTGAGAAAGGTCCTGGCCAACATCAGGTAAGCTCAATTTCCTGCTCTGCTTGTACCTGTATCAGCAATCCAATTCAGCACATTTGTCGAGCATCTTCTAGTGAGACCATTTGTCGGGACCTAAGGAGATTCAAATTAGTAAGGCCCTGGCCCTAGCCTCAAGGAACCTGTGAATGGTAGAGATAAATATAGATTTCCTACCATATGATAAAGACCAACTATTAAACTTTCTGAAGATACTTCCTTTGCGACGCTACAGTAGGAATATCAGGAAAACCACACGCACCTGGAAATTTTTCTTTCTCATTGAGGCTTTACAATGTGGATTATGGATGATTCCTTGAATCTGACTGAGAAGTATCTGAAGGGGGGAGAGGAGAGGAAGGAAAGTGATGATGAAGGATGATACTAGGAACAGCTTAACTGGGCACTTTACAGAGATGATCAGAATTTAACCTTGACTTTGAGTCTTATAGGTTTTGTAATTTGAGGCAATCTATGAAAGTCCTCTGTGCCTACATTTCCTCATTTAACAATGGGGATAATAATAGTACCTATTTCCTGTGATTATTGTGGGGATTAAAGGAATATGAAGTGTGCCTGGCACAACTTCATAACTGTTAAAAACCCATTAGATCCCTCCTTACTCAATTAATTCTGAAGGCATTCTGATGAACTAAATCTGGCATGGTATGTTTTTCATTAGGATCCCTACTTGGAGTTAAAGACTTCAGGCCTTTTGCAGAATTTTAAGATAGTTATAGTTCACTGTTTTTTCCTGACGTATCTGGAATGGATCTCTAAAGCTGTAACTCTAAATCTTATGCTTATAGTAAAATCTTAAACATTTAATATTATGAGTATTACCAATTAAGCTAAAAACGAGTTAAGCCATCTAATCTACTCTTGCTGGGCTCATCTGCTACTATCCTGTATATGCAATTTATACTTTTAATATAATGATATTGACTCTCCAATACTGTGGTTTAGAATGGCCCAAGGTTTATAGATCTTGATAAAATAATGCAAAGGTCTTTAGCATTAGGGCCAAAACTTCTCTCCCACACATGCCAGGAGGCTAATACTATCTTTGATTCTAGCCAGTATGAATATTTATCAGCTTATAAAATCACAATGAATAACATGAAACTAAAAATAATAGATGTTCCCAGTAACCCACCCCATCTCCAGTGTAGTTTTTTTTAATGGTAAACTCATTTTATTTTATTTTATTTCCATTTTTTTATTACTCAAATGAATTTATCACATCTGTAGTTGTATAATGATCATAACAATCTGATTTCACAGGATTTCCATCCCACAGCCCAGGTACATCCCCCCACCCCCCAAACTGTCTCCTCCGGAGACCATAAGTTTTTCAATGTCTGTGAGTCAGCATCTATTCTGCAAAGAAGTTCAGTCTGTCCTTTTTTCAGATTCCACATGTCAGTGAAAGCATTTGATGTTGGTGTCTCATTGTATGGCTGGCTTCACTTAGCATGATAGTTTCTAGGTCCATCCATGTTGCAAAAAATGCTGGTATTTCTTTCTTTTTAATGGCTGAGTAATATTCCATTGTGTATATGTACCACATCTTCTGGATCCACTCCTCTGTCGATGGACATTTAGGTTGTTTCCATGTCTTGGCTATTGTAAATAGTGCTGCAATGAACGTTGGGAGTACATGTGTCTTTGCGAGTCGTGGTTTTCTCTGGATAGATGCCCAGGAGTGGGATTGCTGGATCAAATGGTAGTTCTATGTTTAGTTTTCTGAGGAATCTCCATACTGCTTTCCACAGTGGTTGCACCAATTTGCAGTTCCACCAACAGTGTACTAGCGTTCCTTTTTCTCCGCACCCTCTCCAGCACTTATTGTTTGTGGATGTTTTGATGATGGCCATTCTGGCTGGTATAAGGTGGTACCTCAGAGTGGTTTTGATTTGCATCTCTCTAATAATGAGTGACGCTGAACATCTTTTCATGTGTTTCTTGGCCATCTGTATGTCTTCTTTGGAGAACTGTCTGTTTAGATCTTCTGCCCATTTTTTGATAGGCTTGTTTGTTTTTTTGGTATGGAGCTGCAGAAGTTGTTTATAAATTTTGGAGATTAATCCCTTGTCAGTCAATCCACTTGCAAAGATTTTCTCCCATTCTGTGGGTTGCCTTTTTATGTTGTTTAGGGTTTCCTTTGCTGTGCAGAAACTTTGAAGTTTGATTAGATCCCATTTGTTTATTTTTCTTTTTATTGTCAATACTCTGGTAGGTGGATCTGCTGTCGTTTATGTCAGAGAGTGTTTGGCCTATGTTTTCCTCTAGGAGTTTGATAGTGTCTGGTCTTATATCTGGGTCTTTAATCCACTTGGAGTTTATTTTTGTGTATGGTGTTAGGGAGTGTTCTAATTTCATTCTTTTCCATGTGGCTGTCCAGTTTTCCCAGCACCACTTATTGAACAAGCTGTCCTTTCTCCAGTGTATATTCTTGCCTCCTTTGTCATAGATGAGTTGGCTATAGGTGTGTGGGTTTAATTCTGGGCTTTCTATCCTGTTCCACTGATCTATATTTCTGTCTTTGTGCCAGTACCATGCGGTTTTGATGACTGTTCCTTTGTAGTATAGCCTAAAGTTCGGGAGCCTGATTCCTCCAGCTCCATTTTTCTTTTTCAGGATGTCTTTGGTTATTCTGGGTCTTTTGTGCTTCCAAACAAACTTTAAAATATTTTGCTCAAGTTCTGTGAAAAATGTCCTTGGTAATTTGATAGGGATTGCATTGAATCTGTAGATTGCCTTAGGTAGTATAGTCATTTTGATAATATTAACTCTTCCAATCCACGAGCATGGTATATCTTTCCATCTATTTGTGTCATCTTTGATTTCTTTCATCAGTGGCTTGTAGTTTTCAGACTATAGGTCTTTTGTTTCTTTAGGTAGGTTTACTCCTAGGTATTTTATTCTTTTGGATGCAATGGTAAATGAGATTGCTTCCCTAATTTCCTTTTCTGCTTTTTCATTGTTAGTATATAGAAACGCTGTTGATTTCTGTGTATTGATTTTGTATCCTGCGACTTTGCCAAATTCATGGATGAGCTCTAACAGTTTTCTGGTAAAGTCTTTAGGATTCTCTAGGTATAGTATCATGTCATCTGCAAATAGTGATAGTAAGAGACTACGATATGCAACTATATGCCAATAAAATGGAAAACCTAGAAGAAATGGACAAATTCTTAGAAAAGTACAATCTTCCAAGACTAAACCAAGATGAAATAGAAAAGATGAATGGACCCATCACAAGAACTGAAATTGAAACTGTGATTAAAAAACTTCCAACAAACAAAAGTCCAGGACCAGATGGCTTCACAGGCGAATTCTATTAAACATTTAGAGAAGAGGTAACACCTCTCCTTCTGAAACTATTTCAAAAAATTGCAGAGGAAGGGATACTCCCAAACTCATTCTATGAGGCCACCATAACCCTGGTACCAAAGCCAGACAAAGACTCCACAAAAAAAGAAAACTATAGGCCAATTTCACTGATAAACATTGGTGCAAAAATCCTCAATAAAATACTAGCAAACCGCATCCAACAATACATTAAAAGGATTGTACATCATGATCAAGTGGGATTTATCCCAGGGATGCAAGTGTTCTTCAATATCCACAAATCCATCAGTGTGCTACACCACATTCACAAACTGAAGAATAAAAACCATATGATCCTCTCAATAGATGTGGAAAAAGCCTTTGACAAAATCCAACACCTATTTCTGATAAAAACCCTTCAGAAAGTGGGCATAGAGGGAACCTACCTCAACATGACCTCAACATGATAAAGGCCATATACGACAAACCCACAGCAAACATCATTCTCAATGGTGAAAAGCTGAAAGCATTCCCACTGAGATCAGGAACAAGATAAGGATGTCCGCTCTCACCACTACTCTTCAACATAGTTCTGGAAGTCCTAGCCACAGAAATCAGAGAAGTAAAAGAAATAAAAGGAATCCAGTGTAGTTCTTAATTCCAGAGACTCTCAACCACATGGAAAAATATTCAATGTAAAAGGAGTTTTTGTGGGAATTCCCGTCATATCTTAGTGGTTAACGAATCCGACTAGGAACCATGAGGTTGCAGGTCCAATCCCTGCCCTTGCTCAGTGGGTTAAGGATCTGGTGTTGCTATGAGCTGTGGTGTAGGTCGCAGACACGGCTTGGATCCCGTGTTGCTATGGTTGTGGCGCAGGCCGGCACAGCTCCAATTAGACACCTAGCTTGGGAACCTCCATATGCCGTGGGAGTGGCCCTAGAAAAGGCCAAAAAAAAAAAGAGTTTTTGAAATATGAGTTAGTTGATTCAGTGTGCTCTGAATTCAAATAGATTTCTATATTTCACTGACAATGCCCAACCACTTAGTTACCCATATTTTGGCTTTTTCAGTTATACTATTTTCCCTTGACGTTTGTCACTCATATGGCTTGTTATGACCCATTTCACCAGCCCAGGAAACACATTTGATTGCACCTTATATTTTTCAAGTTAGAATAACCCAATCCCCCATTAATCAGAGTAACAAGAATCCAGGATCTTTCTGAGGACATCCTTCTAGATTATATAAGAACCCTGGGTATTCCCTCAGTCTAGAGAGGCCAAGTTCTGCTTCTGAACATGTCTCAGAGAGCAAACTGGAGAAACTGAAGATGCCACATTTTGACAATGACTTCCTATTGTTGGTATGAGACATCTTTGTGCAGTGGTTCTTTTGCAAGTTCAGATGTGTCTACAAACTTTAACAGTGCTTGGTTCACACTGACATGTTCAGCTCTTATTCTCAAAGCAAGTCCTCGTGCCAGAACCAGCCCTCCTCTGAGTCAGCCTAGATGTTGCCACTGAGCCAAGAGGCCCACTCTAGACGACTTTCCCCCAGTGGGATTTTCCTCTTAGATGGTCTTCCCCTTCTTTTCCTACGTATACCTCAGTTGAAACCCTCTGAATCCAGCAGAGGCATCTAAGTTTCGAGCCTCACAAGATAGGAAAATGATAGAGTTAGCAGTGCCACTGTTTCCTCCCACAATGCTTCTTAATGTCTGTGAAGATTTCCTCATTTTGCCCACAATGATCAGATCTACATATAAAGTTGTTGTTTGGAGGGGCTGCCTTTGTCAAGCCCCTACAAAAAGGGCCTATTTCTCTTTCCCCAGGCCAGCCAGGACTCAACTGCCTAATGGTTACATTAGTAAGAGGCCTCTTTTCAGTAACTTTCCTAGAACAAGTTCTGTTACAAGACAACTTGCCATATGTATCTAGACAGACTACAGCAGATTTTAGAAGGTATCGTCTCCTGAAGGAAAGAAAATAATATTGACACTAGACACTGCACTATGCAAGAGCTTCACAAGAGAAAAATTCAGTGATGACAGGTTTTAAAGTTAGCCTGGTATCTATCCAATTTAATCATGGTTCTGCCACTTACTAGAAACATGGGCTCAAGCCAGTAACTTAATTACCTTGAGCCCATGTAATAGCTCAGTTAAACAGTATCTGTGGCTTTAAGTAATAAAGAACTAAAAAATAATAGTTTAAACAAATTGGAATTATTATTTTTTCTTCCAAAAGAAGTCCAAAAGTTGGTAATTGCAGATACTCGTTCGTTCAATAGCTTACAATGGCAGAACCAAGGACTCTGCAATTCTCCTGTCATTTCTGTCATAATCATGAGATGGCTGTTGAAGATCTAGCTGACATGTCACCTTCAAGCAGTAGAAATGAGAAAAGAGTAGGAAGAATGAAAATTCAATACTTGTTTCAGGAAAGCAAAAAAGCATCTCAAATCCCCAATTTTGGTTTCCATTTCAAGGGCCACATGGTATCCCATGGCCTCTCTTAACTTGAAGAGAGTCTGGGAATGGGAATTTCAGCTTTCTGGACTCTAAAGTCTAAGGGGACACTAAACAAAAGGTGTGAAATAGATGTGGGATAAATCAACCTACAGTATTTGACACACAAATAAAGATGTGAACTAAGGCGATATCAGCAAGGATGGATTAAAGTGGACAGGACTGAAGCTGGAATCAACAATGGTCTTTGAGTAACTGAGGGTGGCAGTGATGGCAAGGGCATAGGTCAGGAACCACATCTTATTTTTTTAGTAGCCTCCTGAAAGGTCTAATAAAGTTTTCAGACAAAATGGACTGTCAAGAAAGATTGGTCCCCGAATGATGTTCAGTGTTGTGATTCTAGTATAGTAAGACCCCAGACTCCTCTTTGGGGAGCCAGGCCTTGTGAAATAATGGGAACTACCTATTAGCCCTTGCTTGATTTTTAGCCCAAGTTTATGCTGAAATATTTTATTAGAGACTTTTTCCTGTTTTAGTTTAATGAGTTTTTGTTAGTGACTGATTCAAACAAAAATTCAATCACTTTGCATTAAAAGGCACTTTCATGGTGTAAACAGAGGATAGATACAGGGCCTGATAACCTCTGGTGTCCTATCAGAGGCATTGGTGAGTGAGTTTGATTTCCATGAGAGCTATTTGGTCAGTCTTCAGAGCCCCTTTTACATGGGTATCCTATTATTTAACAGGCACTTTAAATTGAGACCAGCATCCTGATTCTCAAGCAGCCAGGCTTTTATTGGAAGTCTCTGCCACATTTAAACATCTTTAATACATTTTAAAAATAGAATTGTAAAAGGCAGCAACCAGACTTCAAAGCATAGACATGTTGGCCAGAATTGTGAAGCTGGCGACAATTTTCACTGGTTGTAAAGCTCGTGGAGCCTCTTTCAATCCCCAGAACAATTGACAAGGAAGGGGGTCAATGTACATTCCTCCTGAGTGTCTCCTGGATGGGTCTGAACAGACCAGGTGTGGGGAGAGTTGGCAGGGAGGGAACCAGTGCACTTCAGGGTAGATGTCAAAAGCAGAACAGTCATCCCACAGCAGAGCTGAAAGAAATCAGGCCAACTGAAAATAAACAAGATGCAAGGAGGGACTGGCCACACTTTCTGGGCTTTGATTTCTTGCATCTCTCATCTCCTGCCCTAATCTTCCTTCCACTGTGAAGACTACAGGTATCCTCTGCCCTCAAATAAACCTGGCTCCTTTCTCTTTTTTGCCCCCACTGAACTCTGTACAAACACTTGCTACACTCTAGTGAAATGATTTATTTACACATTGTAGTCTGTCTCCCACTCTCAGCTCTTACTGTGAGCACCTTGAAAGAAAGAGCTGTATCTTATTCATCTCATGTACACAACAAATTAAATGTGTGTTTAAAGAAAGTTGAGGTGGGAAAAACCACCCATGGAGGAGTAGGGCATGAGGCTCATCTACTCCCACAAATTCATTAAAAATCCATCTATTTGTAGAAATATTTGCCCAGTAAATTTGCTAAATGCCAACAAAAGAACCCAGGATTCTAACAGAAAAAGAAAATCTTCACAAAACTGGGTAGGACAAAAGAAAGAAGAAAAAAAAAAGAGGGAGAGAGAGAAAAGGAGAAATGAAGCAGATCAGGACCTACACCCCTGGAAGGGAACTGGAAAAGGGAAAAAAATCTCTGCACCCTGTGAAGTCTCCCACACCAGTGAGGAGAACAGCTGAGACAGAGGAAGAACACAGCAATTGGTGTAAAGCCATTAAGGTGAAAATGGTCCTCTACAAACGTTGTCACTGCCCTGTACTTCCCAACCACAAGTGGGGGCAGACAAGGGCTGGGAGCTCCAACTCCAGCTTTGGAGACCAGACTTAGAAAGCTGGGGCTGGCTACCTGGAGAAAAACTAGGATTGGTAGCACAGAAACAGCCCAGAGGGACTGGAATCTAGAGTGACCACATTTGAAGCTGTAAGCTGAGGAATCCCGGTCAGGCTTGGAGGCTAGGCATTGTTAGGCAGTGCTGGAAAGAAGGGGCAGGATCCACATCTATAGCCTTACCCCCTGAGAATGCTTTCAGACTGCAAGATCCCAACTGCCCCCACTTTAGGATCTACCCTTGAGCAGTAGCTGTTTAGCAATAGTTGCAGAGCAGCCCACAGCCCTTAAGGGTATAGAGAAAGTGGAGCAAGTGGAGGGATCCTTTGGAGCAGATGGAGGGAACTAGGGAATAGCACAGTCTGTATGATCCCAGTTTGCAGGTTAGCAAGGGAACACTGAAGAGACTGCTGTAACAGTGCAGAAGACTCAGTCGATCATGGATGGTCCAGTGTGCAGGTAGAGAGCCCTGTTTTCCCTAGGGAACAGAGGGTGATCTTGGAATGGGCAGGAGCCCCCCTGAGCAGATGGTGAGCCGCAATTTGTATAGGGGGAAGAGAAAATTATTTTGGAAATAGTGTGAAAGATCCTGGGTCCTGGGAATCCACAAGGGGCCTTCTGGGCAGGTACAGAGATGCAATTTACCTAAGGGGTGGAGATCATTATCTCTTAAGCAGCACAGAGGAGCAGGATTCCACAAGGGGCCTCCTGGGCAGGCACAAAGCTGTGATCTCATTACGAGGTGGAGAAAGTTACCTCAGAAACAGGGAAAGATCCTGGGAGTCTGCAAGGGAACTTCTGGGTGGGTGCAGAGCCGCAATTTGACTAGCAGACAGAAGGTGATTTTGGAAACAGCATGGACTATCCAGGATTCTACAAGGGACCTCCTGGGTAGACATAGAACCATGATTTGCCTAGGGGGCAGAGAAAAGTATCTCAGAAGCAGGACAGAGCATCCTGGAAATCCATAAGAGGCCTTCTGGGCAGGTGGAGAGCTGTGAAAAGCCCGTTGAACTGGTAAAGCTATTTCAGAAACAGTGCAAAAGGTCCTAGGAGTCACAAAAGGCCTGGTGGGCAGGCCAAGAGCTTCAACCTGCACAGAGGGTGGAGAAAGTGAACTTGGAAATAGCACAAAGAGTCTCCTGAGAGTCTCAAGAGGCCATATGGGCAAATGGAAAGCCCCAAAAGGCTCAGTGAAGGGGCAAAGTGATCCTGGAAACAATGCACACAGCCCAACAGGCACAAACGACCTAGCAGATTGGTGGAGTGATCTTGGGAACAGCACAAGCTTCGTGATCCCTACCAACAATCAAGCAGGGGACCTCAGAAGCAGCATATGTTGCACAACTAGCCAAAGGAGCTGAGAGGGACCCACTGGAACATGTTTTTACTTTGCAACAGCTACAGGGAGTGCTCTACCACTGTAGAGGAAGGACTGCCAAAATGGTGCAGACCTTACAGCTACAGAGAAAGCCTTTTAGCAACAGTTAGGGAGCAGTCCCCTAGGGCACCTGTCCCCCCAAACTATAGAGGACAGTCCCTAGAACCTCACCAACAAAGGAAGGGACTGCAGGGTCAACTGCTGATGTTGCCAACTATAGGAAACTGCCCTATTTGAAAGCAGGAGGAGTCACAGGAACTAGTCCTGACCCCACCCCCACCACAAAAGCAATCCTATGAATTGTGAACCACTGCCAACACTCACACAGACCCCATTCCTAACAGCCACCTGGCTTCAGGAGAGGTAGAGTAATACCACTGCTCCCATTACATGCTCTAGGTACACATGAGCCACTACCACCTCTGAGAACTCCAAGATGAGGCACCAGCTGTTGCATCTACATACCTGTTGTCAAGAGGATAATAAATATTGAAAGTTAGACACTATGAGATGACAATGAAATAGATTTCAGACCAAGGAACAAGACAAAACCACACAAAAACAACTAAATGAAGAGGAGGTAGTTAATTTACCTGAAAAAGAATTCAAGGTGATAATAGTAAAGATGATCCAAGACCTTGGGGAAAAAGTGAAGACACAGAGAAGTTATAAGAGATGTTTGACAAAAAGCTAGAAAACCTAAAGAACAAGAAAACTAGGGTGAATATCACAATATCTGAAATGAAGAATACACTAGAAGGAATCCACAGAAGGATAATGGAGGCAGAAGAATGAATAAGTGATGTGGAACACAAAGTGGTGGAAATTACTGCAACAGAAAAAAATAAAGAAAAAAGAATGAAAAGAACTGAGGAGCATCTGAGAGACTTCTGGGACAACATTAAAAATACCTACCAACATTCTCATTGTATGGGTTTCAGAAGGAGAGAGAGAAAGGGCCAGAGAAAATGTTTGAAGAGATTATAGCTGAAAACTTCCTTAATATGGGAAAGGAAACACTCACTCAAGTTGAGGAAGCACAGAGAATCCCAAACAGGATAAACCCAAAGAGAAACACAGTGAGACACATACTAATCAAATTGACAAAAATTAAATACAAAGAAAAAATATTAAAAGCCACAAGGAAAAATCAACAAATAACTATAAAGGAACCCCCATAAGGATAAGCTTATTTTTCAGCAGAGACTCTGCAAACTAGAAGGGAGTGGAAAAATATATTTAAGGTGATGAAGGGGAGGAACCCAGAACCAAAAATACTATACCCAGCAAGGCCCTCATTCAGATTTGGTGGAGAGATCAAGAGCTTTTCATATAAGCAAAAGCTAAAGAATTCATCAACTCAAAACCAGCTCTACAACAACTACTAAAAGTCCTTCTCTAAGCAGGAAAGGAAAAGCCACAATTAGAAACAAGAAAATTTCAAGTGGGAAAACTCACTGGTAAAGACCAAGATAATATAAGGGTAGAAAATCACCCATTGACAAATATGATATCAAAACTAGCAGACATGAGAAGAGGAGAAGACAAATGCAGAACATTGAAAATACATTAAAAAATAAAAGAACCGCAACCCAAAACATTTCTGTACATGCATGGATGGTTGTATCCAAATCTAATGGGAACCACAAACCAAAAATTATAATAGACATACACATAAAAAAGAAAAAACAATCCAAATACAATACTGAAGATAGCAAATCAAGAGAAGACAACAAAAGGAGGGAAGAAAAAAAGACCCAAAGTAAAAATTCAAAGCAGTTAACAAAATGTCAATAAATACATACTTATTCATTACACTGAATGTAAATGGATTAAATGCTCCCACCAAAAGACAGACTGGCTGAGTGGCTACAAAACAAGACCCATATACTTGCTGTTTATGAGAGATCCACTTCATACCCAAGGACACATGCAGACTGAAAGTGAGGGGATGGAAGAAGATATTACATGCAAATGGAAATCAGAGGAAAGCAGGAATAGCAATACTCATATCAGACAAAATAGACTTTAAAACAAAGTAAATCACAAGACACAAAGAAGGGCACTACATAATGATCAAAGGATCAATCCAAGAAGATTTAACAATTGTAAATATATATGCACCTAACATAGCACCTTAATATATAAGGCAACTGCTGACAGCCATAAAAGGAGAAATTGACAGCAACGCAATCATAGTGGGGGAATTTAACACCCTACAGGGACAGATCATCCAGACATAGAATCAACAAGAAAACACAGGCCTTAAATGACACCCTAGACCAGATAGATTTAACTGATATTTATAGAACTTTCAATCCCAAAGAAGCAGAATATATATTCTTCTCAAGTGCAGATGAAACATTCTCCAGGATAGATCACATCTTGGGCCACAGATCAAGGCTTGATAAATCTTAAAAAGTTGAAATTATCCAATGTATTTTCTCTGACCACAATGCTGTGAGACTAGTAATCAATTACAAGAAAAAGAAAACTCCTGGAAGATAAACAGTATGCTAGTGAACAACCAATGGATCATTGAGGAACTCAAAAGATACTTACAGATAAGTGCAAATAAAGATACAACAACCCAAATCCTATGGGACACAGCAAAAGCAGTTCTGAGAGGGAAGTTTATAGCAATACAATCTTATCTCAGGAAAGAAGAAAAAAGCTCAAATTACCTAACCTTACACCTAAAACAAGTAGAGAAGGAGCTAAATTAGCAGAAGGAAAGAAATCATAAAGATCAGAGCAGAAATAAATGAAACAGAGACAAAGAAAATGATAGAGAAGATCAATGAAACCAAAAGTTGGTTATTTGAAAAGATTTTAAAAAATTGATAAACCCTTCTCCATACTCATCAAGAAAAAAAGGGAGAGGGCTCAAATCAATAAAATCAGAAATGAAAAAGGAGAAATTACAACTGACTCCACAGAAATACAAAGAATCATAAAAGATTACCATACCAACTCTGGTTATTTTACCAACTGTATGCCAATAAAATGGACAACTTAGAAGAAATGGCCAGATTCTTACAAAGGTACAACCTGCCAAGACTGAACCAGGAAGAAATTGAAAATATGAACAGACCAGAAGTTCCATGTTGCAGCTGAAATGAATCTGACTAGTATCCATGAGGATATGGGTTCAATCCCTGGCCTTGCTCAGTGGGTTGGGGATCTGGCATTGCCATTAGCTGTGGTGTAGGTTGCAGACGCAACTTGGATCCCTTGTTACTGTGGCTGTGGCATAGGCAGACAGCTGTAGCTCTGATTCGACCCCTGGCCTAAGAACTTCCATATGCTATGAATGCAGCCCTAAAAAGAAAAAATAAAAGAAAATATGAACAGACCAACACAAGTACTGAAATTGAAAATGTGATTATAAACCTTCCAAAAACCAAAAGTCCAGGACCTGATGGCTACACAGGTGAATGCTTATCAAACATTCAGAGAAGAGTTAATACCTATTCTTCTGAAACTCTTTCTAAAAACTGCAGAGGAAAAAACACTCCCAAGCCCATTCTATGAGGCCACCATTACCCTGATATCAAAACCAGACAAGGATACCAAAAAAATAAAATTACAAACCAATATCACTGATGAACATAGACGCAAAAATCCTCAACAACATACTAGCCAAATATGTATTAATATATTTTAAGTATATTGTTGTATTTTATATTTATATTTTATATATTTTAATATATATTAAAAGGATCATACAGCATGATCAAGTGGAATTTATCCCAGGGATGCAAAGATTCTTCAACATCTGCAAATCAATGTGATATGCCACATCAACAAACTGAAAAATAAAAACTGTATGATCATCTCAATAGATGCAGAAAAGGCTTTTGACAAAATTCAATACCTGTTTCAGATAAAAACTCTCCAGAGAGTAGGCATAGAGGGAACCTACCTCAACATAATAAAAACCACGTATGAAAAATCTACAGCTAATGTCATTCTCAGTAGTGAAAAATTGAAAACATTTCCACTAAGATCAGGAACAAGACAAGGATGTCCACTTTCACCACTATTATTCAACATAGTTTTGGAAGTCCTAGCCATGGCAATCAGAGAAGAAAAAGAAATAAAAGGAATCCAAATTGGAAAAGAAGTAAAAGTTTCACTTCAGATGACATGATACTATACCTAGAAAACCCTAAAGACAGCACCACAAAACTATTAGAACTCATCAGTGAATTTGGCAAAATTGCAGGCTACAAAACTAATACACAGAAATTAATTGCACTTCTATATACTAACAATGAAAGAAAGATCAGAAGGAGATATCAGAGAAAACATCCCATTTACCATCACATAAAAAAATTATATACCATACCTAGGAATAAACCTACCTAAAGAGACAAAAGACCTATACTCTGAAAACTATAAGACACTGATGAAAGAAATTATAGATGATAAAAACAGATGAGAAGATAAAACCATACTCTTGGATTGGAAGAATCAATATTATCAAAATGACTGTACTACCCAAGGCAATCTACAGTTTCAATGAAATCCCCATCAAATTACCAAGGACATTTTTCACAGAACTAGGACAGACTATTTTAAAATTTATATGGAAATATAAGAGACCCCAAATATCCAAAGCAATATTGAAAAACAAAAATGGAGGAATCAAGCATCCTGGCTTCAGACAATACTAAAAGCTACAGTTATCAAAACAATATGGTACTGGCACAAAAACAGAAATATAGATCAACGGAACAGGATAGAAAGCCCAGAAATAAACCCAAGCCCCTATGGTCAAATAATCTGTGACAAAGGGGGGCAAAAACATATAGTGGAAGAAAGATAGTCCCTTCAATAAATGGTGCTGGGAAAACTGGAAAGCTACCTGTAAAAGAATAAAAATAGGACACTAACACCATACACAAAAATAAACTCAAAATAGATTAAAGACCTAAATATAAAGCCAGATACTATAAAACTCCTAGAGGAAAAGATAGGCAGAATGCTCTTTGACTTAAATCACAGAAACATCTTGTTTGATCCACCTCCTAGAATAATGTCAATAAAGACACAAATAAACCAATGGGACCTAATTAAACTTAAAAGCATTTGCACAACAAAGGAAACCATTTAAAAAATGAAAAGACAACCCACAGAATGGGAGAAAATCTTTGCAAATGATGTAACAGACAAGGGCCTAATCTCCAAAATATACAAACAACTAATAGAACTCAACAACAAAAAAACAAACAACTCAATCAAAAAAATGGGCAGAAGACCTAAATAGACAATTTGCCAAAGAAGACATACAGATGGCCAATAGACACATGAAAAAAAAAAAAAGCTCAACATCGCTAATTATTAGAGAAATGCAAATTAAAACTACAATGTGGTACCACCTCATACCAGTCAGAATGGCCATCATTAACAAGTCAATAAATAACAAATGCTATTGAAGATGTGGAGAAAAGGATACCCTCCTTCACTGTTGGTGGGAATGTAAACTGGTTCAACCACTGTGGAAAACAGTATGAATATACCTCAGAAAACTAAATATGGAACTACCATATGATCCAGCAATCCCACTCCAGGACATATATCTGGACAAAACTTTCATTGAAAAAGATATATGCGCCCCATGTTCATCGCAGCCCTACTCACAATAGAAAAGACATGGAAATAACTTAAATGTCCATCAGCAGATTCATGGATTAAGAAGATGGATTCCATATATGCAATGGAATACTACTCAGCCATAAAAAGATAAACTAATGCCATTTGCAGCAATGTGGATGGAACTAGAGATTCTCATACTAAGTGAAGTAAGCCAGAAAGAAAAAGACAAATACCATGTGATATCACTTATATGTGCAATCTAAAATATGGCACAGATGATCCTATCTACAAAACAGAAACAGATCGTGGCCAAGGAGAGAAGACTTGTGGTTCCCAGTGGGGAGGAGCAAAGGAGTGGGACGGACAGGAAGTTTGGAGTTTCTGGATGCAAACTACTATGTTTGGAATGGATGGGTAATGCGGCCCTACTGGGAAACTGTGTGATTGGGTCACTTTGCTGTACAACAGAAATTGAAGAAACATTGTAAATCAACTACACTTTAATAACATATAAAATAAAATAAAGTTGAGTCTCTTGAGATTCTTGGCAATAGGATCTGGGCTGGGGGAATTATTTTAAAAGTTGGGTTTCCTTAGCCTAAGTCATGGGTTCATCAAAGTGTAGTTCTGAACCAGCAGCATCAGCATGCTGGAACTCTTTAGAAATGCACATTCTCAGGCCTGGCCCCAGACCTACTGAATCACAAAATCTGTATTAGTCAGGATTCTCTAGAGAAATAGAACCAATAGGATATGTATGTGTCTATATATATACATAAAGAGATTTACTACAATTGGCTCATATGATTATGGAGGCTGACAAGTCTCAAGGTAAGATCTACAGAGTGAGTCAGCAAGTTGGACATCCGGGAGAGTCTATAGTGGAGTTCCTGTCCAAAGGCTGGCAGGCCTGAGACCCAGGAATAGCCAATGTTTCAGGTCAAGCCCAAAAGCAAGGGAAAAAACCCAATGCTACAGCTCCTAGGCCATCAGGTAGGAAGGGATTTCAGCAACCTGTTTTAACAATCTTTCCAGGTGATTCTGAGTCACTAAAGTTCAAGAATCACTGACTTCAGCTTTTCAAATCTCAGTTTCTTCATCTGTAAAATAAAGCTAATAGTAGCAACCTCAAGGGACTGTTTAAAATATGAAATTAGATGATATATATATATAGTGCTTAGTCTAAAACCTCATACATATACATCACTTGGTTAAATTATTGAAAGGTGAATGGTATCTTTTGGTTTGCTTCTCTTTTGCCAGATTAGTGACTTTGGGAAGGTATTCCCAATATCATCATGTGGTGCATTTGGGTTACTCACACAAGAGTTTCTGTTGGTTTATTTAAATTTCCAAAGCTCCGTCCTTTCAAAGTCCTTGTAACTTGGCCAGAACCAGGAATGAATCCTGTTTACCCCATTCAGTCCTGTTCTGATTCCTCAGGCACTAAAGATGGATTTCAGGCAGCAATCACTATTTGTGCTGGACAGGGTACAGTCTTATAGGTCCATGGCTATCTAAGTGGAAAAGGGAAACAACTTCAGCAAATTTCTGTTCAAGAAGAAAGTTGAAGTGGAAGAGGCCCCTCAGCATCCTCTGCCAGAATGCAGAGGAGACCAAATAGTTCCAGAGCTCAGGTCCATGTTCAAACACCCAATTAAGACAGAGTTTTCTGGAGTTCCCATCGTGGCTCAACAGAAATAAATTTGATAGCATCCATGAGGATGCAGGTTCAATCCCTGGCATCGCTCAGTGGGTTAAGGATCTGGCGTTGCCATGAGCTGTGGTGTAGGTCAAAGACTCAGCTCGGATGTGGCCTGGCTGTGGTGTAGGCCAGCGGCTACAGCTCCGATTCGACCCCTAGCCTGGAACCTCCATATGCCACAGGTGTGGCCCTAAAAAGCGAAGGAAAAAAAAAAAAAAGACGTTAAAGTTTTCCAATTGATTTCCTCTGAGTCACAACACTTTAAAATTTGTCAACAAACCACATCTCTCAAGGGAAACAGGCAGCCCTCCCACTGCTAGCATCGCCCCCTTCCCACTCCAGGAAAATCCAATTTAATTTCTCTGTTTGCTGCATCAGATGAGCCTCTCATCCAAAACAGAAAAAGTATCTGTGAAGCCATTTGCAGGTGGCATCCCCAAATAGACTATTCATGAAAGTACATGCACACACACATATATAAACACATGCTCAGCAACCTACAGCACATTTCCGCCTTTGATTATAAGCCATGGAGAGGGCAGAAACACAGTTTTTAAGAGCCATGTCTGATCAATACATCATGCACAGGAAAACATAGCCAGGATGTAAAGCAGCTTCCTCCCCCCCAGAAGCTGCTCTTACAGAACACTCCATGTGAGTTCTGCTGAAGCACCACAGGGGTGGTTGAGAGCAGCCCAGCTTATGGCATTTCAGGCCAGTGAAATTCCTGTCCTTTCACTCTCCAATAAATAAAGCTTTGGAAATTATCATTATTGCTGTTCTTTAAATGAGTTCACATTGTCTCAGCACTACCCCCTCCCACCGGTTCCTATTTGTTTTCCTGTCAGAGCTGGGTCTTTGCAGCTAGCATCTCCCCAAGCAGGGTGAAGATGTAGCACCCTTCTCTGCTGGGCTGATCCTCCCCCGGGAGCCCAGTGGGAGGGAGGTACCACCTGGTAGGAAGTTTCTCATTAGCCCTGCAGGCAACGTGTATTCCAACCTGGTCAGCCTGAGGCTCTAAGCATAGAACTCTAAATATTTTGCTAGAAATTAGTGAGAGGTGCTCAGAGTGTGACAACTGGTTTATTATCACCAAATCTGTTCTGTCTAAAACTGGCAGAAATGAGAGCCAGGAGACTGCTCCCCTCAGGTGACTGAGTAGAAGGAAATTGCCAGGGAGAAGACAATAATTGAATCCTGATATTACTACAACTCAACCTCCATTGGCTGACTAGCCACTTAAATAACAAGTTTGAAAAGGGAAACTGCCGAACAGTTACTGTGAAGGCAGTAAATGCCAGAATATAATTCTTAGAACAAAATACTTTTCAGGTGACATGGTACCATAGGCTATAAAAAGATGATGGACATGGCCCCTGCCCTCATGCTGCTTATAATTCAATACAGGAAATAAGACACAAATGCAAATCACATGACCAAAACCAGAAACACACAAAGATCAAAGAGAGAAATTTGAACAAAATGTCATGGGCATTCAGAAAGAAGACTTTTGCTTGATTAGGATTGGGAAAGACTTCATGAGGGTATGACATTTTGAAAGAAGTAACGTATTTCAAAGGCAAATATGAGAGACATCCCTGGTGTTTGCCTTCCCAACTGTTGTTGCCTTTCCAGTTCGCTTCTTGCCTAGAAGAGTCAGCCTCTCAGTTTAGAGACTGGCCATCAAGGTATTCATTTCTCCAGACTTCCCTGAAGAAAGAGTGTGGTCTTTTGACTCAATGTTGGTAAATGGTACTGAAGAGAAGCTGCATCCAGGGCCTTTGATAAAAGGTTTACTTCCTGATTAAAAAAATATATATATTTCATTCTTTTTTATGGCTGAGTAGTATTCCATTGTGTATATATACCACATCTTCCTAATCCAATCATCTGTTAATGGACATTTGGGTTGTTTCCATGTCTTGGCTATTGTGAATAGAGCTGCAATAAACATGAGGGTACATGTGTCTTTTTTAAGGAAAGTTTTGTCCAGATATATGCCTAAGAGTGGGTCATATGGTAGTTCTATGTATAGATTTCTAAGGTACTTCCATACTGTTCTCCATAGTGGTTGTACCAGCTTACATTCCCACCAACAGAACAGGAGGGGGAGCTTGGGGTTAACGGATGCAAACTATTGCTTTTGGAATGGAATAACAATGAGATCCTGCTGTGTAGCACTGAGAACTGTGTCTAGTTACTTATGACGGAGCATGATAATGGGAGAAAAAAGTATGTATACATGCATGTGTAACTGGGTCCCCATGCTGTACAGTAGAAAAAAAAACTGTGTTGGGGAAATAACAATAAAATAATAATATTATTAATAGTAAATAGAAACTGTGCTTCCTTCCTAGATTAAATATTGTTACCCAAGGATGTGATGCTTGGAGTAGTGGCTACCATCTTGGTATCTAGGGGGAAGGCAAGAGAATCTCAAAGAAGCAAATTTTCATCTGAGACATAAAAACCAACCCTGGAACTCCCTGTTTTCAAACTTCTTTTTAAGTGCAATGAGAATTTTTTTATTTATTAAGCCACTTTTAGTTGGATATTCTGTAATTGTGGCTAAAGGCATCCTAAGTGAAGCGCAAAGATTTCCCTAAATCCCTCAGAGAGGAAGAAGAAAATGAGCAAAGATATTAGGTAAGGCCAAAGAGAGCTGTCTTTTTTTTTTTTTTTTTTTAAGGGCCGTTCCTGTAGCAATGGAAGTTCCCAGGCTAAGGGTCAAATTGGAGCTGCAGCTACCAGCCACAGTCACAGCAATACCAGATCTGAGCTGCATCTGCAACCACCACTGCAGCTCATGGCAATGTCAGATCCTTAACCCAGTAAGCGAGGCCAGGGATCGAACCCCTGTCTTCATAGATACTAGTCGGGTTCGTTACCACTGAGCCACAGTGGGAACTCCAAGCATTCTTATTTTGGCAGATGCTTATAGTATATGGAGAGGGCTAACATGAAATAAGTATGGCCAAATTCTCAAAGAATTCTATGACTAGGAGAAGGAAACATGATTTTATCCTGAAGGCAATGGTAGGGAGACGTGGAAGGCATTTAAGCAACTTATTACCCTGGTCAGAGCAATATAAGAAAGTTGATACTAGAGCTGCGATGTAGAGGAAGGCTTGGAATAGAGAGAGTCAGAGGTGGGGAAAACATGTTGGATTTATTTTACAAAGAATCTAACTCGGGGATTATCAAGCACTTCTTCACAAGCTCTAATGGGTGAACCTAGATTTTAGCGCTTTAAAAAAAAAAAATCCAAGGAGGTTTTAAAAAAAAAAAAAAGCGCTAAAATCTGGATTCACTCCTTAGAGCTCTTGATTCAATTGCTGGCATGGTTTCACTGCCGCTGCTGTTGTTTAAGCTCATCTTATGATCTAATGTGCAAACACTGTCGAGGACCCTTGGTGCCACTGAACTGGGACTGTGGCAAAGAAAAGGAAGAGATAGACATGGGAGAGACTGTGGAAGCAGAATTGGTAGGATGTAGGGGATAGAGGAGAGGAAAGAGTCAAAGATCTCAAAGACTTCTTTTAAGATAGAATGACTGGGAGAATGACAGTACCCTTTTCAGAAATGAAGAAGGAACAAGTTTAAGGAAGAAAAGTTCAACTTGCGAAATATTGAGTTTGAAATGCCAGGTGCAAGCTCTATACTCTAGAGAGAACTAAGCTAAAAGGACAGTCTGGAATCACCTACATTGGGGAATCGTTGATGCTCTGGGAGATGTTGATTTGCCAAGGAGGGAATGTCAAGAAAGAAGACGACCAAGGATGAAACCTTGAAGAACATTAAGGAGAAAGGATAAGGAAAGAACACCCCCAAAGAGGATTCACTTTGGGGAGTTAAAAATCTAAGCCTTTTCATCCACTGGACTAACATATTGATATTCAGATACCTGGTGGTGATTAGGCATCAGGATATCAGACTGGCATTGCTGCAGATTAATTCAGGAAAGTTGTCCACCCTTCGTAGTTAACAATATGCCTGAGCAGTAACAGAAAGTTTTCTGTCCTGCTTCTTCACAGTAGAAAAATAAAAATACTACCCCTGAGTAAATTTAATATTAAACTGTTTAAAAAAATGAGCAAAGTTTTCAATGATATTCTTAAATAAGTTTTATGCCTTTAAAGAAAAAAAAATTAAACTTGTTCATGTGCCCAACCATTGAGGCCATGTGATCTGATAAACAGCTGATTAAGAAAGCTGAGATTTCCTCCTCATAAACACTTAAAAATGTCTAAAACTCTTCCTTCATCTTTCTGTCTTTTTCATGAAGAATTAGATACTTAACAGAAATATTGTGTGGATCATTGTTATCTAATGACAGTCACATTTACCTCTTAGTTGTTAGAATCATTAAGATATTTAATACCGATTCAATTAATATTATTAATTCTAATGTTGTATCAATGTCATGTAGATAGATCTAAGATTTTCTTTTATAAAAACCTCCTTGTGGGAGTTCCCGTCATGGCTCAGTGGTTAACGAATCCGACTAGGAACCATGAGATTGCGGGTTCGATCCCTGCCCTTGCTCAGTGGGTTAATGATCCGGCGTTGCCGTGAGCTGTGGTGTAGGTTGCAGACGCGGCTCGGATCCCACGTTGGTGTGGCTCTGGCGTAGGCCGGTGGCTACAGCTCTGATTGGACCCCTAGCCTGGGAACCTCCATATGCCGCGGGAGCGGCCCAAGAAATAGCAAGAAGACAAAAAAAGAAAAGCAAAAACCTCCTTGTGGGAGTTCCCATTATGGCTCAGCAGCAACGAACCTGACTAGTATGCATGAGGACGCGGGTTTGATCCCTGGCCTTGCCCGGTGGGTTAAGGATCCAGCATTGCCGTGGGCAGTGGTGCAGGTCGCAGATATGGCTTTGATCTGGTGTGGCTGTGGCTGTGGCTGTGGTTGTGGCTGTGGCTGGCAGCTACAGCTCTGATTTGACCCATAGCCATACGCTATTGGTGCAGCCCTAAAAAGTCAAAACAAAAACGAACAAGGAAACAAAACCCTTCTTGGACATGTAACTCTTTATACAAGACTGATTTCAAGAAATAAAATGAACCTGCTCCAGATTGTATGGATATTTTTTGTATTACTTTGCTTTCTCTCAGCAAATTATATAATGGGTATAAAAGGTGGTGGTGGAGTTTGTGGGATATTAGAGAAGAGAATCATTGGTGTTTTTGTGATAGAGTTTCAGGCAGTTTCTATTGAGGTATAGGAAGAAATTACTGAAGTTATCAGATACTTTTATACTTAAAATTTAGTATGAATTCAGGTTCCCAAACTTTGAAGGAGAGGTCTAGTGAAAAATAATTCATGGTCCTCTTTTACTGTTTGGTAGTAATTGCCTCAATATAAAATGTTTGCAAACCTGAACTTCTTTAGGTAAAATTTCTAATTAGATTTTCTAATTGGGATAAATATACATATGCTTAAAATCAGTTACCCATCATCCAAAATACAAAACAAGCAAAAAAAGTTGGCTATAACCAGTGTTAATTGCCTTTAGTTTTCAAATGAAGTTGTATGCTATGGTGGTCATACTGCTAAGAAAAAGATAACTGAATTCACAAGTTTCTCTGGAGCCTTCTCATGTTCATGCATGACTTTGGAGGTCCTTTCCAACTCCATGAGCCTAGAATTCCACAATGAATTGTATCTTGAGCACTTTCACGGTTATCTTAAGAGAAGTTTGGCTGAACCCCAGCTTATTTTCTACTTTCAAAAATACTTAAGTAGTTTCATACAGTGAAATGTTTTTGTTTTACAGTGAAAAATTATGTTTTTTAAAGAAAACTTAAGAAGAAAATTACTACACACACACAAATACTATATACACTGTATTATTGCCATTTTATCTAAACATCTATTAAAGTCTACTAAAAATTTTGAATCAGTTACAATGGTTCTGGGAGGTAGAGTAGTAGATGATTTTTAAATTTTCTATTTTCATTTAATTTTATGGAGCATGTTGAACATACTATGATCCGAAATTTTGTTAATACGCTAATGTTTACGCAACTCTTCAATAACCATAGATACTATGGGAAGTTATCACCACATAAGACATACACACAGATATACACACACACACTAAGATAGGGAGATAAAATCCCTAAGGAAACATTAATAGTATTATGAAAGCGATCATACAGAGATCCTGAACTTGGACTTGAACTTCACAGAACAAAGCAATGATACACTTGGCTTGGGTGATAAAATTATACAGATACTGCGACTTTGCTTGGATCAGTTGAAAAACAGATTGGCAAAGAACAAGTTCTCACTTGGAGGGGACTTTGTTCTCCATAATTCATTCAGTCCGATTTCATGAGTTGATTTTAAACTGTCCTAGATGATTTTTCATCACATGAACAAGGTTCTCTGTCAGTCAGATGTTGGACACTTATCTGTGAAGGGCAGATTTCTCCAGCTGGTCATAACCAGCCATCTTCAGGTGGGAAGAACCATATGACAGCCACAGGTCTGTTCCTGGGTAGTCTACACATCTTCGTGCTGAGCAGAGACCTTGTGAAGCCATAAGAAGATCCTTCCCTAGCTGGTGCTAAATCAAGTCTTCAGGTTCTTATTGACCATAAAACATCCTCTGCATTCTTTAGGCACAAAGATAGGACCAGTCTTCCAACTTCTTCCTTTCAGTACAGCCTTTTATGAATTTTTTCCTATAGACATTTCCTTTAAATGGCCGCTTGATCCAGACATGTCAAGCACATCCAGGGAAAAATCTAGCCCTCACAAACGTCTTTCATTTGCTAAGTCAAAATGAGTCCAGCTGTTTAGCACTTTAGTGAGGAAAGACTTCCTAGATTCAGCTTCCATGATTCAGGAGATTCAGATGATGAAACTGTCCTGTGTGGATGGCTATAGATGAAGCTTCAGAACCTGGTTGAGGAGGAGTGAGTTATGCAGAGAAGAACATACAGATTAAACATCCACTGCTCTTGCCTCATAGTACTGATCATGGTTGAATTTTATTGATTAATCATGTGCTTAGGGTCAGGCTCACTGCTGAACTGAGCTTCATGAGGGCAAGGACTAAGTATTCCTTTAAGCTGAGCACACTGTGCTAGGCATAATGCAGGCATTAAAGAAAATATATCCCTGAATGGATAATTCTGGCATGAATATGAATAGTGGTCAGAATGGGAATAGTAAGTAATTTCTTGTATAAATAGCTGTCTAGTTATCTAAATTATCAGAAACATCATATAAAAATCTCTGCACATGCAAAGTGCCCTGTTAATGAGGAACCAAAATATTATATATTTTCTCTCAATATGTAAACTTTTATATACTAATTAATAATAATAATAGTGATAATTTTTTATCATTTCTTTGATCCAGGCTCTACTCTTAGTACTTTGTCTATATAATCTCATTTGATCCTCCTAATGAATACCTGAGTTATCAGTTACAGATAAGGTGATTGTTACTCACAGTGGCCAGTGTCCCACAGTTTTGATACCTACCCAGCTCTGTCTGACCCCAAGAGCCTATATGCTTAAGCATAATGCTGTACTCCCTCTCAATTTGAGTTGCATTAAATATCATACGTTATTAAATATTTTACATGTATTCATTTATTCAGGAAAATTTTACCAAGTGTCTAGTGTGTACAAGGAGTTGGGGGCTTAAAAACATTGAAATAATGATACTCAGAGGCTCACAAATCATGATGGCAGACAGTCTACAATTTTAAAGAAAAAAAATGGCAATACTATGGTAGATCTATCATGCTAGATATGTAAGCCAAGAAGGGGTACAGTCAGAAGAGGTTCTCAGAGGTAGTGACTCTTAAAATAAGCCTAGAAGAGTGAGTAGGATTTTGACCTGCATGTATAAAGATGGGGAAGACAGTCAAACAGATCGAGCATGGCATTGCTTAGGGGCTACACATAGTGGTCATGATTGTATCAGAGAGTACAAGTTGCAGAGGCAGAGAGGGCAAACCAAAGATAAATGCCTCTAAGTAAGTGGTTTCTAAAGTGTGGCCCCCAGGGCCAGCAGCATCAGCACTACCTGGGAGCTTCATAGAACTGTCATACTTGATCCATACCAACACCCACTGAATTGGAAACTCTAGGATGGGGTCCCACACACTGTAGTTTAACAAGCCCTCCAGATGAGTCTGATTGAGAACCAGTGGTCCAGGCCGCAAGAAATCAGTAGAGTCAGAGAAGGCTCTACAGGATTTTTCCTACACTGTTGCCTAGTTAGAGCAAATTATATTGTCAAAGCAGTGAGATTTTCTTAAAAGGCAGTTGCAGAAGTCTTTTGACTGGACTGTTAGCCCTCAGGATTTGTTTTGGAAAGTAGCAATTCAATGACCATTTATAAGGCATAGCAGAGCATATGGTTTCCGAACCCCTCTTTGTGATTTGCATGGGACCTAAAAATGCCCTCTCATTGAGGGAGATTATGGGAAGAAAGTGAATTTGTATGATGCAAAAAATGGTAGGATGGTTTTATTGCTCTTTATATGAGAAGTTTGCAGAAAACAGCAAATAATACTTTTAGTTTATATCCAGCTATAACAACAGCTTATTATTTCTGAACATTAAATTACAGTCTAGCAAAATGAAATAGGCTACATGGTCACTTCTTCACGGAATCTTCTTCTAGTAGCAGTTTTTAAATGTGCATGCTCAGCTAATTGAAAACAGAAACATTTTTATAACTCAGAGATCTTTGAAGTAGCATCTAATGGTTTGCAATACTGACTGTACAGTGATTGGGCTAAGAGTGTCTTCATTTGAGCTGTTGACCCTAAAAATGATTCAATAAGCAGGAAGCCTAGAGCCATAAACTCTGCTTTGGCAGACTCACCAGATATTGATAAGCAGATAGCAAGTGAAAGCCAAGTGAACAAAATTATTGTGACTGATTATGGCCAATGTCTATTACCAAAATAATAAGTCAAAAGTGGAAATTTGGGATTTTCCTGGTGCTGTAGAGCTTAAAGATTCAGCATTGTCACAGCAGTGGCTCAGTTTGGCCCTGGGCTGGGAACTTTTGCATCCCATGGGCATGGCCAAAAAAAAGGTGGAAATTCATTATAATAGTTGATTGTTGTCAGGGAAACCAAATACCAGGCTGAGCAAAGAGGTTTTTTCTGTTTGACTCCTTGTTTAACGTTGACATACACATATTTTGTGGCTCTTACCAGGCCCTATCCATCCACCTGCTCTACAGTCTCACTGCCTCTTGCCTTATCTAAATCTATCCACACTGAGACCCACCACAAGTACCTGTGCTCTGCAAAACCACTCTTACTAGTCTGATCCAATAGTTCTGCTATAGGAATTTCTGTATTCCGAAATTTCACCTAATTTTATATTACCACCTTTAGGACTTTTGTTTGATATATCACCCGTTCTATTGTTTACATGAATACTTGGAGAGTTTCTTTAAGTTGATTCCCTTTTTGCTAAAACAAATGTATTTAAAGTTAACTTGATATTTATACTATAAGCAGAAAACCAGCATTTGTCCAACAATAGAAGGCACACATTTACTACACATTAAAATGAATATATAGCTATTTAAGAAAAAATATTTCACACATGTAGCACTTAAATTATCTTGCTTATTACAAGTTGTCTTACAATAGGATTCAGGACAAATTCTATAATGTCATATGGCATGGATTCTCCAACTATGGGCCCTAGACAAGCAGCATTGGAAACTTGTTTAAAATGTAAATTCTTGGGCCTGTCCCAGCATGTTGAATCAGAAACTCCAGGGGCAGAGCCTCCAGATTGATTCTGACACATGTGAAAGTTTGAGAACCACTGGGTTAAGAAATAGATTTTACTGGAGAAATTCATTATCTAAGCGTCAACAAGAACACGCACTGGTTCCCTGTTATTTCCAACATCTCCCAGAGAGGTACTGGACAAGGTACTGATGGACACACAGTAGGTCTCTGGCTAGTGGAGGGACCTTGCCCCATTTTTGTTCTTTGTTAAAAGGCAAATAGGAGAGAAAACCTGTCAGCAGAGGGATAAGGCAGCTTGAGTGCCTGCTATTTCCAGGAGTTGTCTGGGAAAACCGGCTGCCCTGCACATATGGGACATTGCATCCACTTGTGCCAGGGAAAAGGAGACTTCATTCCCGTGGAAAGCTGAGAAACTCAGGTGTGGTCTCATCTGTAGGGAAAGAGGCACTCTGCAATCCCAGCTGGCTCACCGTCTGGACCTTCTCAGGCAGCTCCCAGGGCTACTTTCAAGTATTCCTGCCCAAAGGTACCCACAGCACACTTTGAGAAACACCAGCCCCTATACATTTGTATTGATTTCTTTCTGATATTACACTCAAACAGTTTAGTAGCTCCTCTATTGGTAGTTTTCAGAACTTCCCATGTTTGGTTTCCAAGCTCCTTCCTGTTTTCCTTGGCACTGAGATGGGTATTTTCTAGATGCCCAGTAGTATTTAGAGCCATAACATTTTAGAACTGGGAGGGAATTAAGAGATTATTTAATCCCATCTTTCATTTTCAGGTGAGAAAACTGAGGCACAGAGAAGTGAAATGACTTGCTTAAATTCACATGTATAGTTAGCAGCAGACAGGGTGAAAATCCATGTCTTGGTTCGCAATAACATATTCTTCCAATATGCGGCAGTAATCAATTAACATAGTCACTGTGTCAGACTTGCATGGTACAGCCCCTGCACAATACACCCTTTGCAACATGTAGAAGAATATTATATGTGAGGTTACTTTAAACTAAATTTACTACAATGCTCCCTCCTCTAGAAATATTTACTAAGTGTTTATATTGCCTATGGAGGAAAGTTATTTATAAGTAACTTATAAAGGGGACTTACTTGACCAGCCAAGATGATTTTTCTTCTGAATTACATCCTAATATGTATAGCTTTCTTGCTCTCAGCTTATTCCACTTGGAGCTGTGCCCAGCACAATTTACATCTATGAACTGCTGAACATTTAAGCAAATTAAGTGTCTAAAAAATCAAACACAAATTGTATCTTGGTGATTTATGCCTTCATAAAGGAAAACGCATACAGTGTGCCCAGCACAGGCCAGATTTATAGCTCCATGGTTAGAGAAAATGAATAGACATCTTCTAGAGGGTGTGTTGAGGTCTGTGCATGTGTGTTTAATTCTTGACCGTGGGGATTTTTCCCCAATGATATTTATCTTACAAATCATCTTCAGTGCTAATGTGCAGTATGAGCCAAGAATGGGACAGTTGTACAAGAATTCTGGATAGATATTTAGAAGCTAGTTAATTTGTACTAGAACCAAAAAAAAGGTAGGTAACTGAACAACCCTGGATCTTCCATCTCTAACCTAACACCATTGGGTTGTGCTGCCTTCTCTTATTAGTGTAAGCTAAGTGATTTCACTTAAACACTGGAAGGTAGAAAGTGAGAAGAAAATCAGGAGTGCCAAGAGTAAGGCAAAGATGCTAAGATATAAGTCAAATCTCTACTGAAGTATTTCTAGGACCTTATGACCTTTACAGATAAAGTGTCTGATAATGCAGGGAACAGGCATATGTGTATTGAAGTCAGAGAAACAGATTTGAAGCTCAAACTCTCCACTTACTAGCTGTGAGCACCTGTTTCCTTATCTGTAAATGAGGATTAATAATATCCACTTCAAAGATGTGTTGTTTGAATTAAGGAGGTTGTGGTTGTATGGTAGGCAGCCTCTGAAATAGTTCCCAATGACCCCCACCTCCTGAGATTCATGTGCTCCCCTTGGGTAGACACTGTACCTAGTGACTCTCTTCCAGTGACTGGAATGTGTCAAAAGTGATGTTATCGCTTCCAAGATTCAAGATTCATCTCTAAAAAGACCCGATTTCTATCTTACTCACACTTTTTGCTTTTTAAGGCTGCACCTGTGGCATATGGAAGTTCCCAGGATAGGGGTCGAATTGGAGCTACAGCCGCTGGCCTATACCCACAGCTCATAGCAATGTCAGATCACCTACTCACCAAACAAGGCCAGGGATCAAACCCACATCCTCATGGATCCTAGTCGGGTTCATTAACCACTGAGCCAAGAAGGCAAATCCCTTGCTTGCCCTTTCTTGCTCACTCTGATGGTAGCCAGTTCTCATGTTGTAAGCTGGTCTACAAGAGACTCAGGTGGCAAGAAACTGAGGGAGGCCTCCAGCCAACAACCACCAAGGAACTGAGGCCTTTGGTCGAGCAGGCAGGGATGAATTAATTTTTGCCAACAACCACGTGAGTGAACTTGAATGTGGATCTTCCCAGTTGAGCTTTAAGGTAATAGAGAGTGAGTACTTTGATTTTAGCCTTATAAGAGGCACTAAGTCACATCAAGATTCCTGACCCACTAAAACTGTGAGACAATAAATGTTTGTTGCTCTAAGATATTAAATTTGGGGGTGTTTTGTTATGCGGCAATAGATAACTAATGCAGGCTGTAAAGTGCTCAGCACAGTACCTGGCATATAACACATTCTCTATAAAGGACGGCTATTGTCATTGTTAGTTAAGGGCTTTGTACACATGAAGATCACATGCTAATAATGTAATCATTGTTTCTCTCTAGACTTCCAAATAAAGAAGGTTGGGGACCACAAAGAACTTTTGCTAATTTACATGAAATGTTTTAACCCAAAACAATAAGCATCGTGCTTTCTAGAAGAGCAGAGTTTCTGAAAGTGGTTTATGGTAGAATGTAACCTTTTGAGTTGAAAGTCACTGTCATGTACTGTGTCCCAATCCTGGGTACTTAGAGGTAAATTGGTCCTATCTGAGCTGTAGAAGATAGACATTTTTTACTGCAATTCACTCTGCTAAAGTTTCAGGTAGTTGCAAAAAAGTCAATCTTATAGAACCTGCTTAATTAAGAACCTGACATACAGACTTTCAGTGTGTTTTCTTCTGGAGAAAAGCCACACTATAACTGAGTACTGGACAAAGATATTTCAGTCCAAGGTCAGGTTATTTATTGTTGATATCAAAGTCAAATGAAATTTATCCTGAAAGAATAAGCAGAGATGTGGAAGCATTTATTTACTTACAGGATGTTCATTGCAGCATTACTTAACAAACATGAGAAAGAAAGAGAGGCAACCTAAATTCCCAAGAAAGGGAACTAGCTGAGTGATGTGTGCTGTGTCCATACATTGGAATTCTGTGGGGCCGTTAAATATTTTTATAGGACTAATTACTGACCTGGGAGATGCTCATAAAATATTAAGTAAAAAAATGTATATGAAACAATTTGAATGGTATGACCCAAATTTTGAAGGACAAAAAAGCATAATTGTGTGTGTACATGTGTGTGAATAAGAGTTTTCCTAGCCTTTCCTCTTTTTAATATTCCTGCCACCTCTAACACACATAGTGTATTTCCATTTCCTGCCTATATGTCTTGTTACAATTGCTATTGTCAGAAAACAGAGAAGTACAGAAAAGAACAAAGGACGAGAGAAGGAATTAACCAAGAGAGTAATTTAAATTACACAGTGTGAGAGAAGGGAGGGAAAAGAGCAATAGCAGTGGGGTTGGCCAGAGGTAGACATGGAGCTGTTGAAACTGTGCTTCTTAATTGCAAACCCCTGTTACATGGAAGCTCTGAGTTATAGTTTCATAAGTATGACATATAAACAGAAAAGACTGAGCATATATACCCCTTTGTTAGTCTCTAAGGGGTGCCCAAGACCGCCTCCATATCCCAGTGCCATTCTCCTCCAACGAAGTCTGAATTAAAGGCAAGAGGATGTATATTGGATCTTAGTGCCAAGAGGTTATTCTTCAATGTAAGAAAGAGTTTAAACCTGTTGCTGTGGACCATGACTTAATTTTGAATTCATTTCTCCATTTTCTGACATTTGCTTGGTGCGATAAGACAAGGGATGCCTCCTACATGGGAGGTGCCTTTCACAGGAAGGCCCAGAGAAGAGCCACCTGGAGCAGCTTGGCTCTAGGTCTCCTGAAGAATTTCTCCTCTCTTTGTAGTGTTCTTCCTTGTGCTCTTCTTTGTTTGTGGCTTGCCTTTACTCGCCAGCCAATTGATAAACTCTAGTAGGGATTTCAACGGAGCAGCAATACCAATGACTCAATTTGGTGACACCTGGGAATCAAGATCAACAATAGATTCTGATTAAGCAGGTTCAGGGTGGAGCCTGAGATTCTGCAATTCTAACAAGCTCCCTGGCGATGCCACGGCTTCTGGTCTGTGGATATCACCTAAATCATCAAAGCATAAGGACTGAGTGAGATTAGGCTGTGTGCATGAAGGACACAGACCATGGACCTAGAAGGTTGCCCTTTCTGCTTTTAGTGTAGACCTTGGACTAAAGGCACAAAAGGAGTCTTTCTTGTTTCCATGTGATTCTGTCTAGGTCGTCAGGTCTAAATATTCTAAATGAAGGTGTTCCTTTTTGAAATTGTAATACTGAATACAGTGTTTTTGCTAGAGTGCCTGCTCTCCATAGATCTTCTAGTAACCAAGGGCTACAGTAGAAATTGGATGATTCCATGATCTATTGATTACCACCAGCTGGCGGAATCATAGAGCCTTTTAATTTTCTCCTTCATGCTTTTTTTCTTATTTTCTGTAATAAACATATATTGCTTCTTAATAGAAAAAAAATCAAGGTAAAATTTCTTAACTGCTTTCTTGTTGCAGAATCTCTGGTTTTATTGGCAAAATGCAGATGATTTTGTTTCCTAGAAAATGTCATGTTCTTTTTTTTTTTTTTTTTTGATCTTTGACTTCTGGGAGCAGCTAATGATTAGCTAAAAAATCAGGACAACAAATAGAATGGCACTGGTTCTGCTTGAAAAAGAAAAGACTCAAGAGGAGTTTTCAGCATTATCAGAGTTTAAGTCCATAGAGAATGGGGCCTGTTTGTTTTTTTGCCCACTGAGGAGGGAAGGAAAGATCAGTTCGTATTTTAGAAAAGGATTGAGATTAGCATTGGAAAATCATTTCCCAATGGTAAATGTTCTTAAATAGAGAAGTGGGATATCAAGGGAGACTTGTAATCTCTGTCCTTGCAGACCTTTAAAAAAATCTATGTATGTGAATTATCAAATTGGTAGATGCTGTGTAGGATATATAAAATCCCTGAGTGATATATTCTTCTCATTTATCATATTTGGGCCACTTCCATTTGCCAAAAATTAATGTGAAGTCAGAGGGTGCAAATTAATGCTAGTAATCACAGAAGAAAAATGTAGTTAGAATCCCAACTGCTATAAATAGCTTAAATAATGCATCCAAAAGCAAATATAAGCGATTTTTTGGTTAACCTCAGTTTGGGATTACCCACCCCACTGCTCTATTAGTACAAGTAATTGAAAATTGACTCTGTAATCAATCCCTATTTCTTTGACTTAATTCAGGAGTGCTCCTCATCAAGTCCAAGGGAATGCATTCTATGGATTCACAAAGCCCCTTGTGTCCTAAAGATCTTTTGGCTATGATTTTGAAAGGTGACAGATTATTGACACAGCCAAATTATTCAAGACAAATAAGTTAAATTTTCCCCTTTGATACCAACATACTTCTATTAAAATGTAATTAAGCTTTTAATTTTATTGAATCAGTATGAAATCTGTATATTAGTTACTTTGTCTTTCTGGGATCTTATGAAAGACTGGAAAAAAAATATAAAAAATAATACCATCTTCCTCTTTTCCTGAGGATCTGCCTCACCGTGATTATGACATGCTGATGCCATCCTAAGTGTGGGCAGCGATGTATTATGGTAAACACTGACTCATCACCTCCGTCTCATCACAGACCTGATCTTCCTGCGGGAAATCCCTTATCAGTGATAAGCACCACCATCAACCCACCATCAAGGATGATACTTGAGAGCCATCTTTTTCTGCCCACTCCCCCTCATATACCACATACCATTACACATACCATTAATTACCAAGCCCAGCCAATACTACCTCTAAAGTATCTCTTCAATCCATCTTCTCTCCAATCTCTGCAAACATCTCCCTGGTCTGACTCCTTCTGCAACTCCCTAATGGGTCTCTATGCTTCCAGGCTTGCAGTCAAGCTACACGTGTCAGACAGGTGGATCTTCTCTATCTCAAATCTAATAGTGCCATACTTAAAACTATTCAGTGAAAGACCACATCTTGTGTGATTCCAGAAACAGATTGGTAGCTGCCTAGGACTAGGAGGATTGGGGGAAATGGGGAGTGACTCCTAATGGGTCTTGGGTTTCTTTGGAAGGTGATGAAATGCTCAAAAAATGGTTGTGTTGAATATACTAAAAATTTGTGAATATACTAAAAATTGTTCGCTGTAAATAGGTGAGATGATCAAGGTATGCCCAAGTACCTTGATCATCTTGAATTACTCTGGTCTTACTTGGCTTTCTCTGTCTTGCCTCTGGATTATTACACTTCTTGTTCCCTCTGTCATCCATCCCAACTTTCGCCTGGATAATCTTACACATCATTAATGCTCAATTTAATTATTATATAGACTAGGACACTTCTCTGAATCTTGCTGTTTTAATGTTCCCTCTGTTCTTACTATATGGATGTGCACTTGCTTGTTTTCTTTTCTAAATCCTCTCTAACTGTAATTCCAGTGAGATGTTGGGGACAGTGTCTGTTGTGATCACTCAGAGTCTAACATGATGCCTGTACATATTAGATACTAAATAAATAAGTTGAATGAATGAATGACGTGTTCAGTTTTGTTCAAAAGATAACGTATTTCAATTTCCCACCAGGCTTGTGTTACCCAAAGTGAAACTGACTTACTGAACAATGGTGTATACATGTTACTTCTATTTCTTCATCAGATATATTCTAAAAGCACTGTCATTTTCCCAACTCTAATAGAATCCATAATCCATCTCAAACATTATCAAAAGGTAATTACCAAAGCCAATGAGTGACTTTTTCTTAGTCTTTATTTTCCCCAACTTCTGTGCAACATAGAGATTGTCTCCTTTTTCTACTTAAGCCAGTTCTCAAAGTGTGGTCCTTGGACCGGCAATAGCAGTGCCAGTACAGTGTTAGAAAGACAAATTCTAAGGCTCACTCTACACTTACTATGTCAAAAATTCTGGTGAGTGGGGTTCAGCAGTCTGTTTCTACAAGCCCTCCAGATGGTTCTGATGCACACTAAAGTTTGAGAACCACTATCCTAAGCTAATTTGCTTAGGTAAGCTAGCCCTTCCTTTTCACAATGAGAGGCAAAAAGAATGATCCAGATAGCAAGCTCTCACAGCTACTCCTCAGACAAGCCAACTCACAGAAGTTCTATCATTTTTTTTTGGTCTTTTTTTTTTTTTGTCTTTTCCAGGGCCGCAAAAGTGGCATATGGAGGTTCCCAGGCTAGGGGTCCAATCAGAGCTGTAGCCGCTGGCCTACGCCAGAGCCACAGCAACGCAGGATCCAAGCCACGTCTGAGACCTATACCTCAGCTCACGGCAACGCCAGATCCTTAACCCACTAAGTGAGGCCAGGGATTGAACCTGCAACCTCATGGTTCCTAGTCAGATTTGCTAATCACTGAGCCATGATGGGAACTCCAGAAGCTCTATCATTTCTAGCCTATGGTTTTCCTTTCAAACAGCACTGGCTACCAGGTAATATAGATTAGGCAATGCGGACCCTTGAATGAACAGTTTATTTTCCCTGACCCAACCCACAATGGTGACAGAAACAACAAATGTACATTACTTAAGAAATTCTCAAATTTGCAAACTTCATATAAACCTTTTATTTATAATCCAAGTTCATCTTTTAAAAAAATCTTACCCTTTGTTCTTTTCACAAACCCCTCTCACACTCTTTCCCAGACCTCCACTGAAGGTGGGGCTGGCTAGATCACAGGCTGCTCTATCCTCAGTTATGGATTATTTTATTTATGTTTGGTTTTTCTCATTAGAGTACCATTAACACAAAGAGGCCCTGAAAGCAGCACCAACAGGCAGAGGAACCCATGTGGTTGACTTCAGCTAGACTTTTCTCCAGCTGAACTCTGAGTCCCATGATTAAGTGCCCACTTCTACCTTCCTGAAAAGTTCTCTTCCATTGCTCTCTATGATGGTGGTTTTCTTCCTACATTGACCACTTTTCTGCTAATTCTTCTTTCTCTTCCTATATGTCACTGGAGAGCTTTTTCAAGGTTTAACTAGATTTTGATTTTTAATTCATATACACTCTGCTTTGGAGAAGTCATCCACTTGGCCATCACATATATTTAAATGATTCACAAAACTGTATTTCCAGTTACTAATTTCTTCCAAACTTCAAATCCATATATGCAATTATCTGATGAATATTTCTGTCTGAATATTTCATGATTTTTTTCACGTTCTACAATTTCTATATCAAATTTATTCTCCCACCCTATTCCATCATGCTGGCATCTCTTTTCAGTTAGCCAAACTGGAAAAACTTAAAACTAATCCCTAAACATCCTATTATCCACTTTCACTACTTGTGTCCTAATAGACTTCTTGGCCTTTGTTCTTTACCCATCCCCCCACCCCAATCCAAATCCATCTGTTCAGTGTTGCCATTTTACTTTCTGGCTCAAAAATCCTCAAAGGTTGTCCATTGTCTAAAGATCAAATGTAACGTCTTTGATCTGACACTCAGAAGACTTTATGAATTTGGTCGAGACTCCATTTCCAAGCTCAAGTGCCACTATTTGGAACACGGATGTCTCTGCTCCTGTCCAAATAGTCCACTACTATTAGCACCACCAACACCACCAAACCAAGCGACAGCAGCTAACACTGAGAGTTTACTGTCGGTGAGTTACTATGCTGAATGCTTCAAATTCATCATCTCATTTAATCCTCACAACTTTCCAGGGCTATTATCATCCTTGTTATGTGGATGAGAAAACCAAGAATTACAAAAAGTTAAGTGTTCAAATAGCTAACAATTGGAGGAGATACAGATTGAATCTAGAACTGTCTGTACCAATAGAGTGGAAATTCTGTGAGAGTAAGGACTGTTTTTACTCTCCAGTACTTAGCTTAGTGTCTGAACCATATGATCAATAAATATTTTTAAATGGATATTAAATAATTTCAAATTGCATCCTCTTGTGCATCCTGTTGTGATCCCTTATTCTTATAGTCTTCTTATTTCTGTTCATTCCTAGGTCATGCATTTTCCTACCCTGTTAACACCATTTTGAATATCCATACTGTCATCTCTGTCTTTCCAAGTCTTATCCCCTTTTCAAGGTACTTATAAAGTCCTGGCATCCTTCACAATTTTCCCGCGGTAAACCAGTCCTTCTCTGAATTCCTGAAGAAATTATTTCTTTTATACTCATTTTATCAGTTTTCCTTTGTATGATTCCTTAGTTTTTTATGTTTTTTCACACAAAGGAGATTACGAGTCTCACTAAAGGAGAGACTTTGAGCTAACTTTCAATAATTAGCACAGTGTTAAATGAATAGATCTTTGAATGTCAAAGAAGGTTAACCAAAAGTTTCTAAAAGGAGAAAGAAATTTGCTCATGACAGACAGTGATTCTCTGACATTTGAACTCATTCTTTATGGACCAGCTAGTGGTTTGTATAGTTAGAGTAATGCTTATGGTACAACAGATTTAAAAAACTCCAAAATTTAGTTGGCTTAACACAATGGAAACATGTTTCATTTATTTAGCATTTAGTGCAGGTGGTTCCCTTCCTCTGTTTACTGATTTCATCCTATGGTTGTCTATCCTGACAACAGGAGGGAAGGTGGGGGAGGAGGGCAAAGAAGTTTCACTCTCTTCTCATCTGCCTTGGCTTTAAAGTAACATCTATCCGGACAAAACTCTACTTAAAAGAGACACGTGCACCCGCATGTTCATTGCAGCACTATTCACAATAGCCAGGACATGGAAACAACCCAAATGTCCATCAACAGATGATTGGATTAGGAAGATGTGGTATATATACACAATGGAATACTACTCAGACATAAAAAAGAATGACATAATGCCATTTGCAGCAACATGGATGGAGCTAGAGAACCTCATACTGAGTGAAATGAGCCAGAAAGACAAAGACAAATACCATATGATATCACTTATAACTGGAATCTAATATCCAGCACAAATGAACATCTCCTCAGAAAAGAAAATCATGGACTTGGAGAAGAGACTTGTGGCTGCCTGATGGGAGGGGGATGGGGAGGGAGTGGGAGGGATCGGGAGCTTGGGCTTATCAGACACAACTTAGAATAGATTTACAAGGAGATCCTGCTGAATAGCATTGAGAACTTTGTCTAGATACTCATGTTGCAACAGAAGAAAGGGTGGGGGAAAAATGTAATTGTAATGTATACATGTAAGGATAACCTGACCCCCTTGCTGTACAGTGGGAAAATAAAAAATAAATAAATAAATAAAAATAAAGTAACATCACTTTAGCTTACATTTCATGGAGAAAACCAGTCATATAGTCCCTCCTAGAAACAGGAGGTGGAGAAATGGAGTCCCTGGCTGCAACAATGCCACGAAAGGAAAAGGATGGATGAAGGTAGACTTACCCATCTCTGCTACAAGTAGTGGGTAATATTTCTCATTTACAGGGATAACAATGTATATTTCAGTCAACCTTTTAAATAACACAGACTTGGTTTCTGAATCCCAGTCCATGGCACTTTAAAAATCCCAAACATACTCCACAAACTTTGGAAAGTACCACACAAACAGATGGGCATTCATGAATTTGTTTTAATGCTATTAATCGTAAGACAATATACACTTGTCCACTGCCTCTAAATCATATCGTAAAGGCAATGGCAGAGAAATCAGTGATGTAATAGAACATGGTTCTCTAATTTTTAAGTCATTTTATTTCCTTCCCCTAGATCATTTGAACCAAGTTGAAAACAGCCAAATTATAGATGTTTAGAGCTTAGAAGTAACCTTGGAGACCACCAAGTCTCAGTAGTTTCCAAACTCTTCATCACTGATGCCTCCTTAATTGTTTTTTGACGACCTCCGCCAAACTCCATATTGTAAAACATCTTTGCCTTTCAGACTTAATTTTTTTTTTTTGTCTTTTGTTGTTGTTGTTATTGTTGTTGTTGCTATTTCTTGGGCCGCTCCCGGGCATATGGAGGTTCCCAGGCTAGGGGTCTAATCAGAGCTGTAGCCACCGGCCTACGCCAGAGCCACAGCAACGCGGGATCCGAGCCGCGTCTGCAACCTACACCACAGCTCACGGCAACGCCGGATCATTAACCCACTGAGCAAGGGCAGGGACCAAACCCGCAACCTCATGGTTCCTAGTCGGATTCGTCAACCACTGCGCCACGACAGGAACTCCCAGATTTAATTTAACTAATGAAAATGGCTTCTATTTATTGAGTGTTAACTATATGCAAAAGACATGCAAAGTGCTTTACATTATTGTGTTTGAGCCTCACAGGAACTCAATGAAATAGGTATTATTATTCCCATTTTTAAAATGGAAAAATTAAGGTTCAAAGAGCTGAGGTGGCCTTACCTAAACATAAGACTGAACATTTGCTAGAAAAGGTCATGGGAATTGAACAGAAGTCTAACACTAGAACTCCTGTTCATCCTTACACTGTACTGTCTTTCTAATTAGGGAATGGCAGTTTTCCCCAGCATTTTGATTAGCATAATTTGATAAATATTCTAATCAAAGTTATGGAAACTGAGTGGTCACAACTCAAGTGTCCAACAGCAAGATGAATAAACCAAATGTGTTATATACATACAATGGAATATTATTCAGGCATAAAAAGAAATGAAGTTCTGATGTATGCTACACACAGATGAATCTTGAAAATATTGTGCTGAGTGAAATCAACTAGACATAAAGGACAAATCTTGTATGAGTCCACTTATATGAAATATCTAGAGTAGGCAAATTCATAGAGACAGAACATAGATTAGCATCAACTAGAGGCTGAGGGAAAGGGACGCAGGAAGTTATTGTCTAATGGGTACAGACTTTCTGTTTGAGGTGATGAAAAATTTTCAAAATAGATGGTGGTGATGATTGTACAAGATTTTGAATGTAATTAATGCCATCGAATTGTAACCTTATAAATGTTTACACAGGCACATTTTGTATTATTTATTTTTACTAAAAAAATAAAGAAATTGGATTTTCTTATTTACCTAAATAACCTTATTGTGTACCTATGATTTCAGTTTCTCTGTTTCCATAAGTATTTTGAAATGTAAAACAGTTTTCACCTGAATATTACATCAGTGGCACCCCCAGGCTCTTGGACGGTCCAGTGTGAGAACAATGACCAGCCTCTCACAGTCATGCACTTAGACAATGGCAGAACAGAGATGGGTCTTTCGACTCCCAGTTACATGTTACTCCACATATCAGGAATAACAAACAAAATAGTGTGCTCTATTAATCCTTTTTGCAACCCAAGAAATCTTTTCAGAATCTTGAAATTACATTGCTGGATGCCTTTTAGTCCTTTTCTCTGGCTGGAAGAACAGAGCCAAGAATATAACCTGTTCTGGCTGGAAGAACAGAGCCAAGAATATAACCTGTCCTTCCCCCACTTCTCAGGAAAGCGTAGAGGACACATCATGGAGGAAAAGAAGAGGGGACATCCAGAAAAACCATAGAACTACTCAAAAAACTAAAAATAGAACTACTGAATGATCCATCAGTCCTACTTCTGGGTACATATCCAAAGGAATTGAAATCAGATTCTTGAAGAGATATCTGCACACCCATGTTTGCTGCATCATTATTCACAATAGTCAAGATATGGAAATAACCTAAGTGCCATTTGACCAATGAGTGAATAAGAAAATGTGATAGATAGATATATATGGAATATTATTCAGCCATTAATAATACTGATATATGTTTGCTAATAAAGAACTATACTACTGCCAAAAAAGAGAGAAGCTACAGAAAAGGCAAATGTAGACAATCATAGATATCAGAAAAGACTGGGGAGATGATGAGACCAGAAGGGAGTAGATGATGTCCTGTTCCAGGCCTTCCTCCAATCCGCCAAGGGCAATGAGCACTTGATGGAGAAAGCCACTGAGTCTCAGATAAGGTAAGGGACTTCCAGGCATTTAAATCAGAGGGCTTCTGGGTTCAGAGGGCTTGGGGTTTTTCCAAGAGTTTCTTTCCTTTCCTCCCTCCATCCTTACCTCTCTTGTGTTTTTCTCCTCTTCCTCCTCTCGCTTCTCTCCTCCTTTCTCCCCTCCCTCCATCCCTCCCTCTTTCCTTCTTTCCATTCCATGCTAGAGTACTTGTATGCTTTGGAGGCACTAATCCCTTACTGGTGTGGAGAGAAGTGGGTGTGGACAGGAGGGAGAGGACATAGGGAGAGACTGAGAGGGGTTTGTAGATCTTTTGTTTTCAAGAGAAGGATAAAGGTACAGGAATATACAGCTATTCTCTTCACTGTATTCCTATACTACCTCTGACTTTTCTTTTTTAATTGTTTTGAAGTTACTTATTTCTATGTGACTAAGCCCTAGTAATTCCCCACTTTGTCTTTTCCAACACATTTCTGCCCACCTGCCCCCAAATCCCTTATTCTAAAAGGACGACTACAGAGTAAGCTTCTTAAGGGCTGGGGCAACACTTCACTCATCTTTGTATCCCCGGTGTCCAGAAAAATGCTGGATGCTCAATGCATGCCTGTCAACTGAATGGGCGAATAAATACATAAGTTGTCTAAAGAAAGCATTAGGCCATGTGGTTGGTTTTAGGCAAGGCTGATTAAGGGCATGATAGGAAGGAATACTTTAAGTAAGAAGTATCCCAGGAAATCAGGAATGCATGGTCCCAAAAGAAACAAGGGAGTTTCCGTTTTCTCTTCAATTTTGTGATATAGTTTCATGGCAAAGAGAGGTGGTAAGGCTTTACTGCAATCCTGTGGAATGAAGAGGACTGAGTTTTAGTTGTCCTGAAATTTTCATGAAGCTACTTACTACAAGCAAAGAATGAGTGGTGACAGGAGGATGAGGAAGTTAATGACCAACATAATAGACTTTTTCTAAATAGAGAGGAAAAGAAAATTAAAATTTGAAGAGCTGCTTCTGAGGCAGTAGAGAACTTGGGTTATTTTCAAATCAGCATGGAAGCAAAGGGGCTCCTCTTTTTGAAAAGACTTGCATAAATAAATCAGAAAACAAAGTGGAGGGAGTACTGGGGATGTACCGGTGGTGAACTTGACCTCAATCATCATCCTTCAGACAAGGCTCTGGTTCTAGCTTCATTTCTTGGAAAGTACAGGGCTGCTGGTTAGGGCGCAGCCCTAGGTTAGCTGGGCCCAACAGGTATGTGAGTCCACCTGCCAGTGGACATCGTGGGACCAACAGCACCATATCTGGGTTCTGCCATGCCCGTAAAGAAAGTCAGCCAGTGGCAGATAAACCAGGAGCCCCTGTCACTCTGTGTGCCAGGTTGGTGCATTCTCCACCACCTCCACTCCCTTTGGTTCCCACAGGTCTCTGGATATGAGCTGGGAGAAATCCTCAGGTGCTTACGTTCTCCTAACCTACAGACCTGGGGGAGGCAGTGGGGCTCTGGGTGATGGGTAAGGGAAAGCAATGGGAAAACAATATGCTACACCTAAACTACAGCAGGCTGCCATTAAAAAAAAAAGAAAAAAAAACACTGTGTTTTAAAAAACAAGACAATAAAAGGAGACAGACACATGGGGCAGGGAGATATTTTAGAAAAATGTCCATTTTAGTGATGTCAATAAAGTACAAACCACCTAAAAACAGCTAGGGAACCTCAGTTACACGATGTTTAAACTCCACTTAAGGACCAGGATTTCAACTGCACCGAATGATCCAAGACTGCATTTCCCCCTTCTTCACCCCCTTTTAATTTTTATTATTTTAACACTGCTTACGCCAGTCTGTTTGCAGAGTTTTAGTCTCTCTTTCCTAATGGTTGAGACTGAAGGTGGGGGTTCCAGCCTTTGATTATTTCTCTGGTGATAATATCAACTGCTCCAAACATGGATAATCTCAAATTTCTTATCATATACAGATGTAATGTGGAGGAAAATCATATTAAGCTGGGAAAGACGAACAGAGAAGAAGAGAGGGTTAAAATAACAAACCATAATCTTCCAAGAATCGCATAGAGCTGCTTTTTGGGTCCATTCTGTGTTATATTTTTTTTCTCTGCCCATTTAAATATAAACAGGCAAGCTCCATGTCTCCAGGAAGCTTTTTCCTTTAAAGCGCTCTTTAAACAGATACAGGATAGATATTTCAACGCAGAGCCCACATAAAATCCCATATTAGGAATGATACTAAACTTAAAGAATGTTGTAAAATGAGAATGGAAAAAAAATGTACAAAATGAATTCCTGCCCATTTACATGCTTTCCGTCAGGCTACTAGATACCAAGCCTCTGTCTTTGTGTTAACACTGCAGATTAGGTCAAGTTTTTACCCCTCTGAGCTCTTTTCCTGTAAATGACGGGTTTTGATGTGAAACAAGCAACATGTCAAAGCGAGTTGAAAGATGTAGGCATTTTATGCCATGTCACAATGACAGGCCGGTGAATATTTGGGCCATTAGGGGCTTATTAGTGAATAAATGACCAGATGGTTCAGTGATGCACGGAGATGGACAGAGCTGGATGCTCCTAATCAGCACTGTCTGTACTTGATGTCAAATCACATGACACAGTAACCCATGGATACCAAGAAAGAGTTACCATTAGCAAGTCAATTTGATATCTGGGTGGTGTAAACAGACTTATAACCGCACTTCAGGGCAGCCTCTGTTTTGAGAAAGGAAAATACAGTAGAGTATTAAAAGGCGCGCGCGCACACACACACACACACACACACACACACACAATAAACTCTAATTGTTGTTTGGTAATTATACAAAGGATTTCTATCTTAGTTCTTTGCCTTTATTCTTGAGACAGGAATGATGCCCAGGTGTATAAGGGAGAGTCAAAAATAAAAAGGTCATATTGAGAATACATTTAAAATCTAAGTAAAAGACATATGAAATAGTAACATTTGATCGGGTGGGCCATTAGAGAAAAGAGGAAGGGTTATCTCCTTACCTTGCTTTGCAGAGCTAGGTGAGAGATGAAGTTTAGACACATGGCATAAACTATAAACAAATTACTTGCTTTTGCACACCACACACTTATATCTTCCCTCCTTGTCTCTGTAAGAGCCACCGTGGGGTTTTCCCATAGGAACAGAGAAAAGTGTTTTTGAAGAAGAATGCCCGGTTCTTTTTTCCTCATCATTTTCAGTATTTTCAGACTGACAGGTATTCCTTACGTTGTGAACAGCCCCACCTACTATTAAAGAAAAGCCTCACTCTTAAAACTTAAAGAAGAAACAGGTTGGAAATAAACTTATTTTGGTGTTCCACCAGAAATGAGTGGGTCTGAGGGCACAGATCCAATGCATTATGCATCTACAATGGGAAGGATTTCCTTGAAAGACCACCAATTAAAGCAATTCAGTCTTGGGGGAACAAGAACTAAACGATATTACTCTAATTTTTTTCTTTTAATAATACCTATTGTTTGTATAGCACTTTTTATTTGCAAAGCACTTCATGAATATTGCACCCTTTTATTTTCTCTTTAGCCAGGTATCATTGGTTTGATAAATCCATCCTACTATGTGTGTTTATTTCTGGACAAGATGCTGAGAATAGGGGGATAAAGGAGTACAACTCCTCAAAAGATTTACATTAATAGGGCTTTTTGGAGTTCTCTTGTGGCACATTGGGTTAAGAATCCAGCATTGTCACTGCAGTGGCTCAGGTCGCAGCTGTGGCATGGCTTTGATCTTCTACATGCTGTGGGCATGGAAAAAAAAATGTGACTTTTTAGTGAGTACTCTGTAGCATCTGATGCTTACAAAAGATTATATGTAAGATTACATTATGAGAACTAATTTTTAAAAATTGGTATTTGTGGAGTTCCCATCGTGGCTCAGCAGTTAAAGAGTCTGACTAGCATCCATGAGGACACAGGTTCGATCCCAAACCTCACTCAGGGATCCAGTGTTGCTATGAGCTGTGGTGTAGGTAGCAGATGTGGCTCAGATCCCTCATTGCTGTGGCTGTGGCGTAGGTTGGCAGCTACAGCTCCAATTCAAACCCTAGTCCGGGAACCTCCATATGCCATGGGTGCGGCCCTAAAAAGCTAAAAAAAAAAAAAAAAAAAGTTATTTATGACCTTACCATCCAATAGAGGAATCGAATCATTAATAATGTTAAAGCTTATGAATGTGCTCATCTCAGATCAGCACCCACACACACCTATCTATGCTCTGTCCCCCACACATGTAACAACAATCTGAAATCTGAGTTTATTATTTCCTTATTATTCAAAAATAATTTAACCTCACATGGCTCTATTTCTAAATGAGATATTTTAAAATTTGCTTGCTGTATTCTTTTATAAAAATGGTATCACACTGTGTGTACTCTCCTGTGAATTGCTTTTTAAATTCAGCAATGGATTTAAAATTTAATTATGTTGTTTTACGTGGCTGAAGTTCATTCACTTTCACTAATTTCTTATGTTCCGTAGTGGGACTATTTCACAATTGATGTGTCCATTCCTCTGTGTGTAGACATTTGGCTTGTTTCCAGTTTGGGGCCATGACAAGTAATGTTGCAAAGAACATTCTTGTACATATATGTTAGTGTAGGTGTGCACAGTTTCTCTAGGTGGAATTTCTAGGTCATAGAGTAAATACTTATTCAGCTTAATAAGATAATGTCAACCTATTTTCCAAAGGTTTACCAATTTATACTCCTACCAATAGGATGTGAGGGGCATTCTCATTATTCTACATTCTTATCAACACATGACTCTCAGACTTAATTTTACAAATCTAGCGGCTATGCATTCAACCTTAACAGCGACTCTGAGAAGCAGTTACTATTATCTATAGTTTAAAGCTAAGGCTCAATATCATGTAACGAGTAATGGTAAAATCAGGACTTGAACCCAGTTCCCTAGTCTACAAACCCAAAGCTTTCTCCCTCTTCCACACTCTTTCCCTCACCTTAGTCCCCATTGACTCACATTTGTAAGTACAATTAGCATCAGGAGCAGTAAGGTGTTGATTTTAAGGCTTGCCACTTTTTAGTGACATGACACAGGAAAATTACTATAACCTCTCTGTGCCTCAGTTATCACAGCGATAAAACAGTGGTAAAAATAACACCTATTTTATATGCTTGCTATTTATATATTGCATAAAGTGGCAAGGGTTAAACAAGTTGTTTCTCACACACACGCTATTGACTATACATTCAAATAAACACACACAAATTCCACCCATGCCAGGTTGAGTTGATATATTTGCTCTCACCCAAACACCCTCTTTCTTTCGAGAAAATGCCTTTTTCATTGACTACCTTGCACTTCCATGTTGGACTGGCAAACACATCCCTGTTTCATGTGCACTTGTGTTAAAGTGGTGAAAGGACCTTTTAGCTCCGTCATCATAGTGACTTGATACCAGCATGATCAGTTTAGAAGTTTTTTAAAACATGTATTTTGTAGGCTGGATGATATCAAAAGTCCTTTAGAGTACTTAACTGAATTTGGGTATATATACTCCCATGTGCGACAATTTTATGTTTCGTCTTCCTCATGCCACTGTCCTAGTTTTAATCACAATTATATTCCCAGATTTGATATTCAACAAATACTTGCTAATTAAATCAATGAATGAGTTTTTTCCGGTTTTAATGAGATATAATGGACATACAGCACTTCATAAAGTATATAACATAATGATTTGACTTACATATGTTATGAAATACTTACCAAAATAGGTCTAGTGAACATCCGTCATCTCATATAGCTACAGCATTAAAGAAATAAGGAAAAAATGTTTTTCCTTGTGATGAGAATGAGTGAGTTTTTAGTAGCAGACTGATACATTTTGCTGAACTTACATGTTAGTCAAATGCTCCTCTTTTAAAAGGTCTAAAATCTTTTATCTGAAGTTCTTGGAGCCTTTATTTTTAGAGTTTAGAATTTTTCCATTTTAAACAATTAATACTACTAATATACGCTACATATCATGTGACATCCACAGCAGAACCTGGATATCACTCAATAATAAAACACATTAAAATTTCTGAGGCAAAACGTATGGATAAGCATTCAAAAAGGAGTTTTCAGGGCCCACAAATAGTATCACATTGGTTCAAATGAAGCCTGCCACCAATAGAATCATAGAAATGCTTACTATATTCACAGATTTTTTTAAATTATAAAATTGTGGGTTAAAATTGTGAACCTATAATTTTTTAAGTGTGGAAATTTGAATCTGTAACTCCTTGGTCCCTTTTTATTTTATTTACATTATGATGCATCTTACTCATACTTCATTTCTTGATCTCCAAGAAAAATTATACTCATTTATGGTGCGTTGGAGATTATTTTAATGGACCAGTAATTATCCTATTGCCCTGAGGTCATAGAAATATACTACCTATTCCTAGGAGAGGCATAGCTGAATCTTAGAAGATAATAAAAACTATTCCAAAAATTAAGAACTAGGAGTCTTCGTTCAAGAGACTTTATAAAGTATTTATTCACAGTTTGTTTTGTTTGCAGTTTGCTCATACTTCCAAAATGTATTTTTTTTAATATTAGAGGTTTGATAATCTCTGCTAAAAAAGAGCATTCTTCTAGGAGACGAAAATATATTTCAAAGCTGACTGTGGAAATTAAGAAAAGTCAGAGTTCATTGTATTTGATGAAGACCTAAATAGAAAAAGCTCAGTTGTTTTCAAGTCCATAAGAAGGTGTAGGCTTCAGGGTCTCCTCTAAGATGGCTCTCAGGCATGAGCAAGAATAGTGTTGGGGAAATCAGATAGAGCACTTAAAGTCTAATCCTTCAGTACACTTAAATATTCAACTGTATACCGACAAGCCCTGTGTGCGCATGCGTGCATGCACACGCAAGACTCCGCCCCTTCTGATGGTGTCCTAGGGAGCTGCAGAGCCAAGGTCATGTTTAGGTGTAACACATGAGGACATCCTTTACCCCACTCCTGTGATCTGTCTCAGAGATCATAAGTGCCCATTGAAAACCTTAAATATTCATGAGCCATATGCTATGGGAAAGTTATTTCACCTCTCTGTGTCTCAGTGAAATGTAGGTAATAATAGAGCCTAATCCTCATGGTTTTGGGGAGGATTCAATTATATTTAGTATGTGTTCAACTCAGAGTAAGGGATCTTTCCTTGTAAACTATTATTCCAAATGAATGCTAATTCTGAGGGCCAGGCACCTCCTCGGATCTTGGCAGTTATCTCGATCATAAGCATAATAGCATCACATGTATGCTCCTGATAGACCCTCTGACACTTTCCAGCACCTTAGTTTTATTGCTAATGTTACTTATCACTTAAGGCTGAAACAGTGATTAATTCATGTTATGTTCTTTCCTTTGACTAATGTTTACTGCATTATAAATATCTGCAACTTTCAAACAGATTGAGTTCCCAAAGGTTATTTGTATGTGAGTTGTTTACAATTTGAAACACATTTTTCCATAGAGGCAATGTTGTAAAAGAAGTTAGGTGAAAAAATAAAATAAATAAAAGAGGTTAGATGACCAGGCTGACACAATAAAAGGCAGTGAAGTGAGTATCCAGTCCCTGGGCTGGAGGGACTCATGCACACAAAATGGCTCACTTAGGACCAGGATCCACCTGCCCAGATGCTGCAGCAGGTTGTGGGGGTGGGGATGAGTCGGTGACTGTATCTTGGCATGAACTTTGTTGTCTAAAAGAGAAAGAAATTAGAAGTCAGCGGAGAGGTTTGCTGGGCCCCAGCATCTAGTCACTATCTCAGATGGGAGAGGCATGAGCTGTTAAAGAGACTGCCACTATCAAGATGGTTAGAAGCTTCTGGAGCCTTGGTAACTTCACTAGGTTTCATTGCTCTATACCAGTTTCATCATGGTAGTTAGTAGGAAGCTCCTTAAAACCAAATGCTCTTGGGAGCCCACAAGGCAGAGGGACAGGTGGGAGATTATCACGAGGAAAGGAAAGCAGGCTATATAAGTCAATGTCACCATCTACCAAACATTGGTATCTATAAGAAAGTACTTCCGATTTCCATGAAGGATGGACCACATCTCCCTTTGTTGGTAACCTAAGAAAATGAATGGATGAGATTATTTGAGACTCATCATCAGTAACATTAAGTGCCCACATTTGCAGAAGAGAAGAGTCTTACTTTGGTTCTCTACCTTGGCTGCATATTAGAATCACCTGGGATACATTTAAACTCCCAGTGCCCATTCTGCACCTCAAACCAGTTACTTCGGAATCCAGGACCCAGGCATTAGAAGTTTCAAAACTCCCAAAGTGATTCCAATGAGCAGCCACGTTTGAAAAGCATTTTAAATCTCAACCACTCCCAGGTGTCCTAAATTGAAGAATAAGATGGGGTAACTACCACAGAGCTCTGGGACACTCCAAACTTGAAGCCTCTTACTCAAATTCCCATTTATAATTAATGCCTCCTCCTCCAGAAAATCCGGGACAGAATTTGAAAACAGATTCAGTGAAGCTGAATTATGATTTCACATTGCGAAATCATTATTTCATTTGCTAAGAAAGTAAAACCAATTTCAACCACAGTGTTTATTAACTATGATGGGAAAATACTTCAAACATTTTATGTGGAAAGACAAAGAACATCCTAGAGATGAATTTTTCCCACCATGTACCAGACACTCTGATGGATACTGGGGATAAAACAAATACAAATTTAGATACAGCCCCTGCCAAAATGGTAGCTTAGATAGTAACCATCACAAGAGTTAGCAGGGGAAGCAGCTAGATGTAGACTGAGCCTGATCACCCGAGGTCCACCAAGAAGCAAGGAGGTACACCTGTGATGACTAAGTCCCTTGTGTTGTCATTATTTATCCTGGGTCACAAATATTGATGCCATGAATGTAGTATTACTCAGTGGGAGCAGCAGTATCCTAAGGGCTAAATTGTGTTTACTAATGAATGTACCTCCATTTGCAGTGGTCTCATCAGCTGTCCCTCTGCTGTATACACCTTTTATACCTAGGTGTGCTGGCCAAAAGAGGTGACTTGGTGTGTATTCTCTTCTGCACCAGACTGCTTGCTCACCCCTACCCCTAGGATACTTGCTGCTATTACCTGTTATCTCACTAAATTACTCAAAATTTGTCCTCTGTTCATCTGAATTTTTAGGAGGGAGGATTGGTAGCTGCTGCTTTCAGAGAGAAATCTAGTGTGATTAGTGTGTCTGCATCAAATCTCTTGCCTACCAGTCGCTTGAGGGGCTTGGGAACTGAGTGTCTTACGGCACGGTAAGTATGTCGTCTCTTTCTGCTTTGACAAGGTTAACATCTCCAGGGTCTACCAGCACAATCCCAAAGCTTCCTAGAACTTTTGTCATTAACCATGCAGTGGGGTCTGACTGCAGAAAATGCAGAGCACATTAAGCAGGCAAAAACAGTCCAGGTCTTGAAAAAGTCTCTGCATAGAAACTCCGTGGCTCTCAATGATTCTGTTCACATGTCTGACATTCCATGCCTCTCTCCTGTGCATCGCTGCAGAAGATCCTAGCTTCATGAAACATGTACTCCCCCTTCTCCCAGTCCCCGCCTCACAAAGGGCTCCACATCTGTCTTATCAATCCTGATGCTGTTGGGAACCACAGATTTCTGCAAAGATATGTTCCTTCCTCAAAGAACTGCAGATGGAAGGAGAAAGTATGCAAAAAAGACAGGTTACAAATGAAGCAATTGTCAGAGAAGTCATATTTTTACAATCTCAAAGCTCCTTGCAAGCATTTGCTCATTTAGAGAACAATCTCATGGGCTAAGAAAAACTGGGAAGGAAACACTCCATCAATAGAAAATATGGGGCTTTTCTAATCTATACAAGCAAGCACTGGCTTTAATCCAGGTCTGAACAACTGAGTACTATTGCTTTGCAGTTGTTAAAGGGATTTAATTGATGACATTATAAGGTCCACAAACCACTCGTCAGGAAACATCATGTGCGGGCCACTCAAATAAACTCTACAGGGCGGTGTTGGGCTTTGGAAGTTTGCTCTTAGAGCCATTCTTGTCCTTCCCTTGCTCAGTTCTTTACCACAGGAAATTATGGAAACTACATCTTTGCATTTCTCATGCCCTCCAGTTTGGGGGGAGGTCCATCCAGAGGCAGGCACTGGAAGAGGGGAGAAGTCAAGATATTTCTCCTCTTCAAGGTGTTTCAGTGGCATCTCCTTAGCACCTGTGTCCTCCATGGCACCATCACTAGCCAGGTCTTCCCCCTGTAGTCCCAGCTCCTCCTGGGAGGCCCGCAATGGTTCAGATCCACCATGTGGCCCCAGATACCACACTGCTCCAGGGACACCAGCTATCCCCTTTCTCCAATCAATTTTAGGATACTTTCCTGTGCTTATTCAACTCGAAGTTGTCTCTGTTGGGCTTCTCATTGATTCTCTCACCTATGTGACCGTTTCCTTGGGTCAAGTTTCTTGTGTTAACATACCTAGTTTCTGTTTCCTTAGCCACCATAATTGTTTACTGTTGTAACTCCATCATGTTATCTATGGTAAATTGATATCTACCTTAAAAATGAAAAAGAATCACTATTGTGGGCTGAATTGTATCCCCCTAAAATCCATACATTGAAGTTCTAACCCCTAGTACCTCACAATATGACTGCATTTGCAGATTGTGCCTTTAAAGAGGTAAAGTAAAATGAGGGTGGATCATAATTTCATTCTGAGGTGTCCTTCTAAGAAGAGATTAGGACAGGCACAGAGGGAAGGCAGCCATCTATATATCATCTATAAGCCAAAGAGCGAAGCCACAGAAGAAACCAGCTCTGATGATACCTTGGTCTTAGACTTCTGGCCTCTAGAACTCTAAGGCAATAAACTTCTAGTGTTCAAGCCACCGAGACAATGGCTTACTAATACTGGCAAATGAATACAATTGCTTATCTCTGAAATTTGGGGTGAACTAGTTAACTCTAAGCCCCAGTGTCCTCATCTGTAAAATGATGATAATTATAACACCCAGGTTATTAAGAAAATTAACTGAGAGAAGCTTAATATAGAACCTGTTGCAGTGCTTGATAAATGGTGGGTATCGTTGGGAATATTCATTATAACTAAAAATGTGCTTGTAATGTTAACTCCAGAGCTGACTTCACTGGGTATTAAAGAGGTCTTTAGATTGGGCCAAGTGGCAGATGTCTCCACTCAGATTTTCCCCTAGATTCTCCTCTTGTCTCTTCTTGTTTTCAGCTGATACACGCATTGCAAAGAGATCTTTAGCTTTTTCATTCTTTTTTTTTTTTTAGTCCACACCTGTGGCATATGGAGGTCCCCAGGCTAGGGGTTGAATCAGAGGCGCAGCTGCCAGCCTATGCCACAGCCACAGCAATGCCAGATCCAAGCCATGTCTGCGACCTACACCACAGCTCAGTGGCAACACCGGATCCTTTAAACCACTGGGCGAGGCCAGGGATTGAACCCTCACCTTCATGGATACTAGCCAGGTTCTTAATCCACTGAGCCATGATGGGAACTCCTAAAGTTTCATTCTTAAAGTGTAAACATTATGCCACAACTACAAATTCAATTTTATTTTTTACTCTTGCTCCTGCCCTTTCCATTTCTTTTCCTTGTTGCTTCTAATAATCCATCAAGGAAGGAATTGCAGTATGACTTTTCTGGGATGCCTATGACTACCTGCTGGGTCTGTTTGAGGTCAGCCATAAAAAGCTTTCCCACTGATTACTGCTTAGAAGATTCTGCCCCAGAACTCAAATGCAGATCCTCCAGAATCGTTGCCTGCAGATATTTACACCACAGGAATAAAAGGAGCCACCTACTTGGAACCCCCTACACCTGCAGCTGAGCTCAGCCAGTTCTCTGGGTAGCAGCTTATCTATGTTGGCAGCTACAGTCGCCCTATTCTGCACCATTTTTTTTTGTCTTTTTGGGGCCACACCCATGGCATATGAAGGTTCCCAGGCTAGGGGTCTAATCAGAGCTGCAGCTGCCGGCCCACACCACAGTCACAGTAATGTGGGATCCAAGCCACCTCTGTGACCTATACCTCAGCTCATGGCAATGCTAGATCCTTAATCCACTCATCAGGGCCAGGGATCAAACCCTCATCCTCATGGGGGTTTGTTAACCGCTGAGCCACAATGGGAACTCCTCTGCACCATTTTTACTCAGATCTTTCTCCTTCTGCAGTGATAATTTGGAGCACTCCATTGTCTACACTGGAGTCAAGAGCCGCAGTATGATTCTAAAGACAAATCGCTACATTTTTATGGGGATATTTTTATTGTAGCAAGCCATTTAGCCTTTAACTAAAGGAATAAAGCTCTAACAGTGTAATTTGGGGCACTAAGTTATAGGGAGGATATTTGGGACACCTCTAAATAGAAATGTCTTTTAATTAAATGAGGAAGAAAGTAATCATCAAAAGTTTAAAGAAAGAATGCTTGGTTTTCCATAGGTGAAGTTTCTAGAGAATGAGAAAGAAGTGAGTGATCCCTTAAAAGGAAGTATTTCAATGAAGGCCTTCCTCTTCCACTAGTAAACCCGAGCTCACATCTTACATATGTATGTACATAATGTTTATCATTGCCAATGTAGTATTAAACATCTTCTGGGTGATTGATCCTCTATGGTGAGCTTCCCAGAGAAAGGACAGGTGGAATAAAAGCAAAGAGAAGCCTAAAGCATTTTGATCCACTTTATATTTTAAAAGCAGAAATTTATCATCTTGTGATTTTTAACTTTCCGATGGTTAAGTTGCCATATGGTACTAATTCTGCCTCTGAAATGTGAAAAAATAAATGTCAACTCTTGAATCACAATCACTAACCTTATAGCTGCACAGAATATAATGGTTTTCTCTGTGCATTCATCTCTATTTTAAGGGCCAGGTGGTTTCTGCTAAAAATCTAGCCCTTTATTAAATAATTTGCCTATTTTGGGGAAAAAGAGATCCCAGAATTTTGTTACCATGTTGTTTTATCTACTGGTTTGTCCACTGGTATTGGACAGAATTAATTCTGCTCCTTCCATCTTGGTATGACTTTGGAATTGCCTATAAGAATCCCTGGCTGGCTAGAATTCCTTGCCATTGGATTCCAGACTGAATTCTCTAGCCAATTTATTTTTAAAGTAACACCTAAGAACAATAGAGTTGCTATAGCATGGTTTTGCTAAGCAAACTTACTTGATAAAATAATGAAGGAAAATGTAAATCTATTTGCATTGTCTGGGGAGAATCACATTTCCAAAGATGATTTTATTTAAAATCATTTACATTTCAGGAGTTTCTATTGTGATACAGCAGGTTAAGAACCTGACTAGTATCCATGAAGATGCAGGTTAGATCCCTAGTTTCACTCAGTGGGTTGGGGATCTAGTGTTACTGTGAGATGTGGTGTGGGCTGAAGATGTGGCTCAGATCCCATGTTGCTATAATCCCGTGTTGCTAGGGGTTGCTCCAATTCAACCTCAGCCCGGGAACTACTATATGCTGTGGGTGAAGCCCTAAAAATATTAAATAAATATAAAATGTACATTTCAAACATGCATAATGTTAATCAGTTTTCAACTATCATAGGTTATTGTTTTTTTAACTATGCAATGAATCGTATTACATTTATAGTTGTACAATGATCATCGTGATGATCATAGGTTATTGTTTTGTGTAATTTTTTGGGGGGGACACACCCATGGCATATAGAAGTTCCAGGGCTAGCGGTCAAACCAGAGCTGCAGCTGCCAACCTACGCCACAGCCACAGCAACAGAAACAACGGATCCTTAACCCACTGAGCAGGGCTAAGGATTGAACCCTCATCCTCGTGGGCACTAGTTGGGTTCACAACCTGCTGAGCTACAACAGGAACTCCTGTTTTGCACAATTTTATCTTTGATCGGCATATGGTTTTCCATAGCATAAAGGAAAGTTATCTTACGCTGCATAAACCAAAAGTGTCATTCTTCAATGACACCACATCCTTTTCTCACTCCCCCTTTCCCTCTCTGCATTTTTCTCTGTTCTATCATGGATGTGGTTTGGCAAGTTAGCAACAATTGAGCAATCTTAAAAGCACAATGTATGAACTCTAAAGAAAACATTAACTTTGAGAAAATAACACATTTGCTTAGTTAAGAGGCCAAAAGACAGAAAAAAATCCAATGTTGCTGGCTTCCCATAATCCTGAAAGTTAGTGAGACCATGGTCAATCCTCAGTTAAGTCCGTTTCACCTGTAACTTGCCTTCACTGATTAAGGTCGTGTTGTTTTTTGCTACAAATACTTGTAGGCCCTCTAATTGACAGGGAGCCTAAACAATGAGATGTTTGCCTGAGTCATCAGGGAACTTGGAGTTAACCATGTCTAGTTAGAGCTGAACTCGTTAAGACTGGGTAGGACCACCAACACTCCACCTGGCACGCATGAGTGTCCCCTCAATGATCTTGTGACATCGGAGGGCTGAAACCCTATGCTCAGATCATGCTAAGCATGTGCAGAGGCCTGTAGCTTAGTTACACCTGCACAGAGATTACTACACCTCTTTCCAATCACCTTTCCCTGAGCTCCCTGTGCCCCCTACACTCCACTCCCCATGCCCCAGATGTTTATTCTGCTTCTTTATTCATCTCCCAAATACCCCAGCCTCTTGCCTTTGCAGAGGCAAATCTGAGACTTGTTCTACTGTCTCCTTTCTTGGTTGCCTTGTAAACCTCAGCATCTCAGCACTTTGTCTAGCTGCATGTAGGGCAAAATGAACCTGGTTCAGTAATATTAACATGTGGCTCACAATTCTAATTACTTGTATGGGAACATTGCCCCTTGGCTTATTGGTATGGTCATTCATTGAACAGCAACATGGGCCTTACTATAGTTAAAGAATCATTCAGTAATTCAAAGTCAATTCAGTTATCAACATATTATAAAATAAATAAGATATCAATAAAAATATAATATCGTAGACTTGTGGGGTGTCAGAGATATTACTAGGCTCCTAATATAAGCCAGACACTGATCTAGCTTCATTTTTTCTAATATTCCATTTAAATCTCATAGCAATCCTTGAGATATGTGCTATTGTCCTCATTTTAAAGATGAGAAAGTAAAGTTGAGAAAATCAAAATAAACCAATGCTTTAGGCTATCCCCTTTACCTATAGTCTGGAGGACCATCTTTAATCTGTTTCCTGGAAAAAAATTTTAGCAGATTCTCCTGGTCTTTAGAACAAAGTCTAAACTTATTACCAAGTTTTTCAAGGTCCTTCACAATGTGGCCCCAGTTACTTTCTCAAACAGCAAACCCTACCACCCTTGACCTCTAACTCCACTCTCAGTCACACTGAACTTCTTTCCATCCTGGAACATGCTGTGCTTTCTTTTGCCCCTGAGATTCCATTCATGCTGTTCTGTGCCTAGAACACCCTGGAAGGCACCTCTCGTGCCCTCCCCCATGCCCTGGCTAATTCTCACTGGTCCTTCAGATCTGAACTTAGGTATCACTTCCTCCAGAAAGCTTCCTCTCACCTTTAGGTGACCACCTGATAGATCCTATGGCCCATTGTAGCATCACACACACTGCCTTGTAACTGCCTATTGACTTGTCTGAATCCCTTCCTTGAGAGTAAGTTCTGGGAAGGCCGGAACTGAGATTGTCAGGTTCTCATGGTATCCCAGTGTCTTGTATAGAGTAGAAAACAATTGTATATCAAAGGACTGGATGATTAAGAGAATGACATGTACTTGGAGAACTTTGTTTCAATGACAATATAGTAACAATTCAATGGCAACTGCTTCTGAAAGCATACCATTTAGGATGACACCTTGGCAATAGGTTAGGGAATGTTCAAATCGAAAACACTATGTGGCTTTCTGAACCGCCCGTCTTACTTAATGATAAGTAATTTCAAATATTATTATTTTAATACAGACTAATACACAGTCCATAGGAAGCTTTATGACATCAAGATTGTAATAACAAAGCTTTTAAGATGGGTAATGTCAAACTTCTAAGCCTCTGAAGGAAACTATGTGCTTTGAGGATTATTTGAAGGTAACAGTCTGCTTAATCTAGAGAAGGCTAAGGAGAGATGTAAAAGCTGCCTTCACCTGGTTCAGAGGCTGTCACATAGAAAAGGGTGCAAATGAATTCTGAGAAATGCGTCTTTAGAAAAGGGAACCCGATCCGTGGGGCAAAAGAGCCCAGGTTCAGCTCAACTTGAGAAAGAACCTCTAAGTTGTTTCTCAATTGTGAGGCTATGGGCTATTTTTGTTTTCCTTTTAAATCCTTTTCCATATGTCCTAAATATTCTACCACAAATTATACCAAAGCATAAGATGAAATTATTCAAAATAAGTTCATATAACCATTCATCAGGGATATTACAGAAAGAATAATTCCTAATCTGTGCAGAACACAGGAATCTATCTTTCCATATAGTATAAAGATTGTACAGATCTCCAACTAAAAAAGCTGAATAAGCAGTGATTGTTTCTATCCCGTTAGGTTTGTCACAGGTGCAATTTGTGCAAAACATTTTTTTTCTTATTTTCAGAATAGGATTGTATTAGTGGTGTTAGATTTGTACTAGTCTATACTTGGTGCAAATAAATTAGAAAATACGTTCTTCTGGAAAGTGAAGTTTCCTCAGGCCCAACTTCATGCAAAGCTTTTCACATGTTTTACGCAAATACATTACTGGGATTACACTATAACTATTCTGTGACTTTCCCCCTTTACATACACATATAATATCATGGGTATCTTTTCATGAAAATACAGTAGATTTTATCTTTTTTTCAACTGTTGCCTCATATTATACTGTCTGGATGTAGTCAAGTGAATTTAACCAGTTCTCTATTGATGGACACTTGTAAACAATAATTAGTTTAGCTCCCTTTATCAATAGGTTTTCTTCGAACAGATTAGGCCTCCATCCTAAAGGACTGGTACCCCAGTGAACACAAAATAATGTGTTAGGAAACATTCAAGGTCATAGCACAGTGTGTCTTCCTGGACCATCCATTCTACTCAATGATAAATAATTTAGAATATTAATATTTAAACAAAATGAAAACAAGTTCAGTCATATTGTCTAGGGAAATACAACAAGTACACAGAACAGTATGGCAAAAGAAAGACTTCGACAAAGACATTTCCCATTTTGAGTTAGGGCCCCAGGCCCCCAAAGATAAGTTGAGTTAGGGCCCCAGGCCCCCAAAGATAAGTTGACTTTCTTCTGCCAGGAGGGATGGTTCAGTGGAAAAATTCGAGAAGTACTTGTTTAAGATCTTTGGAATCTTTGGAATGCCTGGGAGGATTCCAGACAAACTGGGGACTAATTATAATGGCTGAACGAGGCTCTTAAAATAGAAGTCATCCAAGAGCTCTCAGGATGGGTTCCTTAAAGTGACTGTGAGGACACAAAGGAGGAGCAGGAGAACAGAATGAGCCTTTCTCAGTTAGTCTGAGTTGGATCAGGTCCAGCTACAAAAATTGCTTCATGTGACCACTCAGATCAGAGTGATTTTCTGTGCCTACAATGGGAAACATAAGGTTACCTTTACTGTGGGCTTTTGTGGTTCTTTTAAAGGAAGTCTCATTTTTGTGAGGTTAACAGACTTTTCAAATAGCAAATTCGTAACTAGAAAGTCAAAGTTCAGTCATAGCCTATTCGTTCATCTTATTTTACCTGAATAGAAAACTCAAAAGCTCTAATGAAAGAACATTTGAAAAGACAGGTAAACTCTTGTTAAAAGTTCCAGCAGATGAAAGGATTTACCCACACATTCTCTCCTGCTTGATTTCATCTGGTGCTTTTACACCAATGGTACAATGCAGTAGTTTCCCAACTTCTTAAGCACCTTGAATTTGGCATATGCCAAAAATAGTTGTTTGTCACTACGCATAGATATTTTTGTGCTCCACAATAAGCTTGCAGAGCAGAGGTGAATTAGGGTTAGTAAGGAATTGTTTTGCCTATCAAACATTTAACATAAAACAGCCTTTGAATTCTGAAGGATTTTAAAACAGAGCTCTAAAATCCTACGATATGCATCTAAAATAATCTTCTAGCTAAAAGCAAAAGAACTGGCCAACTGACCTCCATCTTTTACTGCTTGGAAATATTCCTTAGTGCATAGCAATATTCAAACGGCGTGTGTTTATTTCCAACTGTGTTCCTTTTTAAATCAACACTCTAGGTCAGGTAAATGGATTCAATAGAGATGAACACACAATCCATCATATTTTGTGAACTTGCATAGCTGAATGTAATAATATTCAGTATAATTATGCTGTCTAATATTCACTTGAAATGTGTCATACATTATCATATGCTAATTGTGCATAATTAATGTTAACTATTCATGGGCACAAGATCTTCTAATGGTTTGTAAAGTAAAACTTACATGCAAAAAACAAAAAAGAACGGAAAAAAGTCCCCATACAAACATAAGAATAGACCTCTTATTCTCTAAGGCCATGTTAAAAAAGATTATAAATGAATTGACCATTTTGATATTAGAACGTATACAGTAAATAACACGTGTAAAAATGCAGTCATTTTAGATCCCCTGGGGAAAACAGCAGTAATTCTTCCTCATGTGAGAAGCATGGAAAGAATGCCATCAAAAGAGGCCCGATCAATATATTCAGAACAAACAAGGGAACTATACGCGAGGGCTATGGATGGATATTATAGATGAGGGATTCTGTTGTCATAACCACTTGGAAAACCCAGCAGGATGCACATCCAATTCATAAAATAAATAGTCAACTTATTATTCAGGTTTAGCTAAATTTTGGTGAGCTTGGCAAAATTTGTCATTGTGGAAAGGTACTGTGAACTCAAAGAACTCAAACCCTCGTTTTGTTGAAGAGGCAGCTTTCCCCAGAATTGAATAGAAAACAGGGAGTTAAGTGCCTCATCCCCCAACTTTCATTAACCCTCAGAGGAACGGAAAGGCTGTATACATTACCACCGTGGCTGTCTCTTTTCCCCTTGGAGGTACTGAAGCGAAGCCAGAATAAGTATCTTGCTTAATGGGAATGCACAGTTCAGTCAGGGGCTGCTAAGAGAACCCTACACTTTCTAGCTCTCTGCCAGCCCAGTGTGTCTCCCAGTTCACTTTCCCCAAGCACCCAATTTCCGATAATCTATGCACTCCTTCACTTTCTCTATTAACTCAACCATATGTTGCTGGATTTCTTTTTTTTTCTTTTCTCTCTCTTTTTTTTAAGACGTTTGTCTGACTCTCTGTTCCCTGCTGAAGTTGTCATTAATACACTTGACTTGGTCATTTTCGCTCTTGATCTTCTAGAATAGGATTGCTCTTTCCCACCTCCTTTGAAACTAGGTGTGGTCGTGTGAATTGCTTTTGGTCTCTCCACATGAGTTGAAAAGACAAGGGATAGGGAGTTCCCATGGTGGCTCAGTGATTAACGAATCCAACTAAGAACCATGAGGTTGCAGGTTCAATCTCTGGCCTTGCTCAGTGGGTTAAGGATCCGGCATTGCCGTGAGCTGAGGTGTAGGTTGCAGACGAGGCTCGGATCCCGAGTTGCTGTGGCTCTGGCGTAGGCTGGCGGCTACAGCTCCGATTCGACCCCTAGCCTGGGAACCTCCATATGCCGTGGGAGTGGCCCTAGAAAAGGCAAAAAGACAAAAAAAAAAAAAAGACAAAGGACAGACTCTTTAAGAAGCAGTATGTGATTTGCCACACTGCTCAGGTGATCATTAGAAATACACAAGAGGAGTTCCCGTCGTGGCACAGTGGTTAGCGAATCCGACTAGGAACCATGAGGTTGCGGGTTCAGTCCCTGCCCTTGCTCAGTGGGTTAACGATCCGGCGTTGCCGTGAGCTGTGGTGTAGGTCGCAGATGCGGCTTGGATCCTGCGTTGCTGTGGCTCTGGCGTAGGCCGGTGGCTACAGCTCCGATTCGACCCCTAGCCTGGGAATCTCCATATCGCGGGAGCGGCCCAAGAAATAGCAAAAAAAAAGAGAAAGAAATACACATGAAACATCCATCAGCCAGGATATCTAAGTGCCTACAAGGAAGTCCTGCTGACCTTCAGTGGATATGTATTGTGAGCAGGAAATAAATTTTGTGGTAACTCATGGACATTGGGGTTTGTTACTGAAGCATAATCTAACATATCCTGAATGATACATGTACAAAATTAAATCTAAGTTTCTTGCACTTGACACCAAAAACACTCCACTATCTGGCCTCAGCCTGTCTTTTATATGTTCACTTAACTTGTTGAGCACTACGATGTGCCAGAAACTCCGATAGTTCTTAGGTTTACAAAGAGTAAAAGCTTACACCCTCAATGGGGCGACATACATGTATTGGAATTATTAAAATACAATATAATGGCTATAGTTAAGTTAACATTGAGGTCTAGTACAAAAGGAGAGATCGCATTATTCTTCTCCTCTCAGATGATGTTGAGAGTGGTGCAGAACATTTTATGCAAGGAGTGGTCGGCACATGAAAAGGCACAAAAGTGGTAGAAAGCAAAGCATGTTCACAAAACTGTGCATGGCTTAGTATGGCTGGTGCATCCTCCTCCAGGACCCATGGACACTGACACACATCCACGCCTCTGTCTGTGCTGTTTCCTTTGCCTAGTTTCTTCCAAACCTTTGTAGAGGGGGTGGGTGGGCAGGCGACGGGTGTCGGGGGCTTAGAAGTTCCTATTTCATACTGGCCTCTTTTTCATGTGGGCCCTTAAGCCTGGGCATTTATCTCATCTCTAAATAAGTCAACATACACAGTCACTGATAATTAACAAGTTAACTGATTATAACAGTATAACTGATGAGATTCAAAGATGGTCTTCATTTCACCTCTTTAAACCAGACCCCTCCTGTAGACAACTAGACATAAACATGTTTTGCAGGCTAACAATTATCTCATGACTACAATTTTATTATGTTGCATTTTCTATGCAGAAAGCCTTCAAAGTAAACATGAAAATATACCTCATTTTTTAAACTTGCTTTGAAATTTCTTATTTTCTTTCTCTTTCTTTCATTATATACTGGCATCCTTAAAAAAACAAAAGTAGTAAAGGTCCGAGCTTCTCTAATCAGTAAAAATCTTTGGAATAGCATCCCTTACTTATTCACGTGTGAAAGTTTCAACATCCCGGAAAAGGCACAAATGCATAAGCTCAAATTGCACTTCCTCTTGGAAGCCTACTTTTCCTCTTTGATCCTTCAGCATTTTGTGTGTAATTCTGCCCTTTAGGACGGTCACCCTATCAGTACAGGTGAGATGTATTTACATGTCTACACCCTCAGTAAGGTTGCTCTAAGTGGTTGAGGGTATCCTGCTTGTGTCCGCATCCTTCATGGCTCCTAACACAGTACCTGGACAGTCCGCAAGCCATATTGAGGATGTTACAGACACCTAATAGTTACAAAGATGGGGAAATCTGATAAGAAAAAAGACTCCCCCCCCCCCAGGAAATAGACCCTATTCTGATTGCAACCAGGTGTAAATTTTGTGTAAATACTATGCATAGATGGCTTCTTCCAATAAGCAGAGCAAACAGTGAGATTGAATCCTAAAGGAAATTTTAATGGCATGTGCTACGGTCTGATTTTATAGGCAGGTTCAAAAAAAATCGCATTTAAAACCTTGGACCAGATATGTTTCAGAATTTTAAAATTATCTAGAGTTTAGAAAGGTAATAAGGTGCATGAACTCACATAACATCCCCAACAGGGTGTGGGGCAGCACTCTATAATCAACACATTAATATTTCTGTGGGGAAACATTTGAGTATTCACAAAAAGTGGGAGAAATAAAGATATAAGTAGCTTTGTGTTGGTTTGGGTCAGGTTTCACTGCCAAATAAGTTTCAAAAGGCTTAAGGTTTTAGAGTTAAGGAATTATAGACAATGGAGTTCCCATCATTGCTCAACAGAAATGAATCTGACTAGCATCCATGAGGACACAGGTTCAGTCCCTGGCCTTGCTCAGTGGGTTAACGATCTGGCATTGCCGTGAGCTGTGGCATAGGTCACAGACACGGCTCGGATTCCACATTGCTGTGGCTGTGATATAGGCTGGTAGCTGTAGCTCCAATTTGACCCCTGGCCTGGGAACCTCCATATGCCGTGGGTATGGCCCTAAAAAGACAAAAAAAATTATAGATATTTTTAGACCTGGATTACTAATAGTTATTTATCCAATGCACAAAGAAATCCTGATGATTGTGGGACATAATCTTTATCTAATCCAGCCTCTTCACATTTTTATTGCCAACATAATTTTTAAACAATAAGAGATGAAATTTAAGATGTGCCATTGTTTGTCAGACATAAATTTTTTTTTCATTAGATATTTAAACACTCTAAAAAAAAGTCTCACTAACAGATATTGGCACAGACTAGAATGTGCCTTGTGTGAACTGATACCCTCCTTTTTTTAGGCATTTGTGAGTTAGGCACGGAAAGATACTAGTTTAGAGGCTTGGGTCCTGCAAAAGCAGATCCTTAGAGTATTCTAGAGTATTTTCTCAGGGTACCTCACAAAGAGTATGTAGGGCTTCCCTGGGTTATTGGAGGAGTGCTGTGTGGGAGCACATCTGGCTGAGATGTCACACAACACATACACACACACACACACAAATTTGCAAGTGCTTTGCCATAAACATAATTTTAGCAAGAAAAAAAATCTAAATGCTACAAATGAAATGCTCTCTACAAACGTATTTCAAAGACATATCATACTGACCATGTTCTCTTTGGTTTATCTCAACCAGGACAACCAACGTTGGCTTCACAGTACTCTATAGGCAAAGGGCATGTGTAGCATTGCTGACAAAGCCCACTGGGACCTCAGGGAAAAACAAGATGGAATCTGGGTGATAAGATCTCACCTCTTCTTTTGTGCTTAGTTTCACTTACCAGTGTGCAGAGACTTTTCACTTAACACATCAGATTAGAGTCCCAGCTCAGAACTGCTACACCCGACACCAGCTGTGTGCAGAGATGCTACGCCTGGGGCTTCTATCTGGAGCCCTGCGAGCAGCACAGCTGCACCTGATCCCCAAGAACTCCGCCCCCTCCCTGCAGACAAGACCTTATAAAGCAGGCTCAGCGCTGCCCTCCGCTTGCTGCTTGGGGAGAACGTGTGCCCTATCTAGAGCTGACACCTGTCCATTCTTTGATCAAGAATTTAGCTTTTCAGAGTTCCCATCATGGCTCAGCAGAAACAAATCTGACCAGTATCCATGAGGACGTAGGTTCAACCCCTGGCCTTGCTCAGTGGGTTAAGGGTCCGGTGTTGCCGTGAGCTGTGGCATAGGTCGCAGACGCAGTTCGGATCTGGCGTTGCTGGGGCTGTGGTGTAGGCCATTGGCTACAGCTCTGATTCAACCCATAGCCTGGGAACTTCCATGTGCCGCAGGTGCAGCCTAAAAAGACTGATTAAAAAAAAAAAAAAGCATTAAACTTTCTTTGCTTCTGAACCAAACTCTGTCTCATTCTATTGGCTCGAATGACACTGAGCAGAAGGACCCTTGCTGGGGACCAAGCAGGGAGGGTCAGTTATAGCAGCGGCAAGCCTTGAGGAATGCCTGAAAGATTTTTAACTTTTCAAACACATCGCATATACCTTTACGTTCCTCTTTGGCTAAAGGTCTCAGGGAGCCAAGCTAATCAGTGAGATTTCTTTATGCAAGCCCTAATCTTGAAATATGGCTTTTCAGAGTTCTCAAGAGATGAACATGGCCTGGTGGGGTGGGAGGGCGAGGTTTTGAAGTGAATGCAGCAATCTCAGGCTGCTCTCTTTAGGAAACTCTGCAAATGGCCAAATCAGCTCTGGGGGAAGACGTGTAAAGCCAGGCAACATTTGTGAACATAGAATTTCCAAAAAAGAGACATCTGTACTTTATAACCAAAAGGTTAGAGAATAATTTTGCTATCTACAAGGTATGAGCACCTTGAAGATGAAGCCTTCAGATCATTGCAGAAGCTCAATGATCATTTGCTAATTAAATTCAATTTCAGATGACCTTTTGCCCCAGAAAACTCAGTGAGGTCTTTTGGGGATAAGGGTTAGTGTAATTTAAGTCCTGAAAGCAAGGATCGTGGGATAGGAACAGATTCTAGGAAGCAAGTCCCTGCATGGAAAAGTGTCTTTTCAGCTACCTCATTTGGGAACTGGTACGAGCTGGGTCTGGCTAATGACCCAGCTAGACTGAGCACAGGCTTCAGTGAACCGTGTGCATCCTCATCAGCTGTGATCCTGCATGAAGGCTGAGGAGTCCACACCAAGGCCTCCCACAGTGGGTCAGCGCCCCAGGTAGGGACTCAATTTCAAAGGGTGAGAGCTGAGTCCGGTCTTGCAGAATTTCTGAGTCTTTCTTTACACGGAGAACTTCTGGAATGCGGGGTCCGGTTTCCAAGTGCAATCACGGTAAAATGAAAGAAAAATAGGCGGCTCTCAGGGAACTGGCTGGACTTGGGCTCAGGCTCCAGCCCCGAGTCTGAACGTTGCTACCGGCCTGAGCCTTTCCCCTTTGGGCCCGTTTACCCTTCAGGTGTGGGTGCAGGTTTGGCCAGGTGAGGGGGTCGGGTGGCTCTCCCAGCCCAGCCTCCTCCCCAGCTCACTCTGTCCCCAGGACTCCCTGAACCCTGGGTGGTAATGGTCTGCCAGCGGTTACAGTCGTTGATCTTATAACTGAAATTTAAAAGGGGCTTACAGCTGTCAGGAACGGATTTAACAGGGTGTCTCTGTTCCAATATTGCGTGCGGCTGCGACTTTGTAATTGTGCGGTGTGTTTACGGGCGTCACAAAGGAGGGGAGAGGAAGGAAGCAAATAAAGAAACCCCTCAGAACTGTTTGTTGGGTTTGGGCCCCCAGGGCTGGAGGAGATGTTGGCCCTCAGTCTGAACTAATGCGGCTAAATCAGCAGGATCTGTGGTTTGGGAGATGGGGCTCAACAACATTATAGTTTTTGTGTCTACTTGATAATTCGTGTTTTGAGGATAGCGTTTTAATGATCTTCACCACTGCTGTGCATAAGGCTCTAGTATAGCTTCACTGGAGACGAACCCTCATTTAAAAACTGCCTTCTGCTTAAAGCATTGTTTTCCCTTTGATTTCTGCCATAGTTGCTATTAATGATGCCGGGTCCTTGGCTGCCTTTTAGTTATCTCTAAGGTAACTCCTTGCTCTATATGTTTTTTTCTTCTAGCCTTTCTCCGTCACTTTGTCTGGATTTATAATTAAATGGCAGAAGGGGAGCCTGGCCTCTCCCCACAGTCATAACTAGTAAGCTTGAGCTGCCTAATCTCATCTTGTTTCATGCTTTCTGGGTTTTCTTCATTCCTGCTGTTTTAATGGTCCTCTCTCTTTTGCTAACTTCACACAGCACTTTCCTTTTTTCTCTTAACACGAGCATTTTAAATACTGTAATTTTAACCTTGAGAACCAGAGCCTTAAAAAAAAAAAAAAAGTGGATTTTGAACTTCTTACTCTCTGTGACCATTATTTCAGAGAGAGGTGAACTTATTTCAGCCTCAGTCATCTTTATTTAGTCCTACTCCTCTGTGGCTCAAGTGGTCCATTCTTTAAGTTTTCAGCTGTTAATGTTTAGAGGGGATGATGGGAGTGTGTCCAGGCAGAAAGAAGAGTTTCCATCCTGGGTACGACTCACAGGTTGCGTGTGTTTGAACAAATCGGCTAACCTCTCCTTCAGCCTCATTTCCTCCTCTGTGACGTGAAGGGAATAGTATCTATTGTATCCCCGAAGGTTCCTATAGGATTCAATGAAATGACACCCATAAAGCCCAGCACAGCCTCTCATGTCCAATCCATGTCCATTGTCACAATTATCATTGGAATATTAATTCAGAAAGCCAACCCCTGCTCGATCGCCGGCCTTGCCAAATATATTTTGTTTCTATTTGTTAAGCAAAGGGGCCTTAACTGCTACAAGGATACTTGGTTAACTGTTAAGCCTTGAAGTTCATAGAAACACTCCTTTATGAATTGAAGACATGTCTTTCGGCGAGGCGCTGTCCTAGGACTGGAGGAGGAAAGGAAAGTTTACCAGCTGCTCTGGTTAACACAGCCAGTCCCCACTGAAGTCTCTGCTTCTTGTGAAACAGTTGTCCCCTCCCTCCGAAATCCAGTTCCACAGGAAACCTGGGGTTCCTCTGAATTCTTCCTTCGCCCGTGGTCTCTGGTTGCTCTTTCCAGAGAGAAACGCTGGCTATTCTCCAACCTGGAAAACTGTAGAGCAGGGGAGGCTTAGGGAGCCAATTGTGCCTCTAAATATCCATAGGATCAGTAATGACTTCCTTTAGGGCCTGTTTTCTTTTGACCAAGGAGCCATATTATTTCAAACCTGTTAATAAATAATCGTCAGTTGTTTCCATCAGCCTCATCAGAAAGCTTTGATGAATGGCTGAATGTGCTGCTACAACAGATTTCAATTCAGTTCAACCTAAACACTGTTTGTTGTGTGCCTGCTCTACGTCAGGAACTAGGGGAGGTGCAGAGATGAGGGCTTACAAAATAGACACGTTCAAAACTAGCTGTGACAGGGAGCGTTATGGGAGCCGAGAGGCAATGCAAAGACAAAGATATGCAGACACTGACTCATACCCTCTAAGAACATGCCATCTGAAATTAACAGCGTGCAAGAAGTCAGGGAAGGACACAACCTAGAGTAAAAGGACCATTCGTGCAGCGTATAGGAATACGCTCCACCACACACAGCCTCTCCCAGTAACAGTGATGGTTAATCTGTGCCAGGCACTCCTCTACAGGCTTTTCATTACTGACTCTCTAGCCTCACAGCAACCTCATACAGTAGATGGTATATTTTCCCATTTTAAAGATGAGGAAACTGAGGAACTTACCTACCTAGCAAGGCACACCTAGCACACGGCAGGTTCAAATATGTGAACACAGGGAGTCTGGCCCTAGAGCCTGTATTTTATTTTTCAAAACCAGATTATATCTGGCTTCCACCTCCACAGGGCAGATAGAGCATTCAATTTCAGTCATCATAGAGGCCTCTTCCTCTTCTGAGGGTCCTCTAAGCATCTGGGGGGCTTTCAGAGCCCTGAACATACGGGGAAAGGGCAGTTTTCAGTCTCCCATGATGGCATTTGGGAAGAGAGGTGCTCTGACAAGCTCGCTCCAGCACACCCCTGCCTTACGGGCCACTCCCCCAAACCTCCCTCACCTCTCCCCAATCTGGGGTCCAAATACCTTCTAAGCGAGAGAATGCTCTTGTTCAGCCATCAGCAGACTATCCTCCCCCGCCACTACACATCTTCCTTCCAGTTCTAGTAAATCATTGTCCTCATTAAAGATAGAGCCATCCCTCTGCCTGTTCTCCCCACAAGCCCACCCCTCGCAGAATATCCAAGGCTTCGGCTTAGGGAACAAAGGCCTCTTAACTCTTCGGAGCGACAGGAGTGCAACACTGTTCCGTTTTGATACTCCTACCAGCTAAATAAGCAGAATCAACTTCTTCACGTCAAATCACTTCCCGAATATTCTTGAATGTAGAGAGAATTTCACCTTTGTTCTTGTAACGCTCCTGTGAGGCAAGTCTCTTAAATACAGAAAGCACACTTGAGCTAAATTTCAAATTACGGATTTCCTTGCAGTTTTCATACTTGAAAAGATGCCAGCTGATTATTGAGCTAGTGTAGGAAGGAGGGTGGCGGGGAGTGGGGGTACTGCCAGGAAGCCCTCAGCCACCGAGGTGAGTGCCTGACCCTGTGATGTTGCTTGTCTATATAATTTGCTGCATGTTGCATCATACAGAATATGCCAACCTTTTTCTGCCTGCTCAAAAAAAGGTGATGCTAATTAGATCAGGCAAATAGCTGCTGTTGTTGATTCATTTGAAAATGATTATTCCAAGGCAATGTGTTATTACCCAGCAAGTCACAGCTTTGCCTGTTAATGCTCTGAGGTGGCTGCCAGACTTCAAAGTCAGAGGTGGAATTTGAGGCTAGCAGTGCCTGCTGGGTCACTATCAGAGCCTTCATCTGAGGACAAGGAACACTCTATTGACATTTAAGAATTTAATGCCTTATGGTCAGAATGGACTTCCCTATCAATTCAGTGCTAATAAATATCGGTTGGAATACTTACCATGTGCAAAACATAGTATAGATCATACAAAGCAAATAGACATGAAGGTGTACTATTAAAGTTCTTACATTCTAGTGAGAGCTAAAATGCTGAGCCAAATAATAATGCAGAATCTTACAAGAACTGTAATTGAGCTAGGTGAAATGTAGTCAATAAAATGGCAAGTTTTCCACATATTGGTTACTTAGTATATTGGAAAAATAAATGTGTGATGGGAAAACCAAGGATGTAAAGGTTTGTCTTATAGAAGGTAGACATAGGAATCAAGATGAGGAAAGCTTCAGGAAGCAAGTAGTATCTGAGCTACTTTTAAAAGTAGGAGTCAAGTTTGGAAAGTCAGTGACGCATTCGCAAGAGCCCCAGCCGAGAGCAGGGAAGCTGTTAGGTGGGCCAATTTGGAACTAGGAGGCAAAAAAGAAAGAATCCATGTACTTGGGAGTATAATTAAATCATGGAGGGTTTTAAATCTGAACATAAATTTTTTGGATCTTCTTTCTACGAAAATGAATGATCAGCAAAACAAGTGTTTCTCAGAAAAGACTCTACCAAAAAAACTCGATGCATCTAAAAATGGCCATAAGTAAACATGCTATTATTGAAGTTAACCTAAAAAAAAGTATGAAAATCAATTTTAATCATTTTTGAGGGTTGTGCTTCCAGAGGCACAGATCCTAGATAAAAATTGGACCATTATAATCCAATAATGTTGAAACAGGTTTTATTGCCACCAAATAAAGAACATGTTTTCCCTTTTTGTCTTCTGTTTAAATTCCCCTTCCTCCTTGTGAAACCATTAATATGCTCAAATGGAGCGCTTAGCCCACCTCCAAACCCTTAAAATGTGGTTAATTACAAGATAGACCAATTTAAACTTTACAACATTCTTGATACCAGAATGTATGGTGGGTTGTTTGTTAATCACAGAAGAAAGGTGGCATGGTGTGGCGGTAAGGGAGGCACGTGGGCTGCTCTGATCCAGACACAGGGCTCTGCTTCTCACCCAGCTCTGCTTCCCACTGGCTGGAGGACAGACCACCTCACCTCGGTCTCAAACTGCAGAATGAGGAGGGTGCACAGGACTATCTTCCATTCCCCTCAAATATTCCATTAAACTAAAGAAGAAAAATTGTAAAACGTGGTGCAGTGTAAGAGCAGGTACTGAGAAGGCAGGAATTTTTGGTTTGTGTAAACAGTCTTGCTTACAAAGCTCACGTCTCGTGATAAGACGCACTGGAGCAATGGGTCCATTTTGGCAGAACAGAGGGCAGGCTAGGGAGCTGGAGGCACTGATTACGTGGAGGAAGCAATGATTTCATTTGCAAATGAACTAACAGAATTCCATACTCTTCTTCCTAATGCTCCACCTACAAATGGCATTTTTGGAAATCAGAAATGAATGCATCCTGGACTTCCCTTGAGGTGCAGCAGGTTAAGGATCCAGTGTTGTCACTGTAGCAGCTCAGGTTGCTGCTGTGGTGTGGGTATGATCCCTAGCCCAGGGACTTCCACATGTGGGGGGCATGGCGGAAAAAAAAAAGCGAAATGAGTGCATCCTGTACAAGTGATTTCCTTTTTACTGTATCTTCCAGTTGTGTCCTATCAAATAACAATTTTATCCTTGTAGTTAGATTATCTCCTTCAAAGTGGCACAAGCTGCAATCCATTCAATCTAATATGAACTTCTGTTAGAAAAATATAGAGAGGGGACTTTGAGAACAAAAGGGCATAAACATGTTTTTTTGTGTCTTTAAAAATTGATTGCTAGCTTCATAAACTTGAAGTTTATAAGATCCCTCTCTAAAGAATGTTACCTGGATGGCATGTACCTGCATGCTGCTATTTTTATTTCATTTATCTTTCTGTGTCTTTGAGAGTAAGCATGAGAAGTTTCTTAATTTAATAATAATAAAAAAATTTATTATCCAGGAATTAGACAAAATCAACTTCCCCCGTAACAGAAGTTCATATTAGAAGAAGTTTCTCAGTAGTGAGAGAAGGAGAGCACACAGCAAAGTAGAAGTGTCTGTGCCAGGCAGAACCTCACAATGGAAATATAATGAAAAGATAATATGAAAAAGTATTCATGTTCTCTTTCTCTGTAGCCTCTCTGAGCTCATGATTTTTCTCTCCAGTCAGCTGGCCGATATCTTTGCACCCAGGGAGGAAAATAGCTTGGTATAGAAGGATTGCAAGGAAAAAGAAAAAAAAATGATATGCAATGTAGGATTTTGTAGCAAGACACAACCAAGTAAGCCGGGTTATTACCTTGAGCGGTGGCTTTCTATATCCCTTTGTTTCTGTCTTTAATGTAACCAGAACCAAGATTGGAGAATGAAGGTCACTGAGTCCTCCTATTGTGCAAGGAAAATATTCTTTTTGCAATGGCAGCCAGACATGAAGCTTGCTTCCTGTGCTATATTAGGAGGAGGGAATATGACAAAGGAGAAATAAAAAGAGAAACTCACTGCTTCTGGCCTAGGGGATTCAAGCAAGAAGGAGAGAGGAGCCAGAAGGTGAAGATGATGGAGAGGTATGTGGGGAAGGTAGTCATGAAAGGACAGAAAGACTCCTGCCCCCCACACACAAACTTCCCTGGCCCAGCGTGAGGTGGCCACACTCAGCAAGAAGTAATAGCAGAGCACAGTTGTTTAGCCAGAAACAGCTCCCCTGGGGAATCCCTGATTCCTTAGGGCACAGAAGGTATCCAAACATTAGCCTGTACCTTGTGAAGGACACAGAAGGTTCTGAAGGTGTGGCTAAGGAGTTGTCCAAAAGGACTCCCTCATCAGGAGCCATCGTCCTTGTGGCCAAGGACACAGGAAGATAGCTAGATAAAATATAGACTATGTAAATAAACTCGAATTTCAGATAAACAACAATAATATTACATGTAATATTTGGGACATACTTATACTAAAAAAAAACATTTTTCATCTGACGTTCAGATTTAGGTACGTATCCTGTATTTTTATTTGCTAAATCTGGCAACCCTACCTGGGCCTGACCAAGAGCTGCTACCAGGCTGCAGGGCATTTCAAAGCAAGCTAGGCCCAGGAGAGGCAGAGTTAGTGGACAGGGGAACCCCCATGCTTCGTCAAGAGCATCACCAAGAATATGACCATGCCATAGGCTACAGGAACCGCAAATGCTAACAAGACACGAAGGGACAGGCAGAAGTGGATGCTGTCGTGGCTGGACCAGTGGATGGGGTGAGGACACTGTGTGTCCTCTGAGTGCCTGTCTTTCTCAAAACCCCGAGGTCACATATACGCCATTGAGAAGCCATACTAGGAAGAGAAGCAGAGGCAGGGAGGGAACCTGAAAGAGCAGTATATTTGCAAATTGTTGTTATCAGACAAAGTTTATACAGGAGTGAACTGAAAAATAGATTTTTCCCTGATACTGTGAGCTGGAACTCATGAAGGAAAGAAGTACATTGTGGAGTCAAATCTTCAAAGTGCATTTTCTGTGAGCTGGAACTCATTGTGGAGTCAAATCTTCAAAGTGCATTTTCTGTGTACGTTTGAGTTATAATGTGAGCAAACTGTGATTCCCTACCTCACACCCATCTTCAAGAAGTTTTCAACAAAAAAGAATGATAGATTATCAGGAGAAACTCTGACTGTGCTCCTACCCAGTGAAATCACACCTTCACCTCTCACTCCTCCTCTTGAAGCCCTAGAGTCCTTTGTCCCATAACTCTCACCTACAGAAAAAAACCCAGTGGCTATTAGGAGTTGTGGTTCTTCCCTAGCCACCCCAGTCTAAACCTCTGCAAACTGATGTAATGTGGCTTCAGAACGACCCACTTTGACATGGGATCTGAGTAGAGACCAGAAAGGATCCTTGCAACTCCCCAGTCCTGTGGGCCCTCGGAGATCTACCAGCATGCCAAATGCGACCTCTTGCCAGCTCGCCACCCCCACCGCCTGGAGAAGGTCCAAGTCTCCTTCCCTTCCTCCCAAATAATGAGAACATAATTAGCATAAGCTGGAACAGATTAACAGAGAGCTGGGGAAAGGGCTAAATATACATTCTTTAGAAACAGCCACAGACATTTGGAACATTTTAACCTTCTCTCAAAGTTTTAAGTCCTCCCTCAATTAATAGAAACACATTTAAAGGACCTGGAAGCCTCTCTGTCCAGCTTCTACCTGACGCATGAATCCTCTGCACAACTCTGTGTCAACTGGTCACTCAGGCTCTCCTTACACCCTCTAGTAATGGGGGTCTCATTACCTCCAAGGAGAGCTGCCACTTTTATCTCTGTAATGGCCATAGAGAGTGTACAAAGCAGGAAATCCATCCCAGTAAGCTTAAGCCTTGACTACAACGATTCCTCCTTTCCCAGCATTCTGTTTGGCCCAATTTATTTTTCAAGACTCAAATATGTGTTGATCTTTATAATCAAAGAAAACTCACTGAAGACAAGATATGTCTCTGTTGAAGACAGAGAATCAACATGTTAGATGTCAGTGACAGACGATGCTATTTAACGAAGAGCTCGTGGAACCCAGGTCTCATTTCAAACATAAATGGAATTCTCGCTCGTTTTCTACTACACATTCTCTGGAAGTTCAGGGTCCTTCCCATGATTTCTGGAAGTTCCCAGGGGCTTATGTTCTTATGGCCACTTTTGGCTTCTCTTGACTTTGCTCACTACTTGCCTTTCGGATTCTGCTCTTCTCTCCCTTGTCCTCCTCTCTGCCAGACTTGGGGAACCCACTCCCCACCCCCTTGCCTTACTTTCTTATTGAACTCCAACAAATAACTTCTGAAACTTTGAGGAGATGAGCCATGCAAACAACTTAAAATTGAATGTTTAGACGTTCTTAAAAATCCTCTAGCCATCCTGCAGTGACCATCTTTCTGAACATGCTCCAGCCCCCACAGTGGATCTGACATCTGATTCTCCCTCCCTTGCCTTTCTCCTCTCCTCCTGCCCCTTGTCCACCCAAGATTTCATTTCTGAAAGGGGACTCTTTGGCTAGCTATGTTTGTCTGCTTTCCACTTTTACCCTTAAAACTTTTCAAGACGGTTCCCTAAACAAAGGGTTTCCTTCCTAAAAGGAACTCTGGTGCCGAGTGTAAATATATATACTATATTTTTTACCCACTGTACCTCCATGGGCAGTATTGGCCCCAGTCTTCAGGGGAGTAATTTTCAATCTTTCATCTCGTCCGTGATGTGGTATATAGAGAACCGTGCAACATAACCTTGAATCATGGTAACAGAAAGTGAGGCCAAGGCCTTCTTTGGCAGGGTAGTGCTACAAGGAAAACTTCTTGACTGAAATCCTCATGCATGCTGTCTTTGTGGGTGGCTCAATTCTCCCTCTCCACTGCAGCAGACTCATCTTACTTCTGCGTAAGCAGTGTGGACCTCAGGATGGGGAAGGCGGGAATCTTCACCATAGAGGCACTTGCTGGCAGCAGAGGGGATGGTAAATAAGCAAGTGCCTGATGTTCAAATCCCAAAAGGTCACACACATGCACCCTGCATGCAAATAAGTCAGCCATGACCAGAGCACTTTTGGACAGAGGGCCCCCAACAGGACTTTATATAAAAGCTTACCTGGCTAGGGGCAAAGCAATTGCAAAGCACGGAGAATCCAAACAAAAAATATCTCTAGATAAGACAGGGCTGAAGTCTGCACCCTCGTCTTTGTGGCTTCAGTTTGTGCTTGTACTCAGGTGTTTGTGTTCTTCCAGGGAAACAATAGGCTCATTAGAGCACAAGTGAAGAAGTTACTTAATAGGTTCGTAAGTCACCCTGTTCTTACAAGACAACAGCCATGCAGGGCTGCAGATGAGTGAGAATCACTGATGAAGCCTTAAATTGATACACTCACTGAAGCGTGAGCTATCAATACTGACCTTGTTTGCTGCTTCCCAAGCAGGCACGCGGAGTTCTCTGGAACCTTTGAGTAGCGAGCCATGCATTTAAGCTGATTTCAGAGAGCCACGTTTAACTTAACCAAATAGCTTCATTGAATATTTTCTAGGTTTCCAAGGATTAAATGCTTATTAGAAGAGTGGTTTTAAACTTTTATTTTAGTCATCTAGCTCTCTCCAAAATCCTGTTCAGGCAGAAGAGTCTAAATCTGAGTCTTCTAAATGTTTTTTTCTGGAATGAAGGCATAGTTGAAGACTTGAGATTGCAGCTGGGGCAGACCCAAACAATCTGGTCATAGTAGCTGACTTTAATCTACTGCTTGGCAATGACTAAATGTATGTGCTCGGCAATGACCCTATGTATGTGCTTTAATATGCATCATTTTATTTCATCCTCTCTGTGACCTTAGGAAGACTTTTAAGTGGTAAAATTAATTACCCAAGATCTTGGAGCTAATTAAGAACCAAGATTCAGACCCAGGGCCTAAGCCACTACCCTATGTTGGCTGCAGTGTGATTCCACAAATATATAAGTCCAAGGTATTTTCCTAACTGAGAATATATAACAAAAAATCAACGTTGCCCATGGGTATTATTTCTCTTGTTGCCTATCATATATATGGCCTTCTATTTGCCCAGATACACAACTTTATCTAAACTCCAAAATCCAACCTCTTAAATACCCCTCTAGCCCTTATCGCTTCCAGCACTGTTGTGTATTGGCGCTCCTCCTCTCCTTCCAACCCAGTTTCCACACTGTGACCAGAGTCCTTCTTCCAAAACACAGTCGATCATGTCCCTCCACTGCTTAACACCATCCATAGCCTCCTGCAGTCTATTTCCTATCAAGTCTGGACTCCTTGGCACAACATCCAAAGCCAGTCATGGTCCAGCCCCAACCTCCTCTGTAGATTCATTTTTTGCCTCTCATCCTTCTGTGTACAATTCAGTGATCATATTATTCTTCTCAGACTCAGGTTCAGAAGACTTCAGTAACCTACCTACTAGCCTTATCTAGAATCCCTGCTCACATGTGAGCAGAACTTGCCAAGTTTTCCGGGAGAAGCAGAAATCATAGTCTGGGGATAGAAGAGGCTCACTGATGATCTGCTGTGCATTTTTCTTATTTTTCAATGAAATACCAAAGTCAGAAAGCACCCTACCAAAATCACATAGCCACTTAGAGTATCTTAGCCTATTCATACTAAGCTTCTCCCCAGACCAAGAATCTCTGTTCTATGATTTCTACATTGAATAAATGAAAGTATCTATCTGCCTTTTATTTTAAGCCTCAAATTTTCCAATTTACTTGCATTGCAAGCTTGTACATTGAAATGATAAAGTAATTGCTGTGTTTAGAAGGCTTTCATATATTTAAAAAAATCAGAGACTTCTTAACCCTGACGTTTCCTGGCCTGTTATTTAAATATCCACTGACACCATTGCATGCCATAGTCCACATACCAGACATCCTGGGGACAAAGACAAGAAAAATTTTTTCCTTCCAGGACTTCACCATCTAGTACAGACAAAAATGTGCATAAATTTCTTTTTTCATTCTGTATAAGAGCCTTAAAGGAGGGATATACAATGTCCTATGGAAGCACAAAGAAGTAAATGACTCAAGGAAAGTTTGCCAGGAAACATGCCAACATCTGTGCTGGGCTATAGAATGAGTGTGTGCTGGTCCAGGAGAGACAGTGGGAGGAACGAGTTTGAGCAGATATATTGCCCACTACTCTGAGGAAGGCATCTTTCTCTCTTTTTTTTTTTTTTTCCTAGAATCATGAGATTTCAAAAATAACTAGCATAGTGGTGGCAATGAGCAAGGTACTCTTCAAAACAGTTAAAAGTGTAAAATTTCACATAATCCTCAAAATAATCCCATTGGATAAATGTGGAAACAGTGACACAAGAAAAATGAAGTAACTTGCTTAAGGTCACACAACTGGCAAAGTCACACAACCAGGGTTGGATCCCAGCAGCCTGGTGCCTAAGACGGTGAGTTCAGCCACTACCCTGCTCTGCTTCACGTCTATGTCAGCACACAAAGTGCAGACATTGCTTAGATGGTGGAAGACAATTACATTCTTATTTTAGCCAATCCGAGGCTCGGTGTATCTACTTTGAGTTAGATCACTGAACCTCTTAACCTCTCTCAGCAATTACCAGGCTAAATCAATCTTTGGGTCTAGACCGGAGGTTGGCAAACTTTTTCTGTTAAAGGGCCAGATAGTAAATAATTTAGGCTTCGTGGGCCATGTGGTCTTTATCACGGCTACTCACTTTTGCCATCACAGCACAAAAGCATCTATTGACAATATGTAAACAAGTGGGTGTGACTGTGTTCCCGTAGAACTTCATTTACAGAGACTGACGTTTGATTTTCATGTAATTATTGTGTGTCACGAAATATTGTTTTGAATTGTTTTCAACCACTTAAAAACACAAACCCCATCCTTAGCTCACAGATCATATAAAAACGGGCAGCAGTCTGATATGGCCTGTGGCTGTAGTTTACCAACTCTTGGTTTAGAGTCTAGAGAATAACTTCCTTTTTAAAGGAAACTCTCCAGGAATCAACTCAGTGTTGAACATCTGCTGGGCACTCAATACATGTTAACTAGCTCTCCAGGGTACCTCATCCATACGTGATAGAGAGGACACCATGACCTGAAAAAGTGTGGGGCTAAGGATTAGAAGACCAACCTGCAGTCCCAGATCAACATTTGCAGTGAGCTTAAGCCAGTCATTAATCTCCAGCCAGGCCTTGGCTTCCTGCTCATTTGTCATGGCCAGTGACAGGCCATGGGTCCTGTAATAGCTACGTTTACTTGTATTGTGCTCATAAGCATGGCACTTTGCATATGTTACCTTGCTTAATACTTTCAACAGCACTATGAGACATGTACTAATAATAGGCCCATTTTGCACATGAAGAGCAGAGACTGAGAAACATGCTCAAGGTCACACAGGGACAGAACTTGAACCCATTGTGGCTTCAGAATCTGGCTCTTGACCTGAAGCTATAATACTGTCTTTTTATGAATGAGGAAGGTCCCTTCCTCAACAAAAAAATATACCCTACAAGCCTATTCCTACCCTTAGAGTAGGATGTGAGGGATGTCGGCAGTGAATTTGAGAAACATAAGCTCAGACATGTATAAGCATGTTCTATTATTCCTACCTGTCATTTATTGAGCACTTGCTGAATATCCAGGTCAAAGATTTTACTCTGTCTTAACTCATTTAATTCTTCTAACAACAATGTTATGAAGTACTATTATCAGTCCCTTTCATAGATGAGAAAGTTGAGGCTTAGAGAGATGAAATACTTGTGCAGGGTTCCAGGTAGGGCTAAGATTTGAACACATGCCACACGATCTCTGTGTTCAAAGGCTGCAGCGACACTCTTTCAGCCAAACTTGTATGTGTTACTCGTAGTAGCACGTTCAGCTATGTTGTAGGTTAAATATGGCTTTGACAGCTGGCCTGAGACCCTAAGCACCACTTAGAACTGTTTCCATGAGAAAATAAATTGTGAATTGGGGGCTGCATAGTTGGAATGATGTTCCTGCTTTTTGGGTTGTTTGCTAATATATATAATATGTCTTTCTTGTACATAAATGTTAGAAACTTTCACTCTGGCGGACAGACTGGTCTCATTCCTCTTACCTCCCTGAAGTGCCTACTGCACAGCTTTACCCACACACTGGACAGCCAGTGATCTGCTGGGTAAGTCCTGATCACTAGAGGAGGGGGCTTTATAATGACAGCTCTCATCACACCACCCCCACCCCCAATTTTGCCTCCAAACATCCTGGAAGAAGCAAAATAATCTATGATCGTGTCTACAGGCACATGCTGCACCAATATTAAGTAATACTGAATTGAAAGGCTAGAGATCAAGGTCAAAGTACATGTGGAAAAGAAACGTAAAGAGACGGATAAGTAGCTCTTATAATCTTGGACATGTGGCGCTTTGACAAGAACCTCTGTGTGAACCACGCAGATGCTGGGGGGCTTGCCAGGTACTCACAACAGTCCTTATTAAGCTTGTTTTGTTCATTTGCTTTTAAGGCATGTGCTGTATTTCTTAGTAATGCTTATAAAGGAGTCTCCTTAATGCTGGATTAGCAACCTCTTTCCCTGGGGTATTTTCTGTTTCTAAAGCTGTGGAAAGGGGTAAGAATGAGTTCAAGGCAGAGATCTGGGACTGGCTTGCAGTGTGACCTTGCTCAAGTCACTTCTTCCACCCTTCTATTTCCACTTCTGAAAAAAATAGTGGTGCTGATACCCACCCTCTTTCTAACTCTCAAAGATAAATCAGCGTTTGAAAAGTGCTTCGAGCTTTTTGTTGTAAAGGCAAGTATTCCTTACCATCATTAATTAACATGTATTAATAAAAAGAGTAGTATAGAAAACCCAGAGGTGATCCAAAATAGTGATGAACAAACCTGTCCTATTAGCAACTGTCACAGAGCAGGCAGTGGAAATGAACAGCTTCTCTCCCTAATACTGCAGAGTTTTTCTTCCTACAAACTGATTCATGTGAAATTCAATTTAGGACCAAAAAAAAAAAAAACTTGTATGCCAAGTTATTCGCTCGGAAATTTCTTAGCAAGTAATGTCATTTTCTGAAAAGGGTGTGGGAGGGAAAGCTTACCTCTTTCCTAATTTAATGACTGCAAGTGTACATGATCCTGTAAGAGGAAAGGGAACATCCATTGACCACCATTACAGCCAAGGCTTAAATATGAGGACACATTAATTTTTTTAATGCATTACCTCTTTTCTCCTTCATCAGGCTATTTTGACTGAAATAATTTGACAGCAAAGCAACCTTCTGTCTTGTCTGAGAGGTTTTGCTGGCTCTCTCCATGCACCTGTGTCTGTCGGTGCACTAAACCTGACTGTAGGACTCCCACCACAAATGAACTGTCAGATCATTACTACAGTTGATGCCGTATAATCTGTCTTGAAATTAGAATCAGTCTGGCCAGGCTAGGCGTTCACTTGCCACAGAGGCTAATTCACTTCTTGAATATGCATTCATGGAGATGCGTCTCGATTTGGATTCCAGAGGGAGTACACGTTAAGAGCAGATTTTCTGAATTAGCATGGCGAGAGGGAAGGGTCCTTCATTTAGACGGCTGCAGATGCCGCTCCCTCTTGTTCATTACAATTGCATTTCATCAGCTTTATGATGTCCACATGTCAATTGAGTGTGAGGATTTTTCACACAAAAGAGCCTCAGGGAAAACGACTCCACCAGCTAATCAGCTGATTATCATACCTCAAATGGGCTACAGTACTTGCTGCTCCCAACCTGTATGGGCAAGAGCAGAATTGAAGATTAAGACTGCAAAGAAAGAGGGCTCTTCCACCAGTTTAAGGAAATTAAAGAGGAATTTGTCAGCAAGAAGAAGAAAGAACTACAGGAGCTGAAGTGAAAGCCTTTGAAATAGATGGGCAGTGAAAATAAAATGACTGATGTTTTTCTTTAAAAGAGGGTTGTTGGGAGAGGGTGAAAGGTTAATTAACTATATCATCTGCCCGTTTATGCCCAGCTGTGTAAAGCTCTGTCCTCCCTGCCCTGGATTTTAAAACTGAGATTCAAGGGCCCAACCCAGTGTCAAGAAGAGTGCCTTGGAGTAATTGAATTAGTTTCCAACAAGTCAACTATTCACAACTGCCCCTGGGTACCTCTTTACAGATTTCCTTGGATTGTTTGGAAATTGATTAATAACCAGAAAATGATAATAGTAAGAGAAGAAAAATCCAGCCACATAACTCCACGGGGAACTATGGATGAGAGTCATTAGTTGAGATTTTTATTATCAGGTGTATTTTTGTTATCTTTGAGGGGAAGAAATTAATGGGTGGTCTTTTTTCTGTTTTTGTCTGAAATTTTCCAAAGTTTTCTCCCAGCTCCCTAGGGTCTTCCTCAAGTCTATCTAAAATGCAGTTAGAGCAGAGGCTGTCTTTTGCTTCACAGCGCGTCTGCCTTATGCTTTCATCAGAGGAGTCTAACTCACACAGATGCACTATTTAACAATGCCATCCCCCGCTTTCATCAGAAGGGGGAAGGTTGCAGAGCCGAGCCCTGCAGAATAAGGGGGGCAGGTCCCCTGTGATCGGCGAAAGCTGAACATCGGTGCCAGTTTCCATCTGTCATGATAGCCTATCTTCGAACCTTCAATCTGTCAAAAGCTCGCTGCCTGGCTGAAGGCTCCAGGAGATTTGGTGCACTAAACGCATTTGACAACAGCATTATCACTGCAAGGAGCCAGCAAAATGCCATCAATGTGTTAATTGTAACTGGCTATGTAAAGTGTCACTTCCCATATCATTTAACACCAGCTTCGCCTCTTTTGCCGTTCCTAATTTTCTACACTTTATAAACATATGGATTGCTCTTGTAACAACAGTGTGATCTTCTTAGCAGAGGTTTAATTTTGCTTGGATACACTGCACCAAGCTTTTAACGGAAAAACAGCCACAGACACGGAGGGGGCGGGGGAGGGAAGGTGGGGAAGAGAAAATAAAGGGAGACTTGAGAAACTGGAAGGGTGGGGGGAGATGGGCAAGGCCAGCAGGAGTCAGAACTTCTCAGGCAGTGCAGCTGTGATGTTTTTTTACCCTTTCGTGGAATGGTGGTGCTTTTTTCAGGGTGTGTTCCTGCTCATGGGTAAAGGATTCTGTTTCTTTTACGAAGGATGAAAAAAATGTATATCCAGAATTTTTGCAGGCAGTGAGTTTTGCTCCATCATAATGTGAACAGTTTTATAATGATAAACATGAGAGCAGTGCATAAATAAATGAAAAATCCCCCTTGAAGATCTGAATGGGTTTTTAGCACCCAAGTACCTAATATTCAATTTCTGGTACAACTAGAGCCAGGTGTTAAATTTCTCTAGTTACTGTCACTAATGCAAATTAGATTCTTTTTCTGCTCATAAAAAATCAAATCCACATTAGAAATTAGCTATAAAATGTAATGACTTAAATGCTATAGTGTTTTACAAATCTCCATGCATTTCAATGGTAGATAATGCTGTAAAACTGAGAGAAGATAATAAAACATGGTAGGAAGTTGAGTTATTTAAAGGTCTTTTGTGACTGCTTACTTAGAAACGCGATGTGTTCTTTTGCTCTTCTCCTTCCCTGTCCCCCCTCGTAGTGGGAAATGAGCACATTTATGAGTCCATTTTTTACAAGCTTAGCAGTAATCAAAATTCATTTTTAAATGATGCCACAAGAGCTGGAGAAATCATTTGCATTATTGAAAAAAATACCACCCAGAGAAGTTTACAATACCTTTGCAACTTTTAATCATTGGTATTGTAACCATCCTGAGAAAAGTTTGGAGTGCTTAAATAAAGAGCTTAATTAGCACTTAAACTCTTCATGAACAGTATCACCAGATGTACCCAGGGGATTGATTCATAGTCTGCACCCACCACTGTACCCCCTTCCACAGTACGGAAATATCTAAACGCAAAGGATAAAGTTTCCTTTAAAATGGAGCATTTATTTTAAAGAATTCTACAATGCACAGCAGAGCAAAATTGAACTGAGCACGTAAAAGCTATGCATTTATCAAAATTTAAATCCTAGCAGCATTCCATTCATTCAGCTGTAGAACACATATTTTACTCCACTTCTGCCAAGTGCCCAATTTAGGTCCTTAAATTAAAATCATAATGAAACTTTAGGCCCTGGATGAATCGAGAGTTTTTACAAAGCAAATGAAGTTATGATTAACATTTCTGAACTCAGTTAAAGGAACTTAGATCACAGGGCAGATTTATGTGAAAAATAAACTCTATGATCAAGGAAGGAGGAAGAAAACCATTTTTGAGCACATACTGTGTGCCCAAAGGGTAGTGCTGCATGAATATTTTCATTTAATTTTTTTGGTGGGGAAACTATAAGTAACTCACAAGACCACACAGCTAGTCTGACTCCTCACCTGTGTCCTTTCTGTCACCCCACCCCCCATGCCTCCCAGAGGTGGTCTAGAGAGACTTGCAGAGACCACCAACCAAAGGAAGGTGCCTTCTCAGCTTCCAGCACAGAGCCAGCCCTGTCTCCCTTCCTCTCCTGTAGCACCAGAGCAGCCGTGGTATTGCCCCCAGGGTGTGGTGACTAGGTACAGGTGCTTCACCTGGGCTGAGAGAGCTTCAGGGTAGGATTATTTCACCTGCCTCTTTGACTTCCCAAGCACCATAGAGTGTCTGATCTGCTAGTAATGCAGAATCTCCAATGGGTACCTTGTGTTAGAGCAGAAAAGAAAGAAAATATGTAACATCTTTTTCTAGGAAACCCCATGCATTTCTTAAGATTCACATCCAGCATTAGGTTCCTGATTCTGCTATGCTCATTCCAAGTAGCTTTGTTGGATTTTCTGTAACATCTACAGAGGCCTTACCTTTATACCATCCCTTGGCAAGTGGTAGGTACTTGCAATCAGATGCCTCTACCAATGACCCACAGAAAGCTCTCTTCCAGCTGTGTTTTGTTCTAAGGTTATTCTCTGTCTCATCCTGGCATGGATCCATCCAGACTTTCTGCATCTGGTAACTCTACCTCCTTTTCTTTGTCCAGCAGCATTTCTCTACAACATCCTCCTTCCTTATTTCAACTTTTGTGCTTTTTTCCATATCTGTCATCCAAATCAGCTCACAGAGAAGAGAAAATAATCACAGTAAAACCACAGTTGACAGGGTCTACCATATTTTGCCGTGAAAGGTGTTTGAAATTAAAAATCAAGCCCATGCCTGAAGGAGTTTGGACCTGTTGTTCTTTTTGGAGGGTAGGTGAGACCCTTCCCAGCTTTGGCCAGGTATGCTTAGTCCCACCTCCACTTATGTTTGACCCTGTAAATTATAACACATTTTAAATTCTTAAAATATGTTTCCTGGGTTGAATAGCTCCCCCCTCCCATATTCACATCTACCTGGAACGTCTTAATGTGACCGTCTTTGGAAACAGGGTGTTTGCGGATATGACTTAAGATGAGATCATACTGGATTAGAGTTTGGCCCTGAACCCATTGTGGCTAATGTGCTTATAAAAGCAGACAGACCAGAAGGAAGACAGCCATGTGAAGAGGGAGGCAGAGATTGGAGTTACACTGCCACAAGCCAAGGAATGCCAACCACCAGATGCTATGACAAGGCAATGAAGGCTCCTCCCCTGAAGCTTTCAGAGAGAGCATGGTCCTGCCAAAAACTTGATTTCAAGTGTCTAGACTCCAGAAGAGTGGATGAATAAATTTCCATTGCTTTAAACCACCTAGTTTGGGGTACTTTGCTTTAGAAGCCCTGGGAAACAAATACAGTATCTTTCTACTAAAAGACCTACATAGTGTTAAGTCATCTGTTGTTATACAACTACTTGTAGAGTAGAGCTGGACACATGCAGCACCTGTTAATTGAGTTCCTACCATGTGCCAGGCGCACGAAAGGGATTCAACCCTTGGGACAAGATCTCATAGAGAATATATTACAGCAGGTCTGACTTTCTTTAAAAATGTCTAAGTAGTCACCCTTCTTTTTGGAGACTCAGTGCTCTAGCAGGTGTTATAGTAATGAATTCAAAATACATCACAATTATTTTGGAAGAAACAGAATAGTGAGGATATGTGGTTTAATAAAAAGAGCTTGGGCTTTGACAGATCTAAATGTGATATCTGCTTCATCCCTCACCTCTCATGCAACTTTGGGCAAATTACTTAACCTCTTTATGCCTCAGTTTCATTATCTCATAATGGAGACAAAGGAAAAAAATTTTAAATGGAGACAATAAATATACCGACCTCATACCTTATAGGGTTTGTGAGGATTTAAATATTATATGTAAAGTGCTTAGAACATTGTTGGCATATATACTCTCAATTTTCAGCTATTATCTTTTAAAAAATTATTATGATTGATTTACAATGTTCTGTCAATTTCTGCTTACAGCAAAGAGACCCAGTCATACATATATATACATTCTTTTTCTCACATTATCCTCCATCATGGTCCATTACAAGTGATTAGATATATAGTTCCCTGTGCTATACAGCAGGATCTCATTGCCTGTCCATTCCAAATGCAAGGGTTTTCATCTACTAACCCCAGATTCCCCTCCCCCTCCCCCTGGCAAACATGAGTCTGTCTACATGCCCATGATCTTTTCTGTTTTGTCAGTAGATCATTTGTGCCATATTTTAGACTCAGCTATTATTTTTAAGTTAAAATTTACACAATAAGGGCATGGTAAAAATAATTACTATCATTACTGATAATAAAAGTACTGTTTCCTTGCCAAGGCAACACAGACGGTGGATTCAGATTCGATGTCTGAGTCTATAACTTATGACCTTACTTAGATACTATGTGCCCTTGGCCAAGTTACTTAGCCTCTTGGAACCTCAGTTTCTTCAACTGTTTAATAAGGATAAAATAGATGCTTCATTGGGTAGTTTCATTGATTAAATGAGATAAGGTCCTGGCAAATAGCAAACATTCAATAAACAACCACCCAGCTCTGCCACAACACACTACATTTCATGTGGTTCTTGCTTTTGTAAATTGCTATATCAAGATTCAGCATAAAAACATACTAAAAATTCCAGAGCAGCATTTTAGAAAGTAACAAATGTTTACTTCCAATGCATTTTCCTAAAAATGCTAAGAAAGGCTTAAGGGCCTTAAACAAAGGCAAGCTCACACCTCTAATGTCTGTGTTTTCTCTATATGAAAATGATACACTAATGGTCTCCATAGTTGTTTGGCTTCATTCTTTAAACTTCAGAGGCTAGAAACTTTGCCTGGATTTCTTTAATTTAATAACGATATTGTGGAATTCCCGTCGTGGCACAGTGGTTAACGAATCCGACTAGGAACCATGAGTTTGTAGGTTTGATCCCTGGCCTTGCTCAGTGGGTTAAGGATCTGGCATTGCTGTGAGCTGTGGTGTAGTTCGAAGACGCGGCTTGGATCCCGCGTTGCTGTGGCTCTGATGTAGGTCAGTGGCTACAGCTCCGATTCGACCCCTAGCCTGGGACCCTCCATATGCCTCGGGAGCGGCCCTAGAAAAGGCAAAAAGACAAAAAAAAAGGTATTGTGATAGAATGCCAGTACAATGGATTCATTCATTTTCTCTGTAGACGCTTTCCTAGCAGCTTGGCTCTCACCACCACCTGCTCTCTTCTTCCTCCTCTTTCCTCCCTCTCAGATCTGCTGCCCATGCACTGGTGTTAACAGGACCTGAAGAGAAGCTATTGAGAGAACAGGGGAAACTCTGTCCCTTCCAGCTACATTCCCTGTCTCTGATAGGCTGCTTTCCTATATTGAATGGTTTCCGCTTTATTGAAGCAAATAGTAAGAGTGCATGGGTGGGTTTTGGGAAAGGGAGAATTGATATTCAGACTCTCTAGTCTAATGTATCTGCTAAGTTACAAAAATTTGTAACTTAAAGCAACTATCATTTATTAACTCACAATACTGTGGGCCAGCAATAGAAGCTGGGCTCAACTGGGCAGATCTTCTGTAGGGTTCACCTGGTTTTACTCATACAACTGAACCCAGATGGCAGGTCACTTAGAGACCGGTTAAGCTAGAATGATCTCACTCATGCGTTTGTCTATAGGCTGCCAGCTGGAGTAACAAAAGTAACTCAGCTTGCATGTCCTCAGTAGGCTGGCCCAGGCTTATTCACATGGTGATGGCCACTGGCCACAAGGTTTCCAAGAATAGCAAGAAAGAAGAGGTACTAATACCTCAGTCTCTGATTGCATCATATTTGAATTATCACCTTGGCCAAAACAAGTCACACAGTCAAGCTATGTAGGAGGGGACTATTCAAGGGCATGGATAAAGGGAGGGAAATAACTTCTAGCCATTTTTATGATCTATTACAGTTAGTATTTCCCATCCTTTCTTCTCTGGACCAAGCAGAGCACTTATTCTAACTGGGCATTAGAAAACCTCTATTATTTATACATATCAGAAGAAGAGAAATGGGAACCCCAGAAAAAAAGAGTCTTCAACTCAGCAGAGAAACTTCAGAAGAATTATCAGAAATGAATGATGAGTTGACTTGATAGTAGATAAGAAATAGCTCTCACTGGGGATCTCTAAAGAAGATTTTGAGTAACGAGAATAATCTCTGGACTCATTTGTAAAATTATATGTGACTCATTCAAGTGTCTCCTTTCCTGTAAACATTAACTCAACAAACACATACTAGTGCTGCTGTAGTTCTCTGTCCTTGTGGAGGTTAGCATCTAATAGGGAAGACAGACAATAAAAATTACATATTCATAAAAAAGAACATGTATGTATGTGTATGTATATATATATATATATACACATATAAATGGGTCACTTTGCTGTACAGTAGAAATTGGGACAATATTATAAATCAAATACCTTTAATAAAACATTTTTTTAAAATGACATATTCATAATTGTGGTGTTGGTACATGCTATCTGGGGTGAGTGGGTCCAGGCGGCATGGCCAAGGTCCCAGCCCAATTTGAGTGATGATAGGAGTCTTCTCTGAGCCCTGAAGGATGAGTTGAGTCCTCCAGAAGAAGAGGATGTAGAAGGAAAAATGAGGCAGAGGCCAGTATGAGAGGAGAAACCTATCAATGGGTGGTGTAGGAGGACCTGTATCTCTCTGACTATGTGAATTAAACAATAGGAGATAGGAGAAAATGCTATTAACTGAACTAAAATATAAACATGTAAATACAATGTTGAAATCAGCCATGTATTACCCAATGTCCAACAGTATTCTACTCCTTATGGTTCTTACTTTTTATTGAATAACCAGAATGAGGCATCAAGTCCCCCTCAGCCCAGCTCTCCCCCTGATGCTCAGCAAACCCATGCAGGATAGGAGCTTATGAGGCCACAGGGACTCATAATCTCTTAATATTTGGATGTTCAGGCTTTCCGAGAATGCAAGAGATCTGGTAAAACTAGGCTTGCATTCCCACATGGCAACAATTGGTGGAGTACCTGCTTTAGTTCAGACACACCCCAGTTTGCCACACCCCCACCTGCCCATGACATTCCTGCCTGGCCCCTGTAAGCATCTAAGTTTGCAGCTGCTAGATTTTTCTGTCAACGAAGTTTGAATTTTTAATGTAACTAGTAATAATTGCACCCAGTACATGTTTTCAGCTCTTAAAATGGCAAATTGTGCAGCATACAAAACTTCCCTTTTTCTTTGGGATGGTTTTCCTCCCCTTATAGAATTTTGGTCCATCATTGTCACCATGTGACACATGTGTGCCTATCACCTCCACAGCAATTAGGCCTAGGCAGACAATTATCAATGTACATTTTTACAATTTTATTCATATATTTTCTCTACTTTTTTCCGTTTCAATTTTGAAGGGTTTTTTTTTGTTTGTTTTTTTGTTTTTGCCATTTCTTGGGCCGCTGCTGCAGCATATGGAGGTTCCCAGGCTAGGGGTCTAATTGGAGCTGTAGCCGCCAGCCTACACCAGAGCCACAGCAACGCGGGATCCGAGCCACGTCTGCAACCTACACCACAGCTCACGGCAACGCCGGATCTTCAACCCACTGAGCAAGGGCAGGGATCGAACCCGCAACCTCATGGTTCCTAGTCGGATTCGTTAACCACTGCACCACGACGGGAACTCCAATTTTGAAGTTTTCAATCTTTCGAAGCAATTGTAATTATAACTGAAGGCATTTTGAAAGATTATACTTTTTAAGTTATGCATCACATTTGCGAGGAAAAACAAACAACTGTGTGATTACATGACATATTTTTAATACACTTAATTAATTAAATCCAACTTAGCAGTGTTGTCTGCTTACAATAGACATACACCTCTTCAATCTTTGGCATCTACTCTATTTTCAGATCTTTCTTTCATTTCATATCTAAATCCTATTATGTAAGCAGGGGTTTCAGGAGTCTGATATTAATATTAACTCTTAAGAAATAACTTGGGAGTTCCTGCTGTGGTGCAACAAGTTAAGAATCCAGTGTTGTCTCTGTGGCAGCTCAAGTCACTGATGAGGCCCTGGCCCATGTGCTATGGGTGCAGCCAAAAAAAAAGAAAGAACTTAAAAACAAGCCTCACATCATACCTAGAATTAGCCATTCTAGCAACTGTTGTCATGCTTTGTCTTAGGATAAATAGTACCTCTGTGTGAAAGACAAGCCAGGCATATGTAGCTTTGAATTCTTCCTTTTCTTGGGTTCTTTTATAAGTGAAGAGGAGGAGTTCTCGTCGTAGTGCAGCAAAAACAAATCTGACTAGTGTCCGTAAGGACACAGTTTCTAGCCCTGACCTTGCTCAGTGTGGTAAGGATCTGACATTGCCGTGAGCTGCGATGTAGGTCTCAGACATGGCTCGGATCCCGTGTTTCTGTGGCTGTGGCGTAGGCTGGCGGCTACAGCTCCAATTTGACCCCTAGCCTGGGAACCTCCATATGCCACGGGAGCGGCCCTTAAAAAAAAAAATTAATGAAGAGGAGAAATAAAAGTCATTTACTTTTTCAACTAAGCTTGACTAACAATGTTTAGCCAAGCTTCATTAAAATTAATGTTCTAACTAAGATAAAATTAATGTTATCAGGAATTTTGTCTTTGTTTAATCTTTCTTGTGGTGTGAATATAAAGTTTGGATATTGCTGTTTGGCTGGAATGGACAAGAACTAAAGGTTTGTATTTGATTTTCCTCTTGTTTTGCTATACTGTATCATGCCCAAATCCTGGTGGAAAAGGAAACGTTAATGTATCACCTGAACATTTCTGAAATATAGCAAGCTTCTTTCTAAATACAAGTAAGTCAGAAAGAGAAAGACAAATACCATATGATGTCACTTATATCTGGAATCTAATATACGGCACAAATGAAACTTTCCACAGAAAAGAAACTCATGGACTTGGAGAATAGACTTGTGGTTGCCAAGGGGGAGGGGGAGGGAGTGGGAGCTTGGGGTTAATAGATGCAGACTATTGCTTTTGGAATGGATTGGCAATGAGATCCTGCTGTGGAGCACTGAGAACTATGTCTAGTCACTTATGATGCAGCATGATAATGGGAGAAAAAAGTATGTATACATATATGCGTAACTGGGTCCCCAGGCTGTACAGTAGGTAAAAAAAAAAAAAAAAAGTGTGTCAGGGGAAATAACAATAAAAATGAATTTTAAAAATTGTATTGGGGAAATAGCAATTAAAAAACATTTTTTAATTAAAAAAAAACAACACTCCAAGTAACCAGAGCCCACAATCAACTAAGTTGTTTCCAAGAAGGATGTGATGGGTACAGTAGGGTACAGATTTATTAGTCTGTATCTGAACAGTCACCACACACACACCCCGCCCAGGATGTTCAAGCACACAGACCTTGGGGTACATTCAGGCCAACTCCACTTTCCTAACCTAAACCACCACCGTGGTCCTTGGTGAGAACTATCATGGTGTTTCTGAAACACTGACAAAAAGCCAAGAAAAATCCAGAAAAGTGGAATGATATGTTTTAGAAATGCTTTCAGCAATGGTTCCGAAAGAGAAGAGCGTTCTTCTTTATCATTAGTTAAAAGGACAATATAATGTCAGAATTTTGGTAACCAAGTCTGTGGTCAGATTGGCTATGCCCTACATTTCATGAGGCTGGCACATAGCCAGGGAGTGGAGAGCTGGGACAATCCTCACTTCATTCCACCAAGGATTTGCAAAGCAGAAGCACTGTGGTCCCAGACCTCAGTACAAGCTGAAGCAGTCCACCTCCCCAGCTACGCACTTGGGAACCCAGAGCAAGTGAAGGTCTTCAAAAGGGTACCTCCTGCCTCTCTCTCCTTCGGTGGCCCCACTGCTCCCTCTCCTTCAGAGGCCGCCTGCCTCACCTACTCGCTTAGTAATGATCCGTGAGCAATTCTTCCCAGTTGCTCTCTTGCATCGCAGGAACTGTGGCAGCAATTCCAGAATAACAGAATAGCTTTGTTAGTCTGGTAATTAAGACAGGAGTGACATTCAAACACAGCCTGGACAGAACGTGGCAAATTACTGTATTCTTTGTGTGAAAAGCTGTTCCCAGTCTGCTTTGTCTGTCCTCCTGGGATCTCATCATCTCCACTAAAAGTCAAAATGGGATTTTGTACCCTCTATTCCCATATCTTTTTTCCCCCCTAATATATATCTGCTTTGTGGGAGCTATGTTTGTCAAAATGTGCTAATTTATGGCATTGTGGGGCAAAATGAAGCCTTAGCTTTCAATTCTCGTTCCTTCAGGCAGCTTTATGAAGAATCTCTTCCTTTCTCCCTCCCTCTTCTCTATTTCTGGGGAGATGATTTGCTGAACAGCACATGGTCTTTTTTCTCCCTGCAACATAAGAGGCAGGCAAATGGCCACTCGTCATCCCTTTCTCAAGTATGTTATACATACAATTTTCTCACAGCTAATAGCTCCTTCTATTGTCCATAATTTATCACTGTCAAGGTTCTTTACATTTTATTTTCTCCTTATGTGTTTCATGAAAAATCTATGCTTCTGCTATTGTGGCCTTGGATTTCATTAGCATAAACTGCATGATATCAAATAAATACATATTCTGTATCCCACTACAGTACAGGAACAGGATGTTATTTTATTGGTATTTTTTTTTCTCATTTCCTTATGGTCTTTTTCTTTTTCCACTAAGCCATTATGAAGTGAGTACCCAAGGTATCCTGGGTAATTAGCCATTACAGTACTGTCACAGAGGGTTCCACAGTCAATACAAAGATAATTTGGGCAATGGTGAATGACAGTGCTGTCCAGACTTTTGGGATAATCAAGGACACATCCAGCTGTACCAGACATCTGTCAGACCCATGAATCATTTCAACTGGCTCGACAATTGCCAGGCAGCCCCAGCGAAGGTAAACACTACAGCGGGCGGCACACAATCGCAGGCAGCAATACTTGCTCTTGCATAAAACCTGCTTCTGCTGCAAAAGCAGAGCCCTGTGCACAATAGAAACATTTGTGATCTTTTTGTGTTGGCTTAAAAAAAAATAAGAAGAAAGGAAATGTAAATCAAATGGTTAGGAGAAATGAATGGTATGTTTATTATGAGAACACCTGTCTTTTTTCTCACTAAAAATAAGATCTGTGTTCCAGAAATAGTTTGAGTATAGTGGTCAGGACTGGTTTTAGGTAATTAATGCTACTTCCAAATCAGTTCAGACTTTTATAAGCACCCGAGCTCCATGCTGTTAAGAGTTTCTGTTTTATAAGTTAGCATTGCTTTTATGCCCTTCACATTTAAGGCTCTTCAGCAAAGGTGACAAGGGGCTGTTTGTGGAGCACAGTGGGATGGCCTTCTCTTAAGACCAGTAGTCTTGGCTACAAGGTCTTGGAATGGTCTTGAAAACTCTCTAAAACAATGGAACAACATTTGAATTTGAACTAGCTGTGGTGCAATTGCTCACAAATTTTTTTAAGTGACCGCCTCTATGAGAACCTTTGACATTCACACATGGCAGCTGGAATTTTCATTATAAACTAAAATTGACCAGTTGATCATGAATGTACTACAGTGGGGTGCAGTGGGGTACATATGACTTCTAGGTTTGGTATAATATTTCCTAGCTTTTTGTTTGGGTTGCCCCCAAACTGCCAAGACCTTCCCAGAACTTGGAGCAAAAAGCTTAATTTGCCACTCCTGTCCCTTGTCTTACAAGAATCTATTGTTACACAGATCGCTTTTATGAGTCATTCTAAGGCTATTCTTTCACAGTTCCTTAAACATCCTTGAAATGTCATTGCACGGTGAGCCAAAATGGAGCAGCACATGAGGGACTGGCAGTAAAGCATGGGGATCCTCCAGGGCACCTCTAAGGCTACAGAGTTGGGATCAAAGCAACCCAGATGTCTGTCATGGATATCAGGTCAAAGGTGCATTTGTTTTTAGTCTTTCATTATTCTAACTTTTCTACCACTTTTTAAAAGCAGCTCAATAGCAGTATAATTGAGATATAGAAAATTGCACTATTTAAAGTGTGCAGTTTAAATTTGATACGTGTATACACCTGTGAAACCATCATAGCAATCAAGGTAGTGAGCATAACCATCACCCCCCAACTGTCCTTACGCCCATTTGTAAGCCCTTCTATTCCTCCTCCCCCAGGCAGACACTGAAATACTTTGTCACCATGAGTTGTTGGCATTTTCTAGAATTGTCTATGAATTAACTAATTTAGTATCCTTTCTGTGTGTCTAGCTTCTTTCACTTAGAATGATTTTGAGATTCATCCATGTTTTTGCATCTATCAGGAGTTAATTTTTATTATCTAGTAACATTCTATTATGTATATACCATAGTTTATTTATCCAGTTCACCAGTTGATATACATCTGGCTTGTTTTTACGGTTTTTTTCTATTATGAATAAAACTGCCATGAACATTTATATATACTGGTAGTATGGACATATTTTCTTTCTGTTGGATAAATACCTAGGTATACATTGAATTATTTTCTGAATTACCATCAGCAGTATGTGAGAGTTTCACTTCCTCCATATCCTGAACAACACTTAATGTGGTCAGTTGTTTTAATTTTAGCCATTTCAATGGCTGTATAGCAATATCTCGCTGTGGTTTTAATTTCTGCTTCCCTGACGACTAATGCTGTTGAGCATCTTCTTTGAAATATCTGTTCAAATATTTTGCCCATTTGTCAAAAATCAGTTTTCTTTGTCTATTTTCTGGACTCTCTATTCTGTTCCATTGATCTGTTTGTCTATCTTTACATTAATATCATGCTGTTTTACTTACTGTGCCTTTGTAATAGGCCTTGATAAGAGGTAGCAATAGCCCTCCAACTATGTTTTTCTTTTTCAAACTTAACTTCAGCTAGTCTAGGTAGTCAGACTCAACTTGTTACTATCTACAAAAAAGCAAGCTGATAGTTTGATTAAAATTGTATTGAATCTATAGAAAATTTGGCACAAAATGACATTTTAAGAATATTGAGTTGGAACAACCCACAAACAAGGTATTTTTCTCCACTTATTTAGGTCTTTTAAAATGTATCTCAACATTTTAGCTTTCGGTGTATGGATCCTAATGTCTTTTCACATTTATCTCTAAGAGTATCACTTATAAATTGTATCTACTATAACTGTTACCAATTTTTGACTTCAATAAATTAAATTCTTGGCATTGGTTTTTATTATATTTTGATTTCTGAATCTTTGTTGTGAGATGTAAAAATGCAATTGATTTTTTATACAGGCATACCTTGGAGATATTGTGGGTTGGTTCCAGAACACCACAATAAAATGAATATCACACAAAGTGAGTCACATGATTTTTTTGGTTTCCCAGTTCATATAAAAATTATGTTTACACTACACTGTAGTATGTTAAGTGTACAATAGCATTATGGCTTATAAAAAGGATATCTTTTTAAAATTTTTTTAATTTCCCCAATACATTATTTTTTTTTCTACTGTACAGCATGGTGACCCAGTTACACATACATGTATACATTCTTTTTTCTCATATTATCATGCTCCATCATAAGTGACTGGACATAGTTCCCAGTGCTACACAGCAGGATCTCATTGCCAATCCATTCCAAAGGCAATAGTCTACATCTATTAACCCCAAGCTCCCAATCCCTCCCACTCCCTCCCCCTCCCCCTTGGCAACCACAAGTCTATTCTCCAAGTCCATGAGTTTCTTTTCTGTGGAAAGTTTCATTTGTGCCACATATTAGATTCCAGATATAAGTGATATCATATGGTATTTGTCTTTCTCTTTCTGACTTACTTCACTCAATATGAGTGTCTCTAGTTCCATCTATGTTGCTGCAAATGGCATCATTTTGTTCTTTTTTATGGCTGAGTAGTATGCCATTGTGTATATATACCACATCTTCCTAATCCAATCATCTGCTGATGGACATTTGGGTTGTTTCCAGGTCTTGGCTTGGCTTTTTTGCTTTTGAGTTATATAAGTTGTTTATATATTTCAGAGATGAAGCCCTTGTCAGTTGCATCATTTGAAACAATCTTCTCTCATTCTCTAAGTTGTCTTTTTGTTTTCTAAAAAAGGATATATCTTAATTAAAAATACAAAAAGCAAAGTTCCCTTTTGGCATAGCGGGTTAAGGATCAGGCATTGCTACACCTGTGGCAAAGGCCACAACTGTGTGTGTGTGGGGGGGGGGTGGTGAAAAAGTTTGAAACATTGCAAGAATTACCAAAATGTAACACAGAAGCATGAGGTGAGCAAATGCTGTTGGAAAAATGGCACCAATAGACTTGCTCGATGCAGGGTTGCAATAAACCTTCAATCTGTAAAAAAATGCAATATCTACATAGTATGATAAAATGAAGTATCTCTATATTTTAATCGTGTATCTTGTAATATTGCTAAATGTATTTAATTCTAATTGCTTTTTGTAGATTCTATTGAATTTTCTACTTATATGATTACGTTGTTTGTTAATGAAGACAGTTTCAATTCTTTTTTCAGTTAGGATGCTTTTTATTTCTTTTTTTTTTTTTAAGTGGCAAGAGCAGATATCCTGATCTTGTTCCTGATCTTAGAGGAAAGGATTCAGTCTTTATCATTAAATATGATGTTAGCTGAAGGTTTTATATAGATGCTTTTTATCAAGTTAAGAAAGTTGCCTTCCTTTCCTAGTTTGAGTTTTTATGAGAAATGGATGTTAGATTTTGTCCAACAATTTTTATGTCTATTAAGATGATTATGTTTTCTTTTTTAATTTGTTAATATGGTGACTGATTTTCTAATGTTAAACCAACACTGCATTCTTGGAAGAAAACCCAGTTGATCATGGTATATTTTTATATTTTATTGAATTCGATTTCCTATAACATTTTGTTCAGAATTTTTGCATCTGTGTTTATGAAGAACAGTAGTCGCATTGTAGTTTTCATTTCTTATACAAATTAATATTTCTTCCTTAAATCTTTTAAAAATAGCTTTATTGAGATATAACTCACATATCATAAAATGCACTCATTTAAAGCATACAGCTCAATGACTTTCAGTGTTGTATACCAATCACCACACTCTATTTAGAACATTTTTTTAGCCCCCCCCCCAAAAATACTACACTCTTTAGTCATCATCTAATATCCCCATATCCTACATTATATACATCCACTAATCTACTTTTTCATCTCTATAAATTTGCCTATTCTAGACATTTCATGCAAATGGAATCATATAATATGGTCCTTTGTGACTGGCATCTTTCACTCAGCGTAATATTTCCAAGGTTCACTTCTAGCATATTTCTTAAATTTTTGTAGAATTCATCAGTGAACCATTGGGCCTGGGGTTTTCTTTATGGGAAAGTTTTTAACTACTACAAATTCAATTTCGTAATAAATATAGGCCTGTTTAAGTTATCCATTTCTTCTGAATAAGTTTTAGTAGCTTTTGGAGCTCCCGTCGTGGCACAGTGGTTAACAAATCCGACTAGGAACCATGAGGTTGCGGGTTTGATCCCTGCCCTTGCTCAGCGGGTTAAGGATCCAGCGTTGCCGTGAGCTGTGGTGTAGGTTGCAGACGTGGCTCGGATCCCGTGTTGCCCTGGCTCTGGCGTAGGTCGGTGTCTACGGCTCCCATTAGACCCCTAGCCTGGGACTCTCCATATGCCGCAGAAGTGGCCCTAGAAAAGGCAAAAAACCAAAAAACCAAAAAAAAAAAAGTTTTAGTAGCTTTTATCTTTCAAAGACTCTGTCCTTTTCAACTAGTTGTCAAGTTTTTAGGCGTAAGTTGTTTGTTGTACTCCTTTATTATCCTTCTAATATCAGTAAAACTTGTAGCAATACAGCCTTCCATTCCTGATCATGGTCATTTGCACCTTCCCTCTTTTCTTTATCAGTCTCTCTAGAGGTCTATCAATTATGTTCATCTTCCCAAAGAGCCAGGGTTTGGTTTCACTGATTTTTCTCTATTCTTTTTTGGTCTTTTTTCCAATAGTTTTTGCTCTAATTTTTTCCTGCTTACTTTTTGTTTAATTTGCTCTTATTTTCATAGTTTCATAAGGTAGAAGTTAAGGTAATTTATTTGGAGATTGTCATCTTTTCCTAGTGTATGTGTTTAATACTATAAATTTTTCTCTAAGTACTATTATAGTGGCTTCCCTTAAATATACTGCATTTTTATTTTCATTCATTTTACAATACTTTAGAATTTCCTGTTTGCTCTCTTCTTTGGTCTATAGATTTTTAGAAATGAATTATTTAATTTCCAAATATCTGGGGATTTTCTAGTTAGCTTACTATTATTGATCTTTAATTTAATTCCATTGGGGTCAGAAAAACACTTTATATGATTTAATTTTTTTTTTTTTTTTTAGGGCATATGGAAGTTCCCAGGGTAAGGGTCAAATTGGAGCTATAGCTGCTGGCCTACACCACAGCCACAGCAGCACCACATCTGAGATACATCTGTGAACTACACCAGAGCTTATGGAAATGTGGGATCCTTCACCCTCTGATCAGGGCCAGGGGTTGAACCCACATCCTCATGGATACTACTGGTTGGGTTCGAAAGGAACCACAATAGGAACAGTGAGCCACAATAGGAACTCATGAAAATTTTTTAATATATTAAGAGTTATTATATGGCCTAAAATATTTCCTATCTTGGTAAATGTTCCATGTGCACTTGAGAAAAACATGTACTCTCCTGTTTTTGAGTAGACTGCTCTATAATGTCAGCGTGGGTGGTGTGTTTTCAAGTCTACTATATCCTTGTTGATTTTCTGTCTAGGTATTCTGTCAATTATTGAGAGAGAGGTGTTGAATTCCCTGACTATAATTGTGGATTTGTCTATTTATTCTTGTGGTTCTCTCAGTTTTTGCTTTATGTATTTTGAAACTCTTTTATCATGAGCATAAATGTAATAATATCCTCTTAATTAAGTGACCCACTTATGATTAAAAAAATAAATTATCCTCATGGTGTTCTTTGTTCTGAAATCAACTTTGATATTAATATGTCCACTTTAACTTTCTTTTGACCAAAATTAGTGTGGTATATCCTTTTCCATGCCTTTACTTTTCATCTATTTGTATCTTTACATTTAAAGTGCATTCTTTCAGGCAGAATATATTAGGATCTTGCTTTTTTATCCAATCCGAAAATCTCTGCCTTTTACTTGTAATACTTAGAGGGTTGGCAAACTGCAGCCTATGGGTCAAATCCAGCCTGCCACCTATTTTTACACATCTTGCAATCTAAGAATGGTTTCTACATTTTAAACATTGGTAAAACAAAACAAAACAAAGAAAAATATGCAACAGGGACCTATGTGACCACAAACCTGGCTCTGTACAGAAAAAGGTTGCCAACCCCTGGTTAAAGTATTTATATTTAATGTGATTATTGATATGATTTGATTTGTCTGTCTTCTACCTATTTGTTTTTATTGTCTCATCTGATCCATTTTTCTATTTTCTACTTTCCTTGAATTACTTGAGTATTTTTTATGTTTCCATTTAATCTCCTTTGTTGGTTTATTGGCATTAATTCTTCATTTTCTTATGTTAGTGGTTACTTTAGGGCTTCTAGTATACAACTTTAATTTATCGCTGTCTACTTTCAAACGATGTTATACCTCTTTATGTACAAGAATTTTTAAAAAGTATTCTTCCCCTCCCAATCTTTAGGCTGTTGTTGCTTTCTCTGTTTTATCTATGCATGTTATAAACCCTACAACATATTGTATTATTTTTTATTTAAAACAGTCAGTGATCTTTTAAGGAGGTTTAAACAATAAGAAATGCATCTTATATACTTATCCATGTAGTTACCGTGTCTGGCACTCTTTATTTCTTTGTATAGACCTGTATTTCCATCTGGTACCATTTTCTTTCTGCCTGGAGGAATTCCTTTAACATTTCTTAATGCTGGTGATGAACTGTTTCAGCTTTTATATGTCTGCAAGCTTCCTCATTTCACCTTTATTTTTGAAAGATTTTTCACTGGGTATAGTTGTAGCTGACAATTTTTTCTATCAGTACTTCAAAGTTTTCTTTTTTCATTGTTTCTGACAAGAAATCTACTTTAATTCTTATGTTCGTTTCTCTGTCCATTAAGAGCCCCTTTTTCTGGCTACTTTTAAGATTTTCTCTTTATCACTAGTTTTGAGAAATTTGATTATGGTGTGTCTTAGTATGGTTTTCTTCACATTTTTTGTACATGTTCATTGACCTTCCAGAACTTTCATGTGTCTTTTTCAAATTTGGAAATTTTCCAGCCATTTTTTTCTTTAAATCTTTTTCTTTTTCCCCTTCTTTCATCTCTTTTCTGGGTACTCCAATAGTATACTCATTCTTGAAGTAGTTTTATAGTTCACTGGGATTCTTTTTTTTTTTTTTTTTTAATTCTCTTTTCTCTACTTGTTATATTTGGGATAGTTTCTATGGCTATGCCTTTAAGTACACTTAACTTTTCTTCAACAATGTCTAATCTTCTGTTAATTATTTGTGATGTATTTTTTCATTTCGGACATATTTTTTTTTCATCAGTAGAAGTTCAATTTGGGCCTTTTAAAAAAATATTTTCCATGTCTCTACTTACTTTTCAAATATATAAAATACAGTTATAGTGACTGTTTTAATGTCTTCTTATGATGATTCTAACATCTATATCAGTTTTGGGTCAGTTTCATTGGGTTGATAATTCTCCTAATAAAGAGTAATGTCATCCTGCTTCCTTATGTTCCTTATAATCATTGATCAAACTTTATCAGTTTACCTTGAACTTTATTTTCAGATATACTTTGGATCCTCTTATGTCTTGCTTTTATAATTTGTTAGGTCGTTTCAGAGCAGGGCTCAGTCTGGAGCTAATTACTCTACTCCCCACACTGAGGCAAAACCTTCCTCAGTATTCTATCCAATGCTCTGTGAATTATGAGTTTTTCCATTTTGATGGTGGTAATAGCACTACTCCTGGACTTGTATGAGCACAGCAGTTTTTCTCTTTAATCCTTTTGGATGTATTTTCCCAGCCTCAGGCAGTTACACACGCACACGTACATGCACACGCACACACACACACACACACACTCTGATCATTACTCTGCTGAATACTTGAGGGGGGCCCTCTACAGTTCCCCAGGTTCTCCCTCTGTGCAGCTCTCTTCTCCCCACTACTCACCCCTAAGAACTTTCCTCGCCTTGGTCTCCCTGGGTTCTCTGCTCTGACTCCTTAACTCAGGGTGCCTTCTGGTCTGCTTGGTTCCCCCCTGCCCACAACATAGACTGGAATCTCTCTGAGGTAGAAAAGTAAACTGGAGAAATTAAAGAGCTCACCTCATTTGTTTCCCTTCTCTTGGGAATTACTGATACTCATTGCCTGCTGTCCAATGTCTAGAGAATTATTGTATTAGTTGTATATGTATATATTTCTTTTTATTGTTAATTCAAACCAAAATATAAATCTGGTCCCTATTATTCTGTCTTTGGTACTGAGCATTTTCAGTGTTTCTTTTATTTATTTTTTATTTTTTTAATGAGATTATTTATTTATTTATTTATTTATTTATTGTCTTTTTGCTATTTCTTGGGCCGCTCCCCTGGCATATGGAGGTTCCCAGGCTAGGGGGTCTAATCGGAGCTGTAGCCACCGGCCTATGCCAGAGCCACAGCAACGCGGGATCCGAGCCGCGTCTGCAACCTACACCACAGCTCACGGCAACACAGGATCATTAACCCACTGAGCAAGGGCAGGGACCAAACCCGCAACCTCATGGTTCCTAGTCGGATTCGTTAACCACTGCGCCACGAGGGGAACTCCGAGTGTTTCTTTTATTCATTCATTGGCTCAGCAAATAATTGTGTCCCATTACTGTGCTATGAGAGACTGAGAAGGTGCAAATGAAAAAGTCTGTTCCTTGTTGCTGGAGACGCGCCTGTTCTGTTAGGGCTGTAGCCCTAAAGAATGAAGGAAGTGCTCATTCATCCCAGTGCTCAGGGGTAGTAAGGAGATGGAAAATTCTAACTCAGTATTCAGGTTCAAAATGCACTAGATCCTGGAGACACAAAGGAAAGGATGCTTTAATCCACATGGGAGACTCTAAAAGGCCACACAGAGGAGGTGACGCTTGGGCTCACTCATAATGGAGGAATATGAATCTGCCAGAGAGGCAAGGCTGGGGGTGCATTCCAGACAGGTGGACTAATGTGAACAAAGGCATGGAGGCACAGAGAAGCATGATATGTTTGGGGAATTAAAATGCACTTGGAATGTTACATGATGTACAAGGGGTGGAAGCTGGAGGGAGGGAGAATGATAACAGGGGAGGCCGAACAGGTAGTTAGAAGCCAGATCATCTAAGGTCTTAAGTATCATGCTAAGGTTGTAAAGATATTTTAAAAGGAAACACCATTTCTTAGCAAGAAGATTGTGATCTTTGGAGAAAGGCAAACCAAAGAGAAGATCAACTCACAGTGTGAGAGAAGTAGAGAGAGCCATGAGAAAATGGAAAAATAATTGCCTGGAGAGCCAGAAATCAGGTTCAGGATTGGGGCGAAGCAAATGAGGCCCTGAGATCCATGTAAGGAGGCCCTCGTGCTGAGGTTCTGAAGGTGCCTGCCCTGCACTTGCATACCCATAAGAGTGAGTCTCCTTATGTTTTTGTACCAAGGTTACACACTTGCCTCACCCTAGTCTGGACCCTGACAGAAAGACTTCTCATTTCTACTAGGCAATCAAACAAACCACAAATCAATGGCAGAAGGACCCAAATGGGAAGGGGCTAAAGACTCAAAATAGATAGGCAACATCATAAACTGTACAAGGAAAAAAACACCTGTTGGTACAAGAAGAACTTCACCTAAATCTCGCTCCACTATCTGGAGCTTTAATGATCAGCAAAAGTCAGTCACATAAAAGGGTTCTCCGCCAAGAGGATGGAAAACTTGAATTAAATTCCTTTGGAAGTAGAATTTCTACTCATGCTTCATAAACAGACTTTTGACCTGTACGGCCCAACACAAGTCCTTGGCAAGGCTTGGAAGAAGGGTGGCCATACTGGTTTCCAGGATCCTTTGATCCTAACCTTGCTCCCAGGAGACAACCCCTTAATCAGATGGGGCTTGTCAGCAAAGGCTTGTGTTCTAAAGTCCAAAGTGTGTTTCATTGACTGACAGAAGAGGCAGCATCTGAGAACTTGTCAGAAGTGCAGAATCTCATGCCTTACGATAACCTGCATTGTCTCAAGATCCTCAGGTGATTTACATGCACATCAAAGTTTGAGAAGCACTGCTAGGGATGACTTTCTCAGGGCTGATTCCAAAGGATCTGCTTCACAGAATATGTTAATAATGGCATTAGAACCTATGGAAGATTGAATGTGTCCCCGCCCCAAATGTGTCCACACTGTAATCCTCAAAACCTGTGAATGTGACCTTATCTTGGAAAAGGAGTCTTTGCAGATGTAATTTCATCAAGGATCTTGATGTGAGATTATCCTGGACTCTCCAGGTGAGCCTCAAATCCAAGGATAATTGTCCTTATGTGTGGGAGATTTGACACAGAGAAGAGAAGGCAATGTAACTCTGAGGCTGAGAAGCCCAGGACCAACCAGGACCTGGAACAGCAGGAAACAGAATCTCTCCTGGAGCCCCTTCTGACCCCAAACTTGTTACTTCTGTCCTCTACAATTGTGAGGGAATAAAGTTTCTGTTTGAAGCCATCAAGTTTGTGGCAATGTGTTATGACAGCCCTAGGAGATGAACAGAGAATTATCTAGTTCATCTATCCATTCATTAAGTGAGTCAGTCAGCCAACAGGTTAGCAGCATTAATTAATCATCTTCTCTGTATCATTTCACAGCTGTTAGACCTGAGACCTATAGAGCTGAAACTTGCTCATTGTCACCGAGCCAGTGAATAGCAGAAACAGGGTATTTCATATTCAGTTTGTCTTTCTACTACAAAATCCTTCAGCAGCCAGAATTAGGGCCCAGGGTATGTAGGGAGACATAAATATAATTCCTGCAAGACTAAGACCTTCACAGTGGCACATACACAGAACACCTCTGTGCACAATTCTTGTTCTCAGGACATTGGTGAAATGAACATTGTTGGCTTCTTTTTGTGTAAATCCCTGTCATGTCTCCTCCAAGTCCTGAATCCCAGTGCCCTCCCGTCTCTTACACCCTCTCCTCATTTCAGAGTAGGAAAAGAGCTGGTGTTTTCACTTGTCTGAAACCAATTCATGCTAATGTTCTTAACTTTACCAGGCCAGTTACCTTTTACTTTCCATAGCTAATTTTAGAATGAAAATTTTATCTCTGGACATGACAGTTGGGTACATCAAGGGGGCCACGGAAATGTAGCTGAAAAGTGGTCATTTTATGGGCCTGAGGTGATGATGTCAGAAGGAATTATATCCTAACTTCTTCATTCATTCATTACTCATTCACAACCTATGTCTATATTGAGCCCTTTCTGCATATGAGGCACTACTCTAGGCCTTGGGAGTAGACTTCTGAACAAGTGAGCCCCGGTCCCTGCTCCCGTGTGCTCAAGGAGCTGATGGCTAGTGGTGGAGGCCAATGAGTAAAGCCAGCCAGGCTGAAGATAGTCATGTGAACACCTGGTGCTTAAGGGGCAGCAAGGGCTCATCATTGGCAGCAGGAGACAATAGGGCACAGTGGGACTGTGACAAATGATAGGAATCCCATTCTTAGCTCTAAACAATTCACTTTCAGCTAAAACACCTGATTTAAGCTGGTAAACTGGTAATCCCGGTCCTGAAAGCCTACTGTGGCCAGCTTAGGTACAGGAAGCCATGAGACTGCCAAAGAGGGCATCTACATAAGATACTCCTTGTGCAGCACTGGAGATGAGCTATGAGGCCCTGCCAGCATGTTTGTTCCCTGACAGTCATTGATCCCTACTTCACCAGGTTATTTTGTTTTGCTTTGTTTTGTTTGTACCAGAATCCAAAGTGAGACTGTAGCATCATAGACTGAGCCCCACAACTCAGGACTTTTAAGCACACCCTTTATGTTCAGTCTCCATAGTCCACACAGCACAACTCATTATTCACAGATTATAGGATCCAGAGTAAACATTCACCCTCAGTGAGCCTCCCAGGAAGAAAAAGGAAGAAGCAGAGCTGGGCCCTGGCTAGAAGGAGAAAGGCTTCAATAGGATGGGAAGAGCAAGGATGAGGCCACATGGAGAGGGGGGAGGAATGGATGGAGCAGAAGGTGGAATAGTAGGTCACTGGTGTCCTTTTAAAGAGATGAACTTGTGTTGAACTCTCCAGCATTGGCTTTATTTTGATATTCATGTGTCGTTGGGAACCTGGGAACAAAGCTCTAGCTATTTGTAGATGGGTTCCATTTTTTCCTTTTCTTTTCTTTTTTTTTTTTTTTTTTTTTTTTTAGGACTGCACCCATGGCATATGGAACTTCCCAGGCTAGAGATCAAATCAGACCTGTAGCTGCTGACGTATGCCACAGCCACAGCAACGTGGTATCTGAGCCATGTCTGCTACCTACACCACAGCTCACAGCAATGCAGGATTCTTAATCCACTGAAAGAGGTCAGGGATCGAACCCACAACCTCATGGTTACCAGTGGATGTTTCTGCTGCCCCACAGCGGGAACTCCACAGTTCCACTTTTTCCCTTCACCTTTTTTCAATGCCAGAAGCAACATTTAAAACTAAAAGCAGCTCCATCTAGGACAGGAATTCTTGTCATGCAGACCATGCCATTTCTGCAAGCCACAGCCACAGCATCTCCAAGGAAGGCCTCTCTCTCTAACCTCAGGGGATGACATCCCAAGATACACTTTAGCCTTACTAAGTCCAGAGTAAACAGATTATCCCAAGGGCTCCTTCGCTGGGAAGCCCATGGGTAGCCTCTAAAAGGACATCAAATCTAGGAGTTCTCACTGTGGTGCAGCAGTGACGAATCTAACTAGTATTTATGAGGACATGGGTTCAATCCATGGCCTCACTCAGTGGGTTAAGGATCTAGGGTTGCCATGAGCTGTGGTGTAGATCACAGAGGCAGCTTGGATCTGGCGTTGCCATGGCTGTGGTATAGGCCGGCAGCTAGTGCTCTGATTCAACCCCAGCCTGGGAACTTCCATAGGCTGTGGGTGTGGTCCTAAACAGCAATAAATAAATAAATTATCAAATCTAGACTAACTGACTTGACACGTATCAATAATTATGAGGTAATAATGGGCACTAAAGAGATGACTTACTCATTTTGTGCAATATCAATTATACATCATAGAGGCTGGTATTAATTGAATGCACACCCAGAAGTACATTAAAGTGATCCTTGGGCCTCAGGAGCAATAGTTGGGCCTAATAGAATGAGGAAGACCAACTATATGAAAGGAGGGATCTCTAGGAGTGGATATTAGAATCCCCAAATGGGTCAGACTAGGATGAGTTAACAGAGTAGTTAAGGAGAGAGACTACCAAATAGGAGAAAACCTCACTTCAAATTCCAGCTAGCTACTTGACTAGCTTTTTAATCTTGGGTCAGTTACTTAACCTCTCTAAGTTTTCTCATCTAATTGATTAGTCGGTATAATATCAACCTTTCCCTGTAGGATTCTTGAGATTCAATGAGATAACGTAGTGCTTTGTTCTGTGTCTTGTTGAGAGTGAGCACTCAGTAAGCAGTACCTAGAAACACAGCAGCAGATGAAGATGGCACAAGTACTAGGAGAGCATAGAGGATGCAGTTGCCAGTCATCAGGTGGGAAGTGGGCAAGAGGGAAGCAGGCAGCTAGACCCAGGTTAAGGGCTGCTGCATCCCCAGTACAGCACCTGAGTTCATGTTCCTCAAACCCGGCACCACACTGGAATATGGTTAAGTCAGTTTTAAGGAGTTTTTATTTGTTTATTTTGTCTTTTAATACCCTGCTTGGGCTTCCCAACCCCTGTCCAATATTTAATTGGTCTGGTATGGGGACAGAACATCAGTTTTGTTTTGTTTTTAATGTTTTTAAATTTCCAAAATGTTTCTAATGTGTAACCAGAGTTGAGAGCCATTGGTTGTGATGCTGGACTAGAGCTTTAATTCTGTGCCAAGATCCAAAAGAGCTTGAGAGAAGCCATATATATATATATGGCTTCTTGATCTGAATAGCTGGAAGGACAGAGTGACCATTTCCTAAAATGGGAGAGATTGTGGGAGGATGGAATAGCCACTCTGAACCTCATGATGAGTTTATGAAGCACCAGGGATAAAGGGTCATATATGAAGCCACCCTTTCCTTTCCTTTCTGGAACTCACTAGTGGGTCAGGGTCACAGCGAACAACCATGGCATATGACAAGGGTTCTAGGAGCAACCTGCCCTTGGAGCCACAGATGCACAGAGACAGAAGAGCCTAATTATGCTTGGAGAGACTTTGCAGAAAAGGCCATGCAGTGGGGTGTGGGATAAATAAACTGAGAAAGACATCATACCGGAGGGAGGGGGAAAGAAAGGGCTGGGTACTATAGTCATGCAAGTGGTGATGGACAAGAGGAGTCAAGCAGGCTGGGGGGACCATGAGAAAGTACCTTCAGTGAGCCCTGCTGGTTAGCCAGTTGTTCAGGGAACACTATCCCTTCTTACAGAGTCTCCCTTGCAAGCATCTTTGTTTTGCTTCTGGCCCCAGAGCTGTTTGTAAATAATCTGCCTTTCCTGGAAGTGCATGGTCAGCCTGCCCTTCACTTGTGTGGCCCTTGAAGTCCCTGTTTCTGAAAGGTAGAATGACTAAATGGAATCCAATGGACTTCTCACCTTTTTCACTGCCTCAGTCTCCTCCAATCTCGTAGCTTCTGTCTACAAACTCGCCCTTCCCAAACTCCATCAACTGATTCAGGTCCTCTTGTTTTCTTCAGCTTTGACTGCCTTTACTGAAACATTGGTTTTTCTCACAGATATGGAAGTTACATTGTATCAGTAAATTGGAGTATGTATAATCTTTGGGGGAAATTTCTTACAATGTGCAAAAATATTAGGGCACTAGTGCATCTTTATTATGCTGCTCAAACCCTTTTGCAGGGCATCAGCCTAGATAAGTAAGTCATTTTTGTTTAGTTTTGTTTTTGTAGTTCCCCTGAGACTTTCTGTGAGGTCAGCAATTTGCTTTGAGTTCCAACTCCAGAGTTCTCCAAGGACTAAGCAGTAGCTATCACATTATGGGTGGGCAGGAAACGGTACACCAACACTCTGAAACAATGCAAGTTTATCTTGCTATGCTATTTTCTGCCATGTATATGGCTTCTTGATTATCTATCTATCTATCTATCTATATTTAAATATATATGGCATATATATAAAAAACAATCCTCATTTGCCAGAAATATACATCTATATATAATTTATGGTTATAAGACAGCATTAGTTATGCTTCTAAGCCTTACCTCAACCTATAGCCCTAAATTAACCTCTCTGGCAAGTTTTAAACACTATCTGTGGAGTAAACTTCCATGTGAAAGCATCTAGCCCGCTTTAAATCAAGTCCAAAGATTTAACAATCCAGTATTGCCTTTTCATAATCTGCTTTAATGGTTATTGATTTGTATGTTTGGAAAGTGCCCGGAGGTGATAAAGGCCTTCCGTCTGTTGTGCTACTGACCATTTGCTGGGTGATTTCTGTCTCATCCTTCACTCTTCAATTGGTGTCTCTTTAACACGTCTACAGATGGCTCTACCTCCTGCCCCACAGAGGTCCCTTCTCCTGTGGCAAATCAAATGATTAATAAAAAACAAACTGGTAAATCATAGACAATTAAATAAAATCAATTATTCAAAAGCAGATTTAATATAGGAAGGCAACTTATATATATATATAAATCAAAGCAAGACCATCAAAGAGAAAAGGAGGCTGTACTGCCCAAAGCAGTCTGCAGGTTCAATGCAATCCCTCGCAAATTACCCATGACATTTTTCTCAGAACTAGAACAAACAATCCTAAAATTTATATGGAACCATAAAAGACCCAGAATTTCCAAAGCAATCCTGAGGAACAAAAACCAAGCAGGAGGCATAACTCTCCCAGACTTCAGGCAATATTACAAAGCCACAGTCATCAAGACAGTGTGGAACTGGTACCAAAACAGACATACAGACCAATGGAACAGAATAGGGAACCCAGAAATAAACCAAAACACCTATGGTCAATTATCTTGGACAAAGTAGGCAAGAATAAAAAATGGGAAAAAGACAGTCTTTTCGGCAAGTGGTTCTGGGAAAACTGGACAGCCACAAGTGAATCAATGAAACTGGAACACACCCTCACACCATGCACAAAAATAAACTCAAAATGGCTTAAAGACTTAAACATAAGACAAGACACCATCAAACTCCTAGAAGAGAACAGAGGCAAAACATTCTCAGACATCAACCTTACAAATATTTTCTTAGGCCAGTCTCCCCAAAGCAACAAAAATAAAAGCAAATATAAACAAATGGGACCTGATCAAATTGACAAGCTTTGGCACAGCAAAGGAAACCACTGGGGAAAAAAAAAAAGACAACCTACGGAATGTGAGAAAATAGTTTCAAAAGACGCAACTGACAAGGGCTTAATCTCTAAAATATATAAGCAACGTATACAACTCAACAGCAAAAAAGCCAACAACCCAATTGAAAAATGGGCAAAAGACCTGAATAGACATTTCTCCAAAGAAGATATACAGATGGCAAACAAGACATGAAAAAATGCTCAATATCACTGATTGTTAGAGAAATATGCATATTAAAACTATGAGATATCACCTCACACACATCAGAATGGCCATCATTAATAAGTCCACAAATAACAGATGGCTGGAGAGGGTATAGAGAAAAGGGAACCCTCCTGCACTGTTGGTGGGAATGTATATTGGTACAACCACTATGGAAAACAGTATGGAGGTACCTCAGAAAACTAAATATATAACTACCATATGACCCAGGAATCCCACTCTTGGGCATACATCCAGACAAAACTTTCCTTGAAAAAGACACATGCACCTGCATGTTCATTGTAGCACTGTTCACAATAACCAAGACATGGAAACAATCTAAATGTCCATTGACAGATGAATGGATTTAGAAGATGTGGTATATATACACAATGGAATACTACTCAGCCATAAAAAAATTAATGCCATTTGCAGCAACATGGATGGAACTAGAGACTCTCATACTGAGTGAAGTCAGAAAGAGAAAGACAAATACCATGTGGTATCACTTATGTCTGGAATCTGACATATGGCACAAATGAACCTTTCCACAGAAAAGAAACTCATGGACTTGGAGAATAGACTTGTGGTTGCCAAAGGGGAGGGGGAGGGAGTGGGGTGGACTGGGAATTTGGGGTTAATAGATGTAGACTATTGCCTTTGGAATGGATAAGCAATGAGATCCTGCTGTGTAGCACAGGGAACTATATCTAGTCACTTATGATGGAGCATGATGGAGGATAATGTGAGAAAAAGAATGTATATATGTATGTGTGACTGGGTGAATTTGCTGTACAGTAGACATTGACCGAACACTGTAAGCCAGCTATAATGGAAAAAAATAAAAATCCTTTTTTAAAAAAGTGGAGTTCCCATCGTGGCTCAGTGGAAATGAATCTGACTAGCATCCATGAGGACACAGGTGCAATCTCTGGCCTTGCTCAGTGAGTTAAGGATCTGGCAGTGCTGTGAGCTGTGGTGTAGGTTGCAGAGGCAGCTCAGATCTGGCGTTGCTGTGGCTGTGGCTGTGGCATAGGCTGGCAGCTACAGCTTTGATTCAACCCCTAGCCTGGGAACCTCTGTGTGCCAAGGGATGGCCCTAAAAGGCCAGAAAAAAAGAGAGAGAGAAAGAAAGAAAAGGAGAAATTTCTGCTCAAATTTTCAGCAGGGGTCTGAGAACTTTCACCTATCTCTTGTTTCTTTGAGAGACTGGCAGCAGCAGAAAAAAAAATTGTAGTCTTGCTGTGGAAAGAAGACTGGTATTTTGGTGATGGATGAAGTTAGAATTTCATAGAACATTTTAAATCTACCAGCTTGTTTACAATCATCATCAATAACTTTTCTCCTAGCATCATCATTTATATTTGTCCATATGGAGAAGATAAAGTTTAAAATTCATTTAAACCACTTCTTAGAGTTGGGGAAAAGAAATTGAGGAGGCATTTCCCTCTACAATAGGAAAGGAATAATTCAGCTACTATGTGAAATAAAGGAAAGTCAGACCTTGAGCTTTGCAGATGACTATGAAGTTGTAAAATTACAGAATAGTACAAGAATATGTGACAGTGAAATCTCCCTTATTCAGTAAGTTGTGTAGAAATCATTCTATATCTGTATTTTAAAGCTGTTCTAGCTTGCTTAAATATAGTTTAAAATCTAAGTTCAAGTGGGAGAGAAAAAAAGAAGTACTTTCTCCTTTTAGAAATAAAGCAGACGGGGATGTGTTAGCATGGTAAAGTGAAAATACTAAGCAAATTAATGAAATTAAATTTCTACAGCTAAGCTATAAGGTCAGCATGAGATCAGTATTGGAGTGAGCAGGCAGGACTGTGTGCCAGGAAAACCTTCTGTTGTGGAAAGGGAGGCCTTGGGGCCAGTGCATGTGAGGACATATTAGAAACATGAGATCATCCAGATGAATGCAGTTTGTGAAACTGCATGGAGCAAAGAACTTGGTTCAAGACAAAAATGGTTCACTGGAGGAAAGAGGTGGGAGGTAAGGGGTTCAAAAAGTGAGTCATTTAGAATTAAATTCAAATTGCCCCCAACAAACAAATAGAGCCAAAAAAAAAAATTTAAGGCATCCATGCCTTCTTTCTTCTCCGTGATAAAGGAGCGAGTGAGATCCTCTGTGAGAGATTTTGAAGCAAGTCTGCTCTGAATCCCTGAAGCACTGCAATCACCTCTGGCTCTGCCCTAGAAATGCTTTGATTTTAAAGGAAGTTCCATTATGAATTTTCTAAATAAGCGGGAGAGAAAATTTATGTTTTTTAACATTTTGTCTGAATCATAAATTAATTTAGGTTTTTATTATGCAAATTGCTTTCAGTTTCTTGGTACATTAAACAAGTGAATTTATAATGTTTTCTTCTTGGTGTTGGATAGTCATTCCCAACATAGGGTTGACTTTGTATTTATTTTTGGAAGCCAAAGAGTTAAGAAATGCAACCTGAAGTTAAGAAAAATTACTATGTGATGGTAATGCATCTACATGTGATGGCATGGGGAAATAAAACTAACAAGTGAAAAACAAACAAACAGAAAAGCAGCTTAAATAACTTTATACTATTTGTTGCTCTTGGCTTTAAGTAGTTTGTCTACTTTATTGGTTCCTAAAATTGAAAGGATATATATCCAATTTAAAGGCCCCAAATGACCTATTTTTATTTTTTTATTGCATCTCTAGTCTATTTAGTGAATATGTAACCATGCTTGAAACCATTTGAAAAGAATGCCACCCCCTCTCCCCATTGCTCTGCCTAGGCAGACATTACCAGCTGATCATGACACTTTCTCCAGTGAGTTGGACAGAACTGCAAAATTCAATGCAGTGTTCCAAGCAGCCACTACAATTGGTTGAAATTAGCATATGACATCAATCCTATTTGATGTCTTGGGTCTAGAATCTCACTTTTTGAATTTTTCTTTTCTTTTTTTTTTCTTTTCTTTTTTTTTTTTGCTTTTTAAGGATACACCCTTGGCAAATGGAAGTTCCCAGGCTAGGGCTATAGCCAACAGCCTATACCATAACCACAGCAACACCGTATCTGAGCCACATCTGCAAATTACAACACAGCTCATGGCAACACCGGATCCTTAACCCACTGAGCAAGGCCAGGGATTGACCCTATGTCCTCATGGATTCGTTTCTAATATGCCACGACAGGAACTCCTAGCTTTTGAATTTTTTTAACTGAATAAGATAGAGTGAGAATCATGCCAAGGTGGTATCTCTTCATAATTTATGTATACTAGAAACTAGAAAGAAATGCTAAAGAAAATAGTAACATTCATAATCTAGTATCTCTTTTGCTACTATTCACTAAATGTATTTGTTCTGTGTCTGTTTTATTTAAGTGCAAAATAATTACATATTATGGAGTGTATATACTACTTAAATAGAGGTTATTATTTAGACTTTGCCGTAACTATTTTTATTTGTTTCATTAGAGTGCATAAATACTTTGGGGAGGGAGGCTTTTTTAAGATGAAGAGATGGTTTTTAATTATTATGGCTTTCTTTATTTGGAGCTGATTTTCATAATTAACACATATTAGAGTCAAATACCACCATGTATTTTATGCTCACTGGAGTAGACAAAATTTAACTTCTCTCACTGGACTGTTTGTGCAGTAACAGTTTCACAATGGCTTCTGCACAATCTGAAAATATTTTTCTAATATGCCAATCTGTAGATCTATACCATCTATATGATCACAGATATTAGATCAAATTTTTATAGAGTTTACATAATGCCACATTTACTTGATGAAAGTGTCCATAGTAAAATTCCATTTTAGGGATTCAGGATTCAGATCAGACTGACTGATTAGCAGGTGCAATATGAACAGCTGGGATCAGAATGAAAGAGGTATAGAATTGACTATTAAAACAACACAAGTTACAAATCTGAAGTTGTACTTTTTTTCTAAACTTGGCTTCTTAATTTTGCTACTGTCATAGGAGAGACTACAGTCATAGGAGAGACTGGCTAGCTCTTCACTAGACCCATTTTCTCATCTTCCTGAGTACATAGCTGGGCTACATCTGCCAATCTTATTTGCACTAAGTATGGCCATGTGGCTCAGCTCATGGAATGTGAATAGAAGCAGTGCAAGCCACTTCCAGGTCTAACTCATAAAAACCTCTCAGTTGCATCCTCCACATTCTTTTCCTTTCTGCCAGCTTGATGCAGACAGGCACAGTGATCTTGGAAGTCAAGGCTGAAGTGAAGTCACAAGTTGGAAGGACCCTAAATCTCTGAATCACCACTGATGAGGAACACCCATTCGGGCTTCACAATAAAGCAAACCCATATCACGTTATAGCTGTTGTACATCATTGGCTGTGTTGATTATAGCCACTAGTAGAATAACTAATATACAGTTTTCCAAGAAATTCATTAGGTCAGTGATTCTCCATACAGGTATAGGGTGGAGAGAAAAAAAAACGGATAGAGTTGGAAGTATCATAGCTCCCTAGGAAACCTTTTCATCTTCATACTCTGATCCTCCTTTGCCTTACAGATTCTTATTCAAACCCCTAGCATGTTAAGCCAGGTAGGGTGGGAGCAAATGTTATAGAAGAACAGTATGTCAAGGAGACTGAGAAAAGGGGAATTTACATAACTTGTTCAAAGGCACACAGCTAGGAATTGACAAAGCCAAGATTTAGACATGGGTAGTTTCATTCCAGCGCCCACATTTGTAACGACCAGGTTAGCCTATCTCAACTCCTGCTTGCCATAGTTTGAGAACTTTGTCTTTGCTGAATTTCTTTAATGTGGTGAACTCTGGATTGTCTGAAGGGCAATTTCTACTTGACAGTTTATCTACAATAACATCCTAAAATTAATTTACTATCTCCATCCAACAACTTTACAACTTATTTCCTCTTGATAAAAGTGAATGTTGTTGTCAGGGACAGATTTAGGAGGCAGTATCTACTGGGGAGCATATCACTATACACTCCAAAGCAGTATCCCTGACTTTGAGCTATCTTGCTACTGCTTCCTTACTTAACCTGGTTAATTGAGAATTGCCTATCCATGAAAGAGAAATGGTTTGCTCTAGCACTAGAAGCGTGTTGCTGCAGCTAAGCCTATATATCCAATTGGCATGTCTCAGGGAACCACTGAATCACTGGCAATACCCCCACACCTTTTAATGGGTTCTTGTGGAGCACAGTGGTTAAAAATTTAGGCTTAGAGCCACACTACTGGGGTTCAAACCTGAGTTCCTCCATTGACAAGCTTTTACCGTGGGCAAACATTTCCCTTTGTTTATAAATGGGATGGATGGACAGATGGATGGGCGAATGATAATGATGACAGTCATTTTCTAGAGTTGTTAGAGGTTTAATAATACATAAAAACACACAAATTTTTCTATAAATATTCACTATCATTATTATTTTAAAGACTATTGAGTTAAACAACTAAAAAATGAAGGCCCAAAGGATCAGTTTCACTCTGGAGGGTCTCTAGTAATATATATATCATATGTATATATATATATGACATATATATATTAATTGTTGAAGACAAAATGGACAAGGCAGCATTTTGGATGAAGCAACTTACAAACTAGTAAAACAGGTGCAAATCCTGCTTCTGAGACTAGCAGTCTGGTCTTTAGCAAATCATAAAATTGTCGTGATGCTATTTCTTCACACGTAAGGTAAATTAATAAATGTGGAGATTTTCCTTACATGTCAACTTTTTATGCATATTTTCTTCTGTATGTTGCTTATTTATATGGAACACATTTTTCCATGCCATTATTAAGCTAAGTTTAATTGTTGGTAAATTCAACAACTCTGCTATCTAGGGAAGAACAAAAATGATCTCATTTGGAAATTATCAAGAATTTTCTTTCTCAACCTCTTTTATTTTATTTTTTAATTTTTTTAATTGTTATTTCACCAATACAATTTTTTTTCTACTGTACAGCATGGTGACCCAGCTACACATACATGTATACATTCTTTTTTCTCACATTATCATGCTTCATCATAAGTGACTGGACATAGTTCCCAGTGCTACACAGAAGGATCTCATTGCTAATCCATTCCAAAGGCAATAGTCTACATCTATTAACCCCAAATTCCCAGTCCACCCCACTCCCTCCCCCTCCCCTTTGGCAACCACAAGTCTATTCTCCAAGTCCATGATTTTCTTTTCTGTGGAAAGGTTCATTTGTGCCATATGTCAGATTCCAGATATAAGTGATATCATATGGTATTTGTCTTTCTCTTTCTGACTTACTTCACTCAGTATGAGAGTCTCTAGTTCCATCCATGTTGCTGCAAATGGCATCATTTTGTTCTTTTTTATGGCTGCTTTCTCGACTTCTTCAAAGGATAAAGAGCAAAATATTCGGACTTTCAACTTTTCACCTTCCATCCACATCTATCCTACCTGGAGTTGACTGACTAACTGACTCTACCTGGGGGTATATACTTATGGCTATTGCCATAATTCCCCATATCTCCCAACTAGTACACCATTTTTAGGTGAGAAAAATTATTTAGTTACATTCATTCTTTATTATTATTTTATTTATTTAAAACATTATATATGCTTAGATCCTGTGAAGTAACATTTTACACTGAAAGAAATTGGAACTCTTTTGAGAAATAATTGGGGTAAAGAAAATGCAAGATAAATCTAGAATAATTTTGGCCAGAAAATGAGGAAGTGAGGGAAATATAATGTAGAAATGTCACAAAAGGTACAGGAGTGGGTTTGAAGGGGTTCCAAATGACAAATCTGGGACAATTTGAGAATAAAAATAAGTAATGAATAACAAATAATAGAATCTATGACAGCCTAGAGTTCACAGTGATTTGAGTAAATGAAAAGTAAATGAGGGAGAAGGAAAAGTTCCTCTCTACAATAGAATGCAAACTGTAAATGTAGAAAAATTAGTTTAAAATCACCATTTGCAACTATCATAGCAATAATAGGTTTGATCAAGAATTATTAATACATGCTCATAAAAATGAAAATTATGATGAAGAGCAGGGTATTTAAATAATATCAAAGTATCTCCCTACAAACTATGTATAAACTACAAAGAAAAAATAGCCATTTTATAAGAGGAAACCTGAGTCACCACCTTAACCAAATTATTAAAGTTTACATCACAAAATTGGCATCTTCTCATTCTTGATGTGATTCACTAAGAAGGATGCAATATGACCTCTGTGGTATCCCTGCCAAAAATGCATAACCTGAATCCAAATATGAGGGCATACCAGATAGATCCAAATTTAGGAACATTCTGCAAAAGAGCTGGCCTGTACACTTTTAAAAAAATTCAAGGCTGTAGAAGACAAATAAGGCTGAGTCACTATTACACATTAAAAGAAACTAAGATGGGGAGTGACAACTAAATGCAATTGGGGGTCCTGGATTGGAACCCGGATTGGGGCAGGAGGGTGTACGACTGGCACAATTTCCATATGGACTATAGACTAGGTAATAGTATTATATTTAATGTTAAATTTCATGGTATTGGTAATTGTACTGCCGTTGTATGAAGAATGTCCTTGATCTTAGGAAATACCTACTGAAATATCTAGGGGTAAAGAGGCATGATGGCTGTTTACCATCAGTTGGCTCAGAAAACTGTATGTATACCTATATCTATATCTATCAATCTATCTGAGAGAAGTGATAAAGCAAATAGATAGAAACAGTAATAAAACATTAACATCTCTGTACCTTTTACTTAGAGAACATATGAATGTTCTTTGCATTATTAGTTCAACTGTATCAAAATTAAAAGTTATTAATAAGTAAACAAATAAAAACCTATTATGCCACTTACACTTTTGTTGAAAATGCATGTTATATAATGCATTTGGAAAAATGTTGGATATTAACCTATAACTATATCTAGACTTTTTATGTTCAACCAGAATATAATTAGTTCTTCCTTATAAGTCTTTCCATTATAATTTGCATTTTTCTGGTCTATAACATATTTCTCAGCATCCAATAGGAGCACTGCTGTCAGGACTATGCTTATCGTTTCCTGCATTTGGTTTCTAAAGTTAGTTGGCACTTACAGTGCAACTCCACTCTGTTCATACTAGAAGCCTGCTAAGGAATAGAGGCACAATGTAATTATCTCATTTAATTCAATCCTTTCAGAATTCCTATGAACTAGTCATCAGGTCTTCCTTTCACAGATAATGGAAACCCAAGGTTTAAAGACATGAAATATTTTGCCTTGGTCTTGGACCCAAGGCCACACCCTAACAAGTGGTGGGACAGCTTTCCAGCCCTGGACTGAACTTACTGCCCTGCACCATACCCCCTGCTCTGCTAAATCAGGATGCTCTACCTGGAACTGAAACTTGCTCCAAGTTTGTGAGGAGAAAGCTGTCATTTCAAAACATACAAATGTCTTCTGTTTTGAAAGAATATACTATTGTTGAAATCTAATAAAAAATGGCATGAGAACTTATTTATAAAACAGAAACAAATCCACAAATTTCAAAACCAATCTTACAGTTACCATAGGTGAAACCACTGGGGGGAAGAAAGAATTGGGAGGGTGGGAATAACATATACACACTACTGTGTAAAATAGATGATTAACAAGAACCTACTGCATAGCACAGGAAAATCTACCTAATAGTTTGTAATAACCTAAATGGGGGAAAATGAATGGATATAGATAGATAGATTTTCCTTTTTAGGGCTGCACCCATGGCATATGGAGTTTCCCAGGCTAAGCAGTGAACCAGAGCTGTAGCTGCTGGCCTGTACCACAGCCACAGCAATGCCAGATCTGAGCCACATCTGCAACCTACACCACAGCTCACAGCAATGCCAGATCCTTAACCCACTGAGCAAGGCCAGGGATCGAACCTGCATCCTCATGGATGCTAGTCAGATTCATTTCCGCTGAGCCTTGACGGGAACTCCCAAATGGATATATTTATATGTTTGACTTATTCACTTTGCTGTACACTTGAAACTAATACAACATTGCATATCAATTATACTCCAATAAAATTGAATTTAAATACACACACACACACACTATTGTTTTAACCACCAGAATGAGTGTTATGCTTGGAAAAAGAGGTTCCATAATTGGAAGTAGAGCTCTTTGAGAAGCAGAGGTCACACGAGATTCATATTTTAAGTTTCACTTGATGGACCTGGAGTAGTATGGTGGGGTGGGGTCCCTGGGGATACTTGATACGTTGTTTATGATATAGACAGAGTTGTATCTCTGCAGACCGTGAGCATAGGACTTAGAGCAAAGTGTGTGCCGTATAAACATTTAGTGAGTGAATGAACATGGCTTTAGGTTACCATGGGCCTTCAAATGGTGGTGAGTCCTTGTGGGAATATGTCAATCTTGAATGATCAGTTGTTCGTAGGACATCAGGTACTGAGACCAAGGAGATTTCAAGGATTTGCCGGCCTGATTGCCAACTCTCAAGGGAGAAAAGACTGTGAAATGGAAACTTGACTGAGTGGGCTCAGAGGTTTAGCCTGATCTGATTTGAACATGAGAGTATGTTAAAAGGAATAACCCCAATATTTGGAACTAAAAACAAAAGGAGCATCTTTTCTGTCTGTGATTTGGAAGAGTGAGAAGAAAGGACAGCTATTGTTTATGCATCTTTGCTACTGAATATTCCCAATACCAATCATGATGAGAAAAGGAAAACACTTAGGGGGTGATGGGAGAAGGAAGGCAAGCCTAAACCAAGGTAAGGGAAGATGTTTTATCCCAAATGGGCGACAAAGTAAATGGACTAAGAGATGTAGCCCTTAATCCCAGGAGTCTAGACCTGCCTAAAGCACTCTTGGGTGTTAGAAAGTGTATGGCTTTGTTTCACGAGGTATCCAGGAATGAGCTGGACTGGAAATGGTCCCATAGCTGACCAGAAAAGTGTCTCTCTAACTGGGAAGGGAAGAAGCCCTGCAGCTGAGCCTAGAGGCAGCTTTTAGAGGAATTCCATGAGAACCGACAGGGTCTAGGGGCTTTGGAGCAGCCTAAGAACAAGTTGTAAAGCTTTGTGCTTTTTGTCTATTAATGCAGAGCTTTCAAAAAAGTCTTTCTCTGTGATTTAGCCAAAGTTCAATGATGTGTGTGTGTTTGGGGGTAGGTAGGTCAAGGAAAGGTGTTCCAACCATTCTTAGTTATGAGTGAAGGAAGAGAGAAGTGTGACCTTGCTGAAGTCTCCTTGGTGGTAGGAACACAGCCCAGGAAGAGGCTAAGGACTAGGAACCCAGAAGGAGGCTCTCAATCTTAGTGAATGTAATGGTTTACAGGCAAACAATGCTTCTGGGGGGCCAGCTAGGTGAGCAGGTAGATTAACAAGGTGAGTTGGGAGAGTGTGTAGGATGTCATACACACTCCTGTGAGAAACTGCATGAGACTTGGGCTGGTGTTCTGAAAGATGAAATTAAAAGACATAAAAAAGAATTAATTCCATTTTAGCTATAGTCCAGCTTGTGGGATTGGAGGGGTAGAACATCAAGACTTAGAGGAAATTATGTAAATTTGTTTACATTGATACTCATATTTAAGGAAACACTAGTTACTCTAGTTTTGCACAACAAAGAGTAATTCTGATATAATAAATTGTTTCAATTGTGCTGAAATACAAATGCCTCATTATTCAGTTACAAGAAAATAGAGGCATATTTATATTTATATCCCTTTTGGAGTTCCCTAGTGGCTCAGCAGCTTAAGGATCCAACATTGTCACTATAACTCTGGTTACTGCTGTGGCACAGATTCGATCCCTGGCCCAGGAACTTTTGTATGCTGTGGATGCAGCCAAAAAAAAAAAAAAAGGGATTCTGTATCCCTATTGAAGCCTGCCATTTAAATAGGTGCATGGTGCTCACTAACAAACATAATTATTATGCATGAGACCCAGCTTGCTTTGGCAGTCATTGGCTGAATAGCTCTGTTTACCACCAGTACATTAGTCATCATTAGGATAAAGCACATTGTAGTGATTGATCTGGGTCAGTCACTACCCAGTGATGGATTTGGGGTAATACCAGTTCTTTGAGGGCTGTATAATGAGTAGGAAGACATGGCCAAGGGAAGTAAAGGAGGCTCCTGGCATTAAAATAAGCCCCCAAATTTACTATAATGCTGATTTATAATTTGTATAAGTAGATGTCTCTACTGTATCCAGCAGCAACACAATTGGGACCTGCTACCTATTGATCATGTTTATCTTCCCCTTTTCTACCCACAACCTGCTCCTCCCAATGATTTCCTGTCTTCATGCCACATTATCTACAACTCCAGACCTACCCAGGACTGTCCAGAGCGTGGTCTTAAGTTTATGAATCTCCTCCCAGGACCTGGAACTCTGAGAAAGGATTCTTGTCTCCTTCTTCCTGGGAATGATCCCCTTCCATAGATTTTCATATTCCAGACCTTCACAGACCCCTCCTCTAAGCTCTGTCTCCCACACATAACCCCTAGAGACTCCAGCCAGCTATCATCTGAGTCCAGTTGAACACTGCTGGTTTCCACATTCATTTAAGCCAGGTTTCCCCTCTAGAAAAATGCTAGGAGTGGTGGAGAGGCTCACACGTAAGTCTGCAAAGAATCCTGATGTGGTGGATGCTTCATGGCTCTGGATTAATGGAAGGTGTTCCTTCAGTGAGCTGTTAGCTTAGCTCTGTCCAGTGGCTTCCATGTGTATTACCAGGGGTTAGTGGGATGGGAAAGAGTCAGGATGGATGGAGCCACCCCAGCTCTACCAGGTGGGCTGAGATTCTCCTGTCAAATGGGAGCATGTGCCATTGTCCCACGTAACTCTGGAGGCTCTCAGCAAATAGAGTTCTGCCAGGAGAATCTGCTCGCTTAAACAAGCAGACAGATTGCATTATGACTCCTCCTCAGTGAGTTGTGATAGGGATATAATGCCGCCAATCTTGAAATAGAAGCTGTATTAGTATATGCATTTACTTCTGTGCCATGTGGTTGTTTGTTGTCTTACATATTCATAGGACTGCTCTGGGGGGAGACCCCTTTGCTCTTATTTTGATGGCAGGCAGATCTTGGTGACCCCACCTACCCACCTAACTCTCCCTGCTTTCCCCAGGAAAGCTAGCCTTGGTAAAAACTCCCATCATTGTTTGGCATGAAGTTGGATACCAAGAGCACCTTCAGTGAAGAAAGAAATGGAAAGGCCAGTGGACCAGATGAAACCCAGTCTGGTCCAGGGTTTTGAGCCCCTTGGAATTGTCGTCTTATGGTTAAACATGTTACTATTCCTGTCAAAGGGGGAGAGTGTATCATAAATCCACCCAAAGCCGATTTGTGTCTTTTATATACTCCCTTTTAATGCCGTGTCAAGAAATTGCCTCAAGGTTGGAGAGATTCCAGAAATACAACTTCTTGAAAAGAACACAAACACTTCTTTTAACTTTCCTTTTAATAAATGAAGACTAAAGGCATTAAAGGGAAATGTAGCAACTTTAGTTTGTAATGTCTTTTGCTTCTGTCAGTTTAGATTAAGCCTATGATATCTAAGCACAATTTCCTATATTTAATAATACATAAAGCAAAATAACTAAAAGGTATGTACACATGCTGGGAGAGAAACACTGTTGAGTAAAACATTGACTTTAATCTCTGCCGCTGTTGATGAAATGTAGTGAAACCAAGCAACTAAAAGCGAGTAAACACAAAGGACATTGACAAGGACTATTCTTCACATTGGCCCATTCTTCTGAGCCCCAGACTTCCATATTCAACTGTGGACTGGACATTTCCACTTGCAAGTCCTTAAATTAGACTTCATAAACAACGTCCAAAGCCAAACTCATGGGAGCTCCCATCAGGGCTCAGTGGTTAACAAACCCAACTAGTAACCATGAGGACGCAGGTTCGATGCCTGGTCCCGCTCAGTGGGTTAAAGATCTGGTGTTGCTATGAGCTGTGGTGTAGGTCACAGACTTGGCTTGGATCCCACGTTGCTGTGGCGTAGGCCCACAGCTACAGCTCCGATTCCACCCCTAGCCTGGGAACCCCCATATGCCTCAGGTGTAGCCCTTAAAAGATAAAAGACAAATTTTTTTAAAATAAAAGATAAAAAAAAACCTCATCACCAACCTCCCCAAACCTCCTGTGCTCCTTCCTCATTTTAGGAACGAGAATACCATCAGTCCAGTAAGCTGGGTGTTATCCCTGAGTTCTTCCTCACCCTCAAGACTCTAGCCACACACACACACACACACACACACACCCTCTCACCTATCTAATCAAGCTACAGGTCTATTGCTACTACCTCATCCAAACCGTATAGTCCACTTGTGACTGTATCCAAACTGTTCTCTCTGCCTTCATTTTGCCCCTTGACAATTCATTCTCCACACAAACTGAGTGATTTTGTCTAAAACAGAAACTTGATCCTGCCATTCCCTATTTTTAAATGTCAGTAGCTTCCTTTAGGAAATGCTTAGAACGGATCTTAAATTCTTTGCTGCTGTTTACAAGCCCTGTATCTATAGTATCAGTTTTCATTACTCCCATCTCCTTGCCTTCTATAAGCTAGCCATAGCAAACATCTCTGGGCTCCTGAAACACACCATGCTGGAACACCCCCCGCTCCCCGAACCAAATCCCACCTCTCACTGCTAATCTTCCCTTAAATCCCAGTTAATCTGCCCCTTCAAGTCTGTGAATACTCCAGTGTGCTCTCCTTACATGTTGGTTGTATCTTCCCAGATACACACATGTTGGAAGTACCCATCTACTTAACTCTTTTCCTCACTAGACTGCAAGGTCTGTGCAGGATGATGTGCATCATGTTCGTTTTCAAATCCCCAGAGGTTGGCACATAGCAAACCCTGAATAAATACATCCCTGAGAGAGGGACGGAGGTGGGAGGGAGGAGGGAGAGAGAGGGGGAGGGAATAACTGTGACTATATCTTCATTAGTCCTTAGAAGATGGGGTCCTAGGGACAGGGATTCTTTTGGCACAAGGTAACCACACTCAAAGGTGGTAAGGCAAGTCCTTTGAGATATTTACAGTTATAGCATCAAAGAGAGACAGCCAGATCCATCCAAAATCTCCCCTTCTGTGCCCCTGGGACCAGAAGCTTACATTGATGATTGCCCCGTACTAAGCTATAAATTCTTTGAAGGCAAGATCCATATCTAATTCATCTTTGCATCCCCATGATACTCAGTATAAAGTTTTCTACAAGGAAGATATTTAATATGTATTTATTGAATGAATGAATGAAAGAATGAGAGGCCAGAATCAGGAGACCTACACATGCATCCATTAAAAAGTCATGGCTTGAGCCTTCTTCACATGGGGTTGCCAATTCATTGGATTGGCTGCAAACCCAGTACACTTGCTGGTCACCTCAGTTCTAACCATGCTGGCACTGGGACGATCCCAATTATTGTCAGCCAAAGGATGGGCAGCAAACTTTCTGAGAAATAAAGAAATTCAGGTCAGTAGATTCCAGAAGCTTTGACCTCTAAATTCTCAGATGATTCCTCCTTTATGCAGAACAAGCAAAATGCACAAATAGCAGAGTTCCTGGGGCGATTGAGACTGTGGGTGAAAAAAGATTTGGGGCACATTGTGGAAGACAGCTAGAGTCTATACGTTTAACTTCGCATTGCTGTGCATTTTATTTTAAGCCAGTGTATAATTAGAGAGCCTGCCATGAAAATGAGCGGTTTTGTTTATTTATTATATAAGTATGTCTTTTATTAAAACGACTTTGTGAAAATCTAATTGCCACTACGGTAATATAGCATAGCAGTCCCTTACATAAATACATGATTATTATGTACAGTCACTTATCTGTGAACGAGTTCTGCTACTACTTTCCTTAATTAAGGATACAAAAGGGCTCCTTCATCTTTGCATATTCCCTTGCTAGGACATTGATACTCATTATTTCCTAAGTCCAAACACTGAAACTGTGTCAAGAATGCATCCATCACTAGATGGGTACTTATAGTCAGCGGAATTTTCAACCCCGTCAGCAATTTCAGCAATTTGCAATTTCTGTATGTCTGACATGTGTTTTTATTGGTGAAGATCACTTTCAAATACCAAGATCATGAGAATGATTCTTTGGGTACTCTCTGCTGCAGCCTAATGTAATGACAGTAATTAACAGCCTGTGATTAGCAGCCACTCCAGAAAGTGTTTGAATGTTAATTTGCTTCAACTAATATGCAGCACTTCTGTGTAATGAGATCTAAGCTATAGGTTCATGGGAAAAGCAAATTATTTTCCAGCATTTAATCATACAAATGATTCTTAGCTAATCACTTGAACAGTAAACCTCACTGTTCTAATAAGTGACATTTGTTTTTCTGTCATTCAGTTTATTATGGTATAAGCCAGGGCAAAGATGCTCTTTTTCTTAATGGTCAAATCCCCGTTTGCCAGCAACATCACTCCTAACTAAACACTCATGACATAGAGGAGTAGACTGGGGTTGGTGGGTAAGTACCAAATGGAGAGAAAATCTGCATCACTCCAAATTTAGTTTCCTGAATTTAAAGGCATTGCTTGGTGCCATCTTTACCTCAGTTTACATATCCACAGAGTGGAATGAATGACCCTTGGCTCTGTAACACAAATATGTTGACACCTAATATCCACAAAGAATTTGAGAATAGAGTGTTGCTTATTATCCAAGCATTAATTACTTGAATCCCTACAGTTATAAATAGGAAAGCAAAAGTCACCAGACATGAGTGTATTCACTAGTGAACTGACTTCTTAAAAAGTACGTGCTCTCTGGAGTTCCCATCGTGGCTCAGTGGTTGACGAATCCAACTAGGAACCATGAGGTTGCGGGTTCGATCCCTGGCCTTGCTCAGTGGGTTAAGGATCTGGCATTACCATGAGCTGTGGTGTAGGCTGCAGATGCGGCTAGGATCTGGCATTGCTGTGGCTCTGGTGTAGGCCGGCAGCTGTAGCTCCGATTAGACCCCTCCATATGCCACTGGTGCGGCCCTAGAAAAGACAAAAAAAAAAAAAAAAGTACATGCCCTCTCAACATTAGCCTGGAACTGCTCAAATCTTGGAGTAAAACCATTAACAAATGACAATGTGGCCAAGTTAGACCAGCTAAGAATCAACAGTGCAACAGGCATTTCAGAAGACAGTGATGTAAGTATCCAAGAATAAAGTGAGGCCTTTGGGAAATTGGATGAAACCCTAGACTATTTTTTGTAAACTAACTAACTTCACATTTACACTGAAAAGGTCAAACATGCCATAAAAGATGCTGAGTCATACTGTCACAGTGGCATCAGAAAAATTATACAAAAAAAAAAAAACCCGCAACTCTTGATTGGCCCTTAGTTTTTTAGAATTGGCACACTGTTGCAAGTATGATCCAAAAGTGGTCAAACTTAAAAGAAAACACATTTGTTTCTATAATGTTTATTTCACTTTATTTTTATTTGTATTTTTTATTTTTTATTTTTTTTATAAAACTAGACTTTCCCACATTTAATAAAATCTTATGAAATTTGATTACTCATTTTATGTAAATTTACTTCAAGTGCGCTTTTTCCATTAACAGTTATTCTGTGATACCAAGAGCTTCCTGTATTGGCTTTAAAAGTTCCGTTTCAGGGGTGATCATTATTAACGAGAGAATTTCTTTAGCAAGGTTCTAAGAAACAGAATGGAATGAGATCCCTTTACAATATGAGTTGGGACTAGGTCCTACAACATCCTTGGAGACAATAGTAAGGACAAGCACTAAACAGATCCATGACGTCACATTGGAGTGAGTATCTGTCTGCCTGTGAGGCACATGGAAGGCTTCCTTGTTAACCTCTCCAGTGGGTGTCCTAATCCCATACTTGGATGTTCATCCTTTGAGTTACCAAACAGAGGTTTAGTCCCTAGGGAAAAAGGAATTAATGCCATATCAGTCATTTAGACCCTGACATAAATGGATTTATTGGATCCTTTCCTGGAATGTTTCAAAACTTCATAATTTAAAATACACTCAGTGCTTTGGGGAAGAAAAAGAAAGTGGGTTTATGAAGAGAGAACATAAAAAGGAGAGTCAAAGCAAAAGACCTACTTTACTGTTTTGCCTAGAATTATCCCTGGGCAAGATGGCATTTGGGGAGGCAACAGCAGTGAAACCTGACATTTCCCAAACAGCTCTCCCATCACTTGCCATTGTGCTTGGAATTTTGTCATTTAAGATTCATCTCCCTCTTTGACCCCGTAATTCTACTTTTATGAAATTATTTTAAGGAATAATCATGGTATGGCAAAGATTTACCTAAAAAGCTGTTCATGACAGCATAGTTGAAAATAACAAAATATTGAGAAAGCTTGAATGCTCAAGAACTATAGTGTATCTATACAATGGAACACACTTTGTATAGCCACTAAAATATTGCAGAGGAATGTTTAACATGTGAAAATATGCCTCTGATATTTTGTTAATTAAAAAAAGTTCAGTTACCTTATAGTAACTTTCTGTGGTCCCATTTTGTAGAGAAGAAGAAACGGACGTTTTGTAAAAGAGAAATAACATTGAATGATTAACAAGACAAAGCTAACTCAGAACTCAAAAGCCAAATTTGAGCTGGTTGTAAACGAAGAGAGTGAGGAAGGAACACTGGGTCCTCTTAGAGCCACAGAGGTGGGCAAGGTGGCTCTGCTGATACTCTCAATCAATTCTGAGACCAAATATTTGCTTCACAAAACAATGGTGCATCTCTTTCCCAAAAGGCACATGCCAAAGTGCATACTACCTCTGTAAAGGAGAATTCTTTTGGCAGTGCTGTAATGGTTAACTTAATGCTCAGAAAGGTCTTTTCGAGAGTCTTACGTCATTTCATTTATCCATTGATTAACCTGTTCAAATGGTTATGAGGCATGAGTGTATGTCAAACGCTCTACCAGGCCCTGACATGTTCACTCACTCCACCTCTCCCCAGCTCCACTGTATCACTATGGCTTGCTCCTGCTCTGAGACTCTCTCCTCCTCTTCCTCCCTCTCCTCCTCTTCCTCCCTCTCTCCAGTCCTTCCTTTCTTGCTTCCTTTTATTTATTTATTTATTTATTTATTTATTTATTTATTTATTGCATCTTTTTACTCAGAAGGGCCCATGGCAGTGGGTGACAGTGTTTCTGTGTTTCTGCAGCCAGGGAAAATGAAATGGTATGGATTCCAATGCAGTCATCAGTCTATTTGAATTTATCTTTTAACTTAATGTTGCCTGTCATTAAACTAAAAACTATTCTCATCACTGTGTGTGTAGAAAGAACTTTACAGTTACTTATGACACCAACAAAAGAAGGTTCCAAGATCTCCTGCGAGGAGTATACTTAGGTATCTGAGAGCCCAGAGAGAGAGAAGTTACATCAGTATTAAAGAAATGAACAGGATACGTTTGGAAAGACTTTTAAGCCAAGAAGGGGGAAACAGGCACTTCCTTAAAGACACATTGTTATCCAGTAGTGCCTCACTCCTGACCATCCCATTTCTGTCTGATTTGTAATTGGCCAGAATTTCTAGCCAAATGGGTAGCATTCCTCGTTAACAGCTCCTGTGGTTATTCTTTTCCATTACTCACAACATGTTTGATCTTGCTGCTTAATTGTATGTTTTAATCAAAATTCAGCTCCCTCATCTGTTTTTAAATTGTCCCTTACTTTAAAAAGAAATGCTCTATTTTTTCAAACACTGATGGACTACCAAATTACTCTCAAAGCTAAACAGCAAAATAAGTTATCAGATATGTATTAAATATAATTATCCAGTCCAGCCAAACTACCATTTCCAAACAAATCTCACTAGAGTCCTATTTTAAGAGTTGCTTTTTAATTTCCAAACTGCTATCCAGTTCCCTCTTCCTCCTCCTCGCAATATTTTACAGACCTGCAGTTTGATCCACTTGTAGCGGTCCTGACACTATCATGAGACTCACCAGTGATATTCTGTAAATGCCAGCCAAAATCTATCTGCAAGAACATCTGCTCAACAGTGCAAAACTGATGTAATTACCAACCATCATCTTTTCTCCTCCTGCTGGGGTAACTGCTCCAAAGCATGACTTTTTGCCCTGAGCTAACAAGATCCAGAAACTCCCTGTTATGTACAAAACCTGCCGCTGAAAACCCATGTAGCTTCAATACAAATTATAACCCAGTCTCTCGACTACAAGAGTCATGAACACCCCTGTGCCATAGGGTCTCAGAGAATCTTGCTCAATACCCTGAGAGTCAAAGACCTCATCTTCCACCTCCTACCTGCTTCTGTCTAATACAAATAGTCTTGTAAAGGCTATGATAGGGGAAGAGAGGGTACATCTACAGTTCCAATAGCATTGTTTTAAACATAACTATGGGAAAGAATAATTAAATGTCAAATGTCTTAACTGGAATTCAGAAAAAAAGGGGAATTTAAAAAAATATTTATTATTGAGCATCTCCTGTTTTCCAGGTGCTATCTGGACTGCTTTGTATAAGTTATCTCATTTAATTGAGGTTTTAAAAATTCTAGTAATCAAGAAATTCCCATTCTGAACCCATGAAGTTTAGGAGAAGCACTTAAGCTTCAGATCTGCCTCCTAAAGGTGTAGAGAAGTTTAACCAATGATGGTGAAAAAGAATAAATCCTAAGTCTTTATTTCCAATCATGTTAAGGGAATGAAGATGACAAGACCATATAGTTCCACGTATGACACCAAGCTACAGAGTATCCAATGGGTTTCTTAATTTCAGTTTCAGTTTCCACATTTACAAAATCAAGAAATTGGATTAGATGACTCCTGAGGTCATTAAGCAGTCCTGGAACACCATGATTCATTGATTCTACGAATCAAATTTCATTTCAAAATTTTGTGATTACCAGGAGTTCCTGTCGTGGCGCAGTGGTTAATGAATCCGACTAGGAACCATGAGGTTGCAGGTTCGATCCCTGCCCTCGCTCAGTGGGTTAACGATCCGGCATTGCCGTGAGCTGTGGTGTAGGTTGCAGACGCGGCTCAGATCCCGCATTGCTGTGGCTCTGGCATAGGCCGGTGGCTGCAGCTCTGATTGGACCCCTAGCCTGGGAACCTCCATATGCCGCGGGAGCGGCCCAAGAAATAGCAAAAAAAAAAAGACCCCCCCAAAAATTTTGTGATTACCTACACACCCATTCTTCTCATTTTTGGTTCCACTTAAATTCATGGTGAAGCTAAGGAGAAACCAGACCTGCTATCAGAAGGACTAGGAATTAATAATAAAATTGTAACAAATTATTTTGTTGTATTTTTGATGTTTCTGTTTTTTAAGAAAAGATTGGCTATGTGAATTTTCAAAATAAATGTATTCACTCCGGCTAAACTGAGATAGGAAAGAGTACTCTTATTCCCCAGTGGAATTATAGCCACTATGTACACAAAATATTTATAGATGGAGAACAAAACTATCGAGAATACATCCTCTGATCTTCTTAGAGGAATTTTTATTTCTACTTTGCTAAATGAAAATAACATTGGAGAACATATGTGCTTTAGATATATAAAGGTATTTGATATCAATGGAAAGAATTTTGCCTTTTCATCACGAGTGATAATGAAAAAAATCTCTGTCCTCCACCTTAGATGTATGAGGTCACTTTCTAGCTCTTAACCCACGAAAGCCTCAAAAAATCAATGAGTAATTTATGAAATATTTGCCAAGTTTACCCTTTGTGTCCCTGCACTGTGTCAGGCACTTGACTGGCCAGCAAGACGTTTCAAAGTAATACAAATAAGGGATCCATTAAGATACCAAAAAAGCCCACTGTGAAAATATAGAGTAAAACAAACTAAACGTAGACAGAGTGGAAGGAGACACATAAGGGTCAAGGGGAGACCCTGCACCTCCACAGCTGAATCTTCTGAAGATGCTGGGGAGAGAAGCAAAGATAGTGTAGAGATGACGTTTACAGTATTTCCACCATAGTGCACAGTTAATCAGAATCCCTAAATACATCAGGCATGATCAATCTTCTGCTGCATTCGCAAATGTTCTCTAACATATGAAATGAGGTGTGTGGTTTGTTTGGCAAGTTTCAACTTCCTATTATATGAATACTTTTACTTCATTGGCCTCCATGAAGTTGTGCCTTTTTTAAAATAATAAGCTCGTGATTGTAATTATTTATTTTTAATAATATGTTAAATTCTAACATTTATAATCACAGAAAGCCTCTATATTCAAAAACCAGAATCATCCTTTATACCAATGGTTCTAAATAATTATCAACCAAAAAAGGGACAACATATACCTGCAAAAAAAACTTCCCCAAGGTTCAAAGGAAAAGCTAAGTGAAAATTCTACAACTGAGGATCCTCCCTCTAACTCTAACCCTGCCCCTTTGCATGTACCTGCTTACTCAGAAGTAGTGTCTGACGCACAAGGCAGGTGTTTTTCCCCAGGTCAACAACCCCGTGGCTCCAACCAAAAACTGATAAATTGGTTCCTAGTTCCTAATGAGTTTATTTAGCAGAAAGTCATGTGCCATACTCAGAATGAGAGCAAATGGAACAGAATGTCTTTAATGGATATTTCTACCCTGTACCAAACCGCATCACCCTATCCCAGACCCCAGATGAGGATATATCAGACAAAGCATATATACCAGCCTTGTAGACTGAGAGCAACTGGGACAGTCTTCACTAACCATATTTTCACAAAGTGCCTGCATTCCAAGATACCAGTATGTAATATATTGTGTCATGTTACATTATATAAGATTGTATCTTATCTTTATTCAATTTTAAAATGGAACACTTGGGGGTGATACTCCAATCTTAGAAATATATTTGCAAGGTCTCCTTATAGAGTTGCTTCAAGATGATTTCCAAAAACTGCTAAACATAGTCTGTTTATGTGACTTTTTCATCCTAGTTAACATGATTCTTCATGGCCTTAATTCTGGAAGTACATCATATTTGGGGCCCAAATAAGATGACCAGAAATAATACCTATAATCAATTTTGAAGATGATAAAATACTTAGATACTTACTTTACCAAAGGTGGGGGAGGAACTATTTTGGAAAAGTGGTTAATAAAAATGTTTGAAGTCGAGATTGGGATAACTATAGATCTCTGGAGATTGAAGTAGTTACCACTCACCAATCAATTACCATTTTATTCATTTCTAGATAGGATAATCAGGATGGGGAAAGTGAACAGGAAGGATCAAATTAAAGAAATGAAGTTTCAGGAGGAATTAGAGATGGGTTGATTGAAATTAGGAGCTAAAGAAAACAGAGTTGAAAATGGCTCAAAATTCACTCTTAGAGAATAACAGCTCTTGATGTCAGTGAAGAATTGGGGAATCAGAGGCCTTCTATACACTTCAGAAGACATTTTTCCTTTTCCTTTTTTGGCTGTATCTGCAGCAAATGGAAGTTTTCAGGCCAGGGATCGAATCTGAGCGACAGCTGTGCCCTAAGCCACAGCTGCAGCCATGCCCGGTACTTAACCACAGCAGGAACTCCAGCACAGCAGTAACTGCACCACAGCAGGAACTCCAGCACAGCAGTAACTGCACCACAGCAGGAACTCCAGCACTTTTTCACTTTTGTAGAATTGTCTGCATCTGGTTTTTACTAAGGAGTTAAAATTGAATGTAACTTCCATAAGACCTGTCCAGTATCGGGGAGGTGGGGGGGAGGAGAAGAAGGAGTGGAAGAAGAGAGAAGAGGAGAGGTCAGAGGAGGGAGGGGAGAAGAGAGGGAGAAAGTTCAGTTAATAAAAAGGCATAAGAATATTTCCTCATCCTCTCACTTCCTGTCATTATCAGGTTACCTACAATTACATAGGAGGAACTCATGGCCTGACTATACGCATTCACTCTGTGAGTCATTCTGTCCTCCGGTTTCAGTGCTATCAACTCTGTTTGCCCTGTTGTCGATCATTCTGTGGGTCAGCAACCCTTGGATTCGTGCTTCAGAAAAAGGCTGTCCACGAAAGAACAAAGCTGGGCTCTCTTGGAGAGATAATGCAATAAAATGCACTTCTGGAAGGGAAATTTCAAACCCCAAAGCTACATATACATAATAACAATGGGTCCTGTTTAGCATTTGGGCTAATGTAGCTCGCTCCCTGATTCTTGGAGCCGACTCCTCCTATGCGGCTGTGCTATGCCAGCATTCATTAGATATAATATGCTGGCTAACGTCTTTGCGGTGCCTGGAAGACCTGCTTAAGGGCTTCAGAGTGAACATGCATGAAGGAAGGCTTTCCAAGAGGAAATCTTTCTTCCTGGAACTCTTAGCGGTTTGACCTAAAAGCTTTATGAAAAGCCAGCATCTTTGCCTTACATTCTTCCTTGCTGTCCACTGTTTCAGTTTCATAGAGTCATTTTTACAACTTGGCTTCTCTCAGCACAGTGAGCTGCACAGAGGAGGCCAAATGTTTACCACAACAATGAGGATTCTAAACTGCAGAGGCTGAGGTAGAGCAGGGTAAGAAGAGAGTTCAAAGGATGCTTGGCAAGAACAAAGAACATCACTTTGGAAGATCCTGTTTCTACTGAGACTCCTGACCCTTTATTAATGGTGACAGACTCTCTCGATCCCATAATCTTTTCCCCCTTTCAATTTCAGTTTGTGCATTCCTTTTTTTTTTTTTTTTTTTTGGTGACTTAAGCATATGTGTCTTCCTGACGGAAGGTGTGATCATGTGGGGCCCACAGTTCAGGGTTCTTCAGTAAAAGCAATGGAGACCTTGATATCAATTCTAGATGCCTACTGCCTAATCCATGTACCAGTTGCCAGGTGACCTGTATGTGCAGAGCGATTCAAGGGAATTGAGTGGTGCTAACAAAATCACCTCCAAATGATATGTTACTTATGTTTTTCCAGGGCACTCTAGGTTTTTCATCTGAAACACTGTATCTGATTCTCCTGCATCTCTCTACCACCTGACTATAAACCAGAGGAGTTTGATTAACAGTGGAAGCAAAGAAAATGAAATATCTCAAAGACAAAAATTAAATGGCACTATCCATAGTAAGAGAGCTTCAGGCCCTTTAGATTTTTAGAACTCTTAGGCAAGGCTATTTCTAAAGTTTATGCATCAGGTTACATTAATCTGACACAATTAAATATTTGATTCCTTGAATTCCCTTTGTTTTGATTCAAAATTCACCTGGTCACCTTCTGATTACAAGTTGATTGCCTAGATGGAAAAATTGAGTGTATCTTCTGGACTGGGATTAGGTTCATTCCAGGGACAGACATATGTATTTTCACTATCAATAAAACCAGTAAATTGAAAGTTATGGTTTTATACATCAGCCTCATGAGCTTGGTTACCATGAAATCAGTCCTGAATGATGAATTCACTCTTGGTGTGCCAATAAAAATCAAGTTTTTAAGCTTGTAAAACTGAGGATCTGTCTACATGCCATGTAAATCCACCAAGATAATGAATGTCACTCCATGCTGTATAAGTCAATAAGCCAATGATAACCTAGGCAGACACACACTCCCTCTATATCATTCTGTACAGCTACTAGGCCCTTTGCCCTTTATGGTGGCTTTTCTAAAACCACTCTACTCTCACAGGAACTTGGCAACATTTGATATTCACATCTTTGCTGAATATCCTGAATTTATAGATCAATTACCAGGTGAGCGGTCTTCAGCTGTTATCAATACAGTTTGGCTGTATTAAGCATGTTTCACAACCCCAGACCAGTGACAGCAGCTTTCCAGTCCCCATTTGTTCTGTGGCACTCATAAATGAATGATTTCTGTCATGTCTCCTCTTCTTCCAGTAAGCCTCCATTAAATTCCTGATGCCACTCCTGCAGTTCATTGACTAGGATAGGGTTGTCCATTTTTCAAAATAAATAATGTTGTGTATTTATCAATACTGTGTATTTTTTGACATGATGAAAAAAAAAAGCCTATAAACTTACTCCTAAGTGCTGCTGCTGACACATGATCAACCATTTGACCAGTGACCCAGCAGATCACATCTTGTGTGAAAACATCTTGCGCCTCTGTCTGTCTCGAGGTCGTGCATGAAGCTGAAAGAATCCCCTCTACTCAAAAACATATTAGTCAAGATACCTTAAGCCAGTTGTAGTCAATTTTGTCTGCTTCCCGTAAGCATCATTTTCCTTAAAGGATCTCAAGACAACACATTTCATTTCCTTCTCTTTTCATTGCCGGATCCCCAGCCCCTAGCAATGCCTGGCATTCAACAGGCATTTAACTCAATAAGTATTTGTTGATCGAATTCATTGAATTATAAATTGAGTTTTAGCTTTCTGTTCCTGATTTTCTTTTTCTCTCCTGTATTTGTAATTCCTTTTCCCTTTCCAGCTTTAAAATGTCAACTTTATGTTATAATTGTATGCCTTTCTCTTTCTCTGAGATATATGATAGAAGTAATAATAATTAGAAATACATGAACCATCAAAACAATAAGCAAAATGAAAAGTTCCCTTAAAGCCCTGGAGGATCAATCTAAGATAGATCCTAAATGGTGTGTAAGTGGAACACACCTCATAGACAGTACATTATTTATGAAGTATTTTCTCTTATTGTAAAATATAATAATATGTAAATAATCACATTCTATAGTGGTTTATGGTTTATGTGCACGTCCATAAACATTCTCTAATCTGATGCTTTTAAGAACTATATGGCTGTATCTATACATACTGACCGTGGTTTTTTGTAACGACGCTGATGTTCTACAGCCTCTTGTTTTACTCTTTAACTTATCTTGTCTGTCATTCCATGGTCTCCACTCCAAATAACACATCACAATTTTGTCACTGCTTCTTTAGGTATTATCATCTTTCATTTCTTAGTGTTAAGGTCTCCATTTCTATAAAGCCTCTATAAATGCAACTGTGTCATTGGTTTGTATTTCTAGAATAAAAAACAAATGGCTTATTAAGGAATGATATTAAAACTCATCATGGTTTCATGTTATGAATACATTTCAGAAGATGTATGTCAGTGTTTCATTATACTTACATATCTGCTTAAAATTACACTGTTTCCCAACCCAACATTCCACTAAGAGTTTTGCTGCATCCAGCAGTTATAAAATTCAAGGAAAACCCCCGTATGCTACAGATCTATTTATTCTTTTTGCTACTCCGTGTGACCTTATAAACTCACGTACATGAAAAGCCGCTTAACTCCAAAGTCATTGTCTCTGGAGGGGAACCAAACAGGTTTCTGACATGGAATCCAGGGTTCGAGGATAAGTGATCAAACACAGTGTCATCTTTGCAAACAAGTTGCATTAATGTTCTCTTCTTTTCCATCTTGGGCTTTCATCACTTTGTTGAATAAAACTTCACTCATCATTGAGACCTGCCCCAATTCTGTAGTTTGATAATTCCTCACTTTGCATGTTTCTCCACATATCAGGCAGCAAATTCTTTTATCTGAAGGGAATTGAAATTGGGATGTTGGAATGCTGGAAGGTGAAACATTTCTGCCATTGAAATGGGGTTAAAAAGGTATGGAGAAAAGGGAACCTTCCTGCGCTGTTGGTGGGAATGTATGTTGGTATTACCATTACATATGGTAAACAGTATGGAGGTACCTCAGAAAACTAAATAGGGAACTACCATATGACCCAGCGATCCCACTCTTGGGCATATATCTGGACAAACTTTCCTTGAAAAAGACGCATGCACCCACATGTTCATTGCAGCTCTATTCACAATAGCCAAGACATGAAAACAACCTGAATGTCCACTGACAGATGAATGGATTTAGAAGATGTGGTATATATACACAATGGAATACTACTCAGCCATAAAAAATGCCATTTGCAGCAACATGGATGGAACCAGAGACTCTCATACTAAGTGAAGTAAGTCAGAAAGACAAATACCATATGATATCAGTTATATCTGGAATATAATATATGGCACAAATGAACCTTTCCACAGAAAAGAAACTCATGGACATGGAGAACAGACTTGTGGTTGCCAAGGGGGAGGGGGAGGGAGTGGGATGGACTGGGAATCTAGGGTTAATAGATAACAAACTATTGCCTCTGGAGTGGATAAGCATTAGATCCTGCTGTATAGCACAGGGAACTATATCTAGTCACTTATGATGGAGCATGATGGAGGATAATGTGAGAAAAAGAATGTATATATATATATGTGTGACTGGGTGACTTTGCTGCACAGTAGAAAATTGACAGAATACTGTAAACGAACTATAATGGAAAAAATAAAAATCATTTTTAAAAAAATAAATGGGGTTAAGATTGCAAGGCAAGTCCAGTGAAGGCCTTTCCCTCTTGCCAGGCTCCAAGACTACACTCTGCGCACTGTGTTGGGTGATTGGATTAGGGAACACAGGGGCCACCAGGATACTTACAGCAAGGGTGAGTTCCTCAAAAGAGTATACCTATGTATCATGGGATCATCATCTGAGTGGGTTTTTTACAGCACAAGTTATTTATTTAGATAACTCTAAACAATAATTTTTATTACTATATTTCTTAGTTTTGCTTTTTGTCTGACAGAATAAGGATTAAGAGAAAGTATAACTTCTAAATGCTTTAAAATTAGCTTACTGCTACAACCCCACATATATAAATATGTTCATTTGTCCCTCACTGAGCTAAGGTCTACTGACTTACTTTTAGTTTTCTAATTCTCTGAGTTGCCTCTCCTACTGTCTAAAGCTTCCTTGCCAACTTAGTAAGAGAATGGAAGAAGACAGGGACTAATCACAATTGTCCTGATGGTGCCTGGGCTGTGTGGACAAGCTCTCTGAAGCTCTCTGGCTTCATCTCTGACCCATGACCTTGACAAGGGCCATATCTGCTTATTTGCAAAGAATAATATACAAAAATAAAATTCTTTTCTCTATCCTTGGAAGTACATTCTCTAGAAAAAAAGGTATTGACTATCAATCATTACAATTTTAAAAGATTTTGGTTGATTTTTCCCACACTCAAAAACTATTTACTTTTTAGATATCTTACTAGAAGACTGCCTAATTAGAATATCCCATCCATGTGGTCATCAAATCATCAATTCTTCCTCCTAAACGTCTGTCATTTAGTTTAAGCTTACATGTTCTGTTACCTAGGCCTTCAGTATATCCACATAACTCTGTCCTTCCCTCCTGTCTCCCACACAGCATCACAAGAATGTCTTTTCTAAGCCAAGATTGTGTCACTTCTTTGCTTGGGAACCTTTCATGGATTCTCAAGCTATTAAGTCCCAAGTTGCTATGAGTGGCAAGCCAGTGTCTCAACAAATGTGTCTTGAACTCCCAATCCATTCTGTTATCCCATGAACACCCTAAACTCTCCCCACATCATATTGTTCCAACACCCTCATCTTCATGCTGTTGTGTATGCCACCTCCTCTGCCTTGAAGGCTCTAGCTCTCCTTCTCTACCTCATCATTTCCTTCCTTTTCATGTTTCTGAGGAAAAAAGAAATCTTACAGTTGATCCCAGGAGAAAACTCCTGGATTCAAGGCAAGTGGTCTTATTGCATGGGTATATGTAAAATCAGGTTTGCTTAGGAAATATCTGTTTATCTGATTATCATCTCAATTAAATTATTTGCATTGGCAGCACCACAAGTGGATGGACTTTATTTAAAGATGCATCCTTAATTATCCTGAAAATATCTTCAAAAAGATTACATTATGATGCAGCATTGAAAGAAAAAGTTTTGGGGAACATAGAAGAGTACTTGTTCTGTGCTTGGAAATGTGACTAGAGAGAATAGAACTTGTCGAACCTAGCAGATTACATTTTAGAATCACCAAAACTAACAGAGGCTGGTATGACTGATTCACACATCATGAGGGACTGTCCCTTAAGCACATGACTTTCAAGAAAAGCTAATTAACTTCCTTTAGCTAAGGATAAAATGCTGCACATTTAACCAAACTGGAAATGAAAATGAAAAGCTGGATTTTTCCATAACCCTCAAAAGTTATATTTTCAATCCAAAAGGTGCTAACAAGATCACAAGTATCAGCTGTGAAAGCCACATGTCACTGTTTTACTACATACATGTAACCATTGATTACCAAGAGTGATTCAGCAGATTTTTTATCTCAATATATGGAGAGAGCTAAGTTGCAGGCTTAGATTATAAGAAGAAAGTATATAATATATTTATATACTACCAGCAGGTTTTATTTTAATGTTTGTACCTAATCTAATGTTTCTTCTTCTGTCTCTAAAACTACTATTTGACCACTGGTGCATTGTCCAACTGATAACATCTTCAAGTCAAGAAAATCTAACGTTTATGTCCTAGACAGTCCCATGCATCACTCTTTTAATCCTTATAGCAGCTCTCTGCACTAGATACTACATTTTACAGATGAGAAAACTGTGTGTTCAGGTTAAGTCACTTGCCTAAAGTATATGGCTAGAAAAGTAGTGAAGTGCTTGAACTTGGTTCTAGTTTAACTCCAATGCCAAAGTTCTTGGCCATTATGCTATATGCCTCCCCACTCATTCCTAGCACTAAAGTCATGGTAACTGTTGAGGATGTGTTAGCTGTGTCTTCTGGATGCTTAACTGTCTGAACTATTGGCCTGATAATCAATAGAATGGGTTCAATGACAATGACCCTGAGAATACATAGACCTCATAACCTGAGTGAGTTCCCATAGAGATGTCAGCTTCAAAAGAAGGCTGCTGTCATTTGGTCTCACTTTTTCCTGTGCTTTAAGGTCCCCAAATAGATTGACTCCTTATGCAGGAAGCCATGGCTCATACCTCTTTGTCTTACTTGCACATAACTGGGTACAAAATAAGCAATCAATATGTACTAATTAATGAATTAATCTTATCCTAAAGAGACAGAATTATCCTTAATTTCTGGGAAAAAAAAAAACAACAACAAAGAAATCATGGCTTATTCACCTATGCTGCTATTATTTTTCCATGCATTTGTGTTTGGATTCCACAGTTCAGTGTTCACCTTTGGATCTGCATAAAATTTGTTCTTTTAATGTCTTTCTCACTCACTTTTTCTCTCATAGATAAAAGTCAGGATTTAAACAATAAATTACAATACTATTTCACCCCTGGAACATTTGTGACACCCACTGATCTCCTAGGACCTGGAAACTGGGACTAGGAGCTGCAAGAAGAATAATCCCCTTCCTTTTCCATCCACTGCCCATCTCCCTAGCATAGGAGTACTTCTTCCTCAGTTGTCTTCCAAAGACGCCTGGTGGGCACTGTACACTAATCTCTGGAGGGACTCAGAGCCCACTCATGAAAGGCAGGAAGTGGCTCAGACAGACAAAAACTATTTAATAGACTGAATCTTTTACAGCCAAGCTGTTTGGAACTGAATTCCAAACTTCAGCAAAACACCATTTAACTTTGGTTTGTTTTCACGTTATAAGGAGCAATTGCGACCATCACCAGATGAATCGGATCCACTGGTCTTTATTTCCCAAAGAGTCTTCCTTCTTGGATTGAAACTGGCAGAAGTTTTCTGTGGAATTTCATATCTGTTTTTTAGAAAGAATGAACACAGTGCACAACCTATGTTTTGTGTCCAGAGAGCTCTGACCCTCTTTGACTTTTGAAAACTACTTAATATCCTCAAGTCTTTGTTTTTCTATTGGTAGCATTTATACTTCAAAATTGAAGTTAGAATAAAGCATTCCTTTAGAAATCACTTGAATCAGCCTCCCATGAAAATTTGAAAGGACCTAGAATGTGTTCTAAAATTGTATTTCAAAATTTGTCTGAATTTTAAACACCTAGATTTAACCTCATATGCTCTCATTTTGAGCATTAGCCATTATTTGGTATTTATGGAAAACAGCTCTAAGCTAATGAAAGAGAATATATACCATTAAAAATCTATACACCGATTAGATTTATAGAGCATAATTCAATAATTTTTTATAAAGCAATAAAAACACTTGCCAACTCTCATGAAAAACAACCATATGTTTCAGTTTTAATAATGAAAATGTTTTATAAATAAGCTCCAATTATGGTACATATTATTTAAAAAACATTGAATCTTTTCCTCTTCCATGTGTATTTTTCCCTATTTTTTTGAGGCACCGTTAATAATTTACATGTAAATTTATAGTATTTCCAGATTTATTCATTTGGTATTTTACCACAAGAAAAAACATTAAATTTTTTCCTTTAGTTCCCTCTGTGCCTTAAAAGAACATTTATCAAGTTAGATGACTAATATTTCAATTATGAAAACATTTTATCCTTGTAAGAACTATTTTTTTCCAGATTTCAAAGCAAATTAAATCATAAGCATGGATTTTTTATCAAATTTAAGGACAGATTTAGTCTATGAATTAATATGCCCACTTAAATTATATAAAAATAAAACTTTTAATGATTTTAATACATCTCCATATCACTTGTGTATAGGTGTAAAATATTGTCTGATTCATTTTGGAAAGCAATTTGGTAATATGTATTAAAAGCCTTAAAAAGTTCTTATCCTTTAACCGAGAATCTATCATAATCACCAAGTCTTACCGCAATTTCCAAATAAGTGTTTATTATAGTGCTATTTATAATAATGACAAATTGGAATATTATCAATGTCCAACAATATATGACTGGTTAAATGATTTATGGTCAATCTCTTTGATTGAAACTATATAACTATTAAAATTTAAGTTTTCAAAGAATATTTAATGATATGGAGAAATGCTTATGTTAAAATATTAGGTTAAAAAAAGGCAAAACTATATAGGCTAGCTTTTAATAGTTTTTCCAACATTAGGATTATAGTCTCTATGCTGCAAATGTACAAACATATCAGAATGACATAATACACTCATGAAAATTTAATTTTGATTTTCTTTAGTGGGATTATGAGTGATTTAAAATTTTCTTTGTAGTTTCATATTTTCTATTTTTTAAACTTAATTTAACTTGCATTTTATTTTATTTTATTTTATTTTTGGTCTTTTTGCCTTTTCTAGGGCCGCTCCTGCAGCATATGGAGATTCCCGGGCTAGGGGTCTAATCAGAGCTGTAGCCGCCAGCCTACACCACAGCCACAGCAATGCAGGATCTGAGCCACGTCTGCGACCTACATCACAGCTCACAGCAACACTGGATCCTTAACCCACTGAGCGAGGCCAGGGATCAAAACCACAACCTCATGGTTTCTAGTCGGATTTTTAACCACCGAGCCACGACGGGAACTCTGACTTAACTCTTCCTCTTATTTGCTCCCCAGAGGAAATCACAATCTGGAAGGTATATCACCTTTATAACGTTATACTTTTCAACATATATATTTACCCATAACAAACTAGAAATATCTAGTGTGAATTTTTAAAATTATTAATAATTTCAAAGTGTATATATGATAGCACAAGTTCATATGCCTGACACATAGGGAGGCCAAACAAACTGAAATATCAGAGATTGGAGCAGAGGAAGGTTTATTGCAGGCCATGCAAGGAGATGGGTGGCTTGTGCCCACCAAAATGCCCTAATCCCCTGAACCAAAGTTGTAAAACATTTTAAAAGCCAGGTGAGGGATGAGGGTCGCAGGTTATGATCAGGTCCTGCACAATTCTCCTGTTAGTTGATGGTGAGGTAACAGGGCAGTGCCACAGGGATTAAAAACCTGCAACCAAGAATACTCTACCCAGCAAGGCTTTCTTTCAGATTTGAAGGAGAAATCAAAATCTTTACAGACAAGCAAAAGCTAAGAAAATTCAGTGCCACCAAACCAGCCTTACAACAAATACTAAAGGAACTTCTCTAGACTGAAAGAAAAGGCCACAACTAGAAATAAGAAAATTACAAATGAGGAGGCTCACCAGTAAAGGCAAACATTAGTAAAGGTAGGAAATCATCCACACACAAATATGCCACCAAAACCAGCAAATGTGAGAAGAGGAGGGTACAAATGCAGGATCCTGGAAATGCATTTGCAATTAAGAGACCAGCAACTTAAAGCAGTCTTGTGTATACATTTAGATTCCTATATCAAAACCTCATGATTACCACAAACCAAAAATCTACAATAGATGCAATTCAAACATAACATTAAGGATAGTCACCAAACCACAAGAGAACAAAAGGAAAGAAAAAAGGCCAAGAGATAAAGGGCCAGAGAAAATCAATAAAAACAAATCCAAAACAATTAACAAAAGGGCAATAAGAACATACATATCAATAATTACCTTAAATGTAAATGGACTAAATGCTCCAACCAAAAGACATCGACTGGCTGAATGAATACAAAAACAAGACCCATACATAGGCTGTATAAAGAAGATGTGGTACACACACACACACACACACACACACACACACACACACACACACACACACACACAAATGGAATATTACTCAGCCATAAAAAGGAATAAAATCTGCAGCAACATGGATGGGACCTAGAGATTATTATACTAAGTGAAGTTAGACAGTGAAAAACATCATATGATATCACTTATATGTGGAATCTAAAAAAAAAGATACAAGTGAACTTATTGCAGAACAGAAACAGACTCATAGACTTTGTGAACAAACTCATGGTTACCAAAGGAGACAGGTAGGGTGGGGGGAGGGGTGAACTGAGAATTTGAGATTGGCACATGCACACTGTGGTATATTGAATGACTGGCCAATGGGGACCTGCTGTGCAGCACAGGGAACTCTACCCAATCAATATTCTGTGATTATATGGGGAAAGAATCCGAAAAAGAATGGATGTGTGTATATGTGTATCTGAATCACTTTGTTGTATAGCAGAAATTATCACAACCTGTAGATCAACTATACTTCAACAAAATTTTTTAAATGGGGGGAAAGACACATTTTCAGTCCTTAGGTGCCAGTAGGTCCAGGGGTCACAGGCTCATGATCATCAGGTAGTTAATTCCTTTTGTTTGTTGGTGGTTTTAGCATCTATAAAACAACTCGGGAAATGCGCATTAGATACAATTACCTGGGTACTTGAGAGAGGAGCTAAAGCAGAGGATATGGGGGAGGGGTCTGTCCTGGGAAGGGCCCAGAGAGTACTGCTCATTACATGTATACTGTATATAACCTTTGGAAAATTGCTTTTTTCAGTCAACTATATGTTTTCAAGATGTATCCGTGGAAGCGTAACTGAGCTGGGCCCTGTGGGGCTCCTGGACACAAAAGCCTTTCTGTGTTCCCCATTTCTTAGGAGACAGGCCTCATCCAGCCTCCATGACCTTCCCTGAGTTCTAAGGGGCAGGTTCAGACAGTTGCTGATCAGGGAAGGAAGGGGATGCAAAGACCAGGGAGGAACAGTCAAGAAACAATAGTACAGCCTTGGGGCAGGATCCTAGTTCCCTCTCAAGGGATACACATGATGATATAGGCATCTTATACACTTAAGAGAAAAGTTATATTTCTTATGCTTCTTTTAGAAATGAATACTTGAAAAGTGAACAGCTTAGAATCCTTCCTTGTCCTTCTCCCTGGCTTAATTGCATCCTAAACACAATCACCTGTAAGCTAAAGATTAGGCACCCTGAGCACAATTGCCTGTGGGTTAAAGATGATGAGCACATGATGCTTTTCAGGAACTTCCCTACTTTGTTCTAATCCCTGATCAGTATGCCCTTATCACAAATACTGTTGTTCTATAGTATGGTATACTATGAAACTGGATTGTGATGATCATTGCACAACTATAAATATAATAAATTCATTGAGTCATAAAAATTTAATATAAAAAAGTACTGTTGTTCTAGTCAGTAACCCAGAAGACCATCATCATGATTATGCTGAGATGTCCTGCCATCAGCTTTGATGATGAAGATTCTCCCAAAGAAAGAACGCATGTCTCCCCTGATCCTGATTCCTATCTGGAAACCTGTTTTTCTTCTCCTTTTTTACTATAAAACAGTCCCACAGTTCTTCCCAATGGGGGACACAGTCTTTAAGGCTTTAGCCTGCTGGGGCCTCCTTGGCCTAGCAAAGCAATAAAAGCTATCTTTTCCTCCACCCAAAACTCTGTCTCCGTGTTTCTATTCGGCACCAATGGACAGAGCCCAAGTTTTGGCAACAGAAGTACATGTAGATCTAATTCATTCATTTTAATCACTGTGTAATATCATTACATTTGTGATTTCACAACATTTTTCTAATTCATAAATGATAATAATTTATGTTGTTTCCAATTCTTTATCATTTCAATATTGCATTGAGTAGTCTTACACATGACCCCTTATACACCAACAAAAGTTTCTTTACTGTACACACCTAGACTAGGAATTACTGTCTTATGGAGTATGTTCAACTTTAACCACACTGGATATTGCCAAATTCTCCCCAAAGGGGTTGGACACTCCCAGCACTCATAAATAAGTGTGCATACACACATACCCAGAGTCCAATCTTTGTATCAGTTACATGTCTTGCAAATATCTTCTAGTCTGCAGCTCGCCTCTCAGTTGAAGTTAGTCTACTTCATCAATCTCTTCCATATGGTTTGTACATTTAACAAATCTATTTTCCATATTTAAAATATCTAAAAAAATATACCTAAAATGCTAAAAGTTAAAATGTTTCCCTTTTCACAACTGAAATGCATTTTTATATATGAAATGAGGTTAAAAATCTACATATTTACCTGTATTTGTCCAAGCAACATTTTAAAAATTATGATGCTGCTAAGATCTCATGCTATCTCTAGAACTGCCAAGTGCCTGGAAGTGTATGTAGAGGCTTTGTGTTGTCTTTCATTGGTCTCTCTTTCTTTCAACCAATAGCCCAATGTCTTAATTACTGTAACTTTACAAGAAGCTTTGCTATCTCCTAGGACGAATTCTCCCTTCCAATCATCTTCAAGTGTGCCTTGACTATTTTGGATTCTTTATCTTCCATACCAGCTTTAGAATCAGCTTGTCCAGCTCTGTCTGCCCTCTCTTTTCCACCTGCAGTTTACCCACTAAGAAATGAGTATGTCATTACCCCAGTGCCTTTCAAGTTCAGTCAGCTAAATCATAGAGAGTTGACCAATTGTGTATCTTTTTTTTTTAATTTTTATGTATCATTTATTTTACTCAAGGTTTTCTTCACTAAAATGCCTTTCTGAAATCACAGGTAATCATTAATTAAATCCATTTCAACTGTAACTTGCCCTCACTAATCAAGGTCGTTTTGGGGTTTGCTACAAAAGACTTGCAGGCCCTCCAAGGGGCAGGGAGCCTGAACAACAAGATGTTTGCCTCAGTTGTTGTCCAGGAACTTGGAATCAGCTGTGTCTAGTTTGAGCTGAGCTAGTTAAGACTGGCTAGGACTGCTGACCCTCCAACTGAGTATGCCTTATGTCCCTTAGGTGACTTTTGATGTCAGGGGTGAAAACTCCACCCTCGGATCGTGCTAAGCACCTACAGAGGCCTGTAGCTTAGTTACACCTGCGAAGAGCAGAGATTGTTTGCCACGCCTCTTTCCAATCACCTTTCCCCCCACGCCCCAGACCACCTGTCTTTACTCTTCATCCCATAAATACCCCAGCCCTTGCCCGAGGCTGGGCTTGTTCCCCTGTCTTCTTGTTTGGCTGCTGTGTGACTAAGTCTCTGTCTTTGCTACAACCCTTGGCAACTCAGCACCTTGGTTTGCTGTGCAACAGACAAAATGAACCTGGTTCAGGTCCTAGAACTGCGTTCCTCTGCAGAGTTTATGATGAACCTCTCTCTCTGAAGCTTTATCCTCTTTCTTATCTCTCACCTCACCCTCTCAAGATTAAGATCAAGGGGGGCGGGGGAAAGAGGGTAGGGAGCTTACGGGGTAGATGGATAAGGGAGTGGGGGGTTGAAAGTAAGCAGGGCTCTGTAGGGTTGTTCCAGGCACAAAAGCCTTCCTGAGCTTCCCATTTCTTGTTTGTAGGGAAAAAGCTCCTGCTCCCTAGACCTGCCTTGAGTTTCAGAGGGCAGATTCAAATGTCACTAATCAGGGAAATGAGGGAAAAGTAAAGACACAATGGCATAGGGATAAAGCAGGGTCCTCGTTCCAGAAAATTGCCAGGAAGTAATTTCTGGGCCAAAAATGCTGAACAAAAGAATAGCAAGTTCCAGGAGAAAAGTATCCTGGTGGTCACGGTTTCGTTAGAATGTTCCTTAAGTCTTCGGGGTGACCAACCACATGCCTGTACAGCCTTCAGCCGAAAGGCTGGACCGAGGTTATAGTTCAGGATGGCGCTAATGAGAACTTCATATCTTTCTGATGATCTGTTAGCCTGCTCATCTCTACTCGATCAGCGTGTGTCCCCTACCTCTTGAACCCCTCAGAATGCTGAAGCCCATGGTGGGGGGAGCCTAATTAAAAATGAAGAAATAGGGGGATTCCAGGGTTGTAGTGGAGGAAAAGGGAGCGGCATTTCACAAGCTGTGGGCCTAACACACACTCCCTCTTTAAGTGAAACTGGTGCTTCTATTTTTTTTTTAAGTGGGACCCTGGGGGAAGAATTGGCCCAGCTGGAGCCCAGGCCAGGGCACCTTAGCTGAGAGATCTTGTGACAGGGCTTTGCAGCTGCAAGAAAAATAGGTCCTATCAGACCTTTACCCAGCAAATATGAGTGCCTGTAATCGGTCCAGGCAAACGAGGGGCCGAGACAAGGCAAGTGGCGGTGGGGGCGGCAGGGCCGCAAGCTAAAGCAGACTCCTGTTTGTGTAAAGCTATACAGCTCCTGTTGTTTACTCACTGAGGCAGGCCCTGGCAGGATGTTTCCCTGTTCACGTTAACACCAAACACTTGAGCCCAAATAAAAGCTGGCTTTACAGAAGGTGTTTAAATAGTGCTAAAAGGAATCCCTAAAAATCCCACTGTCCGGGCAGAAAAGTGGGGTCTGCCTGCCAGGGACTCCTAAATCAAAAAATACCCAAACAGCCCTACTTACCATTTAAATAAAGAGGATCAATAAAGACGTCTCTTGCTTAAAAGTACTAGCCTTTTACAACTGTAAAAGGGCTCCACCATAGTCTATATGAAGCCCTGATTGCACATGAAACGCCCAGTTAAGCTTGGGGTTTGGCCCACACTGTAATCTCTGCTACAGTACAGGCCACGTATTATGGAATTCAGCTTTCAGGATCTCAGACTAATTAGAGAGGCACCCAGTAGCACTACGCGGGTTCTGTCAGCATTTCCACTATAAAACCCCCTTTTCTGGGGTTTATAACTTGGGCAATAAAAGATAGCCCCAGGCTGGAATGTGCCACGCAAAAGGGTTCAGCACAGGAACGAGACTTTTTTTGTTTTAAACTAAATTTCATTAAAAATCAGTTCTTGTAAGAACAGAGTAATAAAAATATGCTGCTTTCATTATTTCTGATGTTGTTCAACTCCTTTGTTTAAAAATAAGGGAAAAGCACTTTCCAGGCTTCAACTAAGTCCAAGGTGGTAGGTTATTTAATGAAAATATCTGAGTTATGGGGGCTTAGGAAAAACTATTGCTTGCCACACACTAGTTCTGTTTCACAATGTTGGATCTAGGATTTAGCCTGTTTCAGATCGATTTGGAACTAGTATACAACACCTTCAATCAAGGGGCATTAATGGTTTTTCATGGCTAGCATGTGTTAACTATCATCCTATTGTGGAATAAAATCCTAAATTAGCGTGGGCTTATTGAAGGTGAAGCTTTGTAAGGATACCAGTATTTTTACACTACCCATCAGTGCTTACAAATGACAAAATGAGGCTTGCACAAACTCTATATACTTAGCACACCCCATATGCAAACATAATTGAGTATTTCTTTAGCATGTTTTGTTTCACCTTTGTTAATTCTACTGTTTTATTTGTAGACCTCTTAAGTTAAAACAGCATGAGTATTTGAATTTAGCCAAAAGACAAAGTAAAAAGATAGGGAAATCAATACGTCTAGGGCAGCAGGGCCTGCTGCTGTTTTAGGCACTTTATATATGCATTTTCTATAAAATCTCATAGCAATCCCATGAAAATAAGGCTCCAGGAGGTTAAATAAGTTTACCTGGAGTCACAAAGTTAAGTGGCAAAGCAGATATTCAAATGCAGTGCATCAGACCTCAAGCTATACTGTTCTCGCTGTAATTTGAGTCCACTCACTTCCCCCTCCCGCCCTCATTTTACTATGGAACTTTTGATGATTTTTTTCTCCCACAATAACTCTCAAATTAACCTGGCTTGTTGTTGGCAAAACTTTCTAATCCTAGAGAAAATAGTGAGAACGGAGTTTAATTTCCAAAGCATTAGATTCCCAGTATGCCTGACTCTCATGGCAACCCTAACGGGATGAAAAGAATCGGAGGCTAGACCAGAAAAAATGCAAAGGGCCCCATCCAAAGGAACGGTCTAGACGGCCTTAAGCAATTGAGAATTAAATGCCGGTTTCTGAACCCTCTTCAGAGAAGATTCATCCACAAAACCACGTGAGCATATTTAGAGAGCAGAAGCTGGGTCTCAGTTTACCGAGGAAGCACATCTTCATTGCACCTGTACTATCTTAACCTCAGGGGCTCTGCCCTAAGAAAAATTCACTTGATCCTTCTGGGCAATCTATTGAACAAACTGTACTTATTTCTCTGGAGACCAATGCACCATGAGAACTCCTCTTGTCCATTCTCCCATATATACTGGGAAGACTGGGCTTAAGTGGGGAAGCCAGGAACCTGGCAGATGACTGGCTCTTGGTCCCACTGAATGCCTCCCTGAGTGAGAAAAGACTGAGTCAGGGTCACGGAACCAAAGAGCCTTCTCCCTTGCTACCCACTTTTCCATTTCAACTTGCACCATTCTTCTGTCCAGCCATAGCCCTCACCATAGGAATCCTATCTGTGCCATCCATACAGGAATGAGACGAGTAAGAGGCACCTCCGTCAGGAACATCATTGCTTCTGTCTATTTAAGTTAAAGCTGTAAGGGAAAACCACATGCTTTTAATGGCCTTTAATTGGTTAAAGAGAACAGTAAGTTCCCTCCCAGAAGCCTGAGAACAGAGCTCCTTTCCTTCCGGATTTGCTCCTTGGTTAACCAAACTAGGGAACAAGAGTTGTAAAATATTTGTTAGGCTGCAAAGCTTAACAAAGAAATGTTAAACAACACTGATATTGACTTCCTTCTCTCTGCTTGCTCCCTGCTGCTAACTGGGAAGGACTGTCCTTGGTTAGCGGCTGTTGGGGAGCGTCCAGATTATGCAGAGTCCAGGAGCAAGTGGCCTCCACTGATCACAGGCTGCAAAGTCCGTTCTACCTAAATATTCCCTGGCGGGGTCAACCTGCACTTCTACCTGTGGTTACTCAGACCCCGAGACACTTTGTACACGAGTGTGCACACGTCTGTTCAGGGAAACCCAAATTACCAAAACTCCGACTCCCAGACAGAAAACAGCTAGGAATTTATCCACGTGAAAAAGGCTCCCTACTTAAAGAGAATCCCAGCAGGATTTCTTTAAATGTGCATTTCATATACTACTGTACAGTCAACAGTTCGGCAAGACTTCTACGATATAAAATAATGAAGTCTAAGACATGTTTTTTAATGACTACAGCTTTTCTGACGCTCCATCTTACATTCTTGAGGAAGAAAAAGTTCGAGAACTGAATTTCTTTAGCATTTTTGACACTTACCCACAGTTTCTGACACAGTGCTTTTTACAGAATGAGAGCTCGAAGGCAGCTGAATGAAAGGGCTTTTGCAGCACGTGGCTCAGTGTCCATCGGGGTCACAAATGAACACTTTTTGCCACCAGTGCCCATGATCAATATATTTTCATTTTTTAACTTTCTTTGCATATTTCTAGAGTTCCTGAGAAAGTGGGCAAGGACCAAGGGCAGAAGTTATGCTTGTCTTTATTTTTCACTGTTCTGTACCTGTTTTGCTGAGAAGTACATAGTAGATACTCATTAAGTATCTGTTAACTAAGTAACTGGATAATTAAAAGTCTGCCTTTAAAGCACAGTTAATATATTTGTATGTTCTCTGGTATTACTTGGAAATTCTTTCCCCTGAAGAAAGCCAGTGAGTCGCAGATTACTGGGGTTCCTCAAAAATGAGTTCATAGGGACAGGATTAATTCCTGCCTGTTCCATAGCTATTAGATCTTACCCAAGTGTTTGTATTTTAGGAAGAGGACCCATGTGTGAGAGCTCTTGGCTTTAGAAAGCTTTGAAAAGCATAATTAGATCAATGCTGAGTACTAATTTACCTTATTTTAAGTGAGAATTTTATCCTAAATTACCAGTATGCTAAATTAACTACCAGCCAAACAACAGTGCTACACAAGCAGGCTCAGGGCAAGTTAAATTCTATGCCTGTTTTTATTCCCACTATTTTGATTTGTTCCCTGTATGAATTTTTCAGTGCTGCCACCCCATACCGGTGACCCCTAAAAAAATTAACTTTCAGTGCTTTCACTCATTTGCTCTCCTTTGCATATCCTTTCCTCAAAACTTTGACACGTCCAAGCAGGAACACAGGCTGAATTATACAAGCTAAAATGGGCCCCGTGCACTCCCTATAGAATGTAAGCTCCTACTTGGAGGAAAGAAATAACTGTCACTAGACTCCCAAAGCCTGTGGTCTGGGATCCAAAAGAAGACATTGACGTTTTCAGATCTTTTGTTCACCCGCAAGTCTCTGGGCCAGTCTATATCAGCCACTTCTCTTCTCTGTCAGTCTCTTGTAAAGGAGTAATTTTTTTAAAAGAAAAATCTGGAACTTCGTTTGAACACAGATAACATGGGGCTACTGAATAGTTTTAGAAAAATAATTTTGGCTGCACCCCCACAGCATGTTGGAAGTTCCGGAGCTGGGGATCGAAACCGCGCTGCAGCAGCCCAGGATCCTTAACCCACTGTGCCATGTGAAATTTTCCTAGAAAATTTATTTCCCAGTTTTTCCCCCCCTCCCTCTCCTCCAATCCTGAAAATTAACATTCCACTTTGCTTGCTGGCTCTGACCTGCGCTCGCTCTCACTCCCTAGCATCAGTGTCGATTACAACCCACTCCCTGCAGTAAAGGCAAACAAGGCTTTCCTGCACCATCCCAGCCACACGTATGCAGTGAAAGTGGGAGAGAGACCATAATACGTATGTACTAGCAACACAAAAGCACATCCTCTCTTTTGCATACATATTTACCTAATTTCTTCTGCAGGTCTTGTGCTTTAGTTGTTCATTCCTCAACCTTGGATAAAGTGAGGAGGAGCTGAGGGGAGAGGGAGGGACAGACAGACCTATCTATAGATGACAGATCTGTAGACAATGTTGTTAGCATGCCAGATCTTATTACAGAACCGTGGGAGGTCGTGTACGCCACCTCCCAATTCCATAGGGACCACCACATTTAAAACAAGATGAAGAAAAAAAAAGTGGTGTGGGGGGAAAAACCCTCCTGGGCAGCCTTCAAAGGCAGAGACAGGTTGTGACTGGATTAACACTTATTGACTATTTAAGCCTGCTTTTTTACTTCAGGACAGAGATACACGAATTTAATTGCAGAGGCTGTTCTGCCAACTGATCACCAGAGTGGCAACCAAAGCTTAACTAATCGGTCCTTCATTAGTGAAAAGTCTCTATTACAAAACAAATTAAGCATGCTCTGATCCTAACCTACAGGTCCAATAGCATTACAGCAAAGTTTAAGCTGTTAGAGCACTGAAAAACTTATTAAGGGGTAGCGCTGAGATAGCACTTTGCTATTGATTTTACAATACCCAGGTATTATGATTTATGGAGTGCTGGTGTCACTCTAACAAGCTGAAGGACACACAATATCATCTCCAGCATCATTAAAATTCAGAAGCCTCTAGAACTAACTCATCAACCACTGTGCATTGTCACAGACGGTGGTGCTGGGCTCCAGTTTCAAAACATCCTCAGCTTTGGGACAGTTGTCATTTTGGCAATCAGTTGTAGGGCAACCTCGTAAAATGCATTCAGTGCCTTCAATTATCAGAACCTGTTTTCAAAATGAGTTGTCATGCATTTTGTTTAATTTTGCCTTTTAACATCCAGAAGTATTTACACATCTACTGCACACCTGCTTAGGAAAGAAACTACCAATGCAGTGTATAATTCAAGCAGGCTCTACAGCATGCCCCCCAAATTATTGCCTTTGTTGTGTAAGATACTCGGATAAAAATCTGGCTGCACTGGGTGTGATAATCAATAGATATTCAATAAGCACCAATTATGTTCAAGTAATAGTAATAAGAGCTAATCATTGAGTATTTACTATGTTCCAGAATTGTCCTAAGTTCTTTCATTTGTTATTAGTACATTTAATCCTCACAGTCCTTTGATGTGGAAACCTTATCTCCTTATTGATAAAAGTGTAGAGACCCAGAAAGTTAAATAACGTTGTTCAGAGAAGTCAAGAATCCAGCTACCAAGTAGAATAAGCCAAATTTCAGTGAAGCAGTATGACATCTGGGTGTTCTCCTGGGCTAATTCCTATATCTAATCGTTTCTATTAGCAAAGTTTCATTCTTTCAACTTCAGCATCTGTAATTCTGTACTTTGAGGCGGTTTCAAGTTCATTCTCATCAGGTGACGACCTGAAACGGATCACTAGTTTTCTCAATCTTCCTTCAGAGTTCTGATGGGATACCCTTTCTCTTCTCTCTGAGCTATATGCTCACAGTGAATATAATATTCCTTCAGAGAACTTTTCTGTCTTTTATCATTTGTGATACTTTCATTTGTTTCTTCTTTGCATAAAATACCTAATTTTTATTTTACATCATTTTCCAACCCCACCTCCATCCCAAACTAAACACTGTTAAATTTTACAAGTACCTGTGGTATCTATAATCAGTGCTGGCTTAAATTGAATTACAAACTTATATCTTGGCTTGATACCCATATTTCTCCATAAGTGTTTACCAAAGAACAGAAATTGGTAAATGCTATGTCCATCATGGACCTCAAGCTAAAGAATCTGGGACTGGTATAGCAAAAGAAAGGCTGTCTCACCTTTTAGGATGCCTCAAAGCAAGGCCCTCAGTGTTATAAATGTTACTGATTCATGTTCAACTTTCTACCCCCAGATCATTTCCTGCTTGATCTGCATAGCGAATCAGTCTCTGGATTTCATCTAAAATTTCCTTTCCCATGTAAGTCACATATATTCCTATTAGGAGTTGTCCCAACTGTTACTGTCTATTTTTACAACTTGAAAGGTTATTAGATTTCAAATTCTGCTTGTCACCTTCTCACCATCTTGATGCCATTCTAGATCTAAGTCCCCAAGAATTTCAGCGGGATTGCAGATCAATAGCTGGCACATAAGGAATGCCATCTGCCTAGCTAATATTATGTTAGAAAAATGTTTTTATCCACCCAGGGTGGTTTCTTCTGCTTCTGAATGTAACCTGTCAGTTCCAAGAAGTCTTGGTGGTTCTGATATTTTCTGATCGTGCTGGTCCTTTAACTCAAGGTGCCTTTCCAGCCACATTCTCACCTATGAACTCACAATTCATTACTAGTAGTTGGGCCCAAGTGGCATCTCTTCTGGGAACCCTCCTGTGGTTCCTCAAGTTAGAATTAATCACTCCATCCTCATTTTTTTGTTAGCAACTTTGAATTAAAAGAATCACTGAAAAGAGGTTGTATATGAAATCGGTTTTGCCAAAAGTGTAATTTTGTTGCATTTATTCAGTTGATCCCGGGGAGCATAAGTCTTCCATAATATTAATCTCTGATCTTAGTCTCAATTTCAGATCTTGCAGTCTTTTCTGAATTTGGGTTCTTTGGTCTTCATTTAGTTATTCCATGGTAGCATTTCTCACTAATAGTAATAGTTTCCTGTGTACTTAGTGGTATTTCCTTTATGCAGCGCTTCTGAACTCCTTTGTCTTGTGGGATATTACCTGTGTCTTCAGTCCTGCTTTGATCCACAAGATCCTTAAGAGCTGGTGGGGACCTCAGCTATAAGTTAATACAACCTATTATAGAAATCTAATAGAAATTATTTTCTAGACAATTTTAAATTAACCTGTGGAAGACTTGGAGACTAACTCCTAATTCATCCAGCTAGTTAAGGCGACACAAATGGATGGCAGTCAGTGTTCTGTTTTCAAACTCGAAAAGGAGCAGATTGGCAATAGCTAAATATGGGAAAGTGAAATAGACCACAGCGGTGCTGTCACATGTTTTATTGAATCAGCCTTTACACAGCTATGTACTTCTTACCAATGGTGTCATTTTCGACAGTCCCCTAAGCTTCCTGATTCCTATTCTTGGAAACTAATATTCTATATCCACCCAGTTTCTTTCTACCCCATCACAACCTTGAACCCCAAATTCAATTCCCCTGCACCAAGGGGGTCTTTATCCTCTGGAAGAATGAGTCCACACATCTCAAGTTTACTTTGTGTACATGTCATTCCACGAATAGACGCCAAGTCTTTGCACATGAAATGACTTCCAACACTGGCCATCACCATCCTAAACTTTATCCACAACTTATCTCAAAGGTCAACTTATTTTTTTTTGACCACAGACAACCCCCTCCCTCAGAATTGTTTAATTGTTTAATCCTCTGTCCTCTCCCACTATCTTACTTTTGCCTCAATGCTAGCTCCTTCCTCGGTCTGTTTTCTATTAGGATTTCTTTTTAACTTCCTAGACTGCGTGCCCTAAAAATATTTTCCTTGAGATACTGAGCAATTTCACAAAACGCAACCTAAATAAATACTCGAATAGATAAATGAATAACGAGGAAGGCATTTTGAATATGTTGCCTTCTACAAAAATAGGTCTAACCCCCCAAACTGCAGAAATATCTTCATTTATTAGTAAAGGGCTTTTGAAAACTATTCTTTCACAGAATGGATGGCACAAAGGAATTCCATAATGCATAGAAAGCATGACATGTTTTAATATATCATGAACCTATTTCTGAACATGGCCTAAATTCTACATTCAATTATGGCAAATTGTCATTGACCATTCTGGATTTCTTACCCTAATTATGATAAAGGGGAGGAAAGACAAATTTAAACACCTACAATCTCACTAAACTATAAATACCTTTATCAAATATTATGAACCAGTTTCAGGGTTGACATTTAGACGGTTGCAACTCATTCCCAAAAGACAAGTGGAGGGGGGATTCACTTTTGTCTGTTTCATCTAAACAAATCTATTTAAATATTTGAAACACCTGAGCTGCCTGGCTATTCTTTCCTCCGTTTGAAGGTCAGGTTGTGTCTGCACTGTTAGGGTAAAGGCATTCTCACACCAGACCTAGACATGTCTTTGCTTCTCCACATTCCTTACAACTTGTGACGTCACCCTTCACTCCTTGAATACATCCAGTATCCGCCCCAGCCTGTATAAATCTATTCTGCCCCTTTGCCTCCGTCTTCAGGTACAGCATACTGTAAATAATCGTAATGGGGCGGTTGCAAATAGTTCTGTGGTACACTGGAGACCCCTATTGGTGAGACTCGGGCAATGACTGCCTAGCTGGATGCCCCAACCAACAGAAACTGAGTCGGCTTCTATTTCTGCTCCTTTGCGTTCCAGCAGAGCCGAGAGCAATGTCATGGGCAATTCTTGCATACGGACTAATCTGTGAGAACAAATAGGTGTGTTTACTGTACTTCGTGCTTCTGGGACGGCATCACTAAGAAGGCAGTACAGTGACAAAACACTGACTTCCTGCAATGTGGGGGCCATTCATTTTCAGGCGACAACGGGGATAAATGCAGCATTGCTGCTACAAGTCCATATTGATCAAAGATGGGAAAGTCTCCACACAGTCCCATTCTCCCTGAGTTCGGTAGCAACTTCTGCACGTCGTATTCTAACTTTAAAATCGGTGTCCCTCTCGAATATGGCTATGATACGACGTTAAAAAGTGGGATTTTTCAGAGCCCTTAAAAGCTTACATTGCCCAATTTAAACAATCCCTAATTCAGAACCTCTGAATGCTAAAGTAAAATTTCTTAAGAGTAATTTACAGAGAAAATGATCTCCCAAACATCTTGACTAATCCTTTAATATGTGTGTTGAAATTATTTTGACAGCTTAAAATATGAAGCCGTTCCTCCTATAACTGTGAAAGGTATTGTGTGATGCCAAATGTACCATAAATCTTCATTCATTTGGGATCGGGCATTGCCTGAGAATGTTAGCTTGTAAATGTTGTCAGGTGTCTTTCCTTTCTTTTACATCCACATTTTAAATTAAAGAATAACAGCAACATGAATGCGACTTCACATATTTGCTTTCAAAAATATTTAAAACTCCTACCCTGTCCACATGGTCCCTAAAGAGAGAAAACCCCATCACTTACCAGGTGAGAAAGTCTTTGTGCTTAGACTTGAAATATCTGTATCCCTTAACTGGCACATTAATATAATACATCTTATTAAAACACTGCCACAGGGAGAAAAACTCCACCCCCCAAAAAAAAATTTACAGACATTCAGTACTTGATTCACCTTTGTTATTGGTTTTGTTAATGTTTTTATACTTGTTTACTTCTCCATGATTTTTCTTTGTAAACTAAACTGCTACTTCTCTTGCCTTTCTCCTCCTCTTCCTCTCCCAAACACACACACAGCCTCCTCTTCAGAGCACAATCCTTCCCTTGCCTTCAGCTGAAGCTCCAAGCATAGGAGAGAGCCTGGGTGTAGGGTATAAAAATCCAGTACCTGTAAGCACCATATCAAATAGAAATTCCTGTTCACACTGTCATCAGTGATCATTTATTTCTTTGCCACATGCATCAACATTTCCCACATACATGTGTGATTTGTGATAAGTTTCTAATCTTATTTGAAATGGTAGAGAATATTTTAACTGACACACACAATTGCTGCTAAATAGCTCCACAGTTTATGGCCAAGCTTAGACTGAGCCCCGCAGGCTGAAGCCGAGGTGGGGTGGCGGGTTCTCCCTTTCAGGAAACACTCACCTCCCTGCAGCCAAATAAAACCAGAGCCGAAGCAGTGCATTCCTGGCCTAGAGGCCTGTGTGTGTAACTGGGGTGGAGATAGGACGTTGCAGTTTTTAAAAAGGGCAGACAACTTCAGGGCCCATGATGTAGACACCAGAAGGGAAACCCTGGTCTCTAATCCCAACTCTGTTGCCTCTGTCACCACCTTCCCTGGATTTTTTTTAAAGATTTTTCTGGAAATTTATGCACTAGTTGAACTATCTGGAATTAGAAACTGATCTTTTTTTTTTTTAAGACGTATAGCTCTTACTGAAGTATGACATAGGATGTTTCATTCGTTTTATGTGTACAACAGTGACTCACCATTTGTATACGCTGGGAAATGATTACAAGAAGTTTAGTTACCATCTAGCACCGTACAATGTTTATAGAATATTATAACTGTATTCTCCATGCTATTACTGTCCTCATGAATTATGACTGGAAGTTTGTACCTCTTGAACAGTGATTTTTAGATACAGATTATGTGAGGTACTGTACTCTGTGGTACCTCCGTGGGTTATTGGTGCAATACCCCACAGAGTGCAATTCTAAAAGGCGCACACTGGGAGCTAGGTAACAATTCCACAAAGAACAGACCTGGAATAACACTTTCCTACCCAATCTCTTTGCTCTTGACACCTGTCTTCTCTCAGGCGTTCTGCTTCAGAAAGAATGCCCTGTACAGGTACTATTTTGTACAAACTTCCGCGATGAAATAGTTATCAAGAACAGAAGGCAAGAGTCAAAGTTCAAAGAAAATATTTCCAGCTCTGCCATATGCTAATTTTATAATCTCATTTTTCCTCATCTATCAAATGGGCATTCTAATCCTACCCTGCCTGTGTCATAAGTGAGAACTGAGGTAGGTGATGTAGGTAAATGTGCTTTAGAAAGCTGGAAGTCCTGTCTCTGTGTGGGCTTATTATTGTGCTTTCTACTGTCAAAAAAAATGCCAATGCTGTTCATTGCTATTAGCAAAATCCAATTCCTTTTGTTTGAGTTTTGCCTATAGAATGCAATAAAGTGGAATTAATATCCATTAGTCAGTAGTCAACATACATCGGAACAGCTGAAACACCAAGTCTTTTTCCTCTAAAAGCAGAGTGCTAAACCACTGTTATTTCAGGAGTCAGGGGGCGGGCAGGTGGGGGAGGCATTGCCGGAGGTGAGGTGGGGGTATGTTGGGGAGATGCAGCTGGATGGGGCCGAAAACCCCTCTTCCTCCTCCCGAAAAAACACCCCCACTAAATCCCACTCGGTCTGATCACGCCTGAGATAAGTCAGAAGGGTCAGCTTGAACGGAGGCCTGTCATTGGTCAGGGTTAAGACAATATTGACAGAAAATGTAATGCAATACATTTTCCTCCGCCACCCATTTCTGAATAATAGCAATTTGCCAACTAGCTAACCACCTCAGCATAAACAGTGGAACGCTCCTGCTGAGTCTCGGAAAGCCTGCTTTCTGCAAGTGCACAATACATGAGGAAAATCGCCATAAAGCTCCGTGCCACCATTCGATGCAAACAGTCCTCAGGTCCTGCTGTGACTTGGCACGCCCCACTGGACAGCTGGAGACTGGAGAAGAGGGGCCGCTGCCAATAACACATTACAAGGGATTTTCGAGCAATTTTCTGGAAACCAGCAGTCCCGTGCTCTATTATTTCATGGGCAGATATTGCTATGAGTTACACATAGATATATCACGTTGCATGGTACTGTCTATTTATACCTTATATGATATACAATAAAACACTCCAGCACTTTCCAATCCCATTTGTGAGCTCGAGCAAGGAAAAATAAGGAGACAATTTGCTACAGCCTTATGTTATGCCTAATATAATTTTGGAAATCAGCTATTGCCCCAAACATTTTATTACATGCATCAAAAAGATTTAACTTGCTAAGGGTCACATAAGTGTACTCAGAATATGCCTCAAAGACGAGAGACGCTACAGCTAGATAGTTTATTGTACATCTCATTCCTTCTCCCACCCCCCAAGATCGCTTGCAATGAAGTGCTACCAGAGAGCATTAAAAGAAAGATTGCTCATTTTATGTAGCTTGAATATATAAAGTGGTAGTTATCTAAATTCCGGTGGCAAGAATGTTTAGAAGACAATGCTGAGAGATAAACAAAAGTGCGTTAAATCAGGAAGACAGGCTCTGTAGCAATTAGTTTAATGTAATACCATTTTTAATGTAAAGAGGCTACATTTTCTAATTTTCACTAAAAGCCCTAGGTGCTGAATGGGTTATAATAAATGCATGCAATAAAAAACAGGTACACTCATCTTATAAAGCAGCCTATTAACCAGACTGCTAGTGCTGCAAAATCCGGTACACAGTAAACAATACTTTTTCTGTTCGAATAATGATGCATAGTTTACTCTTTTATACCAGGCAGCACTTGGGGACCACATCCATTTACCAAAATAATACCAAATTAGTACTGTAAATATTGAAATCAGACCTTTCAGGCTAGCCAGTGGCCTAATTTTCTCTTCAATCTGCTCTTAATCTCAATTCATCAATAACACTACCTTATTATCAGACTTTGACAGCAAGCTAAGGCTTTTGATAAATTATACATCTCAAGCCAGATTTAAAATTTGAAGCTCAAGTGCTAATTATCTGTACAGGCCTAGTTAATAACGAGATTTCTTGTTAAGTATCTGATCACAGCATGGGCATCATTTGTCAAGATCCTCAAGTCTACCTTAGAGACCAGCTCTTCGAATCCTCCCTTGCCTACCATATGTAAAATTGGGATCTTTGTTTCTATAATAACCTTTTATTAGGAAGCTGACATAATGATTAAGTTCGCTGTAGACACACACAATGAATTAGACAATTACCCTTGCTGCTTTAAACCACTCAGACTCCTAGCAAGACAAAATAATTAATATTGAATTTTAATTTGATGTGTTCCACATTTAAACCCCAATTTGCAAAGTACACCTGGAAAGCTGCCGCTGTTTCCTTGCAGTTTGTGCTGATGAAATAAAGGCCCCTGCAGTTTGAATGTAAAAGCACAGAAGGCACGATGCACCACCATCACTTCTCAGTGGAGCACAGAATTTTCTAGCATTAATGGGAAAGGTAATTACCTAGGTCTAACTTTATAGCCTTTTCTCTAATGAAACTATAATCTCCCAGGCCTATCCACTTTAAGCATTTGCATGATTTTAATGATTTCGGTGCCATAACTGTTGGTATACCCAGTCATTTTGAAATGAAACATCTAAAACACAAAGACGTTAATTCTATTTCCAGGCTATTCTTATTGGCACGAAGTAAGGCTGAGTCAGAAGCGCCATTATGAAAGCAACTGAGGGCAGCATTTCATGCATAGTTCCCCCCCCCCCACCGCTAAAGACGAGCCCCAAGTGTAGAAATCCATTTCTTATTCATCTTGCCCTCAGACTTCACCCTGTACTACGTGGTAATTGGGCATATAAAGCTCAGGTCCTTCTGACGTCACCCCCAGAGCTAATATTTCCCAGAAAAGGGGTTAGAATGGATTGTAACATAAGATCATGAAACAGCTTTGCTCTAATCAAATTTCCTTTTAAGATAATGATTAACCTTCTGGTTGGGGGCGTTCCAGCCTCTTGGGAGAGGCTGCTATTCATGCAATTTTTCTTTCGTGGAAATGTTGGTGTCTGGGAGAGTAGAGGTGACTTTCTCTATGGCATCTCCCAGTGCCCAGACTCAGGTACCAGACCAAACTGAGTTATGTTTTATGCCTTATTAAGGGAACTCATGTTATTACAGGAAAGGAATAAAGATTCACAATCCATTTATTATGAATTCTAAAAGCCCTTATTCATCCAGGTCAGGCAGCTTCCATCCTCCAGAGTGGGATGGCCAAGTCCAGAAATAATGGCTTCTCTTCTCTCCTTGGGTTTCCCTCTTACCTGCCTCCCTCCCCATGGACAGCTGCCACCACATCCCTCCCTACGCTGAGTGGAGCCAGAGAGGGATCTAATACTGCTGATGTGGAGGGGTGCCTCGGAGAAGTTTTTAAAGTCAGAGCAGCCGTTTGGTGTGCCAGGTCTACCAGGGACAGGAAAAGGTGGCTCAACAAGGCGCACTGTATCCAAAAGTCCTCAGATTTTGTTCCACCATTAGTACCAAATAGAACGCTTTTTTTTTTTTCCTGAGCACATCCCTCCCACCAGATCCCTGCTTGCAATACCCAGATGACTACGAAGTCATGAGAAATGGTTCCCGAGCTTAAGTTAGACCCTTTAAGACAGAGGTGAAGAGCTTTATTGAGAGCTTACTATATTAACGAAATAGTCACTTACACACATCTCCAAATGTCCAGAGCTATTTCCCTAAACTATAAATAAGGTCTACATAAGAATGAAAGGATAATCACTTTGAGAGCCTCTTTTTGGGATATTTAGCTCAGAAATACCCAGGTTCTCAAATCTGTTGATAAAACTAGCAACACCCGACGTCGTCTTAAATGTTTCTTCCCATTAAGTTATTAAGCCAAAGTATAACTCTCTCTAGATCATCTCTTATTTTAAAATCAGGTATGAATCTGGACTCTGCAATTTGCAAACTCTGCAGCCTTGGGCAAGTTAGCTAACTTCCCTGAGTTTGTTTTATCAGGAGTAAAAGTTAGAATAAAAAAGGTCTATTTCCTAGAATTGTTAAGGAGATTTAGATAATCATGCTCTCAGAGGACAGTTGACACTAGTTAATGCTTAATAAATATTGGCTGCTATTAATAGTGTTAATTGTTTTTTAGAAAGATGCCGTAGGCTGTTATTTAGTAACTCTTAAATGCCTTGTTTGTTTTGGGGGTGGAGTCTGGCTGCCACACAATGAGGATCATGAGAACCTCATTTCTAGGAATAACAAAGATCGATCAAAAATACTTCGTTTCTTCAGGCAGAATTTGCAAATAGCCACAAGTCCAAGTAAATATATATAATAGATATTAAAAGAATGTGATTAAAAGACTAAGAGGAAATCCATTACTTTCGTGGTTTTAAAAGTTTACTACCTTAACTATTAAGTGTTAGCTCAGAATGCTAACTAAATGCACATTGTTATGCAGCATATCTCCAGAAATTTATCTTGCAAAACTGAAACTCTATACCCATCAAACAACCCCCCTCCAACCCCTGGCATCCACCATTCTACTTTCTCAGTTTGACTGATTTAAATACCCTGTATAAGTAGGATTACACAATACTTGTTCTTTTATGACTGGTTTATTTCACTTAGCATAATGTCCTCTGTTCATCCAGATTGTAGCATGTGACACAATTTCCTTTTTTAAGGCTAAATAACCCATTTTATGTATATAACACATTTTCTTTATCCATTCGTCGGTCAGTGGACATTTAGGTTGCTTCCACATCTTGGCTAATTATGAATAATGCTGCAATGAAAATGAGTGTGCAAATGTCTCTTGCGAATCCTATTTTCAATTCTTTTGGATATACACCCAGTAGGATTGCCAGATCCTACAGTAATTCTATTTTTAATTTTTTGAGGAACCTCCATACTTCTCTATACCAATTTACATTTCTGCCAACAGTGCACAAAAGTGCCAATTTCTCCACATTCTTAAACATTAGTTGTTTTCTGTTTTTTTAATAGTAGTGACCCTAATGGGTATGAGGTGATATTTTATAGTAGTTTTGATTTGTATTTCCCTGATTAGAAACGTTAAGCATCTTTGCATATATTTGCTGATCATTTGTATATCCTCTTTGGAGAAATGTCTATTCAAGTTATTTGGTCACTTTTAATTAGATTATTTGGGAGGTTTGAGTTGTAGCAGTTCTTCATATATCAAGATATTAACCCCCTATCAAATACATGATTTGCAAATATTCTCTCCCATTTTAATTTTTGCTTTTTCACTGTTTCCTTTGGTAAATGGAAGTTCTTAAGTTTGTAGTCCCATTTGTCTATTTTTGCTTTTGTTGCCTATGCTTTTGATATCCTATCCAAGAAATTATAGGCAAGACCAATGTCATGAAACTTATGTTTTCTTCTAGGAGTTTTATAATAGTTCTAGATCTTATATCTATGTCTTTATTTTGAATTTTCCTCTATGTATAAGTTAAGGGCTCAACTTCATTCTTTCGCATGTTTTTCCAGCACTATTTGTTGAAGAGACCATCCATTCTCCATTGTGTAGACCTGACACACAATTACTTGAAGATCGTTTGGCCATTTATATGAAGGGTTTTTTTCTGGGATCCCTATTCCATTCCATTAGTCCATGTGTGTCTTTATGCCAGTGCCATAATGTTTTGATTACTACAGCTTTGTAATATGTTTTGAAATCAGGAAGTGTAAGGCTCTCAACTTAAGATTATCTTTGGGAAATTTTGATGTTTGATTAGTGGAATTACAAGGGATATATCTAAATTTTGCAGGTTGTATGTAATAGGCAAGCATTACAAGTAGATATAAGTAGGTGTAATTGGGGAGGGGGTGAAATATTCTTCATACCTGTATAATCTGGACTCCAAGTCTATTTCTGCTAATGGTGGAAAACTAAAAACTAATTTTAGATATAGTGGGTGTGATACAATGATTTTCCAACAAAAATTGTGTTAATCATCCCAGTTTCTGGTCAGTGCTTAACACCATCTCCAGTCAGTCTCTCCTCAGCACTGCTGCTATGAGAACGTGATGGCTGTGACAGCGGTAATAGAGCAGGGATACCTGCTGTGGTCACTGAATGGTCACTGAGTCTACCACTGGGCTGGTCCCTGGTGAATAATGCCTGATACTTGCTATGGCTGGTAATTGACTAGTCCGCTTGAATCTTCTGGCTTCCAGCCCCACTTTTGTAGTGGGTAATAGCCCATAGATATAGCAAATTTTCCTACCTAACTCTAGTAAAGGTCCATATGCATATTTTTCAGTGTTATACTTTGGCTTTGTCAGGCAGCCTCAGGGACAGTCATATCAACACAGCCTGCTAACTTTCAGCCTCAATGCATGATGGGTTCACTATACAAAAAAGTCAGGTACTGTCCAAAAACAGAAGGGAGGCCAATTTTGATGCCCTGCTATCTCTCCACTACTCTCCCTTGACCCAGTTGGTAACAGCTGGCATCTGCAAGAGCTGATTCTCGAGAACAAATCCCTTTGGGGAAGAAAACAGATTTACCCCACCACCACTGCCTGTTGCAGATATTCTCAATGTGAAGAGGAATCTAATGGATGAGGTTATGGGGTGGGGAGGGTCAGAAGAAAAGTAGGACATAATGTATCAAGTTATGAGCTGTAAGTTAAGAATTCCTTTATCATCCTGACCTAAGATGCCAGTGGACCTCTCTTCTGAGGAAAATGTAAGAGGAAGGTTATTAGGATGAGCTGCAGCCCCACTCTTGCAGCTGGTCTTGGGCACAACTGATCCTCATCATTTCCTTCCTTCACTACTTATCACTATCGATTCACCTCACCCTCAGCTACTGCCTCTCCTAGTCTCAGTGGCTTACCTGGTGATGTGACCTTGATTCTCATCCCCGAGGCATCTGAACACAATTGTCACTATCCCCTTCTCAGACTGCATTTGTCTAACTACTATCAAAACTGATTAAGGGAATGCCAAGAGGCACTTAAATGGCTCACCTGGAGGCCAATATATTACTACTCCTGCCCCATGTAACTGCAACCTACTACTACCTAATGGTTAGGGTCAATGACCCCTGCTAGAATAGTAACTCTTCTTATTCCTAGACCCAAAGGGCCTAGGCAGAAGCCTGGTAGTTCAATGCGATTCTTCCTAGATCCCCTGGTGCAAGTGTTCTCCTTTGGACACCAGATAATCTCTGAGCGTGCAGAGCCCAGATTCATGGAGATGCAAAATTTCCCCAAGTGGGTCATTAAAAATTACAGTAAGTGGGATCTTCTGCCATCTTGCAGTTCTAAGACCAAGGTATTCTTCCCATTGAGGGCACAGCCACATATAAAAGTCTTTGATTCTAGATGTACAGTGCGTCCTGGAGGATGGCACCCACCTTTTAAAGTAGTACATCCAAGCTGGCACTTCAACTGTGTCTTCAGCAGTCCCTCCCCTAATGCTCCATTGCTTTGGGGTGGTGCAGTGTATAACACGACCAACAAATCCCATGGTCATGGGCCCTCTCCCACAACTCCTTTCCTATAAAGTGGGTGGCCTTGTCTGAAGTCACAGTATAAAGGATACTATACCAGTGAATCAAACCCTTTATTAGTCCTTAAGTATTGGTAATAAAGGAGGCCCTATAGACAGGAAAAACAAACCCATTCCCCGAATGTGTCTACTCTCGTCTAAATGAGTCACTATTGCTTTCAGTGTGGAAGGGATTCAATGTAGTCAACTTTCCACAAAATGGTTCATTGGTCTCCAAGTGGTGCCTTATGGAAACTCAACCAAGAATGCCATACCTGGGTGGTACTAAGTCTTATCTTTTCTAGTGATATGTTCAGGGACCAAGAAAATGACCACAAGATGAGTCTGCAGGAAGAATTTACCTACTGTGAACCAGACCTAACTTACCCACTGTGGCAAAGACTCCATTAATTTATTACCTGGCTTCAGCATACTCCAACAAGAGGCCCACGAGGATGCATGGGTCTCTGAGTGTAAATGCCAAGTAGGATCCTGTGTCTAATAACTCTTGAAATGTTTGGGTCCTCAGTACTCAGTTACCCAGGTAGATGGTGGTAGGTCCCTTTAAGGAAGGACTAGGAAGGCCATTATTAGGTGCTACAGGCTCCTCCCCGTAGGGAAATGAACCATTCCTTCAGCCAATAGGTTCCAGACCCCAAAAGTTTCTCGGGTCTTAAAAATGGGACAGGGATTGTGCCTTTTTGTTAGGAAAACTTCCATCAGCCTTCTGACCATCTTTACTTGCTTGAATAGTGTTCCTCCCAAAACTCATGCCCACCTGGGACCTCAGAAAGTGACCTTATTTGGAAATAGCATCTTTATAGAGGTAATCAAGTTAAGAGATTGTATCAGGTGGGCCCTAATCCAGTGTCTTTATAAGAAGAGGGAAATTTGGACTCACACAGGGCAATGCCATGTGAAGATGGAGACATACCAGGGGACTATTGTGTGACATCAAAGGTAAATATTGGAGGGGTGAACTAACAAACAAGGAACACCAGGAATTCCTGGCCATCACTGGAAGCTAGAAGAAAGGCGTGGGACAGATACTCCCTCAGAGTCTGAAGGGACTTTGAGAAAATAAATGCATTTTAGTTAAGCCACCAGCTTGTGGTAATTTGTTACAGTGCCCTTAAGAAATTAATAAACCATCCATCCTTGATTTCTTTTTCTGGTACAGATTGAGTGGTACCCTTGTCACGTCTCACCTATTTTGGCCCTAGGACTGCTATCTTCAGTTAATCATCCACAACTCTGCAGATCAGGAACACCTCTCTGCACTCATTACTCATTGCAATGATTGTGTCCACCTCGCTGCTGGAGGTTAATCCACTGCCCTCTGGTCTCTTGTTTCATGGTTAGGACTTTGCAGCTAAGTGCCTGGTTCTGTGGCAGCATCTCCTACTGTGAGCCCTGGCCTATAGAGGAAAGCCATCACCAGACTTCTTGGTGATGCAGGTCTCTCCCACCAGTGGATCCTGGATGGTATACAGTCCTCAAAAGTATGTTGTCCAGGAAGTGGGTGGCTGAGCTGGAACAGTTCATGGAGGGGGATGGAGATGACAACATGCAAAAATTGCAACATTGGAGGCTCCTTTGTAGAGCAGAGGAAACAAATCCAATTAGCATCCATGAGGATGTGGGTTTGATCCCTGGCCTCGCTCAGTGGGTTGAAGGATCCAGTGTTGCCATGAGCGGTGGTGTAGGTTGCAGGCGCAGCTCAGATCCCAAGTTGCTGTAGCATAAGCCAGCAGCTGTAGCTCCAATTGAACCCCTAGCCTGGGAGCTTCCATATTCCGTGGGTTCAACCCTTTTAAAAAAGGGCAGGGGGGAAAAAACTGCACTATTTAATATGGTAGGCTGGAAAATTGTCCCCAAAAAGTGCCTACATCCTGATCCCTGGAATCTGTGAATGTCACCTTGCAGGGCCAAAAAAAAAGAGCATGGAGTCCTTAAAGATATGGTTGGTTAAGGATCTTTAACATTGAAGAGATTATCCTGGGCTGTATGAGTGGGCCCTAAATGCTATCACATGTGTCTTTATAAGAGGGAGGCAGAGGGATTTTAACATTCATAAGAGGAGGAGGCAATATGACCACAAAGGCAGAGACCGGAATGATGTAGCCACAAGCCAAGAAGGGCTGGTGGCCACCAGAGCTGAAAAAGGACAGAAACAGATTCTCTTCTAAAGCCTCCAGAGAAATAATGGCCCTGCCAACACCTTGATTTCAGCCCAGTGACACTGGTTTCAGACTTCTGGCCTCCAGAACTGTGGAAGAATAAATTTTTTTTAAGCCACCAAGCATGTGGTAATACATTATAACAGCCACTTAACAATACAGCTAGGTTGAGTGTATTATATGGATTTTTTTTTTTTTTTTTAAAGTAGCTTCACAGCAAGTTGGGCCAAGAGTCTTTGAAGATTGTGTATAAGCGGAGAGCTCAGTCACTTTCACTCCCGGAGAGGAAGTGCTATTTCAGTATGAACCTCAAAAGGGGAGGAGCTTTTACAAGAACATGGACAGGTAAAAAGACAAAAGACAAAAAATATATATATATTTAACCAATAACTTATGATACAGAATATACTGTAAAGCCACATGTAACTACAACCAGTATACATCTTCCTCTATTGCAAATGAGCAAATCCAGGTTCTATAGAATTTGAAGTTTGTACAAGTTGAGGGACCTTCAAGAAAAAAAACAATTACACAAAATTAAATATGGACATGGATTTTTATTTGGTGAATTAGACCACAAAGTTAAATTTTTAAAAGCTAACATCACAAACATAAAATCCAGAAAAGTACGTATTTATAATTTGATACACCTCTTTTATTTTTGGCTGCATATTCTGAAATATGACATTCATCTTAAGGCATACACAAAGTAACATGCATTTTTAGATTGCCACTATCTTATATTGAGAATAATAGTGTAAATCAAATTACTCTAATAATACACATTGACTTGAACATGGTGGAGTCTTGGGCCTCTTGTTTTTTGGCTATTTGTTGAATCAGTGACAATTTTGTGTGCCTTTTTCATCTGGAACTACCAGACTTTAGTAGAGCAATCTACACCAGAATTTTAGGCACCAGTATTTAAAGGTAATGCAACCTCACCCAGGGATGAATTCCCTGGAGATGGTACTGCTACAGATTCTGCCCTGCCCTCAGGAATTCTGATAAATTTGAATTCTCATCAAAAGAGAAATTGTATGGTGCATACTAGGCGGGTATAATTATATCCTTCATTATCAGGAATATTTCTGACAGGGAGAATTTCTGTTTTAACTAGGTTTAAATGAAAGTGAAAACCTCCCTTCACATATTTTCACCTCTGGCTTTTTAAGGCACTTCCGATCATGCTCTTTATCATCACCCACCTAGTATGTGTAGGCGCTGCAGTATGTTCATATCATGATCCAACCTCCGACCCTGCACATTCATTGCAAAGTTGGATGTGAGAGCCCAGTGGGCAGAAATACTCCTAGAAGTCATTCTATCACCAAAATAACTATACAAAGAAGTGACTTCAAACGACATGAGTTTTCCCTCTAAACCCTAAATAAATGCATCCCCAGTTCAACTTAACCTTTTCCAGAACCCCAATTCCCTAGAGCCATCTCAGCACCACCCATTTTAAAGACAAGTGCAATGGGAAGAAATTCAGGAAACACTGCGTTATTTACGCAAATTTTTCAAAAGCAGAACCATGTGACCACATTGCTAATTTTCACTTGGCATCACGGTAAATTTGGTTGCAGGGCTCCACATATGCTGCTTTATAGCCACCTTCTTGCCAATGAAAGGTCATTTGCAGAAACCTAGTCATTCAGATCTGAGGTATGACCCACTGTAACAGCCCCTGAATGTTTATAGTTAAGTCACTCCCACCCAGAAAAACTTCACAGGACATCCACCTTCATTTGCTGTCCTGAGATTTGATGGTGTTGAATATTACGGATGTTAAGTAAACAGGTCCTTAAATGGAGCTCAGAAATGTTGGCAATTGTCAAGCCCTTTTCATTGGAAACATAATCTGATGTGCATTGTCCCTCCAAGCTCATTTTGCATCTTTATTCGAAGTCAGTAAACCATGAAGACAGAAAATGGATCCTGAGCTGAGTGAGCATCAGCTTTTTCTTTGCACGAGGTCCTCAAAAGCAGTCAATGCTTGTCAACAGAAATGAAATGCATTATACAAGAATGCAGCATGTGCAGGACAGACTTTGCAGATGGAGTGCACACAATTGGTAGGAAAAGACCCGAAAGGTTTCAAAAATCATCCAACTTTCATCAATTTTGTTTCATCCACTATCAAATAAGAAGTTGACAGGTCCTTATGAAATGGTTCTCCACTGCAGGGAGAGCGGAGGAGCCCCGAACTGCTGCTTCATGCGTGCACAGGAGCATTTTGGGGTGAGTTAAAATAGTATTCACATCATGTGAGACTAAAAGATTTTCAGTGTTTAAGTCCATGTCCTCTGCTTCAGAGTAAACAAAAATGCTCTGGGTTCTAAGTGGGGAAAATGGCAGGAGAGCTTGGTAGAGGAACTCATCACTTTCCTGACAGCAACCTTAGCAGCCTCCATGCTCACCATCCTTATCCTGGAGGTGAGGAAGCGGAGGCAGTCACCATTATCCTCATTTCTTTCTTGTCTTTTAGGGCCACACTGGCAGCATATGGAGGTTCCCAGGCTAGGGGTCTAATCGGAGCTGTAGCTGCTGGCCTATGCCACAGCCACAGCAACCTCCACCACAGCTCACAGCAGTACCAGATCCTTCACCCACTGAGCGAGGCCAGGGATCAAACCCACAACCTCATGGTTCCTACTCGTATTCATTAACCACTGCGCCACGATGGGAACTCCCCCATTTCTAATTTCGGTTTGTCCAGACCCTTGCACCAGCCAGAGTCTGAGGTGGGGGAGTGCCCAGGGTGTGAACACCCCCAAGGCCTCCTGCCTGGTTGGAGTCCTGCTCAGCTGCTTTCAGATATAACCCCGTAAACTAGCAGGCTCTTCTTCCCACTCTACAGGTAAGAGACCCACTCAGCCTAGTAGCATTTGGTGCAGTAATTAATCTCCCAGAGGCTAAAAGACATGGCAGTAAATCTGTGTTCTGGTTATAGAGCTACAATCATGGGAAAAGTTGTGTCCTTATCCTAACACTTACTCTAAAAGCCATCCTGATACATCAAAACACTTAATTTTGATCTTTTACTAACTAAAGGGGAAAATGGAGACAACAGAGATATGGTTAAAAAAGGGAAAAAGTCCCAATTCCACTACATTATCCAAATTTTCCATATCCCATGAGGACATTGGAAGGATTACCCCTATTCAGGGTGAGAGCCACTAAAAAGATATTATAAGGTGTTCAACTCTAAAGGTAAATATGTTTTGAGGCTTTCAGGAAAGGTATATTAATATATATTCGTCATCAGAGGTAGCCTTATATGTATGAGGAATGGTGGCCACATGTGACATGTAATTTCAGCAAATGGAATCAGTATTCACTTGGGGTACTCTTATATTCTGACTCCTCCTAAAACTTCACATGGAAGTTGACATTCTTACCAATTTACACATACGGAAAGTAAGAACCAGAGAATGGAAGCACCTTGCCCAAGGTCACAAAGCTGGTAAGTTCCTAAGCTGAAATTCAAACTCACATCCATATGTCCACAACACTTGTCTACTCCGTGTTACTTTCCTGAAGCTCCCAGAAGCCTCCAGCAGCCCCCTCAGCCTGACATACCAGCCCTCACCTGCTGGGTCCAATTCTTGAACTTCTTATCTAGAAATAAAGCCCTTTAACCTACAAGTAGAGCTAGGATTTTTCAAGCTTAAAAATCCTGGGAGACTATCTCTGTGTGTTAATTTACATGAAAGTACAAATGTCTACATTTACAACCTTCCTGTGGGGGGAAGTTTGGGTAGGAGTGAGAATCCTGCAGTGTGGATTGTTCACGTCTACCCAGCCCTCCCCAGGAGCCTTCCCACCCCAGTAATGACACAGCCTAGGCTGGCTCATCAATATCCCATTCCCCTGCCACAGCAATTGGTCTGTAAGCTAGAGCAATGTCACACAGACTTTAAAGCCACCCTGAACATGGCAACCTGGGTCCCTTAACAACTGCATGAAGCAGACCCACTCACCAACCATCCCCTTGCTCCTTCCCCGCCCCTGCAAGCCACCCCAGTATCCTAGAAGGCCCAGCCCAGACTTGTGTGTGAGCAAGAACAAACTTATTTTGGTCTAGCCATTGCATTTTGGAGTCTATTTGGTACAGAAGCTTAGCCTATGCTCAGTAATAACAACCATCAATAGATGTCAGTTTCATCCCTCCACTCACAGATTCTCCATTTAGAACCCTTCAAGGTTTCTAGCAATTTTAAACAGCTTCTCCAAAAGTATTAGGAATCTAAAGCTACAGTAGATATGTAAAGATGGCCACTTTATATTAATATATTTTATTATGTTAATGATAAAAGATCTTCCTTCCTCCAAATTCCTGACTATTAGGGTAAAGTTAGATCTACTAAAGAGAAATCTTACTTAGGAAAAACTATGTATTTTTCATTTGATAGCAACCCAACACCTAGGACCAGACAGAACACATTTCCCTTTCTGCTATATAAGCCCATATAATCCCATAGAGAGTGTATCTCCTTCCATTTGTAGCTCTTTTCACACACTTTTTTTAGCTGAAAAACCTGAGAGTTCGGATTCCTGGTTTTAAAATGACTTTGAAAACTCTTAATTTGACTTGTGTTCAATAAATGTGGCCATGTCTCACATTAACTGTATACATTCCTAGGGTAAATGACCCAGGTTAAGTGAACCCAGTTATAGCAACTAGCACCTAGCAGCATAAACTCTAAAAGATACCCTTGTACATGTCAGTAGCTTAAAACTCGGAATGTACTTTATCTCCAGGTTGACCTCAAAATCCCATTTAACCCATGATGCAATGATTCTCCAAATGTGGTTCCTGAACAGGAAGCATCAGCATCACCTGGGACTTGCTGGAGATGCAGATTCTCAGTCCCCATCTATTAAATCAGGAACTCTGGAGTGTGGCCTAAGCTGAAATGCTAATGCATTATCATGATGTACCAAACCGCCAAACCTTTGCCATCAAAAGTACATTATAACAAGCACATCCCAGCACCCAGTTCTTGTTTCTAATGCCAGGTTTTGTAACAAAAGGGGGCTTCTTGTAGAATGGCTGGTACTAGGACTGGGACAGGAAATATACAAAATGAGCCTGGAGCATCTTAAAATGTCAAAGTAAGGAAGTACTGCTGGGGCGGGGGGTGGAATCCACAATGATGGAGCTTATGTCAAAGGGACAGAGTAGCCAACTGAAAGAACTTCCAATGGCCAAATCTGGAACAATTTGAGCTAGAAAATTTAAATACTGGATTAAAACCTAAAGTATAGGAGTACCCATCATGGCACAGTAGAAACAAATCCGACTAGGAATCATGAGGTTGCGGGTTCAATCCCTGCCCTTGCTCAGTGGGTTAAGGATCCGGCATTGCTGTGAGCTGTGGTGTAGGTCACAGACCTGGCTCAGATATTGTGTGGCTGTGGCATAGGCCAGGGGCTACAGCTCTGATTAGACCCCTAGCCTGGGAACCTCCATATACTGCAGGTGTGGCCCTAAAAGGGGAAAAAAAAAAAGTATAAAATATTCACAAATCCATACTGGTATAAATGAATGAATAAATGGAGACAAAAGACAAATCTCCTGTGTTACAAATAATTTATATAGATTCTCAGCCCTCAAAGAGGTGAAGCATAACGGTTCATCCCCTAGGTATGGGATAGACATAGTGACCTCATTTCAAAGAGGACAGTATGGCAAGGGAGGGGGCAAAAGTAACTTTACAAGGGGAGAAACCTGACAAACACCACATCAGTCAACCTCAATAGTAATAAGCCATATTGACGGTATGTACCATTGATATGATGTGATGAAAATGACATCTCACCTCCATAATCTCCCTCCCCAAAACCCATAACCTCAGTCTAACCATGAGAAAAACCTCAGACAAATCCCAGTTGTGGGCCAGTCTACAAAATAACTGACCAGTACTCCTTATAAGTGTCAAGGTCATCAAAACCAAGGCAAATCTAAGAAACTGTCACAGCCAAGAGAAGCCTGAGGAGGCTTGATAATTAAACATAATGTGGTGTCCTGGATGGGATCCTGGAACAGAAAAAAGGGTTAGGGGGAAAAAATTAAAGCTGAATAAATTATAGATTTTAATGAACCAGTATGAAAGCATTACTAGTAATTATAACAAGTGTATCATGAATATAAGATGCTAATAATGGGAAACTTAAGTCTGAGATATGTAGGAACTCCACAATTTTTTGTAAAACTGCTCTGAAAATTTTTATTTAAAAAAATTTTAAGTAGGAGTTTCTGTTGTGGCTCAATGGTTAACGAATCCGACTAGGAACCATGAGGTTGCGGATACGATCCCTGGCCTGGCTCAGTGGGTTAAGTATCTGGCGTTGCCGTGAGCTATGGTGTAGGTCACAGACACAGCTCGGATCCCAAGTTGCTGTGGCTCTGGCGCAGGCCAGCAGCTATAGCTCCAGTTAGACCCCTGGCCTGGGAACCTCCATATGCCACAGGAGCGGCCCTAGAAAAGGCAAAAAGACAAAAAAAAATTACATTATCTTTTGTTCATGTTTAAAGAGAAGCATGCATTTCTTAAGGGGAAAAATCAGGATAGATATGCGATCTGAAATTATTTCTGGGCTTTGGCAATTGTGTGTTGGCTGGAGTATAGACTCAGCTGCTTTAACATAAACCCATGGTTATAGTGCCTTATGTGAGAGAGACATTTAATTCATCACGTAACAGTTCAGGATTAGCTGTCCAGTGTGGATATGGTGTCTCCATAGTGACAGGGCCACAGGCTCCTTCAGTATTATTGCCCCACCATCTCAAGGGCCACATAGTCCACAGTGTTTCACCCACATAGTTGAGGATAGGTCATCACTATCGGCACCGCATCCCAGCCAGTGGGACCTGCCTGCCTCCCTTACGGTATGACCTCAAAGTTGGACACATCACTTTTGCTCACCTCCATTTACCAGAACTTATTCACGTGACCACATCTGGCCACAGAGGAGACTAGGAAATAGTCTTTATTCTGGGAAACCATGGACCCAGCTAAAAATCAGGACCCCTGTTGCTATAGAAGGACTAATGAGGGGCCAGTTATCGGTCTCTGACACACTGATTCCTTCATACATGAAATTTCACCTCCACTCTTGTTGACTGTCTTAAACAAAACATGACCAAGCAGGATTGGGTCATTTCTGAAGAGGATCATAAGCGCTCACAGTTTGCAAGAATAAGATAAAACACATTCTCAACTCTAAAACTTTCCCTGTCATTTTATCTGGGGTTCTTGTTTCCCGTAGTACCATGATCTTTCCAAAACTCCTTATTTCATTCTCTTTTTTTCCTGTCATGGTTTCCATACATAGTGTGCTAGGGATCATGTGAAAGGGACTGAGCTTTCTCACAGATCAAGGGCCCTGCCTGGAAGTGACCTCCTTGCTCCCTAAGGGAGTCCAGACTCAAATTCCAGGGTCATATCTCCTCACCCAGAGAGCCCTCTTCTGGGCTAAAACTTTAGCCCAAGACTGAGACGGGAGACAGTGTAGCCCTCCCTCTGGCCTGCTTTGACCTGACTCACGTGATGGGTCATGAATGATTTTGACCCTGGTCCAAATCCCCATCCCATCAGTTTCTCTCCCCAGGACCCCAGGGTGGGGTGTATGGAGTCAAGACTAGGAAATTGCTGATCCCAAAGTGAGGGTCACTCTGGATGGAGGAGAGGAGTCACCCTTCTCCTCCCACGTTCTTCAATCAGAACTTCAATGATAATTTCACTAATTCACTTTTAATTTTCCTCAATGATTTTTTGACACATGATATACCAAATCAGTATCCAGATGAAAGGGAAAGTCCTTACCTGTATTCTCAAGACCTTATTTTGGTCCCCAGCCTCAAGAAGTTCACACCAATGGTGGAGAGTGAATGTGCTGGGGGTCAAGGATACCAAAGAACATCCATTGCAACACTGTATGATAATCAAGATTGCAAACAACCTCAATGTGGAAAATAACTATTTAAAAAGTAAACGTATGGAACAACAAAAGACCCAGAATCACCAAAGCAATCCTGAGAAACAAAAACCAGGCAGGAGGCATAACTCTCCCAGACTTCAAAAAAATATTACAAAGCCACAGTCATCAAAACAGCATGGTACTAGTATCAAAGCAGACAGACACACCAATGGAACAGAACAGAGAACCCAGAAATAAACCCTGACACCTATGGTCAATTAATCTTTGACAAGGGAGGCAAGAACATCAAATGGGAAAAAGAAAGTCTATTCATCAAGCATTGCTGGGAAACCTGGACAGCTGCATGCAAAGCAATGAAATTAGAACACACCCTCACACCATGCACCAAAATAAACTCAAAATGGCTGAAAGACTTAAATATACGACAGGACACCATCAAACTCCTAAAAGAAAACATAGGCAAAACACTCTCTGACATCAACATCATGAATATTTTCTCAGGTCAGTCTCCCAAAGCAATAGAAATTAGAGCAAAAATAAACCCATGGGACCTCATCAAACTGAAAAGCTTTTGCACAGCAAAGGAAACCCAAAAGAAACAAAAAGACAACCTACGGAATGGGAGAAAATGTTTCAAATGATGCAACGGACAAGGGCTTAATCTCTAGAATATATAAACAACTTATACAACTCAACAGCAAAAAAGCCAATCAACCAATGGAAAAATGGGCAAAAGACCTGAATAGACATTTCTCCAAAGAAGATATACAGATGGCCAGCAAACACATGAAAAAAATGCTCAACATCGCTGATTATAAGAGAAATGCAAATCAAAACTACCATGAGATATCACCTCACACCAGTCAGAATGGCCATCATTAATAAATCCACAAATAACAAGTGCTAGAGGGGTTGTGGAGAAAAGGGAACCCTCCTGCACTGTTGGTGGGAATGTAAACTGGTGCAGCCACTATGGAGAACAGTATGGAGGTACCTTAGAAATCTATACATAGAACTTCCATATGACCCCGCAATCCCACTCTTGGGCATATATCCAGACAAAACTCTCCTTAAAAGAGACATGTGCACCCGCATGTTCATTGCAGCACTATTCACAATAGCCAGGACATGGAAACAACCCAAGTGTCCATCAACAATGATTGGATTCGGAAGACGTGGTATATATACACAATGGAATACTACTCAGCCATCAAAAAGAATGACATAATGCCATTTGCAGCAACATGGTGGAACTAGAGACTCTCATACTGAGTGAAATGAGTCAAAGAAAGACAAATACTATATGATATCACTTATAACTGGAATCTAATATCCAGCACAAATGAACATCTCCTCAGAAAAGAAAATCATGGACTTGGAAAATAGACTTGTGGCTGCCGGGGGGAGAAGGAGGGAGTGGGAGGAACCGGGAGCTTGGGCTTATCAGACACAACTTAGAATATGTTTACAAGGAGATCCTGCTGAGTAGCATTGAGAACTGTCTAGATACTCATATTGCAACAGAACAAAGGGTCGGGGGAAAAAATGTATACACGTAAGGATAACTTGATCCCCTTGCTGTACAGTGGGAGAAAAAAAATCACATGTAAACTCATCCTATAGCATTGTTAATGCTGCTCCAGCATTTAAGAAAAAAGAGTTCATGCGTGTGATTGAGGGAGCGAGTGTCCTCCCCTTCCCTATTAAAAAAGGAGAATGTCTATATGTAAAAATAAATAAAATAAATAAAAAGTAAATGTGAAAACTGTTATTCAAAAGTCATGCATGACACAACCACATGGTAAATCATTATATAGCCATTTAGGTTTTAAGAGGTGTTTTAATAAATTGTGGACATTTTCCCTAGCTTAAGTTAAAAATGACAATTATATTTGCAGTATGGTCATAACTATGTCAAAGGAAAAAAACAGCAAAATTTGGTTGTCTTTGAAGTTATGTGATGTACTTTCTATTTATTTTAATATTTTATAATCGTCCATAAGGAGACACTATTTGGACACTTTTACATATTTTACTCAATCTCTCAAAAATCGTATAAAATAACGGTATCGATATCCTTGCTCTGTAGAAGAGAAAACTGAGCGGCAGAGCTGAAGTAAATGTCAGGTCCCATCATCACACAGCTGTGAAATAGCGGAGCCTGGATTTGAATGCAGCAAACTGGCTTGTAGGACTGGACTGTCTCTAAAATAAATGTGTATTACTTGCTAATAGGAGCCTTAAAAAAAAAAGCAATGCACAATTTGCCATGGGAATTCAAAAAAAGAGAAAAGCCCTTCACACTGGGAATCAGGAAGTCTTCAAAGAGAAGCTGAAGGGGGTATAAACATCGATGGGCTGAAGGAAGGGCATGTCTGGATGGAACAGCAGGAGCTAAGCCTGCAGATAAAGAAGATGAACTGTTTCATATTTTATTCAGTTTTAGATAACTCCCCATCTCCTGAGATGGCTTGTTCTGCTCTTGTACAGAGCCTACTTTTTTTTTCCCCTCCCAAAATCCAATACCCTTTCAGAAAACGTCAAAGCGAGAAGGTATCATCTAAGACAACTTTCCATTCAAAGCGAGAATCCCTTCTACACTATTTGGCTTTGTTTTCTTTTTTGTATTTTGTTTTCTAGGGTTTTTTTTTTTTTTAGCTGCAATTGACATACAGCATTGTATAAGGTTAAGGTGTACAGCATAATGATTTGACTTACATGTATTATGAAATGATAACCACAATAAATTTATTTAACATCCATCTCATATAGAAAAATTTTTATCCTTATAATGAGAACTCTTGGGATTTACTCTTAATAATTTTCACATATACCACACAGCAGTGTTAACTATAGTCATCATATTGTACATTACATTATTTTATAACTGGAAGTGTGTATCTTTTGACCACCGTCATCCTTTCCCCCATCCCTCACCTCTGGTAAATCACAAATCTGATCTTTTACTATGTATTTGCAGGGGTTTTGTTTGGGGTTTGTTTTTTCTTTTTGATTCTACATATAAATAAAATCATGCAGTGTGTGATTTTCTGTCTGACTCATTTAACTTGGCGTAATTCCCTTGAGATCCATCCGTGTTGTTGCAAGATGGATTTCTTCATTTTTATGGCTAAATAATATTCCATTTTATATACATATGTATCACATCTTCCATTCATTCATCAATAGACACTTAGGTTGTTTCCATGTCTTAATTATTGTGAATAGTGCTGCAATGAGCATGGGAAGGCAAATATCTCTTTGATATAGTGTTTTTGTTTCCTTCGAATATATACCCAGATATGGAATTGCTGGATCTTACGACAGTTCCATACTGTTCTCCATATTGGTTGTATCAGCTTATAATCCCACCAACGGTGCACAAGAGTTCCCTTTTCTCCACATCCTTGCCAGCATTCGTTATCTCGTCTTTTTGATGCTAGCCATTCTGATAGATGTGAGGTAACATCTTGTTCCTCTACACTATTCTTAACAAGAACTGACTTCTGTCCCTACAAAGCCCATTTCATTTCTAGAAAACTGAAATTATTAGAAAACACTTCTTCATATTTGGGCTGAAGTCCCACTCTAACTTTCCCTCATTTGGTTAGTATTGAGAGTCACACTAAGTGACCTCAGTTCCAAGGCCCTCTGTTATCAGACTCATCTTCATCTTTTCTTCTCCAAGATAACAATGTTAAGTTCCCTCAGCAATTTTCCATGTGATTTAGTGCTTGGCCCTTCCCATCATCACCCATTCTTTCCAGAAAACACTGCTATTGGTCCAGTTAGAATGACTACCCAGAACTGAACAAGTCCATCCAGTGCAGAGAATGGTGAAATGATTCCTAGTCATGACCGGGGCTCCATTATTTAATCCAGACTGACTTAGGAGCCTCTTCACACCCTGCCCCATATGAGATGTCATTCAGCACAATTTCTGGGCTTTTCCATATAAATCTATGTGAAGCTATTATTCCTAAGCCTGTACTCATGCAATTAATCTTTTCCAACCTAAATATAGACTTTAACATTTATTCTGTTGAAAAAAGAAGAACACGGTCCTGGTGGTTGGGTAAAAAAAAATCCAATAATAGGATTTGACAGTTACATTTCTCAAAATAGGATAAATGCTAAGTCATTTGGTTTGGACATCATGGAAAAGACTAGGGAAGTTGTACCATAACATTGCAGGTGGGGGAGGGGAGATAAGGTATTTTCTGGAGATATATGGGAAGGTTCAAACAAATCTGCCTTTGCCTAGTAGGCGAGAGGAAAAGACATGTTTCTGCTGAGAGCTTTCTGAGTCCGTGGAAGTACTTGAGGACCCCACATTCCATGAGAGGCCACATCCATGATGACACAGTCACCAATTCAAGTCAAAATTGAGGGAAAGATAGGAATGAATTACATTTTCATAAAGTTAGATGTATTCAATCTAAAGAATTATTCTCTATTCTGAGAGTCCACCCTTCCAATCTGTTTGTTATTAAGTATCCTTTTTCAGTGTGAAATAAATGGCTGAAACTTTTTTACAAATGTGCATATTTAGCAACGGGTGAGGAAGGCAGCGCGGAGATACAAAAACTGAAATCTTAGCCACATCAATGATTTGCGTTTAAGATCAGCCCTTGCCTGAACACCACACTACAGCCATGCATGACAGTTTTGTCAGCCAATAAGTTTCCTTATGATTGAAGCCAGTCTGAGTTGGACTGTTCCCATGACCTGGAGATTCAGGGGAGGGAGGGGTAACTCAAATATTGTTTAATTATGATCTCAGCCAAGTTCTCCAGGAGCCCTTTGTACTGGAGCATTGTCCTCTGCCTTGTTTGGTTCTCAAAGCCCTGCCCTAGCCATTTCCAGCTTCATTTTCTATGCCATCCCCTGCCACTGGAGTTCAGCAGAATTTCCTTGAGATATAGCAAACATCCAGTCTCATATGGATTGGCCTAGATTTAAGTTTAATGCATTCATCCACCTGGTCCAGGATATTCTTTTGCCTCACCTGCCATGAACAAGATCTAACCATAGGCTTTGTCGGGTGGGGAGGAACTTCACGTGATGTGGCAGAGACTGGCTAAACACAGCTGTTACACTCTGCTTTGTTTCTGGGAGCACAGATAAATGTTTCCTAGCTCCCCTTTAGTTGGGGATGGGCGGCATGTAATTGAGATTTCCTAGGCCACGGCTGGAAGGCAAAGACTTAAGAAGTAGGTGTGTCTCCTCCACATGCTGGCTGGATGCATTGGACAGTGAGGCCCCAGGGGATAACTGAGTCACGAGATGGAAGGAGCCTGGGTCTTTAAATCAACTCTGAAAGAGAGCCATCCACCAACCAGAAACATCTGTCTTGGTTTATTGTCTGAATGAGAAACTCCTATTATGTCTGAGCTTTATATGATTTTGATTCTAATTGTTACAGCAGCTAGTGACATACTAATAAACCTAACCTTCTCGTTTTCTGTGTTCCAACCTGTAGGCTCAGTCTAAGCAATTCTCTCTTTTCTGTATTTCCCTGGAGAAGCAGCCTCATGTATCCGGAGCCTCCAGTCTTCCCCCCAATTTTGGGTGATACTGTCAACACAACCACCTGAACCCAGTCTGCAAAATTTGCATAAAAATTTGTCCAGAGAAAGTCCCCAACCTATCTGTCCTCTCCCTGACCTGTGTGGCAGAGCAAACCAGGGAGCTTAGCCGCCTACTTCCTGGGCCTGTCTCCTTACTTACATGTGTTCTTTCTCCAAAGCAAATGAAGTTATAGATGATACAGAGCTAAAAAAAAATTAGAATCACCAGAGCAGTGGTTTACAGATGCTGGTTCATAAGCCTGAACTGAGCCGTCTGCATCAGAATTGCCTAGGAAGAATTTTATAAAATACAGGGATCCATGGTCTTCCACTCAGATTTTTGAACTGATGCTTCTGAAGTGGGTAACTAGGCACATGTACTTCCAAAAGCATCTTTGTCCCTAGTGCAACTGCTGTGCTAGACAGTGGCATGTCATGGTCAGTAGTAGGGTTGGCAATTGTCAATAACAAAGCATCCTATGATGGGCCATGGATAGGGAAGAGTTCGGGATTTGAAATCAGACTTGACTTTGAATCCAAGCTCTACCACTGACAAGCTGCATGACTTTGATAAACTTACCTGATGTCTCTGAACCTCAGTTTGCCCTGTTAAATGGGTTTAATGATGCCACAGCAATAAAACTTAAAATGATTGTAAAGTCTCTGGCATGGAGTTAAGAGCAGAGTAAAGAGTAGGTACATATAGTGTGTGTGTGTGTGCGTGAGATACAAGTCCATTGACAGAGATGACAGATGTGACAGCTTCCATACCTGGGAAGACTGTACCTGGAAGAATACATGTTTAGGCTCTTCTCCCTCTCGTGGATTTCATTATCAAAAACTTGCAGGGCTGATTTTGCTGCCGCCGCCACTACTAGAAACAGCCACAAGAGGGAGCTTTTTTGCCCCATCTGATATTTTGAATCCAAGGACCCTGGAGGTTTTCCTTCCCTCCTCCTTTAAAGAAAGTGAGTCAGGCCCGGTGGTCTGCTCCCCATGAAGCCTCCAGGTGCTGACTTGGGTGTAGAGCAGTCTCAACACCCCAAGTACAGAGCAGTCCCCATTCAGGCAGGTGGCCTCCTGGGCACTGCTCACCCCAGGGCTGGGCTCCCTGGCCCTCCTACTTCTTCCCACCCCCTGAGACCTCAGACACCCCTCCCTATGGCCCAGCCACTCCTGGTGTAGGAGGCTGGCCTTGAGTCCTCTGCCCTCCAAGTAACCCTGGGCTCATCGCTTAACCTCTTGGAGCCTCTATTTCCTGATTTGCAGATCATCAGTCCCACTGGTTATCATGAGGCAATAAGAGGTAATAAACACCAAAATGCTTGTAATTGGTCAGCACCAAGCAAGTAGCTGCATTAATGTTAACGTGGAGCAGGAAGCCTCAAGTCCATTGGCTGGCATCATGCAAGTTTGTACTCTGCCTTCTGTGACCCATCACCCCTGCTTCCTGTGCCCTCAGCAGACGAGGAGGAAATCAAAGGGTCCTGGTCCGTTCACTTACCCAAGTTCCACAAAGGGATGTTTGTAAACACTCTCAAGGCCCCATTTCCTCACAACTGTCCCAAAAGTCTGACGATTCCTCACAAATCCAGGGTGAACTGGGGGCACTGGATTTTACCACAAGGAGGGTCTCTCTTAGTAAAAGGGGATGCTCGGGTTAGGAACGTTACCCCAGAAGACCCTACCTAGAATTTCCCAAATTGGGAATTTGAGATTAAAGAAAAAATATATTTTGGTTCTGGACCAATGAAAAAAGACCTGAACCAGGACTCGGGAGCTTTTACTTCCTGAGCTGCTATGGCTGGGGGAGGGGGTGGGAGTGTCAGATGTCACTGTGCCTCAGTTTCCCCTCCTGGAAAATAGAGATAACGACCTGCCCTCCCTAGCACTCCACAGGGTTTTCAGGAGGATGATGTAAGATCATTACAATGACAAATAATGTTTGGCACTTGCTATATGTCACACACTGTTTCCAGTGTTTTACCCTTAAATCCTCAGAACAGTCCCCTGTGACAGGTATTGTTATCCCCATCTTCTAGCTGAGGAAACCAAGCATAAGGGAACAAGAGCTTTAAAAGTGCCCGGCAATGACTATCACAATTGACTATAGATGTCCAAGGTCTTTATACTTCTGTCCTATTGCTGCCCCTTTTGGACACTTGGACTTCTAATCAGATGATAGGGACCATTAGGTGAAATGGGGTTGCCTGGACTCTCCTTAGAGTGGGGCTCTTCACAGGAGCACTTCCCAAGTGACACAGGGACCCACTATGGTTCAAATGAAGCAGGTACTCGAGAACTCTGCTACAAGAAGAAACATGATTTGAACATCATGATACTGATGATGTTCATGATACTGATTCCCTGCCTTTCCTTTATCATCCCAATCCTTTTCCTTAATTTTCTTCCCGTTCTTCTCCAACCTACTCCCAACTCCCACCCCCAAATTTGGTGGCTCTGTGATTGTGTCATGTGCCATTTTTTGTGTGTGTGACAGCCAAGCCATGCAGTCTTCTTGCATCCATTGGACTGGGGACCAGGCAGCAGAACCTAGAAGCTCGTTCAATGCTGGAACCTGGTGTGTGTTGGGGCGGGGGGTGGCGCACGTTCCTATGGGCCAAGGTGCCAACCCGTAGATTTCTAGGCTTGAAGATTTCAGAAGTGAACCACTTATTGTGACTCTGGGAATTCTCAGTAATTATGAAGGCAAACAAATTTTGATTCATGATATGTCAGGCACTGTGCTAAGCACTTTATGTGCATTCTTGTTTGTCTCTTTAACCTTTGAGATTGCCATTTCACATTTAAGGCTTAAAAAGCATAAGACTTGAGTCATGGTCAACAAACTTTAGCCCAAGCACCTGTTTGCATAATTAAAGTTTTATTGGAATACAACCATTTCCATTAAGCATTGCTAATGGCTGTTTTTGTGCTACAACGACAGAGTGGAGTAGATGTGGTTGAGACCACATAAGGTCTGGAAGCCTAAAATATTTATCATGAGCCCCTTTAGGACAATTTGCCCATCCCTGCTTTGAAACGAAACTGCCTGTGTTTCAATTCAATTCTATCTTTGCCTCTTATCAGCTATGTGAATGTGAACAAGGTTTTTCACTTCTATGGCCTCAGTTTTCTCATCTGTAAATTGGGGAGAATAATAGAATCTCCACATAAGCTGTAGCACGCAATAGCAGCATCGCCTGGGAACTTGTTAGAAATACAAATTCTGCTTCATCCCAGACCTACTCTGGGAGGCAGGCCCCGGGAATCCGTGCTTTAATAAGCTCCCAGGTAATTCTGATACCACTGAAGTCTGAGAATTGTTGACCTTGTATTTAAAGTAGTTGTCCATAGTAAGTGCTAAAATTTCACTCGTATTCTTTCAGAATGATAATTAGTCAATCTATATATTTCATGGGTTTGTCTTGAAAATCAGCCATAAAGTCATAAGCTCTTGGTAGGAAAAGTAACATTTGACTTTCCTTTTATTTCCACCTAGTACCAAGCACGCAGTATGATACTCCCTCAGTGCTGTTTGGGTGAACAATTTCTAAAAATGACACTGTTTTCCTGGGATCTATGAAGCAAGGGTGGCTCTGAGCATGTGGATGGGCCACCATGAATCCTTGAGTCCCTGAAGTTATGTGCAAATATTTGCATTTGCTGTCATGCATGCTTCTTTCTCCATAGGCACTCTAGTAATTTCATCCCATTCTCAAAGACTCTCCCGATTCTAAACACCACTATAGGTTAAGGGAAAGGACTCTGAGCACCATGATACTGGAATAGGGTACGATGGGCAGACCCTCACCCGTTCTGTGGTACAGAGCAGGAGTAGGAACCAAAAGATGTCTTTCTCTGTCTTATTCCCCCTCCTCTGCCCTGCCCCAGCCAACTCTGCCCTCCTCCTCCCTGATTCTTCCTCCAGGACTACTGCTTCTCTTCTTTCAGCTGCTAAAGAAAGTGGGGTAGACAACTCTGCATCACATCATGGAGATGGCTGTTTAATTTGAGATGAGTGTTACATTACTCATTGCTCACGGCCCCCTTTGATCCATCAGCATGTGCTTCTTTTATCCCCATGTAGTGCATACATTAGTGCCCTGAATGCTCTGTGGTCTTGTTGTCTTTTAGATGTTGTCAGAGATTATTTTACTCGGGAAAGCAGATGGATATCTTGTTTAATGCCAAAATAATTACGGTTTGGTTGGCCTGATAGTTTATTTACACTTTCAATGTTTTTATGTTTACATCAAAAGAGCATTGCTCAAATTATATTTTGTCTGTTAAAGTAAACAGGATATGACAAGCTTTTTTTTTTTTAACCTGATTTTTCTGTTTGAGGAGTTGGCTTATTAAAATAGTTAAAAGATAACGGACCCAAGTGGGACTGGTCACTTAAGTTGGGATGCAAATGCACAGCTGCATGCTTTTTATTTGTATAAGAGCTGGAAAGAGGCAGTAAACAGGGCTTTAAATGAGGGGCCATCTCATGCAGCAGTTAAGTACAGACTTGAGCTCCAGCTTCAAATCCCAGCTCTGCTGCTAACTAGTTGTATGTACTGTAGTTTTTCAAGTGATCTGTACCTCAGTTTCCCCATCAGCAAAACAGACATAGTGATGGTTATGAGTTAAAGGAGTTCACATATAGAAATTTCTAGGCATGTGCAAAATGCTCTTTAAGTGTTGGCTATTATTTTGCTAAACATACATTTTGAAGTAATTCTATGCGTTTGAGGTGCAGAGAGGAAGCAGATTCTCTGTGTGAGAGACTTAAAGACCTAGAATGCGTCACCTTGAGTAGCTACCTTCCAACACCTCTGGCCACGTGGTCATCTTGTCTCCACGTTATGAAGCAGGAAGTGTAAGTTCCAAACCCTGCCCTGACCCCAAAAAACATTCCTGGTGCTCAGCTGAGCTTAAAAGGGAGGCTACTTGGAGATAACGTGCCCACTGTTCTCTTTTTCAGAGAATCATCGTAAAATAGTCCACCTACCTGGAAGAGTTTTCGCCAGCCACACAATATTATTCATTTTCATGTAGCAACTTATAATTCAGCTCGATAGTTTTTCAAAGACATACAAGGGAGGAAAGCTCTCCTGGCAGGTCATCCCCAAGAAAACCATTGGAAGAGCCCCAGGCCTTGGGGATTCTCTAATTCAACCTGAGGCAGGAGCTCTTCTGGTTATTTTGACCTAACTCTTGTGTGTTTATGTTACTTTACTTTTCATGACTTTGATCTTTTGTTCCCATAAATAGACACTTCTAGATGCTAATTCACTAACTTAGTCAAACTCTTTTGTTTCTAGTTGCCTTTAAGCAGTTTTGCTAGCTGTTCGATAAAATAAATGTGTTGGTTTAACCTCAGGCCTGCTTTCTCAAGTTCAAGTTTTTTCTCAAGTTTACTATGGCTCATGGAGACTGATCTTTCCTCAAGATGTCACTTCCTGTGGAGTTCCCGCTGTGGTGCAGTAGGTCAAGAATCCACCTGCAGCAGCTTGAGTGGCTGCAGAGGTACGGGTTCCACCCTGACCCGGCACAGTGTGTTGAAGGATCCAACACAGCCGCAACTGAAGCACGGGTCACAGCTGTGGCTTGGATTCAATTCCTGGCCCAGAAACTTTCATATATTGTGTGCAATCTTTTTAAGAAAAAAAAAAAAAAAGGCACTTCTAGAGCACTGCTCTCCATCCTGTGAGGAATTAATTCAGAAATCATTGCCTTTGTATGGTAAGCTACCAGATTTGAAATTCTCTCTGTGTCATGGAGAGATGGGTAGGATGATTAGATTTAGGGCTGGAAGAGAAGGCTGCCAGAGCCTGTGATACTCCCAGAAAGTAAGCTAGTGTGGGGCTGGCTCCTTAACTTCCCCAAAGCCCCCTGGCAATGGTCCAGGGGGCCCACAAAAGACATGTTTTTGTCTTGCACAGACTAGATGGCACATGTTATTTCTTGGCCCGTGTGGCAGGTGTTTACTCATTCCTGCTGTAGTACCAATTCCTTGAGTGTACCTGGCATTAAAATTTAGCAATAGTAATTATTTTTATGACACCAGAAATTTCAGGAATATCAACATACAAAAGTTGTTCTAAAATGTTGGGCTACAATTTAAGTCAATCACTAATAAAACAGCAGTTTCATTAGGAAGTGTCACAGTGGAATATAATTCTGTGTTTTGGGAATAAATAGATTCTTAGACCCAAAAGGACCTCAAGAGGCCATTCGGGCCTCTTGTGATATGAAAAACCCTAGATAACTAGATCAATTGGCAAAAGTTTAAAAGTGTAAGATGTGGCAAAATGAAAGTATGCTGCTGGTGGGAGTAAAAGGCAGCCAAAACATTTTGGAGAGCAATTTGGCAATATCTAGAACTCTCAAATATTTACATAGCTTATGATTTACATATTCTACTACTAACAGACATATCTTAGGAAAGAATCACACATAAATGCCCAAGGAGAGATGCAGAAATATGTTTGCTGCAGATTGGTTATAACTAAATTCCTCAATAGGGAGACAGATATTAAATTATGATATATCCCTACAATATGATACTATGAAATTTAAATAAACAGAGCTGCATATATCAACATGAATAAATGTTGGAAATAATACTGAGTGAAAAGAGCAAGTTGCTGAAGGGTGTGTGTACAGTGTGATGTCCTTTACATGGAAGTTAAACCTCTATCCAGGTACACACACACACACACACACACACACACATGCATGTACGCATGCAGTAGGAGGATACACATACAGAAGGGAAAGAGAGCCACTGGTTTCACAAGAATGGTGTCTCTAAAGAGGGGAACCTGATCCAAAAGGAACAAAAAGAGGTTTTCACTGCAAGTGTTAAAACATATGTCTTAAAAGCTAGATCTGAAAAAAATACGGCAAAAATTACCATGGTAGGAACATGGATATTTTTTAAAATTACCTGAACACTGTGTGTGTGTGTGAATTTTTTGAATTCCCTGAACTTTTGGTACATGCCTTTTTTAGGGTTCTCATAACTTAGCCAGCAGGTCAGCTGGCCTTTTCCTCGGATCACCTTGCTGTATAGACTTCTTTATGACCATTGACACCTTCTATCATCCAATCCTGGAGCAGCTTGGATTTCAGGAACAGCAATTTTCTTCTAAGTTCTTTCTGACTTCAAGTCCACTTGCTCATAGAACTGAAAGTTATTTCCAAGTTAAATTATCCACATCCAGACAGAATCACTCCTCTGCCAACAGATCTCACTCCTCCCAGGTATTTCCTCCCTCCCCATGGATGTCCTGACACCTCTCCATCCAGTTTCATTAGCGAATTCTCTAAGGTACTGTTTCTTCCTCCATCCAGATCATGTATAACTCTATCATGTATTTCTATCTCTTGGTTCCTGCTAAAGCTCATGAAAGAACACCCTCTTGGGCAGAGACACTAACGCTGCTAAAAAAAGGTCTTTCTGTAGGATCGTCCACTTGCTCCCATTCCTGTGTGCCTTCTCAAGGCTAAAATGAAAACCCAATGTGTTACCCTGACTTACCGCAACTACACACTCACACTTTCTCCATAGTCAATCCCAACTCCAAAAAACTTACTCCTAATTCAAAACATAAGTTCAGGGGAGTTCCCATTGTGGCGCAGTGGTTAACGAATCCAACTAGGAACCATGAGGTTGCGGGTTCGATCCCTGGCCTCTCTCACTGGGCTAAGGATCTGGCATTGCTGTGAGCTGTGGTGTAGGTCACAGACCTGGCTCGGATCTGGCGTGGCGTGGCTGTGGCATAGGCCAGCAGCTGTAGCTCTGATTTGACCCCTAGCCTGAGAACTTCCATATGCTGTGGGTGTGGCCCTCAAAAGACAAACAAATAAACAAAATAGCTTTTTGGGTCTTTAATTTGCTGATATTAAGAGAAAAATAAGATCAAGTTTAGCTAGACAGAAAAACCAACATTCAAATTTCTTATAAAACCTTCAAGGACACCAAATTGGAAATAAATGAAATAGATAAATTGCTACAGGGCTGCTGAATTGACCAAAATGATATCTTTACAAGTCTCTGCCCTCTTCTATTTTCCAGTCCCTCTAAGAGTAATTAATGAGAACATTGTGTAGGTGGGAGGAAATCTGGAACATAATGAATAATCTTAAAAGCACATGTCAGTAAAAAAGGGAGATCAAAAATTTTGAATTAGGAAAAAGAAGCTGATTTCTGTCATATGCCTCCATAATTTTATAAGTATGTTCCCATTCATGATAGATTATCATTATTATGGAGCAGATGGATGAATCTCAATCATTAGACTATAATGGAAGATTAAACATTTTCTTAACTTCTATTCATCAAATTAAGTCTTTATACTCACAACAAAGGACAATGCATCAATGTTATCATTAGGGCTTTTTTAAATATAACTTTAGCGTGAAGCATGATAAGACATGATTAATGTACTGACAGAAGTAAATAAGAAGCAACGCATATAAGTCTAGATTGAAATCACTTTTTTAGTTCTCTTATTCTAAGGCTTCTCTATCCCCTGTGAATTTGGTCAAAGAGAAACAACCATCAGAATCACTTGATCTTTTAGCTAGGTGTTCCTTTTTTGTCTTTTTAGGGCCACACCCAAGGCACATGGAGGTGCCCACTGGCCAATGCCACAGCCACAGCAACTCAGGATCTGAGCCATGTCTGCAACCTACACCACAGCTCACAGCAACGCCAGGTCTTTAACCCAGTGAGTGAAGCCAGGGATTGAACCTTCCTCCTCATGAATGCTAGTCAGATTCGTTTCCACTGAGCCACAACAGGGAACTCCTAGGTGTTCGTTTTCAACTACACCGTTACTTGTGAAAATGTTCCTAAATTCCTAAAGCTGCACAGTGGGTTTTTTTCTTCCTGGGGAAGGAAGGAAAGATACTGTGTTCAGCCCCCCAAGAAAAGACAGGTTTCCCACTGGGTTTTGTGTCACATAATGTAACAGATTATAAGATTTGGAAGGGACAGAGAGAAGTCTCATGATCCACAGCCCACCGCACAGCTGCATGCCCATCTACTTCAGCTCCAAAAAAACAGATCCCAAACATGTGGGAGGCAGTTTCGCAATTGCCCTTAAGAATGTATTTCAACACTTTTCATCAATTACCAGCACTCATTTGTAGTCATAGACTTAAAGAACTGACAGCAGCAAAACACAACACAGTGGGGCAAAGAGCTCTGACCTTAGAGTCAGAGGACCCAAGATCAAACCCCTGACCTTCCACTTTGTGGACCGAAGGACCGACCTCGCATGTGCCATTTTGCCTTTTTTCTTTCACTTAAGAACATGCATTGCCTTCTTTGGCCAGATGCACCTATAACAGTTTGCTTATCAGTAAATTCCCCAATACAGAGGTCTAATTTTCCCCATCTTTGTTAACTTATAAAGAATTGGAATGTAGTAAAGTAGACTTCAAGAAAAAATTGCAAGACTCGTTAACAGGCTTCATATGTATTTCAATAAAATGTCAATACTTAAATATTTGGAAACATAATAAAGAACACTGCTATCAAGTACTGTGTGCCAGTCCACATTTATTAAACCTGGCAATCCTCAAATCGTGTGTGCACTATGTTTTTTTTGTGTGTTTTTTTTTTGTCTTTTGTCTTTTTTGTTGTTGTTGTTGTTGTTGCTATTTCTTGGGACGCTCCCGTGGCATATGGAGGTTCCCAGGCTAGGGGTTGAATCGGAGCTGTAGCCACCGGCCTACGCCAGAGCCACAGCAACGCAGGATCCGAGCCGCGTCTGCAACCTACACCACAGCTCACAGCAACGCCGGATCCTTAACCCACTGAGCAAGGGCAGGGACCGAACCCGCAACCTCATGGTTCCTAGTCGGATTCGTTAACCACTGCGCCACGACGGGAACTCCTGCACTATGTTTTTTAACATGAAAAAAATCTCCTGTGGCAAATTTTCCCATCAGCCCCCCCAAATTTTGGAGGTAATCTTTTGAATCAATACAGCCTAACAAAGCAGGATGCCAAGTCAGGAGGAAAAGCAATGCAGCAAAAATGCTGTGTAAAGTAAAATACCAGCAAGACCAAGTTGGTGCCTCTAGGTTGACTTCACCTTCCAGAGAGAAGCTTGTCCCATATAAGATGTGTCTCCACCTTTCAGGGGCTAATGTAATAAAGTGGCAGGATGTTTTTGTTTAAGGACATGAAATACTGGAATAGCAATTCCTACCTCTAACCCCCAGAGAGCCCTGATAGGGATGAATCTCTTTTGAGTAACAATCCAGAAGTCATGCAGATCTTGGGATGGGGCCCTCGTCATCATTTCTCTGAACTGGACTGTAACCTCAGAAACCATATAAAGAGAGGCAGAATCCTGACACCAGCCCATGCATTTGTCTCCATCTCGTTAACACACGGCACACACATGTGCCTGTGTGCGCACGCACGCTGTTTGGACTTCAGATAAAGAATTCAGGCTATCTAATTCTAAGTCCTTATTTAAATCCATTGCCTTCTATTTTTATACTTAGAAAAATAGATGAAAACTTTGACTCAAAGATAAGGTGCTATTGCGAAAAGGACATAGCCAGGTTCTAATATTACAAAGAAGAAAGTGAGCTTGGAGCCAGGGCCAGGCAGCGGGGGGATGGCCATACACACATAGTTTGGTGGGGGGAGCCAGAAAGCAAATTTATTGGCAAAGAAATATGGAAATTCTTAACTGAAAGAAGCTGGTTACAGAACAGTACGTGCAGTATGACCTCCTTCTGTAAAAGTACATGTGTATATATAAATACAGATGCTGACCTGAAAGTATATGGATTAAGGCGGAAATGGCAGTAATCTCTGGATGGTGAGAACAGGATGTTTCCATTTTCTTATTTGTACATGTATTTTCTAATTTTCTTTGGTACACAAACACACTGATTTTGTAATAATTAAAGGTTATGTGAAGTGATAGTTAAAATGGATTACTTTCTCTACACATCTCATAGTATTGTTTTGCTGCTCCAGCTTCTGTCTTTTCATCATTGTCTTAGCCACGGAGTAAAGCTAACATTTTCCCTTTAGTTTCGGCTGTTGGAAAAAGATCATTATTGAAGACTATTGGGGGTTGGGCCATGATTTCTGTTTCTTCCCTACCCGCCACCAACACACACACACACACACTTCTAACTCAGATCTCTGATTGACTCTGTTTCACTGTTTGTTAGCTCTTTGGCCCAAACAAATGAGTTCACTTCTCTCAGCCCCAGAGTCAACTGTTAAACATGGTAAATAATACTTACCTTAAGGTGTGTTGAGTGCATCAAGTGAGGAAATACAAGTAAAAACGTGGCAGACATGGATAAATGGTGGAGCTCTCAAGACTATATTGCTTATGTAATTCCATTTTTAGTAAACACTTTCTGCTTTAATTATTTAAGTATTTCTGTGGCAGTTCTGTGGGGAAACCATTGCCCGTGGCTGCTGACACATTGAACCAGGCATCTCCAGGACTATTGGGTCTGAAGTCTCAATATGATTTCTCACCTACAAATATGGTTTCTAGTTTTTAAAAAGGCAACCACTGGGAGTTCCCATCGTGGTGCAGTGGTTAACGAATCCGACTAGGAACCATGAGGTTGCGGGTTCGATCCTTGGCCTTGCTCAGTGGGTTGAGGATCCAGTGTTGCTGTGAGCGGTGGTGTGGGTTGCAGATGCGGCTTGGATTCCTCATTGCTGTGGCTCTGGTGTAGGCCCGTGGCTACAGCTCCGATTCGACCCCTAGCCTGGGAACCTCCATATGCCGAGGGAGGAGCCCTAGAAAAGGCAAAAAAACAAAAGGCAACCACTGTTACCCACTTTCTTATTGTCAAGAAACAGGAAATTACTTCCTGATAATCTGAAAAGAATGGAAATCAGAGAGGAGACTGAAATGCCATTATCTCGGTTCACAACTGGAGAGAAACCCTCGCAAAGGCCTTGGCATCTCCCTGTAAGTCTCCTTACTTATGTGAAAGATGTCAGAGGAGATGGCTGGAGAGCTCCTCCTAATCAGCTCTCAGGAATCTGCTGCTGGCATAGCTGCCCAGCCCTCCTCTGTCCATCTCCAAAAGTGGCCACCAATGTCTGTGACGGACTTGCCCAGAATATGGCCTGCCTCAAGTGAGAGAGCGGCGAATTTTATGCCTAGTGGCCAAATTAAAGACCCAGGAGTCTAAAGGGAATTTTTCCAGTGAAATGCTCTGGCATATGTAACGTAAATCACATCCTCAGTCTCTCCTATGAAACTGTCAGTAAAATCTTCATTGTTCACGAATGCTTTAGTGCAAATAGATTCTTTATGATGGTTTTAAGGAAATGCTGAGTCCTTCAGTTTGACAGAGGGTGATTATGGAAACTGTCCTTGAAACCAGCCAACATGTGGGTGGTTTTACTCTGGGTGAGTTTAAGGTCCTTGAGCATCACAGGCAAACCCAGCCTTAGCAAGTCCACACTGTTAGCAATGCAACAAACACTTTCATCACATGACTGTCATCATTGACTCAGGCGGGCAAGTATTCAGTGATGTTACATAGAATCTGCCCAATTTAGCAACCCTCACTACTGCCCACCCCGTCTGTCATGCCCCAGGCCACCTTCTTGGAGCCAAAGCCTCCTGGGGTCCATTCTTGCCTTCTGCAACCAGCCCGCCCTCATCTCTAGAATGGATATTTTCTGAAGGGCCCTATGAGCATTCTGTTAAACAACTCCGCCTAATCATTTGGAAATGAAGTCTCTCACCACCTTTTTTTAACCTTCAAGATCAGACAATGCTTTGCTTGGTTTCCACAAGCTTCCATATCTTTTCACGTAAATTCTAAACCTTCACGTCGCACTTCAAAACTGAATTAAATTCCATAAGTGAATTGACCTTGTATAAGGGTCAGAATTTGTTGCAACAAAAAGAAACTGCTGCAAGTTTTTCAATCAGTGAAAGATTTAATACAGGGAACTGGGTTGTTTTAAACAATGGAAAGGCTCAAGGGGTAAAAGTCAGGAGGCCTCCACTAGACTGAGATATAAGGACCCAACACCATCACTGCAACCACAAAGATATTTCAGCTACTGCTGCTACCATTACTCCCAGGAACATGGTGTCCCCACAGGGGAACAAGCAGTCTAATAACTGCCCATATTGGCATCTCACAGAACTTGCTTCCCCCCACCGTGGGGAAATAGCTGCCACCTAACGCCTGCCTTTCAAATCACATGTAAGTGCATTTTAAAGACAGAACGTAACCCACATCCAGAATCCTAGCTGCAAAGCAACCTAAGAAAGCTTTTAGCTTTCCAACTTCTCCAAATAGAAAGAGGATAATCATTATAGAACATGGCTTTCAGTAAGATTCAGTGCAACGAGCACAAGCTACTCTGTTTTTCAATTCATAAGAGATTTAATATAGGGAATTGGATTCTTCCAAACAATGGAGTATAAAGGAGTATATAGGCATACTTGAGGGTTTGGTTCCAGACCACTGCAATAAAGCAAATATTGCAATAAAGTGAGTCACACAAATTTTTTGGTTTCCCAGTGCATGTAAAAGGTATGTTTACAGTAGATTGCAGTCTATTAAATGTGAAATAGCATTGTCTAAAAACAGAATGTACAAAGCTTAATTTTAAAAAATATTTTATTGCTAAAAACACTAACCATCATCTGAGCCTTCAGTGAGTCATAATGCTGGTGGAGAGTCTGGCCTCAGTGTTGATGGCTGTTGACTGATCAGGGTTGTAGTTGCTGAAGGCTAGCATGGCTGTGGCCATTTCTTAAAATAAGACAATAATGAAGTTTGTGCATCAGTGGACTCTTCCTCTCACAAACGATTTCTATGTAGACTGCAATGCTGTTTGATAGCATTTTGCCCACAGAACTTCTTTCAAAATTGGAGCCAGTCCTCTCAAACCCTGCTGCTTTTTTTCAACTGTGTTTATATAAAATTCAAAATCCTTTGCTATCATTTCTACAATCTTCACAGCATCTTCATCAGGAGTTGGTTCTATCTCAAGAAACCACTTTCTTTGCTCATCCACACTCACAGGAGGTTGGAAGAAGGTGGTTAGAATCCTCATGGATGACTTGGAGTGTTTCCAAGACCTCGGTAGAGGCAGCGGCTGCAGATATAGTGGAAATAGCATAGTGGCTCCTGTAACCCTGTCCTCCCTGTGACCTCCTGCTATTGCTGCTGTCTGGGTGCCTCAACATCCTTTGCTGCTTCCCTTTTTGTCATCCCCATCTCTGTAAGGAGTCCTTTCATTAAAAACCGTTTGAATCCTCTAACTGAAGTTTGTTTCCTGCTGGTCACCCAGCTCCCTTTTATGGTCCTCTTCTCAGATGCAACTCACGACACTCACAACCTTGGCAACTCACAGGTCTCTACATCTTCCTGCTCTTAACTTTTCCCTCCCCTGCCTGTATTCACACTACCAAGCCTTTGTGCCTTCCATGCAAGATCTTGCATTATGCAAAGTATGTATAGATTAACTGGTAGCTTAAATGATTTTTCAAGGATAAGCTTTCTTGATTTTATGGGGAGACATGTGGTACAATAATGCAGAAATAACAATATTCTGATAAACATATCAGGAAGAGGTAGGGTGCATATTTGGAGGAGCTAGGCCTCTAGGGCCTCGAATCCATGAAGAGGAATGCTTCTGTGTCAGAAGGCTGAGTTCTGAGTAAGTGATGAAGATTGACACACTCTTAGAAAAACAGAGAGCAAGCATCTTGAGGGCGGAGATTCTTTGCGCTTGGTTCTCTCCCCAGCATCTGGCACACGGCATCTCACACATAGTAAGAATTCCATGCATTTTTTAAGTGATGGAATGATGAGGACAGGAGGCTGCTTGGTCCTTTCTCAGCCTTCTCATCCCCTCCACACATGTGATTTTCTGGAGTTCCATGTTTTCGTAGGCGGGCAATGCAAAACTCACAGTGAGAAACCCTTAGATTTCTCATTGGGGTGGGCTAAGTCTCACCCTCTAGGTCTTCCTGCCCTCGTTGGCAGAGAGAGGCCAGGACCAGGGTCACCATTTATGACTACAGCAATATCTTGTATGTTTTCACTGCAATTTTTTATTTGGCGGGTGTTCTTGCTCTGTTTGATTTTATCTGGGTGACTGCTTTGGTAAAATATGTGTTTGTTTTTGGCATGAATATGTCATTTTGAGATAGCTTATGTTCCTAAGATATTTCTCACTTGTGTTGACATTGAACCACTTTATAGGAATTCCTGAGGCACCCTTCCCGTACACAAGTTTATCTTACAGAAAAGTTTACAAAATACGTGCATAAAGAGTAGAGGAAGGGAAGGACGGCCTAAATTAAAAGCCGTCTATTTAAAAAGGGGGGGATAAAAGGCCTCATTGATGAAATACTCTAACTAGCATCATGAACCAGAAATAGCAGTTATCAAAAACTGAGAGACCAAGTACCTTCCATAACCATAACTGCTGATACAGAGCTAAAATCTAAAACCTGAGCTTTTCAGCATAATTGCAGTTTTTGAAAAGACAGACCAAATTTGTGAAACTATTAAAACCTAGATTAGAATCTCTCTCTTCTGCCATCAATATTTGTCAGAAGTAATAAAAATTCTCAAGCATATTTAACTAGAGGTAAATAATCCATTCTCGAATAGTGGAAATAGTGACATGCATACTGATGCTATTAAAGATTGGGCTAGGAAAGTCTTAGCTGAAAAAGCACAGGCCATTAAAAGAATAAAGGCCATTACTTTCGAAGCCAGAAATAATTTGTGACTCCAAGCTAGTCTAATGGATTGCATTTAGTTAGATAGCTGTGGGTTCATCTAAACTTTTCAAATAGTGCCCATTATGTTGGGCAACAAACATAATCACAACCTCAGCCAAGCAGAGTTCTTTTTTTTTTTGTCTTTTTGCTATTTCTTCGGTCGCTCCCGCGGCATATGGAGGTTCCCAGGCTAGGGGTCGAATTGGAGCTGTAGCCACCGGCCTACGCCAGAGCCACAGCAATGCAGGATCCCAGCCGCGTCTGCAACCTACACCACAGCTCTCGGCAACGCCGGATCGTTAACCCACTGAGCAAGGGCAGGGACCGAACCCGCAACCTCATGGTTCCTAGTCGGATTTGTTAACCACTGCGCCACCACAGGAACTCCCCAAGCAGAGTTCTTACCTTCCTAATTTAAGGATTTATCTCAGAAGTTATTGCTGAAATGTGACAGAATTAAGTTGAAAATAGGAATATAAATTGAAGAAAATATTCTTTTAGTAAGAAGTATAAGAATTCCTTTTGGGGAGAGAGACATCTTTGTTGGGAAATTTTCTTCTTTGAATAGGAGGCAGAAACAGTAATGCTCACCAACTAGTCTAGGGTTTCCCTATATTTCCCAGTCCCTTAAAGCTAGTGGAGCCATGTGGGACATCTTCTGGCCAATGGACTATAAAAAGTAGTCTGTATGTACCTTTTGAAGTAGAAGTTTATAGAAGCGTTCAATGTGTTGAAATGGTCGTACCCCTGTCAGCCTGGATCCCTGAGTGGCATTATGGAGTAGAGCACCTTGATGACTCCTATTGGACATACTCCAAGAGTAGGAAATAAACTTTTGTTGTGATAGACTCTAAGATTTTTATAATTGTTATGGAAGCTTTATCTCTTCTGATTTATGCAGCTTAGAAGGCCAGATCCTACAACGTTTAGGTGCACACAGAACTGATCTGCATGAAGAGTTTGGTCTTTGTTCTAAGAAAGGGAAAGGAGGAAAGTAATATAGACAAGAAATTAAAGGAGGCTGTAAGTTATACAAGGGAATCCCCACCCTAAAACTTCTAAACATTAAGTAAGTGCTACAAAAATTCACTCAATACTTGTTGTGAGTGGCTTTTCAGTAAAGCAACTAATCTTTGCACCATGATGATGTAGAAATAGAACAGAAGCAATATACTTGCTCTCAGAACCAAGATCACAACAGCCTTGGGAAGCAGCAGAAATCTTGGGCAGGCTTTGCAAGATCTTCAAGCTACAAAAGAGGAGGATCGAATTCCTCTTACATCTAATTCAAGAGTCAATGAAGCCTGAGCTTTCGTATTCTGTTTGGGCAACTAAAACATTTATTATAGTCACAAGAAAAGAGGATTTTTTTATTGTTAAAAAATTACTTTCACTTGATTCAGTAAAATCCAGGCAGTCTTGTTACATGATCATAGATTCTCAAGATCTCAGAGTAACAAAGAAAATCAATGGCACCTACTCTAAGCCTTCTTTGTCCCTCTGTCTAGGATAATCCCAGCAGATGACTTCTAATCTCTCCTGGCCATCTCCAGTGGCAGAGAATTTGCTCTCTTCCAAAGCAACCCATTCCATCTCTGCATGGCTAAGATGGTCTCTAAGTTGACCCTTACATTGAACTGAAGGTCTATCTGGCACTTTTACCCAATGGCCCAAGGTCTACTTCTTGAGGCATACAAAACAAGTCTAACCTCTCTTGTGCAAAAGAGGTCTTCAACTACTTGAAGGTGGCAACAGTTATGTCCTCTTTCCTCTAGCAGTTATTTTTGGAAAAGCATTACCCTTATTCCCTTCACTGAGTTGGGTGAGGTCAGTCCTTTTTCTTCTACTAATTACTCTGCCCTTCAGAAATGGGTTAAATGGCAGGAAGGGGTAATAAAAGGGAATACAGATCATGTTAATATCATGTTAATATCAACCAAAGACCTAATTAAGCAAGATTTCTTGTCTGCTCATTACCTCCTCATGAATCTCACTTCAAGGGACCCATTAAATGGGCGAGAACCAGAATTGCTTGTTGATCAAGTAAGGGCTTCCCTCTAGGTATAATTTAAAACCATGCCAGAGTTCTCGCCTAAAATCCCAAGCCCAACAGAAAACATTCAGCCATAAGTTCTTTTTTGGATAATGGGGTTTCCCTGATGCTCCACGACAACAGTTACAAAACACTTCTCTGGCTGCAGCCCATTCACCAAGAAAAGACCAGTTGTTCTCATTTGCCCATGATACTCCAGAGTCCAGGTTAAAACTGATTTGCCTGACCCTATACTTTCGAAACTGCTTGAAATGAGGTGACATCTCTCCTTCGTACCTTTTTGACTTCATTTATAACATTAGCCCTCAGTATATTATGCTTCCTGTGCCTTACTGAGTTTTCACACAACTCTCTAATATATTTTCAGTCCTTGAGTTCTAGTACCCAGGCTGGGCTGGAGGAAACCCAAGAAATGGATTTCTCACTGACCCTTACCCTCCACCTTCTAGGCAGTCTTTGTCCAAATTTGAACTCCTTCTCCTCATGCAAATAAACCCTTAAAGATGCTCACCAGATGCTCTAGAGAGGTCCACATAAATCAAGGCATGAACCATATTAAGGCAAAAAGTTTCGGGATAGGCATGTTTTGGGACAAATCACTAGTTCCGCATACCCCTAGGGTAAATGCCAATATGTTTTTTAAATGGGGCCGGCTATTAGAAATAAATCGAATACCTCCTAATTAAAACTTCTGTTTCATATCTTGACTCTTACTCACCAAGTGACCTTGGGCAAGTCTTTGAGTTTTCATTTTCTCATCTCTAAAATGGAGACATTATCAATCTCATGCCCATCACCACAAACCCCCTCACTTTTTCTAAGAATTATATAAAAAGAATCTATGTAACTAGTACAGGGAGGCAGTAAATGTTAGCTCTTCTCTGTCCCCCATCTGCTCATTTCCCTTCCTTTTCCTCATCCAGGAAATATAGAGACAAGTGGATTAGCCAGAAAGGCTGGACCTATTACCTCAGATACAGCAGATGGACTAGTCCACCCTCCCCCTGAAACACCATGGGGAATGGAGCAGGTGACATTCAGGCAGACTGAGAGTATCAGCATGAAGTATTAGGACACCAGGCTCTGGGAGAAGAGGCTGGAATCACAGACCATGGGTCAGCATTCCCAGATACTTGGTAGAGCAGAGAGGGTAGCAAATTTGTTTTTCATCTAGATGGAAAGAAACACTAAAAAATTTCTCCCCCAAATCTAAGGATTCTGATTCTGTGCCCATTGTACATCTACTTGCCTTTTTAGTCCAAAGAACCTTTTACAAAGTAAAAGCAAAGCAATAAGGCTTTCCAACAGTGGAGGAAAGATGCAGCATCTGCTCAGCAAGGTATCACACAAAACAATTCAACCTTAAATAAAAAGCACTTTATCTAAATGTATGTAGAAGCCAGCACATAATTGTCCAATGTGAATAAGAGAGGAAATTTTTTTAATGCCTTATCTTCTTTACTTGCCATTTTCCCCAGTGCACCTCAAAAAAGGGAAGGTATTTTTAATGAAACAATAAAGCCAGAATCTACCCCCATCCCCAGGCCTATCTCAAGGCATTAACTCAGAGGGGAGGCTGCCACCTACTGGGCCACCGATAGCATCCCTCAACACTTTCTGTCTCCTCCTTAAAACCTGATTTGGCCTGAAGCTGCTTGGTTAGTGACAATGACAGAATCACAACCCAAGGTACCGAAAGTACAGAGACTTAAAAGCTGCAGCATGAATTAATCATTCGACAACCTCTTACAAATTTCACCGCAACTTTTTTGCTTTGGCATCAGAGAGCCTGCATATCCAAAGGGAAAATGATACCTTTCTCTCTGAATTTCTGTTGTTTTCTAAGGACAAAGTGCTTTAATAGTTTGTAAGTGATGCTAATTGCTCCCTGGACAGCCCTAATCTAGCCATTTCCTCCCTGCCTTTTACTCCATAAATCCTTCAGAAGACTAATATATTGGTTTAGTATTCCTCCAAAGTACCCCTTTGATTTGATTGGTTTTTGTGTTGACAAATAGTTTCTATAAACCCAGCATTTGAAAAAGCCTATTTTTAGAAAGTATTCTATTATTGATGATCTGAACAACTCCAGGCTTGTCACAGTTTGGCCAAGATCAACCGCTCAACCCTCTTTTTCTTCTCTCTCTCTCTCTCTCTCTCACCCCCCCCCACATTGTACTCCATAACAAGGAGAAAATCTGGGGGTTTTACCTACAACCAGTTCTATGCCCTTGAACAAATTCTTGAGCCTCAGATTCTCCCTTTTGGAAGCAGAGAAAAGAAGGCTGCTCTAAGCAGAGCTATAATAATAATAATGGCTAAACTTCATAGGTGCACAGCTCACAGCTCTGCCATGATGAAGCACTTTCTCTAATTCTTTGAATCTGCCCATGAAGTGAGACTCATCACCCTACAGAAGAGAATAAATGGTTACCAAGTCAACCCTGGACTAAGTGGAGGAGAAGGAATTCCCACTCAGCCCTTCGGCTCCTTGCCAGGGACTCTTTCTGTTCTCCTCTGATGCTGCTCTTGAGGGCGAGAGGGACTACCGTGTGTGAATAAACTTGATAAAGCCATATGCAAATCCACATTCCATAAAGAGCAACTACTATCCTTTGAACTGATAACTTGGAAAAACTGGCCTCCAGCAAACACTTAGTGCTCTTAAAATACAGAAATGTTTGCTTATGAGACCAGGCAAGAAAGATGGATGGATGGATGGAGCAAGAGATAAGAAAGAGCGCTTCCTTTTATGACTCCTCCTCAAGAAAGCTGCCGGTTCAAAAGGAACATTATTCTGGTTCTTTCTCATTTCAGGCCCTTTCTGCCTGCGTGTTTGCAGATTGCTTAATTACTTCATTGGGCTTTGGAACTCATGCATCACAGATACATGATCACCCAAGTCATTACCTGCATATTTTCCCATTAAGAATCATTATAGCTCTTACCACCACTGCCCATGTACTTATGTCCTGCAGGCCTGGGCACACTGAAGTAATCATCTTTTGAAAACGATCTTGATGGGCGAGTGTTGTGTGCACAGTCAGCAAGAAGCAGGATGAGGTGGGAAGGTTTCCATCTCCTCCGTTACTGAGCGGCTCAAAAATCACATGTCCAGTATTTCTTCATAGTGACACCAAGGACCCCCTGAAAAGTGAGTGAGCGCTAAATGTAGAGGCAAGAACCAGGGCATCCTGGATTGTGTCTGCCTCCCCTTGGATTACCTTTCCAAGGAAGAGCACCTCACCCATTTCCTGGCTGCAAATTGGGATTTATAAGATGCTTTAAAAACCTCCGATCATCAAATCTGAGATGGGACAGTTTTATTGATGGCCGCAGAGCTTCTGATTAAGAGCCTGAGTTCTAGAATCCTAGCTCTTCCACTTCATCAACTCTATGAACTTGGGCGTGTTACTTCACCTTTTGGAGCCTCAGTCTCCACATCTGTAAAGAGAAGCTAGTAGTGGTCCACACCCTTAGGGATTCAGTGAGATATCACTTGCAAAACACTTCACTCGGTGCCTAGTACAGGGGAAAGTTCAGTCTGTGTTAACTACGATCATTATTATCATAGAATGCAAACTGAAAAGATCTGGGGACTGTTCAACAGAGCTCAGGCAACACATCTAAATTAAAAACTGTAATTGCCTGCTAGATAATAACCCAAAGACACCGTGAAGGGGTCACATGTTATTTTAATCAGTGGATCACTAACGGGTTCAATTTCAAAGGTAGGAGGGAGACAAGCTAACAGATGTTTGAAAAAAAAAAAAAATAGATGATACCCAAGGAAAAACTATTTAGATAACTGGTTAGTGAATCATCTGCAACTAGTTGCTTTAAGAGATAATTGGTTATTCTTAAGTTTAAAAGAATGCTTTTATTTTAAATATAGATTAAAAATATTCACAATACATGTAAGGATAACTTGATCCCCTTGCTGTACAGTGGGGAAAAAATAAATTATAAAAATAAAAATAAAAAATAAAATATTACCACCAATAAAAAAAAAATTCAGTTAAATTTTTTTAATTTTAGATAAGCAATGGAAAACTTCCATTAAAATTGCCTATTACCACCTAGAAAGAGTTAACATTTGCTGTAAATCATTCTATCAGCTCTCACCCATGGTTTCTTTTATTACAGTCTCTATATACAAAAAATATTCTGTATGTGTTTTCTATATATTGCTCTTTTTACTTAACCATGTATTACATTCTTTGTCGTCATCTTTATGGCAAGATGATTTTTCTGTTCAATCAATGTAATTTATTTAACCAAGCCTGTATTGTTGGTTCCTTAGGTTTGTTGCCAATTGGTTGTCATTAAACATCCATGCAGTTAAGTCTTTGGATAAATTTCTAGAAGTGGGCTTGCTGGATCAATGAGAATACCTCCTTTTTTTAACAGTTGATTTTAAATTCTCATATTTTTAACTTTTACACATAGAGACATCTTAACTAGAGTTTGGTGTCCCCACTGGAATAATACGTGTGTTTCTTCCAGGACAGACTGTCTTTGAAGCAGGTTGTGCTGGCACTACTGGGTGGTGCTGCGAGCAGCAAATGGCCAAGGGTCCTGAGCTCCGTGTCTACCTGGGCCCCAGTAGACTAAACATGTCACATTTACAGCCGCCTTGGCTGTTCTTCCCATAAGCTGGGGACAGCGTGAGCTGGAATGTCCTCGCCGATATGCCCAACTGAATATGATTATCAAAGTGTCTGGGTATCTTGGTTTTCTAGGACACTTTTGGTGTCACTGATTTGAGTGGGCTGCTGTTCAAAACTGTCCAGAAAGTTCAACCATTTTGTAAAAGTGACTTGAAATATTAGCTTGTGTGTGCACAGAATCTCCCTAGGAGGACACACAAGCAATTTCGGACCAGGTTTGCCTCTGGCTAGGGAAAGGGAAAGTGGGAGAAGTGGGGGAGAGGCTGAGTTTTCACTGTATTCTTTTACACAATTTTCATTTTTCACATGCATATATTCAAAAGAGGAAATTTTAAGCAGAAAGATTAAGCCCCAAAGAAATGTATTTGTATAGATGTTTTCTCATTGTCAACTACTGGGTTAGTAGAACATAAGCCAAATAATGCACATGAATGTTTTTACAAAAAGGAATACCTGAATATTTAAGAATGCAAAGTCTGGAGCCGGAATGCCTAGGATTTATAGATTTTGAAAATCAAAGTGTTTTTACTTTAAGTGTCTGATTTTATTATTTACGATTATACAAATAATAAATGGGAGGGAGGGAAAGTTGCAAAACTTTGGAAATTTGGAATGGCCACTAAGTCTTGCAAGAGTAGGTGACCCAAACCATTTGGGGAGTTGGATTTTTTTTGTTTTCCTTGTTTTGTATATCAATGTGTGATTTTTTTTTTTCTTTTTTTAGCAAGGGCAAGGGTGTGGGAGTGGGACAGACAGTGGTTAAACAAATGACAAGACTCAAGTTCAGTACCCATGTAATCTGATTACCCCTTTAACAACTATGAATTTAAGAAGCAGATGTTTTGAAATTAGTATTTGCCTAAGGAAACCTCACAAGATAGAAGAGCATTAAAAATTCCTGAAAACATTCTAATTCCACCTACTATGCATAATGTGCTCAGTCATTGGAAATGTATTGCTGGCAAAGCGGGTGATATGGTGACAGGGACAAGTAGACTCTGCTGTCACACAAGCCAACATACATTCTTTTGCCCAACGTTTCACTAAACATGATAAACAGAGCGCTGTTTTGCCTGTTTTATGGGTGACCCCTGCTGTCTTACTTCAGTGTGGCTCTTCCCAAGCTGCCAGCTTCATCAGGATGGGATCTCCCTTCCAGGATTTCAGGTTCAGGCCATTCTCCTCCATGTAGTGAGAGTACAGCAGACTATTTAGAAGGACTCTGTTCTCTATTAGCAGATTCGACACCACGCCTCTCACACAGCTGGCGTTCAGTAAGCTTTCTTTGAATGAATCCTCAGATTCGTCGTGTGGATATAACCTAGTATTTCCCCCATAAACACAGAACAATCTCAGGTGCCCTGGATAACAAGGCTTTACGGTTTGGTCCAGAGTCCCTCCTCAGCTGCTGCTTTGACTGCCAAAGGTGATTTCATACAGAGCAAAGAGTAATCATAAAGTCCAAACAATAAAATCTAGTTAGGAAACATTTTGGTTGTTAAAACTGGTTGTGTGAAACTTTGAATTCTGACTCCTAGGTGATAGCATGGCTAAAAACAATCTGAAAATTAGTTTATTTCATTTTACTAAATCACTCAAAAATCCAAGAAGTTTGAAAAAGTGGGCCCCATGATGAATGATCTGATGGACAATCTAAAAACAGAGACAAATGTCTATCCTGCACTCCTTTGATGACAAAGGCATCATCCAGCTTGCTGGCCACTGTAGGAGGAAGCCATGAGCATGGAAGTACGCGAACCACTGTGCTCAGTGTTCTTCCTATGGATGAGACATTTTCTTTGAACAGTGGTAAAACTACACAACACAATTTTAAAGAACATTCATAATGTTTTAAACTATTGAGTGAAAATTGAGGGAGCTATATTGAAACTGTCTAAATCAAGACAACAAATGCAGATATTTCAAGAGCAATATGGTAGTGCAACACAAAGACCCCGATGAGTACAGGTTAACTGATGGGATAATGTACTTGTCTTGTCAGTGGCCACAAGCTCTATATAGCATTACCATTGTTAAACCTCCCCCCTGTACAGGGAACAGTTACATTCCTGGGATGCAATCTACCTCAAGACTAACAAGACTGAGATAGCCCTTTGGAGGTTTAACAGGTCTTTCATTTATAGTGCATTTGCTTTATAATTGTAACTGAGGTTTTGTGTAAATATTTTTAACACGTCATTGTTAATAGGCAAAGGAAAGAAATCTATTCCTGTCAACAGATAGGAAATAAATCTTCACTATCTCTCTGGTCCACTAGTTCACATTTGGAACATTGCACCTTTTCTGAGAAGCTGTTAGAGACATGTGCTCTCATTATTATCCTATGGTGATTTATCACTTAACTCTGAAACACACAATATATCCAACTTACCCAACTAACTGGTGTTTTAAAAAACAAAACAAAACAGAATTCAACTGAGTAAATTTTAAAGATCTTATTGGATTTATTCAACAATTCCTGAATTGGGCTGTGTCCCATCTAGCAGATAGAAAGAGCTCTGAGGAGCTGTGCAAAATGGAAGGCTTTTATAGGCAGAGGGGCAAGGTGAGGATGTTATACTAGCAAAGAGCAGGTTGTTTGTGGCAAGGTTACCTTCCTTTAGAGGCCAGCAGGGGTCTATGAGACAGATCACCTCACTTGAACTGACCAGGTGATTCCAGACTGACTGGTTTTAAGATTTATTCCTGGGAGAGTTTAGAACTTTAGTTAGGTATTAAGTTTCAGGTTGGTGACATAGGGCTTAGCACAAGTTACTCCATCTTGGGTCTGTTTTGTTTTGTTTTGTTTTTTTCTTTAAACAATCCCTCTATTTTGATCAGACTCTCAGCCTGAGAGATGTGATCATAATTTAAGGCACTAGAGCCACTCCCAGTTACCACTCTGAAATTCTCACAGTTTTTGCTGATCCTCTGTCTGGCAATCACAGGTCATGACTTCATGTTTATATATACTTTTTTCAGCCACATCCATGGCATATGGAAGTTCCCGGGCCAGAGATCAGTTCTGAGCCTCAACTGTGACCTACATCACAGCTGTGGCAATACGAGATCTTTAATCCACTGCCCCACAATGGGAACTTCACATTTTTTAAGTCAGTCAATCATTCTCTTTGTTCCTTTTCTGACATTTCAGTCCTAACCAGGGAAGTAGGGACCTTCTAAAGGAAGTGAATCCTGAATCATTAACACCTTATGAAATCACTTTCTATCTCAGTGATGTAAATTCAGGGGAGTTGACCAGTGAGGTGTTTTAATTTGATTGTGGACAGTTAATGGCACAGTTAGATAACCTAAGAGGCATTGCTCAGGTATGCATGAGCCATCCAAGTATCCATAGGCCCAAGGAGAATGGTAACCACTACAGACAAAGATAAATCCTGACAGAGCACAAACCACTTCCGCTAAGTGGCACTGCTAATGAATTCACTTGCAGGAATTGTTGCATTTTCCTATTCAATCTTGGGGTCAGTTACATTTTCAGTGCATTCAGGAAGTAAATCTCCTAGCCCGAAATTAAAAGTTGTTCTAAATTCCTTGCAAAGATGGGTGTTGCTGGTGAGATCATCTCATATTTGGGGACAGATCTGATTTAAATAACTATTACTGTGAGAATACAAGTATGCTATGATTTGCATAAGAATTTTTGTCCAATTGGTTGAATACAGTTATAATTAAAAAGGCAAACACAGGAGTTCCTGTCATGGCACAGCGGAAACAAATCCGACCAGGAACCAGGAGGTTGCAGGTTCGATACCTGGCCTTGTTCAGTGGGTTGAGGATCTGGCATTTCTGTGAGCTGTGGTATAGGTCAAAGACATCACTCAGATCTGATGTCACTGTAGCTATGGCATATGCCGATGGCTACAGCTCTGATTAGACCCCTAGCCTGGAAATCTCCATATGCTACAGGTGTGGCCCTAAAAAGACAAAAAAAAAAAAAAAGCAAACACAAGGCACTAAGTGTTCTACCTATAAAAGTAAGACTCTGTAACTTATGGGGGGGGTGAATTGTAGTTTATAGTGACATTGGGCATAGAAGATAAATTGGTCAAAGGGAGGATCAGGGGTTCTCTAGTATCATGGACAGATTAGAGTTTTGATGACAAATCCAGCAGTATGAAATGTCACCTCTACTGAGCAATGGACTGGGAGATATGAACGATGGCATTATCTTCCCAGGCCAATGCCAAAGTAAAGGAAATAGAAGAAGAAAGGATTTCCTGTTAAAGTATGAAGCCTTGATCTGGCATCTCGGGCAGAAATAGTCTACCTTGATGCCAACTACTTTTCTTCCCAGTCAGTTTGAATTGGAAGTCTCCAGTGTTTACACAGGACCAGATGTCAGGTGGAGCCTTTCTCAGCTATGAGATGCGTACCCAAGGTTCTATACCTTCTAGCTTCACAGCAGTATCAGTAGTCAGGTGCACTTGGCAGGATCATTTCCTTAAGTGTCGCTTTTGCAAAAATATCAGAGTAAAACAAAAACTATCTGTAAATAACAAGACTTTCCAATGCCTATGGTTAAAGATCTGATGAAAGTTTATTTGAATGGAATTGACAAACAAATTTGGTTATTTCTGTGATTTACAGCATTTTAAGATAATAGCAGATAATATCATACCAGAATTGCAACTGATGACATTATACCAGAACATATGAGATTTCTAGGAATTTCATACAATGTCTAGAATACTTATAACATGTACCTATATAAACACTACATGAAAAGACTTGGTACTGCCTGTGATTTAACAATGTGTCCCATGTAATCTAACACAGCAAATAAGCCTAATTAGTTTAACATATCTCTTTTTATAAAGAAAGAACAAAATGTTTTGAGATATTCCAGACACCCTCTGGAAAATCCCAAAATTAGAGATTTAAAAAAAAAAAAAAAGCCTTCACTTAGAATTTGATGTTGGGAGATTGTCAAAACATCAAATGGTTTAAACATTTAAATAAGATCACAGATTATTATGAAATAATACTTAATCATCTAACCAAGGTGACAATAGATATTAAGGACAAATACAGAAAAGTTGTGAACAAACTTTAGTTTTTTTAATATTGAAAGACTGAGTTTGGCTTTTGCTTTTTTTAAGTAACCAAAGGCCCAATAAAAACAACATGAAGCACAGTTTACTGTTCAGGCAGGTTACCTAAGAGGTAAAGAAAATTTTGCAATGTGTTTCAAAAGCAGACCAAAAGTCCAAATGTACTTTTCCTTTTAAGAGAAATAAAACCAATTCTAATTTTGCACCAGTGTTCTTTTGATATTAAAACTTTTTTAAACGCAAAAAATTTTGTTGCAATCTTAGCCAACTTGACCATCCATAAAATTCCTTTCCCAAGATTCCTTTTCCACAAGCCTTCTGCAATTTTGTCCTATTTTTTTTTTCTTATCTGGAACAATAGACCATTTTACTCTCTTCTACTCATCATATATAGTTTTTTCCTTTCACCCTTGTTATTTCTAAGTATTTTTAATTACTTATATTGATTAGAATTCTTAACTATTTAATTCTTTAATTCCTACTGAAAACTAAGAAGTAAGCAATTGTGGACTGTTTTTAACACTAGCATTCTTTGGATTAACAAACTTTTAACTACATTTCATAATTTCCTGAAATATACTCTTCCTCATAGTAAAATTTCAATGTGGCATAAAACATGTTTATTAATAAACCAAATGCCTTTTTTTTTTTTTTGTAAAAGATAACCGAAGATGGATAAACCTATGTTCAGGGGTAAATGTATCAGTATTTTATTTTATTTGAAAATGATCCAAATATTCCATGAATATTTATCGTTTATCTTATCTCAGTATAACTTTAAGGTTTCAAGTCAACAAAAAGATTTTGGAAACCGTTTGGACATACCATAAAGCATAATTGCTAAAAGTTCACCTAGAAACTTTAATCCCACTTGCATCTATTTAATTCACTTGTTCTTAACAATTATGTTTTGATTACACATGAATATTTCACTTGCTGACATTTCATAACAGAGATAACATGAACTTTTTTGACTAGTTAACCCAGGTAGAATAAAAGTTTAAAAGCAACTGCATCTTACAAAATTTCTATGTTCTGGATTTAGAGCTGTTTGTTTTTAGACTTGGTAAGTCTTTCCACAATGTCCTTAGAAGATTTTTCTTTCCCTCTGGGTACATTTAGCTTTGGAAAAGAGGCCTTTAGAAAGTTCCTAACAGGCCCTTGGAGTTCCCATTGTGGCGCAATCTGACTAGGTTAACGAATCCGACTAGGAACCATGAGGTTGCGGGTTCGATCCCTGGCCTTGCTCAGTGGGTTGAGGATCCGGCGTTGCCGTGAGCTGTGGTGTAGGTTGCAGACGCAGCTTGGATCCCGCGTTGCTATGGCTGTGGTGTAGGCCTGCAGCTACAGCTCTGATTAGACCCCTAGCCTGGGAACCTCCATGCGCTGCAGGAGCGGCCCTAGGAAAGGCAAAAAGACAAAAAAAAAAAGTTCCTAATAGGCTCTGAATATCAGCTTCTTATTTGGCCAGTTTCTGATCATGGAGCTACTTTTTAATAATCCTTTCACATGTCTTGTCAGTTTGCAGCCGGGACAAAAAGTAAATATTTCTGACAATATTGAACAACCCATGGACCAAAGAAGTGTCCCCAAATAGGGTCCAAAAGAAATTACTCTCCCCAGATTCAGAGACACTCCCTAAAGACAGACAAAAGAGAAAACTTAGAAAATTGCCTTGAGGACTGACGACAGTTTGGTAAGGGAGAGCAACAAGTGGAGTTAAGCCCACATTTCTGTCCAGCCATATTTTGAGACCCCCCCAGACCTGATTTTGTGTCCACACCCTCAGGACACAAAACAAGGCAGTCAAGAAAGTGTCTGTCGCTGGAAGAGAAGGTATCAATAACCAACTGGTCTGAATTTGGAAAGGAAGGAACAATGTGAAATTTTGTCTTCCTCTATACTGAGTACTGCAGATAGAGATTTGGGAGAATATCCTTCAATGGCTTCTGCCAGTTTTCCCAGGATCCCATCTGCAGGCTCTTGTATATACCAAAATTTGGTAAGATTTTCATTAATTTTAGTTTCTTTTGGCTGTTTAAGGAATAACATAGCAGTTTACCAGAAAAATCCCTCAGTCTTATCAACTCTAGGAGGAGCCCATAGGGAGGTTCTCTTTCAATGGTAGATATGGGGCTATCTGTTGGTCACTAGCTTGGCAAACTTGTGGTCTCTTTAGAGTGGAAAAACAATTCAGACAGAGGATTACTAGAATAAGTACTCAAATAAAAGAGGGGAGCAGTAGAAGTTACATCAGTCTTTCTGTCTTTTGTTAAGTACTTGCTTCTGTCATTAATCTTTTGCAATGAATTTTTCAATGAGCTAGTTTGGAATTTTGGAGCCTTTTGGAAATACCCCATTCTATTTGATTTGACAGTCCCTACTTTCAAGCGCTTGGCTTGGCAAACTTGTGGTCAAGATCACTTTTTAAATGATCTTCTCTAATTGGAACATTCTTCATAATGTCATTGTAATTCTAGATTGCCTTAGTAAGATTTTTGCCCCCCCCCCCCCCCTTTTTCTCTATCTATAGCTTCTGGAACCAGAGTTCTTGGACATAAAATAGTCAGATGTGCTGTAAAGTGGCAGGCTCAACTCTTTGGAAATTAAGGATCTCATTTATTTAGCTAAGCCTTAGGTCTCTTAGAGCCAAATTAATACCTAAGAGGGATGTACTACTGTGTTGGGAATTGTGTGATATTTTACAATGTACCTCTCCACAGAAATTTTCTTGAGGTTGGCAGGTGACCTACCATCAGTCTAACCTGCTCCATGACTGACTTATCTTAACATGAGAGTCTTAAATTTAGGTGGTCAGTGCCCAGCCTATGCCCACTAATTTGGGGGCTTTTGTTTCCAAGATTCTCATTAGCAACAAATCCATTCTTTTACCTCATATGCACATTAACAGAAACCAAGAGTAACCGAGGAATAGACCGTGGATACCAGCAGTAACCAAAGAGATGGTACTGCCCCAAGAAAAGGCACTGGGTGAGAAGTGGCTTTAGGTGCATGCCACTAGAAGTTCCCAAAATGGGACTAAAGTATGAACCATCAGACCCAAACAAGTAGGGACTGTGGACTAACCAAGGGCTAGGGACTTGGGTTCCAGCTGGAATTGTCTGTCAACTCAAGCTGACCTGCTAAGCCCTAGACTGCGATTGAAGTCCTACCCTGGGCCGAGATCCCTTGTCTTGGCAGGGGAGTTTCTTTTTCTGCTCAGATTTGCACAGCTAAAGACAAAACCACTGCTGAGATGCAACCGTATAAGCTCTATTCAATGGCCAAAGAATGGAGAAGTAAGGACTTCATTTGAAAATTAACTTCTTAAACCAATCCAGGTAGAAACATTATATATGAGGGTTGGGGTAAAAGGGAGGGAATTGGAAGAGAGGAATATGCATGACTTATCTGAGAACAGGAGTATTATTTGGACCCAGAACCCTCCTTTTCAGTCCTTGCATGGGTTATTCTGATTGTTATAATGGCAAATGTCAACTGTCCTGGCTCTCATGGGTGTGTCATTGAGCATGCTAAGGTATTATAATGAGCACATAATAAGTCTCAAGGGCTATTAGAAGTCAAATCTTTCACCATCCTGGGCCCAGCTGATTCCAACCAGTTCTTGTTTTTCTCTTTGCAGGTTCCTCCTAAAACTTAGAGCAGAATGATTAGTGTCTATATGAGAGAGGGGCAGGGGTATCATTCTGGGGCAATAGCCTTGGTGACAATGTTGGCCTAGTATGACTTCTTAATGCTGGACTGAAGAGCCAATTAGATTGAGAACTCAATGTAAACAGAGAAAAGCTCAGAACCAAGAGGAACTTAACAGCTTTCAGAAACAGTGAGAAAGAAAACTCAAAGGGTTGTGGATACTGGCACTTGTGTTTCTTATTGTCCCCAGAGCCAAAAGAAGTTTCCTTTGGATCCCTCTACTGCCACCAATACTGTTTAAAAAAACAACTGAGTAAATTTTTAAAATCTTACTGGATTTATTCAATGATTCATGAATCAAGCAGCATCCCATCTAGTAGATAGAAAGGAGCTCGCTCCAAGGCCCTGTACAAAATGAAAGCCATTTATAGACATAAAGGGCAGGACAAGGAAGTTATACTGGCAAAGAGCAGATTGTGGCAAGGCCACTTAGGACCTATGAGGCAGATTACCTCACTAGTATTGGCCAGGTGATTCCAGACTGACTGGTTTAGGATTCCATTCCTGAGAGAGGATGAAAATGTACTTAAGGTTATTAATTCTTGGTTTGGTGACATGGGCTTTAGCACAAGTAACTCCATTTTGAGCCTGTTGTCTCTCTTTTTTAGCACTGGTATCTTATTCCAATTACCATTAATTAACTCAAAATATGTTACTTTTACAGAAACAAAGCCTTATCTTGAAATTTTATGATTTAAATATCCAAGTGATATTTACACATTTATTTAGCTACTACTTATTGAAAACCTGTTGTTTGTCCAACACTATGTTACTCAGTGGTGTTTTTTTAGCTTCCCAAATATATCTGAAACTTCTAATAGAAAAATTTATTCTCAAAAAAAACTGTGAGAAAAACCTCAGTGTCAGAGTGTAAAAATACAAGATTGTGAGCCTTCATATCAGCCATGCCAATAAGCCCCGTGTGATCCCGTGCATCTCTTTCTTTACTTGCAACTGCATTTAATTTCCTTGACCTGATTCAGCTGTTAAGAGAAACAGCTAATAAAAATTGTTACAAAGTAGCATGAATATTGAAAAGTGCATATCATCATGATTAATAATAATGTATAAAGCTCAAATATTGAAATGACTTTCTGGCATCATTCCAAATCAAGAAATATAAGCTCTGGCCTTGCATAGCAATGAAGAGAAACAGTGTGAGATACTTTTATTGTACCATCTGAATGAACATAGTGATTAATATCTTTAATTATACTGTATTCTATTATAGAGTGTGTGTGTGTGCACGCATATGCACGTACATGAATGCACGCACGTATATGTTTTAAACTAAATGTATTGCCATTCTCTCAACAATATATCTAGGGGTCAAATAGAACCATTCCCAAACCAGGCAGACATTTATGTCGGTACCTAACCTTGGAATGAATGCTCATTTTGATAGAGAAGGTAAGCAGCAAACAGTCCTCTGTTAAAGTAAGCTGGCTCTGATTTCATAGTGCTCAAAATCTGTCATCTTCATGTTAGCCGACTGTCTGGCACCTAATGAGAAAAACAAATTGCTTTTACTTTCCACATAAGACATTTGCATTTAGAACTTTTTTTTTTTGGCTCATAAAAGGTTTATAAAGCATCCACTCAAACCATTCTACCTGCATTTTTCACCTAAAAGGGTCTTTATGAAATCTTACAGTAAATTTAATAGCCCTCGTCAATAAACATGAGCTTTTATGAGTGTGACATACCTAAAGAGACTCAATGGTCTGGGAATAAAATCTGCATCAGTAATATTTTTGGTGCTGTAATATCCCACATTTTTTTTTTTGGAAAAGCCATCTGCAGAGCAGACCACTGCAAAAAAAAAAAAAAAAATTACTTCCAAGTTTAAGAAAGCAACTGGTCAGTGACCACCTGGGTGACTCATTAAGTTCAATGTGAAATGTCCTGGTGTGTACAACATCGAGCTTCATAATATTTGAACATTAGCATCTTTCATTTTCTTTCATTTCCAGCAAATGCACATTATAGCAATAACTTTAGAAGTGGCCTTCAGTAATCGTTCGCACTGGGTTTTTTAGGAAAGGGACCTTCATATGAAACATTTCCCCATTTCAATCACCTCCACAGGGGACTTATGCTTGGGCAAACCTGCTGACATGAGCCCTATTGCTCGGGGTCCCTCATAGCTCCTTTCACCAGTTAAGCTACCAAATTAGGCATGAGACTGGGACCCTCATTTCTCCTATTGCTGGTGTGCATCAGTAAAGAAGACAGGAAAATGCTAGTGACTTTTTTATAGCTGCTATATAACAAGAGAATGAAATGTCAAAGCCCTGGAAACTCCATCTTTCTTCTTCCCATCAAAGCTCATCTAGCTACTGCTGTTACTGAGGCTTGCCTCTCACCTTCAACTTTGCCTTGCTAGCAAGTAGCAACTTAAAACTCAGCAATGAGGAGCAGCCAAAAGAGTCAAAATACCCTGACTATGGACTCAGTAGTTACTGATCATCTGCCTGTGCTAGGTAAGAGCTTGGACAACATTCAGAGCAGCCCCCTGTCACTGTCTTAAGGTAGCTTACTTCCCACAATTAGAACTACTCCTGAAAAGTTGTGTGTAAATTACTTCCCTCATAATTAATTCGTATTTATAACACACCAAGGGATAGTCTTCTAAAATATGAATATTTTTATACAAGATTTTTTTTAATTCTTAAAACCATGTCTTTCTAAAATCAAGATATGCATATTTAAATCAAGCTTTGCTTAAAATAAATACCTAGGGAGACAGAGATCAATTAAACCTAAATATAACCACAGACTCTCATTTTAGTCCTTATTTCTATCTCCTCTTGCCCTCTCATATATTTTTTTAAATCAGTATTTCTAGCCAGAATGAAATAGAGGAAGGAGCTATTTCCTGTCTTTTAATTCAGTCTTCCCTTGTCAAAATCATTCGACGATAAGAGCCAAGAAGCAGAAAGTTTTTGAGTAGAAGAGCTAGAGATAGACATCAGACCTCAGGAGGAAATGATTCAACTTGGCTTTGGGCTTTCTTCCACCCTATCCTCATTTTCCCACTGCCCTGGACTCTCCATAACTTGGGACACAAAAGCACGTGGAAATCAAAGATGAGCCTTCTCTTTCCATTCACATTTCTTCCATCCACACCCTTGGCCAGAGCCAGAAGAACCACATGGCCAGCCCCCTCCTGCACAGCCTCCCCAGTCCTCACTCAGATCTCCTCCTCACCTGCCTTTGTGGTCCCCTGAGGGCTCTGAGGCAGGAGGGACTTCTGCATTTTGTAGGATGCTCAGGCAAAGCAAAGTCAGGCACTCCCAGAATGACCAGGCCTCACCTTGAAACCTTCCCCCAGCTGGCCCTTGGACAACAGTGCAAGGAAGCAATGGATGGTCCAAAGGCAGACAAAGAAAACAGAAAGAGACGAAAAAGAACTCTAGTTAATCAGCGAAATAGACCATTATCCCTAAATAGCCAGGAAATAACAAGGCAGTACTTACTCTTGGCTTTAAAGCCTGTTTGTAGGGCCTTTAGACATGCCTTCTGCCCACAGAGCAGTGGAGGGTATCTGTTGGGATCCTGCCAGTCTGGACCAGGAGGCCAGTCTAAGTGCCAGAGAGCCCCCATGATCATAAGTTTCCAAAGGCCCACAGAGCTGTGCCTACTAAATGCTCTGTTCTCAAGAATCAGTGAAGCCTATTGCTCCAAATTAGTGCATTTTAAAACTACCAAATAAAATGAATGAGGTGATGATACAGAGAAAAGAAAACATTTAAGGATAATGAGCACAGAGAACAGAGCTTCATTCTATACAGGGGGGAAAGAAGGTCAGTAAATTTAGTACACACATAATAGTTCTTGCAAATCAGCGCCTAATTAATCCTCATCCAGCCAAAGTGGGCTAGTTTAACCTTTTCATTCTGGGCTTCTCCCAATATTTACAAACCACTGCCTTGCAATAGGAATGGAAAACACACCATTTCTGGAAGCTTCAGAATGGAGTGTGCTTCCATTGGACAGGGTGAGAGGGTGCCTGGCAGCGCCTCTCTTCATACTGGGAGCAATGTGGAGTCTGATCATGCAATCAGAAACCATAATCCCATCATTTAGGGCCATCATCTTTGTTTTTAGTGCCAGAGTTACACATACTTGGCAGCAAAGGCTTTGGGGGGTTTGTTTTACTTTCAAATAACAGTAGTGTAATTGATCCCCCTAAAACAATGCAACGGACCTCAATAAAAAAACAGGTCTCATTTGGATCCTCCCCCAAGAGTATAACTGGTGATTTATCAGAAAACCTTGTCAAAAGGCAATTTAATCCATAACGTAAATCCACAGCATGGGAATGCTGAGAATAAAGAACGTTCCAGAAGGCTCTAGGACATAACCTCCAAAACAATATTTCCAAATACATAATTTCTTAGGATATGCATATTAATAACATGATTTAAGGCTTTTAAAACCTTGACTTGGAAACACTGTGGGGAAATGCAATATCACTTACCTAATCCTGTCCTTGTGAACCCCTGTGTACAGAACTGGCCCCACTATGAATTAAAAATGCAGAAAATAAAGTTGTAGCCTGAGCTTTTGCATCATGCCCTCCATAACTCCAGGTCCCCTCCAGCCAGCACACAGCCTCTACCCACTGTGTCCATCACCCTCATCACTGCCACCTGAAAAGCCGGAGAACCATGGAGAATCAGAGCTCAGGGACAGGGGGCTGAGGTGGGAGTTGGGGTGGCAGGTTAGTTAGCAGCCAGATTATAGTTACTGCAGTATCAGTCTAAATAATTATAATAGATAACATTTATTAAATTCTTTCTGTGTGCCACTTTTAAGCACATTCTGCTTTTAATCCATTTAGCCTCCATGACAATGCCACAAGATAGGTACCATCACTATGCCAGTATTCTAGATGAGGAAACTGAGGCAAGACAGATTTTTTTTAATTTTATAATGATTTTTACTTTTTCCATTATAGCTGGTTTACAGTGTTCTGTCAATTTTCTGCTATACAGCAAGGTGACCCAGTTACACATACATATATGTATGTACACATACATACATATATGTGTACATATACACATATATTCTTTTTTCTCACATTATCATGCTCTATCATAAGTGACTAGATATAGTTCCCAGTGCTACACAGCAGGATCTCATTGCTTATCCATTCCAAAGTCAATAGTTTGCATCTATTAACCCCAAATTCTCAATCTGTCCCCATTCCCTCCCCCTCCCCCTTGGCAACCACAAGTCTATTCTCCAAGTCCATGAGTTTCTTTTCTGTGGAAAGGTTAATTTGTGCCATATATTAGATTCCAGATATAAGTAATATGCTATGGTATTTGTCTTTCTTGTTCTGACTTACTTCACTTAGTATGAGAATCTCTAGTTCCATCCAGGTTGCTGCAAATGGCATTATTTTATCCATTTTTATGACTCAGTAGTATTCCATTGTGTATATATACCACATCTTCTTAATCAATTCATCCGTCGATGGACATTTAGGTTGTTTCCATGTCATGGCTATTGTGAATAGTGCTGCAGTGAACATGTGGGTGCACGTGTCTTTTTAAAGGGAAGTTTTTTCCAAATATATGCCCAAGAGTGGAATTTCCGGGTGATATGGTAGTTCTACGTATAGTTTTCTAAGTTACCTCCATACTGTTTTCCATAGTGGTTGTAAATAATCCATCTAAGGTCACACAGCTAGGAAAACAAGGAGCCACTGGACTGTGGACTCCTCAGGGGCAGAGTTTATATTTTATTCAACTCTGTATTCCATCAGCACCTAATCCTCTAGTTGTCACCTGTGTAGTATAAAAAACCTGAGTTTGTCAAAAAGAATCCGGCTGAATTGAATAGCTTGAGGAAGGTAGAAAAGATTGCCTGAGGCTGCAGAGGGGAAAGAGGATACTTGCAAAATATTCTAGGAGTACAAAGTGTGGTTTCCTAATCCTGGTTAGTGTTTAGGGTTTGCACACTCATTCGACAGCCTTCTTTCTAGATGTACAGCACCAGGGGTGCACAGAAACTGCCACCCCCACCCCCCGATATTGCCCCTTCTTGAATGGTGGGTGATGATTACAAGTATTTAGCAGGGTGTCCTGCTGCGGATTTATTAGATTTAATTCAACAAATTCTTCTTGATCCACTGTAAACAAGCTATGTTGGAAAAAAATAAAAATCATTAAAAACACAAATATGGAGTTCCCGTCGTGGTGCAGTGGATAACGAATCCAACTAGGAACCATGAGGTTGTGGGTTCGGTCCCTGCCCTTGCTCAGTGGGTTAACGATCCGGCGTTGCCGTGAGCTGTGGTGTAGGTTGCAGAGGCGGCTCGGATCCAGTGTTGCTGTGGCTCTGGCATAGGCCGGTGGCTGCAGCTCCGATTGGACCCCTAGCCTGGGAACCTCCATATGCTGTGGGAGCGGCCCAAGAAATAGCAAAAAAAAAACAAAACAAAAAACAAAAAAAAAAAAACAAATATTTCTTGAGCATGCAGACAAAGTGCTATACTAGAGGCCACAGCAAGAGAACATGTCCCTGGCCAGCCTACGTTTGCAATAGAGAGGGGGAATGGAGGTGAGCACCCATATCCCAAGTCCTCCATGCACAGCAGGCTGGATTCTAACCATACTGCCCACACCCACACCCGTTCCTTGAGGAGGGAGGCCAGGTTACCTGTGCAGACCTCTGCAGCAGGGACCCATAAGGACTAACAGAGGGCTGGCAGGAACCCTAGGGTAGGGATTCAAAGTGGTCACAACCACCCATGTGCCTGTTGTTAGAGCTGAAGACCTGCCCTTGTGGACTCGGCTTTTTGTAGCATGAGGACTTAATGCTGGACCTTAATGTCAACTTTCTGATCACACAACAATGGAAAACAGGGGAGGGGGAAGAAAAAAAAAAAAAAAAACCTCTCTTCTGAAAGGCTATTACAACAGCACAAGGCTGCAGTCATGGTTTGGAGAATTAGACTCTGTTACAGCAAATTGCTGTGGGAGCAATACTTCAGACTGTTACTAGAGAAGCTCAGACTCCAGGCAGTAACCTGAGAGGGCACAGAATTCTCACTTGGAAGTTAATCTGGGAGGAGAAGGGGAAGCAAGGTTATCAGCCATCCTTGGGGCACAAATCAGAACATCAAAGCTGGGATTGGAGACACAGGTTCTGATTGTCAGAGGTCTCTGCCTCCTGTGGCCAGATTCTCAACAGATTTCTCCCCAGGAGAAAGAAAGAAGTAGGTCTCCCTGTCTGGTTAAGACTATAGCCTGGAACAAGCCCGGGGCCAGATGAGACAGAATGCACCCATTTGCCTTCGGTATAGGGTCAGGTCACAGAACAGATGGGGTTCCCCCCAGCCAGGTCAAGACATAGGCAACATCAGAAGCACACAGGACCTCCAAGGACTGTGATACAAAAACCTTAATCTCCTTTGATGGGAAGGATGCATGTTAGAAACCCCAGCCCCTAATGCCACTGTGCAGAAACCAGTGATGCGGTCTCCAGCCCTCTGCCCTCTGTGAACCACCAAGAGCTTCTGATGAGGGTAGCCCCCCACCTGCATGCGAGGATGGAGAAGGCCAGAATGTGGCACTAGGATGGAGGAAGGAAAGTGACACTCTGTCCCTGTAGCCAAAGTAACAAGGCAGAGCCAGGAAGGAATACCCCAAAAAGGGTCTCCCACGTTTTTGTTTTTTTAGCACTGCACCAGCAGCATATGGAGATTCCCAGGACAGGGGTCTAATCGGGGCTGTAGCCGCTGGCCAACACCAGAGCCACAGCAATGCGGGATCTGAGCTGAGTCTGCAACCTTCACCAAAGCTCAGGGCAATACCAGATCCTTAACCCACTGAGCGAGGCTTTTTTTTAAAAAAAAAAATAATCTTGCCCAGTCCCTTGGAATAAAGAAATATGAGCAAGACATGGATGCCACAAATAAATCTTGGGTCCTGTGGTATGATGGGAAATTGATATTGGTCTCCTGGTATACAGCTCCTAAAACCTTTGGGATCTCAGATTGATAAGAATGTCTTGCCTATGCAAATGCAACCACTAGTCCCCCCAGACAGCTTCATGCTAGTGGCCTGAAACACCCAGGCAGCACAGTTGGAACTTTTAGTCCCACCCCCTAGCTTCCAGAAATGGGAGAGGGGTTAGAGATGGGGTTTATCACCAATGACCAATGACTTAATCAACCATGCCTACGTAATGAAACCTGGTTGGTGAACTTGCTGTGGGTGTGGCAGGAAACCTACCCAAGATACTGAATGCTGTGTGCATGTTTTTGGGGGAAGGGATTAACATCAAAACTGGGCTTCCTGGAGTTCCCGTTGTGGCTCAGCAGTAACAAACCCAACTAGTATCCATGAGGATGTGGGTTCGATCCCTGACCTTGTTCAGTGGGTTAAGAATTTGGCATTTGCCATGAGCAGCATTGTAGGTGAAGACGCAGCTCGGATCTGGCGTTGCTGTGGCTGTAGTGTAGGCCGGCAGCTATGGCCCTGATTTGACCCCTAGCCTGGAAACTTCCATATGCCTCAGGTGCAGACCTAAGGAAAAAAAAAAAAAAAAAGGCAGAAAACTGAAAACTGGGCTTCCTATTTCAGTTAACATGGCAGCCAAATGGAAGCAGAAAATGCACTCAAATTCAAGATCCAGGGATAGAAGATAGAGCTAGAACGGGATATTCCTGGAAAAGAGCATTTTCGGAAACTCAGAAATCGGGGAGGAGAAAGGAAAGTGGCTGAGCCCAGGATTTATGACGCTCCCAGCCAGGGAGGCCTCTGGCTTTCCAGGGGACCCAGGCCTTCCACTCCCTGCTCGCAGGGATGCTCTGAGCTCCTGACCTTCCCTCCTCCTCTGGCCCTGCTACTCCCCTTCCTCACTCTCTCCCCTCCCATTGCCACCTCTCTCCCTGCCCCAACCTTACTAGTACATGGACCTCTCATTCCCAAACATCCCCGCTTTTGATGTGAAGCCATTCATAAAGTCATCTGGATTTTCTCCTTTTGTTAGAGAATTTCTTTGTAGGCGTTCAAAGGGGACATGAATAAAATCACTTTTTTCTCTCATAGGCAACACACAAGATCTCACAAAACCTGGTCTGCAATTCAGCCCACCCACACATGGGGATGATTTTTGGTTTTACAGTTAGTACGCATACTGAGCAGAGTAATTTATAACAAAGAATTGGAATGCTATGTATTATAATTTGTCATTGTTAAAGAATGAAAGTGATTGGATAAGCAGACAGGACAAATGCAAGCACGGTATCGACAGCATGTGGACTAATCAAATGCCCAATCATCTTACCTGCCACAAGCGAGAATTTGGTTAAACATTTTGATGATGTACAGAATAGCTTGTGGAGGGATTTGTTGCCAGGTAATTGGCAGAAACCGCAGCTCATTAAATTAGCTCTCATCTGACATGCCAAATGATACTCACAGTTGATCCGTTAGATCATCAGCAAGCAATTGTTTATCTCTTCCATAAGCCAGGATGACAAATAAGCAATTTTAGCCAAAAGGGTTAAGGCCAGTGCCAATCATTATTCACAACGCAATTTAACTGATTCTCTGGCAATCAATACCATGCGTTCAAAATGCAATACAGCAGTTTCTTCCACATTGCGGGGCCCTTTATGTGAATCTTCTGCCAGAATATAAGCAAACAAAATACTAAATAAAGACAGGTCTCAAATGTAGTATTTGTCATCTGATTTTAAGGGAGTGAGGAAAGGAGTAAACCTAGAGGCATTCACATTGGGCAGTCCCAGGGCAGAGCAGGTGCATTAAGAGAGCTCCTACCTAGATGACTGGGCTAAACCAGTAAGAAGTCATAAAAGGTGGCAGGAGAGAAATGACAGAGGCTGGTATAATGTCTACACCAAGCTTATTAGCTTCATCAGGAAATTTAAGATAATGACAGATAAAGCGGCTCTGAGTGGCCACATTTTGCCCTCCATTTCCATGCACTTGAAATCAAGATCTTCACATGAGATTAGCTAAGGGAGCACTTCTGTACCACCACAATGTCTTATTCAATTTGCCCACTGACATGGCTGCTCCTCGTCTAATAATAGATGCTATTTCCTTTTCTGATCGACTTTTTCTTGTCTTGCCTAGGGCTCCTGACACTGCAGCAAGATTCTAAGCTGTTGGGACAGCAATTCTCCTCATTGTACCAATGACCAAAATACAAACAGGAACAGGGAAAGCCATCACAAATGAGGAATTTAAATTTGAGGAGCATAAGCCAGAACCTGAGGCATCACTCAGCCATCTAGTGAGATAAGCACTGAGATAAAGGCACAAATATTGCTCAGTCTCCTCGCCATCTCTAGTCTCCCCTTTCATTGGAACACGCAGATTCTTACCCAGTGTGTGTATTTGCGGGGGTAGGGGTGGTTCCTGCTTCCTCTTACCTTTGCTGGGACTTGCAGTCATGTGGCTACTTCACTGCTTATCTGAAATGGGACATTCAAGAGGCAGAAATTCAAGCCAGGAACAGCCTCCTCACATGTTGTCTGTGCTGATAAAACATTCAGAGGAAAATAAGATAGATCTGTTGCCTAAGCTGAGGCTTTGGGATTGTTTCCCTCTTCCCATCCCTTGTGTTTTCCTTGGCCTCCTAACCAAGATAATCAAAATTTGGTCATAAATCTCCTTGGTGAAGAGGCCTCCTTATGATGTGTTCCAGCAGTCATTGTGCTAATCAAAAGCCCTGTGGAAAAACTGGTACTTTAGGTCTTTAAAGCAATATATGTAATTAATGTGGTCATAATATTTATAATCTATATCCATAATTAAAATAATAAACACTAGGCACAAAGCTCTCTCTCTGGACACTTGTCATACACTCGATGACAAAGGCCTGGTGGTCACAGAGCTATGGAAAAAAGCCTGGGGACTGGTCAGATTCTGACAGGGGGAGAGCTTAGAAAGGGTGAGAGAGGGAAATGTCAAGAATGATCCCCAAGTGTTTGACCTAGATAACTTGAGTAGATGCAGCCTCAAGATGGTTTGAGACAAGTGAGGGAGATTAGCCTAGAGCCTATTACCTTCAAGATGCCAGTGGGACTTTTGGGTGAAGAGATCCTGTTATCAGTTAGATATTTGGGCCTAGAGCTCAGGAGAGAGATGGGAGCTGGAGATGCAGCCTCAGAAGATGACGGCATGTAGTTAATGATGGAGCCATTCAGAGTGAACGAGACATTTACAGGCTACATAAAGAGAGAAGGGGAGAAAGCAAAGCTCCAGGGTCACCACATTTAAGGAGCCAGCCAGGGAAAAGCAGTCATCCAAGGAGGCTGAAATGGGACCAAAGAGAGTGGTATTAGGGCCTTTAGAGTCATCCAGAGTGGGTTTGTGACCCTCTGGAAAAAATTTTCAGGCCACCTACCCTTAATAAGTGTCTATCGAGATGCACCATAATCAGGCCTCAAGTACTCCACCCCCCCCCCAACAGTCTCTTTCTGCTCCTTCTTCCATAAAAAAAACAAAGAGGTTCAGAAATGGATGGTCATAGTTTTACAGGTTTCCACAGTCAAATAAGGAGGATAGAAGATCCCAATGATTTTGGGACAAGGGAAATTATTGGAAACTTTGAAGAATTAATTTCTAGGAAATAATAAAAGCACAAGCCAGTTGCGATGGACTATCGGAAGGTGGAGCAGCTACCACAAATTTCTTGTCTTTCTAGAACTCAGTTGTGATAGAACTCAAAAAAAAAAAATGGCAGAAGTAAATGGGAGAAAGAAAAGTGGAGGGAGGTTTTTGCTGTTTGTTTTTCAGATTGAAGATAGATCTAAAAGAAAACAATGGAGAGAAGCAAAAGCAAGCTATTGTCTTAAAAAGGAAAAGGGCTCCCTCTTTAGGAGAGGCTCCAGGCAACTAAGAAAGATTGAATAGAAACACAGAGCTCTGGGAGAGGGGTCATCCATGCTGTGCGGAATGAGAGAGTGGATCTGGGAGGATTAAAATATTGCCCCATGTTTCAGGGATGCCTAGTGAAGTGAGAAATCCTGTCATTACAGTGTCACCCATTCTTACAGCCTAAAGAACTCTGCGTACGCAGTAGCCCTCACCCGCTGGGAACATACTCCAAGATCCCCAGTGGATGAATGAAACCTATATACATCATGTTTCTTCTTCCTATACATATATACCTATGATAAAGTTTAATTTCTAAATTAGGGACAGTAACAGGTTAACAATAACTAATAATAAAGTATAACAATTATAACAGTATACTATAATAAAAATTGTATAAATGTAATCTCTCTCTCAAAATACTTCATCGTACAAATCTTTCCATCATCATCTTAACTAAGCACTTATCACTCACTGCGGCAGTACCTTTTGTACTTTGAGTTGCGACAGTGAAACTAGCACAAATTTCTATTTGCTTCTTCACAATTTTCGTTCTTATTGTACCTCTTAGCAACCTCAGCTTATGATTTTTTTTTCCTTTATTAAGTTCATAGCATAGGCTACATCCCTAATTCTTACCTTGTAATGTGACCAAGAAAGATGAATTAATCAATATTAACCCACCTCTAATACTAGAAAATAAAACAAATGCTAAATTAGTGATGGGTAGATAAAATAATCTTTCTGTAGGGTTCTACTAAATTAGGGTGGAAAGAAATAAAGCTCATTGAAAAGTAGGCGGGCCAGAAACAGAAACAAAATTTTGACTTTCCCGGTATTAATGAACAATTATTTTTGGTGAGGATCCTAGCTCTTAAATGGGGTGGGGGTGGGGGTAATGGTTTGTTAGAAACTTATTCAAGTGTTTTAAAAGTATGAAGTTTAGAAATAATTCTTCAGTTTTAAACCAATAGTCACTATTACATGTAATTCATTTGATCATTTTTAATGATAGCCAGTGGGGAACCCTTTAAGATTTTTTAAGTGTAATGTGATCAAAATCAATGCCTTAAGAATTTGAATATTGCAGCAGCATAAAGCATGAATGGAAACGGGGATGGAAAGGAATGGAAGCAAGGATACCAATTATGAATGAAAGTGTAGAGATTTCTGTCAAGAGAGTGGGGTGATTCCCACAAACACCCCTTAGCCCCCCCACAACCACTACACCCTTGAAGCATAGAGCAACAACAGATAAAATAAGAGAATATATTTTTAAAGACATTGTTACCCTCAAAATCAAGATAAATATCTCAGTGGATTAGAATCAGGATAGAAATTAAACTCAAGAGGCATGAAGACTAAATGTTGCTCACAGTTGGAAAGGGACCAGAGCTTGGATGGGACGGCCCATCTGGGAAACTTAAGAATGATCATGGTTTTGTGTTTATGTAGGTCAATGTTATTTTTTAAAAGATTTGAAATGTCACATTATCTGTAATTTACTTTAAAATAGTTTCACCACAAAAAGGTAAATATAAAATGAAATGTTGACAATGATTAAATCTAGTTAATAGCCATGTGGAGTTTTGTACAATTCTCTTTACTGCTCTGCTTGAAATTTTTCATAATAAAAAGTTGAAAGAAAGGATGAGCCCAGGAAGAGAACAAACAAAAAAAAATGAGTTTGCAAATGAAAATTTCAAAACACATAAGGAAAATTCATCCTGTGAAAAACCGACAACAAACTCAAAACATAAAATAAATAATTCACTTTTATTTTGGAAATGGAAATAATAAAGCAATTTAAAATAACATTTGTTAAGATCCTCAGAATGGTTTTATTTTAAAAATCAGTGAGCTATAAAATAAAAACAAGCAGCTATGACTCAAGTACAAGGACATGTTTGAAAGATTTTGAAATCCTGGAAATGAATATAATTGTTGGAATGTTATAAAAACCTTCAACAGATGGGTAAATTTTAACTAGTCATAGTCAAAAAGAAAATTGGTTCATTTGAAGATAAAACCATGGCAATAATTGAAAGGAGAGGCAACAAATGCCTGAAGTAGAGTGATGGTGACAGAAATGTGAAAATGACACAAAAAATAAAAACTGAAATGACTGTGTTGCTGTTGGGTAGCATTCATGAAGATTGAATTCTGGCTAGCCACTGAAATAGCCTCAGCTCTGATGATGACCATTTGAAACTCTTTTGTTTGTAGAGTTTGGTTAATGCCACTGGAATGCAGAAGACGGATGAAAGGTGAGGATCAGGCCCCCAGTTCGGTCCACCGTCCCACAAAAATAAAATGAGCTTACAATGAAAGATCTTCATCCTTCATGTCAAGAGCCATAAGAAACTTTTACTGAAGCATCACGTTAGAACTCTCCTGATTATCTGTTTTCTCCTTAACTCTGATTCAATAAATCTAAAAACAATTTGTTAAAAAATATAATTTATACAATTATACATTGTTTATTATATATATTACAATATTCTTCCCTCATAAAAAAGTTTAAATAGCCCCTGTTGTGTCAATAAAGTGATTACAAAATGATGAGTGTTGAAATGGTAAGAATTCTTTAAAAAACAGCAACAGAATTACAGTTTAGTTGAAAGGAGAAAAATCTAAGGATGTGATGGGAAAAATAAAGTATTCATAATAAAACAAAATTTAAATAAGTTTGAATTGTTTGGAAAAATAACGTAACACATGATCTTAAAAAGAAACATTCTCCAGCTCTACCAGTAAATGTACCAAAGAGAAAAGCAGCACTTTTGCCTGCCACCAACTCCCCAGCTCATGTACACCCTGCGTATTCAGATTTCAGTCTCTAATATTGTTTTTTCTGCAAAGCACCAGAGCCCCTTTCAGGATAGGTGATCCAATATCTGAGGCAGAAGAAAAATCAAGGCAGGCTTGCAACAGCCTGTTGTTGCCAGTCAGTAATTAGGGATGTTCTCAAAGACATCAGACTCTGTGCCGAAAGGCTCCCTTAAAAGGCTCCCAGCCTGGTGCCACTGCTGCAGGTCATCCACTGGGTGGACAGTCTGAAATGAGGGCTGAGGGGGAAAAAAACAAGAGACCAGACTCAGTGGGCTCTCAGATTCCCACAGGGAACTTTTCAGATGAGGGCGTCTGTCCCGCCCTCAGAAGAACTCATCAGAGAACCCCATGGCACCTGCCGCACAGAGCCAGCATTTGGATGGCAGATCAGGACAGAGAAGCGCAAAGCCCAATGGAAGGGAGGGGTCAGACAAGAGAAGTGCATGGATGGGAACAGCAATTACAGCCGACAGACTCAGCACTGGATGTACAAGGCAATGGTTTTGCTCTCTCATTCCTCCTGGACTCTACACCAAGATAGTGAAAATAGGGATGAGAAAGAGGTGTGTGGTAGAGCAATCTCTCTCTCTCTCTCCGTCTCTCTCTCATTCTTTACCTCCCCAAAGCTGCTGGAGTCCCAAATACTTTAGATCAAATAGGAGATTCACATTTTCAATAAAAGGGACTAGATTTTAATCACCAAAATGAGACTATTTTAATAATTAAAAGTGACTGAGAAGATTGAGAATCAGGAGAGCTGATATCAAGGCAGCTCCCAGGGGAGGAAATGGAATGGCAAAGCCCATGATGGCCACAATTGGAGTGCAGCGCAGTGATAGCGGTTTATATCCCAGTGAATTGAGGTTCTCCCGTCCCACTGCTTAAGGTGTGTAGTTCGAACACTAAGATGTATAAATAATGCAGAGATTCCCTTCTGACACACCCAAAAACCTTTGGGCAACATATAAAATACAATATTAAATATTAAATCATCCTTTCTTCTTATTTGTCACTTTTAGATAGATTTTGTCTTTGAGATAGACACAGAGGTTGTGTCTACTTTTCTGGACTGAGACAGGTTATTCATTGTGGAGATTTCAACGTCAATTTGTTTTTAAAACATATACAGAGAAGCTTTATCTACATTTAAGATAGGCATCAATTAAAGTGTATGGGTACATATTTAGCTTGTAGCATCTACCCCTAAAACGGCCAGCCACTTTTCTGTACATGCGTCAGTATATTCCATCCTCCCACCCTGAATCTCAAAATTGTTCCAGCCAATAAATTATCTTAGGATAATGTCTTAGACACGTCCAATTTTACCCAGTGTTGTACTGGTCCGATTTCCTTTACAAAGAACACAGCAATCTAATAACCCTCCTTCTCATGTGCTCTGAAACAGCAGAATGGGAAATTACTGCACCTGGCTCTACTTTACCATTAGCTGTAATATTATTGTTTTTCATTCGTTGCTTCCTTCCAAAACATTTTGAGACCTGATAAATCATAATCGATATAAATTAACCTCATATAATTAATGCAGATTTGCTGTCAAAGTTAAATGCATAATTCCAATTTCTCTTCCAAAAGCAAATTTACTTTGTATGCTCTCTTGAAGTATATTTTTGAAACCCATATTGATAGCAGGGGAGGTTTTTGAACTTTACAAATACGAATGCATCCTTTACTTATGAGAAATTACCAAAGATTTTGTATATTGAATATATAATTAATAGATGCACTTAAAATATTCTGTTTTTTTTTTTCTTAAGTTGAAAGCCTTGAGGGGGAAGGAGATAAATGGTTGAGCTGTGAGTTGGGAGGGTAACTGGAAGAAGAATGAAGTCTCTTCATTCACGCTCCCTCTACTCTAGTAGAATTGCTACCATGGAGTGCTGGGCTTGGGGAGTCTGGTTTGATTTTAAGTCCTTTGTTTTACAACATGCAAGCCTGAGCAAGCCACCCACCTACCCCAAGTTTCCTCATCAGTAAAGCAGCCTACCTCACAGCATTCTTATAGGGATCAAAGGAATGACTGTAGGCCCCAATTATAAGCAATTATTATCATCATAATTGCTGTACGTAACATACTCCCCCTGAATCCCTTGGCTACTGGACAGTTTCTCAAGACATAGACACTTAAATCTAGAAAAGGAAAGCCACCATTTATTAAGCACTAGGCATCACAAGTTTTGCTAAATGCTTCATGTGTGCCATTTCATTTATTCCTTACAAGAACACTGCTATTATCCCCATGTTACAGTGGAGGAAACCAAGATTCAGAAAGAGAAGTACCAGTGTTGGTGGGGAGGGAGTCCACCTTAGTGGATTAGAGCATCAACTTCAGAGCCAGAGAAATAACCAGTGCAATCCCACCTCCGCTGATCATCAGCTGTGTGACAGTTTTACCAGCCCACTCATCACATGCAAACTCCCTATTCATTATTAGGAACAAAATACTCAGTGAATTCTAAACCTAGAAAGAAAACAATCTATGCAGGGTATAGTCAATCCCCTTGCTGTGCTCCCTGTGCCCTCCCCCCCAACCCCTCCCAGGGATGAGCATGGTGGGCTGGAAGGAGTTACTCTCCCGCCAGCCAGACTCTAAGCTTCTAGAGACTGGGACCCTGCCGTCTTGTTCACTACAGAATCCCCCAGCAGACGGCAATGCTTATTGGTAAATATTGCATGTCGTTGCTGAATTCCTGAAAAGCATGTGCCGTTGAAGAAAAATTCTTGCCTGGCTAGTCTTCACATCACTAATGGAAGAGGTAAAGTTTGGAAGATGAGACAGAATAGCATTTCCTGGGTGGTCTGCTGGCCCAGGTGCCTTGAATGAAGGCTTCCCTGCAGCTGCTTGATCGCTGCAGCCTGTATTTTACATGTGAGAACACCAACAGAGAGGAATCAATGGAGGGCCTCATCCTCTGGGAGGAAGGATCTTAGCGAGAAAGGGAGGCGACAGAGGAAGCAATTCCCTTCCTCATCCTGAGCAACCAGCCCATGATAGACCCCGGCCATGGTGTGCACTGGGGGGAAAACATTCATTGCGGAAGCCAGATGCCAAAGTGAGGGAGAAATATAGCGCTTCCAGCGGCCGCATCTGGCTTTTTGGCAAGACTTCCACATGGTGATACTGATTCTCTCTGCATCTGCTCCTTAATCGTTTCACTAGGTACCTGTGAATCAAGTTTTACCCACTTTGACCACGCACTGCTTGGCACGTGAATAAATGTGCCACTGTTCTGGCTCTTTTTGTTTCTGGCCATGAACTGTTCCAAGGAAATCAATATCAAAAAACTTTCAGCTGTAAGGGTGAAAAAAAAAAAATTCTCTAGTCTGGACCACAGGCAGCTAAGTACCCTGATCACGTACACATGTAATGATTTTGAAAATGGAGAGAAAACCCTGCCTTATCCTAAAGTGTGCTCTTCCTGCAATTGAGCACAGGGCTCAAAGGGTTAATCCAGTGGCTGTACAGTTAGGTAGGCCCTCAGGAAATTTAATCTACAAGGAGGCTTCCTTAAAACCATCACCTTTAACAGAGCTTTTTCGCACATCAGAAAAGTGAGATACATTTCATGGCTTTTCCTCCACACATTTTTATGCTATACCTTTCAGCAAAAGCTTTTACAATGATATTAAACATTAACTCTATATGGGTTAATCCCAAGACACAGCAGCAGCCTTAAGGTTAATAGTCCTTTTAATTAAAGGATAAGTCAGTTATTGAACACAGAAGCTAATCACAAAAGGATTACCATCGAAAATGAACATAGTCTGTGCAATTAGTCTGATAATTAAGACTTAAGTACTGGACAGAGATCAAAGTGCTTGTAATATGCAATAAAGTTCCTAGAGTTGTAAGGAGATTCAAAATGTTAGCTTGTGCTTTATTGCACCTTCCATTTATCGTGTACCCATGATAGCAGCAAACACATTTCCCCGATGGATGTCAGCATGGATAACTGCAACAGCTGTTACTACATAAGCCTGGTGTTTCTCACAATATGATTACTCTGTCAACGACGGCTGTAAAAGGTGGCATCTGCATTCATCAAACAGAGTTATCAATAAATGTAAAACCATACAACAATTAGAGATCTCAAAGGAAGAACAAATCCAACTAGAAAAAAAATGTCAACCACATTCTTTAATTACTAAGACTGTTAATCAATAAAATGCCTTCATAACTTTTAATTAAAATTTTATTTGAACTGGATGTTTGGAGAATCTGATTCTTTGTTTTCATTACATGTAACAGTTGCTCTACAAAAATCCTGGTGGCATCTGTGAGCGGCCATCCCCGGGGGACAGCTTATATCTGTAATTGCATATTGTCACCTACAGAGGGTGTTAAGAATCCTTGTTAAAAATAAAGGAAATAGTTAAGAGACATCGCACAGTAGCCATTATTATGGAGCAAATTACTAGGTAGAGCAATCCAGAAGCTGTCAAGAAAGGTTAGCAAAAAGGAGTGTGAGGGAATCAACCATTCAGCAATTCATCATGGACCCAAAGTAGGTCTAAAATAAAACTAAGGCAAAAAGGTATTGGTTTTATGAAGTAAGGCATTGCCTTTGTTTATAGACATGAATAATGATTGTAAGATGCTACTAATGCATAAAAAGATGAAATGATAAAAGAAAAATCAATTGCTTTAATCACACTGATGCTCAGGCAAGATATAATCAGGGCAGCAAGTTAGAATTCCGAAGCTCTGTGCACTATACATTATCTTTTCCTTTATCTTTAATTTGCATTCATAAGGGTCTCTGTAATTTATGTATCACCAGCCCCCAGAGGTTGACTGGTGAATTCCCATACTGTCATCTGTCTCTTCAAGCTCAATACGGCATCACTGTTACACTTTTAAAGGGTCTCTTTTCAATTTATAGATAAAGAAATTTGATATTTTTTTCTCAACCAAGTTTCCACTAGGATTTCATCTGACTCTCAGTTCCAGCCTACATAAATGAATGAGGTTAATTATTGCTTACTTCATTGCTAAAATAATTGACAACCTCTCCTTTTACATTTTTGGGTACTACTGATAGGATGTAGAATTCAGTGCTCGAAGGTTCACTCTTGGGGCTTTCCTTTCCTTAATCTCAGCTTGGTTTCCTGGATATCCCAGATGAGTAGGAATGATTATGAAACAATCTACCCAGAGTCTCTATTTCATGGTTCAAAGCAGATAGAAGATCCCCTCCATGTTTTCCTTCTCTCAAGAAAAGTTAAAGTGCACTCATGGGAGCATTGCTTGGAAGATTGGCCAAGGAAGACTCTTTTTCACCAACAGGTCTCAGCCCAAATTTGTTCCAGTTATTGGGAAACAATGATGACACTTATGAGATCAGGTTCATCTCTTGGAGAAAGGAGAGAAAAATAAAAATACCTGTTACTTAAATAATGCTTATCAGATGCCAAGCCCTTTATAGAAATTCGTTCATTGAATCATTACCAAAACCCTGTTTCAGAAGTAAGTTGCTATTTACTTCCAAAAAGTAAATAAATTTAAATTGCTGTTACCACACCAAGTGGTTGGGTAACTTGCCCCTGTCACACCATATTCAAGTGGTGGAGCTGACACTATGCATCCCAGCTGTCCGGCTTCAGAGTTCATGCTTTTAACCTCTATCCTATACTACACCTCTACAAAAATAGAACTTATTGGGCATCTACTTTGTGTCAGGCATGTGCTAAATGTTTTATTTCTGTTTGCATAGCTCTGCAAGTTGGAGTTGAGAAATTCGGAAATGGAGGCTCAAAAGCGTGAACTGAACCTGCCCAAAGTCACACCATAAATAGTAATACCCAGAGTCAATTCTAGTTCTATCAGACCCCCAAAAAACCTTATTACTTCACAGAGGCAGAGTAAGAAATGATCACTGGGGGCTCCTATCGTGGCTCAGTAGAAATGAATCTGACTAGCATCCATGAAGATTCAGGTTCGATCCCTGGCCTCCATCAGTGGGTTAAGGATCCAGCACTGCCATGAGCTGTGGTGTAAGCCAAAGACTCAGCTCAGATGTGGCATTGCTGTGGCTCTGGTGTAGGCCAGCGGCTACAGCTCCGATTCAACCCATAGCCTAGGAACTTCCATATGCCGAGGGCGCAGCCCTAAAATGACAAAAAAGAAAAAGAAAAAAAGAAATGACCATTGGATTTTAATTCCACTAATATTCAATTATGAATGAGAAAGGGAAACGATGGAAAAAGACAAGAGAGGAAGAGATTACAGTTATGTGTTACAGTCACTCCTTCTGGGCAGGTTGAGCAATATATTGGCTCTAAGACAAAGAGGAGATCAGGCAAAGTTTGGAAATTTTCCAAGACTGTAAGAGTGGTTATTAAATGGGATTCAAGTATGGTAGGGTAGATTTTCTAAGTGGGGGAGAGTACATTCTAAGAATGAGAACTTTTGTTTCAAAAGGAATCTGAGACCTAGGAAGGTAAATGACAGAAAAGTTTATGTTGAGATGTTCCCGAGAGCCGGAAAGATTGCCTTCAATGTGGACAGAGGGTCATGTTTTTACCATCCTCCTCGGGGATGGATGTTAGGGTTGTGATGATCATGGGGAAACTAGATTAGTAAAGCAAGTTAAAATAAACACCAAGGAAGAAAGAGGGATTTTCAAATAGTTAAGTGGACCAGGATGGGGGTGGGTAGAGAGGCTGCTAAAGTGGGAAAAATCAAGGTCTGATTCACCTCTGTGAACCCACAGTACCTTGCACAATAGGAAGCTCTGATACACGCATCCTCACTAAGGGGTGGAGCTCTTTCCTCTCTACTTTGCTGCTATTAGGAACCCTAACTTCAGCCTCTCCTAAAACAACAGGCTCCGTAGTTATTTTCAGCAAACCAAGGAGGGCACTTTCCCATCTTTCTCACCTTTAGTATTTAGCTGTTTCCTACCTTTCAGTCCTGTTTCTCTTACAAGTTGTTAGGTTTGTCTGCCTCATACAGTCAGTAGATCAGGATGGACAACAACTCCATCTAAGTTCCGTCCAAATGTAAATTTCAAAAACACAGCAGGACCCTTGTCTTCTTCCCCCGTGCTAAGTATGACCCAGTATGTCACCAACAGGAGCCGATAACGTCAATGGAAACGGTGCACGTGGGTGAAAAATGCTTTGGCATACTTAGAGGTATTTTTTGTACCTGTAAACAAAGCAGGGAGACACCCAGCACAAGTAATTTTAACCACTTAATCTCATCCATTGCATATAAATGGTAGTCATATTTGCACATCCAAGACATGTTTCAGATCTTAAATGATATGTAAAAAGCATTGCAGACCCCCGAGTGTTATTTAATTTCTACATTTTGAGATGATGGAAAATGAACATGATTGAAATATGAAAGTCATATTTTTTAAAACTTTCATTTTGCAAAGGTTAATTGACAAGCAGTTTGAGCAGAGGGAATGAGCTGCAAGTAAGTTTCCAATTACCAGAACTGGGACGTAGACCTGGGAGAATGTATGAAATATATAAATCTTGAAACGCTAACAGAACTTCCATTTTCTAGGTGGAGGAATGAGCAGCATAGATTTGAAGACATTATGGCTCTCTTTATAAAGCTATAACTATTTAAAGATAAAACAAATATCTTGATTTTAATTTCAGGGAAAAATTCCTTAAAAATTTTCCACAGGAACTATCAATGACTAATAAAATGAGAGCTTTTTTCCTAATAATGAAAGCACTTGAGTACCCTTGCATGGCTCTGCAAATCTCTATATAGTCATCCGTAGATATAGATATGTAAATTCACTGCCAAATAGATTAGCAAAATGCTAGTCGTATGGCAATCTGGGGGAGAGTCTATCTTGTTGCAATCTTTAAATTTCTCAATCCATCAGTTAAATGTAGATTCAGGGCACAGACTCATATTTCCTTGTCAAATAAATTATATCTTACATCAAAGACCACACAGATTCCTACTTAACAAAACAGGAGAATGTCTGAATAGACCATAAATGTGAAATATGAAAGAGAGCAAAATGAGACAGCCAGTAAAATAAAAGATTTGTTAGTCAGCTAAAAACTATCTACAAAATGGTACTACTGACAATCAGAACTGGTGATTAAAGAAATACTCTTTTAAACTGATGCTAATTTTTTTCCCTGAGAAACGAGCTCTAGCGATAATGCCAAATGGTAAAATTGCTATACCTAAAAAGTTTTTAATTAGACAACAAAATTGAGATGGTGCATGTATCTTTTTTGCTTAACTATCAAAACATCATGAAGAGAATAGACGAAAAGAACAAGCAATGTGTCCAGTCTTTAAGAAGTAAAATAGGTACTAAATTATTATATAGTTAAATCCATGGGTCAATAATATTTATGTTATCAACTTTTTTTCCCTTTCCAAATAATTTATAGCAATTAGTTCTTGTTTATAGTTATGCTCTCTTCTCTGGTTCTTTTCCAAAGAGAGCATTAAAAGAGCTGTCCCTATCTAGAAGCCACTACCAAAGATGTTATTCAGTTTAATGATTTTGCTCAATTAAATCATTAGCAGTCCTCAGATTGGACGTATCTTGAAATGCAATAGAACATAACAAATTGTAAGATAAATTACTTTCAACTTTTTGAAAAAAAAACAGTTTTGCTATATATTATTGAGTGTCTGTCTTAGATAAGTCTGACTTCCAGAAGGTTTCAGAGGATTTCACTTAGTTAAATGAGATGATACAAGTAGTGTTTGGCACAGTATCTAGCACATGGTAAGCACTCTAAGAAGTTCTTTATAATTGGATGGACTCAATAAACACTCCAGAGAAATGTGAGTCTTTTTTTTCCCAAGGCTCCATCATATGGTATTAGTTTGCTAGAGCTGCCACAACAAAATACCACAGACTAGGTGGCTTAAAGAACAGGAATTTATTTTCTTGTAGCTCTGGAGACTGGAAGACAAAGACTAAGGTGCCAGCAGGACTGGTTTCTCCTGAAGCCTCTTTCCTCAGCCTGAAGATGGCTGCTTTCTCTCTCAGTGCTCACAAGGTCTTTCCTCTGTGTACCAGCAGCCCTGATATCTCTGTGTGTGTCCAGATTCTTCTCTCTTTCTAAGGACACCAGCCAGACGCATCCACCACATTAAAGTCCCTATCTCCAAACACAGTCACAGTCTGAGGTGCTGAGAGTGAGGGCTTCAATGTAGGAGTTTGGGGAGGAAGCAGTTTGGTCCATAACAATATAATAAGAGGATAAGGTAGACACCTCCCAGTACTGGGGGAGCCTGTTGGGATCCAAAGTGCACAGAAAAGTGGGCATGACAGCGAGCAAGCATACAGGAGAAGAAAATGATGCGGATGGAATCCCCATAGTCTCCTCTCCTGGTCTTGCTCACCGTCTCTTCTGCACCAGCATCAAAGCATCTTTGCCCCAATCCAGGTGCTGATTTGCTTAAACAAATACTCTGTAAAAATGAGTAAAAGGTTAGCACTCTGAAGAGGTGTTCTGTAATCCCACAGAGGACCTAGTTATACCAAAAGAAGCTATGATTAATTGATTGGAGGGGGGGAGGAGTGAGTAGGCAAGACTCCCTGCCATCCTTAAACTCAGGATTCTTTCCCTCCCCACCCACTTCCCGACTTCTTTGTGCAAGTGGCTCTGTGCTCCCGTGGAGTGAAGGAAAACCAAGTCGTGGGGTGGAGTTGGGGGGAGGAGAGCGATTATTCCAAATAAGGATGGGGGCAGTGGGGTTGGGAGTGGGGAAATGAAAGAGGGAAGGGGAGGGCAGGGGGTGCCGTATATTTAAAAGGACCTGAAGAAACTTGAACAACAAATGCTTGTCTCAACCTAAGCAAAGTGTTATTTTATTCTTATTGTAACACCTATGTGATAACTACAATTTATGAAACTCTTAATGCACTAAGAAGGAAAGAGTCTTCTTTCCTTACCAGCATGGCAGTGTTAAGAAAGACTATCACAGGAGTTCCCATCGTGGCACAGCAGAAACGAATCCAACTAAGAACCATGGTGTTGTGGGTTCGATCCCTGGCCTTGCTCAGTGGGTCAAGGATCAGGCTTTGCCTTAAGCTGTGATGTAGATCACAGATGTGGCTCGGATCCTGTGTTGCTGTGGTTGTGGCATAGGTTTGTAGCTGTAGCTCCAATTCGATCCCTAGCCTGGGAACCTCCATGCGCCATGGGTAGAGCCCTAAAAAGAAAAAAAAAAAGGAAAAAAGAAAAAAAAAGACAGACTATCACGGCATGAAATCATTTCACTAGAACATGGAATTAGCTAGAGTATGAACTTTAAGGGAAGGGAGGAGACAGCCATCTCTTCCCTCTTTCCCTTCCCTCCAAGTTACAGGAAGGAGGGGGTGTGAATCCGAGAGTGTTTGTAATTTAAGCTCTGGCATAATGCCTAGTACGGCGCTCTACGCTGTGTTCAATAAATAGATACTGTCATCTGACATCCCTATTGTAGAGCAGCATTTGTTTCTTCAGCCAAATTCACGTATCTGCATAGTTCCATTGTTCTTCAGGGCTCTCTCCTCCTTAAAATGATGGATTGCCAAGTAATAAAAATGCTTTCACCTTTATCTCCACCTATCTCACCCCCTTTACCTCTTTTATTGCCAGGCTCCATGTCACATGATCCGTGTGCCCATCTCTCACTGGCTTCCTGGTCCCCAGCAGCTCAGAGCCCTTCTGGTTTTAAAATATCGGCAAGCCTTGCATAATAATCATTGAGGTTTGTCCATTAAAGGAGATGTGGGTTGTGTTTTAATTCTTCAGGAATAACAGCATTCTGACTGGCATAAGGCAGGAAAGTCTCCCCTGAGCAAAGGTTTCCCAGCTGGGAAAAATTAGAAGGCAAACTCAGCAACAAAATCAGGAAGCCTGGCAGAGGGGTTATCATCTTCTTTGCCTCACCCCGAGTTTCATTTCCAAAGACAGAGTACTAAGATTGAAAGGGGTCATTTATTCTTTAAAAACACCTAGAAAATTAATGGTTGGGGCAAATAACATTTTTATCACAAAAGAAGGAGGTGCATGATTTCTCTTATCTCTCCATGTACCATCTATTATTGTGGCGCTTTCCATGACCCTCAGTTCCCTCCGTCTACAAATCAGAACCTGAAAACATGCAGGAAAAGGCACGAGTAATGTTTGTCTTCTCTGCATAATTGCAAAGTGGTGTGAATGTTCTTCATGATAGAACCAGAAAGATATTAACGCATAAAATTCTTTGAAGCACTTGGCAGCTCAGGATCAAGTTTAATCGATGAGATGTGACCTGTACAAATTCCATTTTCACAGGGCGCCTATGAAGTTTAGGACTGCTCCATTAGAAATCCGAGTCCACAATTTTGTCATTTTCCCCTGCATTTTATAACAGTGACAACATATATGTCATTTAGGTTTATGGTTGGTTAACATTAACTTTGTTCTTTTGGCTTTTTGGCTAAATCATAAGTCAATGGAGTTACTACCAGACAGTTTGAGTAATAGTACAATTGCCTTCACAATCAGTTTTTGAACCATAAAAAAACTAAGTAGATTTCCACCCACAGCCCCAGAGAGTCACGAGTCCCTACTGGGGGGCGGGGGGAGTGAGTGCAGAGGGTAGAAATGGCCCTAAAACAAGACCTAAGAGATCAGGGTTCTAGATCCTGACTGCCCTTTGGATATTGTTTGAATATTTTTACTTCATGAGTAGGAATGTAAGGACGCCCTGGATTGGCTTAGCAGTGCCCCACCTGTGGACTTCAGCAACCCTTAACAAAATCATTCATAAGGAAGCATGAATTAAGCCCATTGCCTCCCCATTTCCCCCTCCTCCTTCCTCCTCTTTAAATTTAAACTGAATGTGATTAAGCAGCCATTCCTCCATGCTTATAATGCTCACACTCCTTTATTTTAGCTGTGATTCGACATCAATATATGATAACTTGGTTGCCTTACATACCAAAGTATTAAAGCCTATACTTGGAAAGCCTGAGAATGTAAAATGTTCTAAAGTTAATGGGTTAGAATATTTTGGCAGCAATATTTAGTAATGCAATATGCAAATTTTTATTTCCCACACCAATAAGAAGGACTTTCAACTTTCAGTAAAAAGCAAGGTTATAGTTGAGCTTGCAGAATGTAGCAGCCCATGAAGAAAACAAGATAAACAAGTTACGGAAATTTCTTTAAAAATGTACTCCCTAATTTACTTTCACAAAATAAGATTTGAACTTTTTCCCTTCACAGATATTTTACTAAGAAATATGAATTGTGAGGCTTTTATTCCTTAAAAATTTATCTAAAGACTCTCCAGCATCACTTAGAAAGAAAAGCCACAAATATCCATTCTGTATGGGGTGCGTTTCATTTTTACATATCTTGCTTTTTTTTTTTTTTGTCTTTTTGCTATTTCCCTGGGCCGCTTCCGCGGCATGTGGAGGGTTCCCAGACTAGGGGTCTAATCGGAGCTTTAGCCATCGGCCTACGCCAGAGCCACAGCAATGCAGGATCCCAGCCGCGTCTGCAACCTACACCACAGCTCACGGCAACGCCAGATCATCAACCCACTGAGCAAGGGCAGGGACCGAACCCGCAACCTCATGGTTCCTAGTCGGATTCGTTAACCACTGCGCCACGATGGGAACTCCTTGCCTTTATTTTTAAATGGAATGAGAGGAAAGAATGAAATCCTTCATTTTGCAAAGCCCAAATCAATTCTTAATTTATAAAAAGCCAACTCAAAAACCTACTCAAAGCTTTTATCCCATCCCAAAAGAAGCAGCCAGGTGGCTAACAATACATTGTTATTGCAGTTTTCTCTGATGAAGTGTTCTAAGTGAGCTAAGCAGCTATCTGTGTGACTTTCTTTTGAGAGCTTCAGTAAACACACATTTTTCACCATGAACTGAATTACATTTGAAGGGATGAAGATGCAGGCCATTATTTCAGAGTCCTGAGTGTCGAAGCTGGACCAGCTGGAGGAGGAAGCATTGCTACTTCCTCCAGCTCCATCAGCCCCTCTCTCCCCCTCTGTCCAAGCACAGCACCCTGGAGCCCAGCTGTCCTTATTCTACCACTAGGAGAGCTCCTTGAGAAGAGGAATATCTTATTTCTTTTGTTTTCCTGACTTCCAACTTGTCTTTTCAGGCATGTTCAATATATTGTATGTGAAAAAATAACTCCTAGCCCATTCCCGTCTTGTTACAGACAATGATAGAGAAACCAACCGAAGGACAATGACTTGTGTTAGGTCATACGGTTGCTTTGAATCAGGGCAGGGCAAAAACTCAGATCCTTTTTGTTTCATGCTGTGAAAAACTCAGCCAGCGAGTCAAACACATGTGCCAGAGTATAGACAATGGGTTGAATGCAGTTTGTGGTTTGCAATGACTGACATATGTCCACTTATGAAGACGTCGCTCCACGTCTTATGAAAGTGATGAATTATTACCCTAGTCCATGGAGATGTCTGGCACGAACGTCCAGTGATTCAGAGCATAGTAGACTCGAAGTCCAGGTCAGACACCAGCTGTGTGACCTTGCTAAATTCCTTAGTCGAATCCTCAGCTCCTCCTCTGTGGTATGAACAAAAGCGTAGCTATCTCTTAGGAGTTATAAGGACCAGACAAAATAATACATGCAGAGCCTAGAGCTCAGGGCCTGCCGCCTAGTTTCCAACATGGCAATAATTTAAACTGCTTTGTAGGGATTTGTCAAGCCATCATGTGAATGAATGAATGAGAAAAACAGATCCCATTGAAATATATATTTAAAATATGAATACATAGGAACAGAAACCTCTAAACATATTAATAGGCACATATATTTATATTTTTCAATATTTACATATGTAAAAAATTCTGGAAAGTAAAACTATTAAGATGATTGTATCTGGCTACTGGAATATTTTTTATCTGTATCTGTATATACTTTCCTCAATACACACAAATAATGCGTGAAATAAATTTAACATATTTTTAAACATAAATATTGGCTTTTATCAGTCTGTTTTAAAATCTCATTTATTGGGGGTAAATTCTAAAATCACTTTTATTTGTGAGCAGCTGCTAATGCCAAAGTTATTGGAATTTTCCCAAAAAATGTTGCTGGGATTTTTAATTTTTAATTAATTAATGCTTGCAGTTATTTATTTGATTTAGCATATACCACATGCCGGGTACTGTTCCAACTGCTCTATAAATATCAACTCAGTTGAGAAAGAACAATTAACACCTTATCTGAAGAGAGAAATAGCTAAGTGTGGAGGTTAAAAAAAAAAAAAACCTGGAATAAAATTTCTTAAAAGTTAGTCTAACCTCTGTCCTTTACGACCAGACTAATGAGAATCACAGGACACAAAAGTCATATCACTTGCTTTACTCATATATACATAATAGCCACTAAAATGATCTGGCTTAAGAATATCCTGAAAAGAAATTACTAATTATTTTCCAAATAATTTGGACATGGTTTTATAAGACATAATTTTATAAGGAAATCATCAAAACCACATAAACCACGTAACAGTCCCCTATGGTATATTATTTTCTCTCTAACCAAATCTACCAGTGGCCGTACTCCAGGTGAAATTCCAGTACAAAATACAAATGTGATGATAAGGTTAAGAAGTAGTTCTCATTATCTCCCCATCATCCTTTGCACAGGTCCCCACGAAGCCAGCAGGCAGGACTCAGTAGCTGTGGAGGTCACAGAGGGGGCACAGCAGTGGGTAAGACTCAAGCTGTAGTCAATATGATATACCTCTGGAATCAGTATAATCACCCTGAATAACACAGGAACATCATGGTAATATATGAGGGGCTATCATTTTTCCTTGCTGTTCCTTATGTAGCTGTGATGACCATAACTCAACAACAAATTTGTCACAGAAGCTTCCAAAGGGGTGGGGGAATCAGCTTGCCTACGTCTGTACCGGGAAAAAAACATAGGTTTTTTTTTCTAATATAAATCCCAATAGATTATTAACCATATTGTTTCATGGGTAGCCATGGCTATTCTTAAATAGCGGTGCTCCAAAGGCACCAGACCTGCCACCATGGACATCTGAATGGAGAACCACAGAGAGGAGTCTGAAACCTCTCAGGAACAGGAAGAATCACCACTCATCCTCCTGAACTGGATGCTGCTAAAAAGTCATTGCAAAAGTCAGTGGCCAAAGCCCAACCTGGAGAGAGTAATTGTTTTCCAACCTGCCCTAATGTTCATTTAGCAGTAGAAGGTGTGCTAGTGTTCAAAGCTTTAAACTATCAGCATTTTGATTAATGAAACTGTAGAGCCAGTCTTCCTAATGCTCCCTCTCTGACTTACCTGGGCTGACTTCGGGAGCAGTCGTGTGTGTGTGTGTGTGTGTGTGTGTGTGTGTGTGTGTGGTAGCTAATGGCTGCACTGGTGATTATCTCCACAGTGAGCAATAAGAGAGCAGAGAATTATTAAATCATCTCCTTTGGGAGGTAAAACAAAGGAGCTTTTCCAACTCCATAGGAAAAAGCAGAAATTCTTAGAAAGTTTTCTTTTAGAAATGTGTATTACGCAGAGTTCCTATTGTGGCTCGGCAGAAATGAATCCAACTAGTATCCATGAGGATGCAGGTTCGATCCCTGGCCTCACTCAGTGGGTTAAGGATCCAGTGTTGCTGTGAGCTGTGGAGGAGGCTGGAGATGCGGATTGGATCTGGTGTTGCTGTGGCTCTGGCATAGGCTGGCAGCTGTAACTCCAATTTGACTCCTAGCCTGGGAATTTCCATATGCCCTAAAAAGCAAAAAAAAAAAAAAAAAGAAGAAGAAGAAGAAAGAAAAAGAAAAGAAAAAAGAAAAAAGGGAGAGAGAGAGAAAAGAAAGAAAAGAAATCTGTATACATGGCAGAAGATATGCCCTTTCAAAGACCCCTGAGTCTGCAGAGGGTAGGGCTCTGAAAATAGAATAAGAACGAAATAGAAAATAGGGGCTGGAGTTCCCGTCGTGGCGCAGTGGTTAACGAATCCGACTAGGAACCATGAGGTTGCGGGTTCGATCCCTGCCCTTGCTCAGCGGGTCAAGGTTCCGGCGTTGCCGTGAGCTGTGGCGTAGGTCACAGATGCAGCTCGGATCCCATGTCGCTGTGGCTGTGGCGTAGGCTGGCAGCTACAGCTCCGATTCGACCCCTAGCCGGAGAACCTCTATATGCCGCAGGAGTGGCCCAAGAAATAGCAAAAAAAAAAAAAAAAAAAAAGAAAAGAAAATAGGGGCTGAGGGTCTAGAATTCATCACCTCCACCCCCACCCGATTACTGATAAGGAAAACAAAGGCCCAGAGAAGTATCCCTAGTCTGACAGTGAGTTTCGGGTAGAGCCAGGATAAGAAACCTGCTTGATTTCCCCGTAGCCTGTGCTCTTCCACGACCCAGCCTGCAGACTCTCTGCCCAGTGTTCCTTCTATTACAAAGGGCTGTGTCTCTGTAGGGAGTGGGGAGCCACTGAAGGTCTTTGAGCAAAGGAATGACATGATTGCCTCTGTTTGGAGGAGATTGATCCGACCATCCCTTATGTAAACTGGGTTAAAAGATCAGCATTAACACAACGCAGCAATCGTGCAGGGCCAAGGGAACAGGATGGACGGGAAGGGAATGGAAGGGGAAGATGCAGGAGATTTTCCAAACCTGCTTCTCCACAGGCTGCTCGGGAGCAGAACCAATTTTATCCCCAGTTCCCAGTTCAGTGCCTGGCACATGAAAGTGACACAGTAGCTCCTGTTAAGTGAAGAGATAAATTAAAGTAGAAGAGACTGGAATCAGCGACCAAAGAAAAGAAAGAGAAGGAGTCAAAAATTACCTCGTTCGTGGGTTACATGGCTAGAGAATGTTGCAGAAATTGAAAGAGATATTGGTGGTTGATTATCAGGGAAAAAATAGAAGGTTGGGGATCCTCTTGAGTGAACCTGGAGCCTTCTTGAAACATGGACGCAGAAGTTCTCCATGAAGCCCTAGAACTGATGCAAATGCCATCAAATTCCAGAAATGGAAAAAGGGCTAGAGACATTTGTGCGGTTCTCTATGCATCTATAGTGTGCACCTGGGGTCTGGTTTGTTTTTTTATTTATTTATTTATCTGGCCACACCCATGGCATATGTAAGGTCCCACCAAGGCCAGGGATTAAATCTGTGCCACAGCTGCGACCTATACCACAGCTGCAGCAACACTGGATCCTTAACCCACTGTGCTGGGCCAGGGATCGAACCCATGCCTCAACAGCAAACCAAGGTGCTACAGAGACAATGCTGGATCCTTAACCCACTATGCCACAGTGGGAACTCCTGGGTCTGGTTTTTTTAGATTCGTGGTTCTCAACTGATAGAACCATCAAGCTAGCATTTGACAAAAACCAGAGGCAAAGCTTCAGACTCAAAACTCAGTGTCAAGGTGAGATTTTCAAAAAGGCAGACTCAAACATGTGCCTGCATAGCTGTGAGAAAATTTCAGCTCAAACTTTGAACTTGTCCAAAATTTTACAATCAGGAAATCCTAAGGGGGAAAAAAATTTTTTCATTTTAGTATCTGAATAAATTTTGAGTCTTATAGGAAAGAAGTATTTTAATATCAAAATATGTACTAAGTTGGGGCAGGGAAGAAATCATAATCTTTTCAGCGATTAAGCCAGGTGGTGAATAAGCCCTGACACCCCCCTACCCACCCTCCACACCTCCAGAAGAAGCAGTGCTTGTATGCATCCTTTCTATGCATCTTTTCTATGCAAGTCCTTGGGCAGGGGCTGGGGGCGGGGGCAGGGGCGGAGGGGGAGGCAGTCATCTACATGTGTCTGTTGTTGGCTGCAGCAACCTCTTCAGTGTACCCTATAGTTTTCTGCTCTTTCATTCTACCTGGCCCATCGAATATAGGTCAGGCCTTTGATGTTCTGTGATTACTACTTCTTAAGGTCATAGAATCCTAGAATCATAAAAACCAAAATTCATGGACGTTTAAATTTGGACCTGACCTTGCAGACGAGCAAGTTAAATCTTCTTGAGGGAACTGGGAACCAAGTCTGACCTCCCCTCCAAAGACAGAAGAGCTGGGTTTTTGGCCAATGCTGGCCTTTCAGGATCTGAGGCTGAAAGTGAGACCCACTGTGGCTTGGCAGAGTGTAGATCCTGCTGTGGAATGGTGTGCAATCAAGAAAGCAGAAGAGGGCAAGGAGCTTGGGAACCACATCCTCACAGCTGTCAGACACAAGTAGAGACAGGTTTCAAATAAGAAGTGGAACCTGGAGAAGTGAGAGAAGGTGACTGGACCACCTCTGGAGTATGGAGAGGTGGGGATGATGCTTACAGACCTTTGTAGGCGAGGCTGCTCCCTACGCTTACCTATTCCTGCTGTGAGTTAGGGCTACCCACTTTCCCTAGAGAGAGATTTCTCCAACACTCTAAGGATACTGGAGTTAATTTCCATCACTAATTGACATAAGGATAAGGGTTTTCAAATAAAGGGGAAAAATATGCAAAAATCTCAAGTATTTAAACATGATGGAACTATGTGCTTACTATAAAGAATAATAATATTAATTTGACAAAAAGAAAAATTGAATCCATCAAATTGTGTTGAATACGTATAAAAGTATCTAGCTATCTTTCAATTATTTTTTTCTATTTGCTCACTGACCTCTCTACCCACTTCCATTTAAAAAAAAAAGTGTATTCATTTGTTCACTATCTACTCAGCAAATAATTATTGCTTGCCTAATATATGTTAGACACTGGATAGCTATATAATAGTTTAAAAATTGCATGGAATTTGCAAAGAATTTTAGTCTACTACTAATATGAATTTAGCTCATTTCAGCATTTATTCTTTCTTTTCCTCGAAACAATTCTACTTCCATAGGAGAAGAGTCATTTCCCTTGAGTGAAGTATCTTTTATGGGGAAGAGAAAGCTTCTCCATCACCGGATCACTGGCGTCTCATGTACATTCATCCTCCAAGTAAGCAAGAATTTATAATCTGTCCCTTAGGAATCATCAAAAATAATTTGAAAATCACCCTAGCTTATCTTTGCTTCTGACAGGAGTTTGTTTGTAATATCTTTATTGTCCCTGCTCAGTTTGCCTTAGATTTCAACATTATTCAGTCCTTGCACGCTAAGTCATCCCAGCCTCTACCCACACCACCTTCTGTCGACACGTAACTGACCTGCGGATGCTGATGTTACATTGACTTACTCTCATTGTGATCTTCATTGTGGTCAGCAGGCAGGATTTTCTGCAAAAGGCATTTTCTCCTAACTGAGAGGAGAAGAAAGCTAACACTGGTTTCCTGTGGCCCAGGTCCCTTGTGAATCCCAAGAGGGAGAAAAAGGTTAATTGTTAACAGGTCTGTGCATGTGTCGCTTACAACTCACCACTGGATCCCTTCAGTCTCACACCCTTTCAGCAGCAGTTTTTAGCACAATAAGACCAGACGGAGGTTTTTTGTGGGTTTTTTTTTTTTTTTATTGCTTTCTTCAATAAGATACAGGGTGAGTTTAAAGAAGGCGATCTTTAAGATTTATCTGTGTTCTGGAATAAGAGCTCAATAATTCCTTTAATCCAAGTTGTCATCTTCCTTGGCCTTTTGCTTTACTTTAAGTCTTTTAACATCTCACCTTATTTTAATAGTAATTCTCAGAATCTACATAATAATTCAACCTAACAAAAACTCTAGTAGTGTGAACCCAGTCTGAGAAAGGCATTCATTTTAGGCTTCATAATGATACCATATTTCACAGGCAAATGATCTGTTTTCAATAACTACAATTTAGCTATGATTTATCTTGAAAGATCTCCATCAATAAATCAAAGGAGTTAATTGGATTAATTTTCCTTAAGAGGGAATCAGAGACTTAGAGCATCCCTAAAACTCGTTGAAACTAGTGGGCATAAACTTGCAAGTGTACCATAGAAATAATTTAAATTTAGTGAATAGGATCAATAAAAGTTATAGCAGACTTCAAACAGAATTCACGTATTCTAAATTTCTCCTAGAATCTTTAAAACTATATTTCTATCCAGCCGTTGGTCTATCTCTATGCATATGTAGATGTAGTCTTAAATACATTTAGTTCTTAGTGAGAATTGTCATTGACTTTTTATTTCAAGAGGCACTACACACAGACTGCATTTCTAGAATGTTTTGGGTTAGGGCAACAGCATGGTGTTTCTTAAAATTTCTCAATCTTCTCTATCATATCTCTAGCTAAACATCAAAAGAGATGTGAACATTTCAATATTAGCATCTTTACTATCCTGGAAGAAAATCAACAAACTCATTTGTCTTCATTTCAGAAACTTACCTAAAAACTAGGACCTCTATGCATCTCGTGGTTCATTCCCATATCAGAAATGATAACTCTCTTTAGAATCATATACTCAGTATAGTTTTCCAACTCACAGACTTCTTAGAAATCCATTCATCCATTCTTTCTGAAACTTCTCCCAAAGAATACTCATGTGCTTTAACTTATTAATAGGTGTTTGGGGAAACAGTTTCTGTGTGGAAATAGTTTGAAATGTTCTCCCTGGAGTCTCAAGTGGACATTAGCATTTTAAAGGCTCAGCAGACCTGCAGTTTAAAAAATAATAATAATAATCTCTACTGGTTGGGAAGGGTGAGGACTTTTTATTTTCTAAATATATTTGTACTTTTCCTTATTTTATACAAAAAGATCCGGTGTGCTATCTGAGTAAGAAATGAAGAGATAGGGCTTAGAGAAAGTGGAGGAAGAAAGGAGAAAGAGGGAAAGTTTGAATCAGTCTCAGGAAGGAAAGGAATTTCGAGGATTATTACACATGTCTGAAGAGCATGGTTGTTAAGTTTTGCAATGCGAGGTGCTATCTCTTCTTAGGGAATCACATGACTCATCAGGGCAAGAGAAGGAAGAAAGGGAAAAAGGAGAGAGGGAAAGAGGGAGAGAGAAAGAAACACAGGAACTTGAACTGTGTAAAACATTATGTCTCCAAAACCTCTTTGACTCTTTATTCAAAGAGTATCTGCAAACACTAGTGCGGTGCTGGGAAAGCTCTTGGGAAAGGGAAGGGTGTCTGATTTGAACATTTACCAACTTCCGTGGTGTAAATAGCCCCGCCATGGCCAATGTCAAAACATGACAGCACTGCCTCACAAGCTTCGGGCTCTGGCTGGCCATGGCAACAGAGCCATGGAACGGAGCCTTGGAAACGCTGAGCTGGGGTACCTTCCTCTTCTTCCAGTCCCTCTCCTGGGCATTAACATTTTCAAGATGAGCAAACTAGGCCTCAAGAGTTGACTGCCAAAATTATATAGCTACTCATCTTTACTGGTATCCAGACTCTAATTTCCAGAAGTTCAGTGATGATTTCATACTACCTAACATAAACATCTAGATCTGCGAAGGGAAGTAGAGTACCATCGTTGAACCCAGTGATAAGGGAGACCCTTCCCTCAGAAATACATATTCACACCTGTTAGCTGCTCAGCTCCTCTGCCTGCAGGGGCGTCATTTGGATAATAGGTATGTGTTACCAATACCTTTTAAGAATAGCAATCAATGTGGGTTCGTTCATTCATACATATTTTTAAATCCTTAGTCAAGAGCAGCCGTATGACAATTTAAAACGTGATTTCTGAAGTCATTCAGGTCTCATTCAAGTTTGTGAAATCTCTCAGGTCTTGATCTTAAACTAAGGTTAGAGGAAGGACTTTACTTCAGAAACAAAGGAACATTAACTGTAACTTATTTCAATGTGTTCATTGTTCAGTGTTTCCTCTCAAACCGTAATTCCTTATATTTCTTACTTGCCTCCTCCTATTTTCAAAAGATGAGAATTTGTTGAGATACATGCTTTTAAAACACAGACCTGTTTTTGCTATATATTTACACACACATATAAAAATCAACTTGATATTGTCTGTGGAAGGTGATGCTTCTTGGGTTCAAAAATTAGAATGTAAGTTTGCTTGTACTGCGAGTCATTATACTTTGTGGCAGAGACATCCCTTTGAGCCCTTCTATGAAAGGATTTCTTACATAATCCTAGTTCTTCCCTGACTCGCGCCCGCTGACCTTAGACAAGTCCCTTAATCTCTTATAATTTTGATTTCCTTACTCATAAATAGTAATTTATACTTTATGGGGTGATTGATCTCAACTGCGCAGAGTTTAAAAACTGGTCATTAACTTTGTCAATTTCACTCTAAATTTTGGCCATTTTACAACATTCTGACTTTTTTCACCTTGGTGAAAAGAAAAACCAGAGCTAAAATTTGTTTTCTTTAGATTATCTGCAGATTGAAATCATTTATATTCTCCCAGTGCCTCATTAGGTTGCCATGAATTGACAACCGTAAATAGTTGATATCGTGTAAATATAATAATGGATTTGTGAGGCCACTGTATTTACTTAATAAGTAGCATCAATAAAAAGACAATTTTTCAAGACAAAGGCCTTAAAACAAGATTCGATAAGCCACAGATATGAGATAAAAAGAAAAAAAAGAATTTAATGAAAAGTAGAAGGAAATTCCTAAAGGAATGAAATATACAACATTTTTCTATGCTCCCTTCCCCATAATGCTGCATTTCTGACTTTTCAGAGATTCTAATGAAATTCTGCAAACTTTCAGAGGTTTCTACTTAAAATTTTCTTCTATTTCCAAGTTTCTGCCTAGTTGCAAAGTGATTGGTTCCTTTGAACAAGCATATGCATCATTCAGGAAGACAGTTTCCTGGGAGTCACCTAAGCTTTGCTGGAAAATTCTGAACAAAAGGTTCAGGTATGATGAGCCCTCCTAGGATTGACATGCTGTGATCATAGTCATTGATCCGTCCAGTTGTACTCCAGTAGGTTTATCAAAGAGCTTGTGAGTACAGCTATTTCAGAAGAGAGATTTTGGTGAAACTCCTGTAAATAATGTTACCTGAAGAAGAAAAATTGTAATTAGCATTTAAATGGGACTTTATAGTTTACCTAGTACTTCCCCCATGTTGTCCATTAAGTCCTCACAATAACCCCACAATAACTAGCAAAGGTCAAGGTAAATATGTTGTATCTGCATGTTTGCAATTGAACTTTAACATACATTGAGGCCACATAGCAGAGAGCACTTCCTCTATAACTGGACAGTACAAGATGCAAATCCTGGCTCCAGTGCTTACTTGGGCAAGTTACTTAACATGTTAGAACCTCAGTTCCCTCCTCTGTACAATGGAGATCATGATCGCACTCACTTTATAGTGTTGTTGTGAGGACTCAATGGGGTGAAATACAAAAAGCAGTTCGGGGGAGTTCCCGTCGTGGCACAGTGGTTAACGAATCCAACTAGGAACCATGAGATGACGGGTTCAATCCCTGGCCTTGCTTGGTGGGTTAAGGATCTGGCGTTGCCGTGAGCTGGGGTGTAGGTCACAGACGCTGCTCGGATCCCGTGTTTCTGTGGCTCTGGTTTAGGCCAGTGGCTACAGCTCCGATTTGACCCCTAGCCTGGGAACCTCCATATGCGGTGGGAGCGGCCCTAGAAAAAAAAAAGGCAAAAAGACAAAAAAAAAAAGGCAGTTCGTACTTAGTGAGCACTCAATAAATTCTAGATATATAAAAATAGATAGAGATTTGTGTGGCATATTCCTATGTTGACTAAAGGGATCAATAAGACTTAAAACTCTGCTCATCCAGCAGAGGTAACAAATTAAATACATATGAGAATTCCATAGTCATGACACCAAAACATCATTGTCAAATAGGGTTAAGAGTATTGGAAAGAACATATAGTATGTGTTTGAATTTAAACATACAATCCCTAAGACTCAGGCCCCAACATTTTGACTATGACAATTCGGTGCTAGATATTTGAAATAATGAGTTCACCAAAGGCAGTTACTCAGTTTGGTTATCTCAGTTTTTCCCTTTTAATCTCAGCATGAACCTAGTCTACATTCAAAATTTCTACATGCTACTCAAGGCACACACAGAATGTTCACATAAGGCCCACTGCTTGGGGCTTAACTGTTCACTCCCGTCTGCAGAAATCTAAAGACCACCGCCCCCTCCCCAGCCCCCGCAGGCCACCAACGTAATTATATCCAGGATGCGCACCAGAGGTGAAAAGCCTCCTAGAACTGTTTTTCAATCATCGTCTCTCCAACTGAGCTGGACTAGTGACACTAAAACCAGCAATTAAAAGCCTCAAGTTTAGAAATACATTCAGTTTCCCAAGTCCCCAAATGGCAAAGGTTAAGTGAATTATGTGGAGATAATTCGCCAAGGTCCCAAGGGAGGGTCCCACTGACTTCAGATGGCTGGTGGTTTCAGTCTTATTTTTTTCCTTCCCAACTGTTAGGCTTCTTGCTACGGTGCTGCCAAGGTAAATATCAGAAAAATAAGAAAAGTCACAGATGGGGAAAATAAAAACCTCTGTATTTTCTAAGGAGAAGCCATGTGATTAGCACATTGTGTTTCTGTTAACACCGAAGGCTTTTTCCTCTAGCTATTTGCAAGAATAATCGTGAGTAAATTTACACTCACCTCTATTAAAAATATTTGAGATCTTTACGGTGCTGCTTTGCTGCTTAAATTGGAGTGCGTCGTCCGCCGGGCATCTTACTGTGTGAGACCATAATGGGACCCGCAACTCTCCTTCAGGCTGAATTAGAACCACCCATTACACCTCGAGTTGTGTGGTAACACCTCCACAGTGTTTCCAATTAACTTTGTAAGTTTTTAATCAGTGACAAATGCATCTTTGTAAATTCAATTTACCTTTTATTGCTGCACTATAAACCGTCTTGCAGCATTCCGGTACTTTGTGAGCATTTTACTTGCTACTGACATAAGACAGCTGTTGGACCTACAACAAAGGCTAAGCTTTATGAGTTACCTGAATTAGGATGTAGGTGAAGTAATTAAACCCCAAAGAGAAAGAAGGAGGAAACAGATAGCCCTCCACGATCCACACACACCAGTACACGGGCAGGGACTCCTGGAGCAACTCTGAAGCTGAAACATTCAAGATTAAAATCCCAGAAACTCCCTTCTTTGATTGTGAGTTGAAACCCACAATATGTTGAAAGAGGCAGATAAGTGAAAAGGTCAGGCACATTTTATTAATAAATCCATACTTGTTTTCCTTTTTAATCAGATTCAAATGCATCCTGTTAAAGGGCCAGGGGTGATTAGGTCATAAATCTCAACGACCTTGAAGATGATGAAGGAAATGCTTCTCCGTAAAGCCATCATCATGCTGCCAGTTTCATCATTTACACATTTTTACAGGTGCAAGGAAAATGTTTAATTTTAAATTGCTTGCAAAACTCACTCAGGATAAAATATTACTTTATAAGATCTTCAGATACCAAAGTAAATGAGCTAATCGCACATCTGAAAATAGCAGGATTTTGTTTGTTTTGTTTTCAATCTTTGCTCCTAAAATAATAAAATGGCAAAAAATTATGGGAAGGATTAATATAAGTGTTTGACCTCAACTACACACACTCCAGGATTCTAGCTTAGGTTTTGTTTTCTTTGAATATTACTAATGACGTGTTCACTCATTGCCCCTTGATGAAATTACTATGGCATTGTAAGTAATATGGCCATGAGAGGTATCTTTTGTTACATATTTAGTCAAAAGTCTGCACTTTTATAAAGGCAGGAAATTTATGGATGACATTTACCTTTTTTTCCTTAAATACTGAAGAATTCTTTCGTCTTGTTTTTAGATTTATCACTGAATCCTGAGACATTTGACATTCAATCTGCCCCTCACATTGAAAATATTGTAAATGTTGTAATTTGTCAGGTGTTTTTAGATCCTGGAGTTATTCTAATTCATTCATTCATCAATTCATTTATTCACCAAGTGCCTAATACCTACCTAGAGTAAATAGTAACTAAACATATGGCCTCTCTCTTAAAGATCAAGAATTATAAAAGAAATAAAATTTTCAAACCTATGCATATATTTATGTGTTTTTCTCTCAGATGTTTATTTAGACTTTGTATTTTTTTTAATATTTTTCAAAATCAGCCATAACCTAAAACTTCTTATTGAATATATTCATTGCTACCATTTCTAAACCATAGGCTTGGCTTTCCTTGACCTTTTCTGAAGGGCGTACTCTGAATTCTCTGTTGATGCTTCTGCATGTATCATAGGCACTCTTGATAGCTTACAAATTCTAATATCTATACAAACTACATAGAATACAGCTTTGATTTCATTACTGCATTTCCCCCATTCTTTATGACATGTATTAAAGAAATAAGAAAATGCTTGACAGGTTACTATAAAGCTACTTTAGAATGTAGGAGTGAGACGTGAAAAGTGCACTTTTAAATTGCTATCAACTGGTCATTAGTTTCTCACCGTTTCTTCTGGGTGCTCAGAAAAATATGGCCAGATGTAGGAGAAGAGTTTTAGCAGCCAGTAGAGAATTTATGTTCTTTATCCCACAATAAGATTTTCAGCCAGTGGCAGGAACACGCCAGTGACAGTCCTGGGACATGGAAGACAAAAGACTCATGCCCTGGCAGAGCCCAGTCCTTAGATGCGGAGGCTGTCAAGGGGTTACTAAGTCTTCTCTACCCTCAGTTCTCAGCCCAAACCTAACAAACCCTACCCAAAGGGGTGGAGAGATAGGTGGGCTCCCAGAACTCAGGCTTTCATGAGCATTTCCCAAGATGTCACTTGACACCCCAGCGTGACATCAGAACATGCCTTAAAGTTGGAGCAAATCAAAGATTAGAATTCAAAGCTTTGGAGTAGTGCCCTGGTACAGTGAGTGAGCCCTAGAAAGCCGCCGCTTACTGATTGCTTAAAGTACACACAGAGGCATTGAATTCCTCACAACAACCCCACATGGTGGATAAGAAAGCAGAGGCTCGGGGATCTACTGGAGTGTTGGCCGTGAGTTCCATGGTTATGGACAGTATTGCAGATGGTCTGAGAGCCCATGCTCCTAATGGGCTCTACCACCTGGACCATGGGGTGCCAAAAAGTCACACTGTCTCTGAAGCCTAAATCCTTATTCTTTAAAATAACATTTAAATCTGTTTTATCTCTTGAGAAACAAGGTTTACATCCCAGAAACCCATCCTTATGTGAAAACAAAATGATTTTTGCTACATTTCAACACTGTTTCGTTTTACTTTATGCTGCCAAGCTGTGTCTGATACCCAATTACCACCATTGTGCATATACACTGAAATTAAAGATAGTCTCTAAAATAGCAGAGTCTGCCCTGTTTTATGGCACAACAGGCCTCTATTTTAGAAAAGTAGATTATTTTTCCCCCATTGGATTGTTTCCATTTAAACCATCTTAAACCAAAGCCACTTTACCACAATTTATGTTTAGCTTTTTAAATAAAATCTTCTAATAATGTCTCGTATAAGAAGGGCTTTATTGTATTGCATGTGATATGAAAATTGTTTCCATCAAAAGAATTCTAAAAGCAGACTTAGATATATTCTGTATTGTGTAGGGATGAAAAACTCTAGCTCTTGGAGTAATTAATTAGGGATCATGGGGAATTATCATTTTGGATCATGGTCAGGGAACATTTTAAAAATCAATGAACATCTGAGGCTTCACTCCCTCCACACCCAAAAGAAAGAAAAGACGATTAAGAACAAATTCCTCGGGTATTGTCAGGCATCTTCGGCACTCACATCTGGTTTCTTCTGCAACAGCTCAATCAATAGGGAAGAGTAATGCAATAATTGCTGCAACATTTTCTGTAATTCCTCACTGTGATAGCAACAGCATTTCAATAATATTCAGAGAGACTATTTATGGTGCTTAAGGTAAGAGGTTTCTGCCATGTGCAGAATAACAAAAAAATTCAGCTCTGATATTTAACCCTTAATGTGAAAAACCCTTAGTGAAAGTAAAGAAGCAGTTAAGCTATCGTAACTTGTGATCAAATACTCTCTATGCCAGACAATAGTCACAGGACACTGAACCACAAAGGCATTTGAACAGGCAAAGTAGAATTTGATGATCATTAATTAATGGAGGAGCAATTGAATAAAATAGAATACAAGATTATGCAATTGTTCAATAAATTGTTAAAAAATGAGGAAGCTTGCTGTGTACTGATACAAAAATTTTTCCGAGGTATTTTATTGAATAGGCAAAGCAAAACACAGGATATTTTGTATATAGTAGTCTACTTTTTACATAAAATAGGAAGAGAATTAAGAACAAACATTCGTATTTACTCCTATACTCATAAGGAAATGCTAAAAGCTATATCTAAAACTAAAAACAATATTTTTGCCTGGGTGCATGTGTGGTAGGGTAAGGGACCTAGGGTGGATGGATGACATTAATGAGTGCAAGATATTTATATAGACATGTATATAGGTATACATTACATATACATATATATGAACATGTGAATGTGTAAGTTATTCAATAAAAAATTCAAAATTGCTTAAGCAATGTATGATGTATGTACCATTCTCAGGAAACTAGTTAAGTAAATATGGCAGATTCATAGAGTGGAATATTATGTGGCCATAAAACAGAATAAAGAAAGTATTTATTGATATAGAAAGATCTCTCAGATGTGCTACTGTGTTTAAAAGAAAATTCATGTGCAGAATAGTGTTCTTCATACGCTGCCGTTTCTGTGGAAGGAGGAGGAATATAAATTTGTATTTGCTTGCATATGATTGAATAGCTTTGAAAGGACATACAGGAAGTGATTGGTTGCATTGAGGGAAACAAATGTATGGTGCGGCTTGAAAGTGGAGAGGAGGCTTTTCATTGAATAGCTTTTGGGGGTGGGGGCACAGCCATGCCAGAGGCATGGAGAAGTTCCCAGGTCAGAGATCACACCCTCGCCACAGCAGTGACAATGCCAAATCCTTAACTGCTAGACCACTAGGGAGCGCCCCTTTTATGCTTTTTAAAAACCAGTTAAGTGTATTATCCTTTTAGAAAAATGAAATTCAAACATTTAATGTTTAAAGCAGTAATTAAATTATACTTATACTTTTCCATAAAGAAAAAAGGATGAATTAATAAATTGATCTCAAAAACAGCGAAAAGAAAACCAAGCTCTAATTTATCAAACTAATTTATTTATCATACTACAAATCTAACTACTGTCAAACTACTATTTCCCCTAACTTTTCTCTATACTAGTTTGACTGTAGTGTACTGCCTTTGATTCAAACTTAGCTTAATAATCTTAACTGGATTCATATTTTTCAGACCCATAAATAAATGTCATATTTGTCTCTTCTCCACCGACATCCCACTCCAGGAAGGGAAGTCTAAATGGACTGAGACTGCATAAGTTAAATTTTACCTGGTTTATTATCACTTTAAATAATTTATGCATTTTAAGCAGCTGCCTTTTCTCTCCTCTGTGTCAATCATGCAAATTAACAAGACCTCAAAGAAACTAGCCCATAATAAATCAATTGTTAAGCTAAGTATTTCACAGGGTTATCTTCCCCTGTGCAGATTTTAACAGCTATAAAGCACCCACACTTCCACAGTGGAAAATAGTGGAAAGATCATGAGTTTCTAGTTAAGCACATCTAAGATTTAGTCTTGCGCTGCCATTTATAAGCTACACGTCCTTGGACAAATCATTTAATGCCTTTAAGCCTTCGTGCTCCTTATCTGTAAAATCAGAATGAGAATGGCTGTCATTTAAATAAGGTAGTAAATTAAAGTATTTAGCAGAATTTCTGATACTGGGGTGACCCACAGTCCCACCTTGCCTGGGACTTTTTTCTTTAGCCCTCAGAGTCCCACATCCTGGGAAACTTCTTAGTCCCAGGCAGATCAGGACAGCTAATCACCCTATTGAGTACAAAAGGAATATTCAATGTGAATTTAAATCTTGAGTGTGCAAGCTAGGAAAAGCAGTAGTGTCCACAGTAGATTATTGTTACGTTTCTTGAGAGGCTTCAATAAGGACACAAAAACTCAGTTCTGAAGCTTTTAGGCAATGAAAGTACAAGATAGGCAGGGAAAAGCAAGGGGTAATTTGACTCGGGAGCCAGATGACTTGCCTTTTGGTTCTGTTTCTGTTGAAGACCAACTATATGTCTGGCTCCAATGCCATAGGGTCCCGTGTGCATCATCTATAAGTGAGAAATTTAGATCTGCTCTTCTTCAGCTCTAATATTCTATTTTAGGGATAGTCAGAAATCACCAGCTAAGGTGAAAAATCTCTGAACACTGCTAACAGGAGATGAAGAAGCTCAGATTCCTTGCCTCGTCAGCCCCTCCAATGCCATGAGCATGTAGCCAGCACCGTCTACTGCAGGGAAAACTCTCTGCTGAGTAGGAACAAGAGAGTAAGGCCCAGCCCACACCCCTACCCACACAGGACCAAGGGAGAATTATTTTTGCCTGCCAGAATTTGAGAAATCTCTGCCAAGATGTGGGCTACCAGCTGGGCCTGCAGGTTGGGTGTCAGGTCAGCAGGCAGTAGATGCCAAGGCACGGAGGACAGAGGCAGCAGCGTGAAAAGAGGGGCGGGTGCTGGTTGTCTAGAATCCCATTGCAGACTGCAAAGAGAGGTCATGGGCTTTGGTGAGAGCAGATAATAAATATTACAGAGAGCTATTTTACTAGGATCCCAGAAATACCACCCAGACTGCTAAGTGGAGAAGAAAATGGAGGCCATGGGTAACGATGGGGAGAGGAGAGATGAGACAAAACCCTGAAGGGGAAGCAGAGACGCAAGGCTGAAGAAAGGATTCTTTAGGAGGGGTGGGGGTGGGGGGGAGATTGAACATGTCTATGAATCTGCAACAAATTAGCAGCCCAAAGAGAACAATGTAGAAAAGTTCCCTTTGGAAAGGAGCAATGAATTTTTTTCTTTCCAGACTTTAGGTATGGTAAGAGAAGAAAACTTCAACAAAATGAAAATAGGTGATGGAGGTGGGGAGAGGTGGACTTGGAGGAAGGTGGTCAAAAGTTACAAAATTCCAGTTACAAGATAAATAACTGCTAGGCATGGAGTATGCAACATGATGAATATAATTAACACTGCTTTAGCAAATCTCAATTTGAACTCGTCACATTTCAAATGCTTGATAGCCACATGTGGCTAGCGGCTACCATATTGGATAGTGTTTGCAGGTCTAGGAGTTTGGCTGACTATATCTTGTTTAGAAGGTAGCAGGAAGTTGCTTTAGATGCACGCTCAGATTTTTTTGTCCTTGCTAGCTTCCTTTTTTAGATATAACGAAGCAAGAACAAAATTAGCTAGCTGAAAATTCCTCCCAGATAGAGAATTGCTTTCACATACTACTTCATATTTCTACATGATGAGGAACAATGAATAATGTGTGAGGGAAATGATGGTTTTAAAATGTCCACTCTGTTATTCCAATTAACTTTGGACAGATCCTGGAGCTGTTTCGGTGACTGTGCTGAATGCTAAACATCAGTGCTAACATTCTCCCAAATGAGTAAATATTTTTCTTTATTTAGATCTTTAATGATGAGATAAACAGGAATGAAAAAAAAAGCAAGAAATAGATTTCACTGTTCTTATGCAGGTGGAAACCATATTTTTCAGTGTATTCTTTTCACAATAAAAAAAGTATTTGATCTGAGATGCTCTATAATCCCAGGGCACAAAGATGCTTCTCTGCTGTATGACAACTTCCTGCCATGCATAATTATTTTCCAAAAGCATATCAGGTCAGAGATGAAGCAGAGAATGGGGGAAAGAGTCCATGGTGACCTTAGGCAGATTTTTTTTTTTTTTACTAGTAAGAATCAGTTGGCTAGTTATTACCACCTGGCGCTGCTAATGAGTCTAGCTGGGAAAACAAAGCTGCTAAGCATTCCACCACAGACTGCGCTGTGGTCCAGGTCTAGGGAGTCTTTTGGGGTCTGGCGAGCATATGAAGATGCATTTTAAGGTGTTTCAGCTATTACAGAAATCAAACTCTTAGTTCTTCAGTTTTAAAAGAAATGTGTTGTTTAGAAAGCATGATCAGTTATTGATTCATTTATGCTTCTGTAAATAACCTAAGTAGTTTACTGTGTTCATAATATAATTTCATACACCTCATGTATTGTAAGCTAGCATAGCATAGAGAATCACAAACAAAAATCTCAGGGAATAGCAAATAATCAAGCATCATGTAATAATTGTTGTTACATGACCCAACTGCTATGCTACATAAGAGGAAATCATGGCCATCCCATAAGCTGTGAGAACTAGGGGGGAAAGGACTGGAGTGATGGGAAGAGGAAGTAGTAGGAAAACATTAAAGCAATTTAATTACCAAGAAAATATATATTACTAGTATATTCCACATATTGTTAATTAAAATAATGAATTCAATACACATTTGGTGAGGAGAAAAGCACTGTCCTTAGGGTTGGGATTATGATGACTAGCTATGTTACCTGCCTTCGATAATCTTCAAGCCCAGCAGTGTGTTGCCTTTCTTATTGCAGGTATCACACCTTGTAGTCCTTGACTTGCTTGTTTGTTAGCCTTGGCCTCTTGATTACAAGCAAGAATGCTGTCTTTTTCACGTTTGTACCTCGGCACTCAGCACAGTGCCTGGTTCATAATGGTATTCAATAAGTGTTTGCTAAAGTGAATCTCTTAGCGTGAAGAGGAGAATCCATCACGACTGGATTTCCAACTGTAACAGATAAGCTCTTTGAAGGCAAAGACCCACACTTGTAAATTCCTTGATGCCAAAAAGAAAGGTGATATTAGGTTAGCAGTTATGCAAATATTAAAGTATCACTGAAATGAGAGTTGCTATGTAACATCAAAATGCAGTTACTACATCAATCTTTAGCAGGCTCCTTCAGTCATGGGTGCATTAAAATACACAATTGCATGGTACTGTTATGCTTTGTTAATTAAAGGAACTTAAGCTATGAAAATATGCTCTGATAAATATATTATTTTCTTGACGTTTGGGAAACATTTTATCTTTCCATGGGATACTGTAAATAAGCTTTTTGTTGAATCATAAATATTGGGACTTTATCATTTGTTTTCCATTCAGATTACTTGGTCTAGTCTCTTATTAAAATAAGTGATAAAATTAAGAGGTTGGGATTAACATGTAAAGCCATTATATATAAAATAAATAATCAACAAGGACCTATGTATAGCACAGGGATCTGTACTCAGTATTTTGTAATAACCTATAAGAGAAAAGAATCTGACAAAGAATATATATTTATGTATCACTGAATCACTTCGTTGTATATCTGAAACTAACACAACTTTGTAAATCAGCTATACTTCAGTTTACATACATAACAAAAGATATACATAACAGAGTAATGCACAACATGCATATAATTTATTTTAAAAATGTGTAAAAAAGTGATACAATTTAGATAATGAAATATGTTTAAGTGATAATGAAAAATGTTTAAATATGACTACATCATGTGTGTGTGTTTTCCCATTCTCACGTGAAGGTTATGTAGTCAGTGAGAGCAATTCGTAATACTATTGCAGTGTATTTGATAAAATTGTGTTTTGAGAGTGTACCCATTCTGATGTCCTGTGAAGTTGCACATTGTGTTATGATTATTGAACTTTGTTAGATTGTGGAAGTTTGTAGCTGATGCCTTGATAGGATGAGTGGAGGCAGGCAATAGATAGTCTTAGTCTATTGGCGCTCATTATAATTGGTAGTTGAATCAAATGCTAATCTACAGCCTAATCCAAGAATGATGACTTCCCATTAATCTGCAATGGGTTTTTATTTCTTTATTATGGGCTAAATGCACAAACACAGAAGAATTAACAAAGCCGTCTTTGGCACGACTTAATTCTCAGGGCTCCCTCTGCTGGTAGTGAACGACAACAGAGTTTGAGAGTGAGGGTAATACCATTATTACCACAATTTTGCAATTTATATTAAAGCTAAATTTATTGTTGGACCCTGAGGCAATAAAAGCAAATGTTTTGGTTTACAGCTATTCAGTTTTCCCACTAAAGATTAAGTGATATTTTTGTGGTTGAATTAATTAGTCTTTTCATCATAGAAAATTGGACTATTTTGTATCTAAAATAAATATTTGCCAGAGTTATAGAGTGTAATTTATAACATCACTTATACAAATGATTACCAACAGCTTACATAAACAGTAACACAACACTTAATATATCCATGGTGAAGATACAGCAGCCACCCAAACTACTTCATCTTTCCCTATATAATTTCTGTACAATGTAAATACACACCTCATACCATTTGGTAAAACAGTTACCTCCTGGGCCAAAATATCTCAGCATAACACATAAAAATACATTTATTAATATGTTCAACTTGCAATTCCCTGAGACTGAGTACTTGTATATATAGTGCCCTTTAAACTTTGCAAAGTACTTTCACACTTATCATCACATTTTCTCCTAACATCCCTGAGATAGAGCAAGATCTATCATCCCCATTTAAAAGCACAGTAACTGAGGTCAGAGAGGCTAAACATTTGACCCAAAGTTACACCCTGGTTAGTGGAAAAAGCCCTGGACTTGTCCAGTAAGGCCTCGTGGTCTCTCTTCCTTGAGGACTATTTAATAAAAAGCCATCAAGAAAGTTATTTACATCATCTCACTTTTTATTCACTGTATTGTCTTAAATTGTCTGTCCACACTTATGCTTCACAATATCCTATTCTGACCATCTCTTAATAAACCCATATCTGAGAGCTGTAGACAATTTTCAACTATGTGTTTCAACTAAGTGTCCTGGCAGTGAATTAGAAGAGAGAGGAGGAGAGAACTAGCAAAGTGGGGACTATTTCAGCATTATCCACGATGTTGGTGCATAGAGGGTAGGCTGTGTTCTCCTGGCTCTGAGTTCCTGGATCATTTGGGAAGTGGTGAGAGTGATGGTATTGTTTGGAACCATAATCTGGGCTCTAATTGGGTCAACCTCAAGATAAAACAAATTAATATTAAGGTTCCCAGGAGTCACTCAGGCCTATAAGCAGAGGATCTTTTGAAACCAAATCACGAACTTAGCTTTTCTTCCATGCATAAGTGAACAACCTTTTAGCAAAATTTAATGACAGAGTTGAGACCAAAGATTCTGGTCTAACTACAATCCTCAGTGAAATAGGTTTGATGGTTTCAGTTCAGTGCCTATCATGAAAGCACTCTGGCACAATTGATAGGATGTTCATGAGGAGGTAATATACAGATCCACAGATTAAATTACTTTTCACCCCAAGAGATATTTATGGGGGCGATCTATCAAGGTTACAGGGAAGAGCAGTGACATGACAGTATGAAAGCTCAAACTGAGCTTATATGCTGAAACATAAAGACACCTGCAATTTTATCCTTGTTAACTACTACAATTGGTAACTTTTCATTAAAAATGTTTTTGTCCTGAAATCAGTTCTGAAGATTTAGACTTGTTTTTCAAGTTGAATTAAAAATGCAAAAACATGTCAATCTATTTTATCATAGAAGAGAAACTGCCTACAACTTAAGATACATGACATTACTTTTTTCTATAGCAAAAAGTCAATTATTTTATTATAGAATAGATGCTACTTATTTCTTAAAATTAGTAATAAAGACCAGAAACATGAAATCATTGTTTTCACAGCCATAAATCCATTCAATTGCAAAAAATATTTTTCTGAATAGAAACTTTTGCACACATTTTGCCTTCAGAAAGCCTACCCTGAAATTAACTCTATTCCAACCACAGTTCAATGTTAGATCGTACAGATAGATGAAATTGACATCTTCTGCCCCATAAACTCTACTTCAGTAACTCCTAATTGGAATGAAATCTGGTCCACCTGACCTTTAGACTTCACATACGCGTGCGCATGCACACACATACACACACACACGCAGTGTTATTTCCTTGATCTTGTCAACAAATGAAAAAATAGACCTAACTATGCTTTCAAAAGTATAGTAGCACTTAAACTGTATCTCGTATATCTGATCACGTCATTCTTCAGAAAGCAATAACAAAGGAACCAGAAGAAAACCAAAAAGACATCTAAGAAATAAAAATAAATCAGGCCAAAGTTCATCCCCTTTATCTATGAGAAAGTTCCTTGGCCCCTCTTTTATAGTCTATTTACTCTTATTTTTATATACATTCCAATAAGCTCAGTTACCCTGGGAAAAAAGTATTGCTAGAGGTGGGCAAGCTGACATGAAGAAAAGCATTTTATGTATACCAGATACAAGTCAAATTACCACACAGGTCCAGAGAAAGGGAGACTTGAAAAGCACACAGTCACAAATCCATTTTTAGTCATAATATCAGAGAGCAAGATTGAAAGGTACATTTTAGCATCTCTAATGAATGATAAGCTGAAGAATCTGTATTGCCTGCTAACTCACATAAGGAGTATTTACTCTACTCTTTGGCTCCAACTGGCCTGTAACAAACCCAAAGAGAGACCCCCAAGAAGATTTACACGAGGGAGGGGAGGACAGGCCATTTCCTCCATGCCTGAGTGCAAACCTAGCTTCAGACGCCCAGACGGGGGCCAGCTGAGGAGGGGAGCAGCCAGGGTTGGCAGCCAGTGTAATAGAGGTTCACTTCTCCAGGTAGGGTCACTTCTCCAGGGTTGGTACAGCAGGTTCTTCTGCTCTACTTGTACTTCAGCACAGGAAAGTTGTGTCCCCAACCCTTTCTGGGCAGTATCCAGCAGGGGTGGGAGTGAGGGAAGATTTTCTCCTTTTGAACTTGAGGCAGTCTGATAAGAGCAAGAAGTGGAGACTCAGGGTTATATACTTGGCAACCAATCGTTCTACCAAAGTGATAAATCATGGTTGAAACAGAAAGTCATGTCATGTACATTTTGCAAATCAACCTTTCAGTTCTGAATTGAAGTACCATTCTTTCCTGCATAAATACAACCTTGATTTGAAAAAGTCATAGTTCCTGCAGTTTTTGGTTCTCTCCAGAAATGTTGAGCCCAACAAAAATGGAAATATTCTCCAAAGACTATGGAATTTGTAATTTTGAGTGAATATCTTTGAGACTCTTTAAGTGAACATTTGAAAATCTCCAGTGATTATTTAGAGACTCTCAAAGCCATCATCTGAAATCAGGTTTTCAACCTTCTTAAGTATAAGGATCCCTTACTGGAGTTGCCATCGTGGCTCAGTGGAAACAAATCTGACTAGGATTCATGAAGACACATGTTCAATCCCTGGCCTCACTCAGTGGGTTAAGGATCCTTCATTGCCATGAGCTGTGGTGTAGATCGAAGATGTGGCTCAGAGCTGATATGGCTGTGACTGTGGTATAGGCCAGCGGCTACAGCTCCAATTCAAACCTAGCCTGGGAAACTCCCATGTGCTGTGGAGTGGCCCTAAATTAAGGCAAAAAAGAAAAAAGAAAAAAGGATCCCTTACTGAAAATCCTTTAACTTTTAGTATCTGCTGATTAAGAAGCTACCTCATGAAGACAAGGTACTACCAGGTTAATGGTTAATTTATTTTTAAATTAACTTGAATTTAATCAATCATAACATATACATATATTTGGAAAGTAGCAATACGTATGTGTGGGAGACACAAATTCAGAATCCATTCACACACCTTTTACAGTAACTCCAAGGGCTCCTAGAAACTAAGATCCATCTGTAGATTAGAAACTACTTCTTTAGAAAAACTAAACTTGTGAAAATAAGCAACTGAAGGAACATCTGACCATTTTGAATGTGGGCATGTTTTGTCAGAAAGCTGCAAACAGATCAAGCTGAGTCCCCTCCACTTTTCCTAGATCAGGTGCATTTTGAATATGAATAGGATGAACTGGAAAAAAAATGAATATTGACTGGCATTGAAACAAAAACTTTACATTTTAATACAGGAAAGGACGGCAACAAAAAACAGTGCTTGCGTGATCCAAAAGTTTAGGTTTTGTCCTCCTTTTTTCTTCTAGGGAAAAAAACAAAAGGAAAAGGCAGATATATATAAGATGTCTAGGTAGCAGCATCAAACCGTGGCTAGGCATCCATTTTTAAGAGCCAGATAAATCTGAGTGTGACACCAGGCCTCAACCTTACCCAACTGTAGGAGCCTGGGTCACCTGTTTTTCCTGTGTAAATGGGAATAGTACCTGCATTAGAGAATGTGAGAAGGGCTGAATAAAGTCGTTGTCAAGTGGTTGGTGCACAGTAAGAGCTCAAACAGCAGAAGCCATTGGTATTATTAGTGAATTTTGCACGTAAATGGATATTCCCATGAGGTAGCTAATAGACAGCTAATATTTTTAGTACACAGAGAAAGGGCAAATTGCAGACAGCTCTAAAAGCTAGAGCTCCAACATGCAAAGAGAGGGCACTTAGGTAGTACTCCTCACTCTACTTAAGTCAACTCCAAGAAATGCAAAAAGGACAGAAGGAATTTTTATCACTGTTTATTTTGTGCTTGGGCTCTTTGCTGAGGCCCCCAGTACCAAATGCTCTGTATTCTTGGTATTCTGGGTGCCACTTACAGAAGAATTAAACCATTTTCTTGCTTAAAAAAAAAAAGTGTAGATTTAACAGACTGAGACAAGTGTGGATTATGTCAGAGACATTCAGACCGTCTTATTGTTAGAGTGAAATCTATAGGCTTCACTTGTGAGAGGAAGCCAGATTTCCATGTTTAAATAGGCATTATGTATCCCACTGCTAGGGTCAGAGATTGCTTATTGTCAAAAAAAGATCTTAGATGGGCTCATATGCTGACACAGTGTTGCTTTTTTGTTTTTATTTTGCTTTATAGGGCTGCACCCATGGCATATGGAAGTTCCCAGGCTAGGAGTCGAATCAGAGCTGCAGCTACTGGTCCACACCACAGCCACAGCAATGGGGATTCTGAGCCACGTCTGTGGCCTACACCACAGCTCACAGCAATGCCGGACCCTTAATCCATTGAGCAAGGTCAGGGATCGAACCCACATCCTCATGGATACTCCTCAGATTCGTTTCCCAATGTGCCACAACAGGAACTCCCTTTTTTTTTTTTTCTTTTTTTCTTTAATAGAACATAAATGCCTTGCCACCACCCCCTCAGAAGAAGAGTTGAAAAATCCAAATCACAGATGTGCTGTAGCCTTAAGTTGAAAAACTGAATTTCTACTTCTCATTCTTGCATAACCCTGCATATTATACATTTCTTTTACCTCGACAAAAAATAGGTGTAAAGATGAATTTTTTCAGATTCAAGGATAAGGGGTCCAGGACTCTTAACTTAGAATTCCTTTTTTTCTGGAAACTTAATAAAATACTTAGGAGCCAAACATGTAGCTTCCATTGGAATAAGGATTGTAACACCAAGAAAGTATTTTTGGCCCTTCAGGGATTTTCTCAAAGTCTGCAGAAAATCATCCTGCTAGCACCTGAAGGATCAGAAGGGGATAGTTCAATTATAGCCAGGAAGTGCTGCAAAGAAGATCTGCACATAATTCTCACAGTGCTCGTTACCTCTGGCTTTCTGCCTTAGCAACTGCCATGTACTACATCAAGCGTGTAAATGTTCTATGCAGAATGCTTTTTTGTCACAGCCTGTGGGCCCTTGGGGCACAGACAGAGCTAAGAGAAAGTTACCATAAGACATTCAGGACCGAGTTCCCTCATTTTCCAAATATTGAAGTGTTAATCATGAAATGTGTGATGAATAAAAATATCTAGATGTACTTCACAACAATTAGTTGGTTTAAATGTATAATCCTTTCGTGAAGGGCATAAATACTGTTACCATCTTAATCTGGGTTTATTTGGTGGGTTGTCTTCCCATCAAAGGTTTAAGAATTCATTCAGTGTCACCCATCACATCAAGCCCACATGTCCTAATCCATCTAACTTGTTATGCTTCCTGAAATCATATAAAGTCCAGGCATCAGAATTCTATCACTCAAGAGTCCTATCAAATTCTCAGTTTCGGAGTTCCCGTCGTGGCGCAGTTGTTAATGAATCTGACTAGGAACCATGAGGTGGCGGGTTCGGTCCCTGCCCTTGCTCAGTGGGTTAACGATCCGGCGTTGCCATGAGCTGTGGTGTAGGTTGCAGACACGGCTCGGATCCCGAGTTGCTGTGGCTCTGGCGTAGGCCGGTGGCTACAGCTCCGGCTGGGAACCTCCATATGCCGCGGGAGCGGCCCAAGAAATAGCAACAACAACAACAACAAAAGACAAAAAAAAAATTCTCAGTTTCCTGTTCAGTCCCTATCATTCATAAACCCATCCTTCCATGCCACAAGCATTTATTGAGCTCCAGTTGTATCCTAGGCACTAGGCTTGCCCTTGTGTAGGTTACAGTCCTTGGGAGAGATCAATGATAAATAAATACAGAACTGCAAATTGTGATCCATATGCGAGGGAAATCAGTTGGGAGCAGTGATAGAGAGCACCCCTCTGGGATGACACTTAAGCCACAATCTGTAAGAAGTGCCCAGAGCTTTCCAGGGATGAGGAACAGTAGAAAGTGTCCCAGGATCCCTGGGTGTCCCCAATACCACCCAGGGCCAGTGTGGCTGAGGCTAGTGAGGCACAGCATGGGGCAATCACGTCAGAGAGGGGCTGGGACCAGACCCTTATTAATTTGGGTTTTCTGAACAATGAAAAGCCTTTGAAAGGTTTTAAGCAAAGATTAAGAGACCTCTCTCTGTGTGCTAAGGAGGCCATGCTGGTAGAGTAGATCTCTTCATTTTGACTTCAAGAGACACTATAATGGACTTCCAGTCGTGGCGCAGTGGTTAACGAATCCGACTAGGAACCATGACGTGGCGGGTTCGGTCCCTGCCCTTGCTCAGTGGGTTAAGGATCCGGCGTTGCCGTGGTGTAGGTTGCAGACGCGGCTCGGATCCTGCGTTGCTGTGGCTCTGGCGTAGGCTGGCGGCCACAGCTCCGATTAGACCCCTAGCCTGGGAACCTCCATATGCCGCAGGAGCGGCCCAAGAAATAGCAAAAAGATAAAAAAAAAAAAAGAGAGACACTATAAATGCAGATGGAAGGTAAACTCCAAGGCAAGTCAATGCCATGCTGCTAATCAAACTTTGTGTAACATTTATAAGCGATGTCCAGTTACTTTATTTCTCTGAGCATCTGGAGAAACTGCCAAGCTTGAAGTGTTATACTGAGCATTTATGACAAGATTCATGAATGTGATGCATATAATACCATGCCTGGCATAGCGTAGGTACTCAGTAGATTATCTTGTTACCATTTCCATGAAGCAGTACCTGCTTATGACCCATAAAATCTCCATTTTCTAAAATCATCAAAACCTCCATTTCTAAACTTGTTAAGACATGGAAATTACCTCGTTAAATGGTTTTCTATCTTCTTAGTTTTTCTTTTTTATCTTGGAATAGAGGCTAATTTTGCAAGAAAAATGAACCATGTACTAAATATATGAAAATCAATTCCTTAAGAATGCAAAGTATGTTCAAAGCCATCCTGGTAGTAGTTTTCTTTTTATTTCTGGCTAACAGGTAGGTCACATTTTATATTCCCATCTCTGTTTACATAACATGTATGTAATGGAGGGAAAAAAATGTTTCAAAGTTGAATTCATATCTTATTCAGAATTCTGTTTCCTAGTTTAAGCAATTGTTCACTAAAACCTGAACTATATTTTGTGTCATTATTTGTCATTTAATAAAAATGCCTTTGAATTTTACATCATGAAATCCTAAGTTAAATATCAGGCATCAAGTTCAATTAATATTTTAACTCACTAGTATTTCTAATTAAGATAGTGGTATGTCTTTGTCAGAAAATGATTATCCTGGAGTTCCCACCGTGGCTCAGTGGTCAACGAATCCGACTAGGAACCGTGAGGTTTCAGGTTCGATCCCTGGCCTTACTCATTGGGTTAAGGATCCGGTGTTGCCATGAGTTGTGGTGTAGGTCGTAGACGTGGCTCGGATCCCGCATTGCTGTGGCTGTGGCGTAGGCCAATGGCTACAGGTCCGATTCAACCCCTAGCCTGAGAACCTCCATATGCCATGGGAACGGCCCTAGAAAAGGCAAAAAGACAAAAAAAATTATCCTTTACAATAGAGAAATATAAATAGTAGTTTGACTAACATTCCCCATGTTCTTTCTTAGGGTCCTAATCCATATTCAGCTTTTAGCTTATATAAACAGAAAGGTATTTGGCCTGATTTCAGGGAAAAAAAGTGAAATTCTGGATTTGGGAATATTGGATCAGGAATAGCTCGTAGGATATCTGGAAAGCGCTCCAAAAGGATTTGTGGATCCAAGCTCTAAAATACAAGCCCGATCATAAGAGAGAGTCAGAGGAACCTACAGCCACACAGGGCCCTAATCTGCCCACATCCCATCCTTAGATTTTTCTCTGCATCTTCTCCCTCTCAACTGGCCCACATGCAAAGAGAAAGGCTAATTCATGGTTGGGCAGATGTTTGAATCTGATGCTAATTACAGAGCCCTCTATAAAGGAAGATGTTAGTAGACTGAGAGAATATAAGTCAGACTAAAAGAGGATCCTACAAATACATCCAGGGGAAAAAAAATGGATTAAAATTTTGTTGGTGAAGAGTTGGTGAATAGCAGATTCTGGTTCTATTCCCCAGCGCCACTACCCTACTGGTATCCCTTTTTAATGAAGAGTCTTACTTCTGACGTTGACATGTGAGTCAGTATGCCTCAGCTCCGCCACAGAATCTCCTTCCACAGCGAATCCAGGTGAAATATGGAATCAACAAGTGCTGCAGAAAATAACTACAACTGGCTCAATCTTTCTTGGAAAAGGACTTCAGAAAATGCAGCAGAGATACTAGTAATGCATTACCGCTGGCTGCAGCTCTGGAAGAGAACTGGGACTCTGCCTTTTCTCTTCTCCTGCCCTCGCCAGATAGAAGAAGTTGGTTCTTCCAAGCTCCAAAATACAAGCCATAAGCACCCCAAGGGGTCTCAGTCCCGGGGAGGCTGGCAAATGATGGCAAATGGCCAGTTATCTCCCAGGGAGAGGCAAGAACAGGTTTGAGGCAGGAGGGAGATTGATCATAAACAGAGAAAGGGGAACGGAAGGGGAAAAGAGTAAATGCTTGAGGCCAACCACCCAGTGAGCTGTTCTGAGAATGTACCACGCAGCGTAAGCTAACGTAAGAAAAACTGGGGGCTCTCGTTGCTATTATGAGGCATCCCTTTTTATTCTTTTTAAAAATTAAACTATAGTTGATTTAAAAAAAAAAAACACAAACTGGGGGCTTAGCAGATTTTTCAGGAGGGTTTTCAATGAGATGTTCACTGTTCAGTTTCTCTGCTTTTCAGCAGTTAGAAGCAACATGGATTGATTCTCACTCAAATATGATCTTTTAAACTATGGTACCCTTATGAAGAAAATAAGAAAAAAAGCTTATATTTCTACCAGATTTATGTAAATTATCTTTGAGAATTTTTAAGGGATTTTTTTTTTTTTTACAAGTTTAAGATGCAAAGTAGATCTCAGCGTTCCAATAGTGAAGGTTGGGAATTAGCCAATGCTGTTTTCCTGTCTTGACCATATGTCTCAGTCCCTGGTACAGATCCGGCATGTGGAAAGCTCTCCAAAATTAGCTGCTGAGATGATGATAATTCTTGAAATTAATACTCTAGACCTCACAAGTGTAATAATCTTACTATGAGTATAATGTTCACCAACACATTGAGAGAACAGGAAATTTTAAAAGATTAGGTTGGCTGTGCCCATGAGCACAAGACTACTAATTCAGATCATGAAAGAAAACAGATCCCAGAAAATATTTTGTTAAGGGAAAGACTTTTATAAGTTTTTAATAGACTTTATTTTTTTATATTCACACCTAAACTGAACTGATACATTGATAATTCACTGCTGGTGGGAATATGAAATGGTACGGCCACTTTGAAAGATAGTTTGGCAGATTTATACAAAACTAAACAGACTCTTAGCATACAATCCAGCAATCTTACTCCTCAATATTTACCCAAATGAACTGAAAATTTACACCCACACAAATACCTGTACCCAGATGTTTATAACAGCTTTATTTTTAATTCCCAAAACATGAAACAACCAAGATGTCCTTCTGTGGGTCAATGGATCAATAAACTATAATACACACAAACAATGTAATATTTTTCAACACTAAAAAGAAATGAACTATCAAGTCATAAAAGACATGAAGAAAACTTGTGTATATTGCTAAGTGAAAGAAGCCAATCTGAAGAGGCTGCATTCCATATGATTCCAATTACATAACATTCTGAAAAAGGAAAAGCTATGGAGATAGTGAAAAAAAAAAAATCAGTGGTTTCCGGTGTTAAGTGGGGAAGGATGAATAGGCAGAACACAAAGGAGTTTTAGGATAGTGAAACTACTTGTACGGTACACTAATTGTGGATAGATGCCATTATACATTAGTCTGGAGTTAATAGATGCAAAGTATTGCATTTGGAGTGGATAGGCAATGAGATCCTGCTGCATAGCACAGGGAACTATATCCAGTCACTTGTGATAGAACATGATGGAAGATAATGTGAGAAAAAGAATCTATGTATATATGAATGACTGGGTCACTTTGCTGCACTGTAGAAATTGTCAGAACACTGTAAATCAACTATAATGGAAAAAAATAAAAAGCATTAAAAAAGCATTTGTCCAAACCCATGATATGTACCACACCAAGAGTGAGCCCTAAGGAACACTATGGACTTTGGGGCATAGGGATGTGTCATCATAGGTTCATCCATTGTAACAAATGTACCTCTCTGGTGGGGGATGTTGATAATGAGGGAGTCTGTGAGGGAAACCTCTGTGCCTTTTGAATTTTGCTGAAAAAGTCTTTTGATAAGCAGCTTGCTCACAGCATCTTACTATTTGACAATCGCTACCTTGGCTGAGTTCTTACCATGTGTTAGGCACAGTTATCTACCAGGTCACATTTAATCCTGAACACAACTCTGTAAAGTGGGTACTATTTTTTATTATCATCCCCACCTCAGGAGAAGGGAAGTGAAGCTTGGAAAGACTGAGTAACTTGCCAAATGTCACAGTGTCACAATGGACAGAGCCTGCACTTGCTGTCATTAGGCCAGGCTCAGTCCACCGACACTAACTGAAGTCCCAGGGACCTTATAGCATAGGGACAGGGTTCATAACTGTGATGGGAGAGGAAGGACAGAGGACTGAAATGGCCCATGGAGATATAATTATAAGTAAGCTGCAAAGTTCACAGAGACTGCCGCCCAGTGAGAGATTCAGGGGAATCTTTGCACAATCCACTTAGCATCCACAGCCTGAGCATCAGGAAGGGGTGGGTGGGTGTGTGTGGGTGTGGGTGTGGGTGTGGGTGTGTGTGTGTTGAGGTAAGGTTTGCAATGCTTTTTCTGTCAAAGCAAAGCAGTTAAAAGTCTTCTGGTGGCAAAAATTTAAAGACATTCTAATGATTTATGCTCTGATTAAGAAAAAGTGTGCTTCTCCTTCATTCCGCCTAAAGTAAAATATGACTTTTTCACTATTTCGTGATTTATGGGCTGTACCCCACACTGTGCCCTCACAGGGCATGTACAAAGGGAAGACTGAAATCATTAATAATGTAAAGGACGCCCACATCTGGTTGATCCTCCCAGGTGAGTGAAGCCGAAGCCTGATTTAACAGATGGACACTGCACTGTTTCCTGATGGTAAAATTACCAGATGTTTAGAGATTCCAGAAGTACAAAGGCAGAAGGAAGTGCGCTAATGATGAGGTTTCTGGCACACCTTTGAGTTTTCTGACTTTTAACACCACATTCTCTTGCACATCGGGTGTATGTGCATGTCATGCCATTATTTGAATTTTAATTAAAATAGAATTTTACTCCAGAATATTTTAGTCTAAAAATAAGGAGCAAGGGAAACGTTCTTATATACCATCAGCAGACAATACCAAGCATTATTCCAAGCTTGGGAAAAAAAAATCCACTTGGTTTATTTCCCACTGATTTTCTTTTGCAAAAGCCCTTGAGGACGCTGGGCATCCAGTCCTCCTCGGCTCTATCTATCCTGCTGTGCAGAGGAGCCTTTGGGCCCTGATGCAAGGGCACCAGAGCAGGTTTGCTCCAACGCTTTCCCAGGCTGGATCCATTATCTGTAAGCCTCTGATCCCAAAGGGAAGTTGAGCCTCCTCTCATTCAAGGAGGGGAAAGTATGGAGACCATAGCACTAGGGAACTGGTATGGGGACCTTGGTGCCGGCAGAGCTGCAGAAGGAGGTTATTCTATGGTGGGTAGGAGCATAAGAGCAATAAGACTGGGTTTGAGTCCTGGAACCCACATTTCCTAACCATGTGGCCTTATCCTTAAACTGGTTCTTAACCTCTCTGTGTCTTCATTCTCAATTTCCTCCTCTGTACAATGGGGATTATAATGCATACCTCATGGAATTATATTGACGATCAAATGAAATTAAGGGATGGTATGCATTTCCCACACTACCCAGTATAGAGTCAAGTCCTTAAATAAGAAGAAATCAGATCATTGTACAACTGTAAATGTAATAAATTCATTGAGTAATAAAAAATAAATAAATTTTAAAAAAAGAAGAAATCAGAGAGAGAGAGAGAAAAGCCATACATTGTGGATTTCCATGTACATCGCCTCATCCTTCCTTGCTTTTATCTCAGGATATTTATATCTTGATGCCTGGCATGGACTAGCTTCAGAATGTTTGTTCCAAAGCTGTCTCAATCATCCCAGTCATCAAAATCCTAGGCCCTAGGCATAGAATAGTTTATACGGACAACAATATTGTACTATAATAATCAAACTTGCTACGAGACTATATCTTAATTATTCCTACCCAATTATGCCCAAAAAAGAAACCATGACATGATCAAGCGGGCGAACCATCACTACAATAGCAATCATATTACAATATATATATATGTATCAGATCAATGGGTTGTACACCTTAAATTTACACAATGTTATATGTTAGATATATTCTATTAATACACTTATTAAAAAATAAAAACTCAGGGCCCTGGACTTTCCCCAAATGGAGCTCCTTACTTCAAAACTGAGAGTGAGCTGAGGAGCCATCCCCCACCACCATCCTCTTGCAGATGCTCAGAAGTTTGGCCTTCCGAGTTCATCTGAAGACAGAAACAAACTACAAAAATAAAGAAACAAGGCGTTCTCTGATAGTGCAGTGGGTTGGCATCCAGCATTGTCACTGCTACAGCTCAGGTCACTGCTGTGATACAGGTTCGATCCCTGACTGGGAAATTCTGCATGCTGCAGGCATGGCCAAAAAAAATTTTTTTTTTAATTTTTAAATGAAGAAGACAAAAAAAAAGTAGCTCTCTTTGGAAATCATTTATATGTACTCTTAATGGGGTGAAGCTGCCCTAGGCTTAAGAGCTGTGCTATCAGTTGACTGAAGACAAAGACACACTCTGAAAGAGTAAGGTCCAGCTTCCTTTTTCAAATTCTCACTCAAGCTACGTGTTGGGTGACTGTTTAATTAGTGGGCAAACAGCAAGTCCCAGAAATTACAGAATCTTTAGTGTTCACAAAGATATAGTTCCTAATTTTTTTTTCCCCACCAGTATATACAACTATTTCCTAGTATTAAATAGTAGGATAATCTGAATATTAACTATCTGCCAATTTCAACACACCTCTCCTATAAACATTTCCTTCCTGGGCAAGGAGGAAGCCCAAATGATGTGGTCCTGTGTAGCTTTTTAACTTTCTTTTTTATGATTGGTGCAGAGCATCTGATTATTTCCAGGTGTTTCAGATTTTCTCATGGTCTCCTTGTTATTTGTCCCCTCTTTGAGCTCCTTTGGCAATGAATGTGACCATGAGGTCCAAAGCTATAAAGGATGTGTTCACCACTTCCCTCTTATGTCTGTCTCTTTATTTAACCACAAGTTCACTGTCCTTAGCCATGTTAATTCCCTGAGGTACTCACACAGCATTTGTGTTGACTGCCTTAATTTTGATCTTCTCTAATCATTCCCTGCCAGATGGTAGTTAAAGTTTAATGGCCCCCGTAAAAATAGTTCCCTTTCTTCTTTCATCAGTCATGTGTGTTTACTTAGCTAACTGCTAGATGTTCAGAATGAACACAAAGTGACCACCAACAAAATGAATTCAGCAAACACACTGGCTTAAGACTTTTCATGGTAGCTAAAGATGTTGCCTGCCATTATCCACCCAGCCATCATCCTTACCTTTGATTGTCTTTCCTTTTCTGTTTTGTTAGTTTTCTTTCCTTTTTATCTCCCTTCTCAGGTTGTTTGATGGAAAGCCTCAAGACCAGGAGGCCTGGCTGAAATCTGTGTGCAAAAATTAAAGTGTGTGGACAGGTACAGCTCCAATAGCATTAGGCGCTGGAGAGATGACATTTGGCAGAGCCATAGAGCTTTCCTTGCCACACCCATGAGAGATGGGTAATCACCCTTCCTTGCGTTCAGATAAGGAAGCTGAGAGAACTCTCAGAAGGCCACACAAGAGGCTGGGGTAGAAACTTGGCGTTCTTGAGAAACAAAATAAAGGAGCAGACAGATAAAACACATTCATTTCTAAATACATGGTGTGCCCTTGTGTCTTTTGTGCATCCAACTATCACTCCTGAGCCAGCTGGTTCAGAAAAAGCCACTAAATAAGGACGATATGCTATGCCATTTTACAGATGAGGTAACTTAGAGGAGTCGTATGACACTACTCTTGCCAGGCCACACACGCACATCTCTAGAAGCATCCTGTCACTTAGATTTACATTCAACATATTAAAATATGTAGGAGCTATTTTAAAAATAAATAAAACTAACCAAACAAAAGATTAGCAGCATTTTTAGAGCAAGCATTCTGGGTGACTTTATATACACACACCACTTAAAGCCTATAAAATATAGGACTCTAGGGCAGTGGTCTGCAAACTGCAAAAATTTGGCCTGAAGGCCAAACTCAGCACACTGCCTGTTTTTGTAAATAATGTTTTATTGGAACATAGTCGCACTCATTCTTTTGCATATTGTTTATGGTGGCTTTCACACTGCAATGGCATTGTTGAGTAGTTTTAACAGAGCCTATATGACCTGCAAAGTCTGAAATATTTACTGTCTGGCCTTTTACAGAAAAAGTTTGCCAACCCCTCCTCTAGACCTTTGCACTGTGGCATTACATGTCATTTCTACTTAAATAATTAATTTCTTCTTATGATTTAGGAATGCTGAGCGTGGCTTAAAATGAGGTTGATTTAAAACAGCATTTCAAATGCAAAAGGATTCTAAAATCATCTACCAAAATGTCCATCTCAATCATACTGACTGCCTTGAAGAGTTAAGAAGCTACGAAGGTTCCACAAGTTCTTGGTAATTTGGGAAGCATCCGATGGTCACTATACAGTCTATAAAGCTGGTAGTATTGTAGAATGTGGGCAAAAGCTATCCCAACCATTAATCAAGGACAAAATAAAAGTTACTATTTGGCCAATTTTGTAATTTGGGGTAAGAACCATAATCTAGCTCCGGGCTTTTATCTCTTTATCCATGAAGGGATGCTCTGTATTAAATCATCTCTATCATCCCTTCAGTGCTTCTGCTCTATTGTTCCATTGTTCATAACCTACCCAAAGTGTAAGTGACCTCCCTCTTCCCCAACAACCTCCAAAAATGTTTCTATGCTCTCAGGGGAATATAGTTTTGTTTTGTTTGTCTTTTTTTTTTTTCAGGGCCAAACCCATGGCATATGGAGATTCCCAGGCTAGGGGTCTAATCAGAGCTGTAGCTGCCGGCCTATGCCAGAGCCACAGCAAGACGGGATCCCAGCCACATCTGTGACCTACACCACAGCTCCCAGCAACGCCAGATCCTTAACCCACTGAGCGAGGCCGGGGATCAGACCTGCATCCTCATGGATGCTAGTCAGGTTTACTAACCTGCTGAGCCACAATGAAAACTCCTAGTCCCAGTTTTTAAACAACCCCTGCAGGAAGATCTTAATTCTAAGCAACTCTGACCTGAATCTTGAGGGAGTGAAGGCAAGGTGATACTGATACTTCTGAAAGGAAGAGCATTAAGTACTCGCACGCCAAATAGCTTAACTATGATGATAAAAATGGGGAACGTGTACCGTTGTGGACCTGAGGAAGATATCCAGACACAGGACAAATAAGGCTTTAACTTTCCGCAAAGATTTTGAATAGAGATTTAAGAAATTTAACTAATGAGTCAAAAGATTGTTTCTATGTTAAAACAAGTAAACCCTATGTTGCAGAGTAGCATGCAAAAATCAGTAAGACTTTTCAAAGTAAAATACAACCCTTCAAAGAAATTTTGCTCATGAGGAAAAGGCTCTAGATTTTACACCCAAAACCCTTCTCTCACTTTTCCCCTCACACAAGAGCCCCGTCACTGGAGAACTTCAAGGGGAAAGTTGAAGAGGCGTTGCCTTATGGAAAGTAACTTTTCGTCTTCCAGTGTGAAGAATAACACCCATGCCTTTGAGTCAGTGCACCAGAATTTATATTCAGACTTATTACTGTTTCTCAAAACTTCTAACTAGCTCCGAGTAGTTTATTCCAACAATAATGTGCATAAGTGAACCTTCAGAATGTCCCAGATTTATAAATTCTCAGAAGTGTGTGTATCTTGTCCTGATGTTTCAATAAATTACCGTGGGTAGAATTTGAGCATCATCCATCAACCAAATTATCTCTAAGTCCCCTTCCTGCCAAGGGAGGCAGTGGTAGGGGGTGAGGAATGAAATGGGAATAAACCAGAAGGCTCTGCCACTAACTCACAGTGTGAACTCAGCCAAGGACAATAACTTTGGCTGTACTTTCTTTCTCTTTTTTTTTTTCAATTGAAGTATCTTTGATTTACAATGTTGTGTTTGTTTCTGGTGTACAGCAAAAGGAATGTATATATCCACAAAAGAATATATAGTTATTTTCTTTTCAGATTCTTTCCCATGATGGTTTATCACAGGATACTGAGTATTGTTCCCTGTGCTGTACAGTAGGACCTTGTTGTAGGATCATCCTATATATAATAGTTTGTATCTGTTAATCCTAAACTCTCAACCCATCCCTCCCTACCTGCTCCTTGTCAACCACAAGTCTGTTCTCTATGTCTGAGTCTATTTCTGTTTCATAGATAAGGTCATTTGTGCCATATTTTAGATATATGGTATTTGTCTTTCTCTTTCTGACTTATTTCACCCAGTATATCTCTAGGTCCCTCCATGTTGTTGCAAATGGTATTATTTCATTCTTTTTATGTGGGCTGTGTTATCTTTCACTAGGAATGAGAGGTTAGAACTAGAGGCAGACCCACATGGAACAAATGTGAAATTCTTTATAAATTATAACTGTAATGAAAATGTCATTTCTATAATTTTCAATTCACTATCCTATGTCACAGCTATAAAAACTTACTATATTTTCTCTGTTTCCTAAAGAGGGGTGAAATTTACTATTAATTCATACTTATTCCTAATCCCTTAATTCAGTAAAGTGTAATAAATACTGTGAACCCGAGTTATCAGAAAAATAATTTGGAACATAAGAAATTTAAAAAAAAGAAATGATTGTGTAGTCAAAGGAGGTGCCATAATGAAACTCACAACAAAAAGTCTTCAGAAATAAGGAAGGTAACAGTCACAGGTGGGTGGGCAACTCTGCTCCACACAGTGGTTCAGAGACTGAGGCAGGTGCCAGCTCTCCCTCTGCCACATGTGCCCTCCAAGGCCATATTGGTTGTTGCCATTCTAGCCACCAGGTGAGTGAAAGCCTAGAAGTCCAGGGCCAAGAATTTTTGAGCCGCAAGTCGCTCACCTCACTTCTACCCACCTTCCATTGGTGAGAGTTTAGCCATATACCCACTTACAAGGCTACAAGGGGGACTGGAAAATGGAAAATCTCATCCTAGCCACAGCTCCATCTTTATGGAAGAAGAAGAGGTGATGGGAGTGCTTATACCCACTGGAATGAAAGGAGGCCAGAGAGGCAGGCTAGCTAGTTACTCAATGTATAAAAGGTATATATTTATAGAATTTTAAATACTTTAATATTTCATATTTTATATATGAAATACCCTAGATATTGATAAAAATTCTAATGATAAAGCACATTAGTGGTGCTCACTCACATTTAACAAATCTTAGAATGTGTATAGTTGAAGACCTCCAGGTCTCTCTCCCCTCTTATCAGAGGGAACACACTCCTGCATTTATTGTACAGGCTTCCCTGCTGGGTTTTTTTCTTTTTTCTTTAATTTCGCGACATTTTTAATTCAGTAAAGAATATAAAGTGTAATTCTGTGTTTCTTGAACTTTACATAGAGTGGTATCACACTGTATCTATCATAATACTGCTTGCTTTTTCTCTTCAAATTATGTTCTTTAGATTTATCCATGTTGATAATATAAACTCAGTTCCTTCATTTTGACTGCTTTATGATATTTGTGTGGCCACCACTTGTTTCGGAATTTCCACTAATGCAAATACTGTTGCAATGAGTCTCTTTGTGTACACAGGTAGACAGTGTGCTAGAGTTTTGTTGTTTAATAAAGTAGCCACTAGCCACTGTGTAGCCATATGGCTACTTACATTTAAATTAATTAAAATCAATTAAATGAATTAGAATTAATTAATCATATAAAATGTTCATTGTAATTCTGCGGTCACACTAGCCACATTTCAAGTGCCGAGTAGCCACACGTGGCTAGTGGCTAGCATACCGGGGGGCACAGTCATCAGTGTATAAAATTTTACCTGACACTGTTACTCTAAAGTATATACGCAGCAGTGGAATTGCTAAGTTGTAGGGTAGGCATAGCCTCAGTTTTAATAGGCATTGCCAAATTGCTTGCCACATCAGTCAAGATTCTTAGTTGTAAGCAACAAAAAAACCATAATGGGCCATTTAAACAAGAAAAATAATTTTTGCTCTTGGGATAGACCATGATGGAAGATAATATAAGAAAAGGATAATATAGGAAAAGAAATATATATGACTGGGTCAATTTGCTGTACAGCAGAAACTGGCACAACATTATAATCATACTTTAATTTAAAAAAATTTTTTAAAAATACATTTTCTAAAAGAATGTTGGATAGCTTACAGAAACTCAGGAAGGGCTTAAGAACCAACAGGAAGATAAACTACCTAATGTCACACCCTAAAACTGATCTAATAAGGACAGTGCTACTCTGCTTAAAGGTACAGGTACTGCCCCCTTTTATTTCCAAATGAAACATACTTGATGCTTGTGCTATTTCTAGGACTGTAGTCATTGCCGCCTCCAGAAATTGTACATAGTTGCTGCCTCTGCTGACACCTTCACTACAGGGGTTCTGCTTGGTCCCCACTTTTTAACATCATTTGCAGATTCAAAGTTTGAATCCGATGCATCTGTTTGGCAGGCTGGGTCAAACACCTGCATCCCATCTTTACAGAAGGTGAAGAAGGAAAGTTTCTTATAATTTTTCATTTCTGGGAGATGTGCAAATTTTCAGACTTACTAACTATTACCCAGTTGGTCTCCAACGTGGATATAAAACTTTCAATTTCTGCCATAGCAAGGGACAGTTCTCATTTTTTCAGAACATTTCCAACATGTGATGTCATCTAGCATTTTAACGTTTGCCAAACTCACAGCTGTACAAAGATATCTCAATGTGATTTTAATTTGCATCCTCTTGATTAGTGGATGAGAAGCTGAAAAGCTCTTAATGTGTTTCACCATCATAAAAGTTTGTTCTGTAAACTGCCTATTCCTAGCCTTTACCCAATTTTTAATCTGGATTTTTAGCCTTTTTCTTACTGCTAATAAGAACTTCTTTTTATATATATGGTTTTTTGTTAAGTTCTAGGCTTTAAATATCTCCTCCCATGTGGTGGATTGTCTCTTCAATTAAAAAAATGTCTTATTATGGAAATCTCCAAGCATATACAAAATAGAGGGAATGATATAATGAATCCCAGTGTACCCATCACTGACCTCATCGGTTTTATTTCAGCTACACCACCACCCTGCCCTCCCCAACAGATTATTTAGAGGAAAATTCTCAGATGTCATATCACTTCCTGCATAGAATCTCTGAAAGAAAGAACTCTTCATAAAACCAGATCCATAATACCATCATCAATGTAGTAAATAGTAAAAGACAATGCCTTAGTATCATCAGAATTCTCCAGTCAATGTTCAGATTTCCCCAATGCTTTATAAATGTGTTTGGAGTTGTTGATAAGTTGATATCCAAATAACCAATTACATTCAATATCCAGTGGTTAATATTCAATTACTGTTACAATTGGTTGATATGTCTCAAGTACATTTTAGTCTATAAGCTACTTCTCTATTCCATAGTTCTCTCTCTCTCTCTCTCTCTCTCTCTATTTTTTGGAAACATTTTTGTTATTATTGAAAAACCCAGGTTTGGGTTTTATAGAGTTCCTAAGATTGGAATTTTGCTGTTTGAATCTGGCTGGTATAGTGTGACAGTTCCCTCTGTCCTTTTTTTGTTTTGTTTTGTTTTGTTTTTTGTCTACTGGATGGTGATTTTATTTTTTTAATAATGATTTTTATTTATTCCATTATAGTTGGTTTACAGTGTTCTGTCAATTTCTACTGTACAGCAAATTCACCCAGTCACACATACATATATACATTCTTCTTCTCACATTATCCTCCATCATGCTCCATCATAAGTGGCCAGAAATAGTTCTCTGTGCTATACAGCAGGATCTCATTGATTATCCATGCCCAAATGTAATTGTTTGTATCTATTAATCCCATAATCCCAGTCCATTCAACTCCCTCCCCTTCTCCTTGGCAGCCACAAGTCTGTTCTCCAAGTCCATGAGCTTCTTTTCTGTGGAAAGGTTCATTTGTGCCATATATTAGATTTCAGATATAAGTGATATCATATGGTATTTGTCTTTCTCTTTCTGACTTACTTCATTCAGTATGAGAGTCTCTAGTTCCATCCATGTTGCTGCAAATGGCATTATTTTGTTCCTTTTTATGGCTGAGTAGTATTCCATTGTGTATATATACCACATCTTCTTAATCTGTTCACCTGTGATGGACATTTAGGTTGTTTCCATGTCTTGGCTATTGTGAATAGTGCTGCAATGAACGTACAGGTGCATGTATCTTTTTCAAGGAAAGTTTTGTCTGGATATATGCCCAAGAGTGGACTTTCTGGGTTATTTGGTAGTCTATATTTAGTTTTCTAAGGTACCTCCATACTGTTTTCCATAGTGGTTTTACCAATTTACATTTCCACCAACAGTGCAGGAGGGTTCCCTTTTCTCCACATTCTGTCCAGCATTTGCTATTTGTAGACTTACTAATGAGGGCCATTCTGACTGGTGTGAGGTGATACCTCATAGCAGTTTTGATTTGCATTTCTCTAATATCAGTGATGTTGAGCACTTTTTCATGTGCCTGTTGGCCATCTGTGTATCTTCTTTGGAGAAATGTCTATCCAGGTCTTTTGCCCATTTTTCCATTGGGTTGTTGGCTTTTTTGCTGTTGAGTTGTATAAGTTATTTGCATATTTAGAGATTAATCCCTTGTCAGTTGTATCCTCTGAAACTATTTTCTCCCATTCTGTAGGTTGTCTTTTTGGTTTTGTTTTTGTTTTATGGTTTCCTTTGCTGTGCAAAAAGCTTGACAGTTTGATTAAGTCCCATTTGTTTATTTTTGCTTTTATTTTTGTTGCCTTGGAGGCTGACCTAAGAAAATATTTGTATGGTTGATGTTAAATGTCCCTTATATTTTTCTATAATTGGTAGTTAGACACTTAAATAGACTCAACTCTTCTTCACAAGATTACTTCAATAGTATAGTGTAATTCCATTAAAAAAAAATACCTAACATCTATCTGTCCCTTTTTGAGATGCTAACAGCCACTAATAATCATTGCTAGGTGCATTAATTCAATAGGAGTTGCAAAATAATGATATTCTAATGATATCAGTCCATTTTCTTTTGTTAGTGGAAATGCTTCTATTAAAAAACAAAATGCAGATCGAGGAAAAAAAACCTTCTTATGAATTGTTGATATCCTGAGGTACAGTTCATATAGAAAGGGCAAGATAACCATTCCAATATCATAAGTTAGTTCCCTAGAATCCTACAAAGGGGAACAAGATGTGGACTCCAAATAGTGTTTCCCACTGAACAAACCAGGGAACTTTGAAGAAGTGGCTATCTCCTGATCTGGAACAGGAAATGTATAGGATGAGTCTACATGTCATAACTGAAAGGAATAAAGGAAGCTATAAAGCTGGATAGAGTTGCATCAATAGTGCTTAGGAGCCAACTTGAAAGGTTTCCACTGACCAAAGATATAGGGTAATTTGAGTGTTTAAAAGAAGAATAATTAAAGGATTGAAACAGAACCTATAAGTTAAAATTCACAAGTTCATAATGATACCAAAAAAAACCCACTCTTTTTATGTTTCTACTGGTGTTCTTTTTTGACCAGATGTTTTTTAACCTGACTATAGTCAGATTCATTCATATTTTTCTTTAAGTTTGTGTTTTATCATGTCTTGTTAAAGAAATCTTTCCTTACCATAAAGTCAAAAAATATTCTCCTAAAATTAAAAAAAAATAACTTTCACACTTTTATGAAATGGTATGAAATATGGCTCAGTGTTTAATTGGAGTAACAGCAGGAAAGATGAAAGGGAATCAGAGAAATCTTTGGAAAAATAGTGGCTGGAATATTCCTGGAATTGAAAAAGAAATTAAAAGAAATTCATGCTTGTACAGATGATGTAAAAATGCAAAACAGCGAGGATCTTAAAATCATCCCAGAGTAAAGAGAAATAATTTACAAAGGAATGACAATTAAACTAATAGCATATTTCCCAATATCCATAATGAAAGCCAGGAGCCAGTATTTCTTTCAAATATATATAGAGAAAAAAATTCTCAATTTAGAATTTTTTACCCTACAAAATTGACTTTCAAAATGAGACTGAAATAGTGAAAATTTCTTTTAAGCAAAATCTGAAAGTTTACTACCTATCGACCTGCCCTGAAAGAACTTCTAAAGGGGACACTTCAGGAACAATGGAAATGGCTCCAGAATGATGATCTGAGATATGAGAAGGAATAGTAAGGAAATAAAATGGGAATGGCATACACAATTACTATCTGTTTAAATAATAACACAGTAATGTCTAATTTGTGAAGGTGGAAAAACAAAAGGAAAAAACTAAAATATTTGGCAATTACCCTTAAGTCAGAAGGGCAAGGGGTGTGATCCAAGTTAAATAGTTCTAAAGACTTGTATTATTCAAGGTGGAGCTAGAATATTGTGTAACTTCAGGCTCTGTTCAGTAAATACATATAATAAAGTTTTAAGGATAACTAATAGAAGTAAATGGTATAAAGTCTGCATCAGCAGGGGAAACAATGGATAAAAAGAAATATGCATAAGAATAGACATATAAAGCAAACAGAATAGAATTAAGAGTCCAGAGGTAAACTATTACATTAAAATTGACTGTGGTGGTTCGGTCCCGGGTTTCCACACCAAAAAGGGGGGGAAAGAAAAACTGACTGTGGTGATGGTTACACAACCCTGTGAATATACTAAAAACTATTGAATTGTACACTTTGAATGAGTGAATTGTATATTACACGAATTATATCCCAATAAGGCTGTTAAATAAATTAAGAAAAAAAAAACACAAAAAGAATGGTTGAAACTAGTGCCGTCAGAGCTCTTCTTCAGCTTATTTTCTCTGTTTTTCTCACACATCTGCTGCAGATTTTTTTTCAACATATAGAGATATGTGGCTAATCATGACTTCCAGACTCCAGCCTACTTACCTCCACAACTAGAGATGAACAGGGCTTCCCTTTCAGGATCCTATTTGAAAACCCAACCAGAGGTTCTGACTGGCCCCACTGAAGTATTATTCCCACTCTTCAAGCCAATCACAGTGGCTGAAAAGATGAAGGATTATAATTGGTCAAGTTTTGGCTCATGAGGTAAGGTAGGGGAAAGGCGGTTACCAGAAGGGAAAGCAGAGAAGTAGAGAACAAAAAATAATAATAAAGAGGAAGAATGTGGGGAAGAGAAGAGGAGGTCTATTCTGAATACACAGTTTACCTATAGCTCTGTCCTGAAATAATGTATTTCTAACTCACAGACAATAATCTTATTCAAAGGTTTCTAACCAGGAAGTTCCCTTGTGGCACTAGGGTAAAGGATCCGCCATTGCCACAGCTATGGCACAGATTCCCTGGCCTGGGAACTTCCACATGCCCTGAGTATAGCCAAAAAAAAAAAAAAAAGGCTCCTAACCAAAAACACTTGACGCTAAGTGGTGATAGACTACACTCTGGTTCACAAATCAATCTGCAAATGCCCATCTTTAAATGAGTCTGGCCACACAAACTTATTATCACTCTTGTATTCCAGTGGGGACGATTCCTGTCAGGTGTTGCAAAATAACAAAAGGTTACCCAATTGTATGATTTTGTCTCACTTTATGGTGACATTTATGTGATTGCTTCTTGGCAATGACTAAAGCCAGAGTCCCTCTGATAAATTAATTTCCATTTATGCTATCCTTAAACATTCTCTTCAGAGGCTCGTGTACTTCAGAATTTACTTGTATGAAATCATCTCCATAAAAAATCTTTTTTTCTTTAGCTTCACATTTATCGTACTTCTTAAAGTCAATTTTATCATCGGAACTTTTGAAATTGCCAAAGTACAAAGATGAATGTCAGAATGTCAAGGGTTTTTTAATGAATTCTGACTAGACAGAAAAGGTCAAAGCAGATTTCTTCAACGTGTTCAAATGTGGTCCTGATTATAAAGATTTCCATAAGAGTATTTAGATTATTCCTTAAAATGACTGCAGTATTCCACTACATGTAATGGGTTGAATTTTGCCTGGAACACTTTTCTTTCTAGGGCCCCTAACTTCCACCCTGCTTACCTCCTTATCCTTCTACTCTTGGTTGAGATAGATATCTTCTCTTGCAAGACGTCTTTCCAAGACCCCCAAGATATAGCCAGTTGCCCATTCTAATATCCTCTTCATACTCAGAGCTCACCTCTATTATAGTACTTATTATGCTGGATTGTAATTATCTGTTAATTTGCGTATCTCTGCCCCTTTTCATTGTAAGATCAGCTTCCTGAGGGCAAAGACTATACTGAAGCACCCAGGAGACAAGCACAGAGCCTACAAAATCTACTATGCATTTGTAAGATTAAGGGATATTCTTCAAAACAATTGCCCTGTAGTCTGCAAAAGCAGCGTCAAGGTCACAAAAGACTGAGAAACTGTCCTAGATTGGAAAACATTGAGAAGGCATAACTCTGATCCTGTATTGGATCCTGGACCAGGAAAGGAACAATAGTGGGACAACTGGTATAATCTGAATAAAGTCAGTGAGTGAGTTAATAGTATTTGATAAATATTAATTTCCTGCTTTTGATCATTGTACTGTGGTTTTCATGATGTTTTCCATCTTTTTTGTAAGCCTGAAATCATTTCAAAATGGAAAATTTTAAATAATTTTAACAGGAAAAAACAAGCATATATTGACTGATGAATAAAATGGAAGAAAGGGAGGGATAGAGGGAGGGAAGGACAATAAAATAAAAGAAAGAATGAAAACTTATGAAATTCTCTTGTGTGCAATAGGTTAAGGATCTGGCACTGTCACTGCTGTGGTTGGGTAGCTGCTGTGGTGTGGATTCAATCACTGACCCAGAAATTTCTACTTGCCGTAGGCACTGCCAAAAAAAGAAAAAAAGAATGAAAGATTAAAAGCTATCTGGCTTTTGGAAATATAGCTAGGGTGGTAAAAGGATAAATTCAAGAGATTTATGACCATAAGTTTCTCAAATGCCATGTTATTACCAAATTTCTTAGTAGTTTAATTAGGAAATGTTATTCATGACCACAACCTTATGTAATGCTTTGTTCCATATACTTTCAAATTATCCAATTCAATTGAGCAAGGGCTTCCCAAGTGCCTGCTGTGTGTCCAGCACAGTGATGGGCACTCAGGATAGGAGCAAATATGGTGAGATGTGGTTCTCATCCTCAGAGAGGAGCATGATCCACAGGAGAAATCAAAGCAAAAGGCAAAAGAATAGTGATATGGGAAGAAACATGCAAATATTCCCCCAATTACCAGATTGAAGCAAGACTTTGAGGGCATCATACTAAGTGAAATAAGTCAGATAAATACAGTATGATCTCACTTATATATGGATTTAAAAAAAAAAAAAAGAGTGGCGTTCCCATCGCGGCACAGAGGAAACAAATCTGACTAGGAACCATGAGGTTGCAGGTTCGATCCCTGGCCTCACTCAGTGGGTTATGGATCTGGCATTGCCATGAGCTGTGGTGTAGGTCGCAGACGTAGCTAGGATCTGGTGTGGTGTCGCTATGGCTGTGTGGCCCTAAAAAAAAAAAGAAGAAGAAGAACTTCTAGATAGAAACAATAGATTGGTATTTGTCAGAGTGCCAGAGGCAGGTGTGGGGGATGGGTGAAATCAGTGAAGTGAGTCAAAATGTACAAATTTTCAGTTATAAAATACATAAGTCCTGGGGATGCAATGTATGACCTGGTGACTATAGCTATTAAGACTGTATTGTTTCCTTGAAAGTTATTAAGAGACTATATCCTAAAAGTTCTCATCACAAGGAAAAAAAAAACATATAACTCTATGTAGTGAAAAATGTTAACTAGACTATTATGGTGATCATTTTGCAAAATATACAAATATCAAATTATTATGTTGTATACCTGAAACTAATATTATATGTCAACTATAGCTCAATTTAAAGAAAAAAAAAAGTAGAAAGTATGGAAAAGTCCTTACTTTCCTGGGAGGACAGAGATATCACAGAAGAGGTGATGTGTAAACTGGGCTTTGAAAATAAATCAGAATTTACCAGTAGGCAAAATTGGGAAGAACATTCCGGGCACAAAATGCATAAGATCTCAGAAGTGGGAAACAGCAAAGCCTGAGCTCAGCTAAAATAAAAAGCAGTCACAGAAGAGTGGATTCCTTTTCAGTAGCTTTATTGGGATATGATTCATATCTCATAAAGTTCACTCATTTAAAGGGTACACTTCAGTGGTTTTTAGTATAATCACAAAGTTGTACAACCATCATCACTATCTAATTTTAGACTATTTCATCATCCACCCCGTGAAATACCATATTCATCAGTAGTCACTCCCCATCCCCCACCCTCCACCCTAAGCAACCACTAATCTACTTTCTGCCTTCACAGATTTGTCTATTCTGGACATTTCATACTAAAAGAATCATACAGTGTATGGTCTTTTGTGATTTTTTTCATTTGGCATAATGTGTTCAAGTTTTATCCATTTTGTAGCATGGGTCAGTACTTTATTCCTTTTCATTGCCAAATAGTATTCCAGTATGCAGATATCTCACGCTTTGGGGCTGTTCTGAAGAATGCTGCTATAAGCATTAATGTTTTTATCTGGACATAAGTTTTTATTTCTCTTGGATGTATATTTAGAAGCTGAGGAGTTCTCTTGGATGTATATTTAGAAGTTGCATCGTGGTGCAGTGGTTAAGGAAACCGACTAGGAACCATGAGGTTGCGGGTTCGATCCCTGGCCTTGCTCAGTGGGTTGCCGATCCGGCGTTGCCGTGAGCTGTGGTGTGGGTCGCAGACTCGGCTCGGATCCCGTGTTGCTGTGGCTCTAGTGTAGGCCGGTGGCTGCAGCTCCAATTAGACCCCTAGCCTGGGAACCTCCATATGCCATGGGAACGGCCCTAGAAAAGGCAAAAAGACAACAACAACAAAAAAAAGAAGTTGAATTGCTGGGTTTTATGGTAACTGTTTACTTTTTGAGGAATTGTCAAATAGTCTTCCAAGGTGGCTACTGCACATACCAGCAATGTATGAGGGTTGCAATTTCTCCACAACTTCACAATTCTTATTGTCTTATATTTTTTATTTTTATTTATTTTATTATTTTTGTCTTTTTGCCATTTCTTGGGCCGCTCCTACAGCATATGGAGGTTCCCAGGCTATGAGACCTCATAGAATGACTTGAGAAATGTTCCCTCTCTTCTGTTTTTCATAAGAGTGTCTAAAGGATTGGTGTTGGAGTTCTCATTGTGGCTCAGGGGAAATGAATCTGACTAGCATCCATGAGGACGTAGGGTCAATCCCTGGCCTTGCTCAGTGTGTTAAGGATCCAGCATTGCCATGAGCTGTGGTGTAGGTCACAGATATTGCTCAGATCCCAAGTTGCTGTGGCTATGGTGTGGGCTGGTGGCTACAGCTCCGATTAGACCCCTAGCCTGGGATGCTGCAAGGGCATCCCTAAAAAAAAAGACAAAAAAAAAAAGATTGATGTTAATTCTTCTCTAAACTCTTGATGGAATTCATCAGTGAAAACATCTGATCCTGTGGGAGGTTTTTTTTTTTGGTGTGTGTGGAAAGTTTTTTGATTATTGCTTGTCTCTCTGCTTGCTATAGCGATCTATTCAGGTTTTCTATTTCTTCCTGACTCTGTTTTAATACTTTGTGTCTTTCTGGGAATTTGACCATTTCACTTAACCTTATACAGTTTGTTTGCACACAACTGTTCATGACGTATCCTTAGAATCCTTTGGATATTTAAGGTTAGTAGTTATGTTCCCTCTTTCATCCCTGATTTTATTAAACTTAGTGCCTCTCTCTCTCTCTCTCTCTCCTTGGCTAGTTTAGCTAAAGATTTGTCAATTTTGTTGATCATTTCAAGTGACCAGTTTTTCAGTTCATTGATTTTTCTTTATTTTTCTATTCTCTATTTCATTTGTTTCTCCTAAACTTTATGATTTCTTTCTTTTTGCTTTGGGTTTAGTTTCCTTTTCTTTTTCAGTTTCTTAAAATGAAAACTTAGGTTCTCTATTAAGATCTTTCTTCTTTTTTAGTATAGGCATTTACGACTATATATTTCCCACAAAGTGCTGCTTTAGCTGCATCCCATACATTTTCGTATTTGTGCTTTCATTCTCATTCATCTCAACTATTTTCTAATTTCCTTTGTGATGTCTCCTTTGACTCACTGGTTTATTTAGGAGTGTTTAAACTTTCAAATACTTGTGAATTTCTCAAATTTCCTTCAGTTGTTTATTTTTTAAAGATTTTTGTCCTATGTACAATTGGCACTTTATTAGTGGTGGGAATGAAATTATATACAAGGGTGTGCAAATAAAATGGGGAGGAGAGAGTGAGGTAGAGCAGGATCCTGGGGTCAGCAAAGATAAGAAGGCAGGAAACTTGGGGTATTGCAAAAGGGTAATAGGAAAAGCCTCGAGTTCAACAAGTTTAGCATAAGGATCCTCAATGTGAGAAGACTAGGCATATCTACCACCCCTTACCCATACCGCCCTCCCCAAAAATTCCCTTAGCTGGGGATTCCCTTTCTTTCCCTCCCTTACAAAGAAAGCTGTGTCAGGAACTGGCAGAAGAAAGCAGAGGAGAAATTCACAGCCTCCTCCATCATTTCCATTATAATGGGCACCTATCCTTGAGAAGTGGATGCAAAGTATACTGCCTACATTGATTTTCTACTCAAAAACTCTTGTGTACAGATGATTCTCAACTTTCAAAAGATTGTCTTCCCAATGTTTTTGCCCATTTCCAAGCTTTGTACTCCTCTCTTAGATCACACTTTCTCAAAAGTGTTGTACAAGCTATATGTGACCACAGAGGCTCATTCCCCAAATCCTATTTGAATATAGCCACAAATCCAACCTTGAAGATAAAAAAGGAATGAAATAAAACTTTTCTTGAAAAATAATTATGACTAATGAAGAAAATAGCATTTAATTATAACAGGGACTTTTTTTTTTGTCTTTTGTCTTTTTAGGGCCACACCCACCGCATATGGAGGTTCCCAGGCTAGGGGTCAAATTACAGCTATAGCTGCTGGCCTGTGCCACAGCCACAGCAATTCGGGATCCAGGCCATGTCTGCAAGCTACACCACAGCTCATAGCAACACCATATCCTTATCCCACCAATGAAGGCCAGGGATCGACCCTGCGTCCTCATGGATGCTAGTCAGATTTGTTTCTACTGAGCCACGATGGGAACTCCTGGGATTTTTTTTTCTTTAATTTAATTTCTCTAACCTTGAGAGAAAGTACTAAAGTTGGAGGGATGGTCAATGGAGACTTCAGTGGAAATTCTTAAGGAGACTTCTAGATATTTTCAAGGGCTTTGGAGGCTAATAAGAGATGTTAGCCATCATTTCTAAATCTACTTTCTTCATTCAATCAAGTAGAGGTAGCTGATACAAATGATTTTCTATAGTCACTGCTTTATTCAGGTTTGCTTTAGATCTAATGGCCATAAGTTCCTTTCCCTCGAATTTAGGGTACATAATACTTCAAACCCTAACTCCTCTTTCAAGCCCACTTAATCAAATATAAAATCCAGGAGTTCCAGTCATGGTGCAGTGGGTTAAGAATTGAACTGCAACAGCTTGGGTCACTGCAAAGGCACTGGTTCAATCCCCAGCCTGGCACAGAGGACTAAGGATATGCATGTTACTGCAGCTGTGGTGCAGGTTGCAGCTGTGGCTCAGATGCAACCCTAGCCCAAGAACTTCCATATGCTGATATATATATATATATATATATTCCAAGCCATAGTAAAGAAAGGGCACTCTCTCTTCACATTTTTCCTTGTCCCTTCATTCTCTCAGACCCAGGTTCTCTTATACAATCTCAGCATAATCTGTATAATTTTTAAAAGAAAATAAAATATTTCAGCTCTTATAAATTAATGGGTTTCTTATAAATCAATGGATTTTTTTGTTGTTGTAGTTTTATTAATTTATTTTAAAGAGCTCAAAGATTTTTAATCTTAAAACTCATGCTTTAATATAAAAATGTTATCCTCACAGTCCAGATTTGATTGTGAGACAAGTGAAATAATAAATATACTTTCATTTATAATGTAATTGGAATTCTGTAGCAGAAACTCCCCAACTCCCGGTCAAACTTTTTAATAGGACTTTTCTCTACTTTTTTTTTCTTTTCTCTTTAGGGCTGCATCTTCAGCATATGAAGGTTCCCAGGCTAGGGGTCCAGTCGGAGCTGTAGCCACCGGCCTACACCACAGCCACAGCAGCACAGGATCCGAGCCGCATCTGCAACCTACACCACAGCTCACAGCAACACCGGATCCTTAACTCATTGATCGAGGCCAGGGATCAAACCCACAACCTCATGGTTCCTAGTTGGATTTGTTTCCACAGTGCCACAACAAGAACTCCAGGACTTTTCTCTATTTTAAAAGTCAAATCAGGGACTCCAGAAAACTGATGATAAAAGGAAAAAAAAAAACAACTTAGCCGAGAAATGAAGTGAAAACCTTTATTTAAACATAAAGAAAAAAAACAGGGCAATAAATTTAAAAATTAAAATAAAGAATTTAAATAAATATAAAGAAAGCAAAAAATAAAATAAACCTGACAATGATATCTACAAACAAATACAGGCAGCTGATCCAAATCTTGCTGTTTTCAAGCATTACATATGTAAAGTCCTCAGGAATGGCTTCCAGCTCACCCAAGAGAGAGTGCTTCTCCACATGCCAAGTTACAAGGCGAAGGCAGATTGAGGGAGAAATATAATCAACCATTTGTTGATTATTTATTTTTTAATCATGTCCTCAAGCATCTACAGATGTAAGGAAGCATGTGGCCTCAGACTGGAGCTGTTTGCAAACAGCAGGATTGCCTGGCCCAGGAAAGGGCGCTCACTGTGTGATGAAAACCATCCCTCCACGACTGTATTTGGTTAGCACCTATGCCCTGCTGAAACTGGCACCACACATTCTCCGTGGGCATGCTGCCAGCCTAACAGATGGGCATGACTGTAACCCTGCCAAAGAACCAGCGCGTGCTGCAAGCTCACAACTGTGGTTAGACTCCTTTCCAAGGATGTTGCCTCTATTTAAGCTGCCCATCCAAAAAAAAAAAAAGGTATGACTTTTCATGTCTTCAGATGGTATTAATGAATATGTAAGTAATTCTCCAAATCAGCGGTTCTCAAAGTGTGGTTCCCTGGACAAGCAGCATTGGCACCGTTTGGGAGATAGGCAAGTTCTCAGGCCGCGGCCCAGTCCTATTGAATCAGAAAATCTGGCGGGTTAACAAGCTCTCCAGGTGATTCTAATTCAGCTCTTGTTTGAGAATCACTGTTCTAAACCATGTTCTCACATGTTCAGATGACTTGAGAAGATTTTTAGAAGACCAATGCCTGTGTCTCGGAAATTCTGATTTAATTGAAACAGGATGCAGCATGCACCACAGGAGTTTGACCACCTCCTCAGGTGATTCTACTGTACAGCCAAGCATGAGAAGCACAGCTCTAACTACCCAGAATACCTCGCACGCCCTTTGAGGAGAAAGAAATACTTCAGACCTTCGCAAATATACGTAAGTCTTTATTGAAAGAATATTTGTGTAAGTCTTTGCTTAAATAACTCTTTGGTCTATCACTTTATTTTAAGCCCTTAGATAAGATTAATTTGATGTAATCTGTGGCTTTTGGCTAAATCCTGTGTGCTCTGCATGTCACTTACCATCAAGGCCACCCTCTCTGGCTGCACCGTATTTAACTCTGCTCCCTATTTCAGTGTGCTCTTTTAATCTGAATGAACTCAGCAGGTAATGTAATGTCCCCAAACTCTGTATTCTATTGGTGTCTGGGAGTTTACATTGTGGCCCAATGGGTTAAGAACCTGACATAATGTCCCTGAGAATGCCAGTTCAGTCCCTGACCTCACTCAGTGGATTAAGGATCCAGCATTGCCTCAAGCTGCAGCTTAGTTTGCAGATGTGGCTAGATCTAGCATTGCTGTGGCTATGATGTGGGCCTCAGGTGCATCTCTGACTTGACCCCTAGCCCAGGAACGTCCACATGCCACAGGTGCGGCCATAAAAAGAAAAAAATAAGAATATATTCTATTGGTATCTCACTTCCCTGTGCCTCTCAAATGCTGAAACCTTGCCTTCTTTCCAGCCAGGAAAAGGTCTTATATCAGGAAATTAAAACTTCAAGCAGTCTAGGGAGTTCCCTGGGGGTCTAGTGGTTAGGATTCAGTGCTTTCACCACTGCAGCCCAGGTTCAACCCCCGGTTTGGGGGCTGAGATCCCACATCAAAAAAAAAAAAAAAAAAAAGCAGTTCTCTTGTGGTACAGGGGATTAAGAATCTGGCCTTGTCACTCAGTGGTGCAGGACCAAAATGGCATCCGCATTGAGTACCACCAACATAGCTACCGCTCAAAGAATCTTGCTGCAGGTTCCCAGCTTACCTTACCTGATACCTTAATTTGGGTTTTGTGATTTGGACTTCTGGTCCAGTTTCCCTGGAAATTGGTGAGGTCAATCCCAGGAACCTTTGTCCTGTAAAAGCTTAAGCTCGCCCTCTTCTCCTCATAGACCCACAATGTTGAGGGTCCAGGATGACCACTGGGAAATTGTATCTTCTATGACACTTTGAAGCTTCTTAGAAGGAAGTTTCCAAAGCACAGCCTTCAGGAATCACATAGCTACAATAATTCTCCTCTAGCCTCACAGAGATGGCAGGCTTTAACCCACAGTTTCCTTTGCCTCCTTGCCTCTTCCTCACAGGTGGGGTCGTTTGACTTCATACGATAAGGAGTGTTCCTCTAAATATACCAACCCATTTGCTCTTACATGGCTAAAGACATAGCTCAATGTCTCGGGCACCCTTTGGGCCTCTCACATAGGTGTAGTTTCCCATCTGATTTGTATTCCTTCTGTGGTTAATTGACTGCATAATCAATAGTCTACTCTTTCCAGGCTATTTGGGATAACTCCAGCTCCCCCAAAACTCTGGGCAGTGGCTCTGTCCAGATAAATAATAAATAATATCTTAGCCATAGATAATATATGTTATACATATATTATAGCACATATAATATTAAATATTATTATATCTTAACCATTTAATACCAGCACTGTACGTAATAGCTTAACCATCTAATACAAATATTATCAATGTCCAACCATTTAATATAAATACAGTTTATATACATTATAAACAGCATATTAACAATTTAATGCCAATATTATTCATTCAAAAAGGACTCTACACAAATTTATACAGACAGGAGGTAGAATAGTAGTTGTCAAGGGCTGCATGAGGGGTCAGAAGGAGTTATCGTTTAATGGATTATGAAAAGTTATGGAGATGCACAGTCCTGATAGTTGCACAACAATGTGAACGTACTTAATGTTTCTGAACTATACATTTAAAAGTGGTTACAGTGATAAGTTTTATGTTCTGCATATTTTACCACATTTAAAAAAAAAAGGACTCAGGAAGCAGTAATATTTTTCTCTCATTATTCCTATTCTAGTTATTCACTCTGGGTGGAATAGTCACTCAAATTTCCACAATTAATGGCTCTTTATTTTAAGACTCAGGATGGAGCCAGGATGCCATGGCAATCAACTGGGACCAGGCTGGACCAGAAACTGCCATGTACCCTTGGAACCTTGAGAGAAAGAATGAGAACTCCTCTCTCCAGTGCTCCATTTCCACAGGGCTCAGCCCCTCCCTGTCCCTGCCTCTCCTCACACTTCTTGCTATTCCTCCTACAGAAGATTGGATTCCTCTTCTCCATCTTTTCTCCTTCTCATAGTTTCTGCTTAATTATTCTTTCACCTTTTTCAGTTTAGCTTCCTTAAACTTGGCTTTGCTCTTGGCGTCTATTCTACAATATATGCCTCTCTATACATCCTTTCATCTCAGTTCCTACAGTCCTTGTGTTCTGTTTCCCAGATTGGATTCCCACAGGTGAGTACATGATCAGTCCAACTTGTCGCTCTTTGAGCCAGGTCACCCCAGAAGCTACTCTCCAGGAAATATTTTAGCTCCCTCTAGTGCAATTGGCCATATATATGTAAGGCGGATGTATATGGTACAAAAATCATGGCCACCTTCACCTGCCTCTTCAGCAGTGGCAGTAGGTATAAAAGACTGTGAGAGCCACGTCCAGTACAATCTCATTTTCCTTACACTCCAGAATAATAGCCCTTTTCTAGGCAGTCACATCAACTGCATCTGGGTCAGAGACAACTTTGAAACATCAGTATGCTGTTTTAGGAGCATCTCTACCATCTGACACAGCTGAAGACCAAAGGACTGACCTAGAGATTGTATTAGCAACAATACCTGCAGAAAGCCCTCCTCGTTCTAGGGATCACATGTATAGCAGACAGCATGCCTCAGGTGAGAACATATGCAAAATCAATTTGAAACATTAGCTTGATTTTAGGACACATTTTTACCCCTGCTGGTTAATTATTGTGTTCCCCCTAATGCTGACATAGAATAAATCCAAAAATTCCTTTGGAAATATATCATTTTTAATCAGCAAAATATTTGTAGTTCTTGGTCATTAAATCCTAATAATGTATCTAGTACATTTGGCCTGTAGCAAATGGCACTAATTATTAGTGTTTTAAATAGCACATAATAGTTTATTGTGTAGGCAACATGTTAAGTAAGATATTCCCCCCAGTTGGAGGCTCTTCCTTGAGACATCAAATCCGGCTGTCTGAGTCCCGTAGAGCAGAGTGAACTCATCAGCTGGCTCAACTCCAGCTCTGCAGGGCTTGAAGCTTCTGGGCAGGAGAACAGGCAGAAAAGCTGCATTGTGGGTGCCCCCAAGTGGGTACATTTTGATGTGCACGCTGAGGATTTTCTGGCCAGTAACTAACATTAGGTCATGTCTGTGAAGCGTTTTTAAAGATGGAAAAAAGCTAAATAAAAGTGGATATGTTTTTCAGCATGCATTTCTTATTATGTAATATCAACTGAAACAATTATTTCAGGTTATCACAGATATTTAATTTCTAGCAAATGTCTTATGGGAAAGCTTTCAAGTTGAGCTGCCATGTAACAGTGTGGAAATAAAAAGAGATGGACTTTAGTGGCAGACACAACTTGACTTTGAACACTCAGTCCCTTATTAGTTACGTGATCTTGGGCAAGCCACTTAATCTCCCTAATCCACAATTGTCTCCACAATTGTCTCATTTTTAAAATGGGATTTAGGAGTCTTTGAAAGAGTATTTATCTTATAGGGTTATGTTTTGGACAAGACAATACTTACAGTGAAATAGTGACAGTGTCTGGCACATTAAAATTGCTCAATAAGGGACTTCCCGTTGTGGCTCAGTGGTTAAGGAACCCGACCTGGATCCATGAGGGTGTGTGTTCGATCCCTGGCTTTGCTCAGTGGGTTAAGGATCCAGCATTGCCATGAGCTGTGTTGTAAGTCACAGATGCAGCTTGAATCTGGTGTTGCTGTGGCTGTAGTGTAGGCTGGAGGCTACAGCTCTGATTTGACCCCTGGCCTGAGAACCTCCATATGCCATGGGTGCAGCTCTAAAACCACACACACACACAAAAAATGCTCAATAAATATCATATTATTTTTGTTTGTAAACAATATTGTTTGATATATACATATTGCAAAATGTATTTATTGAGATATGTCTAGGAGCTCCACAGTACCCTTTCAATAAACTCCTTTCCTGCTCAGTCAGCACTAGGCAATTTCTGTTATTTATGACTGAGAACTGAGCAAAGTATATAGTTACAGCAGTGAAAAAAAAGAATGAGGTTCATCTGGATTTGTCAAAAATGTCAATGTCATGACACTGAGAAAGGCTAAGAAAATGTTCTAGATAATAACAGATTAAGAGACATAATGACTAAATGCAACAAGTGACTTTGGACTGGATCCTGCACTAAAGGGAAAAAAAATTCTATAAGGGACCTTATTGGGACAACTGATGAAACTGAAATACGAGCTATAGATTGAATAAACATTTTATTAATGATAAATTTTCTGAATTGATTACTGTGACTATGTAAGAGAATCTTCTTGTTCTTAGGAAAATGCACCAAAATATTAAGGGGTATGATGCATGCAACCTACCCTCAAATGATTTAGAAAAAATAAATAAAATATGTATAATATCCATGTGCATATATGGATAGATAGATATAGAGAGATGTCTATGTATACACACAACACCATGCAGACACATACACGTGATGGCTAGGAATTTAGTCTACTCTTTCCTTTGCTTTTTAATGTCTGACTTTTCCATTACAATAATTTAGACATTACTTTTAAAAGATTGAGTTGGCTGTGTGTTTACTGAAATTGAAATACTACTAACAAATATTTGTTTAAAAAATCAAGGAATAGGAGTTCCCATCATGCCACAGAAGAAACTAATCCAACTAGGAACCATGAGGTTGTAGGTTTGACCCCTGGCCTTCCTCAGTGGGTCAAAGATGCAGCGTTGCTGTGAGCTGAGGTGTAGGTCACAGACGTGGCTCGGATCTGGCGTTGCTGTGGCTGTGGCGTAGGCCGGCAGCTATAGCTCTGATAAGACCCCCAGGCTGGGAACCTCCATATGCCATGGGTGTGGCCCTAAAAGGCAAAAAAAAAAAAAATCAAGGTATAATTTTGGGGTTGTTATATATTATATTTCACTTATTATTTGGGTTAAATATACATAATATAAAATTTTATATGAACATTTATATTAAAAATTATTTCATTTTTACATGTACAGTTCAATGGCATTAAGTGCATTCACATGTTATTTAACAATCACCACTATTCATTTCCAGAAGTTTTTCAGCACCTCAAGAGAAACTCCGTACCCATGAAATAATAACTCTCCATTTCTCTCCTCATCTCTGGTAGCTTCTACACTACTTTCTATGAATTTGCCTGTTCTAAATACATAACATAAGAAGAATGATACAATATTTATCCATTGCTACTGGCTTACTTCACTTGGCATGATGTTTTCAAGTTTCATCCATGTTGTAGCATGTACCAAATTTTCATTAATTTTTGGAGTTCCCATTGTGGCTCAGCAGTAATAAACCCACCTAGTATATACGGGGATGTGGGTTCGCTCAGTGAGTTAAGGATCTGACATTGCTGTAAGCTGCAGTGTAGGTCACAGATGCAGCTTGAATCTGACATTGCTGTGGCTATGGTGTACGCCTGCACCTGCTGCTCCTATTCAACCCCTGTCCTGGGAACTTCCATATGCAGTAAGTGCAGTGCTAAAAAGAAAACAAAATTTTTTTTCATTACTTTTTAAGGCTGAATAATATTCCATTGTATGTATATACCATACATTGCTTATCCATTCATTTGTTGATGGAGATTCGTGTTGTTTTGACTTTTTGGTTATTGTGAATAATGCTGCTATGAACATTGGTGTACAAGTGTCTGTTTGAATCCCGGCTTTCAGCTCTTTTGAGGATATAGACCAAAAAGTGGAATTGCTTAATCTTATGGTAACTCTATGTTTCACTTTTTGAGGAGCCATCACACTGTTTTCAATAGCAGATACACCATTTTACATTCCTACTATCATCGTGCCAGATTCCAATTTCTCTACATCCTCACCTACTGTTGTTTTTTCCATTTTTGGATAATATTCATTCTAATCAGCATTAAGTGGTATCTCATTGTGGTTTTGATTTGCATTTCCCTAATGACTAGTGATGCTGTACACTTTTTTTTTTTTTTGTCTTTTTGCCATTTCTTGGGCCGCTCCCTCGGCATATGGGTGGTTCCCAGGCTAGGGGTCTAATCAGAGCTGTAGCTGCCAGCCTACGCCAGAGCCACAGCAACGCGGGATCCGAGCCGCTTCTGCAACCTACACCACAGCTCACGGCAACGTTGGATCATTAACCCACTGAGCAAGGGCAGGGACCGAACCCGCAACTTCATGGTTCCTAGTCAGATTCGTTAACCACTGCGCCACGATGGGAACTCACTGTACACCTTTTTAGGTGTTTGTTAACCATTTGTATATGTTGTTTGAGGAAACATCTATTGAATTCCTTTTTCCATTTTTGAATTGGGTCGTTTGAAGTTTTTTGGTTAAGTGTAGAAGTTCTTTACATATTCTGAATATTAATTCCTTGTCAGAAATATGGTTTGTAAATATTTTCTCCCATTTGGTGGGTTGTCTTTTCACTCTCTTGATAATGTCCTTTGATGCATAAAATGTTTAATTTTGATGAAGTCCAATTTATCTATCTTCTCTTTTGTCACCTGTGCTTTTGGTGTCATACCCAAGAAATCCAAATCCATTACCATGAATATTTTCTCCTATGTTTTCTTCTAAGATTATAGTCTTAGATCTTAAATTTAGATCTTTGATCCACTTTGAGTTAATTTTTCTATGTGGTGTGAGGTAAGGATCCAACTATTTTGCATATATGTATCCAATTTTCTTTTCATTGAAAATAAGTTATAAGTTTTTATTCAAGAAAATTTTAAACTATATTCATATATTTCCATGTAAAAATACAGTAAAAGATTTAGAAAGGCACATGCTATGCTGTTAATAGTGGTTACTTCTGAGGAAGGAAACAATATTGAGGAGGAGGCTATATAAGAGCTATGGTTTTTGCTATATGTATTTTTATATTGTTTCGATTACTTACAAGCCTGTAGTCACACATTACTTGTATAATTTTATAAAGATTGTTTTGGTGGGTTTTTTTCCCATTTGTTTTTAAGAGAAAATTAGTTGAATGTCAAAGCATGGGACGAGTAAGGCAAGGGTCAGTATTCTGGCAGGCTAGTAATCCAAATCAAATAAAAGTCCAAGGCCAGAGAACTGTAATGTGGGAAGGAATTAGCAGATCTAAAGGGAAATGCTGTTTGTCCAAATAAATGTGAGTAGCATTAGCAAATAGAGACAAATATGAGAATTTGGTCCTAATTCTTAATGTTCCTCCTAGCCTGCCCCTCATTTATTTTGTTTTTAATCTTCAGCTGTGTTTGGTAGCATATATTTTGTTGATACATGTAAGAGGTAACTGAGGCCCAAAGGTCTCTGTGGACTTTGCCAGAGAAAAACAGCCAGAGTTACAAAGAGGCTCTTATGCAGTTGCAGTTGGGGGCTGGTTGTCAGATCAGAGGATTTTAATAGTGGAGTAGTAAGGGGACAGGAAAAAAAAAAAAAGGCTTTTAATATACATTTTATTCTGGAATTCTCACCAAAGAAATATCTATGGAAAGCTGTCTCACAATTATATATAATAAATAAATAGAATGCTTGTTGAATGAATGCACATGAATCTGAAGGACAGGAGATGAAGACAAATAGATTAAATCAAAATAGACTAATACTAGTAAGATATTGGCCAAATAGTTAGCCTCGATGGGAGAAGAAAAGAAAGGAATATGTCTAGACTTACTTCACAGTAAGGGCAGGACCTCTAAATAGTCAAAAATTGTGAATCTGGAAGCTTGTGACTTCAGTAAACCATCAATGAAACTGACTCACCATTGAACTGACACTGCCCCACCTTTCCTGGCCCTCCCTTTCCTTTCTGACCAACACTCCGTTATTAATGACTCTCCTCTAGCTGTCCTTTTCCTGCTGTTTTTTTTTTCCCCCCACTGTACAGCATGGGGACCAAGTTACACATACATGTGCACATAATTTTTCCTCCCATTGTTGTGTTGCGATGTAAGTAGCTAGACATAGTTCTCAATGCTACACAGCAGGATCTCTTCCTGTAGGTTTTCTACCCTCAGAGCAACTTAGAGGCCAACCTGGAAAGATATTTCTAGTTTTTCCTCTAGAAGTCAGTGTAGTTCAGAAAGGATTTTGTTGCTTTATGCTCAAGAGCTTTTCAATAGCACTGTTATATACTGGCTTCCCAGATCTGCCTCCCTAGAGATATGACTCTCCTCTTCTGATACACTTCTGTCTAATTCCTTGGGTACCTGGCTTCTTTTCTGTCCTCCAGATTTTGAGTGTCCAGGATGGCCAGTCGGCTGGCTAGTATACCTACTATACTCTTGGAGATCATGTCATCTTTTGTCAGAGCACATCCCTGATACTCAGCTCCCAGGCCTCATACTAACTAAGATCCATAATGAATGGCCCATCCCACACAACAATGGGTACCTCAGTTGCCTGAATTCTAAATTCAAGGCCCCATCCCATCTCCTTGATTTGTATTCCAGATTAATGACCCTTACCTGGAATCAACAAAAGTTTGACTACTGTATTAGTTTCCTACCCCAGATATAACAAATTAACATAAACTGGGTAACTTTAAAAAACAAACAAACAAACACAAATTTATTATTTTACAGTTTTGGAAGACAGAATTTTGAAATGGGTCTCACTGAGCTAAAATAAAAATATTAACAGGGCTGCATTCCTTTCGGAGGCTCTAGAAGAGAATCTATCACCTTGCCTTTCCAGATTCTGGAGGCTGCCTACATTCCTTGGCTGGTGGCCACCTTCCATATTTCCTTCCTTCCTTTCTTCCTTTTTTCTTTTTCTCTTTTTTGGCCACACCTGTGATGTATGGAAATTCTCAGGCCAGGGATTGAATCCGAGCCACAGCTACAACCTATGCCACAGCTGCAGCAACAGCAGATCCTTTAACCCACTGCATAGTGCTTGGGATCAAACCTGCACCACCACAGCGACAACACCAGATCATTAACCCACTGCATCGCAGTGGGAATGCCCTCTTTCTTTTTTTTCTTAGGAGTGTAATTCATTTAATAGGCATAAAAAAAATGTAAATAGAACAGCAATTTTCTAAAAGTGTTGAAAACATTGACTCATTCAACATTAAAATTTTCAACTGTCATATGAATAACAAACTCTGTTGAGATGTCATTAAACTAGGGAAGCACCCTATATTTTCATGATCTTTTTAATTGAAATATAGTTGATTTACAATATTATATTAGTTTCAGGTGTACGACATAGTGACTCCTCCATATTTTCAAAACCAGTAACAGCCATAGTCTTTCTCACAGTGTGTCACCCTAACTCTGCTTCTACTGTCACATCTGCTTCTCTGACTCTGACTCTCTGGCCTCCCTGTTTCACTTATAAAGACCTTTGTGATTACATTGTGTCCACCTAGATAATCCAGGATAATCTTGGCCTCACAAAATCTGTAACTTATTCACATCTGTAAAGTCCTTTTCACCATGTAAAGTAATATATACACAGGCTCTGGGGGTAAGGACATGGACAGCTCTGGGAAAGAGCATCATTCTGCCTGCCAGAAGCACCCTCCAAATTTATCTGAGAAAGTCGCAGCCTTTGTAACGGGAAAGAAGTTATCACTTTAGACCCTGAGTTTAACCTGAACCCCTTATATTTGGTTCCTCCCTTTCAGTTCATTCCCCAGAACTCTCAGCATGCTGTCATGCTGTGTGGTCAGATGAGGTTAACTGAGGCTGATCTGACATAAGAATGAAATGTAAAAAATATATATATATGTTAATGAGATGTCAAAAGATCGAAAGATAGTGGGAAATGGTATAGGGGAAGGATTTAATTAAAGTAGTTTACTCTTGAGAAATTAAAGTTTCTAGGATCTTGAGAAAAGGATTACATACAAATGCCATGGTCTAGTAAGTTTTCAGAAAGATGGTTTATCTACCTGGTATATAATACATACCATATTGTTATATATGAATGTACCCTCTATTGGCCAGAGCTATGGGATGGCCAGACCGAAAAGAGGAAGATCTGACAATAAATCCTTCCTCCTAAAGCTAAGGTCCTTGCACTTTTGAAGTGGGCAATGGTGGAATAAGAAGAGAGCAAAACCATGCTTTTCTAGCATGACCTATCTCCCGGTACATCAGTTTCACTGAAGAATAATAAAGGGGATAATTAAGTAATTTAATTGGTGATATAAAGCACTTCAAATTACTTCAATTTCTACAATACAGTATAATATAAACATAGTAGGATTTTTCAAAGATAAAATAGAACAGAGCCTTTTGAAAACTTTCCCTGGTCCTTGGAGGCTCTACTGGTATAGGAGGTCTGTTTGTGTTTGTTGACTAGTAGGAGTTCTCTAGTAGAACAAGCTGAGAGGACTGACTCCCTTATGTTATGGTCAATGATAGCAGATGGCATCTCACCAAAGAACACCCTGGAGCAATTGATACAGTTTACAGTTAAATAACCTGCGTCTACCATGAACATACAGTCATTCTCCTGAGTGATTGACCAGCTCCATAATACTGTATAAGACTGAACAAAATTATGACCAGATAAAAGAAGTGCTTTTCCATATGACTTTCCACACTGGAATGTTCTCATCACAATAATGGAATAGGACCCTCTAAATTAGAGATTTATCTGCTCTGAACTTTGCTTTTCCTATAGTTATTGACCATGGGCATTTTTCTTTTTTTCCCCCATCTTAACCATTTTTAAGTGTACAGTTTAATGGCATTAAGTACATTCACGTTTTTGGGCTACAAGCGCCACCATCCATTGACAGAACTTTCATCTTGTAAAACTGAAACTCAGTACCCATTAAACATTAACTCCCCATTTTTCCCATCCCCTAGCACCATGGGCATTTTTCTTTTTTTTCTTTTCTTTTTTTTTGGGGGGGGGGTCTTTTTGCCATTTCTTGGGCCGCTCCCTCGGCATATGGAGGTTCCCAGGCTAGGGGTCTAATCATAGCTGAAGCCTCCAGCCTACGCCAGAGCCACAGCAACACCAGATCTGAGCCACATCTGCGACCTACACCACAGCTCACAGCAACTCGGGATCCTTAACCCACTGAGCGAGGCCAGGGATCGAACCTGCAACCTCATGCTTCCTAGTTGGATTTGTTTCCACTGCGCCACAACGGGAACTCCAGTTTTTAAAGTTTTAAAGTAATTCATGCTTACGGTAACATATCAAATAATACAGAGATATGTGAAAAAAAATTAACAGTTTCTTCATTCTCCAGCCTCATTGCTCAAAAATGTACTGAGTGCAGAGTTCCCGTCGTGGCTCAGTGGTTAAAGAATCCCACTGGGAACCATGAGGTTGCGGGTTCGATCCCTGGCCTTGCTCAGTGGATTAAGGATCTGGTGTTGCCATGAGCCATGGTGTAGGTCGCAGACGTGGCTCTGATCCCTCATTGCTGTGGCTGTGGTGTAGACCTGCAGCTACAGCTCCGATTAGACCCCTAGCCTGGGAACCTCCATATGCCACTGGTGCAGCCCTAAAAAAGACAAAAAGACAAAAAATAAAATAAAATAAAATAAAATAAAATAAAATAAAATAAAATTACTGAGTGCCTATTAATGAGCCAAAAAATGTTCTTGGCTATGTGGATACAACAATGATCAAAACAAAGTCTCTGCCCTCATGGACTTGGAGTCTAATGTGAAATACAAACAAACAAGCAATAAATAATGCCAGCTAGCAATAAGTACTATTGGGAAATATAAAGTAAGCTAAGGGATCTAGGAAGGCCTCTCTTAACAGGTGACTTGAGCAAAGACTAGAATGAAGTAGAGGTTAAGCCAAGTGAACAGAAGGTGCTCCAAGTGAAAGGAGCAGAAAGTGCAACTCCCTGTTGGGGGAGGAACAGCAAAGAGGCCAGCATACATAAAGCAGATGATCAAGGAGTTGCTTGTCTTTTTATACATTTATTTATTCTTTGTATTTACCCTGTGTAGCTATGCTACAAACTAGATACAGTTAAATTCATTTGTTTCATTTACTTTCAATTTGTGGGGATTTTAAAACTTTTTTACTACTATAAATGGTTGCATGGTTCCAAATTCATATACAGAAAGCAAAGTACATTCAAAGATAATTACCTTCTGTTCTCGTTCCCACCAATCTATTGCTTCCCTCATAAGTAACCATCTTTGAACCTTCTATTTTTTAACCTAGGAAATACATTTGTAAATTCTATCCCCTCCTTAGATCCATTCGAATCTTACCCCCACCATTTTTGTTTTTTGTTTTTTTTTTTTTTTGGTCTTTTTAGGGCTATACCTGTGGCATATGGAGGTTTCCAGGTTAGGGGTCCAATTGGAGCTGTAGCCACTGGCCTGCGTCACAGCCACACCACACCAGAACCGAGCTGCGTCTGCGACCTACACCACAGCTCATGGCAACACCAGATCCTTAACCCACTGAACAAGGTCAAGGATCAAACCTGCATCCTCATGGATGCTATTCAGATTCACTTCTGCTGAGCCACAGCAGAAATTCCTCGCCCCCACCTTTGAGATGAATGGCAGCATACTATAAATATATGGAATACGTGACAACTTTGTGTGTCGTCTTGGTTCAGGTACCATGATAGCTGTCTCTGTATCATTATAATTTTTGGTATATGTGCTGCTGAAGCAAGCAACAAGTTAGATTTGTGTAGATAAGAGTTCAGAAGCTGAAACCCTGTCTGTAAAGAGATGACTTCAGAAGGTGCTACCATGGAGAGTCTAACATAGCCAGGAGACACCAAGAAGGTACCACATGCCAGCAGAGAGAGTAAGCTGCCCAGGGGTGGACCAAAGGCACTGAGATAAGAAGGGAAAGAGTAAACCACTTCACAACCCAGCCTAGGGGCTACTCTGCTTCAGATGATGTCCCATTACTGCCAATATTCTATTGTATCATAGAGCAGATCAATAAACGGCTTTAATGTTTTGGGTTTTTAATGAATTATTTAGGCACACAAGAATATAAACAGAATCCTTTGGCATACATGCAAAAAAAAAAAAAAAGATTGTTAGAACAAATGCATGCCACAAATCAAAAAATCATTTAAGTTCGCTAAGATTAAATTTTGCAAGAAAAAGAAACTCTAGAAGTCATTCTAATTTGTCACAAAATCTTAAAATTTTAGTTAAAAGAGAATAAAGTTTTTACAAATCACTTTGAATGTAGTAAGTACCTTATTTATTATTGAGCAAACATTTATTGAGTGACTACTATGTTTAATACTCTATGTTAGGTTCTGCGGAAGTCATAAATATGAATGAGACCAATCCTTGCCCTTGAGAATTTACCGTCTATGCTAGTCATTAACTTATGACTTCTCAACCATGAATCCATCCCTCTTTGCCTTGCATGAATTTTACAACTGGACCCTACGAGCGGTTCGGTTTTGACAACTGGCAAAATGTTAGGCTTGGCCAATAGAGGGTGCTAGAAAGACACCATGAGGCCTGGCCAGGAGGAAGGACTATCTTCTGATGTTTCCTTACTGTTTCCTCTGGGACCTAGTAGACTGGCTTGCAGCTGAGGCCTGGTTGTGTTCACCTCACCAGTCCTTGCTCCCCTGTGGCCTGAATCTCCAGGAAATTTCATCACCACAAGGGGACTGTAAATTCCTGTGACAGCCACACCCTCTCTCTGCATCTCTAAGTTCTTCCTTACTGTTCATTCTTCCTCAGCCAAGTGTAGTAGCTACTCCTACAGTTCTTGCTTCTATATCCCTTAGAGTCCACTCTAGCCCTTTTAGCAGTTAAAGATCTTTTACTGGCTAACAAACCTTATATGAAATTTTCCCTGTTCAGATTACTAATATGGTTTCTGTCTTGTGATTTACCCAGCAAATAAGGGAAAAAAGACAGATATAGGTTAATGTAAATTCTTGGGAGAAACGGCCGCTGTAATCACAGCCCAAAGACCAAAAAAGCCTCAGGAGTAAATCTATATAGAATTATGTATCCGTTTGGGTTGTATTTAGCTGCATAAAACCAAAAGTTGACATGAGTCATGGCTTAGCAAAATAGAGATTTATTTTCTCATGTTTTATTTTCTTCATGATATGAAGTCCACAAATAGGCAGTTAAGACTGCTATAGTAACTCTAAAAAAAAGGTTAAAAACTCAGGATCCTTATTTTTTTTAATTGAGGCATAGTTGATGTATAACATTATATGTTTCAAGTATACAACATAGTGATTCACATTTTTAAAGGTATACTCCATTTACAGTTACATAAAATGTTAGCTATATTCCCCATGTTTTGTGATATATACCTGTAGCTTATTTATTTTATACCTAGTAGTTTGTTACTCTTAATCCCCTACCCCTATCATAGCCTTCCCCGTTCCCCCTCCCCACTTAACCACCAGTTTGTCCTCTGGAAGTCTGTTTCTTTTTTGTTATATTCACTAGTATTTTTTTATTTTTTTAGATTCCACATGTAAGTAATATATACAGTATTTGACTTTCTCTACTTATTTCACTTAGCTTAATGCCCTCAAGTCCATCCACGTTACTGCAAATGGCAAAATTTCATTCTTTTTCATGGTTGAGTAGTATCAGTTTCCTTTCAGTTCTCAGCTTCTCCATCCTTAATGTGTAGCTTCTGCACTATGGCTGCAAGATTGCTGCTTCACCTTCAGACATTGGGTTCATATTCCAGGCAGGACAAAGAAAGGGAAAAGAAAAAAAAAAATGAGCCAGTTACACCTATCCTCTTTCTAAGCATTCATAGAAGCCCTGCCAAATAACTTCAGCTCACATACCATTGACCATTCCTAACTGTAAATGAACCTGGGAAGCTCAGTAATTTTTTAACTGTGAGCAGAGTTCTATAAGTAAGGGAGGAGAGAACAAACGCTGTATGGGCAACTACCTGATTTGCCATAAATTGAAAAATGAGTAAACTACGTACTTTGAGATGGGTAAGAGTCAGCAGAAGGACTTGATCTCCTATCTGTATACTTATTAATTTTCTTTTAATTAGCCATCAACTGCAACATGAAATTATTTTTTTCTTCAATAATAGCATACCTTCTCAGAAAAAAAGGATGGAATAAAGTGAATTCTATGAGTCTATTGTTTTCATGTAACTCTTTTATATAAATTGTAGCCTCAACCATCTGGACCTCTGAGAAGATGTGGATACATTTACGTTTTATTTTTTACTGAATTCTTTGGGGTTCTTTAGCAAATATTCTATTCCAGTATGCCAGATGGCCTGAAAGTGGCTAAGTAATTAGTAAAGGAGGCAACAGTGATGCTTAAGAACAAAAATTTCTGCACCAAAAAGTGATTAGTAGTCTAGGCAATTAATAGCTCAAGGAGTCTTAGGTTTTATTTAAGAGATACGAAGAAATCTTTTCTCAACAAATCAATCCATCCCTCTAATCCTAGCTCAAGTCTGTCTTCAATGAGGTGTTTCTGAACAGGACAATCTCTTTTCTTAAGTTATTTCCCTTACCACACATCAGAGAATTAAGTCCTGGAACATTTCCTAATTTGTATTTTTCTCCAATTTTTTATATACTTTTGTTCAACTTTTCATATATCCCAATTATATTGTAAACTCTTACCTTTTTCTTGTATTTTCACCATATTAAAAGAAGGGGCATAGTATGTATTTGGAGTTCACCTTGATTGAATAATCCTTTTGAATTAGTGCAGATTTAGAGGCCTTTTTTTTTTTTTGGCTTTTTGGCTTTTTAGGGCCGCACCCGAGACATATGAAGGTTCCCAGGCTAGGGTCCAATTGGAGCTACAGCTGCTGGCCATGACCACAGCCATAGCAACACCAGATCCGAGCTGCATCTGCAACCTACACCACAGCTCAGGGTAGTGCCAGATCCTTAACCCACTGAGCGAGGACAGGGATTGAACCCATAACCTCATGGTTCCTAGTTGGATTTGTTTCCGCTGTGCCATGACAGGCACTCCAGGAGGCTTTTTTTTTTTTTTAAGATAAATTGATAGCAATTTAAGGACAATAATTAGAAATGGAAACTTTTAAACTTTTGTAAGAAAAATATAACATTATAATAGATCTCAGTATATTTTTAATGTATATTTCTTATTTTCACTTCCACAAAGAGTATTTTTTTTTTTTTGGGGGGCCATGCTCATGGCATGTGGAAGTTCCAGGGCCAGGGATCGAACCCATGCCACAGCAGCAACCTGAGCCACAGCACTGATCCTTAACCTGCTGAGCCACCAGGGAGCTCCAAGACTGGTGGAAAATTTACAGATTGTTAAAATGAAATGTTGGAGTTCCCGTTGTGGTGCAGTAGAAACGAATCCGACTAGGAACCATGAGGTTGCAGGGTCGATCCCTGGCCCCATTCAGTGGGTTAAGAATCTGGTGTTGCCATGAGCTATGGTGTAGGTCACAGATTTGGCTCAGATCTGGTGTTGCTATGGCTGTGGCATAGGCCGGTGGCTGCAGCTCCGATTTGATCCCTAGTCTGGGAACCTCCATATGTTGTGGTTGCAGCCCTAAAAAAGCAAAAAAAAAAAAAAAGAAAAGAAAAGAAAGAAAGAAAGAAATCTTTCAAAAGTAGATAATTTAGAGAGTTCCTGTCATTGGGCAGTGAAAACAAATCTGAGTAGGATCCATGAGGTCGAAGGTTCAATCCCTGGCCTCGCTCAGTGAGTTAAGGATCTGGAGTTGCTCTGAGCCGTGGTGTGGGTCACAGATGCGCCTCAGATCCTGCGTTGCTGTGGCTGTGGTGTAGGCTGGCAGCTGTAGCTCTGATTAGACCTCTAGCCTGGGAACCTCCATGTGCCACAGGTGTGGCCCCCTCCCCCCCAAAAAAAAAGGCAAAAAAAAATAGATAATTCATGCATCTTTTCATGTGTGCAAGTTAAAATTACCTTAGAAGACTAGTTTTAATAATAATCTCTACACCATCTCAGTACTTCAAGGAAAGGAGACCTGGGCTTCTCTCTATCTGGTTTGCTGTGAGCTATGCCTGAAATTCTAAACTGAAATTCCTTGTATTAATAGGATTCTTCCTTTACATGGATCTCAAAGGAGTGGTGAATATGTGGCAGACAATATATCCTGTTTCACTTATCTGTGGCTGAGTAACAAACCACATTAAAATTCGATAGTTTCAGGGAGTCCCCATTGTGGCTCAGCCAGTTAAGAATCCAACTAGTATCCATGAGGATGTGGGTTCAATCCCTGGCCTCACTCAGTGGGTTAAAGATCTGGCATTGCCACAAGCTGCAGTGTAGGTCACAGATGCGGCTTGGATCCCGCATTGCTGTGGCTGTGGTATAGGCCAGTGGCTGCAGCTCTGATTGAGCCTTAGCCTGGAAACTTCCATATGCAGCACATGCAGCCCTAAAAAGAAAAGAAAAAAAGGTAAGTTTCAAGAACAACACTTTCATTGCTCTTGACTCTTTGGGTCAGGAATTTGGGAAAGGCTTATTTCTGGTATTGGTTGGTAAGGCTTGAAAACAGAGAGTCCAAGATGGCCTCACTCATGGGTCTGAGACACCTTAATTCTCTTTCACTAGGCCTTTTTCTGTCCATTTAGTTCTCACCATTCGGTAGTCTAACTCATGTTTCTTGATATGGTGGTTGACTTCCAAGCAGAGAAGAAAAGCTTTAATATCTTTTAAGGCCTAGTTCAGTGTCATTTCCAATGCATTCTCTTAATCAAAGTAAGTCACCCAGTCAGCCCAGATTTAAAGAGAAGACTCTACTGCTTGATGAGATGACTGGCAAAGTCACATTGCAAAGGGGCATGCAGGACAGGAATGATTGCTGCAGTATAGGCCAGCCGCTGGCCTATACCAGCCAGTACGAGAAATGATTTTTCATACTTTCTTTACTGCCCCATTCCTTTCTTCCCCATGCCATCACCACCCAAATTCTGATGTCCCATAACTTACCATGACTAACTTCACAGTCTAAGGAAAAATACAAAGAGTATTAAATATTTCTTGAAAGATCGCTGTTTATCTTTATGGTCTCACTCTACTCCTCTCAAAATGTGCCTTTTTCCTTCAAACTTCCTCTGTGCAAACAGCCACCTCCCATCAACATGGGTTGGTGTCACGGAAAAGCAAATCCCTTCCTTCTATCAATGTAAGTCTTAGGGTACAAAACCTAGCAAAATCTGGATAAATCCACCTTGGAGACATGAGCCATGGTCAGCCCCCAACAGAATAGTCTAGGCTACCCTTTAGAACCCTAAGTCCAGTTTCTAGCCTCCAGCATGTGAGAGGTAGATATATTTTCTCATTCTTCACTATTTCTTCCTCTAGCAAATAACTATTGGATCCTTTCTCTATGTCTCTATTTTCTCTGTCTCACTATGTCTTCCTGTCTTTATATCTGTCTCTCTCCATCTCTCTCTGTTTTAAATGTGCACATAAGCGTGCATGGGTGCACACACACACACACACACAATTCTTAAAGGTAGAATATCTGTTCTTTGAACATCTAATATTTTCTTCATAAATATTTAAACTCTTAACTCATAGAACCCACAAAGGACCTATTCTCTCCTCTTCTAAGCCAGTTCATCTGCTTATTGACATGTCAACACTAATTAAGTGGAGTCGGAACACAGACTGCACCTTTCCTTGCTACAGGCAACTAGCCCATAAGCACCCTGGAAGTGAGCCTGTTAGGGATCCCGGCTTTTCTCCTGCCTCTTCCTCAAGAGTTACTGCCCCTACTGATTTACTGAAGAGAAAGGAATTTCCTCGAACCCATCTCCATATGCAATTTTAGAACAAATTTTCCCTTGAGAAGATCTGCTATTGGAATATAAGGAATGTGATGGTTAATTTTTTGTGTCAGCTATCCATGGGGGCATGCAGATTAAGCATTATTTCTGGATATATCTACGAAGGTGTTTCTGAATGAAATTAGCATTTAAATTCATGGACTCAGTAAAGTAGATTGCCCTCCCCAATGTAGGTGGGTGGCAGCCAATCCTGAATAGAAAAAAAGGCAGAGGAAGGAAGAATTCATCACTTTCTCCCCATTTCATTGTTGAACTGGGACATCCCATCTCATCTTCTCTGGCCCTCAGACTTGGATTTGTACCACTGGCTTTCCTGGTTCCCAGGCCTTGAGATTCTAACTGAATTATACCACCAGCTTTCCTGGGTCTCCAGCTTTGATAAGGCAGATCATGGGACTTCTCAGCTTCTACATGAGCCAATTCTTCATAATCAATCAATCTCCATGTGTGTGTGCGCGTGTGTGTGTGCGCGCGCGCGTGTGTGCGCGCGCGCGTGTGTGTGTGTGTGTGTGTGTGTGTGTGTGTGTGGCGCACATTACCTAGAGAACCCACTGGTTCTGCTACTGGTTCTGTTTCTCTGGAGAACCCTAATACAGAACATTATTGTTTATTCTACCTTAGATATCACAGGATGTCATATCACACTTCAGGGAAGAACTGAGTACCTGAGGAAACATAATCTCTCTTTGAATTACACATATGAATAATCTCCATTTTATGGGCTCAATATTGAGCCTGAAATTATTAACTTCCATGGGATTTCGAACCATTTGCATGTGAATTTGAATCAGTGCAAAGTCTTATTCATTTTTCAAGGGTTTTTTTGGTTTTTGTTTTTTGGGTTTTTTTTCGTCTTTTTGCCTTTTCTAGGGCTGCTCCAGCAGCATATGGAGTTTCCCAGGCTAGGGGTCGAATCAGAGCTGTAGCCACCGGCCTACACCAGAGCCACAGCAACGCGATATCCAAGCCGCATCTGCAACCTACACCACAGCTCACGGCAAGGCTGGATCCCTAACCCACTAAGCAAGGCCAGGGACTGAACCCCCAACCTCATGGTTCCCAGTCGGATTCGTTAACCACTACGCCACCACGGGAACTCCCATTTTTCAAGTTTTAGTTCTGAGGGCTTCTCCTGAGGATTGCTGCTAGATGATACTGCATCCTTATGCCAATTGGAAAAAAGTGATCTTCTGGGTCCATGTTGTCCCATGCCAGGGTTCTAGGCCAAGTGGGTAGGATTTCAGTACCCAGGTATTCCTACAACTGGGTATACTAGATATTTAATCTTTTATGTTGCATCACTTCTGATAGACACTTGTTATAACTACTAAGTCAAAATTTATAGAATTTAAGTGCCTACCAAGAAGTCCAGTAATAGCCATTTTCCTGAGATATTTCTGTATTCAATAGAAAATGACTTATCCAAGGTTACCAAAAAACAAGTGTTAAAATTAGGTCAGTTTTAGAAAACACTCAGACTTTCTTTAGTTCCTGGCCCTACAAAAAAAACAAAAAACAAAAACAAACAAACCAAAAAAAACCATTTACAAACCCTTAGTTCTTCCAATCTCAGGACTGGAAGAAAAACTGACCTCCCTCACTTTACCAAGAGGCAACTCTGTGCCCAAAGTCACAAAACTCATTTCTTTGCCCAGGTCAGATCCACTTTTACCCAAAAGATTAGCTAGACTTCTAGAACTCTTTTCCAGATTCCTTTAAAGAAATGCATTCACTTTGCTAGGGACTCTAATTTCTTGTCAAACAATGAATGAACCCTTTCCCCACAGGGTCCTATTTCACACAGGGAGGGAATGACCAGGAAGGGGGTTTCTCTATGAATGAGACCTAGCAACCTCTCTTTAAGAATGTATCAAATGAGTTCCCATTGTGGTGCAGCAGAAACGAACCCGCCTAGTAACCGTGAGGTTCCGGGTTCAATGCCTGGCCTCACTCAGTGGGATAAGGATCCGGCTTTGCCATGAGCTGTGGTGTAGGTCAGCAGACCCGCTCGGATCCTGCGTTGCTGTGGCCCGCAGCTACAGCTCCAATTCAACCCCTAGCCTGGAAGCCTCCATATGCCTCAGGTGAGGCCCTAAAAAGCGAAAATATATATATGTGTGTGTGTCAAATGAAAGATAAAGTCCCACTCTTCTGCGACTAGTTTAGATCAAAAGCCGTTCGGTTTCCTCTGCCTGGGCTGTCTTTAATTTCTTCTTTTTCTCTCCTTCACCACCCTCTGCCCGCCAAGCCATCTCAGAGTGGCTGTCGCTGTCCTTCCCAACTGGTTACCAATAAAGTTGTTACAAAGTGACCTTGAACGTCTTCCGGGCTCGCGGGATTCCCCGCCTTCTCCATCCGGGTGCCGGGGCGCGAATAAGAGCCGGAGTGCGTCTGCGCGCCCAGCCCCACTCCTTCGACCTCTGCCGCAGCGGCCGCCGCCACCTCGCCGGAAGGTAAGCGGAGGGCGCGGGAGCCGGGCCTGGCTGGGGTGGAGCCGCGCGCAGGAGGGACCCATTCATTCTGCTGGATTCTGCTGGCGCCTCGCTGGGCGCGCGGCCCAAGCTGACCGCGTGCACGGGAACCCGCGGGACCTGGGTAGGACAGGCCCTTGGAGAGCACTTGACCTTAAGCCTCTTTGCCCCCGCAGAGAGGAAGCGGGAGAGGAGCTTACATCGCCTGCCGCCCAAGTCTTCCAGCCGCGCCGCCCAGAAGAGTGCAAGATGTTCGCCTGCGCCAAACTCGCCTGCACCCCCGCTCTGGTGCGTAGCCCATGCCGGGCTGGGGACCGAGGGCCGAATGTCTTGGCCTGGGCGTCCACGTTGTCGAACGGGTCACCTCCGGGCAGGACACACCGCGCTCTCGGGATAGCTCTCCCTCGCCCCTCAACCTTTGTGTCCGTTTTTTCTTTTCCTTTTTTTTTTCTGGGGCTTCTCACTCTCCTCCTCCCCTCCTAGGGCATTGAAGAGCCACCGAGGCCTAGCTGTCAGGCCCCACTCGGCGTAGGTCAAACCCTCCTTGCCCCCTCATCGTGGAGCGGCTCCCTCCCGCACCCCCTCCGTCACCCTGTTGGGTCGGGGCCCAGTGGAGGTTGGGGTGCAGAGGGGGAAGGAGGGAGGCTGCCGCGGCCTAGTTCACCGCCGGCGCGCTCTCCATTGCAGATCTGTAGGTCAAATTCGCTGCTGCAGAGGGAGGGACTTTGCCTCTCCCCGTGTGGGCGGAGGCAGGTGGTGCAAGAGCCTGGAGTCTTTCTTCCTGCCTTTGGGATGTTATTTCCATAGTCGTTTTGCACGCCTTTGGTGGAGTGAAGATCTGAGGGATTTGCCTTAGAGAATCAGGTCTCGGTTCTGAAGGGATTTTCTGTGACCTTAGTTCAGTGGACACTCAAGGACGGAGAAGGTGGACTGGAATGTGTCCTTATGGTCAGAGTGTTTCGACGATTGTTTTTTTCCTAATATGGAATAGCTTAAACTGCTTTTTAATTTTGAGATTAATGGACATATAGGAATATCTTAGAAATAGTGGGAGCTCATATTAACTAATGGGCTGTTTTAAATGTCAAGCATTTATAGCACTGATGCCCGAACTTGTTGATCCACTTAAAATTACCGAAGAATGTGGGGCGTTTATTGCTGGGGTTTTTGTCTGAATTGTGGTACTACAAGAATTGAAATTTTAAAAGCAATACTTATTCTTTTTAACTAGTTGTTCTTAGAGGTTTTGTTCAGAGTATTACAAATACATTATGAAGCAAGCTTTAAAATGGCATTAGCAACTTTATCAAGATTCTTTCATAACCAGTATAGCCAAATAAGAATCAATAGAGAAAAGTCATGATCTTTTTGATTCATTTTTGCTGCTTTCTTTTTCAGAGTTCATAGTGCAAGAAGGGGCCTTGAAGTCTTATCTGTATTCTTATTTAATACACAGAATCTTTTTTTCATTAACAGATCCGAGCTGGATCCAGAGTTGCATACAGGCCAATTTCTGCATCAGTGTTATCTCGACCAGAGGCCAGGCCTGGAGAGGTAAAAGTAGTAATAATAGAAATTAAGTAACACTATCAAGTAAGCCTTAGGATTTTGATTAAAGGGGAAAACCTTCATTAATGAATGGTTTGAGCCAGTCCTTTCTACTCTTGAATGGAAAATATTTGCAGAGAATGAGCCAGTGAAAGAAACTTCTATATCCAAAACTTAACCACCCAACTTAGCTAAGAAATATAGTCAGTATGTATATATTTAAGTATATTGTTTTGCATTGCCTATATTTAAGATTATGGTGGTAAGTTACTGAGAAGCTTACTCTCTCTTTTTTTTTTGTCTTTTTGTCTTTTTGTTGCTGTTGTTGCTATTTCTTGGGCCGCTCCCGCGGCACATGGAGGTTCCCAGGCTAGGGGTCGAATCGGAGCTGTAGCCACCGGCCTACGCCAGAGCCACAGCAGCATGGGATCCGACCGCGTCTGCAATCTACACCACAGCTCACGGCAAGGCCGGATCCTTTAACCCACTGAGCAAGGGCAGGGACCGAACCCGCAACCTCATGGTTCCTAGTCGGATTCGTTAACCACTGCGCCACGACGGGAACTCCAGAAGCTTACTCTCTTAAAAAGCATATGCACTGTTTCTTAATTTTTAAAAATCTTAACTCAGTGTAGGAATTGTTACTCCTATTTAAGATTGGACTTGTTCTAAGCCATTGATTTTTCTGTTGTGTGACACCACCTCCTATGCAAACTCAGCTACAAAAGAGAAGTAGTTGTCATTTTGACAGTACCTAATAGCTAACTGTGATTACTGACTTGACCTTTGCCTTTATTTCCTGTTCTTTAGGGCTCGACGGTATTTAATGGGGCCCAGAATGGTGTGTCTCAGCCAATCCAAAGGGAGTTTCAGACCAGTGCAGTCAGCAGAGACATTGATACTGCAGCCAAATTTATTGGTGCAGGTGCTGCAACAGTAGGAGTGGCTGGTTCTGGTGCTGGTATTGGAACAGTCTTTGGCAGCCTCATCATTGGATATGCCAGGTAATTTCAAGTGCCAAATACACTAGTTTAAAAACATACTTGAAGTAGTGGGAAACTTAGAAAACTAGTGAAATAATAATGGCTACTTTGTATTAAGTGCCCATGTCTTACATTTATATTTTGAGGACTTTGCATGTATTATCTCACCGCTCCCAACATCCCTTGGAGAAACACTTCAGTTTACCTCTGAAGGACTACAGCCACAGAGCTTATACTGTTTGCCCTAAGTCAAAGCTAGTGTCAGAATAAAAAAATTTTAACTCGCTTTAACTTCAGAGTCTGCACTCTTAATTCTTAAGTTGCAGTGGAAATATAATTACATATTAAGAGTATTTATGCATATCAATTTCCATTTTATTTAAGGCTTTTTCAAAACTATCAAATCTTAAAAAGTATAGAACATACTTTTCATGGGGATAAGAAGAATCCCTCAAAATGGATGAAGACTAACCATTTATACTGACATAGACAATGCCCCCCCTTTCCGATAGGATTAGGATTGAGGAAAAAGAAATGTCAAGGGCAGAACCAAAAGAGATCTACTGTTCCAATACTTTCCAGTTTACAAAGGTCCCCGTGCTAGTAATCTGATTCTTCAACATTTAGCAGTCATGTTAAAATTCAAATAATATTTCAAAGTAACTGATACATGTTGTCTCTTTTAGAAACCCTTCGCTGAAGCAGCAGCTGTTCTCATATGCCATCCTGGGATTTGCCTTGTCTGAAGCTATGGGTCTCTTTTGTTTGATGGTTGCTTTCTTGATTTTGTTTGCCATGTAACAGAAATTACTGCTTGAAATGTTGGCATTCATATTAATTATGGACGTAATTCTGTGTATCTTACTGTGACTCCGAAAACTGTAGTATTGGTGTCATGGAAGTGTACGTTATTTCCAAAGTCATTTCATTAAAGATGAAAACTTTAATTTTTGCTCTGATTTGTACTTATCTAAATTTAAATTTAGGTCATCACAAAGAAGAACATGTAATTAGACAAAGGCTGTACGAATCAGAGGAAACTACAGTAGTTGCCCCAGTGATGGAAAATATTCTAATGTAATTTTTAATCAGAAATCTTTAATATGGAGTTCTGCACATTGTAAATTATAGAGCTTTGGTTTTTTCAGTAAAAGGAAAATGTTTGAGTGTTTTCAGCTTCTCTGCAATGTTAATTGATTGCTTAAGATGGTTTTGTGTTTTTAAGGCTAACAGGATCAGTACTTGGAAGCAAAATCACCTTCCAATATTAACTTGGCTGGTTTTAACAGCTGGATCTAAAAATAAATCTTGTCAGTTTTTTAGGCATTGAAGCCTTACTAAACAGATGTTGGGATTAGGAGGTAACTTTTGCTTTTTAGTAAGTCTCAAATTAAGCAGTTGTGTGTCTATAGTGAATCTTTTTTTTTTGTTTGTTTTTGTTTTTGTCTTTTTAGGGCAGCATATGGAGGTTCCCAGGCTAGAAGTCAAATCAGAGCTGTAACCACATCTGCAACCTACACCACAGCTCATGGCAACACCAGATCCTTGACCCACTGAGCGAGGCCAAGAATTGAACCCAAGTCCTCATGGACACTAGTCGGGTTTGTTAACCACTGAGCCACAATGGGAACTCTGTCTATAGTGAATCTTATCTGTTTTCTAAGAGGAAACCAAGTAGCAGCTCATTTCTTGGTTAAATAAGGAGTTCCTATTGTGGCTCAGTGGAAAGGAACCTGACTAGTATCCATGAGGATGGGGGTTTGATCCCCAGCCTCACTCCGTGGGTTAAGGATCTGGTGTTGCTGCTAGATGCAGTGGAGGTTGCAGACGGCTCAGCATTGCTGTGGCTGTAGTGTAGGTCAGCAGCTGCAGCTCCAATTTGACCCCCAGCTTGAGAACTTGCATAGGCCACAGGTGCCACCCTAAAACAAACAAAAAACTCCAGTATCAAAAAGTAAACTGAATTGTCTACAATTTGAAGCCAAAAATTGCTAAAGCATTGCTTATCTTTGATACTAACAGATGTCTATAATAGGAATCTTGGGAATGACAATTGGTTTCAGGAGCATTTTGTTTATAATACAAAATACTTGTTGCTTCTTGGTCAAAATTTGGAGTTTTTCCCCCCAGCAAATATATCGTGCCATTGTATCATTTGTCATCTCAGTTTCAAGGTTTCTATAAAAGGTTAGGATGATGATTAGGAAAGTATATTTTAATCCCCTCTGCCTAATTTGATTTCAGTTGAGAAGGAGCCATCAGCTACCAGGGTTTGTCAAAGTACAGTGGGAAGACCATCTCCAGCAGAATCACCTAGGATGTCTAAAATACAAATTCCTAGGCTCCAGACCTACTGAATTAGAACCTTTGGCCTTGAGACGCAGCCATCTGCATTTTTAAAAAAGTTTCCCAGGTAATTTTTGTGTACCCTATTTGAGAATCACTAACTCCTATCTATATCCTTCCCACTGTCTATAAAGTATCAAAAAAGCTAGAGCTAGAGCTATTAGCATATTGTTTGGCTAATCATCTACTCTATATTACATTAGTTCCTAGAGCCTTCACTATTTTCTTAAATAGAACAACTCTGTATTTGAATTCAGCAATGTAAATAAAAAGTACTTTTTTTATATGATCCAGCAATTCCATACCTTGGTATATACCCAAAGGAATTACAAGCATTCAAGCAAAAACTTAGGTACAAGTGTTCATAGCAGCACTATTCACAATAACCAAAAGGTAGAAATAACCACATTAAAGATTGGATTAAAAAACAATGGTGTTTGATTAAGCTGACAAAATGTGGAATATGCATGTGATGGAATATTCGGCCATAGAAAGAATGAAGTATTGATAATGTGCTACAGCATGAGTGAAACTTAAAAACATGCTAAGTGAGGGGTTCCCATCGTGGCCCAGTGGTTAACCAATCCGACTAGGAACCATGAGGTTGCGGGTTCGATCCCTGCCCTTGCTCAGTGGGTTAAGGATCCGGCATTGCCGTGAGCTGTGGTGTAGGTTGCAGACGCAGCTCGGATCCTGCGTTGCTGTGGCTCTGGCGTAGGCTGGCAGCTACAGCTCTGATTCGACCCCTAGCCCAGGAACCTCCATATGCCTCGGGAATGGCCCAAGAAAAAGACAAAAAAAAAAAAAAAGAAAGAAAGAAAACATGCTAAGTGAAAGAAGCCAGACACAAAAGGCTACATATTGTATGGTTCTATTTATATGAACCATATATGAACCATATATGAACCATATTGTATGGTTCTATTTATATGAACCATATATTCAGAATAGGCAAATCCATGAAGACAAAGCAAATTGGTGGTTCCTAAAAGCTAGTGAGAGAAGAGATTGGGAAGTAGCTGCTTAATAGGTATGTGGATTCCTTTTGGGGTAGTAAGTGTTCTGGTGATAACTGGACAACATTATAAACATGTAAATGCCACTGAATTACACATTTTTAAATGGTTAAAAAGGAAAATATATTTGTTATAATTAAAAAGTACTATTAACACAAAGTCCATAGTATAAAATCATACCAAATTTTTAAATCCTAGGGAAATACTTAGATTAACCAGTCCTCTGTTACAAGTTCATTTTAAATAAGATCAATTTAAAAAACTGACTTAGTGATAGTTTGGTAGTTAAAAAGGCCTGGAACATTGATTCTAGAAGTTTATTAAAAGACATGCGCTTGGCTGAGGAAACCCCCTGAGAATGAGAAGGAAATATTAGTGCTGTGCTTCCAGATTACTGAGCAAAATGTTTTTTAGAAAATTGGTGTAACTTAGAAGTACATCCACAGGTGGTTTTACCTAGAAAGGAAAGGGACATAATTGTATCAAAGGATCAATGTCCTAGAATATATCTTTCTGCCTAATATTTTTTATTTCCAGTACCAAGTTTTTGACATTGAAAGTATATCACTGGAATACATCTACTTTGATAGCCAAAATGTTTAGCATACATCATTTTGGCAGCAAATACTACCAGCCTTACAAGCAAATATGCATGGTATTTGTTTTGCACTAACTTAATATCTGAAAGAGGCCAGTATGTTGTTTTTGCATCAAAGGCCAAATGAATTTTCAGTGGTGATAAGAGTTTGCCCTGTTTAAAAACTCCAACGGATGGAAGCACACAAGAGTTCTTAAACATACTGGTATGTTCTTAAAGGCATACTTTTTAGTTGGTAACATGTTGTTAACCTTCCTCATTGCAGGAATGTGGTATTTTCAAAATCTTTGGGAAGTGACTGCTTGGGGTATGGGGATTCCTTGGGATTAACTAACTCAAAATACAGATTTGAGTATGAAGTGTATGTTTGAACTAAAAAGAAACTTGTCATCTAGACACAAACACTGGACATGTATGGAAATAACTAGAACTCAAAAAGTAGAATAGTGGGTTCCAGAAGAGTAGGAAATGCTAAGATGCTCAGAGGGAGTAGAAAGAGTTTACTAGTGACAGAATCACACAAAGAAGTGTTATTTTCCTACAAATTAATATAAACCTTGAACTGGTAGAATGAAGAAAGGCCAGCATAAGAGGGTATCTTGGCCAGTGAATAGCTCAAGGAAAGGTTCGTGAGAAACACAGCTGCCTGGTTATGGGAGGGAAATAGCATGAGATAAGGCTGCAAAGGTAAACTAGAGCCAAATTATGTAACCTGGCAGATGTGGAAGTGGGTTTTATTCATCTGATGACAGCCAGCCATTGAAAGTCTAGAGCTGTGCTTAAGAGAGGGTAATATGAGAACAGTGTATAGGATGGACTAGAGCTAGTGATCATCAGTGGCTCCTACAGTAGCTTTGTTGAGAGGCAATGAGGGCCTAATCTAGGATGGTGGCAATGAGTATTTTTAAATCAGTAGGATTTGATGGGAACCAGCTGGAGGAAGAGAGAATATGTGCATTGAATAAGTGCTACTTCCTGTCCTAGGAACTTTATGTACTAAGTCATTTAACACTCATGACACCTCCGCAAAATTGGAATTAGTTTCCAAGATGCAGAGTAAAATAGGCTCAGAGGAGTTAAACACTTCTCCAAATCACAGCCAATTAGTGGCAAAGTCAGTAATTCAAGTCGTCTTCACCTCCAAAGTCCATGCTTTGATTTTTCATATGATTATCTTACGGATGGCAAGGAAAATGCTGGTTTGGGGGAAGTTATGTTAGAGAATTTTAATACATTTAAGCATACTCTTACATAGAGATTTGTAGGCTTGAAAAGGGGAAAGGTATGGTGTATGATGTGGAGTACATGTAAATACAAGAAGTGCAAAGCAGCAGTAAGGACAGTGACCACTTAGGCCAAGAAAAATGCATATACTCAGAAAAGACCTGAGACCTTAGGTTTACACATTGGGGTGATCCTTAGCATAGAGACAGCCTACAACAATCAAAGAAACAATAACAAAAAGGAGCAAATGGGAAGGAGGAAAATGATTTCCAGAGATTCCACATTATTAGATTCAAATGTCCAGTTTTCAACAACAAAAAGATCACAGACTATTCAAAGAAACAGGAAAGCATGGCTCAAAGGGAAAAAAAAATCAATAGAATCTGTCCCTGAAAAAGACCTGATGGCAGATTTGCTATGAAATGACTTAAACAACTGTCTTAAAGATGATCAGAGAACTAAAGAAGGATGTGGAGAAAGGCAAGGAAAAACATGTATGAACTTACTGATTTCAAAACTTACAAAAGCTACATTAAAGCTGGACATAACAGACCAAGAGAATAGAATAGAGAGCCCAGAAATAAGTCCTTGTGTATATAGTTTGCCGAAGAATATTCTCTCCCTTTTTTCAGTATAGTTGATTTACAGCACTGTTTTAGTTTCAGGTGTACAGCAAAATGATTCAGATATTTTCAGATTATATTCCATTATAGGTTAGTACAAGTTACTGAATATAATTCTTTGTGCTATACAGTAAATCCTTGTTGCTTATGTTTTATGTACATAGTTTGTATCTTAATCCCATACTCTTATTAATTTGTCCTTCCTTTCCTACCTCTTCCTTTTGGTAACTATGTTTGTTTTCTATGTCTGTGAGGCTGTTTCTGTTTTGTATGTAGTTCATTTGTATTATTTTTTAGATTCCACATTATAAGTAATATAGTATTTGTTTTACTCTGACTTAATTCACTAAGTATCATGTTCTCTAGGTTCATCCACCTTGCTGCAAATGGCAGTATTCATTCTTTTGTATGGCTCAGTAATATTCCTTTTTGTGTGCTTGTGCGTGTGTGTGTGTGTGTGAGATAGCCAAATAATTCTGACAGAGTGCTGAGACCATTCAGTGGAGGAAGGACAGTCCTTTCAACAAATGATGCTGGGAAAACTGGACACCCACATGCAAAAGGAAAAAGTTGGATCCTCATCTAACACTACATAAAAATTAACTCAAGTTGGATTAAATACTTACTTGTAAGATTTAAAGCTATAAAACTCTTGGAAGAAAAAAAGGCAAAGTTTGCCAGACATTGGTTTTGGCAATGATTTCTTAGATACGACACCAAAGGCTGAGGCAACAAAAGAGAAAGATAAACTTGACATCATGAAATTTTAAATTTGTGCTATAAAAAACTATTAACAAGAGTAAAAAGGTAATCCACAGAATGGGAGAAAATATTTGTAAATCATATCTGATAAGGGATTAATATCCATGTATATAGAGTATTCCTAAAACTCGGTAGCAACAAAAAACACCCCAATTTAAAAATGATTAATGGACTTGAATAGACATTTCACCAAAGAAGATATTTGAATGGCCAATAAACAAATGAAAAGGTGCTAAATATCATTAATCATTAGGGAAATGCAAATCAAAACCCACTAGCATAGCTACTATTAAAGATAAACAGAAAATAACAAGTGTTGGCATGGACATGGAGAAAACGGAACCCTTGAGCACTGTAGGTAGGAATGTACAATAGTATGGTTGCTATAGAAAACAGTATAGTGGTCCCTTAAAAAATTAAGAATAGAATTACCATATGACCCAGCAGCTACACTTCTGAGTATATACTCAGAAAAACTGAAAGCAAGGTCTTGAAGAGATACTTGTATTTACATATTCATAGCATTGTTAACAATAGCTAAAATAGCAACCCAAGTGTCCCATCAGTGGATGAATGGATAAGCAAAGTGTGGTATGTACATACAATGGAATATTTTTCAGCCTTAAAAGAGAATGAAATTCTGGTCCATGCTACAATATGGATGAATCCTGAAGACATTATGCCAAGTAAAATAAGCCTATCATAAAAAGACAACACTGTATGATTCTACTTATATGAGGTACTTAGTCAAAATCATAAAGACAAAAAGTAGATTGGTAGGGGAAATGAGAGGAGGCAGCTATAGGTTAATAGGTATAGAGTTTCAGTTTTATAAGATGAAAAGAGTTACAGAGATGGACAGTGGTGATGGTACCAACGTTATGAAATTTTTTATTTTATTTTTTGCTTTTTAGGGCTGCACCAGGGGCACATGGAGTTTCCCAGGCTAGGGGTTGAATCGAACCTACAGCTGCCCGCCTATACCACAGCCACAGCAATGCGGGATCTGAGCCACATCTGCAAACTACACCACAGCTCAAGGCAATGCCAGATCCCCAATCCATTGAGCGAGGCCATAGTTAGAACCTGCATCCTCATGGATACTAGTCAAGATTCTTTTCCACTGCGCCACAACAGGAACTCCCATAAATGTATTTAATATCACTGAAATGTACTCTTAAAATGGTTAAGATTGTAAATTTTATGTGTATTTTATGAATTTTTTTAAAGGGAGGGACGAGGGATCAAAGGCTCAGAAATTGCGATAAGGCTGAAGATCCATTTCATTCAGTAAGTGCCAAAAAATAAAAAAAAAACTTTTAAAATTTCAGAGTTCAAGATCTTAGAAGTAAGGTAGGTTCAAGAAATTAATCAAATTTTGTGGTCAAGTTTTTGAATGGCTAAAGGGTTGAAGTTAATGTCACTGAAGTTAAGTTTCAGAAGGGATTTGTAGAGAAATGGGTGGTAACATTTGAGAACCAAATCAACTATACTCATGTTTCTGCTATAAGTGCTAAATTCTACTTGATAATTTTAGCCAATATGGTTTGGTTTGCATGTTAAGTAAGGAAAGTTCATATTGTTGCAGTACTATCCTCTGCAAAGCCTTTTAAAATATTTGATTTCTACACATGTAATTATAAATGGGTTGTTGAATTCTCTACACGCTGAACATACATTTTGTAATTTCATGGCATTACTCCTGATAATACTGTGAACCTAAGACCCAAACACATAGCTTATCAATTACTTGCAGAATTCTTTACATTATTAGGGGCAAAGGAAAAAAAAAATTTTTCAGATCAGATACCATCCTTCTCTGACTCAGCAAACATAGTGGTTGGATTCTGTCCCTGCCAATAGCAATTTTATACCTTAGCTTGCTTTGATGTAGTTAATAAGTCATAGTTAAACTGTGTCATAGTATATAGGATTTATAAGAAACAAGAGCATCTTTCTAATAGTTTAACAAGTAGATGGCGTGAGTTTCTTTACACTTCTCTTCCTTCCATCCATCCATATCCCATCCTCCACACATACACCCCTGCATTCTTCTGTAGGTTTTCCGGCAATGTGCATAACATAATTTACTAGAGCATTGCTACTCACAGCTCCATGTCCATGGATCAGCACCTTTGTCATCACCTGGGAGCTTATTAGAACTGTAGGTTCTGGAGCCTCACACCAGATCTTCTGAATGAGAATCTGAATTTTAACAAGGAACCCAGATGATCTGTATATACATTAAAGTCAAAGTTTACAGTGCTTCTCAAAGGAGCACTACCAAAAGAATACTGATTCCTAGCATGCCATGACTCAGACTCTTAATCTTTCAAAAATCTGTCAACTCATTCACTGGGAGACTTGCTTTCTCCTCCCTATTGGAAGGTTCTGCTAATCCAGCGATTCATTTTTTCTTTTGCTTTTTAGTGCCGCACTGCAGCATATGGAAGTTCCCAGGCTAGGGGTCAAATCTGAGCTATAGCTGCAGGCCTACAGCAATTTGGGATCTGAGACCTACGGCAGTCATGGCAACGTCAGATCCTTAACCCACTGAACAAGGCCAGGGATCAAACCCACGTCCTTGTGGATACTAGTCAGGCTCTTAACCCATTGAGCCACAATGGGAACTCCAATCTAGTAATTCTTAAAGTGAGAAATCTCGAGAGCCTTTCAGGAAGTCCATGAGGCCCTCCCTTTTCCATTTTCATAGCTGGATGAGGCTTGATTTTCATCATGTATTTCAACCAAAACATACTGCAACAGATCAAATGCAGAAGGAGATACAAGAATGCAGCTATCTTTAAGCATGATATAATGATTTACAAAAATGAAAACAATGTAATTCTTATATTTTTTTGGAAAGTATAATTATTTTTCAAAAAATGTTATTTGTATTTACATGTTGTGAGGTGCAGGGCCCCAAAGTCAAAAAGTTTAAGAATCACTGGTCTAATGTGTCAGTAAGAAGACAGGCTCCAATATGCATTTCACTTACAAATCTATAGAAATGTCAGTTTTGTAAATTGAGGGTAACCTGTCTCCCGAGGTCACATCCTTTCAGCTATGAATCTGTTTATAATCTCTAAAAATTGGCACAGGTTCCTGGCAAGAATCTGTTCTTCTTTCTCCGCAATGATGTAAGTAATCTATCTCTTAGATGTTTAGTAACTTAGAACTTCTTACTCAAGGGAGCTTAAATATTGAAGAGAGGAAATGACCTAAGATCAACAGAGCTTCTGACTGTTCCACCTATTAGCATGAGCTAGCATCCTACAACTGATCTTGGCAGAGATTCCTAAGAGGACTCATAGTTGTTGGCAGTAGCTGCTTTTTAACAAAAAGTGTTTAGTCAGCACTTCCCAACCCTGGAGATTCCAGTATCTGCTCCTCTTACGGAGAGAGTCCCAGGGTTTGCTTCCTCAAACAGCTGCATATGTTGGCTGAGTCTGATGCTGGACAGCTCAGTATTATTTCCTCAAGATTTGAATCTAAAGGACAGCTCAAAGCATTGTCTATTTCTTTAGAGACAGGTAGCTCTCAGTCTTCTAAAGTTGTATAAAAGGAGTAAGAATATGATATTGCATGTTATCACACTTCTGCTCTATTTTCTCCATAGCATTTACCATTATTTAAATTATCCTACTATTTATGTATGTTTGTGCTGCCCCTCCTCCCACTGTGAGACTCTCTTTAGAAGACCTTGTCCCCTTATCATTGTAGTCTCAGGGCCAGGAACAGTGCCTGGCATGTTCATGCTCAATAATTATTGATACTTTATGAATAGTAAACTATAGAGACAGAGCATTCGGTTGACAGTTAACCTAAGAGGCTGTGTTCAAGGTAAAAAGGTAATTGGGAAGAGCAAGGTGTTAGTCAAAGGGACCTTCCCTGGTTTCCAGCATATAAGGAATTAATAACTTTGTTATTATTGGGGCCTTAGTTTGACAGATGGACTAGTTACGGGAATCATGAAGGCCAGATAAGAATGACAGACAAAAGCATTTACTGTGGAAGTGGTTCTATCTACATTTACTAGTAACTTCAGAGTGTTTGGAAAGCAGATTGTAATGACGACAAGCCCTCTTTCTAGGCAGTGGGATGAGAGAGATAAGAGAAGACATTGAGATGAAGGATGAAAACAAGACCTCTCTTTGGGCTGGTCTCACTGAAGCTGGCATAAGCTAACTGTAATGATTTGAAGGTAAATATATACAGCCCTCTAATTTTCCCCACAATGCTGCACACAATTATAAATTATTTTGAGAAACCAGAGATTAGGGGTGGGAAGTGGACAGTGGGCTTCCTTGCACTTGAAATGTTCAGAATGTTAATTTCCATGCTGAGGACAGGTACTGAGAGGTAACTATTATAGGTCATTTCATCAATGTGTAAGAAAACCTGGCTGTCAGAGGGAGGAAAAGAAGACTTGCCATTAGATGGAAGCTACCCAAAAAGTCAACTGAGATGTCGAGGGCCATGCTCTCCTCATCTCACCTCTCAGATATCAGGTAGGTGGATAATTACATCCTGCTTCCCTCAGCCCTTTCACATCACATGTACATCACACACCCTTCCTAATCCCACTGGCAAAATCCCACTGTACTCAGAGACTCTTTCCCCAAATCCAAGGCAAACATAAGGGAGTATGCCATGTTTTGTTTAGCTACCAAGTAGAAACTATGTCTTATAAATTAAACCTTGCCTTTTCACTTTTTGTTTACAGATATTTAGCAGGGTTTTACTAGTTCTTTTTTTTTTTTTCTTTTGTCTTTTAGAGCCACACCAGTGGCATATGGATGTTCCCAGGCTAGGGGTCAAATCTGAGCTGCAGCCACCGGCCTACACGACAGCCACAGCCATGTGGGATGCTTAGCCCACTGAGCGAGGCCAGGGATCGAACCCAAGTCCTAATGGATGCTGGTCGGGTTTGCCAACCACTGAGCCTTGACGGGAACTCCTAGTAGAATTCTTATAAGCAATAACAGACTCATTGATTAACAACCACACTTCTAAACAAAGTGTTTAGACAATGTAAATAAACAATGTAAATATTACATTCTGTGGGGTTTGGAAGGTTTTGAGGGCATTTAGAAGCCACTGTTGTTTCTTGTAGTATTTAGTAATGGACACTTTTTTTTCTTTTTTTTTTTTTGACAGAAGTGAATTTTCTTCAAATAGCCTCTCCTTGTATCTAAGGAATACCAATTTTATTCAAAAGTCATGCTGGGTTCTTAAAGGCAGTTAACTAGACTCTAATATTCCTAGAAGTTGGGTAGATAACATATGTGGAACAGTAACACAAAGAAGTAGTCAAGAAGAAGTTTTCTGGGAGTTCCCGTCATGGTGCAGTGGTTAACGAATCTGACTAGGAACCATGAGGTCTCGGGTTTGATCCCTGGCCTTGCTCAGTGGGTTAAGGATCTGGCATTGCTGTGAGCTGGTGTAGGTTGCAGACGCGGCTCAGATCCCAAGTTGCTGTGGCTCTGGTGTAGGCCAGTGGCTACAGCTCCGATTGGACCCCTAGCCTGGGAACCTCCATATGCCACGGGAGTGGCCCTAGAAAGGCAAAAAGACAAAAAAAAAAAAGTTTTCTGCATTTGTAAAGAGAAGATTCTAGAGAATTTTAGGGTTGCTGTAGATATTGAATGAAAAATTGAGAAAAAAATGGAAATACAAAGCATGAAGATATTCATAAATAGTGAGCTTACAAGTTCATGGGATCTGAACTGAAAATATTAACTGTGTTCATTTTTGTCTACACCGAATGTTTTCTCCATTTGTAGAAAAGCTATAATGAAGAACTGTTGTAGAACTAGATAAATGTAGATTAAAGTTAGCCACTTTGCTATGCCAGGCTGCCCACATGCATATTTAAAAGGTTTGCATTTGCTTCACCTATTTTTTCCACCTGACCGCCTTTATACTTTCTCTCGATATTACTTTCTCTTTAGAAAATTAGCAAAACTGTTCTCAGAACAGATCAGAGTACTATTTGTATTATTAAATGATTCTTCTCTTGTCTAGAAAGACTCCTAAAAGATTTTCTTTAAAATAACATGTAAATAATTATCTAATGGCAACAAACTGGGGAAGTAAGGATGAGGGGAAATTTAAAACCAAATCTACTGCCAATTGAAAATGAATCAAAACTGAAGAAAAACATAAGTGAATGGAAAACAATTTTTTTTTAATCTATCTAATTTGAATGCCATAACATTTATAATTCATTTGCTCACACTAGGCATTTTGGGGGATGGTGAAAAGCATCATTTTAGTGAGTGTGTTCTAGATGTAATAATTTATGATCTGTCAATTGCACATTTTGTCCGTCACCATGTTCATCATCAGTAACCTGAGCTGCTGTGGTTTTAATAATCAGTGCTACATTACACTAACACTACACAGTATTACTAACATTATATAGGGACAGTACTTTCATTTTAATTTGAGACAAACTGTTAATAATTTGGTCCCTTTCAGGTTTTTGGTTTTTGTTTTTTGGGTTTTTTTTTTTTTTGGCTTTTTAGGAACCTCACCTGTGGCATATGGAAGTTCCTAGGCAAGAAGTAGAATTGGGAGCTGTAGCTGCTGGCCTACATCTCAGCCACAGCAATGCATGATCCAAGAAGTGTCTGTGACCTACACCACAGCTCACGGCAATGCCGGATCCTTAACCCACTGAGTGAGGCCAGGGATCGAACCTGTGTCCTCATGGATACTAGTCAGGCTCGTTCAGGTTCGTTACCACCAAGCCATGACAGGAACTCCCTGAAATTAGTTTTAAAAGAAGGGGTAAATTGGCTCACACATGTATACAGGCCAGACCTGATAAAAAGTCCAGTGCCATTACAATTTCACTTTTATGCCAGATATCATTATTGAACTGCAGGTTCATTAACTCTCGAATACTATGCCCCACAATCTTCCAGCAATTTCAGTTTCACTTGAGTTTGGAGATAATGTTTGAGGTTTTGGGTTGTTGTTTTTTTTTTTTTTCCTGCACTTGTGGCATGTGGAAGTTCCCACTCCAGGGATGAACCTGTGCCTACCCAAGGTGCTGCACTGACAAGGATCTCTTAGCCCTTTGTGCCACAAGGGAACTCCCTAAGATCGCATTTTATGTTCATACGTAAACTTCTCAGACTTAACCCACTGTGCCACAAGGGAACTCTCTGAGATATTTTATGTTCATGTGTAAATTTAATTCATAATTTTGTTATAGACTAGAAATCATCACTTAATAGATGGAAAACAAAACATTGAAAAAAACACTTTCAAAAAATAATGCAAATTTTTGCAGGAGCCCCATCATACTTTTCAACAGTGCCAGTGTGTATTTACTGAACATCAATATTTGTGTTTTTAGGAGTGTATCTGTGTCAACTGCAGAGCAGTAAACATTGTCCCTTTTGTCTTTCATGTTAATCAAAACATCCCCCCCCCTCCCCCGGCTTTTTGTCTTTTTAGGGCCTCACCCATGGCATATGGAGGTTCGAAGGCTACTGGTTGAAGCTGCAGCTGATGACTTAGGCCACATCCACAGCTGCACGGGATCCAAGCCACATCAGTGGCTGACTCAGCTCATGGCAAGGAGGGATCCTTAACCCACTGAGTGAAGCCAGGGACTGAACCGTGTCCTCATGGATACTAGTTGGGCTCCTCACCGCTGAGCCATGGTGGGAGCTCTTCCCCCCTTCTTTTTAAACATGTACTTTCAGAGCCTGACAGCTGTTTCCTTGGCATTGCATCAACCTACTAAAGCGGTAGCATTAATATTGTGGAAGAGTGCAATTTCTAAGCCATATTCTAATTTGGTGTCATTTGGTCCTCTCTAAAATATTAATACGGAGTTTTGAGGTTTTAAAGGTTTGAAATTATCGCTACTAAAATTGATCTATTTTTATCTATAGTAAGTAAAGGAAAACTGATAAAACAAGGTACACCATAACATGGAGGATTTTTTCTTATTAACAAGTCCTTGCATTGTTTTAAGTTATGGAGACATGGTAGAAGGCCACAGTATTTCCTTTTAGTAAGTTACTTAGAATATATTTGTATGCCAATATCATACACCGGTGCTGGGCGCTTTGAGCCAGAGCAATCAGTTTCAGCTACAACTTAGTAAATTCGAACAAAAGCCGTTCACAGTAAAGGCTTTTTGGTTTATTTTCAGAACTGACATTTTGCTTTCGCGCCTTAGGCGTGTATGGGGGCTCGGGGGTAATTTCCAGCAAACTTCGCCTCTTCTAAACTTCAATTTAACCGAACCCCGCCCCTGCCTCCGCCCCCTCCCCACAGGCTTCACGGTAGCCCGAAGGTGGGTTTCGGTGCACGCCTCCCTACGCTTTACTCTTTTTCCTCCCGAGGGTCGGGAAATGACAGCAACGGAAATACCAAGCTCCCGGATATGACTTCTTCTGCTTTCTCTCCCGCTACTTGCAGCCTTTCCAGAGTTCACCTTTCCTCCCTGCACATCAACAACCTCCTCTAGCTACCTCAAGCAGCCACCTGCTGAGCGCCCCAGTCTCGCGCCCGCCTCCAGCCAGCTGCCAATCACCCTTCTGCAGCTCCTGGGTTACCGAGACAACACTCTTTCGACTGGTCCCGCCCCATCCAGAATTGCTTCCCGCCCATTTGGCTCTTTATCCAATAGCCAGCGGTCGAGTAGTCTTTGGCTCCCGCCCCCTTCACCCCGGCCCTCCTGTAGTCCCGCCCCTTTCCTTTCGCCTGACGGAACCACCTGACCCGGAGGCGCTTGGTCTGAAGGAAAGCAAGAAGGGGCGTGTGCGTGGAGGGGAGGGGCATGATAAGAAAGGAGGGATGCCGGGAGTGGGGCGGAGAGAAGGGTTGTCAGTCCGATCTCGCGAGAGAGGACGGAAGCCTGTGGGAGCCCGTGGCCTTTAAAGTGTGGTTCAGCCCTTTCCTCCTGGGGTGGTTGGTAAACACCGCTGAGCTCGGGTATTCTCAGCCACTGAAAGAAGCATGAACTAGTGACTTGGAAAGGTGAGTGGTGATGGGGAGAGGGCTGCAGGACTGCAGACTGTAGTGATACGGAGAAAGAAGGCACTAATATGGCGACGTCGCTCACCATAGTCCCCACCCCCCGCTTCCCATCACCTCGGGCGCTCCTGACTCGGTGCCTAGCCCGCGGGGCGGCTGTGGCTGTGCTGCCACCTCAGCGGACCGCGCGGCGTCCGCTTCGCGAGCCGGACCGGCCAGGCTGGACCGTTAGGTAACTGGCATTTGTTGTTCCGGCCCCTCCCTGCTCGCGCGCTTTCCTAACGAAGAGGAAAAGAATAACGGCTCCTCTTAGACCCCTCCCCCTGATATAGCTTCCCCTTCTTTGGTCAGTTCAGAGGTCCCGGGGCACACGTCGGATTCGCCGAGGATGCAGGGAGACCCCCCGCTTCAGTCCTTAGATTGAACAGGAAGAGGGCTGGCTCTGGGCTCCCCACTCAGTGGTTTGGGGATTGTTATGTGATGGTGGTGGCGGGGGGCAGGATCATGAGGCGCGGCTGAAAACAGGGTCAGGGTCTCTGGCTGTGGTGGAAGCTGGTGGAACAAATGGTATAAGAACCTGGAGCTGGAAGTATCTGCCTTTTCTGTCCTTTCTGCCCCTTCATACTCTCGCCACCCCCTGCATTTTCCCAATGGGGCGGGGCTGAGGTGCGGGTGCAGATTGATTCTGGTATTTTCCCCCATTTTTTTTTTTTTAACCTTACTGGGTAGACTGCAGAGCTTCTGTAGGGGAATAACCTGTGCTTTTTATTGATGCCCTAGGGACCGAGCCCGAGTGTGTGTGTGTGTGTGTGTGTGTGTGCGCGTGTGTGTGCGTTTTCTGTGTTCGCTGGTTGAACTGACGCTAGGAGGAGGGAGAAGGCGGAGGGGCTGGGAACTATTTTTGTTCCCTTAGGTAGCATAAAATTGTCTTTGCTTAATGAAAAGTTTTAAAACTGGTCAGGACAGGAGCAAAAGTACTGTGAATATGGTGGAGTAAAAGGGATTACTCCTGAGGGACCTTAGGCCTGTGACTGATCCCTTAATTATTATGTGAAAAGTTACAGAGTCTTAGGAATTTTAAGTTTTGGAGACGGCAACAGTAAATACATTTAATGTATATGTTTGAAATCAGGAAAAACCGGTTCCTTTGGGCACACTTTTTGTCCTATGTGAAGAAATCTATAACCACTGTCAGTAATCACCTTTCTAGGCACAATCTTAAAGCCTATATCCAAAACTGTGAAGGTGAGAAGCTTGTTAAAAAGTCATCCCTACAGGGTTAAGTGCCCTGGAAGACAAATACAATAGCAATTATATTTTGTAATTGAATTTAAATTTATTACACTGACTTGAAGAATCCGCTGTAAGCACTGTTTTCACAACTATAGGAACATCATTGTACAGTATGTTCAAAAATAGAGATGCCCTTCTTCAGATCACGAAGCAATTACGTTCATGGATCTTTAAGGTCATTAATAATTTAATTCTAATCTTTGTAAAATAATTTGTATGAATATTCCAAATGCAGTGTGTGCTGCTTTCCTAAGAAACATGTTTAATCTTGTTTTGAGAGAATGCTACTGCCATTATGTTTTAGTTATTTAAAGTGTAATAGAGTGGTAGTTTAGAACACAGGTGTTTGGTTTTTAGTTGTCAGTAAGGAAGGGGCTTTCAGGGACTTTTGTGTGTTGTAAGACACATGCCTTCTGTAGATTTGATTGTATTTTCTGGAATTTCTTTTTTAAAATACCTTATTAGAATGTTTATTTAATATTTGGGGCACTATATTATCTATTAAATGTGCAATCCAGAAATTCCTGCATTTACTTTTTTATTTATTTATTTATTTATTTATTTTTGGTCTTTTTGCCGTTTCTTGGGCCGCTCCCGTGGCATATGGAGGTTCCCAGGCTAGGGGTCTAATCGGAGCTGTAGCCACCGGCCTATGCCACAGGCACAGCAACGCGGGATCTGAGCCTCGTCTGCAACCTACACCACAGCTCACGGCAACGCCGGATCATTAACCCACTGAGCAAGGGCAGGGACCGAACCCGCAACCTCATGGTTCCTAGTCGGATTCGTTAACCACTGCGCCACGATGGGAACTCCTGCATTTACTTTTTAACTTAGAGTATATGTTTCATGTTTTTAAACTGAGATTAACAGAAATGATTGTCAGCTCTTTAAGAAATAATTTGAAGTGGTGCTTTTTATTGGTATTCAGGATTTAGAGACTATATGAATATCTTTTTTTTTTTTTTTGGTCTTTTTACCTTTTCTAGGACCACTCCCCCGGCACATGGAAGTTCCCAGGCTAGGGGTCTAATCGGAGCCGAAGCCGCTGGCCTATGCCAGAGCCACAGCAACACAGGATCCAAGCCACATCTGTAACCTACACCACAGCTCACGACAACACCAGATCGTTAACCCACTGAGCAAGGCCAGGGACCGAACCCAAAACCTCATGGTTCCTAGTCAGATTCGTAAACCACTGTGCCACGACGGGAACTCCTATATGAATATCATTTTAAAAAGATATGCTTTACATCAAACTTCTACTCCCTGTAATTAACATTAACTGAAGAAATCATCTAAAGTTTTTCTACCTAAATTTTTGTATTTTGGAAAAGTTGGGATTTAATGATTTGTATATCCTCTGCTGGTAGATTAAATTGTTAGATCTAGTAAATAATCTCACCATACATGCTGTTTCCATTCATTTTGTCTTCAGGCTCTTCCTTCCAATATGAAATAAGCCTATAAGCTGGCACCTCTTTTTCTTTGATATTCCTAGTTTAATGTCCTTAGAAAAGGTAAAGTAGTTGAAGTCTCCCTATTTTAAACCAGATTTTCACCAGAAACTCTCATCTCCACTGAATAACAATTTTTTTAAATTAATAAAGTATTTGTTATCCTGTTCTTTAATTAAAAGTGTACTATGGAATTCCCACTGTGGTTCAGTGGGTTCAGGATGTGGCATTGCCGAAGCTGTGGTGTAGGTCACAGCTGCTGCTCAGATTCCACCCCTGGCCCAGGGAACTTCTGTACACTGAGGTGTGGGCACAGTAAATTAAAATGTACTGTAAATAAATTTGTATTGTTATAGTCAGTAGTTTAATCTAGAACATTTATGTGTTTATCCAATATTCCCACCTTTTCCTTGAGGCTAAATACTGATCTAAATTCTGCATGTTATTGTAACTTTTACTGATGAGGTAGTAATGATAGTATTCACCTATTCATATCTAGGGGAAAATCCCACAAAAAATATTTTGTTTCTTTTGTTCTGTTTCTTAAGTTTGAAAAGTTAGTGTAAGTTATAGTTTCAAAGAAATTTAAGGATCTTTAAGGTCAGCAATAATTGAAATTATTTTACATGTATTATAACTAAATATCATTTTATAATATACATAAATATTCATTAAAAATCCTACTTTCATTTTTTTAATAACCTTGTAACTGGTGTATCCATTTATATATATGTATTTTTGGGGCAGCTTTTTTTTTTTTTTGGCTTCTCTAGGGCCGCACCCACAGCATATAGAGGTTCCTAGGCTAGGGGTCTAATTGGACCTGTAGCCGCTGGCCTATGCCACAGCCTCAGCAACTTGGGATCCAAGCCACATTTTCAACCTACACCACGGCTCCAGAAATGCCAGATCTTTAACCCACTGAGCGAGGCCAAGGATCAAACCTGCAACCTCATGGTTCCTAGTCAGATTCGTTAACCACTGAGCCATGACGGGAACTCCTCCATTTATATATATATATTTTTTTAGTGACGCTTTCTTTTTCTTCTTCTTGGCATTTTGGTAGTGGTAGTAATTAAAAACATTTTTTGCAACAAGAAGGGATATAAATTCTTGGTGGCCTAGGCCTCATCACCCACCTCTGCATTCTGTATCTTAACAGAGATAGAGATTCTTCACCATTTTTTTCTTTCGGTCTTAATAATTAAGGAATAGAAAGCACTCCCAACAGTAATAGTAGCTTATTACTGGAGAAACTCTCAACAAGATTAGAGGGGAAAGACAGAGTGGGAATGATTGTAATTGGCGAAAAAGCCAGTTGGTAAATTACCAAGAAGTATTTTGGTTACTTTGGTATTATATGGTTACCTTCACCTGTAATGTGACCTTAAATTTATAAATATGCTCCCTAAATGTTCTTTGTTTTTTTTTTCTAATTCTACTGTTTTGAGTTAGTGTGTTTACTTTTATTTACTGAATACTTTTTAGAGTAATGTTAGCAGAAATCAGTTCCAGTTTTCCCTACTAACAGATAAGTGTTTTCATTATTTTTGTTGTCTTCTAATTTGTGCGTATACATTACAGTTTTTACAGAATTATAATATCATAGATAGTTTTTTTATTTTACTTTTATAGCATAAGCATTTTCCCATGTTATCTAACCATTGTAATAGTTAATGGTTACATGATAGTTTACCAAGCAGCTATTAAAGTTTCCTCAATTGTAATGCCTAACAGGAAATTTTTTGGTTTCTGCCTATTTTAACATTAAATTAAGCACCTCTGTGCATATACTTTTTTCTTACTTTCAGTTGTTTAAGACACCAATCAAATGAAATTACTAGGTCAAAGAATATAATTGTTTCTATACTTGCCAGAGTCTTTCTCCCCAAATAGTTGAGCAGGTGTATATCATAATGTTAATGTACTAACCTTGTCATAATTTTATCAATTTTGGAGTTGTTCTTATTAAAAAAAGTAGGATTACTTAGCTAGGAATTATTAATGGGAGTAAGCTGCATTATTTAGACGTTTTATTTAGTTGACTATATCAATCCATAATTATTTGTTTGCCAGTGATCTATGTGGGGGACAGATATTGTATATTTAATATTTTCTGTCATTTCATTTTGTTTCCCTTGAAGATTACTGAAACTTTTGATATCCTAGTAACAATAATCCTTAAATTTTATGCAGTTTTACATAGTTTACACATTGGATGTCTTACGTTTGTTTTAACGTAAGAACTATGTTTTGAACTGTACATTTATGAATTACTAAAATTTGTAATGACGTTTATTTCATATATATAATCCTTCAAATAAAGCATGTGTATGTTATAGCCAAATTAACTGTGCCAGTCATCTTCTGGCATGTTTTAAGAATATAATCAATGTTTTAGGATAGTTATTTGTCATGTTGCCATGAGTCTACCACTTATTATCTCTGTCACCCTGGGCAAATAATATACCTTCTCTGTGCTTCAGTTTCCTTATCTTTAAAAATAATGCTTAACTCATAGCTTTTTGAACATTCAGATAATTAATTATATTCAGTGCTTGAAACAGTGTCAGGAACTTAATGAGTACTCATGTACGGTATGGTAATTATTATTGTTAAAGTTCATTCAAAAATAATAATAATCCAGCACAACCCTGACAGGCATGCTTGCAATGTGGCTTAAAGGCAGTACTGCAATCATCTATTTAGTAGCTTTGGCAATAATGTTGAGTTTTCCCTGGGAACTTATAATTTGTGGCAGAACTTACTGCCTTAGAATTTTCATAAATCCATGTGAGAGAATATCTTATATTTTTTGTTCCATATACACCCCTTCTTCCCATGTGAGACTGTTTCTATAAAAAACTCATTCAGTATAGCATATCCATATTTTGAGATGATAAAACTGCGATACTGTGACTTCCATACAATCCAATTATTTTCTTCTGCTCCACCAATCCACTACAAACACTTTGGTGAGACCTTTCATTTCTTCCTCTCCATAGTGGAAGAGATGATTAAATTAAAACACCACATTTCTCTTTTGGGGTGGGGGGTGTGCAAGAATTAGTAGCTTGATTTGGAAAGCCAGCATACCGAGAAGACCATGGATTTGTGTCCCAAAGAATCATCTTCCCTCAGAGTTTAGGCTTCTTTTCTACCAGAAGGAGAGGGAATACAATCCTGGTTCAGGTCAGACTCCAGAAGAGAGGTATTCTTTTCTTCCTTCCTGCAGACATTCACAGGTGAGCATGGTCAAGAGTTTTCCTATGAGCTAAACAAAAGTATTTTAGCTTAACGTTCATTACACGGGAGGCAAGGTTCCCAGAGATGGGCCACTATGTATAATATAAAGTTATAGGCAGAGTTCCCATCATGGCTCAGTGGTTAATGAACGTGACAAGTATCCACGAAGATCTCTGGCGTTGCTTGGTGGGTTAAGGATCTGGCATTGCAGTAAGATGTGGTGTAGGTCGCAGACGTGGCTGGGATCCCACATTGCTGTGTTGTAGGCTGGCAGCTACAGCTCCAATTTAGCCCCTAGCCTAGGAATTCTCATATGCTGCTGGTGCAGTCCTAAAAAGACCAAAAAAAAAAAAGTTTATAGGCAACATCACTTTAGTGATTAAAGGAAATGGATCCAACATGGAGTCAGGTTTGTTCTTCCCTACTACAGGATGACATATTGGTTTATTGGTTCTTGGCTAGATTGAATCATATGTCTACAGTCAGCTGTGGGTTGGCTAGGCAGTCCTTTTCTTGTTACTGGTGATATTAGTCAATTGCATGTCTGCTCATTAACTAGCAGTTAATTGACTGGTCTAGCTAACCTCAGCGTTTCTCCTAGAAGCCTAGCCTGGTTCTCATGGCAAAACACCACACTTCCAATGTTTGCTCTTTTGATTTCTTTACCAATTTCTCTACTAATAAATACAACATCATTTCTCAATCACAGTGTTGAGAGTCACTGATATCTTTCATCATTTGTAAGACAGGCTTTAATGATTGCTGAAGTATGAATGCTAGATTGAGGGTTACTTTTGAGGTAATATCTCTTTCATTTACTTGAATATTGACATATTTTGCAGGAGGGGGAGATGAGCTTACCAGTGTTAAAATGGGAATTGTACGTAATCTATACTCTGTGTTATTTGTGCCTTCTTCATATTGAGAAATTATTGTTGATGTACTCCTAATAGGTGATTGTTATGAATTACTGTAATTCTTGGTGAGCTGTCGGTTTCTATTTCTTTTTTTTAAAAACTTTTATAAGATATATTTTTAGTAAGAGAGCAATGGTAGATAAGTACATTTTATAAATCTACCTTGAGCAAATATAATGCTCTGGAGTTATTTCATGTAAAAGATACGGTTACTAAATCTAAAATAATGTTATTGCAGTGAGATCCTGCTGTGTAGCCCTGGGAACTATGTCTAGTCACTTAGGATGGAGCATGATAATATGAGAAAAAAGAATGTATACATGTATGTGTAACTGGGTCACCATGCTGTACAGTAGGGAAAAAAAACTGTATTGGGGAAATAAAAATTAAAAAATAAAAGATATAAAATAAAAAAATAAAATAATGTTATTAGTAAAAATTTGCAGTAGCACTGTTCGTATTCATAACTATTACTCTGTAAGTTCTTTTTAATTTATATATTTGTAATGTCCTGTTGTAATTTTAAACTATGGAACAAGAACTTGCTTCTCTTAGATCATCTGGGAATCAGAGATTTGAGAATAATCAAGACAATTTTAAAAATGAATAAAAGGAGTTCCCTGGTGGCCTAGCAGGTTAAAGATCTGTCATTGTCATTGCTGTGGTTCAGGTTCTATCCCTGGCCTGGGAACTTTTGAATGCCGTGGGTGTGGCTTAAAAAAAAAGGCTTTTGGAGTTCCCTGGTGGCTTATCAGGTTAAGGATCTGGAATTGTCATTGCTGTAGCTCAGGTCACTGCTGTGGCATGGGTTTGATCCTTGGCCCAGGAATTTGTGCATGCCATGGGCACCGCCGTAAAAAAAGCTTGACTTAAAAATTAAACTAATGATATTTTTATTAAAGAATACTTTGAGATACTAGGCCAATTTCACTTTCCACATACACTCATCCTCAGTATCTGTAGGGAATTGGTTCTAGGATCCCTACAGATACCAAAATTTATTGATGCTCAAGTCCCTTATATAAAATGGCATAATACTTGCATATAACCTAATTGCTTCCTCCCGCATTCTTTAAATCGTCTTTGCATTACTTATACCTAATACAACGTAAATGCTATGTAAATAGTTGCCAGGCAGGAGGCAAATACAAGATTTGCTTTGTGGAGCTTTCTGGAATTTCTTCCCACCAAATACTTTTGATCTGAGTTTGGGGCCAGTTGCACTCATGGTACAGTACTGAGAAGAATCAGTGCTGCTCTGCATGTACCCCATCAACTTAGAGAAATTTCATCAAAACTTTGGTATACTCTTGGAAGTTGTGATATGTGCTAAGAACATCTGTCATTTCTGCTGTAAGTGGAGAACAATTAAAAACTGCTGCTTTTCTCATTAAAGCTGAGCTTATATTTTTTTCACTTCCTTAAACTGATGAACTAAACATTGTATACCACATAAACTTATGGGATAACATCAAATTCATGGCCTAAAGATTAATGTTAAAATCTATCTAAAATTACATAGTTCTCAGTTTCTGGCTTTAAAAATAAAGGTAGTTTAGCAGTGGGATCTTGCTCTGTAGCACTGGGAACTCTGTCTAATCACTTGTGATGGAACATTTAATGTGAGAAAAAAGAATCTATACGTGTATGTGTAACCGGGTCACCATGCTGTACAGTAGAAAAAATAATAAAAGGTTAAAAAAAATAAAGGTATTAAGATTAGGATTAATGATTAGGAAAATTACATTTAAAGTCAAAATACAGTAAAATTTGTGATAAACTGAATAGTTATTGTGCAAGTGCCATGCCTTGTACTGAATGTATTTTACATATACATTATTTTTGACAACCCTGAGACTTTCTTTGTCTTTTTAGGGCTGCACCTGTAGCATATGGACATTCCCAGTCTAGGGGTCTAATTGGAGCTACAGCTGCCAGCTTACACCACAGCCACAGCAATGTGAGATCCAAGCTGTGTCTGTGACCTACAACCACAGCTCACGGCAGTGCCAGATCCTTAACCCACTGAGTGAGGCCAAGGATCGAACCTGCATCCTCATGGATACTAGTCAGATTTGTTTCCACTGAGCCACGATGGGAACTCCCATTTATTATATTTTTCTTTACTGAAGAGGATAGTAAGTGTAATCATACCATGTAAGTTTTCCCTAATTTAGAAACTAGAAGATACTGATTTAGAAGATACTTTAACTTTTAGAGGGGAATGAAGTCTTACTAGCTTATAGCTGCAAGCTTTCAACTTCTTAGCTATAAGTTTGTTATATGACCATGTTGTTGTCCCCAGTGTGAGCTCTAGGATCATTTCTTAGCATTTTGTGGTCCTTGACCAAGATACAAGAAGGAAATTGGAGCACAGATAAAACTCTGAATTGGTAAAGATTCCTTGGGCCACAAGCCTATCCTCTGAGTACCTTAGCATTTTCGTTTACTTTTATTAATTTGCTATTATTCCTGCATCACAAATTACCACATACTTTGCATCATAAAACAACCCAAACTTATCTCATAGTTTGAAGTCCAGATTGGCTCAGTTGGACCCTCTACCTAGGGTCTTACAAAGCTGAACTCAGTGTGTTGACAGAGCTGCACTTTTTTTTTTTTTTTGGAGTCTCTGAGGAAGAAACTCACTTCCCACTTCAATTAGATTGCTGACTGAATGCAGTTATAGGGCAAGGTCCCTCTTTCCTTGCTGTCGTCTAGAGCTGGTCTTCACTCATAGAAGCCAAAATGCTTTTAGTGCTGCTCCCTCCAGTAATGGCGGGTAAAGCTCCTCTCATGCTTATCTCTGTGACTTTTGCTGCCAAAATATCTCTGACAGAAAGTTCTCTGCTCTTACTGGCTCATATGATTTAACTGGGCCATCTAGATAACTCAGGATAATCTCATTTTTACATCTGCAAAGTCCATTTTGCCATGTGATATAACCTATTCATAGGTTCCAGGGATTGGGATGTGGACATCTTTGGGGGGCCATTCTGCCTACTACGTTCATATATACTAAAAAGAAATTTGATGACCATGTATTCTTGCACATCTTTTTTTTTTTTTTTAATTTTATGGCTGCCCCTAGGCATATGGAAGTTCCAGGGCCAGGGAATGAACCTGAGCTACAGCTGTAGCAGCACCAGATCCTTTTACCCACTGCGTTGGACAGGGGATCAAACCTGCACCTCTTCAGTGGCCTGCGCTGCAGTCAGATTCTTAACCCACTGTGCCACGGCAGGAACTTCATCTTGCACATTCCTGAGTTGATTCCTAAAGTGTTTCTTCATAAATTTTTTTCTTTTTGGGTCACACCCAAGGCATATCGAAGTTCTCAGGCCAGGGATTGAATCAGAGCCACAATTTATGCCACATCTGTAGCAATGCCAGATCTTTAATACATTGCACTGGGCCAGGGATTGAACCTATGCCACTGCAGAGACGATACCAAATCCTTAACCTGCTACACCACAGCAGGAACTCCCCTTCATACATTCAAATAGTTGAAAAAAAGTATATTTTCTGACTTTTCAAGATATTGATATCAATTGATCCTTGAAAAAAGAGTTTGAACTGCATGGGTCCATTTACATGTGGATTTTTTTCAAAAGTAAATAAGACACTATTATACTATCTACCACTAATTGAATCCATGGAAGCAGAACTGCAAAAACAGTATTTACAAATACAGAAGTCTTCCTATAAGTTATACTGGGATTTTCAACTGTGGAAAGAATTGGCGCCCTAACCCCCACATTATTCAAGGGTCAACTGTAATCATTAGTGATTTGATGCTATAATTGGTTTTGTTTTGTTTTTTTAAGCCCCAAATATTTTTATTATAGTATAGTTGATTTACAGTGTTTCATCAATTTCTGCTGTTCAGCAAATGACACAGTCATACATATATATATACATTCCATTTCTTATATTATCTTTCATCATGGTCTGTCCCAAGAGACTGGATATAGTTCCCTGTGCTGTACTGTAGGAACTCATTACTTATCCATTCTAGTAGTTTTCAGTATATTTTGTTGATAGTTGTTCAGCAGTTTGTTGTAATTTCATGTTTTTGTGAGAAGAGGTATGCTTAAGTCCTTCTACTCCTTTGTCTTGTCTCACTCCATTCTAAATGTAATAGTTAGGATCTACTAACCCCAAACTCCCAGTCCATCCCACTCCTTCCCCAATTCACCTTGGCAGCCGCAAGTGTATTCTTTACATCTTTGAGTCTGTTTTGTATATAGGTTCATTTGCACTCATATTTTAGATTTTACATATAAGTGATATAATATGTCATTCTCTTTCTTGTCTTACTTAGTACAATAATCTCTAGCTGCATCTGGGTTGCTGCAAATGGCATTATTTTTTCTTTTTTATGGCTGAGTAGTATTCCATTGTGTGTATGATTGATATATTGATATATATATATATATATATATAGATTGATATATTGATATATATATATATATATATATATACCGTATCTTCTTAATCCATATTCATCTGGACATTTAAGTTGCTTCCTGAATAGTGCTGATATGAACATACGATTGTGTGTGTCTTTGTTTTTTTGCTTTTTACGGCTGTACCCTCCACATATGGAGGTTCCCAGGCTAGGGGGTCAAATCAGGGCTAAAGCTGCCGGCCTACACCACAGCCATGGCAACGCTAGATCCAAGCCGAATCTGTGACCTATACCACAGCTCACAGCAACGCCAGATCCTTAACCCACTGAGCAAGGCCAGGGACTGAACCCGCAACCTCATGGTTTCTAGTTGGATTTGTTTCCACTGCGCTATGACAGGAACTCCTGGTTGCATGTATCTTTTTGAATTGTAGTTCTGTCTGGGTATATGCCCAGGAGTGCGATTGCTGGGTCATACGGTATTTCTATATTTAGTTTTCTGAGGTACTGTTTTCCATAGCAGTTGTACCAATTTACATTCCCACCAAAAATGAGGAGAGTTCCCTTTTCTCCACACCCTCTTCAGCATTTGTTATTTGTAGACTTATTAATGATGGCCATTCTGACAAGGTAGTACCTCATAGGTTCGATTTGGTTTTTTTTTTTTGTCTTTTTGTCTTTTTGCCTTTTCTAGGGCCTCACCCGGGGCATATGGAGTTTCCCAGGGTAGGGGTCTAATCAGAGCTGTAGCCGCCAACCTTTGCCAGAGCCCCAGCAATGCTGGATCCGAGCCATGTCTGCAGCCTTCACCACAGCTCACTGCAACGCCGGATCCTTAACCCAACAAGTGAGGCCAGGGATTGAACCTGCAACCTCATGGTTCCCAGTCAGATTCGTTAACCACTAAGCCACAATGGAAACTCCTCGATTTGTATTTCTTAATAATTAGTGATATTGAGCATTTTTTCATGTGCCTACTGGCCATGCTTCTTTGGAGAAATGTCTATTTAGGTCTTATGCCCATTTTTCTATTGGGTTATTTGCATCTTTTGTTGAGCTGTATGAGGTGTTTGTACATTTCAGAAATTAAGCCCTTATTGGTTGCATCCTCCACAACCATTTTCTCCCATTATGTAGGCTGTCTCTTGTTTTTTTCTAACAGTTTCCTTTGTTAATGCAAAAGCTTGATTAGGTCCCATATGTTTATTTCTACCATTGTTTTTAAAAATAAACTTGAATTAATTCACCTTTAACAATTGAGTATTTTTGTTGTTCCTTTTTCTTTTTGAACTTAATTTTTGCTACTCAGTATTTTTTTGGAATTCAGTGTGTTTTAATGTTTTAACTATTTCGATCACACCTTATCTCACTTTTCTGCAACAAATATAAATTGAACGTTTCAGAGTTTCCTATTGAGGAGTTCCCGTCATGGCTCACTGGATAACGAATCCGACTAGGAACCATGAGGTTGCGGGTTCGATCCCTGGCCTCACTCAGTGGGTTAAGGATCCGGCGTTGCCGTGAGCTGTGGTGTAGGTTGCAGATGAGGCTCGGATCCCGCGTTGCTTCGGCTGTGGTGTAGGCTGGCAGCTACAGCTCTTATTAGACCCGTAGCCTGGGAACCTCCACATGCCATGGGTGCAGCCCTAGAAAAGACAAAATAAATAAATAAATAAAGTGTCCTATTGATTTTTCTCTTTGCTTTGTTCTCATGGAGCTCACTCTCGGGACAGTGCATTTTTTGACAGTATTTTGGAGAACAGAAGAGGCAGCCATTAGGCGAAAGTGGTTTTGTTCCTGTCATCACACTGTGCAATATATCTGAATTCAGAACATCCCTCAACACAGGGTAAAACCGCATTCTTAAAGCCATGCTTTGCTTTAATAGCAGTATTAATGAAACAGGAAAGACAGAAGCCTGAGTTTTAATGGTTCCTTTATTAATGGAGGCTTTAAGATACTCTTATTTAAATTAACCTATTGTTTTGTTCCATGGAGATTTTTACATTTACAGGGCAATGCATTGTAATAAGATTAGGTATGGCTGAGAGGTAGGGGTTTCTTCTGAAATGTGAAAGAAAGGTATGCAGATTATTTTTAGGAAAGCAGATGTGGAAGTTGAAGATACAGAAATTTATGTTCTTAAAACATCTCACTCAGGGGTTCCTTGGAAAGTCTTGGTGTTCCTTCAGTAATAATATACACCTATATGAACATGGCTGCCCTGAAAGTCTGACCACCACCTACCAAGCTCCTCTCCTGTCATAAAGCCAGGAGCCAATTTCTTTCTGCTACCCAGGATTGCCCTTTAGTAGACTCTATTTAGTCCATGTCCAAGAGAAAATTAATTCCTTTCTCATACTAATGTCTACCTTTTGAGCCCTGTTTCTTGGCACAGTTTCTCTTTCCAGAATACTTGACATTATCAGTGTTTGTCCTCTTCAGCAGAGATCTTCCTCCTTAACCACCAGTTGACTATATCCAAATACAAGAAACACATATATAGTAGCTAGGATAGGGTAGTAGTGGTAAAGGAGAGGTTCCTTACATCTCTGTCCTTCAAGCTACAAACAAAAAATAAACCCTTATTTTTTAATGTCTTTCAAAGTCTAGGTGGTTAGTTTAACATTGCGTATGTAGAACATAAGGTGTATGTGCCAGGTACAGCTGGCTAGCTTTGTGTTGTTGCTTTTTGCTTGAAGTGAAGACCTGGAGTCCATCATGCTTTTTTCTAGGGTTTAAGTTCCTGGTCTTTTGTGAGCAACTGCTGAACTAAGAACACAAACGTTCAGTAGGAAATCTGAAGCCATACTTAAAAATGAATATTTCCCTGAAAGAAACAGTTTGCAGAAATGTATCTCTACCTGGAAGATGTGAACCTTTACATTATTCCAAAGAGCCATTTGTCTTTTGAATTGCTGCTCCATTTATAGTCCCCAGTTTACATTTGTATAGCTAAATATCCTGTTCTGGTCCCTCTTCCTTTAAGAAACAGTCTGAATATGGAGTTCCCATTGTGGCACAGCGGAAAGGAATCTGACTAGGAACCATGAAGTTGTGGATTCAATCCCTGGCCTCCCCCAGTGGGTTAAGGATCCGGTGTTGCCCTGAGCTGTGGTGTAGGTCGCAGAGGTGGCTCAAATCCTGCGTTGCCATGGCGTAGGCCAGCATCTATAGCTCCACTTCAACCCTAGCCTGGGAACCTCCATATGCCGTGGGTGTGGTCCTAAAAAGCAAAAAAAAAAAAAAAAAAAAAAAAGCAAAAAGAAAAAGAAACAGTCTGACTATAAAACAGAATTTTTTGCTAGCTTTGAAATGAGAGTCCTTATAGCTTTTGGTGTTTGCATCAAAAGTTTTAAACATATTAAGGCTGTTTGGGCCAGCCTTATTCAAGGTAAAGTGCAACCCTTCTTTCCAATAGTCTTCGGTAAGGAAATCTTCAAGTTCATACATAACCCCCCCCCCCATGTATGAGGCTTAGCCCATAAATTATGGTAGAGAGGAAAGTTGACTTTCCCTTTAACATCTTGTTCCTGAGATTATTGCCTTTTCCTAATTCAGTTGGTAACTGAACTTTCTGCCAATTTCTTACCCAATCTCACCTTAGGAACTCCATTACTTACTTAACGGTCCTGCATAATCATTCCTAAGTTTTGTGGACTGCTTAGTGTGTTTATTCTCCCAAACTACAACTGTTAGGATGTTCCTTTATTCCTGCATTGTTATTCTGGTCTTCAGATTTTTTTCCTGATTACTCTGTAACCTACAGATTGATCTTGCATATTTAGAGAAGTCCTTATGAACATTGGTCTTGCTTCTTGGCTACTGGCAGGACTTTCTGCTTTTGAAAGCTCCCTTCGGTGGACTGATAAAGCATCTCTACAAGGTGTCCAACCACCATGTTTTAGAGTGACCTGAGTATGATGACAGAAACAACTAATCATCTACCAGTGTTCATTCTCTTTTTTCTTATTGTAAATGCTCTAATTTTTTGTTGAGTATATGGCAGAATAAAAAATGTATTTCCCAGCTTCCTTGCTAGCTATGGCCATGTGATTTAAGTTATAACCAGAATAGAAGTTTCCTGTAAGATTTCTGAAAAGCTTCTTTAAAGGAAGGCTATTGCTCATCTCCCCATTCTCCTTCCTGCCATTTGATGTGATGGCTAGACCTAGAGCAGTTTTTTTAAACCATGAAGGGGACATCACATGTTGAGGATGACAAAACAACAAAATAGAAGGAACCTGGGTTCCTAATGATCATGGTTTTGGACTGCCTGTGTTCAGGAGAGAGAAATAAATCATTTAAGCCATTGTGATTTTGAGTTCTCTGTCACTCCAGCTGAACCTAATCCTTATTGATGAAAGTGTAAAAAAAAGTCAAATTGTTTCCAAATGAGAAGTACATGAACTGTTATGGTAAGCACTTGAGAAAGTGAAAAAACGATTAATCTCCACTCTTAAGAATTTTTTATGCTACAATTCAGCACTACCATTTCATGCATCAGCTATGACTACTTCTCCCTTCCATTGTATTAAAAAGTTTTATTTTCCTCTTTCCACCAAAATCCCGTTGCCATACTTTCATCCTTGAAGTTATTACACCTCTGATAGGTGGCAATGTGCCAAAACATATGGAAGCCACAGGATAAATATCTTCCTGAAACATTGAAGATTTGGGAGGAAACCTTAGTTTTTATATTAAAAACTAGTAGAATGGAAGGCAAAATTCACATGCATTTTAAAATATAAACATTTTAAAATATGTGTAGTGGAGTTCTTTAGGTCTTGCACAATAATGAGTTTCCTCTTTTCTGCCTCTTCTTTGCCCTAGGGAAACTTAAGAAGTGATGCTTGCTTGGTTAAGAGTTAAGGGATTCCTGGCAGCAGAGTAAATAAAGCTCATGGCCCACCAGCTAGAAAGGTAAGAGATTTTTAAGCTTTTAATACAAAAGTGGTCTTTTATTTTATGGTTGTCTCTCATATGTTACTAAATTCAAGGGATGTTTCCAGATAGTAGTCCTCAGAATGCTAGTGTCCTGCCATATTGATAGCTTTCAGTAAAAAAAAAAAAAATTGTGAGGTTCAGCAAATTTAGAAATGTCCTTTTGGAGCTACAATGCCTATCATCATATAAAAGCATACTGAAGACTTAAAATATGTATACATAATTTTGTTTAACCCAGAGGCTCCTACACTTACCTGACTAGGGAACTGTCAATAGCAGAAGGTTCCCATATGAAAGCCCCAACTCTGCTAGGATTTTATAACAGGGGTTAATCCTTGAGATATTTTCTGTATTTTGGACAAAAAGTTTTACACTGAGGCTATACATGGTAACTAAAATGTCAAACTTTTTTGCTTTTAGATTTAATTATATCAGTTAAATTTAATAGCATGGTTATTTCGTGCTGATCGGAAACATTAATAGGAAGTTATACAGTACTTCAGATATTCATTTATGAACATATACTCCATGCCAGCCATAGTGTTGGTGATGTTAAAGATATAAAATATGGTGGTTTCTGGCATCAAGCCCTTTAGAGTTTGGGGATGTAGCTTCTAAAAATGAGAGGAAACTATGGGAGGAAAATATTGATTTAATAAATGTGATCCGGCATACAGACGCTTTCAAGACATGATGGTCTAGTGATAGATTTTGTCAGATACATCAAGATAAATAAGAAAATTGGCTTATGCCGTTGTACCTGAATCTGGAGGTTCAGAGCAATAGAGAAGTTATGTGTAAATGTAAGGTTACTCTAACTTTGACAAAAACTTGGAAAATCATTTAAATGTACCTATATTTGAAAAAGTAGGAGTTCTCGTCGTGGCTCAGCGGAAACAAATCTGACTGGTATCCACGAGGATGCAGGTTTGATCCCTGGCCTTGCTCAGGATCCAGTTAAGGATCCGGTGTTGCCATGAGCTGTGGTGTAGGTCGCAGATGTGGCTTGGATCCTGTGTGCTGGGGCTGTGGTTTAGGCCAATGGCTACAGCTCTCATTTGACGTCTAGCCTGGGAACCTCCATATGCAGTGGGTATGGCCCTAAAAAGACAAAAAGAAAAAGTAAAAAATTTTAAGCAGATATAAGGAGGAAAGAGTGGCAACACTTGATAATTTTTCTTACACATTGATACCTATATAAAGTAATTTTAAGCTATTTGATCAACGTAAATGTTCAAGTCCACTGGTTTGGTTAGAAGTATTTTCCATAAAAGGTAAATTTGTCGAGGGCAGGGATTGTGTCTGCATCATTGTACCCTGGAGTCTAGCATAGTTCCTACTCTCTTGCATGTGCTTAAGAAAAATATACTGATTGAATGCCTAAGTAAATGAGACATGAATTTCCAGAAAGAGGAATAGTGGATAGAGGAAGATCAGAGGTGAGTGGTATTAGCTAGGAAAGGAACAGATGAATGGGAAGTAAGAGCACTCTGGGCTGAGAGAGGGAGCTAACTAAAAGCCTGTATAACTACAGCCAAGAGATCAAGGTAGTAGCTTAAGAGTGGAATGGGAGGCAGGGGTCAGCCCATGCAAGGGTCTGCAGACAATGGTAAGGATTACAGTCGTTATCTGAAGAGCATTTTTTTTTTTCCCTATAACTTGTTCTTTCCTCTCATTTTGACTGGCTCTGCTTGGGTATAAACCATCTATCTCTTTCCTGAATCTACCTATAACTTGTATTGGTTTTCTTATGCATCATGTTACTCTCACTAATCTATCCTCCATACTTGTATTAGTGATGTTGCAGAAATGGCCTTTTTTTTTTTCTAATTCACCTATTGAAAAATCTTTCCTTTTTTTTTTCTTTCTTTGTTTTACAGCAGGGTTAAGCAGACTTTTTCTTTAAAGAGCCAAATAGTAAGATTTTAGGCTTTATTGGGGTCACAGATCATCTTTTTACTTCTTACCCCCTGCCCCATTTTAAAACCATTTAAAAAAATTGAAAAACTTTCTTAGCTCAACATTTTGGTATAGGCCATAATTTATAAACTCACGGTGGGATGGAGCGCATGTATAGTTGCAGTTCAGCTTCTTTGCTGGTGTATTAAAAGCCCTTTGGGATTTGCTTCCCTATCTGGCCTCACCTCTCTTCCCTTCAAGCATATATCCCATGGTTTAGCCATCAGAAGTTCTTAGATAGCCTTCAGTGTACTCTGCTTTATTGTGCATCTACATGCTGTCTCTGCCCAAAATATCATCCCCTCTTTGTTTGAGAAGACCAAGTGCAAGCATTACTTTCTTCAGCACCCTTCCCAGACCCTCTCTCTAGGGTTGGCTATGTACTCGTCTTACCTAAAATCAGAGAAGTCTTAGATGACTCAGTCACAGAAAGCATAGTCAGGCATCACAGAAACTTCTTCATCTTGGCTACATGGTATCTAGACCCTGTTTTTCTGTACCTACTCCATTTTGGCTTTTATTAATTGCTTATCAATATGAACATGACAGAAAATGACCACCAATCCCGAGTATGACTTTGAATGTCTAGTGTATATTTCTGTTTAGCTGATTTTTTTTCTTTTTACAAATTTCCCAAAGAGCTGCTCTGTATGGCTTAAGTTGTTCAGGTGTCTTCCTTGGTTCTCCTGAAACAAGTATGTCGGGGCCATGGAAATAGAGGATTCCCCTTTGCTGGCAATCTGGCTCTAAGAGGGGATTATGAGTGCTGAGGAGAGATGACTAGCTCCAGTATACTCCTTATTCCCCTGTGTTCCTACAGCACCCATGTGTAAGTTTATTATTATATGTATATCACTGAAGTAGTATTACTATTTTCATTTGTTTTTCTTCCATACTAATCTGATTTTAAGGTCAGAGACCACATCTCTTGTTTTGTACCTGAAATACATTAAGAATAAGAGATATGATATCTGACCTTAAAGCCAGATAGTATAGTATCGGGTACCAAATAGACAGTCAAATGCTTTCCAAATAAATTTTGTAAAATAAATTATTTATATTAGAAATGTTTGGGGAGTTCCCGTCGTGGCACAGCAGAAATGAATCCGACTAGGAACTGTGAGGTTATGGGTTCGTTCCCTGGCCTCCCTCAGTGGGTTAAGGATTTGGCATTGCTGTGAGCTGTAGTGTAGGTTGCAGTCATGGTTTGGATCCCATGTTGCTGTGGCTGTGGCGTAGGCTAGCAGCTACAGCTCCGATTGGACCCCTAGCTTGGGAACCTCCATATGTGGCGGGTGTGGCCCTAAAAAGACAAAAGACCAAAAAAAAAAAAAAAAGAAATGTTTGTGAATGCTGTACATTGTGTAACATTTATTAGCATAGTATATATATTTTAGAAATCTGCTTTGAAACTTCAGTACATGCTTTAAAGGTAAGCATTTACAGCATTTGTAGTTCTATAACCAACTAACTAGAAGATTAGTCAAATTCACATTTTATTTTATTTTATTTTTGCTTTTTAGGGCCGCACCCCCTAGGCATAAGGAGGTTCCCAGGCCTAGGGGTCTAAGCAGAGCTACAGCTGCCAGCCTATGCCACTACCACAGCAATGAGGGATTTGAGCCGTGTCTGATATCTACACCACAGCTCACTGCAACACCGGATCCCCAGCCCACTGAGCGAGGCCAGGGATTGAACCCACAACCTCATAGTTCCTAGTCAGATTCATTTCTGCTGAGCCACAACAGGAACTCCCAAATTCACATTTTAGAATCTAGCGATTTCTGAAATTACTCATCAGAAATTGATTGATTCCCCTCCCCCCCATTTTCAAAGATTCATTTACTCACACTCCTTTCTGTAAAGCAAATTGATTTCCTTCTTTCTTGTTTTTTGATAGAGATATAAGAAAAGCAAATATTTTTATCACCAAATCATTTGAATGATGGAATTTCAGGATAGTGTGGGATTATTGATAACTATACCTTTAAAGACCATCTATCTTGCTTTGACAGATTTAATCCACATTTCGTATTTTTTAAAAAGGAGTTGTCTAATAGGACAAATAATTGTCTAACATCACCTCTCAAGTCTATTCAGATACAGAAATTGTTCTACTGTAATATGATTCTGTTTGCTCTTAACCTTTCAGTACAGAACATAGTTTTTCTGTTCTTTGACATCTCATAACATTGAAGTTATAAACCAGAAACAAGCAGAGAATTGTTAGAGAATCTGTATATTTTAGTATTTTTTCATAACTTTTTATGAGATGAAAATTACATGATACTAATTATGTAATGGCTATATAGTGAATTGTTACAGTGCATGTTTTTTGTATACAACTTAAACTCCTTCTATAAGTTTTTCCTTTTTTATTTTTAGTTATTATAGTTCAGAACCTTTTAAGAGTAAATTGCCAGTGTCATGTCCCTTTCCTCCAAATACTTCATTTTCTGCAATAATACATTTTCCTTCAAAACCACAATACAACCATGAAAATCAAGAAGTCAACTTTGAAATATTGCTACCATCTCACCTACAGATCATACTTAAGTTTAGCCAGTTATTCCAATAATGTCTGTCCTTTATAGCAAAAGGATTCAGTCTAGAATCTCATGTTGCAATTAGTTGTCATGTCTCATTGATCTTTTTTCAGTCTGAAACAGTTCCTCAGTCTTTCCTTGACTTGGATGACTTGTACACTTTTAAAGATTATACACCGGTTATTTTGAGTTTACTGCAATTTGGGGTTGTATAATGTTTCTTAATGATTAGATTCAGATTATGTATCTTTGGCATGACTGTCATGGAAGTGATGTTGAGTCCTCCTCATTGCAGCCCTTTGGGGACACATGGTATTCATTTCCCTTACTTTTAGTGTTGTTAGCTTGTGTCAAGATATGCAACTTAAAATTTTTTTTTCACTGATTTGACAAAAATGTTAGAAAAATAATATCTACTCTTGGTATGAGTGTTGAGAAAGGAGGTCTCTTTGTATACTACTGGCAAAGTAGAATTATTTGAGGACAGTTTAGCAGTATAAATCAAAGCCTTAAAATATACCTTCATTTTAATGTAGCAATTTCACTTCTAGCAGTTCATCCTGTGGAAATAATTGTATAGAGATTTGTTCTCAGGGATTCATTGATGATAAAAATCCACTAATAGAAAATTAGTTATAAATATGTCATATTTATATGATGAAATACTATACAGCCATTAAAATGACATCTGATGTTTAATGATATTACTATTTAATGATGTGGCAGCATTTAGAAAACTGTTTTAAAAGAAATTGTATTACTGTTTTTACAATTTTTACAAATGTTATGTATCTTCATATATTATTAAGACTGAATACATACTCTGAAATGATAAATAGTAGTTGTCATTGAATGGTGATATTTTGGATGACTTTTTTTGTTGTTCTGTATTTTTCTGGGACCAAATTTAAAGTTTCTTACAGTATCTTATTTCAATAAGTGTAATTTAGTTCATATTATCTAGGCGTAACAGTGACTTCCTTTCTAAACCTCAGTTAAAACTTTGAGCTTTAGAAGTTCCTGTTGTGGCTCAGCAGAAACAAATCTAAGCAGCATACATGAGGATGCAGGTTCCATCCCTGTCCTTGCTCTGTGGGTTAAGGATCTGGCATTGCTGTGGAGCTGTGGTGTAGGTCGCAGACGCAGCAAAGATCCCAAGTTGCTATGACTGTGGCATAGGCCAGCGGCTACAGCTCCAATTCAACCTATAGCTTGGGAACCTCCATATGCCGGGGGTGCAGCCCTTAAAAAAACAAAACAAAACAAAACCTTGAGCTTTAAAGGTTTTTTTAGAATTATATAAGATTGAGCATTTATATGGGATACCTAGTAGTGGATATTGCTGTGGCTCTGTTGTAACAAACAAAATTTAAAGTATACATTGAACCAAGTTTGAAGTACTAAAATAAAATGCTTTGTGGCAATGAAATAAAGAAAATATGAGGAACATAAACATGTTTGTATGTGGAGTTGTCCTAGAAGGTGAAAAGCAGAATCTGAGCTGGATGCTTAATTAGGTAGTATAAGCTTCTTCACTACCATGGAATCTTCTTGAAGGCAGTTACCTATCTTAATTCATCACCACATCCATAGCATGTAGCATAGTGCCAAGCACAAAGTAGACACTCAAATATATTTGTTGTTTGAAAGAAGAAAAGGGGGAATTTTTGCACTAAACCCTGTGGGCAGGGAAGATAAAACAGTGTTAGAAGAAAAATTGAGAGAGAGATTAGAGAAACCAAAGAAACTGACTTCTTTTAAATCTTGCCTAGGACCCTTCCATGAACTCTTCATGACAGTGATTTTCCTACCAGTATAGGTTGTGAATGATTGCCAGAGAGTGGTTTGGTATAGTAACAGTTCTCTATCTGCAGTCATTGGCTTCCCCAACAACTTAACAAAGGCACCTTTTTGTGTTTTCTTAGAAGCATGTTTCCACCCTTGCTGTAAGGGTGATAAGCCTAGACTTAGAGGATTAAGATTTAGTTAGATTAACAAAGAGATAGCATTTAAGCCTCCCAGAGAAATTATCATTTACATCTCAAGGTGCTTTATTGAGTTTATAGCTACCTCAGCTGGGTATTAGGAAATAATATAAAGAATGGGAATCTTTCTTGGTTGGCTATGAAGTAGGTGAACGTCTTTCATGGAGGAGTAGAAAAGATGAGAGAGAAGGATACCAAGGGTTAACTCCCTCAAAACTTGTCTAGAATCACGGGATTGGTCCCTCTACAATCCCTATATTTTTAATATTTTAACTCTTAATTTTAACAAATGAATCGAAATTATATTTTTGTGTTCTTTCTTCTGCTAGACTGAAAGTATCTCAAGTGCAAAGACTGTTTTCTCCTCTTTGGATCTTGTCATAAGTATTTTGGGGTTTTGTTTTTGTTTTTTCTTTGGCCATTCCTGCAGCCTGCAGAAGTTCCTGGGCCAGGGATTGAACCCTAGCCACAGCAGTAATCTGAGCCACAGCACTGACAATGCAGAGTCCTTAACCACTAGGCCACCAGGGAACTCCTTGACCTAAGTTTGATATTTAAATGTTTCTTAAACTTAAATGAGTTTAGTTGCTTCAGTTTTTTTCAAATCATTGTGAACTGCATTTTCTTACTAGTTTTAGAAGAATCTTTCAAGTTAGATAAAATAAACTTATCTGACTTGTTCATATCATACAGATACTTATTCATTCCTTAATATGTAAGGAATAAATGCTACTATAAGTTAGGCACTGTAACTTTTATAGGTTTCCTTTGGATTATTCTAGTGTTTTTTCCCCCCTCTTCACAGACAGCCTGGTAAGTTGGACGTGAATGATGAAATGGATCTTATAGATAACACATTTTGCCTGGGCCAGGGGAAAAATCTTTGTTCTTCCTATCTCCTATACCAGATCATCCTTGTCTCTAAGTCTCAGAACTATTTGCACATTTCCCTATTGGGATTATGTATTTTTCCTGAGCAAGACATTCTTGACACTACATTTATAATATGTAAAATAAAATGTTTCTTTCTGTACCGTTGGCTTATTGGGATAAGGATAGAGTTAACTCTGTCCACCACTAGATGGGTTTTCAGTGAATGTAAGATGGAATATTAGTGGACTAAGTAGTTTCAATATGTCATACTTGTCTTTAAGCTAGTATCCAAAAAGTAAGTTATAAAATTAGGGAAGTGGGAGCACCTTATATATAGATCAACTACAGTAGGGAACAGATAGATTTTGATGAATCAGGGTGAGAACCAGACCACCACTGACCACATCTTAAAAAATTAAAAGCTTTTGGGAGTTCCTGTCGTGGCGCAGTGGTTAACGAATCCGACTAGGAACCATGAGGTTGAGGGTTCGGTCCCTGCCCTTGCTCAGTGGGTTAATGATCCGGCGTTGCCGTGAGCTGTGGTGTAGGTTGCGGCTCGGATCCCGCGTTGCTGTGGCTCTGGCGTAGGCCGGTGGCTATAGCTCCGATTCGACTCCTAGCCTGGGAACCTCCATATGCCGCGGGTGCGGCCCAAGAAATAGCAACAACAACAACAAATTAAAAGCTTTCGAAATACTAGAACTCATCCTTTTTAATCAGACTTCAGAGGTCAGGATTTTTACTCTTTTAATGACTGCTCTTCAACCACAACCCTGAGGCGTAAAGTTAAATGTTTCTCTTTTACCATCTTCATGGTGGAGTTGGATATATTAATACCTTTGTTTAAGGCATTTATATGGGTGTTGACATTTTTGGAGCAGTGCTCTATTATAAAAACTCTTAATAGTGAGTGGTTTTTGGATGACAATAGTGTTACAAAGAGTGTAATTATTTGAGTGTTTTTATTTTCTAATATGTTTCAAGAAATGTTTCAAAACTATTTTTAACAGTGGGAAACCCCTTCATTTTTCAGTATCCTTGCCATGAAAAAGAGGACGTGATAAGTTGTTCAACTTATGAAATTCAAGTTACATGTGAATTCTGCCAGGTATGTATGCATTATTTGATATTTGGGCCATTTTTCATATTTTAGATTATAAAATTTTTTATAGGTTGTTTCTAGATGAATATTTAAAGTGTTTTTGTTTGTCGGCCACGCCTGTGGCGTGTGGAAGTTCCCAGGTCAGGGGTTGAACCCACACCATAGCATGACCCAAGCCACTGCAGTGACAACACTGGATCCGTAACCCCCGAGCCACACGGAAGCTCCTCAGTGGATTTTTTTTTTCTTTTTTTCGTAAACAAGAAAACAGTTTTCTAGTATGTGGTTTATTTAGCTCATGCTCTTATTGTGTTTTAAAATTAGCAAATAAAGCATCAAAATACAGTTAATTAACTTTGGCAAAAATAAACATATTTTAGGGTTTTGATTTCTCCTAAAATGAGTTTTAAATAATACTAGTTACATGAGATGTTCTATGAAAAAGGATTCAAATAGTAAATGGATGTGGCAGAAATGCCATATTTTAGGTGCTTTTTTTTTTTCTTTTTTTTGTCTTTTAGGGCTGTACTCGAGGCATATGGAGGGTCCCAGGCTAGGGGTCTAATCAGAGCTATGGCTGCTGGCCTACGCCATAGCCACAGCAATGCAGGATCCGAGCTGCATCTGCCACCTACACTACAGCTCAGGGCAATGCCAGATCCTTAACCCACTGAGCAAGACCAGGGATCGAACTTTCAACCTCGTGGTTCCTAGTTGGATTTGTTTCCCCTGTGCCATGACGGGAACTCCTATATGTACTTTCTAGGAAGAAAGAAAAATAAAATCCTACAAGCTGATGGAAGGAAAAAATAGAATATTAAGTCTAAATCAAAAAAGGAAAATAATTTTGGAGTTCCCGTCATGGCACAGCTGAAACGAATCTTAACTAGGATCCATGAGGATGCGGGTTCAATCCCTGGCCTTGCTCAGTGGGTTAAGGATCCGGCGTTGCCATGAGCTGTGGTGTAGGTCGAAGACTCGGCTTGGATCTTGCATTGCTGTTGCTGTGGCTGTGGCGTAGGCTGGCAGCTTGTAGCTCTGATTGGAATCCTGGGAATCTCTATATGCTGTGGGTGCGGTCCTATAAAGGCAAAAAAAAAGGAAAATAATCTTGACTCAAAAATGTCTTTTTGTAGTTGTTTGGTTCAAATCAGGATCCAAAAATGTCCCCATATTGCATTATGTTTAGTATATTTATTAGCTCTCTTTTAATCTAAAATTGTTCCCCCCTACCTCCGCTTTTCTTTTGTTCCCCATGACATTTATTTTTTGAGGAGACCAGGTCTTTTGTCCTATAGAATTTGGCTAACTGCATGTTGGTAGTGTTTAGGTAAGTTTTTCTGTCCCCTGTATTTCATGTAGTTGGATCTAGAGAGGCTTGATTAGATTCAGGTTTGACACGACCACCACCCCTTCCCAGTATTTCGTGTGCTTTCTGTTGCATCATATCAGGGGTACATAATGTTTATTTGTCTCACTTCCAGTGATATTAATTTAAGGCTAACCTATGAATTCAGATGTTTTCAACCTGACTCAATCGTTATAAAAGTTCCCATCACCTTTGCTCATAATGGTTTTATAAGACTTCGAAGATAGTTGCCTAGATCTGTTATTTCATTGGGAGTCATGTGGTTGTGCTTTCATTCTTTCTGCACTTAAAACGCTGTTGAACAGGAAAAATTTAGCCTGATAGATCAGGGTTCCTAACATAGTGTAAAATCTGCATGTTCCGTGTCTTTTTTCGTAATAGGAAGATGGGAGATGAAATTAAAATGTCAGTAAAAGTGTTTAATTTCACATTCACAAAGAAAAGGTAATTTAGTGGGAAAATAAAATATTATTATATCTTAAATTGTTCTTTATTTACAAATCTGTACTGTAAAACATTTAACGATCTCTTAATATTTTATTATAGGCAATACAAGGACCTGTGGAATATGAGTGATGACAAACCCTTTCTATGTACTGCCCCTGGATGTGGCCAGGTAATATATAAATTATTTTGTATATTCACATTTATTAAAACACTTATGACAGTATATGTTGTCATTAAAGGGATTCTTTTATAATGTTAAATACAATTTTGAAGTTAGAATGAAAATAACTCAGAAAAATTTGAAGAAGAAATTCATTTTCCTCAGTGGCATATCTGAGTTTCAAAGAATACAATCTAATATGAAGGAAAAAAAGAAGTCTTGTATTGGAAAGGTGGAGAACCTGGACAAAATCCAGTGTTTGAAACTATTTTCATTTGACCGTTATTGGTTGAAAATCATTGTAAACTCCCTAATTGGAAATCAAATATACATTATCTTGTATGAAAATTATTTTATTTACTGAACTCTTAAGAAATTAATGTTTACCTCTGAGAGTATCACTAATGTATTAATGTTCTTAAGTCTAAACTTCTAACCATTAAACATTTTTAATATAGAGCATGTGTGAAGGCATTTTCAGAAAATATTTCAGTGTTTTTTAACAGGCCTTAAATTATTAATCTATTACTGACATAATAATTAATCTTAAAATTACTATAGACATTAAAGAATGAAAGAATAAATTTAATGTATGGTGAAATTACAGAGTACTTAAACATATAAACTGTAAATCATAAGTAAGCATTAAAGTGTTTATTGATTCTCATTTGTTTAGTTGATATTTTGAGGTATAATTTATATACAGTAAACAGGACCTGCTTATAGTGTATAGTTCGACACATTTTAACATATGTGTGTGTCCATAAAACCATCACCGCAATTAAGATACTAAACATATTCATCATGCCCAAAACTTTCCTCATGCTCATTTGTTATCCTTCCTTTTCACTCCTCCTGCCCCAGTCAACCACTGATCTGCCTTTTGTCCCTAAAGATTAGTTTATATTTTCTAGAATTTTAATGAGTAGAATCAGATAGTATGTACTTTTGACTGGAATCTTTTCTTCCACATAATTAATTTACAATTTTTCTGTGCTATGTAATCAGTAGTTAATTCCTTTTCACCGAGGAATAGTATTTCCCTATTTTACAGTTAGTTTGTTTATTCATTTGTCTGTGGACGTTTGGCTTATTTCCAGTTTTTATTTCTTACAAATTAAGCTGTTGTGAATATTTATGTGCAAGTCTTTGTATGAACACATGCTTTCTTTTCTCTTGGATGAGTACCTAGGAGTGTAGTGGTGGGATCATATGTCATATATATATATTTACTTTTTAGGAAATTGCCAAACTGCTTTCCAAAGCAGAGGTACCACTTTGCATTCCCACCAACAGTCTGTGAGAGGTCTTATGTAATAGCCTTGCCAACATTTAGTGTCAGTCTTTTAATTTCAGCTATTTTCCTTGTGTGTATACTGATAACATTATGTGTTAATTTGCATTTCTTTGATAATGAAAAGATGACTACTTTTTCATATGCTTATTGGCCATTTGTATACTTTATTTTTGGTGAAATATCTTTGCAAATCTACTTATTTTTAAAATTTGTGTTGTCTATCTTTTAATTATTGAGTTATATGAGTTCTTTGTTCTGGAAACCAATCCATTATCAAATATCTCTCCAGGTCTGTGGTTTTCCAACTTGATTTTCATAATAATATCTTTTGATGAATAGATTTTTCTAATTTTAATGAAGTTTAATACATTGACTTTTTCTCTTCTGTGATTGTTGCTTTCTGTGACTTATTTAAGAAAACTTTGCCTAACCTCAAGTCACAAAGATACTCTCCTTTGCTTTCCTCTGAAAGCTTAGTTTTTCATTTCGTTCTCTTTTGCATCTTGGTTAATTTTTGTGTATGTATAGTGTGTGGTAGGAGTTGAAGCTCACCTTTTATCCGTATGGTTTCTCAGATACTCCAGCATCATTTGTTGAAAAGATTTTTCTTTCTCCATTAAATTGCTTCAGCCCCTTTATTGAAAATCAAATAATTTGGGGGAGCTCCTACTGTGGTGCAGCGGAAATGAATCCAAATAGTATTCATGAGGATGCACGTTCCATCCCTGGCCCCACTCAGTGTGTTAAAGATCTGGTGTTGCCGTGAGTGTGGTGTAGATCGCAGACGCAGCTATCCTGCATTGCTGTGGCTGTGGCATAGGCTGCCAGCTGTAGCTCTGATTCGACCCCTAGCTTGGGAACTTCCATATGCTGCAGGTGTGTGGACCTAAAAAGCCAAAAGCAACAACCAAAAAAAAAAAAAAATGATTTGTATGAGTGTAAATCTACTTCTGAGCTTTCAATTCTGTTCATCAGTCTGTCAGCTTTTATGCCAGTACCACACTATCTTGATTACTTTAGCTTTACAGTAAGCCTATCATGCAGGTAGAGGAAGTTCTCCAACCTAGTTTTTCTTTTTTGTTTTGGCCATGCCCAGGGTATGTGGAAGTTCCCTGGACAGGGAGTGAACCTGCATCACAACAGCATCCCAAACTGCTGGAGTGACAATGCCGGATCCTTAACCCACTGCACCACAAGAGAACTCCTAGTTTGCTTTTTTAAAAAGTTGTTTTGGATAGTCTCAATTTTAGTCATTCTGGTGAGGGTATAGTGGTATCCCAAGATTTTTAGTTTACATGTCATCCAGTGATGTAGAGCAAGGAAAAGAGAGGAGTTATACAGGGTTGGTGATATTTTAGATAGATTGATCTGGGAATGCCTCTGTAATAAGGTGACATTCTAGTGAAGATGGAGCAAACCCAACACATACCTGGAGGAAGAGTTTTCCACACTGAAAGAATAGCATATATAAAGGCCTTGAGGGAGGAGAGGGATTTGATGTGTTTAAGAACAGAAAGATGACTATTGTGGTTGGAGTATATAGTGATTAATAAGGATGAGGGCGAGATGAGGTCAGAAAGGTACAGGATAAAAAGAGTCCATAGTCCATAGGGCTTTTGTTGACTGTGATAAGGTATTTGATTTTTTTTCACAGAGCAATGAAAAGCCGTTGCTGAACTAATAGTGGAAGCAGGGAAAGTAGAGACTGGCAGCAGTCAGGTGAGAGATAATGGTGGCTTAGACTCTGTGGTAACAATGGACATATGGAGAAATAGACTGATTTGACATATATTTTGGAGATGTATTTTATATGTATTTTTCTGTAAATTCAGGAAAGCTATAAACTGCAAATTCCCAAATCCTTTGCACCTAGAATCCTGGATATGATTTTAGGTACCATCAACCAGATTTACTCATTCTGGTAAGTTAAATTTACTCCTTGGATTTGCAGCTGAAATAGATGAAAGGTGTTATTACTCAAGTCATCCATTTTGCTGGAGTGGATTGGACAGACACAGAACGATTCTGTAATCCCTGAATTACAGCTAATACATTGTGTTTCTAGATCCAGCCTTTGGACCAGGACCAGTTTTGCTGTGCTTTCTAGGAATCATTCTTGGAAACCCAGTCTCAAACAAGTTCCTAATTTTTTTGTCCTATTCTTCTCTTCTTAAAATCATTGGAATTGTTATCTTGTGATTGACTCTTTAGTAATATACATACCATTTTTTATAAAAAACATTACATTTAAATTTACTTAAGAGAGCTTCCAAATGAAGGCTACATGACAATACAAGATCAAGGAGAATGAGAACCCAAGAAGTCGAAGTAGTACCATGCAGCCTTCCCCCAGTTTTTAGTGCCTCTATCCCAAAGCTATCCTTTCCCTCTCCTGCCTCCATCCCAACTCCCAGGGACAGGCTCTCTTCCTATCCGGAAGACAGAACCAGTGAAAGAATGAATCAGTAAAATTAGGGAAATTAGGTAAATGGACATGAGATACCCTTTAGGTCAAGAAAGTATTTTAAATTGCTCAGAAAAATTACACAATCTACTTATGCATATGCAAACTCTTTATAGGCACTGTTCATGCTTCCTTACCTGATGAGGTGAGGCAAATGGAACGTTACACGATGCATCCCAGGAGTAAAGCAGGAAGTCTGGGAACTTTTTTTTTTTTTTTTGTCTTTTTGCTATTTCTTTGGGCCGCTCCCACGGCATATGGAGGTTCCCGGGCTAGGGGTCGAATCCGAGCTGTAGCCACCGGCCTATGCCAGAGACACAGCAACGCGGGATCCGAGCCGCGTCTGCAACCTACACCACAGCTCACGGCAACGCTGGATCGTTAACCCACTGAGCAAGGGCAGGGACCGAACCCTCAACCTCATGGTTCCTAGTCGGATTCGTTAACCACTGCGCCACGACGGGAACTCCTGGGAACTTTTTAATAGTCATTGTTTAAGTTCCCACAGCAGACTGTTTCAGATAGAGTATATGCCCAATCTGTGTCTATGGCACAGATAGCCAAGAGACTGAGAAGTAAACTACCCCTTAGCCTGCCACGAAGAGGAAGGAGAACCTCCCTATGACGAGGTCTTCTGCGGAGGTAACAAGGGTGTCCCAGCACTTTTATCAGGCCCCAAAGTCCACCCACTGTTCCTCCTTATATATTTGCAACATTTCTAATTATCCTGCCTATAAATCAGTCTTTCTATGATTATTTTGACATTTTCTACCATAAGAATATTTATACATTTGGCAAAGCAGTAACCACTTTACTTCTGTGATATTAAAAATACTCCTGCACTCTCATTCATTGCTGGTAAAAATGCAAGATGGCATACTCCCTGGAGGGAGTTGGGCAGTATCTAGCAAAATTTGAAATCCATTTACCCTTTGACTTCAGAATCCCATTTCTGGAACTCTGTCCCAAAGATAACACTGTCAAAACTTTGAAAAGACGTATGCCTAAAGTTGTTAGATATATTTTTGGTATATTTGTTAGTTGACAGTCTTTTGGGCAGCAGTATTCCAGGGGAATAGAAGCAGAAACTGTAAAGCTCCTTGAAGCTTCAGTTTGGAAGTGACAGGGCATCACTTCTGCCCTGTCCTATATTGATCAATGCAAGTCACCAAAACAGCCCAGAATCAAAGAGTGGAGAAAAGATAGGTACCCTCCTTTGGACGGGAGAACCAGCCTTAATCACACTGCAAAGGAAGAAGGGTGCATGTGATAATGGAAGGAATTTGTGGCTATATTTTACAGTGTGTCACAGACAAGTACTGAAATATTTTCCTGGTAAATTAATACCTGGGGTTGGCTTAAAAAAAAAAAAATTGATGTGGGTGAGTGGTAAGTAGAGATAATTGCTGAAGCTGGGTAAAGTGTTCAGGGGAGCTTATCATAGTTTTAAAAATCCACTTAAATTCAAAAGAAGAAAAAAATGTATTGCAGAAGATAAGAACATGTGTGTTGTGTATCATAAAATTGGTTAAAAGACTAAGGAGTTCCTGTTGTGGCTCAGCAGTAACAAATGCAACTGGTATGGATAAGGATCAATCCCTGACCTCACTCAGTGGGTTAAGTGTCCGGTGTTGCCATGGGCTGTGGTGTGGATAGCAGACACAGCTCGGATCCTGCATTGCTGTGGCTGTGGCACAGGCCTATAGCCGCAGCTCTAATTCGACCCATAGCCTAGGAACTTCCATATGCCGTGGGTGTGGCTTTAAAATGCAATAAATAAACTAAAATTTTTAAAAAATACGAAAAATATTAAGAAGTCGGAATTGTTTTTGGAGTTCTCTGGTGGCTTAGCAGGGTAAGGCTCTGGTGTTGTCATCTCTGGGGCTTAGGTCTTTGCTGTGGCTTTGCTTTGAAGTTTCCTGGCCCAGGAACTTCAGCGTACTGCAGGTGTAAGCCAAAAAAAAGAAATAATTGTTTTTTAGATTCCCTATGAAAGGAGTTAACTTCATTCTTCATTTTACTTCTCTTTTCCCCTCCCTTGATTTCTGAGAATAATTATTTTTACATTGTGAAGGTTTGTAATACATTTTGTCTGATCATCTGTAATACTCATATTTCTTTAGATTACTTCAATATTTAAAAAGTGAGATAGAGAGGAAGGGTGAGAACTAAGTTTTAAGGCATTCCAGTGTTTAGAAGTCAGAAAGGTGGGATGATATAACAAAGGAGGCTGAGAAGCAGCAGATGATGAAGAAAATTGTGCTGTTGAAGTCAAGTAGAAAAAAGTATTTCAGACTGTGGGGGAACAGTGTACTCATATAGTTAATAGGATAAGGTGAGAATTTAGTCTTTATTATTGGATTTAGAAATATGAGGATTATTAGACACCATGACAAGAGTAGCTGCAGTGAAGCAGCAGTGACAGCAGTGAAATTGAAGCTAGCCTGAGGAGTAAATGTGGAGAACCAGGAGTAGAGACCTCATATGATACCTTTTTCTTGGAATTTAGCTTGAAGGAAAGAGTAAAATACTGCTAGAAGAGGACTGAAGATGGAGGTTTTTTAGAATTCCCTTGTGGCACAGTGGATTAAGGATTGGTATTGTCACTCGGGCACCTTGGGTTACTGCTGTGGCATGAATTCAGTCCCTGGTCTGGAAACTTCTGCAGGTACAGCCAAAATAAATAAATAAAATGGAGCCGTTTTATTTGTTCTGAATTTTAAGATGGGACTATTACAGCATATTGGACACTGTAGACATACAGAAATGAGGTCCTTACGAGGATGTGTTCAGGTGGAGGGACTGGCCTTAGGTAGGACCATGACAGTTTATCCATAGTAACTGAGAGTGAAGAGCAGGGAAGAGGTGTGGACAGTTTGAATAGAGAAAAGGAAGCATATCAAAACTCAGACATAAAAACATATTTTCTTCAATACAGTCACCATAAAAAATTACACTTCTGTTTATTCCATTGCACAAAATAAATTTCTTTTAGAAGCTGTGGCACACTGTTTTAAAGGGACTTAGGAATGGTAAATTTTTAGCCCCTTGTGTTACTTGGGGTTCAGGCTGACAAGGACTCAACGTTAACAATAGATTGAGCAGTTTGTTTTTTATCTAATAGCCCAGAAGTATGAGTCCCAGGGCTGGCTAGTTTTGTAACCCTCAACATGTGACTCCCACTTTTAGGTCCAGGATGGCTATTCCAACTCCTGACATCAGTCCATATTTCAGTAATAAGGAAGGGAGAAGGGGAAGCAGAACAGAGCACATATTTACCCATCATTTTAGGAACATTAACTGGAAGTATTGCAAATAATTTTCACTCATTCTTTTGGCCCCAACCCAATGACATGGTCACCTAACTGCAAAGAAAGCTAGAAAATGTGGTCTTTGTACTGGGCAGCCAAATGCTTGCCTAAAATCCAGGAGTTCTTTTATTGAAGGGAAAAAGAATAATAGATATTGAGGGATAGCTAGCATTCCTTGTCATAGTTTTCAGGATGATTTTGAATTTGGAGACATAGCAGAAAGGCATTTGGAGTCTGAGCCTGGCTAAGCTGGGTAGTACTTTTTTTTTTTTTTTTTAAATGGCTGCTTCCCTGACATGTGGAAATTCCTAGGCCAGGGATTAAATCTGAGCCACAGCTGTGGCAATGCTGAATCCTTAACCTACTGCACCAGGCCAGGAAGCTGTTTTACAAAGGAGATAAAGATTTATTTGTTCTAAAGTTTCAGTGAAGGGGTGTGTGTGTGTGTGTGTGTGTGTGTGTGTGTAATCAGTAACTTCCTGATGTTGAATAGAATCCTTCAGCTAGTGAAAGAAGTAGTGAAATGAGCCTTATAGCGTAATTGTACCTTTTTAATCTGTTGGGTTTGGATTTTTGTTGTCTTTTTAGGGCTGCATCCACGGCATATGGAGGTTGCTAGGCTGGGGGTCGAATTGGAACTGTAGCCGCCAGCCTACACCACAGCCACAGCAATGCCAGATCCAAGCCACATCTGTCACCTACACCACAGATCATGGCAATGCCGGATCCTTAACCCACTGAGTGGGGTCAGGGATTGAACTTGTGTCTTCGTGGACACTAGTCAGATTCGTTTCTGCTGAGCCACAATAGGAACTCCCAAATCTATTGGGGTTTTTTTGGACACACCCATGGCATATGGAAGTTCCCAGGCCAGGGATCAAACCCACACCACAGTAGTGATCCAAGCGGTTGCAGTAACAATGCTGGATCCTTAACCCACTGTACCACAAGGGAACTTCTAATGTTTTAAACAGGAATAATAATCTATATCCTGGATGTGAATACATGTATTAAATGCAGAGTGACTGATTTCCTAGAAAGTTCATTCTGGTAGGAAGAGTGTTCAAGCCTTGGAAACACAGATTTCTTAGATACCAGAACCTAAATTCATTTCTAATAGAAGCAGGAGTTCCTGTCATGGCACAGCGGAAACGAAACCGACTAGGAACCATGAGGTTGCGAGTTAGATCCCTGGCCTCACTCCATGGGTTAAGGGTCTGGCATTGTCGTGAGTTTGGTGTAGGTCACAGATGCGTCTCAGATCCTGCGTTGCTGTAGCTGCGGTGTGGGCCGGCAGTTGTAGCTCTGATTAGACCCCTAGCCTGGGAACCTCCATGCCACGGGTGCAGCCCTAAAAAGTTAAAAAAAATAAGCAAATATTTCACCTCCCTCCCATCTGTCAGGTTACCCTTCCTTTTTAACCTTTTAAGGGAGGTGGTTATCCTGTCCTGTCTTTCTTTACTGCCTTTCTTTCCCATCGTTTATTCAGCTGTATACTCAAAGTCTTCTTGTTAACAAAACACTGCATATCTATAATAATTTGCATTGGGATTTCAATTGCCTAGAAAAAAGAAATTATATGAATTCAATATGTTATTGAATTATTATACAATAACAAACAATTTTTATGCAAAACTTATTTTTAGAATAAAAATAAGCAATTCAGATAGATTCTGCAAAAATGTTAGCTTGTAATAGCTACTTTTAAGTATTTGTTGAAAAAAGAATGAATTTCACTCATTCATATATATCTTTTCCAGGTGACTCCCTTTTGACATTGTCTTTTTAAGTTTCTTGTTAGAGAGAAGTTTGCTCAGATGTTAGCCAAGTTTAAACTCACTTCTTTGAAGTATCAATTACAGTGTATTTTACCCATGTATATAAATATCATTATATGATCAACAATTCCTTTATAAATAGCATTTAGGGAGATTTGATCTGTACATTCCCTGTGCTTCCCCTTTTACTATTCCTGTGATCCTTAATGTTTTTTAGAATCCCTTTAGCTGCTTCTTAGATCAATCTTGGTACCATTTTCCTATGTTTTATACAAAATGTAATGGTAATGTTATTTATTCTACATGTAGTTGCTATTTGATTTGGATATCTGTGTACAAATCAATATCTAAGCAGAGGATACTGTTAGAATAAAGTTCCTAGGAGATAACTTTCCAAGCTCTTCTTATCTGTTAATTATGCTGACTTTGCTATTTATTTAAGATCTCTACCAAAATGCATTCATTCACAAATATTTAATGATTACCCTCAGTGGAAAAGCCATATTGTTAGGTTCTATGGAAGATAAAGTGAATCTTGCTTTAAGATACTTTGTAGTGTGATATGTAAGATACGTACATTCGAAACTGTAATGCAAAGTAAAAATTAATAAAGTAACACCAGTATACACTCTATGTTCATTCTCCAAGAGCTTTGTTTTTCCCCCACTCATTCAAGGGATGATTACTTCTTATTTCTCCACTTTTGGGAAGGAATCTTAGAATGATGGAGCAATAGAAAAATAGCACTTGAGTGTGAAGGAGCTGGATTATGATCCTAGTGCCTGTAATTGATGCTTGGTAAATGAATAAGGGACAGAGGTTTTGTTTGCATCTGGACACTCACGTTCAATGGGAATACAAGCAGTTTCTGAAGAGGGTTCATATAATGATAATTCTCCACTCGTGTGTAGTAACTAAGACTTAGTGGTAAGCAAGTCTTACTGAGAGCAAAATATGACCAAATTAAATTAAGGCTTCATTCACCTTAAGGAATAGTCTGTGATTTGATAGAGTTTGTGAGTTTTTTGTTTGTTTTGTTTTTTTCCTTTAAACTGGGCTTGAAGACTCATTTCTTTTATCTTAAAGAGTTTATTCTTTCAGTTAGCATTTATTGACTACTTACTATATGCTAACTCTGGGAGGTACTCAAATGGTGGGAGCTTAGCCTACTTAAAAGGACATAAGGAAATATCAGTATAGTATTAATAGGTGCTATAAGCAAGAAACTGCAGAACCTAATGGAATATGAAATAATGAAAGGGATTAACTTTTATAGTGTGAGGGGCTTGTGGGCTGGGCTAAGGATAATATAGTAAGGTCATACTTGTAGTATTTAGAATAAAAAGCAAAATGGAAAGAAGTATTTCATTCTCTGACATTATCTTAAGGTTATCTTAAAGCTGCTATCATTAGTTGCATGAAAGGAATATAATGAATTGGATAGGGGGTGGTGGGACCACAATAGAAGGAATCTATTTTTGGTGACTCAGTGGAACCAAGTACAAATTTATATAATTTTATCATCCCCATATATAAAGATATAGACTAGAGAGTGAGTTTAAATCTCTTAATTTGGCATTTTATAATTGTTGCTCTGAAATAACAGAAAGTAAGTGTTCCCTATATTCAGTTATAAATGTTGCTAAAGGTAAGGAACATCTTCATAAAGATTGATGTCCAGACACAGGAGGTATTTAAACAATGCATTTATTTTGTTGTAATCATAAATGTCACCTTTGGCATAGAACCTATCCAAGTTATGTGTAGCTTTAGCTTTAAAAATAATTTTGCTTCATTTTTTAGTATAAGAAACAAAATAATGAAAAATGACTTTGTTAAAATTTTAATTTTATTTTTAAATGAATTGCTTTATTATTGTATTGGTTGCTCTTTCTTTGCTACATTATAATAGAGGCATTCTTTTTTTATGTGGTAACATAAATATAAAGGGTGTGATTTACTTCTTAATTTGTCCAGGAGTAATATTTTTATAAGAAAGTTCTTTTTTTTTTTTTTTTTTGCTTTTTCGGACTGCACCTGAGGAGGCATATGGAGGTTCCCAGGCTAGGGGTCAAATTGGAGCTACAGCTGCTGGCCATAGCCACAGCCACAGCAACGCAGGATCTGAGCTGTGTCTGTGACCTACACCACAGCTCATGGCAACACTGGATCCTTAACCCACTGAGCGAGGCCAGGGATCTAACCCACATCCTCATGGATCCTAGTGGGGCTTGTTAACCCTTGAGCCACGATGGGAACTCCAGAAAGTTCTCATTTTAAAAGTGGTAAGTAACCTGAAATCCAAGTAAAATATAATGCTTTCTTCAAAAGTCATCCTATGCCATGGACTATGTTCTACTATGACATGGCAAAAAAAATAATAGTGGTCTATTTTTAGTGTCCAAATGAAATACATAGTTTCTTTGCCTCAGGCTTTGTTTTTAAATGCTCTCAAATGAGTTATGTGACCTAGTATTTATATCAGTATTGCTTATTCTTGGATAATGGGTTTTTCTATGATTATGTGGAATCTAATATGTTTACCTGTGCTAACAATAGATTCTATATAGTTAACAAACTGCTATGTCTTTGTTAGTGGTGGTTTTACATGTTGTGGAAATGAATTTCCTTATTTAACTTATGTGATCAAATTGAAAATCTTAACTATATTTTAAAACTTTTTGCCACAGCGTTTTACCAACGAGGATCATTTGGCTGTCCATAAACATAAACATGAGATGACACTGAAATTTGGTCCAGCACGTAATGACAGTGTCATTGTGGCTGGTTAGTATATGCTTTTATTAATAGCTTATCTACATATTTCACCTGGAATGTGCACAATTTTTGTGTATTCTCTGTAAATAATATAGTCTGGTGATATCCCAGTGGCTTCATTTACAATAAATGTTGACAACATGTATTTTACCCATGACATTTTCATGTTCCTTTTGACCATTCATTTCATTTTTTTGTGTGGTTTTCAAATGTAGTGTTCAGTGTTACTTTTTCGTGGAAGTTAATTATAATTCTAGGGGCATTCATACCATCTCTACAATTTACATTTAACTGGTAATTGAACTAATGCAATGTTTAGTCCTTTTTTTTTTTTTTTTTTAAGGACTGCACCTGAGGCATATGGAAGTTCCCAGGCTAGGGGCTGAATCAGAGCTACAGCTGCCGGCCTACACCACAGCCACAGCAACACCAAATCTGAGCCACATCTGTAACCTACACCACAGCTCATGGCAATGCCAGATCCTTAACCCACTGAGAAAGGCCAGGAATTAAACCCGTGTCCACATGGATACTAGTCAAGTTTGTTTCCACATGCCACAATGGAACTCCAGTCCACATTTCTTTTTGCTGTTTACACCTGCTTTGCAGTGCTGTACGAAGATAGATGATCATACTCTTCCTGTTGGAGAAAGAGCAGTTAGCAGACCTGTTTATTAAGATTTTGTTTATATTTCTTTTTGGACTAAACATCTCTGTTTAGTAAAATACTCTCAATAAAGGAGGATTAAATTCATTAAGTGCTTTTTTTTTTGTATGTTGCTCCTGTGAACATACAGTATCACCTAAGCAAATGATTATCTTTTAGTATGTGAAAAGAGAAACCCCATTCGTGCATTGGTTTATTGTCTTTCCATGCTATATTAGTTATCCCTTTTGGGTTATGTATATATATGCACACATCTGTTATACACACACATACCATTTAATTTCATTCTGTATATTTTTATAAGTATTGTCATAAGAAAACAAAGTTTTATATAAAATTTAATATACTTATATAAACTTCAATCCTTTTTGTGTCATAACCACAGCTTCACTTATAAATATTCAAATTCACCTTTAATTTTTTTTTTCTCATAAAACTCAGGTTATATTTTTTTGTAAGTCTGGAATTATACCTGAATACTGACTCTCCAACATAGAGATCAAATGTAATGCTTTAGAAGATAATGAGGAAAATAGATGGGTCTTCCTGTCATTTCAATATGAAAATTTTTGTATTGAAAAAACTAGAGGTAACAAAGTTGGTAATTTACCAAAACAGTTTATTTAGGAAAAGTATAGAGGAACATTCAACATATCTTCGTTTCTTTGAGTAAAAGGGAGCAGACAAGAGTAAGGTGTGCATCAGACATTAAAAGAGAAGCAGAAGCACAATCAAACAAAATAACAACAGCCTAGAAAGGTCACTCTCCTAGGCATGAAGGTCCGTGCTTTTCTGGAACCTCTTGCCTTAGAGCCATATCTCTCTCTGTAACATTTAACTCAAGAATGTTTTGAGGTTGGTTTTTAGAATGTAAAAATGTATCTGTTCACATTTAATGCAGTAGAAAAATAGACTACATTAAAACATTGTACTTGTCCATTTTTTACTAATATATGTTGAGATGGTTTGGTATTACTGTACAATGTAATGCATGATGTGTGTGGTATATATTGATGATCAATAGCCATAAGCCATCTGCATGTTTAAAGTTGTGCCTTTGTTGATTTTTCTTTTCAAGCCTGATCATTACCGTAATTACTGGTAAAAGTGAGTTATGCATACGTATTTTATTTTTAGGACTTCTCTCCCTTTAATACAAAATAGGAGCCTTCTCTTGAGCTTAGATAGACAAACCCTTTGGCTGTTCAGGAGAGTCAAATATAGGTTCATTTTACTGATTCAGTCATTATGGACCTGCTGGGCCCTTGCTATAATACAGTTCTGTAAGTCTTTTGAGGGGTAGAGGTTATGTGTGTTGCAAACTAACTGTTAGGTAAAATGATAACAAAAGTACCTTAAGTAATTTTGGTAATACTGAAATGGACCTACATTATAACTAATGTGTATGACAAGCATGTCATTTTAGTGTTATATTTATACATAGTAAACATATTAATACTCTGGGTATATTTTAGGCCAGAGACGAGCATAAAACAGTATAAGTAAGGCCTACCCTGGGGACCCAATAGTTAACAAATAATGTATGAATTTTAATTTCACAAAAGGTTTTATGAGTATTTTATCTTAAACCAGGAGTCATCCTTACACTTTTATTTACCTTAAAATAAATATAACCTTTAAAATTGATGCCCCAAAACTATATATGAATAGAATTCGAATGTGCTACCAACTCTGATAAATAAGAATAGCCTTGAAAACAGTAAGACTTAAATAGACAAAATTCATAAATTTGCTGTTTTTCATTTCAACATGGACTTCAGCATTTGTTCTGTAGATGTACACTCAGTGGATGTTTTAATGCACATAGCATGAGTACACATTCAAATGTAGTTAAAATGTTTCAATTTCAAGAAAGCAGAGTTGACCATTCCTCTGCTGCTTAGAAATTAAGCTAGGACATTCTACAGGTATATGACATAGTCCCTTATACTAAGCTTGAAAAATGTGTTAAAATAGAAAATTAGACAGTAATAAGGAGGGTTTTGTTTTAGTGGGGGTTTTTTTAGGGGGGGAGGGTCTTGTTTTAACCTTCTTTTTCTTCCTTATAGTATTCTGATCTGCCTACTAAAGATTGTTTTATTTTAAGTTTGCTTTCCGTAATAAATTATGAACACCAGTGGAAGGGCCAAGGTAAAGCAAATATACATGCTCCTGTCCTAGTTTTCCTCAAATTGCATGTATTTTAAGCCTTTACAAGTTTTAACAATGTAAGTTTTAAGAAATTTGTATTATGTTAGATGATGATAATAGTTGATCTCTGAGTAGAGGATACTTATGTCACTCTACTCAGAGAAAAGATGTGGACTGAGGAACAAGAAGGATTTCTTTTCATACTTTTTTGGTTCATAAAGTTAGAGGAAAAATCTTAAACTACAACAAAAACTTAACCAAATTTTGTTTGCTTTAAAGGAAGAGGTCTTTCCAAAGAGAATTAACAGCTGACTGAACCAGTCCTGCTAATTTGTTAATTTACTAGTGATATTTTAGGGTCCTGTATGCATTTTAAGTTAATGCAATTACTTGACATTTATTTCAGATCAGACCCCAACACCAACACGATTCTTGAAAAACTGTGAAGAAGTGGGTTTGTTTAATGAGTTGGCAAGTCCATTTGAGAATGAATTCAAGAAGGCCTCAGAAGACGACATTAAAAAAGTATGTTAACCATAAAATTTATTTATCTATTTTTATGACTGCACCCTCAGCATATGGAAGTTCCTGGGCCAGGGATTGAATCCAAGCCACAGCTGTGGCAGTGTCGATCCTTTAACCCACTGTGCTGGGACAGGGATTGAACACGTGGCTCCACAGCAACCCAAGCCACTGCAGTCAGGTTCTTAACGCACTGAGCCATGGCAGGAACTCCTAACCATGAAATTTAAAAAGAATACTTCTCATAGAATAATCATAGTTTCAGTTCCTACTTTATTATTTTAGATAAAGTGATTGGCTGTTTGTTTTTTTAACTCCCAACATTTTCCTTAATGTTTGTGTTTTAGATGCCTCTAGATTTATCTCCTCTTGCAACACCCATCATAAGAAGCAAAATTGAGGAGCCCTCTGTTGTAGAAACAACTCACCAAGATAGTCCTTTACCTCACCCAGAGTCTACTACCAGCGATGATAAGGTTAGAAATTGGTGTTTATGGTAGAAATGCAAACTAAGTGGGAAAAAATCAGTACTCTTAAGTATAATGTTTCTTCTTCCTAATATGTTATTGTAATAAACTATTCATAAGTCAGTGTCAGATTATAATAGTTTTATATGTGAAAGTCTGTGAATACTCAGAAATTTCAGGGAAAGAAGACTCCATTTTTATAGATACTTCATTTTTTTATTAGACACAGAAAAATTATTGGGGAGAATAGCAGTCATTTTATTTATTTATTTATTTTTAATGTATTTTTTATTGTTATTTCCCCCAACACACTTTTTTTTTCTCCCACTTTACAGCATGGGGACCCAATTATGCATACATGTATACATAATCTTTTTCTCCTATTGTCGTGCTGCGTTGTATCTAGACATAGTTCTCAGTGCTACATATCAGGATCTCATTATAAATCCATTCCATGAGTAATAGTTTGCATCCATTGACTCCAAGTTCCCAATCCCTCCCACTCCCTCCCCTCTCCCCCCTGGGGCAACTACAAGTCTATTCTCCAAGTCTGTGATTTTCTTTTCTGTGGAAAGGTTCATTTGTGCTGTATATTAGATACCAGATATGAGTGATATCATATGGTAATTGTCTTTCTCTTTCTGACTTATTTCACTTAGTATGAGAGTCTCTAGTTCCATCCATGTTGCTGCAAATGGCATTATGTCATTCTTTTTTTTATAGCTGAGTAGTATTCCATTGTGTATATGTACCACATCTTCCGAATCCAATTGTCTGTCAGTGGGTTGTTTCCAGCTCTTGGCTATTGTGAATAGAGCTGCAATGAACATGTGGGTGCATGTGTCTTTTTTAAGGAAAGTTTTGTCCAAATGTATGCCCAAGAGTGGGATTGCAGGGTCATATGGTAGTTCTATGTATAGATTTCTAAGGTACCTCCATACTGTTCTCCATAGTGGCTGTACCAGCTTACATTCCTACCAACAGTGCAGGAGGGTTCCCTTTTTTCCACACCCCATCCAGCACTTGTTATTTGTGGACTTATTAATGATGGCCATTCTGACTGGTGTGAGGTGGTATCTCATGGTAGTTTTGACTTGCATTTCTCTAATAGTCAGCAATGTTGAGCATTTTTTCATGTGCTTGTTGGCCATCTGTATATCTTCCTTGGAGAAATGTCTATTCAGATCTTTTGCCCATTTTTCAATTGGGTTGTTGGCTTCTTTGCCATTGAGTTGTATAAGTTGCTTTTATATCCTAGAGATTAAGCCCTTGTCAGCTGCATCATTTGAAACTATTTTCTCCCATTCTGTGAGTTGTCTTTTTGTTTTCTTTTTGGTTTCCTTTGCTGTGCAAAAGCTTGTCAGTTTGATCAGGTCTCATTGGTTTATTTTTGCTCTAATTTCTATTGCTTTGGGAGACTGACCTGAGAAAATATTCATGATGTTGCTGTCAGAGAATGTTTTGCCTATGTTCTCTTCCAGGAGTTTGATGGTGTCTTGCCTTATATTTAAGTCTTCAGCCATTTTGAGTTTATTTTGGTACATGGTGTGAGACTGTGTTCTAGTTTCATTGCTTTGCATGCAGCTGTCCAGGTTTCCCAGCAATACTTGCTGAAAAGACTGTCTTTTTTCCATTTTATGTTCTTCCCTCCCTGTCAAAGATTAATTGACCATAGGTGTTTGGGTTTATTTCTGGGTTCTCTGTTCTGTTCCATTGGTCTGTATGTCTGTTTTGGTACCAGTACCACACTGTCTTGATGACTGTGGCTTTGTAATATTGCCTTGAAGTCTGGGAGAGTTATGCCTTCTGCTTGGTTTTTGTTTCTCAGGATTGCTTTGGCGATTCTGGGTTTTTTGTGGTTCCATATAAATTTTTGAATTGTTTGTTCTAGGTTCTGAGAAAAATGTCATGGGTAATTTGATAGGGATTGCATTGAATCTGTAGATTGCTTTGGGTAGTATGGCCATTTGTACAATATTAATTTTTCCAACCCAGGAACGTGGAATATCTTTCCGTTTCTTTACATTTTCTTTAATTTCCTTGATTAATGTTTTATAGTTTTCGGCATGTACATCCTTTACCTACTTGGTCAGGTATATTCCCAGGTATTTGATTTTTTGTGGTGCAGTTTTAAAGGGTATTGTATTTCTGTATTCCTTTTCTAATATTTCATTGTTAGTATACAGAAATGTGACTAGTTTCTGAATGTTAATCTTATATCCTGCTACTTTGCTGAATTTGTTGATCAGTTCAAGTAGTTTTTGGGTTGCGTCCTTAGGGTTTTCTATGTATAGTATCATGTCGTCTGCATACAGTGACAGTTTTATCTCTTCTCTTCCTATTTGGATGCCTTTTATTTCTTTTGTTTGTCTGATTGCTGTGGCTAGGACTTCCAATACTACGTTGAATAACAGTGGTGAGAGTGAGCATCCCTGTCTTGTTCCAGATTTGAGTGAGAAGGCTTTCAGTTTTTCTCCATTGAGTATTATATTTGCTGTGGGTTTGTCATAAATGGCTTTGATGATAAGGAATGTTCCCTCTATACCCACTTTGGTGAGAGTTTTTATCATAAATGGATGTTGGACTTTGTCAAATGCTTTTTCTGCATCTGTTGAGATGATCATATGGTTTTTGACTTTTCTTAATGTGGTGTATGATGTTTATTGATTTGTGTATGTTGAACCATCCTTCTGAACCTGGGATGAATCCCACCTGGTTATGATGTTCAATCTTTTTGATATGTTGGTAGATTCATTTGGCTAAAATTTTGTTGAGAATTTTTGCGTCTATATTCATCAAAGATATTGGCTGATAGTTTTCTTTTTCGGTGGTATCTTTGTCTGGTTTTGGAATTAGGGTGATGGTGGTGTCATAGAATGTCTTTGGAAGGGTTCCTTCTTCTTCGACCTTTTGAAAAAGTTTAAGGAGGATGGGCACCAGATCTTCTATGTATGTTTGGTAGAATTCCTGTGAAGACATCTGGTCCTGGACTTTTATTTGCAGGGAGTGTTTTTATGATGTATTCAATTTCATTTCTAGTGATCTGTCTGTTCAGTTGGTCTGTTTCTTCTTGATTCAGTTTTGGCAGACTGTACGACTCTAGAAAGTTGTCCATTTCTTCTAGGTTGTCAAATTTATTGGCATATATTGTTCAAAGTATTCTCTTATGGTTTTTTGTATTTCTGTAGTATCTGTTGTGACTTCTCTTTTTCATTTCTTATTTTGTTTATTTAGGTTTTTTTTCTCTCCTCTTCTTGGTGAGTGTAGCCAGAGGTTTGTCAATTTTGTTTACCTTTTCAAAGAACCAGCTCTTGGTTTTATTGATTTTTTTTCTATTGTTTTTCAAATCTATATTTTCTTGATTTCCTCTTTGATCTTTATGATTTCCTTCCTTGTGCTAACTTTAGGTTTTTTTGTTCTTCTTTTTCTAATTCATTTAGGTGGTGGGTTAAGTTGTCAATTTGAGATTTTTCTTCTTTTTTGAGGAAAGCCTGTATTGCTATGAATTTCCCTCTGAGCACTACTTTTGCGGCGTCCCATAGATTTTGAGAGGTTGTGTCTTCATATAATTTGTCTCAAGATATTTTTTAATTTCTTTCTTGATTTCCTCATTGACCCATTGGTTTTTTTAGTAGCATGTTGTTTAGTCTCCATGTAATAGGTTTTTTCTCATTTCTTTCCTGTGGTTGATTTCTAGTTTCATGCCATTGTGGTCAGAGAAGATGCTTCAAACAATTTCTATGCTCTTAAATTTGAGGTTAGCTTTGTGCCCCAATATGTGGTCACTTCTTGAGAATGTTCCATGCGCACTTGAGAAGAATGTGTATTCTGATTTTTTTGGATGTAATGTCCTGAAAATGTCAATTAAGTCTAAATTTTCTATTGTTTCCTTTAGGATCTCTGTTGCTTTATTGGTTTTCTGTCTAGAGTATTTGTCCATTGATATGAGTGGGGTGTTAAAGTCTCCTACTATGATTGTATTCCCATCAATTTCTCCTTTTATGCCTGTTAATATTTTTTGTATGTATCTGGGTGCTTCTATATTTGGGGCATATATGTTGATGATTTTAATATCCTCTTGAATGGATCCTTTAACCATTAAGTAGTGTCCTTTGTCTTTCTTTATGCCTTCGTTTTAAAGCCTATTTTGTCTGATATAAGTATTGCAACTCCTACTTTCCTGTCTTTTCCATTGGCATGAAATATCTTTTCCCACCCCCTCACTTTCAATCTATATGTGTCCTTTGTCCTAAGGTGAGTTTCTTGCAGACAGCAGATTGGAGGTTTTTGCTTTTTTTATCCAGTCAGCCACTCTGTGTTTTTTGATTGGAGCATTCAGTCCATTGACATTTAAGGTGATAATTGATAGATGTTTATTTATTGCCATTTTTGTTTTCCAGTTGATTCTATGATTCTCCATTCTTCCTTTCTTTTTTTGGTTGGATGGTCTCCAATTATTTTCTGCTTGACTACTTTTCATTTTTTTGTGAATGTACTGTTCGGTTTTGATTTGTGCTTGCCCTGTTTTTTAAGTATATTAACCCCTTCCTATTATTGTGTTTGCCTGATAGTCCTGTAGGTTCAAACACTTCATTACCATAATAAAATTTTAAAAAAGAAAAAAAGAATCTATTCATTTTCTTAGCTACCTTCCCCACGTTTTATGATTTTGATGTCTTTTTTTTTAATTTTATTTTAAACATCTTCATGATTAGATCTGTCTGCTGGCTTATTTAAGTGATTGCTCTCTGATTGTGGTTTCCTCCATCCTAGTTCTTCCTTTTTTTTTTTTTTTAATTTAAGGAAGCCCTTTCACTCAGTATTTCTTTTAGAATGGGTTTTGTATTGCTGTATTCATTTAGCTTTTGTTTGTTGGAGAAATTCTTTATTTCCTCTTCTATTTTAAATGATATTCTTGCTGGATAGAGTATTCTAGGTTGCATATTTTTTTTCCTTTCAGTGCTTTAAATATCTCTTGCCATTCCCTCTTGGCCTGTAGAGTTTCTGTAGAAAAATCAGCTGATAGCCTTATGGGGGTTCCCTTATAATTGAACTTTGCTTTTCTCTTGCTGCCTTTATCATTAACTTTTTTCTTTTTTTTTTTTTTTTTGCTATTTCTTGGGCCGCTCCCGCGGCATATGGAGGTTCCCAGGCTAGGGGTCGAATCGGAGCTGTAGCCACCAGCCTACACCAGAGCCACAGCAACGCAGGATCTGAGCCACATCTGCAACCTACACCACAGCTCACGGCAACACCAGATCATTAACCCACTGAGCAAGGGCAGGGACCGAACCCGCAACCTCATGGTTCCTAGTCGGATTCGTTAACCACTGCGCCACTACGGGAACTCCCTATCATTAACTTTTGACATTTTTATTATAATATGTCTTGGTGGGGTCTATTTGGGTTCAACCTATTTGGGGCCCTCTGTGCTTCCTGTACCTTGAAATCAGTATCCTTTGGATTTGGAAAGTTTCCAGCGATAATTTCTTCAAATATATTTTCAATCACCTTTTTCTTTTCCTTCTGGAATTACTATTATGCGTAGATCGGCCCGCTTTACATTATCCCATAGGTCTCTTATTGTTTTCATGTGTTTCCATTTGGTTTTCTGTCTGCTGTCCTGTTTGGGTGATTTCCATTATTCAATCTTCCACGTCACTAATTCGTTCCTCTGCATTATTCATTCTGGTTTTTACTGCCTTTAGCTCCATTTGTACCTGTGCAAATGAATTTTCTAGTTTTTCTTGGCTTTTCCTTGTATTTTCTAGTTCCTTTCTGAGGGAGTCTACATTGCTGTTCATATCTTCTCTTAATTCCTTCAGTATTTTTACTGTAAAAAATAGACAGTAAAAATAGACAGTAAAAATAGACTGTAGAGGTCTGTTTGTTGACTGCTTTAGGTGAGTTCTCCTGTTGTTTTAACTGGGAATGGTTTCTGAGCTTCTTCATCTTGCTTGTGTTTTTCTTTTCTGTGGTGGAGGTGAACTCCCTGTGGCTGGGCAGGGCTTGCCCTGGTGCTCCTGGGCCACCACACTCTTCCCGAGGGCAAGTGGTGCTGGGCAGCTTGCTCCACAGGTGTAGGGCGTTTCCTCTGTGCAGGCAGGCTGGGCCAGGGAAAGCCACGGTGGTGGATGGCTTCCCAAGGGTGGTGAAACCGCCCACCAGGATGGCAGGCAGCTTCTGGCCAGGTGCAGGGGGTGGGTGGGATGTGCTGGGAAGCTCTGCTTTCTGCTAGCTAGCAGGCACGTGTGCACGCTGGGACACAAGGAGTATTCTGTGGCAGCCCACCCCTTCTCTTCCCTCCCCAACACTGGCACCTTGTCTCTCCTCTGGGTCTAGACCTTTTTCAGGGTTCCCTCTATTGTGGCTCTCTACTCCCCAGCCCTTAGCATATTGCTCCCTCCACCCACGACATACCGCTTCCTAATCCCTCAGGCTGTCTCCACACTGCCAACCACAGCCCGCTCCCAGGGACTAACCTCCAGGGCCTAGGTCTCAGTGCCCAGCCCCCACCCGAGCATCTCCGTTTTTGGTGTCTGTGCCAGTGGTTCGGATGATCCGTGAGGCTCTCACTCTGCTTTTTAGATCTCAGACCCATTGCTGTGCTTTTCTTGGAGTCTGGAGATCCCTCCGACTCAGTTGATCTTTTCGTCAGTTAGGTGACTTTCCATGGTGTGAGGTCCCTTTCTCCTTCACAGTTCCCTCTTGGGAGTGCCAATCCGATCCTGATTCCCCTTCGCTCTCTCTCCTCTTTTCTCTTGTTTTACCCAGTTATGTCAAGAGATTCTTGCCATTTTTGGATGTTTAAGTTCTGCCAGCATTCAGTTGTTACTCTGTGCGAGTCATTTTACATGTAGATGTGTTTTTTTTTGTTGTTATGTTTGTGGGAGAGGGCGAGCATGTCCCCCTACTCTTCTGCCATCTTGCCTTGTCTCCAGCAGTCATTTTAGATAATAATTTTCTTTTAAAGGATTTATAAATTTTAATTTTTCTGGGTTTTGCTATTTAATTTTTTGCTACTTATATATAGTGACAGCTTAAGAATTCTTACAAGTAAAAATTATTTGAACAAAGGTTATTTAGGCTTTTAAAGGCTTAAAGGAATAGCTACTCAGAAGTGGATCTTTGGTAATAGCAACTAAGTTAATAGTGATGATACTGTCTTAGTACAGGCTTTTTGTAGATGGTTTAGGGCCGCATTCCTGAATCTGAATACCCTGGTGACCTGGGACCACCTGGACTATATTGTGTGTTCACTTACCATTATTATGGGTACCTCTTGATTATTCTTCATTCATTAACACATCTAATGAACACATTTATTTTGGGGCACAGTGAAAAAGGCAGTGGGACGTATAAAGAGGCAATGACAGTATTTTGTAGATTACATTATTCTAAAACCATAACCTAACTAGTGAACTTCTGCCATGGCAGAGAAGCTAGGAGTAAGCAGAAAAAGTTAACTATTTACCTGGGTAAATAGACGCTTTGACCTTGGGTGTTTTGGGTTTTTTTCACTTCCTTATTATAAATGTACATTCTTATTATAAAAACTTTGAAGAATACAGAAAAATATGAGGAAGAAAAATACAAACCACCTTTTAGCTCATAATTGAGTGCTAAGAATCACTAGTATTTTGTAATGTAAACATAATGTAAACATTTACATTATGTACAAATGCAGGTATATATCTAGGAAAAGTGTTTCAAAATACTAGTGATTCTTAGCACTCAATTATGAGCTAAAAGGTGGTTTGTATTTTTCAAACCACCTTTTACATGTGTTTCAATATACACATGTAGGAGTTCCAATTGTGGTTCAGTGGTTAACAAATCTGACTAGGAACCATGAGGTTGTGGGTTTGATCCCTGGCCTTGCTCAGTGGATTGGGGACCCAGTGTTGCCATGAGCTATGGTATAGGTCGCAGATGCAGCTCAGATCTGGCGTTGCTATAGCTGTGGTGTAGGCCAGCGGTTACAGCTCCGATTTGACCCCTAGCCTGGGAACCTCGATGTGCCGCAGGTGCAGCCCTAGAAGAGGCAAAAAGACACAAAATAAAATAAAAAATAAAAATATACATATGTAAGTGACTAGTTACATAGAAGGATAAAGGGATACAAAGATATGAAGAAAAGAATCCTAGTATCATGCTTTAGATATTCAGGATTAGTGAACATTTTCCCATGTCATTAGAAGTTTTCCAAAGTCATAATTTTTATTTATTTATTTTTGGTTTTTGTTTTGTTTTGCTTTTTAGGGCCCCACCCACAGCATATGTAAGTTCCTGGGCTAGGGGTCGAATCAGAGCTACAGCTGCTGGCCCACAACACAACAGTGTGGGATCTGAGCCTCATATGTAACCTACACCACAGCTCAAGCCAACACCAGATCCTTAACCAACTGAATGAGGCCAGAGATTGAACCCGCGTCCTCATGGATACTAGTCAGGTTGGTTACCACTGAGCCACAGTGAGAACTCTCTCAAAGTCGTAATTTTTAATGGTTGCACTTTATTTTATCCTTATCTTAATGTATTTACTTATCTTGTTCTTACTGGATATAAAGACTGTTTTCCATATTATCACAATTATTAGGAATGCTGTTAAGCCTTTGACATAAATATCTTTTCCTGGAGCGTATTCCATTCCCTTCTCACTCAACAGTTTTTTCCTGTTTGCTGCGTTTGCCTCTTATAGGAGTATTCTTCCTGCATTCCTCAAGTCATTAGCTCCTCTGGGGTAGGGTATAGTCATTCCAAGTTGTAAAAAGTAAGTTCTGGGCCCCCTTCTCTTTTCTTTCTTCTTTCCTTCTTTTTCTTTTCTTTCTTTTTTTTTTTTCTTGTTAAAAGCCATCTACAAACTGATGATTTTCAAATTTATATCAACTCAGCTATTTCTCAGATCTCTATATCTGTATCCAACTCCATCTTGACATTTCCTTTTCTATGTCTGACAGACATCTTAAACATAATATGTCTAAATCAGAACCCTGGATTCTTTCCAGTTATCCCTATCTCAGTAGATTTTCTCTCCATCCATCTAGTTGTTCAAGCCAAGAAGACTTAATTCGCTCTTTTCCTTCACACTGAAACCAGAGCAGATCTTACCAGATTTACTTCCTGAATACAGATTTACTTCCTGAATACATCCTTATCTGTTCTATCTTCATTGTCACCATTTTAGTCCAAGCTATCATCATCTTTTACTTAGATTGTTAATAGTTACCTAATAATTATTAACAATTACTGTTAATATATTGTTAATATAATTTTTAACAATTGCTTGGACTTTCTACTTCCACCTCCAACCTATTTTGCATAGGTTGTTTTATTTTCAATATATAAGTCACTTTCTTGATTAAAATCCTTCAGTGGTTTATGATAACACACCCTCCTTCCATAAGTCCTCATTGATCTGGTCTTGTCTACCCATGCAACCTCACTTTGTACCATTCCCTGGTGTGTTCATCAGGTATTCTAAGCTTTTTCCTAACTGAAAGACATTGCTTTTGGTGTTTCTTCTTTCTCCCTAGAGTGCTTTCCTCATCTTTTCAGTGTCTGTTCAAATGATATTTTGTAAAGAACCTCAGCTTACCTCACTGTGCTGTCTAAAGTGGCCAACTCCAACCTTCTCTGATTTTTAATCTTTAATGATTTATTATGTTGTGCTCTTAGTATATAATGCATTTTTACGGTCTGAAATTTTGTTTGTTTTACTTTTTTGTGGTCTCTCCTCCCATTAGTCCTTGAGGGCATGTTATAAATTCTCAAACTTGTGAAATAAATAAAGTTCCAATAGTGCTAAGTTTATCTTTCTTTCTGTGTAACTTAACAAGATTTTGATAATAAAATGGCAGAATAAAGGACAATTTAAAGAACACAGTAGAGCTAGCTTTTACACTAGCTAGTTATGCCATTTTGGATAAGACCCATAATCTCTTTTCCAATCTATAAGATGGGGGAAAAGACCATGTGTAAGGTTCTGTGTTTTCCTTTACTTTGGAAAGATTTCACTCCAGTAGTTATTTTACATTCAAGATATTGATATTATTTGGACTTTTGATACTGAGAAATCATTTGGTAAGGGAGGGATATTTACTTGAAATTAGCAAACATGCATATCACTTACCAATTAAATAATAGAAATGTTTAAAAAATTTTTCATCAACTGTAACAATCTTCTGGACCTGTCTCTTCTTTATACAATATGATGATGGAGTAGGACTAAGTAATCCCTTCTAGATTTTAAATGCTTTTGCTTCTATGAGAATGGGATTGAATTTTTACTTTTTAAAAATTCTTATGGAATTATAGCAGAGTTGCCTTGCCTAACTTATTTCTAGGTTGATGATAAAACAAGTGGTGCTGAAAAAAACCACTCAGATATTTCTAAATTAAAGTATGAACATTGATTTGAAACTTTACAGCTGCTTTTTGTTTGTTGGTGGGGGGGGGGGGTGTTGGTTGTTTTTTTAGGGCAGCACACATGGCAATATGGAGGTTCCCAGGCTAGGGGTCGAATTGGAGCTGTAGCCACTGGCCTACGCCACAGCAACAGCAGATCCGAGCCAAGTCTACAACCTGCACCACAGCTCACGGCAACACTGGATCCTTAACCCACTGAGTGAGGCCAGGGATCGAACCTGTGTCCTCATGGATGCTAGTCAGATTCGTTTCCGCTGAGCCATGACAGGAACTCCTATAGCTGCTTCTCACACTTTCTTTTAATTAACTTTAAATATTAATATACTTGGGGAGGGTATTAAGTATTATGTTTGTGGTTGTTTTTAAAAATATATTCTTTTCACTAAGGTAACATGAATTGCACTTTAAATTGCATTCTTCCTCTGTCTCACTATTAAATAGGAAGTACCTTTGGCACAAACTGCACAACCCACATCAGCTATTGTTCGTCCAGCATCATTACAGGTTCCCAATGTGCTGCTTACAAGTTCTGACTCAAGCGTAATTATTCAGCAGGCAGTACCTTCACCAACCTCAAGTACTGTCATCACCCAGGCACCATCTTCCAACAGGCCAATTGTGTAAGTGATTTGGGCCAATCATTGAATTATATGAATTAAGTTTTTCTTGTCAAAATTTGTCCTAAGATATTTGTGTGTTGATCATATTTTACATGCTTTGAATTTTAGAAAAAGTACTTGGGTAGTCTTTTTTTTTATAAATATAAGTATTATCTAATAAACTAGAAAACAATTTTAAAAACAAATCAATATAAAATGTGATTTTTAAGACAATCTCTTATTTTCATGCTGTTTCACACAAAATACATAAAATTACTTTTATCACCAGGTAACATTTCTTTTAGTTCTTAGAGGTAGCTCTCAAGAGTTTTCTGGGTAGGAACTTTCCTCATCTAACATATTGGAGATGATCCTAAGTAAATTCATAACTTTTTCCATTTTTTTCTACACTGTTTATATACATTTTGCATATAAGATATAGTTAAAATAGATTTTACAGTGTGCTTTGTAGTGGTTAGAAAATTTTTGTTTTTAGTTGAGTGGTATGTATATGCCATGTATAATTTTTTGTGGGTATTTTGTTCATTATATGAGAAAGATGGTATCAGGTTTCATCTGTCAAATGGGCATTTTCCTTAGCCTGGAGCTGCAGGGGTTTTTTTTCTTGTTCAGTTTTATTGAAATATATGGTAGAACCTTGAACAGCACTTTTTGAACTGCATGGGTCCACTTAAACGCAGATTTTTTTCGACAAATACATACTACTATACAATTTAATCTGTACTTGGTTGCATCTGCAGATACAGAGGGCCAACTGGAAGTTCCACTCATATTTTTCACCATACATAGGATCAGTGCACCAACCCCTGTGTTGTTCAAGGGTCACCTGCAGTTGACATATAGCAGTATATACATTTAAGGTATACAGCGTAATAATTTGACTTACATACATTATGGAGTATTCCCAACAGTAAGTTTAGTGAATATATTTCATCTTGTACAGATACAAAATTAAAAAATATTTTTTTCCTTGTGATGAGAACTCTTAGGATTTACTCTCTTATTTTAACAACCTTCATATATAATGTACAACAGTGTGAATTATATTGATCATGTTGTACATTACATCCCTGGTACTTATTTATCTTATAACTGGAAGTTTGTACCTTTTGACTACCTTTATTACCATACAAAGATGATATTACATTATTAGTGACTGTGTTCCCTACGCTGTGCATCTCATCCTTCTGACTCATTAATTTTGTAACTGGAAGTTTGTACCTCTTAGTTTCTCTCATCCCTCTACCGTCCCTCCCTCTGGCAGCCACCTGACTATTGTGTTTCTGTTTTATGTTTGTTCATGTTTTGTTTTTTAGATTCCACATATAAGTGAATTCATATAGTGTTTGTCTTTCTCTAGAAAATTTATTTTTAAGTGATAATAAATAGAAATACTCTTATAGTTGTAGAGATTATTGATATGGATTTGTTTTTTATAATTACCCTTCTGTTATTTTCTTAGTCCTGTACCAGGCCCATTTCCTCTTCTGTTACATCTTCCTAATGGACAAACCATGCCTGTTGCTATTCCTGCATCAATTACAAGTTCTAATGTGCATGTTCCAACTGCAGTCCCAGTAAGTTTGAAATTTAGACTATTTAAATCTTTTCTTTATTACAAACTGATCTTTGTAATCAGAAAATACACCTGGGGCTGCCTGATTAGTTTTATGAAAGGGAATCCAACGAAATACTTGTTAGTGGTAAGTATTTACTCACTGATATTTTTTGTGATAGCATTTACCTTTCAAGGCAGACATAATTGGTAGAAAACATTTTTCCATCCTCAAAATGTTCATTGTTTTCCTTATATTTCTAGTATTAAGAACTTTATTCCTTGCTCAACCCATTTGAATTTGCTAGAATGTAGAATTCAAACATTAACACAGATTTTTTTTTTATTCTTTATGAAGATATTTATACTGGAACATTTATCAGGTAACTCACAGTATTTTGATTGTTATAGAAATTGTTTAGAAAAGCACTCTCTGTGAACTTTTATGGTCAAGTTGCGTTTACAAAATTCCTTTGCTGTCCCAAGCGTGTGAAAATCTAAATGGTCTAGTAGAAAGTCCCCCACTTTCCTAATGAGAAGTTCTAAACCAAAAGTTTTGAGGAGCATGTTAGAAAAACAATAGATAATAGTTAAATATCTACTTGTAATATTTAATAATTTAGTGAATATTTAAAAGCATATTCTTTGAATTAACATTAACTTAGAAATAATGCTTTTTTCCTATTCTCACATTTTATGAAAATGTTTTTACTCAGATACTTCACATGTGTCTTTGACATTGAAGTTTTCATTATTAGAACCAATTTTTAAGAAATCCAGCACAATTTTCCAAAACAATATTTTTATCCTCATCTAATTAATTTCAATTTAACACTTTTTTAATCAGTTATTATTATAACCTGGGAAATCTTAATACCAAGCCCTAATATTCACACATACAGTATAAAGACAGTTTCTTCTTTTACCTTGTAGGTGGATATTTCTGATCAGTTCAATATAATCATTTGTTCTATAATTTTGGGGGGTTTTTTTGGGGGGGAGGAGGGGGGGGTTGGTCACCTCCACAGCATGTGGAAGTTCCTGAGCCAGGGATCAAATCCAAGCTGCATCTGCAAACTTCACCACAGCTGCAGATCTTTTACCCACTACATCAGCCTGGGGACTGAACCATGGCCTTGTACAGACACAAGCTGGATCATTAACCTACTGTACCACAGTGGGAACTCCTCATATAACTGCCTCCTTACAGTAACATCCAACACTTTTGGTGAAATTATATCTTCAAGAATATTACTAAAATTAATGTTAAATATTTTTTAATTGGTTTTTCTAAGTGACTTTTCTAAGTATCTAAGCATTGATTGAAATAATTTCAGGATGTGTTGTCTTCAGACAGAATTGTGCTGTTCAAAATGCATTATTTGAGAGACTTTATAAGGACTCAAACGTAAGGTGACTACTTCCTCTTTTCTCAGGATATTTTTGAGGGGAAAAAGATGACCTCTATCTGGGATTATATGGTTATCTTGTTAAATGTAAACTGCAGTGAAAGAAACTGAAATGGAAAAGAAATATCCTTTAGGTATACAATAACTAATCATTCATTGTTGAGATTAGTTTTTTTAAAAAAGGCAAAAGACAGTGGAAAAACATGTTCCATATTTTTTTTAGGGCCACTTTCACGGCATATGGAGGTTCCCAGGCTAGGGGTCGAATTGGAGCTGGCCTTCGCCACAGCCACAGCAACGCCAGATCCAAGCCTCATCTGCGACCTACGCAACAGCTCATGGTAACACCGGATCCTTAACCCACTGAGCAGGGCCAGGGATTGAACCTGCATCCTCATGGTGTGTTTCCCCTGAGTCAGGATGGGAACTCCCTATATCATTATTATTATTATTATTATTATTAGAGATAATCAGGTTTTCCTTTGTCATTATGCATTATATTAATATATCAAAGAACTTTCATTTATGTATTTTAGAAATTTTACATATATGTATTTTAGAAAAAAAATTAATTGTTGAAATTATTTTTTATGCCCAATTACTAAAAGTTTTGACATTTTTTCCTTTTTCATTCAAAATGGAAGTGTGACAGATCTGTGAGAAATTTTGAACCAGTCACTTTGAATATTATGATTTTCTATAAGAAGAAATCATTGAGGAGTTCCCGTGTGGCACAGTGGTTAACGAATCCAACTAGGAACCATGAGGTTGCAGGTTTGATCCCTGCCCTTGCTCAGTGGGTTAAGGATCTGGCATTGCTGTGAGCTGTGGTGTAGGTTGCAGATGTGGCTTGGATCCTGCGTTGCTGTGGCTCTGGCATACTCCAGCGGCTATGGCTCCGATTCGACCCCTAGCCTGGGAACCTCCATATGCTGCAGGAGCGGCCCAAGAAATGGCAAAAAGACCAAAAAAAAAAAAAGAAGGAATCATTGAAAAAATAATGAAAATTAAAGATTAGGGAAGCAAGTATCTCATAAAAATTAACTTTTGAAGGCTAAAGTAGGATTAGGATCAATAAAGGGTTAATATAGAGATGCAGTTTTCTGATTCTGAGGTCTCAAATAATTATATTTAATGTATATAATATATTGGCATATATTAATATATATTGTTATAATTTGTAAAGTATTATAGTAGCCACTGTGTAAGTAAAGTACAAATCTCTTGAGTATATTCTCAAGCAGTTCTTTTTCAATATCTTTTGCATAGCTTGTTCGACCAGTCACCATGGTGCCTAGTGTTCCAGGAATTCCAGGTCCTTCCTCTCCTCAGCCAGTACAGTCAGAAGCAAAAATGGTAAGCAAGATTGTATTTGTTGTGTGCATTTTCCTTGAGCCTGTTTTGAATTAGTTTTTTCCATTAAAGTTCAATTCAAATGCACAATTTAGATCAAGTTTTATAAAACTGTGGACTATATTTACATTATAGAAGAACTAGAAAGTTTGGAAAAGGAAAGCTTTCATTAACATAGTGACAGGTTAGTGGTACTTTTAAAACAAACAGATAGATTGGGAGTAAAGTTCTAGTTCTTGTTGGGTTTTGGTTTTGGTGTGGCTTTTTAGACAAACTCTCCTCCTGCTGGAGGCTAGGGATATTGCAGCTGAAACTAGATGTATATCATCTGGAGACAGTGCTGATATAATAAGTGTTTTAAACAGTGATACAAGTGAGTAGAACAGTACTAACAAAAATTCTGAAATAGTATACAAGTTAATAAACACTGTATATAATATATAAAAGGAAAACCATATTTTTGAGTTGTGTTTCAGACACTAAGAAATTGGTGTTAAGGGATGAACATGATCATTTTAATCCTAATTCTGCTATTCACTACCCCTAATCAAATCACTTTAATTTTTCTGAGTCTCATTTTCCTTTATCTGTTTTTTAAAAGGGGGGTGGAATTACGCTTTAATTTCTAGGGTCTCCTTAGCACAAAATCCTACTAACTTGCTAATTTTCTTGGAAGAAGATTTGAAGCTGCTACTTTGGGGCAGGGGTAGGCAAGCTTGTTTTGTTGTTGTTGTTGTTTTAAATCATATAATTCTTCCTTCTAAAGTCTAATATACTTTAGGGCTAATTCCCTTTAACATCAGTCAATGAATGTATCCTTAGAAAACTGGTAATTAATTACCTATTGGTTTCAGTTCTGTGCTAGGCACTATATTAACAATATAAATCTTTACACATAAAACCTGTTATGTGTTATTGTCAGGCTTTAAATTTTTTACTGCTGTTCTCTATTAGTGCAAATAATCAATCTGAAATGGCCGCTAATAACTTCTATACCATTTGAATGAATAATGCTGAAGAATATAAAAATTAGCTGGTTATGGATTATTGTGAGAGAACTGGAAAACCCAAGAGAGGAATTTTTCACATAACAGCATGTTTAGGTCAAAGTCACGGAAATAGGAAGATGAATCTTTTTCAATTGATAGCAGAAGAGCTTAAGGGAATGTTTTTTACATTTCCTACTTTAAACATTACTGTTCTAATGAAAAGTTCAATTAGAACTGAGTAGAAATAGAAGTTAGAGATCCTGTTGTACACTGCATTTTAAATATTTTTACATATTCAGTGGACATGTCTCCCCACAAATTAATTCAAAAGGAACAAATCAGATTTAAAGAAATACTCTTTGCTACAAGAGCAGGCCATATTTGCAGAAACTATTAAATTTACTTCCCTGAATAACTTTCTTTTAGGTCACTGGGAAATTAATAAGAATAAAAGTGTTTTGGAGTTCCCGTCGTGGTGCAGTGGTTAACGAATCCTACTAGGAACCATGAGGTTGTGGGTTCGATCCCTGGCCTTGCTCAGTGGGTTGGGGATCTGGCGTTGCCGTGACCCTGGTGTAGGCTCGGATCCCGTGTTGCTGTGGCTCTGGCATAGGCCTGTGGCTTCAGCTCTGATTAGACCCCTAGCCTAGGAACCTCCATATGCCGTGGGAGCGGCCTTAGAAAAGGCAAAAAGACAAAAAAAATAAAGTGTTTCGTATGCTTGTATATTAAAAAACAACAAAGGTATATTTCAAAAATTTATATATGAAAAACAGTCATTGGTTGAAAGCCCAAAATATAGCATGGAGAGTCACAGATTGCCCCACCTAAAAATCCAACAGCCCAATTAAATTTATTATTAGAATTTTGTTAATATATAAAATAGCCTTAGTTAGGTGATTGCCTATTTTAATTGGGATAGTAAATAAGATTGCCCTGTTTTAGTTTAATAAAAAGATCAGAAATTAGTCTACTTTGGTAATTAGCTTATTTCATTTTTTTAAGCTTTTAATTATGGAAGATTTCAAACATACACAAAGTCAGTGAACCCCCACATCCCCATCACCCAGCTCAATTATTAGCAATATAACTGCCATTCTTGTTTTATCTATACTTCAGACCACTCTCTAACCTTAATAATTTTGTAATAAGCCTTTCTTAATGTAAAATTTACATAGATTGAAGTGGACTGGTGTTAACCCTACGGTTTAAGTGCATTCATGTAACTCCCATCTGTGTTATGGTATAAAACATTAACATCTACCCAGAAAGTTTATCTCCCTTCCCGGTCAGTCCACCTCCCTCAATTCTTCTGATATTTGTCACTAGCAGTTATAATAGAACTTCATAGAAGTGAAATCAGTATATACTCATGTGTTCAGCCAATATATTTGATTGTTCTATGTATAAGTTTGATTCAAGAATTTTCAGTGCTTGCATTGTCATTATCATCAATATCAATTATATAAGTACAAAACAAATCTACCTACCTTTGGGAATAACCTGGAAATAGTTTTGGTTTTGTAGATCAATTCATGCTCATATCTTGCCTCAGCCTAATTTAACAGTTACTTCTACCAATTGTTATTTATTTAATGAAAACTTCTTGAGTACTCAGAAATTCAGCAAATGTCATCTTAAATTTTGAGATTTTTCTTGCATATGTTTCTGATGATCATCAAGAGAGTAAAAAAAGTCTACTGACCTTTTAATAAGGTCACTATTGTTATTATTTTTATTTTTTAAAAGCACCTGAGACACAAAGGCAGGCCTTCAGTTTTGTTGTTGTTGTTGTTGTTGTTTGTCTTTTGTCTTTTTAGGGCCGCACCTGAGGCATATAGAGGTTCCCACGCTAGATGTCTAATCGGAGCTGTAGCCTCTGGCCTACGCCACAGCCACAGCAGAATGGGATCCCAGCCACATCTGTGACCTACACCACAGCTCACGTCAACACCAGATTCTTAACCCACTGAGTGAGGCCAGGGATCGAACCTGCAATCTCATGGTTCCTAGTTGGGTTCGTTAACCACTGAGCCGTGATGGGAACTCCCTAAAGCCTTATTTTTGTTTTTTCCAATAAGTATGGCAGTTAGGATTATATCATATTGATGAGGTTTTGGTTATTTTTAGTTTTTTGATATGCTTGATAGTGATTTTTGCGCATAAAAACCATCATTCACAATCTTTTTAAAAATAAAAATAGATTTATTAAAGTTACAAATTCAAAAACTTATTTCTTCTCCAAGTTCTCGGGCGACTTTCTAAATCCACTTGTAGAATGATCTGTTTTAAAGGGTTGTAAATATAATTAAACATGCTAAACTTCATTTTAAACCTAATATATCCTGTTTTCTCTATAGGTACCTCATTGTCTAACAAACTTTCCCAAGTACTTTAATAACTCTTAAATTTGATTAAACTTATATATATAATGAGGCTTGGTTTTCTTAAATATCCCTGTATTATTAAGAGGTGCTTAATAAGATTATCTTAACTCTTCCAACTAAAATCACAGTACTAAATCACAAAAATTTTATTTATTTATTTATTTATTTATTTTTGTCTTTTTGCCTTTTCTAGGGCTGCTCCCTCGGCATATGGAGGTTCCCAGGCTAGGGGTCTAATCGGAACTGTAGCTGCTGGCCTACGCCAGAGCCACAGCAACACAGGATCTGAGCCGTGTCTGCAACCTACACCACAGCTCACAGCAACGCGGGGGGGGCGGGGGGGATCCTTAACCCACTGAGCAAGTGCAGGGACTGAACTCGCAACCTCATGGTTCCTAGTCGGATTCGTTAACCACTGCGCCACAACGGGAACTCCCCTCAAACATTTTAAATTGAAATCCAAGGACAGTCTCACTCTGTGTGGTAAATTATTTTAGATGCTTTTTTATAATATTGAATACCAAATAGTTAAAATACCAAATAGAGATTATTTCTATATTTGAATTAAAATATCAGTGTCATTGATTTTACTTTATTAAGCTTCAAGGGGCTAAAAAAAAAAAAAGATTTACTAAATAAATGTATAATTCTGATTGGAGAAAGTTGAGACTAGGTTCATATCCCAATACACAGAGTTTTCTTAATGACTAGATAATTGATCATGGAACTTGATTCTTTTCTCTGTCAGTGATAGAACTCCAATTCCATGCTCTCTCACATTCCCTAGATTCATGTTACATGTTAAATAATTTTTCTGTTTACCAGTCTTTAGCTCCCCAGCAGAACTTTAATTTCTTCTTTCACTGTTTCATTTGGATTTTGCTTTGTTGTTTTCAACTCTTTGAAAATATTTAAACATCCTCGTTTGGTTCTGCATCTCTGTTAAGGATTTATTTGACCTTCGTGTTCACAGTCTTTTAATAATATGTTAAATAGTGCAGCAGTGGTAATTCTGCTAAAATGTGGTTAAAGAATAATCTAAGATAAATGGAAGCATTGGAATATAAAAGAATGAGTAAGCACACTACAGCTGAAGAGAAATTCATTTGTATCCTGAGATAGCCAAGGATGCTTTTGTGGAGCCCTGATTTTCAGAAGCTCAAGGCTTACAGGAAGATAAACATTCATTTTTATGTGTATACCATAAATATTTAAAGAAGATCCTTCTTTTTTTGCTACAGAAATTTCTTCCAGACAAGCTGTGTTTGTTTTGTTTTTCAAGAACTTTTAAGTCTTTGGAAAAGTAAGAATGTAGTTTTTTTAAAAAATGTGGGGGGGGGCGGGTTCCACAAATACAAAATCATCTATTTTAAGATTATATGAAAATTCCTAGGATCTACATTTTCTATAAAACTGTATTGGATCTCACCAAATTTAGGTTTAGGTGCTTGGTCAGTAAGCACATAAAACCATAGATAATTGCTATCTGTGCTCCTCTTCTAATAAAACAAATTTCCTATGTAATATTTGTAATCAAAAAGTAACTTCTGAATAAGAAAATGTTAACCATCTAGGAGTTTTATATAAGAAGATTTAGTAATTAAGAAGTGTAGTCTAGAATCATTCCTTTAAGACTTGTGTGACAAACTGAGATATCTTTGCACACAGTGGGTAGCCAGTAGGTTTTCTGCAGGGGGGTTTCTACTGAGAGCTGACAGAGGGCATCCTGGCAAATGTTCAGAAACCTACATTAACTTAGTTGGGCCCTGCATGGAACCTCATGTTCAGCAGAATTCTTCTGACCTGCCTCTGCATGCCAAGCTAATCAGCAAACACCTAATGAGCCCACTCCAAAAAAACAGACTCTCTCCCAACCTACTTCATTTTCATATGTTCTCTGGGGGTAGGGAGACAAGATTTCATGAGGACTGATGATGCTGCAAAGACCACAATAATGATAATTAACTTGCTGAATTTAGAAGATTATGCTGTTAATTAGTTGCAAAATAAAGATAAGTAATAGAGCAGCAGATGGTAGGATAACACCCAGGAGAAGGAGGGTTATTACTCTGATGAGCTTTTGTGGCACATATGAAATATGGATCTGACTTTTTCATAAATTGTTTCTAGGGAACATAACATTTTTTCTTTGAACTATGATAGAGTAGTTTCTTCCTACCAAGTTCTGACAGATGTGATAAAATTTGTTTTCCAAGGTTATAGCATATAACGTAGAATTTGAATAGCAAATTATTTTTAGCAGATTACCTCTTAAAATGAATGTCAGATTGATCAGCATAACAGATTATTCACTTTTTAATTGACACAATTTATATCTAAGAAAAAAGTTTTCAAAGTAAAAAAAAAAAAAATCCTTTTAAAAATCACACTAAATAAAGTACTTAGAAATAATCCTAACCAAAGAGATGAAGATGTTATATGCTAGGAACTATATAAATGTTAATAAACGGTATTGAAGATGATTCAAAGAAATGAAAACTCATGCTCTTAGATGGAGGAATTAATATTGTTAAAATGGCCATACTATCCTAAGCCATTTACAAATTTAATGTGATCCCTATTAAATTACCCAAGCAATTTAGTTCTAGTACAGAACCAGAATTAAAATTTATATGGATCAGAACTAAATTTATATAGAGCCATAAAAGACCAGAATTGCAACAGCCATCATGAGAAAAAAAACAAAGCAGGGGGCATAATCCTCCAAAACTTCAGACAATGCTGCGAAACTACAGTAATCAAAATGGCATGGTACTGGCGCAAAAATAGGCATGGATCAATGGCACACAATAAAGAGCCCAGAAATAAACCCACACACCTATGGTCAGTTAATTTTCAACAAAAGAGGCAAGAAATACAATGGGAAAAAGATAGGCTCTTCCGCAAGGGGTATTGGGAAAGTTGGACAGCTGCATTTAAATCAATGAAGTTAGAACACAGCCTCACACCATACACAAAAATAAACTACAAATTGGCTTAAAGACTTAAACATAAGACATCATATCCTAAAACTCGTAGAAGAGATCAGACAAAACATTCTCTGACATAAATCATACCAATGTTTTCTTAGGTCAGTCTCCTTGGGCAATAGAAATAAAAACAAATGAGACCCAATCAAACTTAAAAGCTTTTGCACAGCAAAAGAAATCATAAACAAAACAAAAAGACTACCTACAGAATGGGAGAAAATATTTGCAGACGATGTGAACAACAAGGGCTTAATTTCCGAAATATACAAACAGCTGGTGCAAATAAACAACAACAAAAAACCCAATCAAAAAACGGTCAGAAGACCTAAATACACATTTCTTCAAAGAAGACATACCAATGGCTAGTAGGTACATGAAAAGACATTCAACATTACTAATTATTAGAGAAATGTAGGTCAAAACTACAGTAAGGTATAACCTCACACCAGTCAGAATGATCTTCATTAAAAAGTCTACAAATAAAATGCTAGAGAGGGTGTAGAGCAAAGGGAACCCTTCTCCACTGTTGGTAGAAATATAAGTTTATATAGCCACTATGGAAAACAGTATAGAGGTTCCTCAAAAATCTAAAAATGAAGTTGTCATATGATCCATCAGTTCCACTCCTGGGTCTACATATTCCAGACAAAACTTTTAATTCAAAAAGATACATAATACCCTTATGTTTATAGCAGCACTGTTCACAATCGCCAAGATATATAAACAACTTAAATGTCCATGGACAGGTGAATGGATACAAAAGATGTAATACATACATATGATGAAATACTACTCAACCATAAAAAGAAAATAAAGCCATTTGCAGCAACGTGGATAAAACTAGATCATCATACCAAGCGAAATAAGTCATAAAGAGATAAATACCATATGATATGTGGAATCTAAGATATGACACAAAATGAACTTATTTGTATAACAGATCTGACTCACAGACATAGAGAACAGACTTGTGGTTCCCAAGATGGGGTAAATGGGAAAGGGAGGGACTAGGAGTTTGGGGTTAGCAGATACAAACTGTTACATATAGAATGGATAAAAACAAAGTATATGGCATGGGGAACTCTAGTCAATATCCTATAATAAACCATAATGGAAAAGAATATTTTTCAAAAGAATATGTGTGTGTGTGTGTATAATAGAATCTCTTTTGCTCTGCAGCAGAAGTTAACACAATATCGTGAGTCAACTATACTGATTTTTTTTTGTCTTTTTGTCTTTTTGCTATTTCTTGGGCCGCTCCCGCAGCATGTGGAGGTTCCCAGGCTAGGGGTCGAATCGGAGCTGTAGCCACCAGCCTACGCCAGAGCCACAGCAACGCAGGATCAGAGCCACGTCTGCAACCTACACCACAGCTCATGGCAACGCCGGATCCTTAACCCACTGAACAAGGGCAGGGATCGAACCCTCAACCTCATGGTTCCTAGTCGGATTCGTTAACCACTGCGCCACGACGGGAACTCCTCAACTATACTGATTTTTAAAAAGACCTCAGGAGTTCCCATCCTGGCGCAGCGGAAATGAATCCAGTCAGGAACCATGAGCTTACGGGTTCAATCCCTGGCCTTGTTCAATGGGTTAAGGATCCAGCATTGCCTTGACCTGTGGTGTAGATTGCAGACGTGGCTCTGATCTGGGGTGGCTGTGGCGTAGGCCGCCAGCTTTAGCTCCAATTAGACCCCAAGCCTGGGAACCTCCATATGCCATGCAGGTGCAGCCCTAAAAAGACAAAAAATAAAAAGATCTCCAAAAAAATTTTTTTAAATAAAGGCGTTCCCATTGTGGCTCAGTGGTTAACGAACCCAACTAGCATCCATGAGGATGTGGGTTTGATCCTTGGCCTCGCTCTGTGGGTTGGAGATCCAGTGTTGCGTGAGCTGTGGCCGTACATCACAGAAGTGGCTCCGATCTCCCTTTGCTATAGCTCTGGCTGGCAGCTACAGCTCCCATTGGACCCCCTAGCCTGCAACCTCCATATGCCGCGAGTGTGGCCCTAACAAGACAAAAGATTTAAAAAATTTAAATAAAAAGACATCAAAAAAAGTTTTCAACATAGTGGCTGATTTTTTTTTTTTTTTTTTTTTAGGGCTTCACCTGTGGCACATGGAAGTTCCTGGGCTAGGGGTCGAAAGGGAGCTTTAGCTGCTAGCCTGTGCCACAGCCACGGCAACGCCAGATCCCAGCCTCATTCACGACCTACGCCACAGCTTAATGGCAGTGCCAGATCCTTAACCCACTGAACGAGGGCAGGGATTGAACCCACATCCTCAGAAACCCTATGTCAGGTTCTTAACCTGCTGAGCCACCACAGGAACTCCAGTAGTTGAATTTTATAATTCTAAATTTTAGCTGTAACCATTAAAGCAGTAGTCTGCTTAGAAATATAGTAGTAAAAACTTGTTTTCTTGCAGTGTATACCTTTAGTTTAAAATTAAAATTGTGCCTAGGTTTTATTGTACGTTAGAGAATATAGACCTGCTAAATCTTAATTTCTCTGAGTACTCAATCTTTATTTACTTATATTAGATTTCTCTATTGAGAGAAATTCTGATCTTAGCAATGGACTGACTGATGCCTGATATGCTTCTTAATAATTACTGTAATATACTTAGAGTAGTTGATTTTAGACAAAAGCTCTAGTTTGGCAAAAAAAAAAAAAAAAAATTTTTTTTAATGTTTGTTCAGTGAGCTAGGAGTCAATAGAATTTCTGGTCCTAGCTCTGCTTCTAACTTGCTCTATCATTCTTGGAAGCAACTACACTCTTTGGGCCTTAGTTTCTTTATCTGTAAGATGGTATTTGGACTAATTGATTAGCTCCAAAATTCTATTGTAAAATAAATATTCATTATATTTATATATGTTTTCATTCATTGTTTTGGTCCAAATAGTTGCCCTTCTTTAAAATGTGGGTGAATTGTAGATATTATATTAATTGTAAAATTTATATGAATCATATTTAGTAACAACTTTCTTAACCTAACCTAACCTACTATAAATTTTTTTAACATGTGAAATTTTTGTTGCTGTCTTTAAAAAAATCTGCAGTTCAGAGCAGTGTTAATTAACCCTCGAAATTTTTTTTCTTACATTTTGTACCCAGTGGCACTCTTTCCAAGTTAGACCCATTGTAATCAATGTAACAGCATGGAGCAAACATTAGAGCTTCCTCACTGGATGAGTACTGTATACCCTAGGGCAGTCAAGAGAGGATAATGAATGAATACTGATGCTGCTTTTAAGTGCTCTATAAGGTAGTAACTTGCCCTACTAAAGATTATTCAAGAGAGTGATGTTTATGTACTTCAGCCTCCCCTATGGGCAGTTACTGTATTTCATTAATTCTAAGAGTTAAGCTCTTCACTATAAAACTTTAAATGCTCTTCAATTCTGTGTTTTCTACCTAAGGACTTAAAAATGTTTTACCAACATATAATTTACCAAGCTTCACATCTCAACCGATACTTGTATTTATGCATATTTTATTTCTAGAAATGAAAGCCCTAGCCTAACACTACAGACTGGATGCTTTGTTCATTGTATTTTGATGTCTAACATTCTATTTTTAAATGACATAATTATGCCTACTGACCACCTACCTCAGATTCTCCTCCTACACTTTCAGACTCCTTTTATACTTCCAGTTCTTTGACCATTTAGCCTAAGTATTTCTGAGTGATTACAGGCACTTACTGCTTTGGTCACCTACCTAATTAGTGTGAATCCATCTACTTCTACATTATCCCATCAGTTAGGAGTGTCCCAATTTCCTGTGTCTTTGCAGCTAACGTGGTCATTTCTGCTTGTTTAAAAATGAAAGGAAGAATGGAAAGAACTAGGAATCTTACCCAGATTCTGAAAGATGCAGTATATCATGTGGTTTTAAGAATATATTTTCAATGATATAATATGTCTAAGGCTTTGACAGTGTTTTGTTTTGTTTTTTTTTTTAATAGTTTATTTTTTTTCCCACTGTACAGCAAGGGGATCAAGTTATCCTTACATGTATACATTTTTTTTCCCCCAGCCAGTGTTTTAAGTACTTTTTTTTCTTAAGTACATTTTGAAACTACGAAAGTGTAGGAACTATTCTGATTTCTTTGGTGTCCTCAATCCAACACCCATGCTAAGAAAATAGAGGCCTCACTAGCTGTTTTTGAAAAAGGAAGCTGATATTTAAGAAATTCTTTTATGAGTCAAGTATCTTTACATGTTATATTTAATCTTTACCTCAACTTTGCAAGGAGGTTACCATTGTTCCCAGTTTCACACACAAGAAACAGACTCAAGATTAAATGATTTGTCACACAGACAGTTTGAGGCAGGTAAGTGTTATCTCATATAAAGTATCTTCTCAGCCGTATGCATTATGTATACTAATCACAGAAGACACTAGGGCTTTACATATCATGTTGCTACTTGCAGTTCATAAAGAAGTACTCCGTCAGAAAAGAGGCATCTGTCACCTTTTTTTTTTTTTTTTTCCTTTTAGGGCCACACCTGTGGCATATGGACGTCCCCAGACTAGGAGTCAACTTGGAGCTACAGCTGCCAGCCTATGCCACAGCTACAGCAACATGGGGTCTGAGCCACGTCTGTGACCTACACCACAGCTCACAGCAGCACCGGATCCTTGACCCACTGAGTAAGGCCAGGGATCGAACCTGCATCCTCAGGGATGCTAGTCAAATTAGTTTCTGCTGTGACACAACGGGAACTCCCAAAGAATCTGTTTTTAACACATAATACCAAGGCAGTTATTTACTTCTAGTAAGTGTGGGTAGCACTGGATAGACTGCAACACAGCTCTCATGTCAGTATTTGTAACCTCCTTCCCACCGCATGTGTACCTAAGTATGGATCCTACGAAAATGTAATGACATATCCTGCATCAGATTTTAGAAAACTTTATTTTGAGCTCAAGGACTATGTTTAGTATGTTTAGTTATTAAGAACAGTATCAACAGCAGTAATCCCAGGTCTGTCAGATACCTGAGGTCCCTTTGATTCCTTAGATACTGTGATATGATTATCTTATGCTAATTATTTCATATTTACAGATTATAATACTAAAACTACCCCAAAGATTATGTGGGCCTTTTTCGAGGAAACCAATTTCTGTCAATTACCAAATATATTTGTTGTTCACCTATGTAGCAAATCAATGTATTAGTTGCTAAAGGGATGCAAGGAAATAAATAGAAGACAATCTCTGATCTTAAAGAGCTTACTGTCTGGTTGGGGAGATAAGATACTTATGACACATTTTTTGCTGATAGAATAATAAGCTTTACTCAGATTATTTTTATAAAAAGAAGTAGCATAAATGTCTAGGGCCTCATTCTAACACTAGATTGGCCATACTCTGATAGCGGGCCAGGTGCAGTTCAATTAACTGACAAGATTGAACAGGGACAGACTTGGAACTAGGTCTGTTTACTGGAAACAGGGAAGACCTAAGGGAGGCAAACCCAGCTGATGCTTCTAGGAGGAGGTTCAGTCGGACTGTACAGTGGCCTAAAAAATGCAACACCAGGTCATTGTCCCAAGTAAACACTGACATCAGACCTGCCAGCAGAGATCAAATTGGTTCAAATCTGGAAAAGATATTTATGTCTAAGAATCAAGGCAAAGCCTGAGAAGATTCAGATATGGGATATAGGGGTGGAATAGGAGAAAATAAGTGAAACATATATAATTTACTTGTGCTGCTTATTCTAGCTGAAGAAATCTCATTTTCAGTCAGCAGTCTTTTTACTTTTTACTCTTCTCAGAGTTGATTAGGAATAGCAAAGTATAGAACCTTCTAGTAGTACTAAACAAAAAAGTCTCAGACATTCTCTCCAAAGGTGCTGTTGTTTATCTTACTGATACTTATTATGACTTTAGGAATGCAATGAAATATGATAAAACTAATTTTAAAATGGAATGTATATATGTATTCCTTAACAAATAATCTCTTTTGATTAACCAAAGATTACTTTGGGAGTTGAATTTAGGCGGAAAGCAGAGAGTGTTTTTTTAAATTGGTATATGCTTTTCAGAGATTAAAAGCTGCTTTGACCCAGCAACATCCTCCAGTTACCAATGGTGATACCGTCAAAGGTCATAGTAGTGGATTGGTTAGGACTCAGTCAGAGGAATCTCGTCCACAGTCATTACAACAGCCCGCCACATCTACTACAGAAACTCCGGTATGTGTGGTGTTTGTATCATTCGGCATTCAGTTATCCTTCTGCTCATTCCGGTTATTTCCCTGCAGAACTTAAGATTTTTGCTTATTGTATAGATTAAGAGAAAATAGAAGTTTTTATTTGTTCACATCATTTAAAGTATCATTAATTAGAGGTAAGAGATTGCTTCTGTGAATTCTGCCCATGGCTGGAGAGTGCTGTTTCTTTTGCACTATTACTAAGGGTTCCCATCCTGTCTCCTATATTCAAGTGTTTGTGGCACAACTTTGGGATTTGTGACAGGCTTGAAGATACTTATTGTTCTGTAGTCCTAGACACTAAACAGTATCACTAATGACTGAAGATTTCAGACTCTGGCCAATCTGAGATAACCAGGCTGATCCATTGCAGGGCAGGGGGACTAATTAAAATGAAAATCTAGGCTCCTGTGGGCTTCTACATACCAGGAAAAGCAGTATTAATTACATGAACCTGGCCCTTAGAAAAAGACTGACCCCAAATTTCAGGAACTGAAGAAAAGCTGAATAAATAAACTAAATATCTATATACTATACTTTCAACTCCTTAATTTTAGAGAAACCAATTTTTAAAGAATATTTCCATATTTAATGCTATTTTTTATTCAAAAATAACATAGAAAACATGGTTCCCATAGTGAATTTTTCTAAGAAATTATTATATTTTTTATTTTTGTACCATAATAATTTTCAAAGGATTGAAGAATATCGTGATGTTTGCTTAAAAGTACACTTGAAAAAAAATACAAGACCTGTATGATCATTTGTATCACATTTTCAATTTCTTCATATTATTTCTATATAAATGAAAATATACAAACTTTAAAAAAATAGCATTCACTGCGATAGCTAATTAGTGAGAATCTTGTTTTAGCAGTGCTCATTTGTTTCAAGGAATTTGTTAAACCACAGTGTGATATTCACATTGCTCCAAAATACTGAGGTGTACAATGAGACTTAGTGGCTCTCACCTTTACTGCCTATGTTAATTTAATCACTAGGTGCAAATATAAAAAGCTTTCATTTGTGTTTTAAATAGGCTTCTCCAGCTCATACAACTCCACAGACCCAAAGTACAACTGGTCGTCGAAGAAGAGCAGCTAATGAAGATCCTGATGAAAAAAGGAGGAAATTTCTGGAGCGAAATAGAGCAGCAGCTTCAAGATGCCGACAGAAAAGGAAAGTCTGGGTTCAGTCTTTAGAGAAGAAAGCAGAAGACTTGAGTTCATTAAATGGTCAGCTGCAGGTATGGTGCATATATATAAATTATTTTATTTATTTTTAATATCTGAATACAGATTGTCCCAATATTTTCTGATTTTCCATCCAGACATTTTAGAATACAATACTGGGTGTGTATGGAATCTATAATAAAGCATAGTTTTGTAAACGTGTTTGAATACTGAGATGAAGTAATATAAAACTTTCAACACTGATACAGTAAATAAATTTTTAAATATTGAGTATTTTCTTGTATAGTACAAAAGTACCTAAACTTACCTGGTTTAAACTTTATGAAGTTGTGATATAGAACGCAAAGAATCTTAAAATTTAAAATAACAGTGGTATTTCACTTATCTTGATTTTTGTTTTTTGTTTTTGGGGTTTTTTTCTTTTTTGGTTTATATCACAACTATAAAGGTGCTTCAGTTTGTAGTTTTTGTTTTTTAAGTTCTTTTGTTCTCTGAATTATAAATTTTGTTTTGTTTGTTTTATTTAAAGTGAATATAGTGCTCGTGAAAGGTGCCAGATTGACAGCTTTGGAAACTGAAGGACTCTAATTATCCACAGAACAGGTACAATATGGCCAGTGGCAGTAGAAGTCATTTCATACTGCCCTGCCAGTGTGCCTCAGATATATTTCTTAGGAACCTTATGGGGTATAAAGGTTTTAAGTCTCCTTTTTAGTCTTTGGTAAGATTTCCAGTGACGGTATTAGGCAGCACTAAGTCTCTTTCCTTCCTTCTGTTTTTTCTTCCTTCTTTTTGTTGTTGTTTTTAATGTTGTGAATATTCTCAAGTAAAATTCAAACTACTAATTGATGAGCATCAACTAGAAACTTGGTGTTTATGAATTGTATTGTTATTGGTTCAATCTTCTGAGCTACCCATTTCTAGTTAAAAATGAATCTTCTGTATCATCATAATTGATGATGAGACCTGCTCTCATATGTTTAAAGATGTCATCAATATAAATGTCTTGTTTAAACGCTTGGAAACAAGTTTTTTAAAAGCACCAGGCATAGTATTTAACTTAACGTAAATTTTATAACTTAAATTTTTTTCACATGTGAGGCAGATATCTTTGAAAACTCCATGTTAGGCTTTGACATTACCTTACAAAATTTACTTTTTCAACTTTGTCATTTTGACCATTAGGATGAAATTAAACATGATTTATCATATCACAAAGACTTCAAATATGTAGTTATATACTAGGATATATTAATAAATAATATGTTACCTGATAAATTCTTATTCAAAACTATTTTCATAATTTTTTTAGAAAAAAACTTAATTTTTTCCTTTTGAATAAAATGAGACAGATTATAGATACCAATTTATTTGTATACTATAAAAATGGCTGTTATTTACCAGTTTCCTCTGTTAGAATATTGACTATTACCATTTAAATTTTAAAATATTCATATTACTTTAATAAAGTGATTTAGGTAGATCTGTTATTTTCTTTTCTTAACAAAATCTTTTTTCTGAATGCCTTGACTACTTTACAATAGCGTTCTTTGTTAGCCCTAGTTATCTTACTCATGGACTAGAGATAATAATACTTGCTGGTCCTACTTCTCTGGGTTACCTCATAAATCAGTTGATTTAGAATGTTGCAGATATTTTTAAGTATATAAATTTTAATAGGATAAATTTATCAATATTTTCCTTTGTAATTTGGCTTAATTGTGCCTTTTTAAGAAGTAAATATGTTTGAAAACTATAAAGTGGTATATAAATAGATGGTATTATTTTCAGGATATTGGACTTTAGTTTGGGCCACTTTTCTGTTTTGACCCAAGTTACTGCAATATTAACAGCTTTTAATGAGATATTGTCATTTCCTTAATTATACTGCTGCACTCGTAACCATTATGAATAGCAACAGTGCTTTATTATTTCAGAAAGCCTTCAAAAATTCAGTACTCAAATATAATCTTTACTTCATTAATCTCATGTTTTTTCCACCATACAAACTGATTAAAATATCATTGTAAAATGCATTACATTTTTATATTTCCTAATTTGATTAGAAATTTCTTGATTGGAGGAACAAAGGCAAGATTTATCATTAGGTAAAAGTTAGCTAACACTTTAGTTTTCAAGCAAGCATGAAATCTTTAAATAGAAGTCAAATTCAAGGAATCACTAAGTTGAACATAACTTTAGTTAATGCCTCAAATTATAAACAGAACAAATAAAATCAGTACTTTTTAAAGTTGAGTTATAGTTGATGTATAAGTTTTAGGTGTATAACATTTTGAGATTCATAATTTTTAAAGATTATACTCCCTTTAAAATTATAAAATATTGGCTGTATTCCTTGTGCTCTACAGTATATCCTTGTAGCTTATTTTATATATAAAAATGTTTGTACTTCTTAATCCCCTCCCCTATTTTCCCCCTCCCTTCTTTTATCTCCCCACTGGCAAGCTCTAGTTTTATTCTATACATCTGTTTCTTTTTTGTTACATCCACTAGTTTCATGTTTTAGATTCCATATATAGATGACATCATAGTATTTGTCTTTCTCTGACTTATTTCACTAAGCATAAAAATCAGTATTTTTCATCACTAATAATTGAGTGGTGATGCCATCATGGTTAGATAAGAAAGTGTTCTTAGTTTTAGAAATGCATACCAAAATATGAAGATAGGTGAAATGATGTTGTTATAAGGGATTTTTAAAAAACTACTTTCACCAAAAAAAAAAGAGAGAGAATAAGGTCTATCTGCCTGTACTAACCTGGGAAAATGTATATATTGTTATGGGCAAAATCAGCCCAGATGTCCATCAATGGATAAATTGTAGCATACATACCCATTGTACAGCTGTTAAAAAGGAGTGATAGTACACGGTACAGTGTGGACGAACTTCAAAACATCATGCTTAAGTGAAAGAAGCCACACACAAAGTCACATATGAATCATATGAACTATCTATAACATTAATCTATAGATATAAATGAAACTGGTAGTTGCCTGGGACTGGGAAGAGGAGGAACTAGGAAGAAACTAGTTAATGGGTAAGGGGTTTTACTTTGAAGTGACAGGAAGTGTCTTTAGATAGAGGGTGGTGGTAGGACAACATTGCAAATGTACTAAACAGTACTGAATTGTTCACTTTAAAATGGCTTATTCTATGTTACGGGAATTTCACCTCAATAAAGTTACATACTAAAATTATAGCAAAATTCTTTTTCATTATTAAAAGGTTTATAGATTGATAAATGTGTAGGCATGGAAATCAATATAGAAATGAATCCTTTGAGGTAAAATTTTAAGAATGAGACATGTACCATCATGTAACAGTGATGAAGAGGGGGTTGGAAAGCATGAATGGTTTGGAAAGAAAGGGTACTTCAATTATGACTTTCTCTATTGTTTCAAGTTTATATATGACTTTGTTGTTTCTCATAAAATTAAAAACAGTTTTTAAAAAGTGAAGTGACAGATTCTAGTTTTCAGAATATGACGAGTTAAAGTGCTTATTTTTATAATAGATTCTGGGAGAAAAAAATTTCATTCAGTCTGCCGACAGCAAAACCGTTAACTGTGAAGAACAGAATGACTTGTAAAGAAAATTGAATGTCAAAGAAATAATTAAACTCTACTTTATGTGAAAACATTCATCAATTCTACATTTCCTTAATAATCCTTCATGTGATGTAAAGGCTTAGCTGATCAATGTAGTGGGCAGTAATGACCCATGGTTACTTATGTATTATATATAATAAAAGGTTTAATGAGTGTTGAGGTGTGACTGTTCATATTTTTATCAAATATATGTTAGGTTTTAAAAAAAATGCTAATTATTCAGCCTTATTGCCCTATGCATTGAATTTAATTATATTTTAGCTTTCTGGAATCATTGCTTTAAAAGAGCAATTTCATCAAAGTGTATTAAAACATTTATGATAATCTAGATCAAGAACTGGATACTGTTGATTATAAACTGTTATATTTTTTAAGGTAACATGATTTTATCTTTTACTTGAAATGGTTTTAACCTCGTTATATCTTTGTCTTTCAGCTATACTCATCTTGGGGGTTAGTGTTCAGTTTACAGTTTCAGTATTTCCTTTGTGAACAAAAGGCAGACTCTTTATTAACAGGAGCTCCTTAACAATTACTCTGTGGATAAAACTTGGAGACTAATGTGGATTTGCTTCTAAAACTTAGGTATTGCTAAATGTATATGGAGTGGAAGCTCAAATTAATAGAAGCATTCTTTGATGACAGGATATGTGAGGAGTTTTCATTCGTAAGTTAATGATATGGAAAAGATTTTGTTTATTGGTCCATTGACTTAAAGGGAATGTGATCAAATCTTTTATTCCTGGTACCTAAACAATATTTTACTTTAGTGTTTATCACCTGAGATAGAAAGGAATGGCAACAATTTGGAGAGGCTAAACAATACCTGTTTGTTTTAATTCCTGAAAAAAAAAAAAAATTTCTGTGACTGTCTTCTTCTTCCTCTGAGTTTTTAACTATGTTCTAGAGGGGAAAAGGGTAATAGCAATGCCACCTCTACCTCATGCATTTTATTCCGAGTCCTTTTACTAGCCTTTGCTAAAAATCTTCCCAAGACTTCCCTGTCAAACTTGAGAATAAGTACTATTTTGAAGATCAAATGAGAGAAGGTACAGAGAAGTGTGTTGTAACTATGCTACGCAAGTGCTAGTTATTTATTATTCATTCTGTCATTAAGCATCAATTGTGTGCAGTGCATGTTATTAGACATGGGGGACAGAAGAGTGAAAAAAGACATTGTTCTTATAGAGTTTGTGGTCTAGCAGAGAAGACAGATGTGAAACAAGTAATTAAAGTATGAGAATAGGAGAAAAATCATTCCCATTCATTTGGCAGAGTATTTCCAAAATATTAAGAATCCTGACATCCTTTTTATCTGTTGTTGGAGATAAAAATTAAAGAACTGTTTTGTTCTCAAGTATAAGGTTTTACATCCATGACAACCCTTGGAACTTGTGATGGTGGGAAGTTAAGATACTTAATCACTGATTTTTGTGAAAACTAAGAATGAAAAATATCTTTAGCAATGAGAAATTACCCAAAGAAGAAACTGATATTATTTCTTTAATTTGGGAGGTAGTAGCTGGGAGCTAGAAAGTCAAAGATCATGAATTTCTGAAATACCGGGGCATCAATCTGTGGCCAGATATCAATGAAAAGTTTTGAGTGGTTAATCAACTGGCTATCCTGTCCTTATTTTATCAGTCTGATCTGCTTTAGACATACCATAAAAAAAAATATTATCAGTTCATCAGTATGTAATTAACCTTTGAGTAGCTACAAATAGAGTAGAGCAATGGTACAGACAATGCCAAAATAATGTATTTTATTTTAGACCATAATAATAATTCTCTTCAGCATCTGCTTTATCTTACCAAATGCATTTTACTTTGACAAAAGAAAAAAATTGCTCACATTTGAATGGGACTTTAAAGTTTTCAAAATATTTTCATGTTTCTTATTTCACTTTATCTTCAGAGTAACCCTGGAAGATAGTTAACATATTTTGCACATACGCTAAAAACAAATTAACCAGAAGGGCTTTGGAGGCTGAATCCAATTATAATCCAGTCTAAAATAATCCACAGGTAGTAGAAGTATATTACTTCTTTTTTCATTTAATATTAAATCTGTTTATGGCTTAACATTTATCCCCTTCAGATTCACTTTGGCTTAAGCAAACTTATATTTACATAGGTCCTATGTGTGTCTGTGTGTGTGGGAGAGAGCGAGAGAGATCATTAGAGCTTTCTTTTTTTTCATTCTGAAGATGTTCAGGAGTCTTCTCATTATATGTATGTAGGCATTTTTCTGATTCTACCTGTCTTCCAAATAATTTCAGAATTAAAGTCATGATTTATGCAACTGCTTTATCGAAATGGTGTCTGTCTTTAAGTCCTTTCCTTTATGCATATGAATATGAGACTGTGATTCTTGAATGTTTGGGTTAATTTGTTGAATTTAACTATATTTATCAGAAATGACTTAAAAAACACTGGCCAGGCTTTAGCCTCTTGTAATTCCGCCTAATGTAAAGGTTATAAGCTAGAATCAGGCTCCTCTTTTCAACCTCTGCTTGACCTATCTTGACCACTAGCATATGCTCACACTTAAGGCTCTACAGCTCAATTAAATCCACTTCCTTCAAGGTTTGGTCCTCTCATTCCTAATTAATACTCCAACTGTGTTTGCTTTGCAGTATTTCTCACAGTCCCAGTTCTTTGCTCACAGCTGTGTCCCATTTGCTGTTCTCAGTCTACTGCTAATACCAATTTTTAAATAAATTGAATATTAGGGTACAGTAATAATACAAGCTATTAATTTAATTTAAACTTTCAGTCAGAAATCATTTTCGAGCTTCAGGTTTATCATTACAAAAAAACTCTTGGTTCAGCAGAAACAAATCTGACTAGCATCCATGAGGACGCAGGTTCAGTCCTCGCTCAGTGGACTAAGGTTCCAGCATTGCCATGAGCTGTGGTGTAGGTCACAGATGCAGCTCGGATCTGGTGTTGCTGTGGCTGTGGTGTAGGCCAATGGCTCCAGCTCTGACTTGACCCCTAGCCTGGGAACCACCATGTGCCACAGGTACAGCCCTAAAAAGACCAAAAAACAAAAACAAAACAAAAAACCCTCTTAACATTGTTAAACATTTTAGATCGGGATTGATCTAAATTTGTATTGAACATACCTTGAGTTTGTTGGGTTTTTTTTTTTTTCTTCTTACTGTTTCTGTCATTTAAAAGATGGGGAAGATTTCGTTGTTTCAATAAAGAACAGCATACTTGTGAACCGTATCACTTAGGTATATGTAAATTGTATTAAAATGTTCAAGTTTTTATTTTTAATGTTCTTCTCTCTTCCATTTTTTTTTTCCTTTTGTTTGCTCTGTTAAGTGTGACTCCAGTTAAATTCACTCAATACGAAGTTGTTATAACAGGAATCAAATACCTTACCTCTTAAGTCCTTAATGTTTATTGCCCATTGTTAGCTAATGGCATCTTTACATTTGTTCATTTGTTAATGGGCCAGGAATTTTATCTAATATAAAATTTTGTTTCATACTATGGTTTATGATGAATGTCCATATAGAGTATTATGGAAAGAAGGAATGTGTGATTTTTAAAATTCTGTAATTGAGATGTTGCCAATTTTCACTTTCTGACTGAGAAAAGTAGCTGTGGCTATGTTGGTGAGGTTGATGGCAATAAATGAAATTAGTACCCTCGACCAGTATTATTTAAGCTATTTCATTTCACTTTCTCTCATGTTTTTTCATCCATAGAAATAGATTTTAGAGAAAATCATGGTAATTCTGTGTACTCAGTTTATGTCAGGCTATGGGCTATGCTCTGGGGCTGCAAAGAGCAAGATAATCCTTGCCCTTGAGAAATTCTCAATCTTGCAGAGGTGGCAAACAAATAAGCCCAAAACTAAAAACCAGTGTGATAAGTAGGATGTAATACATACATATATGTATATATATGGCTGTGGAAAGCACAGAAATGGACACCTAACTTCTTTTCCTGTGTATATTTATATTGTACTAAGTTGACTCTTAAAGATGAGTGAAATAATTAGCAAGGCAGAATCTATTGTGTTAATGCTGTTACTTTGAACTCTGACCATATGGCAAAACTACAGAATTACCGTGATGGCCACAGTGTTATCCATTTCAAAAACAGCGTTTTAATTATGGCTTGGGGGAGTAGAAGGACTTAAGCACACTTCCTCTCACAAAAACACCAAAATCACAACTCGCTGCTGAACAACCATTGACAGAAAAGACTGAAACCTGCTGAAAAAGATATTCTACATCCAAAGACAAAGTCACAATGAAACTGTAAGGAGAAGCACTTTCATGATATAATCAAAGCCCATACCCACCAGGTGGGCAACCCATGAACTGGAAAATAATTATATTGCAGAGGTTCTACCACAGGCCTAAGTTCTGAGCCCCATGTCAGGCCACCAGCCTGGGGTTCTGGCATGGGAAGGAAGAGCCCCCAGAACATTTGGCTTTGAAGGCCAATGGGACTTGAGTGCAGGAGCTGCACAGGACTAAGGAAAACAGAGACTCCGCTCTTGAAAGATGCACACAAAATCTTGCACGCACTGGAACCCAAGGCAAATCAGTGACTCCACAGGAGCCTGGGCCGGGCCTACCTGCAGGTCTTGGAGAGTCTCCTGGGGATGCAGGGGTCAGCTGTGACTCAGTGTGAGGGCAAGGATACTGGTGGCAGAGGCCTGAGGGAATATTGTGAGCTCTCCTGGAGGTCGCCATTTAGGCACAGAGACTTGGCCCCACCGAACAACATGCAGGCTCCAGTGCTGGGACACCTCAGGCCAGACAACCAACACAGTGGGAACATAGCCCAACCCATCAGCAGATAGGCTGCCTAAAGTCATCCTGAGCTCTCACACTCACCTCTAAACCCATTCTTTGACACCAGTCTCACCACAAAGCAAGCACAGGCCCATGGGCCAACTTCACACACCAGGGAGCAGACACCAGAAGTAAGAACTACAATCCTGCAGCCTGAGGAAAGGAGACCACATACACAGAAAGACAAAATGAGATGGCAGAGAAATATGCTCCAGATGAAAGAACAAGATAAAACCCCAGAACAACTAAGTGGAGATAAACAATCTGCCTGAAAAATAATTCAGAATAATAATAGTAAAGATGATCCAAAATCTCAGAAAAAGAATGGAGGCACAGGCCAAGAGATCCAAGAAATGTGTGTAATTAGCAAGACAAAAAGGAAAGATTTTCTGTCTGGAGACAGCATTTTATATTTAGTTAGCTCTGAAATTTCTGTTTTTATAGATCAGAATGATTAAATATTATTTAATAAGTTTAGACTAAGGCAAAGGTTGGTCACAGGTACCAGATAAAAGATTATGTATTCTTGACTAAAAATACATATCCAGCCCTATTTCCTATTATAGAAATTAATCAGACTTGTAGATGTGAGTCTCAAAACCAAGCTGATAAAACAGAGAGAAGAATCTCATTTAACCCAACAGACTTGCCTTTGAGTTACTTCCATCATTTTGATTTGTATGTTTCTGTCATTGATCATTTAAGAAGATCTAATGAGTCTAGGCCACCAAATTTTTTTTTGTCTTTTTGCTGTTTTAGGGCCACACCCATGGCATATGGAGGTTCCCAGGCTAGGGGTCCAATCGGAGCTGTAGCCGCCAGCCTACACACACAGCAACGCGGGATCTGAGCCTCATCAGCAACCTACACCACAGCTCACAGCAATGCTGGATCCTTAACCCACTGAGTGAGGCCAGGGATCGAACCCACAACCTCATGGTTCCTAGTTGAGTTCGTTAACCACTGAGCCACGACGGGAACTCCAACCAAATTATTTTAAATTCAGTTTTCTGGTTAAGAGACTTGGGGGTGAAAAAAAAGAAGTGCTTGAACTTTTTATTTTTTTAAGAGCTGCTCCCACAGCATATGAAGGTCCCCAGGCTAGCGATCCAGTCAGAGCTGTAGCCACTGGCCTACACCACTGCCATAGCAACTCGGGACCCAAGCCGCGTCAGCGACCTACCCCACAGCTCATAGCAACACTGGATCCTTAACCCACTGAGCAAGGCCAGGGATCGAACCCGCATCCTCATGGATGTTAGTCGGGTTCCCTAACCACTGAGCCATGACAGGAACTCCAAAAAGTGCTTGAACTTTTATGAACACCTGTTTGCTATATTTCTTCATTTAATTTTGGGTTCATGGATGAAGTCTGGATAAAGTTAATTTAAATCCAAATAAGTAGAGGTATTTGTAAGTTAAGATTTTTTTTAATGTTACCAATTTATTAAATTCATATTATTCCTGGCTCTTGAGTATTGTTAATTATCACCAATTTATGTGTGAATATTTGGGGGGGAACCCAAAGGAATTAATTGGACTCTCTCAATTTGAAACTTTTACATAGAATCTACCAGATTAATGCATCTAGAACAAAGACTGAACTGCTCATTTTGTAATAAGGAGTAGAAAAATCACCATTGAATTTCAGATTTAAATTTAGATGTGTACAAATGGCCTAGGTCGAAGGCAACTAAGCCATTTGGACATTACATCTACTTTCACTGGTTCCATGTCCAGTGCAGTGCTTCACAATGCACTTTAGGTATCTGTGATTCTTTGGTTATTATGTTTTCTCCTACGGAGCTTTTCCTAGTTTCTAGAAAACTGCTTAATTGAGTTTCCAGGATAAATTTTTTTAATTTCCATATAAGTAGAAGCACTGAAATTGTATCACAACTGTCTTGATACTTCCAATTTTTCAAATAATTAAAAGAACATGTAACATATATAAAATAAAAATACCTTTGATAGGTAACCTGTAGTATATATTATCAGTCTGAAGGCAAGTGATAATGTAAAAATCCTTGAAATATGTTATCCAGTTCTGGTAGTGGTTAAATTTTTCTGCAATTGAAGGTTTTATGCAAATACTAAAATATAGAAGTTAATGTGTGTAATTAAACACATTTAAATAACATGTTTTGTTTATTCCTTGGTATTGTTTTAAAGATGTCTGGTTTTCATATCTTAATTTTCATCTGTTTTAAACAGTAAAAAAAAAAAATTTAGACTGATGCTGGTAAGGTACATAAGTTGTTTCTTCTCCAGAGTGAAGTCACCCTGCTGAGAAATGAAGTGGCACAGTTGAAACAGCTTCTTCTGGCTCATAAAGATTGCCCTGTAACCGCCATGCAGAAGAAATCTGGCTATCATAGTGAGTAATGTTCCATTACCTATAGCCTTAGGCTACATCAATGAAATACTGCCAGAGTGAACCAAGCTAACATTAAAAAAATAGGGACTGCAATTCTAATATTTAATATTAAATATGAGAGCATCTACAAGGTTATTATTTAATGGGGGTATACTTAGGATCTAGAGTTTTTTGATTTTCCTATTTCTAGCTTTTTTTCTAAAGATTACTACTATAGATCAACAAAATGGTTAGTAATTTTAAAAAAAAATTAACTGTCTTAATATGTAGCAGATCCTATAGTTACAGTAGCAGATCCTATTGTTTCCTAGATATCAGCATTGTGCAGTTTTATCCTTCTGAATCTTTCTATTGAGTCTTCTAGTTAGTCATAAAAATGCTAAAATAGAAGAGTATTTAAATTACCTCCCTGTAAGTTTCTTCTTAAATAGTTCCCCTCAAAATGAGATTCTTCTGTGTTCAGCATTTTAGAGGTTAATTGTGCTTTTCCTTCTTGTAATGCCCTTTTTTGATAAGATGCACAATGTTGGAACCAGCTGTTACGTTTGAATAAATGGCCAATTTTGTCCATCGTATACAAATTTGTAACAAATAACAGAGCTGGGAATGCATTAGGCAACATTCATAATATATAACCCACAGCTTTCATTTTTATGATTTAGTGATATTTCAGGATATTTGTAAATGTGAAGATTGTTTCAACCATATGTATCCACTTCATTTTAATTTGCCAGTGTCAGTAATTCAAAAGAAAGAAACATTTTGTACTGGATGCAAACAGTTCCTCAGGTGCTCACGATAAAACTTAATGGCCACCATCTTTACTTGTAGTCATTGTAAGCAGTTTCATCAGAATGGGCAATATTTTTTAATTTAAAAGATTCAGTAGATTTAGCAATTCCCTATTGCCATATATATTTCAAACATTGATTTTTGTCACTTTTGAGCAAATAAATCTCAGTCCTTTGATATCTAGCCATTTTGACAGGATGGTGAAACACATTGTGGAGTAAATTGGAACCATATAGAAATATATTTGGGGTTTGTATTAATAATGATTGCTGCGGGGATGAGGCCATTATGGCTCCCGTCTGACTTAACAACATAATTTCCTTTAGAAGCTACTGAGTTCAGTATTATGCATACATGATTTTCTTAACAAGAGAGCTGTTCTAAAATTTTGATAGTTCAAAAAGGAGTATGCAAGTGATTCTCTAAAATTAGAAGGAAAATTAACTCAAGTTGAATTTAATTCAAGATTATCTTCAATTTTTAGGAGTTCCCGTCGTGGCGCAGTGATTAACGAATCCGACTAGGAACCATGAGGTTGCGGGTTCGGTCCCTGCCCTTGCTCAGTGGGTTAAAGATCCGGCGTTGCCGCGAGCTGTGGTGTAGGTTGCAGACGCGGCTCGGATCCCGCGTTGCTGTGGCTGTGGCGTAGGCCGGTGGCTACAGCTCCGATTCGACCCTTAGCCTGGGAACCTCCATATGCCGCGGGAGCGGCCCAAGAAATAGCAACAACAACAACAAAAAACAAAAAACAAAAAAAAAGATTATCTTTAATTTTTAAAGCTTACTTTTTTTTATTAGATAACCCCAACAGTTTTATCGTATTATAGTTGTTTCTATAATCATAAGTAGGAAGGAAAGCTTATTGGGCCCTAAATGTAATTGGAAGCTTATATTTTTCATTAATGAAAATATGTATAGATATTGGTAGAACTTCAGAGAAAGTAAATTGTCAAACAGCTGGTTTCTTTTGAGTAGGGCTGAAAGATCTCTTGTGTCTTTCAAGTGCTTGTGATCATACTAGCAATTTTCTCTCTTTACCATCTAGAACTGGACATAGGTGTGGCTGTATGAAATTATAAAGATATTTTATACATAAAATTTATAATAACACTTTATGAGTACCAGATTCTTTGTACAGTCCAAAGATTTGCTTTACCTAATTTTGAAACCTGGAGATAAGCACTTGTCCCTTACAAGTTACTCTTTCATTTTGAGTGATTGCCTCCAATATATATTTATATTTCCTTATACTCTTCATCACAGATCAGCCTCTTCATTCTTGAAAGCTATTGTATCCCTAGAACTTAACGTTGAGAGAAAGGTCATTTTGTTGTCATGTTGAATAGTGGTGAAATAGAGGGCTTTTTACTATTCTTTCCAGTTAAACTGTCATTTGCCAGTGTTTTCTTTGAATACATAACAATTGTATTGAATATTTAACTGAACTGTAAATATTTCATAACATTCATTATTGCTTGATCAGAAAAATGTCCTTTCTGCTTCATAAAATTTCGGAGGATTACTGGTTGTGATTTTTTTTTTTTTTTACACTATTATCTTGAGGTCAGATTTTTATCCAGTGGTGCAGTTTGGCATTTGAGGCAGATTTACAGAGAAGTTCCCGCTGTGGCACAGTGAGTTAAGAGTCCAGCTGTAGTGGCTCAGGTCATTTTGGAGGTGCAGGTTCAATCCCCAGCCTGGTGCAGTGGGTTAAAGGATTAAGCATTGCAGCATCTGTGGCATAGGTTGTAGCTGCAGTTTGGGTTCAGATCCTGGCCCAGGAACTTCCATATGCCACAGATGCAGCCATTAAAAAAATAAATGAAGCAGATTTATAGAGAGGATGAGATTCTATCTCATTAATGTATTTAAAACCTGCTTTTCAAAAATGCATGGGAGTTCCCGTCGTGGCGCAGTGGTTAATGAATCCGACTAAGAACCATGAGGTTGCGGATTTGGTCCCTGCCCTTGCTCAGTGGGTTAACGATCCGGCGTTGCCGTGAGCTGTGGTGTAGGTTGCAGATGCGGCTCAGATCTGGTGTTGCTGTAGCTCTGGCATAGGCTGGCGGCTACAGCTCTGATTCAACCCCTAGCCTGGGAACCTCCATATGCCGAGGGAGCGGCCCAAGAAATAGCACAAAAAAAAAAAAAAAAAAAAAAGACCAAAAATGCATGGATTTGAGGCAAATATGTCAAAATTCTGTAAAGGATACTGTATTTCAAAAGACCCCCAAAATGAGTTTTATTTGAACCAATGTTGTGCTTGCCAGGTTGCTCCCCCTCTATCTTCTATATTACAAACCAAGGGATAAATCCTGCTTTATAGGGTCCACAGTCGTTTAATCATTGACTTTCACAGTGAGCACCTGGCCATCAGTGAGAAGGCCAGTATGTATTGTCAGATTTGATAGAAAGTGAAAGCCTGCTTATTGTCACTTCTAAACACTAAATTAAAAAATTTTAATGCCAAGTGCAAAATGCAGTGTACAAAAGAGTACATCCAGTATGATATTATTTTTAGAATGTTAAAAAATAAAACCAGGGAGTTCCCATCATGGCTCAGTGGTAACGAACCTGCTAGTATCCGTGAAGACGCTGGTTCGATCTCTGGCCTGGCTCAGTGGGTTAAGGGTACGGTGTTGCAGTGAGCTGTGGCAGCTCGGATCTGGCATTGCTGTGGCTGTTGTGTAGGCTGGCTGCTACAGCTCCAACTCGACCCTAGCCTGGGAACTTCCATGTGCCATGGGTATGGCCCTAAAATGACTAAATAAATAAATAAGCTAAATGGTATTGTATAGGGATACATACCTATTAGGTAAAACTTCAAAGAAAAAAAACAAGGGAATGGTAAAAGAAGTACCTATCAGAACGGCGATTACCTTTGGTGAAGAGAGGAGTCTTCAAGAAGCATAAGCATTACTATCTACGTTCTCCAAGTTGGGGGCTCAGTGCACAGCTGTTCATGCTGTCATAGTATATGCAAGTTATAAGACACAATAACTATTTGTGTTTTGCATATCAAATTTTTCACTAAATTTCTGGACTCTTGTTAAAATAAGAAATATGTAGAAAATTTGTTGTTCGGGCCTTAAAGTTGGTAGATTTTCATAAATATTTAGAATGCTCTTTCTTTTCAATTATAGTATCTTGAGTTTTATATGGACTTTTATTTGGATTTTTTTTTTTTTTTTGCATTTTAGCATATACTGCATCTGCAGCACATGGAGGTTCCCAAGCTAGGGGTTGAATCGGAGCTGCAGCTGCTGGCCTACATCACAGCCACAGCAACACCAGATCCGATCTGTGTCTGCGACCTACACCACAGCTCACAGCAACACCTTAACCCAAAGAGTGAGGCCAGGTATCGAACCCCTGTCCTCTCATGGATATTAGCGGTGTTTGTTACCACTGAGCCACAGCGGGAACTCCTGAATCTCAATTAATTCATGCAACTGCAACAGCTGGTGGCATTTAGATTCTAAATATTGCTTATCCTCATGTGTATGCATCATTAGAATCAGGTGTTATAATCATCCATTGCTGCAGTAGATGGAAAGTCAGCCAGAATAAATATAGTTCTGCAGAGGGAATTATTCAAAGATATAATTTATATGGAAGAGTTCATTTTGTTTGTGCATATGGTTATAAATTTATCTTCTAATAAGAAAGGCATGTAACAGGTTTTGTTCAATGTGTTGCTGGACAGGTATTTGATTATTTCTATGAGACCTAGCTCCCAAATTCCTACCCAATTTTCCTTCATAACCCTAGTTAGCAAATAATTCTTCACCTTTGTTTCATGTGGTGCTGGGCACTGAGGTGTTTCCATATGCATGTTTGCGCCTTTGTTCATCCTGTTGTGTGCAAAATTGCTTTCTTGAGGGTGTTCCCAATGAATCTGACTAGGAACCACGAAGTTGCAGGTTCGGTATCTGGCCCCGCTCAGTAGGCTACGGATCCAGCGTTGCCATGAGCTGTGGTGTAGGTCACAGATGTGGCTCGGATCTGGCATTGCTGTGGCTGTGGTGTAGGCCAGCAGCTGTAGTCCCATTAGACCCCTAGTCTAGGAACCTCCATATGCTGCGGCCCTACAAAGCAAAAAACAACAAAATGGCCTACTTCATAACTTACAGCCACCTTTCAATTACTCCGTTCCAGTCATACCAGCTTCTCTAAATAACTGATTTTGTAAAATGCCTTCTAACTTTATTCTGTGCATTAACTCAATCCGATAAATTCCTACAACTGTATCCAAACACTGAGTCATTTTATTTTTTCCTCTCAGCTGCTGATAAAGATGATAGTTCAGAAGACCTGTCAGTGCCGAGTAGTCCACATACTGAAGCTATACAGCATAGCTCTGTCAGCACATCCAACGGAGTCAGCTCCACTTCCAAGGCAGAAGCTGTAGCCACTTCAGTCCTCACCCAGATGGCGGACCAGAGTACAGAGCCTGCGCTTTCACAGATTGTTATGGCTCCTTCCTCCCAGTCACAGCCCTCAGGAAGTTGATTATAAACCTGCAGTGCAGCGGTTTTAGATACTCATTAGTGACTTCAAAGGGAAATCAAGGAAAGACCGGTTTCCATTGATGCGAAATCTGTGGTTGTAAATTTTTTTTTTTTACTTGAAATTAAATTTGGCTCTAAAGTTGGTGTTAACAGCAGTTGATGATCAGACTGAACAGTTTTTAGTCTCTGGAAAAGGACTGATTTTGCTTTTTTTATAAATATTGTTAGATTTATTAATTTTTCTGTGCTCAATGTGTAAATTGTATTATAATTCATTGTGGTTTATTTCATTTTTAATTTGGTGGTGTTTTAATAAATGGGGGTGTTACTGAATCTCTCTTCCCACTTCCATTTCTTTTGACCACCTCTTAATCCTCAACTGTGATGGTAGTATTGTTATATCATTTATACCAAAGTTCTGCATAGTCCCTGTTGACTTTGTAATGTTAACAAGGTCATAAAGCACTAGCAAGAGAAGGATAGAAATTCGCTTTTAATCTTTTTGCCTTTTATTTTGCACATGATGCAAAAGGAAGAACATTAGCGAACACTTTTTGAGTGAAACATGGTAAAAGACATACAGTGCTTTTATGCACGCTCAAACTAAATGAAGATCAATTATAGTCCGTTTTCTTTTTTGTAAGATTTTAAGTGGGCATAAATTTTTGAATCCTTTATCATTTCAAAAATGACTATTTTTCAAATCTTAAATTCAGTATTTTAAACCCCATGTTTTGAGGCTAACAAAATATGAAACCATATAATGTATGATACAGGGTTATCAGATATCTAATAATTTTTAGAAATTAGAGGTTTGTTTTTATTTTTGTTTTTTGCAAATTTCAGGTTTCACACTGAGAAGTTTATGCATAATCAAGTAAGGTATGGTTGCCAGAAAGCCTAAAAATTACTACTTAGAAAATTTAAGACTGTTTACCCCCATTGTCTTGTACTTGCAAGCTAACTTGTACTTATTCTTGTGAAAGCACTGTCATCTTTTAGTAGCAAATTTTGATAACATTTCTCGTGAGAAAAAATCAGTATCTTTAGAACAATGTAATTATAACGTGGGAAACAAGAGTGAGTGAGAGAGAATGTGTGTGAGAGTGCGTGTATGTGTGTGTGTTGTGTATGTGAGTGTGTGTGTCTTTAAATAGTTTATGCCAGCAACCTTTGCTTGAATGTCTAACGATGCCTTCAGTGTGATGCTGGCCAATAGATGATTGCAATTTAAAATGTCATTACTGTGCAGGCTTGGATAACTAACATTCCATGATGTAGTTTGTTTCTGATGAGATGATTGTAGGTACTGTTTTCTCATTATCCAGTCATCTGTGGGATACTGAGTTTTCTAATGTGCCATTATCTATTTTTATTCTTCAGTTAAGTTCAAAATACAGTACAATATTTTAAAATAGACAAAATTGTTAAAAATAAAAACGTAGTAGACGTGTGTAAGAAAACTTTGTAAAATAGTTCCGAGTCCTCCCCAGTAGCAACTTCTGGCATTCAAGCAGGATTCCATTATGTAAATATCTGTAATGCATTTATAATAAGTTGTGTAGTTTGTTCTGCATCCATACTACACTATTAGCTAAAGTCTCAGTGCCATCTCCTAATGAGGCTGACATTTAAAAAATCTATATGGAATATCCTTGATAATTCAAGGAAATATCCCACCTGCCTAAGTTCTAAACTGGGAAACATTCAGATTATACAAATGACATTTCAGGACTTTAAGTATGAAGATAATAGGAATTTTATCATTTGGCTTATTAAAATTGAGAGCATTTTTAGTTGATAATTCTAATTTTTTTTATTCTTAACTGATTTTATAATTTTAAAGTAATCAATTTCTAATCATGATTTTGCCATAGTTATGCTAAGGAGTTGATCTCAAAGGCACAAAATATGAATTCTGCAAGAAAGCTATTTTTTATTGTAGTTTGGATGGGTTAGGAAAAGTCTCCGTTTTTCACTCTCCTAAGTCCTTCAGTGCATTTATCTTTTCATTTTATTATTTATGCAAGTTAAATTTCTTTGGTAACAGGAATTCTTGCAACTGTAAAATAAAACTACATAGATGTAAGAAGTCGTGTAAACGGTTAATGATCTTATTACCAAGGTTAGCAAAACTTTCATTGTAAATCAGTCTGTACTCAGCAAATAAAAATCATTATTAGTTGTATAAACACAAATTCCATTTTGACTTTCAGAATGTCACACTACTTCTGTACCTAGCATTTTGAGTCCTTATATTTGCAATGTTACACAAACTGTACTATTTTCTTTTATGTGCAGTTTGCATGAGTAAACCATCAGAGAATAAATTCTATCTTTAAATTATGTTCATAATTTGCTTATTCTTACCTATCTTTCATAAAGTAACATCACCAGATAATGATGTTTTTCTCCTTCAAAGTGTTTATTACCTGAGAAGAACCTGATACTCTATTTCTGTGATGAAATTAATTCCTTCTCAGAGAAGTTTCAGCTGCAAGGTACTCAGGCCTTTTTCCTCTTCACTTTAAGCCCCATTCATACACAGTGAACCTTTAATTTATGTCTCCAGCCCAGAACATTCCCTTAGCCACCCACAGATTCACTGGCCTTTGGCATCTCATGGTGACTGCCTAACGAAACATCTCGGAGTATCTTCAGTGCTGACCTCTGATCTTCCCTCACTTACGTTCGAACATACTGCTCCCATTCTATTTCATAAATCAACTGATGACAACTCCCATCCTTCCAGTTGCTTAACCCAGAACACCCTGTTCTCGTCTTTGATTCCTCTCTTTTCTCATAACCCACATCCAACCCACTGGGAAATGCTTTTTGCTTTACCTTCAAAATAATACAGAATTCAGCCATTCCTCACCATTACCAGTGCTATCACCTTGATCTGTGCCCTCACTGTTCCTCACCCAGATTACATATTTACCTTAGAACCATCTTCTTTCTTCCACCCTGGCTACTACAGCCCATCCTCAATATAGAGTGAAGCTTGTCAAATATATATCAGGTTACGGCACTGGCACTCCTCTATTCCAAATTCTAGAATGGCCTCTCGCTGCATTCATAGCTGGAGTCTGTACAGTGGCCTATAAGATGATCTGTTCACACATCCACCACCCATTGTATCTCTGGCCTCATCTCCTAACACACTGTTTTGTTCAGTGCATCCAAAGCACTGCTAGGAGTCAGTCATTGTCCTAGGCACTTGGAATATACCAGTAAACAAATCACAAGAATCCCTGCCTTTGTGAGGCTTACATTCTAAGAGGGGGGAGGGGGTGTTGAGAAACAACACAAGAACATCATCATATTAGAAGAGAAAAGTGCTAAGAAACAAACACGCCAGTTTTGCTGGACAGCACTGGAGTGACACTTCAGTCTTCACTCTCAGTTTGAACCAATTTGAAGAGATGCAAAGAATCACATGGCTTTTTTTTTTTTTTCCTAAGGTACACATTTCAACAAATGTGCTTAACCAAAATTACATGATGTTAGATAAAAAGATTTCATGAAGACAAGCTGATGAATGATACATTGAAAGAGCATACTCCTTTGATTTATTTCAGAGGACAGGAAAGATCATCTGTCTCTGGCATGTACCTACTATTAAGTGTAGTTTTGCTAATTCTCCATCCATTAGTGATGCTTGACACTAATAATTTATTTGTGAGAATTATGGGAGAGTTCTTTTTACTTCTAGACTGTCACCTTAGAAAAATGTACACATGTACAAACCAGATACACACAAAATGCCTAGAGAACACAGTTCTCAAAGCAATTAGTTCTAAAATACAGGAGAAAATTATAGTCTGACTAGGTTATCATGACCAAAGATAATAGTTTTGAAGCAATTATACCATCTTGTGTCTGATGTAATTATAAAAAATTATTTCTTTAAACTTAATAAATACAAATAAACTTTCTGTAATTCTTTTTTAAAGTGCGGGCCTTTCTAAAATATCTGTAACTACAGATTGAGACTTGAGTGTACAATGAAGCAAAGAATTAAGATCCTTCTGTGTGAAAAAAAAAACTCAGAATATATAAAAACCTTTCCGGAGAAATAAGTAGTCCTACCATTTAGGTAAATAGTGAGTTGCCAACTCTATGGTGCCATAGAAAACGTACAAATCAGTGGAAGTGTTTCCAAAACAAAAGGATTGATTAGTTCTGAAGTAACCAAGGCTGTGTGACATTGGAAACTATAACAAAAGAGAAAATATGCATAGTTTTATTCTGTTGTAGCACTCCAAGGCACCAAATGTTAATTCTAAAATTACCAAATGTGTAATGGCACTCGAACCAGAAGGATCGTCATTATTCGACAATGGGCCAGTGAGTTGTAACTTTTTCTCACACGTACATGCATATTTTTCCAGTATCTTTGTGAAAGGAGGACATCATTAGTACACTCATGTCACTGTGACAATGCTTCCCTTGCCTCAATTTGCATTAGATTTTACTTTTAAGATATCATTCAGGAGTTCCCGTCGTGGCGCAGTGGTTAACGAATCCGACTAGGAACCATGAGGTTGCGGGTTTGGTCCCTGCCCTTGCTCAGTGGGTTAACGATCCGGCGTTGCCGCGAGCTGTGGTGTAGATTGCAGACGCGGCTCAGATCCCGCGTTGCTGTGGCTCTGGCGTAGGCCAGTGGCTACAGCTCCGATTCAACCCCTAGCCTGGGAACCTCCATATGCCGCGGGAGCGGCCCAAGAAATAGCAACAACAAGAAAAAAGACAAAAGACAAAAAAAAAAGATATCATTCATTGAGCTAGTGTTTTGGGTTTTTTGTTTTGTTTTGTTTTGTTTTTTTTGGTCTGTCCCACAGCATGTGGAGTTACCTGGCCAGAGGTCAGATCAGAGCCAGAGTCGCAACCTATGCTGCAGCTGTGGCAACTCCAGATCCTTAACCCACTGTGCTGGGCTGGGGAACCTATGTCTCTATGCTGCAGAAACACCCCTGATACCGTTGCACCACAGTGGAACTCTAAAGCTAGAATTTTTTGAACAAAACAGTTGCCTTGGTTTTATCATGCATTCCCTCAATTATTTGGGAAAGTATTTCTGATGATGAATTTCATATTTAACTATCAAGTCAAATAAACATAAACCTATGTGTTTACTTTGTTCAGTTAATTTTACAGTAGGTTTTGTTTTCTATGAAAGTAGACAAAAGAATGTTCCCTCAAGAGAGCGCTTTAAAAATTCATCTTTGCTTTAATAAGTTTTTTAAAAAATGTAAATTAAAAGAGATGTTGTTTTCCATAACCTGACATGAAAATTATTTAATGGGGTTTAGTTAACAGAATTTAAGACGGTAGAGCTATCTATTACAAATTTCACCTAATTGGGACCAAGTGCTTCATGTGATGGCTGAGGAAATGAGAAACTTTGTCAATACCATTATCCTCAAAAATAAATACTTCTGCATAATACGGTATTAATGGATAATCTATTTTGTTTGATTTTTTTCCCACCCCCAATTTTTTAAATCTCTGTAATTAAACATGGGGCTAAGTTCCTCTGTCTGTTGTTGGGAGGTGTGCTAGTTAAAATTCATTGTCATGGGATCTAATAACATCAGTGAAAAATAAGTTAGGTAATAATATAACTATCCTAGCATAATTAATGTGAGCATTTAAAAATTGTTCAGAGATAATTATTGACTTTCAGCAACTACTAATTTTCTAGAGAAATACTTTGAACATTACATCTTAATTTATTCAGCTCAACAAATGGTTTCTGAGGTGGGTCGACTTCCAGCACCACAAGGCACTTTGCTAAGTCATAAACAACATGACAATAGCCTAAGTTAACACAGTGCAAGCAGAGCTCTTCAGATCTTGTTCATGACACTGAAAACCAGTTCAAATATAACTGGTGGCAATTCCTTTTTTATGGACTAGAGTATGTTTGTGACAGGTAACATTAGATAACAATGTTGAAAATACAATATGCTTCTATTGTCAATTTCATTCATGTGTCCTATTTACCTGTAGAAGTTGTGTAAGTGCCTCAGAAGTAGTGAGCTATTGAAAGTATCATTGATCTATAATTTAAGAACTTGCAGTAAAGGTATTTGCATGTGTACTATAACTAGTAGTATATAGGTATATATAATTTTAAATCATTTATAATTTAAAAATACTTTAATTTCTTGCATAGTTTCCCCCAGAATTTTTTAATCAGAATTCCTAGCATTAAAAAATTAGTTTAGGTGTGCCTTATTTCTCTTGCTGGTAAAAGCACATATGAGTATTGACCCACAATACTTATGGGCTATGACAGGCCATGGATGAGGAGTATTTGACTAGTAAGTACCTAGCAAGCAACCTACTTTGTGCTGAGGTGTTGGACTGTAGGGACAACAATAAAAATAAGGACCAGGATCTAACCCACAAGTAGGATCCATTTAAAAAGACAAGAACCGTTGTTACACCTATGACAGAAATAATCACAATCTACAACTTCGAAAAAGGTTTTATAAGTTCACAAAAGGAGGGAGTTGTGGCTCATCAGTTAAGAACCTGACTAATACCCATGAGGATGCAGGTTCGATCCCTGGCCTCTCTCAATGGATTAAGGATCTGGTATTGCAGCAAATGGCTGTGGTGTAGGCCAGTGGCTATGGCTTTGATTCAACCCCTAGCCCGGGAACTTCCATATGCCCTAAAAAGACCAAAAAAAAAAAAAATAATAATAATAATAATAAAAGGAGATAAACCACATTATACTTGAACTTTGCCTTAAATTATGAATGAGATTGGTATAGAGAGGAAACTAAAGACAAAAGTTTAAATCAACACACATATTATGTTCATAAGACAGTGGAGAGACAGAAAGAAGAGGGTGAGGAATGAGAAATGTTACACAGAATAGGGCTAGATTTATAGAGGGTCTTGAAAGTTGATTTAGACTAGAAAACTGTTGACTTTCAGAAGAGAGACATAAAGAAAATGCCTTAAGAAACACACAATAGGGAGGCTGGGCCATAGGGAAACCAGCCAACAAATTGCACTAATCCAAGCATGAGTTGTAACAAGCACTAGGGAAGAAGAGCCAATGGGAAGCAAAAGGAAGAGATGTAAAGAATGTTTTGCAAGGAATACCTATAGAATTTATCCACTAATAAGGGAGATTATGAAAAGCACAAAAATCAGAAGACTGGGGAGTGGTAGTGTCATTTGTGAGAACAAGGAAGTTGGGAAAAGGAAGCCAGTTTGGGAAGGAAATATGATTTGTATTTTGGAGATAAATGCGAATGTCCAGGAAGCACATAAAGATAAAGTAATAGCCTCTACTGAGTATGTATTGTTTACTCAGTCACCTGCATCATCATCACAACCCTATGATAGTAGTAGCATTTCTTTAGTAAAAAGAAAGAATTGATTAAAGCTTTAGAAGTTGATAATAAAATTCTGGGACTGAATTATCTCAAAATATCTGAAAGAAGATGGAGACAGGCAGAAAATCAAGTCTTGAATCATACCAAATGAGTATAACAAAGAGAAAGAGCAGAGTGATCAGAAGAGAGCCAAAATAGTATGGTAGTTCATCTCTCTAGTGGTCTATAATTTATTAAGTACTTTTATAGATATTAACTTATTAGAACCTCTGAATGCTAGGAAGATGGCATTATCCCCATTTTAGATAAGACATGAACCTCCAAGTTGAGTTATTTGACCAATGTCACACAACCAGCAAGATCAACATGCACATGCATCTTCTAATCCCAAATAAAAGTGTTTTGTCCACCAGAGACAAGAAAAGCAAAATTTAAAAGAGAATTGGTTTACATGCAACAAAAATGTCAAAGGCTGTGAAGATTTTAAATGCCACTTAATTTGGCAATATAAAGGCCTTGCATGACTTGTGGGAACATTTTTAGCACAATGATTGGGACAAGTGGCAATAACCTCTATAGGCACTTGGATTTTATTTCTCATCTGGGGATCAGTGGAGGGGGGATGTCTAGGGCTTTCTGATTTCTGGAACTAGACCCCTGCTTTAAAGTGGGATCTCAGGATTGTACCCACAAAGAAATATAAAAGGATGGAGTTCCCATCATGGCGCAGTGGTTAACGAATCTGACTAGGAAGCATGAGGTTGCAGGTTCGATCCCTGGCCTTACTCTGTGGGTTAAGGATCTGGCATTGCTGAGAGCTGTGGTGTAGGTTGCAAACGTGGCTTGGATCCCAAGTTGCTGTGGCTGTGGTGTAGGCCAGCGGCTACAGCCCTGATTAGACCCCTAGCCTGGGAACCTCCACATGACACGAGAGCGGCCCAAGAAAAGGCAAAAAAGAAAAAAAAAATACAAAAGGAAGCTAGTTTGTTTCTGCCTAAGTTCTGAGTTGTAAAAATATCTCCTCTGAAAAATGGAACCCTCCTGGCACCGTGCAGTTTGGTTGCAGTGTTTTAATGTGCATTATCCACATGATCTAAGAATCCAAGCTGAAAAATTAACAGGATATGGTTTTGGCATAAATGCAGAGTCTCTACAAGTGAACATTGCCACAATCCAAGTCATACTCGAGTGTCATAGGAAAAAAATTTACCTCACTAAAAATATGCATATGTTTAAAAAAAAAAAAACTATCATAAACCAGGATTAGAAAACAAGAAACAGGAAGATTAGAGCACCAGGAATTCGAGCTAATAAAACAACCAGAAAAAAAGGTATAAGTATATTGACATCATTAATGATTAAAAGAAGAAATCAAAAGTCTAAGGAAAGAAGGATGTTCAGTTAGCCCTCGGTATCACAGATTCATCATCCGTGGATACCAAGGGCTGACTACACTACACCATTTTATTTAAGGGACTTGTGCATTGATGGATTTTGATATTCAAGGGGGCCCTGGAACCAATACCCACGGACTCCAAGGGATGACTGTACTGTGAAATATGAACAGGAAGATTTGAAAATGGTCAACAGAACTTTTACAAGTGAAATGCACACTTTGAAATGGAAAGGTTAATGAATATATTAACTGTAGACTAGAAACAGTAAACTCAAATTAGACTCAAATCAAGAAGAACTAAAAAAGAGAAGCTTAAAGAGAAAGAATAGAATAAGACACTCCTACATCTTTTTAATAGGAATTCCAAAAGGAATGACTTTTTAAAATGGGAGAGACTGGGAGTTCCCATCGTGGCACAGTGGAAATGAATCCAACTAGGAACCATGAGGTTGTGGGTTTGATTGCTGGCCTCACTCAGTGGGTTATGGATCTGGCATTGCCATGAGCTATGGTGTAGGTCGCAGATGTGGATCGGATCTGGCGATGCTGTGGCTCTGGCATAGGCTGGCAGCAGCAGCTCCGATTAGACCTCTAGCCTGGGAACCTCCATATGCCACAGGTGCGGCCCTAAAAAGACAAAAAATAGAAAATAAATAAAAATTTAAAAAATTTTAATTAAAATAAAATAATAAAATGGGAGAGATTATATTAAAAAAGATAATGACTGAAAATTATCTATTATAAATGAAAGACATGAATTCTCAGATTCAAGAAACAGTTTACATAAAACAATCTCTTCTTAGACACATCATGTTAATACTTTATAACTTGAAAGACAGAGAAAATCTTAAAAGCAGAGAAAAGAAACTATTCCACAAAGGAATAAAAATGCTCCCTCTCCCCCCAAAAAAGCTAAAAAAATATTGATAATTGTTAACCCTAGATTGTTTTCTCTACTTAAGAGTTTTTGAAACTTACTACATGCCAAAAAATTTCACAGCCTATAAGGAATGGAAACATTTCTAGAAACATACAACCTACCAAGACTAAATCATGAAAAAATAGAAAATCTGAAGAGACTACTATTACTACCAATAAGGAGATTGAGTCAGTAATCAAAAACCTCCCAACAAATAAAAATTCAGGACCAGATGCCTTCACTGGTAGCGTCTACCAAGTATTTAAAGAACTAATACCAATTTTTCTTAAACTCTTCCAAAAAAAATATAATAGAAGGAATACTTCCAAACTTATTTTACAAGGCCAACATTATCCTGATAACAAAAACCAGATAAGAACATAACAAGAAAAACAAAATTACAGTCAATATCCCTGAAGCATGTAAATCCAAAAATCCTCAGTGAAACGTTAGCACACTGAATTCAACAATACATTAAAGGGATCATACACTTTGATGAAGTGGGATTTATTCTAGGAATATAAGGATAAGGATGGTTCAAAATCTTCAAATCAATCAACATGTTACACCACATTAACAAAATGATGGATAAAGATCACAATCATCTCAATAGATACAGAAAACACATTTGACAATTCAATATCCATTTTATGATTGAAACTGTCAGCAAAGTGGGTATAGAGGGAACGTACCTCAAGATAATAAAGGCCATATAGGATAAGTCCAAAGCTAACATCATAGTCAGTGGAACAAATCAGGGACCAGGAACAAAAGAAGGATGCTCACTTTCACTGCCTCTATTCAATACAGTATTAGAAGTCCTAGCTAGAATAATCAGGGAAGAAAAAGAAATAAAAGTTTCCAAACTGAAAAGGAAAAAGTAAAACTGTCACTATTTGTAGGTAATGTATTATATATATTAAACCCTAAAGATTCCACCAAAAAACTGTTAGAATAAATGAATTCAGTAAAGTTTCAGGACACAAAACCAATATACAAAAATCTGTTGCATTTCTATATACTAATAACAAACTATTAGAATGAGAAATTAAGAAAATAATTCCAGCCTACAAATAAAAAATGCTGGAGAGGATGTGGAGAAAAGGGAACTCTCCTACACTGTTAGTGAGAATATAAATTGGCATGACCACTATAGAAAACAGTATGGAGGATCCTCATACAACTAAGGATAGAATTACCCTATGATCCAACAATCCCACTCCTGGGCATACATCCAGACAAAACTAGAATTCAAAAAGATACATACACCCCTATGCTCATAGCAGCAATATTCACAATAGCCAAGACAGGGAAACAACCTAAATGTCCATTGACAGATGAATGAATATAGAAGATGTGGTGCATATATACAATGGAATACTATTCAGCTATTAAAAAAATGAAATAATGCCATTTGCAGAAACATGGATGGAACTAGAGATTATCATACTGAGTGAGGTTAAGTCAGAAAGAGAAGGAAAAATATCATATGATATATTATGACACAAATAAACCTATCTACAAAACAAAACAGACTCACAGGCATAGAGAATAGATTTGTGGTTGCCAGGTGGGAGGGGTTTGGGAGAGGGATGAAGAGGGAGGTTGGAATTAGCAGATGTAAGCTATCACACACAGAAAGGATAAACAACATGGTCCCACTCTACAGCACAGAGAACTATATGGTGTCCTAAGATATACCATAATGAAAAAAAATATTTTTTAAAAAGAATGTGTGTATATATATATGTATATATATTACTGAATCACTTTGCTGTACAGCAGAAATTAACATAACATTGTAAATCAACTATACAAGTAAAAAAAAAAAGAAAAAAGAGAAACAATTCTATTTATAGTTGCATCAAAAAGAATAAAATATCTAGAAATAAACTTAACCAAGGAGGTGAAAGACTTGTACACTGGAAACTTTAAGTCACTTATAAAAAGAAATTGAAGAAGATACAAATAAATGGAAAGAAATTTCATGATCATGAATTAGAAAAACTAATATTGTTAAAATGTCTGTACTGCCCAAAGAAATCTACAGTCATTGCAATTCCTATCAAAATTCCAATGGCATTTTTCATAGAAATAGAAAACCCTAAAATTTATATAGAACAACCAAAGACCCTAAACCAAAGCAATCCTGAGAAAGAACAAAGCTAGAGGCTCACATTCCCTACTTTTGAGGTACAGTTGACTCTTTTTTTTTTTTTTTTTAAATTATTATGGCCACACCTGCAGCACATGGAAGTTCCCAGGCTAGGGGTTGAATCAGAGCTGCAGCTGCTGGCCTAATTCAACCATAGCACAGCCATAGCAACACCAGATCCAAGCCACGTCTGTGATCTACACCACAGCTCACAGCAATGGTGGGTCCTTAACCCACTGAGTGAAGCCAGGAATTGAATCCATGTCCTCATGGATACTAGTCAGATTCATTACCACTGAACCACAATGAGAACTTCTTTCAGTTGACTCTTTAAAAAAAAAAAATGCTTATCCAAAAGGGAAAGGACAGTCACTTAAATAAATGGTGTTGGGAAACTGGACAGTCACATTCAAAGCAATGAAGAGGGATCACTGTCTTAGACCACACACAGAAACTAGCTCAAACGAATTAAAGACGTGAATGTAGGACCAGAAACCATACTCCCAAAAGAGAACATAGGCAGTAACCTCCTTGACATAGATCTTGGTGACAACTTTTTGAATCTGACATGGAAAACAACAAGAACAGTAAAAATAAACAAATGGGACTGTATCAAACTAAAAAGCTGTTGCATATCAAGAAAACCATCAATAAAATGAAAAAGTAGCCTACCAAATGGGAGAAAATTTTTGCAAATCACATATCTGATAAGGGGCTAATATCCAAAAACTGAAAGAACGCACCAACTATAACAGAAAAAAATAAAAACCATTATAAAAAAAAGAACTCCTACAACTCAATAGCCAAAAAAACAAACAACCTGATGATAAAATGGGCAGAGGACCTGAATGGACATTTTTCCTATGACAACACATAGATGACCAACAGGCATGTGGTTTCCCATTATCAGGGAAACGCAAACCAAAACCACAGTGAGATACCTCCTTACACCTGTGAGAATGGCTACTGTAAAAATACAAGAAATAACAAGTGTCGGTAAGGATGTGGAGAAAAGGAAACCCTCATGTATTGCTGGTGGGAATGTAAGTTGGCATAGCCACTGTGACAAACAGTATGGAAAGTCCTCAAAAAATTAAAAATAGAATTACCATGCGATCTAGCAATTCCACTTCTGGGTATTTACACAAAACAATAAAAACCGTAACTCAAGAAGATACGTGTACACCCACATTCATTGATTGCAGCATTATTTACAATACTCAAGTCATGGAAGCAACTTAAGTGTCCACTGATAAATGAAGGATAAAAATATCATGGTGTGCATATATGAGGGAATACTACTCAGCCATAAAAAGAACGAAATATTTCATTTGAGCCAACATAGATGGACCTTGAGGACATCATGTTCAGTGAAATACTCAGAGAAAGACAAATATTGTATGATCTCATATGCAGAATATAAAAAATAAAAAACAACCCCTGCCTAACCCAAGCCTATAGATATAGAGAACAGATTGGTGATTACCAAAGACAGAGGGTGGGTGGAGACATGGGTGAAGGGGGTCAAAATGTAAAAGAATAAATAAAATACAATTTTATTAAGACATAATTTTAAAAACTAAAATTCTTGTCTATATACCACTGGAATCACTGCTAGGGTCACCAGTGGTGATATCCTTTGGAAACAATGGGGTCAGTGGATCACTGACATGGGCCCTATATGAAAGCACATCTGGAGATACCTGGCTGACTGGAGACAGAGGGCTAAACTGCTCAGTATAATGCAGCAGGAAAGCACTGGGATTTCTGTAGCAGCATGATGGGGGTGGGAGTGAGAGCACCAGAATGGAGAGGAGCTAAGAGGAGGCTGGAAGAGAGGGAGGGCTGATTGGGGACGGAGTGTCTGTCACCCTTCTTCCTTCATCTCCAGTCACCCAGCTTCAGGACAGGGGGCTAAACCCCAACATCATCCGAGTTCTCTGGCTCTGTCCCAGCTATCTGGTTGAGGGGGGCACATCATCAGAACAACCTAAAAGTCCTTCCTTCTATCCTGGTTCCTCTGGGAGAGGAAGGCACACTCTCAGTTATCACTTAGTTCTTGCTGTATAATGAGTCACGCCTAACCACTGGCTTGAAACAACAAACATATCTCCCCAGTCCCAGTGGGCTCATACATGCATCTGTTGCTGTGGGGGGCTGAGGGCAGCTTTGATAATCTAGGCCAGGTTTCACATGTTGGGTGGCTGGCTGGTGCAGGCTGCTCCATGCCTTGGACCTCTGTCCTAGGGTCTCTGTCCTGGGCCCTCCAGCAGCTTCACACAGTAGCTCAGACTCCAAAAGGTGGAGTGGAGGCTGAGACCAGCTTGGAACACTAAGAGAAGCCAGGGATCGAACTTGCATCCTCATGGATACTAGTCAGGTTTGTTACCACTGAGCCCCAACAGGAACTCCTATAGCTGACTCTTGAGTAATACAAGTTTGAATTGTGTGGGTCTGTTTATAAATCAGTTTTTTCAGTAGCAAATACTATGGTACTTCATGATCTGCAGTTAATTTGTGAATCCACAAGTGCAGAACCATGGATGTGGAGGAACCTTGGATACAGAAGGCTGACTCTAAGTTCTATGGAGAGTTTCGGAAGGACAGACAGTCATTGTCTCTAACCTCAGTTTGTTCAAGGGTCAACTGTATACTGCAAAGGTACAGTAATCAAAAGAGTATGGTATTGGGGCTTTTAAAACCATACCTCCAAACGTTAAATAGTTAGGAATAAACCTGACCAAGCAGGTCAAAGACTTATATGCTGAGAACTATAAAACATTAATCAAGAAAATCAAAGAGGATTCAAAGAAATGTAAAGATATTCCATGCTCCTGGATTAGAAGAATTAATAGTGTTAAAATGGCCATACTACCCAAAGCAATCTACAGATTTAATATAATCTCCATCAAATTACTCATGATATTTTTCACAAAACTAGAACAAACAATCTGAAAATGTATATGGAACCATAAAAGACCCAGAATTGCCAAAATAATCCCGAGAAATAAAAACCAAGCAGGAGCTATAACTCTCCCAGACTTCAGACAATATTACAAAGCCCCAGTAATCAAGACAGTGTGGACTGGTACCAAAACAGACAGATAGACCAATGGAACAGAATAGAGAACCCAGAAATAAACCCAGACACCTATGGTCAATTAATCTTCAACAAAGGAGGCAAGAATATAAAATGGGAAAAAGACAGTCTCTTCAGCAAGTGGTGCTGGGAAATCTGGACAGCTGCATGTAAATCAATGTAACTAGAACATACCCTCACACCATGCACAAAAATAAACTCAAATGGCTTAAAGACGTAAATGTAAGCCAAGACACCATCAAACTCCTAGATGAGAACATAGGCAAAATATTCTCTGATATCAACCTTATAAATGTTTTCTTAGGTCAGTCTCCCAAGGTAACAGAAATAAAAACAAAAATAAACCAATGGGACCTAATCAAACTGACAAGCTTTAGCACAGAAAAGGAAACCATAAAAAAAAAAAAGATGGCCTATGGAATGGGAGAAAATAGTTGCAAATGATGCAACCAACAAGGGCTTAATCTCCAAAATATACGAAAAACTCATACAACTCAACAGCAAAAAAAAGCAAACAACCCAATTGAAAAATGGGCAGAAGACCTAAACAGACGTATCTCCAAAAAAGACATACAGGTGGCCAAAAGGCAAATGAAAAAAATGCTCAACATTGCTAACTATTAGCAAAATGCATATCAAAACTACAATGAGGTACCACCTCACACTGATCAGAATGGCTATCATTAATAATCTTTAAATAACAAATGTTGGAGAGGGTGTGGAGAAAAGGAAACCCTCCTACACTGTTGGTGGGAATGTAAATTGGTACTACCATTATGGAAAGCAGTATGGAGGTACCTTGGAAAACTAAATTTAGAACTACCCTATGATCCCACAATCCCACTTCTGGGTATATATACAGACAAGACTTTCATTCAAAAAGATACATGCACCCCTATGTTCACTGCAGCACTATTCACAATAGCCAAGACATGGAAGCAACCTAAATGTCCATTAATAGATGAACGGATTAAGAAGATGTGGTACATATATATGCAATGGAACACTACACAGCCATAAAAAAGAACAAAATAATGCCATTTGCAACAACATGGATGGAACTAGAGACTCTCATACTAAATGAAGTAAGTCAGAAAAAGAAAGACAAATACCACATGATATCACTCCAACAAAATCTAATATATGGCACAAATGAATCTATCTACAGAACAGAAACAAACTCATGGATATGGAGAAGAGGCTTGTGGTTGCCAAGAGATAGGGGGAGGGAGTTGGATGGATTGGGAGTTTGGGGTTAGTAGATGCAAACTATTGCATTTGGAGTGGATAAGTAATGAGGTCCTGCTGTATAGCACAGGAAAGTATATCCAATCACTTATGATGGAACATTATGGAAGATAATATGAGAAAAAGAATGTATATACATATATGCATAACTGGGTCACTTTGCTGTACAGCAGAAATTGACAGAACACTGTAAATCAACTCTAATTAAAACATTTAAAAAAAGTATGGTATTGGCATAAAAATAGATATATAGATCAATGGAACAGAATAGAGAACCCAGAAATAGACTTATGCATATATGATCAATTAATTTACAACAAAGGAGCCCTGAACATACAATGAAGAAAGGACAGTCTCTTCAATAAATGATGTTATTAAACTGGACAGCCACAGGCAAAAGAATGAAACCAGGCCACCATCTAATACCACACACAAAAATTAACTCAGAATGAATTAAAGACTTGAACGTAAGACCTGAAACCATAAAATTCCTAGAAGAAAATATAGGTGGTAATCTCCTTGAAATTGGTCCTGGCAATGGTTTTTTTGGGTTTGATACCAAAAGCAAAAGGCAATGAAAGCAAATATAAACAAAGAGGACTACATTTAACTAAAAAGCTCCCGCACAGCAAAGGAAACCACCAACAAAATGAAAAGGCAACCTATTGAATGGGAGAAAATATTTGGAAATCATAGATCTGATGGGGGTTTAATATACAAAATATATACATCTCACACAATTCAACAGAAAAAAAAATTTGATTGAAAAATTACATATAGGAGTTCCCATCGTGGATCGGCAGGAACGAACCTGACTAGTATCCATGAGGATGCAGGTGTGATCCCTGGCCTCACTCAGTGGGTTAAGTATCTGGTGTTGTGGTGAGCTGTGGTGCAGGTTGCAGACACAGCTCGGATCTGGCATTGCTGTGGCTGTGATGTAGGCCTGCAGCTATAGCTCCGATTTGACCTCTAGCCTGAGAGCCTCCATATGCCAAGGGTGCAGTCCTAAAAAGACCAAAAAAATAAAAATAAAAAAAGAAAGAAAAATTACATACAGAGGAAAGTGATAAGAACCACAGCAGACTTCTTGTCCAAACAAGCCTTCTCAGTATCTCCTTAACGTGCTGGTGAGAAAATCAATTAATCTAGATTTCTTTATTCAAAGAAAATTTGTCCAAAGTTGAAGGAAAAATACTTCTTAGACAAGCAAATACAGAAAGAATTTATTAACTTAATAATTGTATTGCAAGAAATGTCAAAGGAAGTCCTTCTAGAAGAAGAAATATGATAACAGAAACTTGGATTGACAAAAAGAAACATGGTTTTCCAGAAATGGTTAAAATGAAAGTAAATATAAAAGACATTTTTTTCTTATGTCTCATCACTATAAAAGTGATTAAAGAAAAAATAATAGCAGAGTACCATAGATTTATAGCATATACAATAATATGTATGACCACAATAGCAGAAAAGGTGGAAGGAAAAATTGAAATAATACGGTGGTAAGGTCCATATACTGCATGTGAAGTAGTATGACATTGTTTAAAGATACAGTGTGAGGGAGTTCCCACTGTGGCTCAGCGGAAACAAATCCAACTAATAACCATGAGGTTGTGGGTTCGATCCCTGACCTTGCTCAGTGGGTTAAGGATCCGGCCTTGCTGTGAGCTGTGGTGTAGGTTGCAGACTCGGCTCGGATCCTGCATTACTGTGGCTGTGGCGTAGGCCAGTGGCTACAGCTCCAATTAGACCCCTAGCCTGGGAACCTCCATATGCCACGGGTGTATCCCTAAAAAGCAAAAAAAAAAAAAAAAAAAAAAAAAATACGGTGTGATTATGCAAAGATAAATGTTGTAAATCCTAGGGCAAATACTAAAAAAAAGTGTAACTAATATCTTCTTTAAATAGCTTCTATAAACTATGAATATGAAAAAACAAACAAAAAATACTACAACCAAAAATGTAGATAAGGACGATAAAAGGAAAATCCAAACAGCAAGCATATACAGTATGTTTTAAAAGATTCAACCCAATAATAACCAGGGAACTGTAAATAAAAACAAAGATATAGAAATTTCTCAACAGACTAGAAAAATAAATCAAATGTGACCAAGTATTGGGAGAGGATGTGAGGCCATGGAAAGGCCCGCACTTTGCCGGTGGAAGCATATATTGGTGCCACAACTTTGAAGAGCAACTTTATAATACTTTACAAAGCTGACGACATCCTACCACTCAGCAATTTCACTTCTCATGTCTAATTTTTCTCTAAGTGTTTCATAATTTATCTTTTTTGTCTTTTTAGGGTTGCACCTATGGCACATGGATGTTCCCAACCTAGGGGTAGAATTGGAGCTGTAGCCGCTGGCCTACACCACAGCTTACAGCAACACCGGATCCTTAACCCACTGAATGAGGCCAGGGATCAACCTGCACCCTCCTGGATACTAGCCAGATTCATTTCCACCAAGCCACAACAGAAACTCCAAGTGTTTCATAATCTAAAATTTAAAAATAACAATATTACATAAAAACAATTTTACTAAAACTACACTGAATTTTTTGGAGTCGCTCTTTGCCAGTTTTTCTGATAACAACCTGCGTTTTAAAACCCCGTAACAAACCCCAGTCCGTAAATGTTTCTTCTCTTGAGGCTGTTCATAATCTTAAATAAGGTAAATGTTTATACCAAGAGCAGATTTACTTGACCAATATTTGAAACAAGTAGCCAGGGCTTTTATATCCTAAAATGCTACTGCTGATCAGTTTTTCATATATCCAGTATGATTCTGAGATTCTACATTTTAGTGGAATATAAATACCCCTTTGGACAGATACTACTATAGTACTATATCATACTCCTTTAAGACAAACCAAAATGGACTCAATTTAAGCAACTCAGCGTCAATATATATAGCAGAACTTCTTTTTGAAACTAGAAGAACCAATAGTTTATCTTCTCAAAAGAAAAGTCTGTTAGGAAAATTGTATTTAGAAGGAAAGCCATAGTTAGCTTTGTTTGTTTGTTCTGGCGGTGCCTGCAGCATAAGGGAGTTCCCAGGCCAGGGCTCCAGCCTGTGCCTCAGCAGTAACCCAAGCTGCTTCAGTGATAATGCCGGATCCTCAATAGACTCTGCCGCAACAGAGCTCCCATAGTTAGTTTTTTTTTAATTTTTTTTTATTTTATGGTCTTAAGATCTTATGTATCTAACTGTAAATTAGTGTATTATATTTGTGTTCTACTTGATAGTGAGCAGAAGCCACTAAGAAATTTATTGCAAAAATACTGTATGGAACCTACTGAATATCACGCAAACATTAAAATCATAATTTACATTCTAATTACCACTATGTAAAAAGATGCATAGGACAAGATGAAATACATATATATATATGTATTTATATATGTATATATATGTGGTCTTTCGAGGGCCACACCCATGGCATATGGAGGTTCCCAGGCTAGGGGTCAAATCAGATCTACAGCTGCCAGACGATGCCAGAACCACAGCAACACTAGATCCGAGCCACGTCTGTGACTCACACCACAGCTCACAGCAACGCCGGATCCTTAACCTACTGAGCGAGGCCAGGGATCGAACCTGCAACCTCATGGTTCCTAGTTGGATTCGTTTCTGCTGTGCCACGCCAGGAACTCCAAGGTGAAATAAATGTATTTTTAAAAGAAAAATAAAATTAATGCTTCTGCTTTCCTAATGATTTAATTCAGCATTTTTTTCCTTAGAATTTTGGAATTTTCTTTTTGGATGTTTGCTCTTATCTGGGTGAACTTCAGCACGGCAGCCAGAGCTAATGAGGAATGCAACCCTATCTCCTCCAAACACATAAAAATGCAATCTATTAAATTGGAAATGTTTTAATGCACAGCTGAGCTATAAAGCAAGAGGAGTGCCATGAATAAAGAGGATGACCACCACACAGAGATGGACTTGAAATTAGATGTCCTTGGCTGCACTGGATTCCCATTATAAAGGCAGAGCCAGGAAAGCACGATCCCGGTAAAACTCCAGTCCCTGGCAAGAAGAAACGATTGTATATCTTCCCATCAATAGCTACATTTTGAAGCTAGAGCACCATTTTCAATGGAAGGGGGTCATCTCTACAAGAGGGTACCTCTTTGGCTACCAAATATGGAGTGCACTCTTCTTCCTACACTCATCTCCCAAGGGAAGAAAAACCAAAGTCCCATCAAGTTACTGCATCCAGGTCAAAGTCCAGGGCTGGTGACACACAGACCTCCCTACCAGACCTGGGTGCGGCTCTGTGCGACCTCCCAACACAGAACCTCAAGGACAGGCTATCTTCCCTCAGACTCCCAGCACCACTCCCACTATACCACTGCAAATCAAGGAGAGGATAATTAAATAGAAACTTCCCTCCAGAAAGCAATCAGAGGACACACAGCAATCACTGGTCTGCAGCAATTATGACATCTGATGGGACAAGCATTGTGAGGATTTTCTTTTCTAGTTGTTGAGGAATGTCCTTGATCTGGGCCTGATGCCACTTGGTAGAATCCTTCTATCCTCTGTGGCCCCTGTATCACCTTAATGTCTCTTTAGAGTTTTAGGAGCAGCTCGTTTTTCCAACTCAGCCACTCTGGTTCTGACACCTAGACAAGAGGGGCCACTGCCCTCAGCTCCACACTTTATTTTAATTATTTTTGTCTTTTTTAGGGCCGCACCAGTGGCATATGGAGGTTCCCAGGCTAGGGGTCAAATTGGAGCTACAGCTGCTAGCCTAACACCACAGCCACAGCAATGAGGGATCTGAGCCGTGTCTGCAACCTACACCACAGCTCACGGCAATGCCGGATCCTTAACCCACTGAGTAAGGCCAGGGATCGAACCCTCAACCTCATGGTTCCTAGTCGGATTCATTTCTGCTGCACCACGACAGGAACTCCAGCTCCATACTTTAGAGAGTCCCTCTGTCACTCAAATCTCATACTGAGCCCTGGCACAGCACAAACAGTTGCTCTCATATCTTACACCGCTCAGGCCCCAGGAATACACTTCTATACATCTCTTTCATATGTCATCAAACCAAAATAACTACATCAGAGTGTCATGCCCTCTTGTGGGCTGTCCCGGCTGATGTCAGAGATGAGCGCTAGTTTATAGTGGAAGGAAGACTGAAGTAATAAAAGTGCTTAGGAAAGAAGAAAGACTAACTTGCCAAATCTCTCTCATGGTGAAGGCAATAGATTTTGCGCAACAAAGTATCATTTCCCAGTATTGTCAGATGCCCATTTTCTTTTTCTGTTCCAATTTGTAGTATTGTCAAAAGATGTACATAGTGCTTGAGAAATATTTTGCAATATTACTCTTAAATTTGTAAATAGGAGATCTAGACGCATGCATAAAGTGATGTTAAGTCCCTTTAGACTGGCAACTAGAAGGACACTGAACACTAAAACTGCAGTAAAAATTACAAAACATCAGTAAGGTTCAAGTTTCAAAATATTAAAATTATTTATGCTTACTTAATTTTGATTTGTAAGTTTGATATTAATTATAATTTTATTTTACCTTTTCTAGATAATTTTGCCATTGTGAGAGGAAACTTTTTTGAAAATAAAATATAGTTTTAATTTTGTTTTTACATCTATATATTTTCCATTTTGATAAAAGTATCTTTAAATTTTATGTACTTTGAATAATTATTTTGGGTTTTTTCGTTGCCGTTGTTGTCTTTTTAGGGCTGTGCCCACAGCATATGGAGGTTCCCAGGCTAGGGGTCTAATTGGAGCTATAGCTGCCAGCCTACACCACAGCCACAGCAACGCCAGATCCAAGCCCCATCTTCCATCTACACCACAGCTCAGGGCAATGCCAGATCCTTAACCCAATGAGTGAGGCCAGGGATCGAACCTGCGACCTCATGGTTCCTAGTGGATTCATTTCCCCTGCGCCACGACGGGAACTCCTGAATAGTTATTTTGTTTTTAACCTTTTATATCCCTACAGTCAAGAGAACAGAAACAATGTAAAATTTTATTATATCCACGCTGTTACCGATTTTATTAAAATAAAAATTATATCAAATGTCCCAAATTTTAAAAATTTTCTTACTCATGTGAATGTTACTGACCCATCAAAACCCACCTAAAATATGTGCAACAATAATTAAATACAGCTAACTGTGACATTTTCTTGACTCTCAGTCATTAAAAAATAGCTTTACATTTTTAATTTTTTCATTATGGAAATATATTTATTGAGGCAGGATGGTAGAACGTATTTGATTTAACATTTTGATATCTCAGTTTATAACTTTCAAACATCTAGACAATTTTATATTCCTCCTTCTGTACTCTGACCCCAGACTTCAGAAATGTCATCGGCAGACCTACCTACAAGGCCCTAAATTCAAACTATTCTTTATTCCTTTTCATTTGTGTGTGCAAATCAGACAATTCATATCATCTAAACACTGCTTATCACCATGCCAAAGTTGGAAGGGGGCGGGGGGGGCTCTTCAGGGTCTCAAATCAGCGATTCCAGAGATCACAAATGTCACTTCCACGCACAACCAAGAACGAGTTACACAACTTAACCCAGGCATAAGGGGACCAGAGCAGAAAACTGAAAAGACTGGGCCAGCACAACGGATGAGGCAATGAACGACCTTTAAGTGACCAAGGTTACATGGTTGCCCAAGCAACAGAGTCAGAATTTAAACACAGGCAGCTCCGGTCATCAATCTGCTCTCTTAACCATTATGCTACACAAATCCTCTGGGAATCTGAAGAAATCTTGGGTACTGGTCTGGACATGCACAGGATGTGAAATCAGAGTTCAAAATACAGGTTGATCTCATCTAGCGCTCAAGGACACAGGAAACACCTACTATCTAAGAGTAATTTTTACAGTGTTCTGACCTAAGAACTGCACACCCAGCCAACTTATCTTTTATGTACATTAGTGCAAACACTACCAAGGAGACAGACATCCAAAGACTCTGGAGGATTGTTCCCTTACCTCTTTCAGTAAATTAACAAGAAGTCCATTCAGCAGTTTCAAGTGAGCCCGGTAGAAGAACAGGTTAAAACGAAAGGCTGAGCACTGGAGGCTCTTTATCAGCCTCCTCAACCAGGAAACCCACTGTTAGATCCCCTGAGTTCTTCACTCTCTCCCCTCTTCCCTATAAATATATAAAATATTTTGGGGCCTCCTCTCCTACAAACTGGTCCACATGCATGCAGTCCAGCTAGGCCACCCCAAGATCATCCTTCTGTGGAATAATGAGAGCTCAGGGCAGTGGTGCCCTCCCTGGGCTACTTCTCTGTAAGGGTTTTTTCCCTAATTAAAATCATATCACATAGGAAATTTACATCACATGACAGTTGTGATGTGTATACCCATTCATTACAAGACACATTTTTGAACACCCGGGAATCCAGAATGTATGCTACACACACACATTAAAAAAATAAAGATACCCAGGGAAGGAAAAAGAATCAGAATAACTTATAAAATAAGAAGATCTCTCATACCAAAGACAGTTATGGAAAATAAAACCAGTAAAATGTGTTAAGTGTAAATAATTATTGATACTATACCTGTGCTCTTAAGTAGAATTGTTTAAGGAAGTCTTTAAATGTTACAGGCAAAAACTACAAAACATTTTTCTGGGAAAAAAAGCTCAACATGGTTTCAACAAGTCTTGAAAGGTAGGGTGGGGTTATGTCCCCACCTGAATGAAACTGTACTAAAATTCTTGTTCTGCTCTGAAGACTGACAGTTGTCCCCAATATCCTATCTCATCATCTTAAATAGCATTAGAATTTTCAGTGGCATTTGTCTACCAAGCTACAGATTAATATATCCGTCAGGCAGGATCCATTCAGGAAAGCTGAAACCATGCTAGGTGTTTAAACAAAGAATTTAATGTAGGGAATTTACTTAGCAAATGTTGGAAGACTGAAAAGTCAAAGAGGGAAGGTGGTGGTAAAACAGGTAATAGTTTCAGGAAGCAGCAAGAAGTCCTAGGGCTGGGGGACCAGAGAGAAGAGATGGAAGCTGCAGAATCGAAAAGCTCAGAGAAAGGGTCCCCCAAAGCTGTAACACAGCCATCTGAGGAAAGGGTGATGAGGGTAGCTCTGGGAGTGCCCAAAGAGGTTGTATCCTGGAACCAGCTGGTGCGACTGGGGTGCATGACCATTCTTGGGCCACATGAAAAGGATAGCCAGCAAGTAAGGAGGCAGCATCCGGCTCTTCCCTTCTCCTACCTTACAGCTTCCCTCCATGGCATCCTCTCGGTGGAACTTCTCACGACGTTGGCTGACAAAGAAGAAACGTAGTTTGCAGAGTCCCAATCCCAGCATCGAATCCCAGAGTTTAGAAGGGTGGAAATGGATCAAAGTGCTTGGTAGCCATGCAACCGACTTTCCCAGCTTCCCTTGCCACAGGGTGGGCAGGGGAGGCCGTCCTGGCTCCCTTCAATGAATGGGAATCACACATGCAACTGCTGGATCACGGCCTTCCTTTTATCTCTTTCCTCTGGCTGCGATGAACACGTGGAGGTGAGCCGTGATGACCACGCAGATGAGGTTAACACTTTACAGGTGGTGCAGTAGTAAAATTGAAAGGGCCTGAGTCCCTGAAATCATGAATCACGGTACATTAACTCAGACAAATGTTAATTCCTAGCAGAAATCGTGAAATTGAGTGAAAAGGGGAAAAAGCAATATTACGTAATAAACACAAAGATGGGTGATCTCCAACTATATTCTCTGTACAAGAGATGCACATAAAACAAAAAGAGATGGAGTTCCCTGCGTGGCTCAGGGACTAATGAAACCGACTAGCATCCACGAGGATGTGGGTTCGATCCCTGGCCTCGCTCAGTGGGCTAAGGATCTGGCGTTACTGTGAGCTGTGGTGTAGGTTGCAGATGCTCCTCAGATCCAGCTCTGCTGCTGGCAGCTATAGCTTTGATTCAACCCCTAGCCTTGGAATTTCCACATGCAGCAGGTGCAGCCCTAAAAAAAAAAAGAGAGAGAGAGAAAAACTTGAAAATAAAGAGATGAAAAATGAAATGGTAGGGAAAGACAAACTAATAAAATTGGGAGTCAAGGAACATTCAAATCTGAAGTATGAAATTTGATCCCAAAAATCTATCAAAAACATTAAAAAGCCTTCTATCCTGAACACATCACCAAAATATGTTGAACCATGGATAAACTGGATCCCTAGAATTTTGAATTCTTGAAGACTGAAAGGGAATTGGGCTTGGGTTGTCATACAACCCAAATTTAATTCACCTTTTAATGTTCCAAACATACCCATATATTAGATAAAGCAGCTCAGAATTTGAGAAATGTATTCATAATTATCAGGTAATTATTCATTGGAGTCTATGAAGCCTCTGTGGGGAGACTTGCTTTTCCACTGATGGGATGGATATGTCCACTGCGGGTCATTCTGGGACCAGCTCAGACCCCGCAGAGACAAGACTTTGGGCTGCAGAGAGAAGTACCCTAGGAAACAGGAGGCCGAAATCCAGGGCGTGGAGATCCTGGCATGAGTGACTCCTGCTCAGGTGGGCTGAGCAGGAGGAAGGGACTCCAGGTTAGGGGCCCTGGAAAAATCTCAGCCTACGTAAGAAGAAAGGTTTTTGTTGTTGTGTTAATGGTGCTTTATGCTTTTTTTCCTGTCTGGTACTTTCTCCGTGATACCTGGACCTTCCGGACAGTCTCATTGTCTTTTTATTTTATTTTTTATTTTTTTATTTTTATTTTTTTTTGTCTTTTTGCCTTTTCTAGGGCCGCTCCTGTGGCAGATGGAGGTTCCCAGGCTAGGGGTCTAGTCGGAGCTGTAGCCGCTGGCCTACACCACAACCACAGCAACGCAAGATCTGAGCTGCGTCTGCGACCTATACCACAGCTCACAGCAACACTGGATCCTTAACCCACTGAGCGAGGCCAGGGATCAAACCCACAACCTCATGCGTCCTAGTCAGATTCGTTAACCACGGCACCATGATGGGAACTCTTCATTAAGACTTTTTAAATGTTCCCACCTGACTTCAGCTTTCACTGTAGGTGATTGAGGCAAAGTTGGCGCAGGGAGGGCAGCAGCCTGAGAGCATAGCGCAGCACCAGCAGGCTGAGGTCCAGTGACCATCACAGTGTCCTTTCAGCCTCTCAGCTCCCACACCACCTCGGCCCTCTTTGGACTCCTTAACCAGATGCTGTTGCCATTGGCATTTGGCTGGGCCTGTGTGCTCTGGGTCTGTAGCTGCCTGCTGTCACGCTGGCCAAAGGGGCTCGAGGCCCAGGACCTCATCACCAGCCCACTTCCTGCTTCAAGAGGAAGGGTCCCTGAGCTAAGTGTTCCAGACCAGGGCTGGCGTTCCTCCTATGGCCAGATTTTGTAGTTTGCTTATTTGGGGGTAGAGAGAGGGGTCGTGATCCTTAATCACTGATCTGAGGGAGCTCTCTTTTTTTTTTTTTTTTTTTGGTCTTTTGTCTTTTTAGGGCCACACCAGCGGCATATGGAGGCTAGGAGTCTAATTGGAGCTACAGCTGCTGGCCTATACCACAGTCACAGCAACGTGGGATCCGAGCCACGTCTGCAACCTACACCACAGCTCACGGCAACACTGGATCCTTAACCCACTGAACAAGGCCAGGGATCAAACCCACAACCTCATGCTTCCTCGTCAGATTCGTTTCCGCTGCACCACGACAGGAACTCCCTGAAGGAGCTCTTTAAACTGTGTAAAAGTGGCTACTGGGTACACAGGAGAGAAAGCCCCCAAGCTTGTGGTCATCTTTGGAGTCCTGGGGTAAATACTTTGTTCCCAGGGTCTTTTGGGTTATTTTTTGCCAGCTATTCCCAAACTGTCCACTCTTCCAGGTTGGCCGTGGGATCTTAGGAGTATAACTGTCAGTGGGGTTAGGCAAGGAGTTAGACTAAATGTGGAGCCCATTGGATGATTCCAGGACTTTATTGAGCTTGTTTATTTTCCTCAAGGGTCACAAGATGAGATGATTTTGAGCTGTCATGTGTGCTCCAATCAAAGAAAAACTGGGATCGAGTGAGGCAGATGACATAAGAGATAATGGGGGGCTCATTCGGGAGGGGAACAGATGTTGGGAGGCAGTAAAGATGGCTGAAATATGGGTGGGAGGCTTTGGGGTCCCTGCTGTGTCACCCTCATTCTTCAGCAGTCACAAAGCATCACACAATGTCAAACATGTCTGGAGCTCTTAGAACAACAGAGAAGGGCTTCACCTCAGCATTTGATCCACAGCTGAACGAAGGAGATCTGAACTCAAGAGCACAGAGAGCAGCAGGAGAACATAGTGAGTGGAAGTACTGGTGAGGTTTTCAAATTCACACAGATCCTCAAATTCAGGTTTAGTGCAAGTTTCATCGAGACTTCTGGAGGAAAAAAAAAAGGGGGAGTTCCCATGTGGCACAGTGGAAATTAATCCAACTAGGAACCAGGAGGTTGCAGGTTCAATCCCTGGCCTCGATCAGTGAGTTAATGATCCAGCGTTGCCATGAGCTGTGGTGTAGGTTGCAGATGTGGCTTGGATCTGGTGTTGCTGTGGCTGTGGTGTACACCAGCAGCTACAGCTCCAATTAGACCCCTAGCCTGGGAATCTCCATATGCCATGGGTGTGGCCATAAAAATAAATAAATAAACAAATAACAAAGACTTCTGGAGAAACACAGAGGCTCCAAGTAATAGAGAGTCCAAGGATACCGCAGTGGCCTCCAAAGGAGCAGAGGTCCTGGGTCACAGAGACCCAGCAGGAAAAAGACAGCACACTTAAATTAGGTAATGTGAGGAGCATTTAATAAAGAGACTACATACAAAGAGGAGGGCAGAGAGTTTCTACAAGTTCAGTGACCGCGGCTCATCATAGGGCAAAGAGAGTGAGTAGTTACTGAAACCCAGAGGAAGACACAGATCCTGGGAAATTTGGTTGAGAGCTGCAGCCAGCCCACAATGACCCCACAGGAAGGGACCTGGATGAACAAATATCCCAACCTTTCTCCACCTTCCCTCCAACCTCCAGTCCACTGGCTAAACTCAGCCAGAAGCCAGAGGACAAAGGAATCTGTTCATCCAGCCTACACAAGTCAACCCACAAAATGAGCTGGAGATGGGTGGACACTGGGCTTGGGGTGGGGGAGGGAGAGCAAACAGCAGACGTCCTGCACAATTCCTGTATGTTATTTAGTTTTCAGGCAGAAACATCAATGAATCTGAAGAAAACAATGCACTTGTTCTTAATATCTGCTACTTATCAAGCATTCTGTACCAAACACTATACCTTAAAAAAAAAAATTCTATTCTCTATAACAACCCTGGGGGTGGGGAGGGGGCAGATATGGTATCACAGGTGGGAAAGCTAAGCTTCAGAGAGGTCAAGAGGTTTTGCCCACGGTCACAGACCTGGTAAGTAGCAGGATTAGTATTCAAAGCCAGGATGCACATAGAGGGAAAGGAAGGCTTTGGGTTGTTACATCAAATCCTATTTTATTACTTCTTTTTTGTTTGTTTGTTTGTTTTTTTTTTAAGGCTGCTCCCGCAGCATATGGAGTTTCCCAGGCTAGGGATCTAATCGGAGCCGTAGCCACCAGCCTACTCCAGAGCCACAGCAACTCGGGATCCGAGCTGCATCTTCAACCTACACCACAGCTCACAGCAACACCGGATCCTTAACCCACTGAGCAAGGCCAGGGGTCAAACTGGAAACCTCATGGTTCCTAGTCAGATTCGTTACCCACCGAGCCACGACAGGAACTCCGTATTTTACTGCTTCTAATGAGAAAGAAAAATGTATTTCTTTTACTGAAATAGCTGTTCTTCTAGCTTGGAGAAACTTCATAAGAGAAGATAATTTCAGTTTTTAACAGTATTTAGTAATGAATTTGCAGAAGGCTTGGTCTGTTTAGTGTAGAAGTGGTAGGCACTATTCAATGGGACTAAGAAAGCCAGTAAGTATCGTTAGTTTAAAGGGGAACTTGATTTTTTAAAATATGAAATTTTCATTTTTTTAAAGGCTCAGGACTTGCAAATACAAAGCAATTTCTCATTCAGGCAAACATTCATCATTTTCTCTCATGTAGGACCTGCTTCCTTTCCCCAGATCTTTTTACGAGGACAAACAGAAAGACCTACTCATATTCATCTCCTTTAAAGACAAGCAGGACAGAGTGTAACACTTGAGAAAAGCAAAGTTTTCATTTATCCCATAGCTGGTCTAGAAAACTGGAGTGGGTTGGAAAGGAAATATTGGGACTGAAAGGCGGCTGGTAGTATGTTTACCTTTCAGTACATTTCCTTTTGAAATAGGAATCAAAAGAAATTTTGCTTTTGAGTGAATTGGACAAAACACCACCTAGTGGTAGTTAAAAATATTTTAAAAGTGAAGAGAACATATAAGTTCCCTGTAGAAAATTTGGAATGATTTCACTATCAGTTTATTTTACCAGGTAACTTTAGCTTAAGATGAAAATATCAAATACGAAAATATTTAATATAAAATATTATTTAATATTAAAATAAATACCATATAGCTGGGGACTATGGAGGCTGTAACTGTAACAAGCTGGGCAGATAAATTCCTGTTGCACCAAATATCCCTGAATACTTTTTTTTTTTTTTTCCTATTCGACTGCCTCATAGCATATGGAGTTCCTACCCCCTATGCTGCAGCTGTGGCAATGCCACTGGATCCTTTAACCCACTGTGCTGGGCTGGGGATGGAATCTGTGTCCTAACCTGCAGAGATACTGCTGAACTTGTTGCACTACAGCAGAAACTCCTGAATACTCTTTTTTTAAATTAAAAAAAAAATTTCTTTTTATGGCTACACCTGCAGCATGTGGAAGTTCCCGGAGTAGGGGTTGAATTGGAGCTGCAGCTGCCAACCTATGCCCCAGCCGTGGCAACGCGGGATCCAAGCTGCAATCTATGCTGTAGCTTGAGACAATGCTGGATCTTAACCCACTGCTTAGGGCAGGAATCAAACCCGCATCCTCACAGAATCAACATCATGTCCTTAACCTGCTGAGCCACAATGGGAACTCGTAAACACCGGTTTTATAATGCGTGTGTTACAGAGTAGTATACATAGCCAATGAGATATAGTCTTTATGTGGAAGCCCTTCCCACATTCCAAATTTTTCATTTGAAAACTAGCCTGAGATGATAATTTGCTTCACTGGCTGTACCAATGAGTCCTGCAGTGTCCCTTCTTTGTAGTTACCTCTACTCTTCTCAAACCTTCATCCACGTGTCCATCTCTCTGAAGGATTCGATGCTCTGCCTATTACTTTGCAGAGAAAAGAGGAGCTTTCACATGGAAAGTCACTCAACCACCTGCCACTGAAGCTGCACACCTCCATCCTCTTCCAGCTCAAGCCCAATGCTTCCATCTGAATCTGGGTACCTCTCCTCAGGCTTCCTGGGGCTGTCCTCTCTCTACCACCTCCAGGTCCCTCCCTGCTTACTCATTCCCAGCTTCATTAAAATGGGATGTTTGGAGTTCTGGTTGTGGCGCAGTGGAAATAAACCCGACTAGTATCCATGAGGACATGGGTTCGATCCCTGGCCTTGCTCAGTGGGTTAAGGATCTGGAGTTGCTGTGGCTGTTGTGTAGTTGGTGGATGTGGCTTGGGTCCTGCATTGCTGTGGTGTAGGCTGGCAGCTGCAGCTCCCATTCAACCCCTAGCCTGGGCCTACAGGTGGGGCCCTTAAAAAAAAAAAAAAAGTCAGTCACTGCCTCTGTCTTTAGTCCTATTTCCTTCTTTACAGGTAATCTGAACTTGCTGTCCCTAATTCCTTTTTTTTTTTTTTTTTTTTTTAAGGTCTGCATCTGTGGCATATAGAGTTTCCCAGGCTAGGGGTCAAATCAGAGCTACAGTCGCTGGCCTACACCATGGCCACAGCAAGGCGGGATCTGAGCCATGTCTGCGACCTACACCACAGCTCACAGCAATGCAGGATCCTCAACCCACTGAGCAAGGCCAGGGATCGAACCCGCAACCTCATGGATCCTAGTCAGGTTCATTAACCACTGAGCCATGAAGGGAACTCCAAGAGTCCCTAATTCTTTATCTGTCATTCATTCCTTAACCAAATGGAATCTGGGCACTTAAGGTTTCTCTGCAGCATTTACCTTAAGTGATCACTCCTTCCTCACTGAAGTGATTGTTGTCCCTTGATTCCTACAGCACTCTCCTCATTCCCCCAACACTTTCATCTCTAGCTTTCTTCTTTGTCCATTTAAAGTGCTCTTTAAATGTTGGTGTGCCCTGGAGATGGCCTTCAGCTCTGGAGGTTTCACCCACTCCCGTGGCTTAATTTGCTGGTGGAAGGAAGGGGTCGGCCACCTGTTACAACTTGCCACACAAACAACCACGTCATTGTTGCTCAAAATATTATGTACATTCTTTTGTTAATTTATACTCTGCCCTCTTGCAAAATGGATTTGAGGTATAAGGACATGTCTACAAAATAACTATGTGCTACTTATTACCCTGAACACTTTAAATGAATCATCTAATTCTCACAACGAACTCATGAATCAGGTTCTGTTTATTTCATCCATTTTGCAAATTAAAACACTGAGGATCTGAGCAGATAAATAATTCTTGCAAGGTCAATAGAGAGTAACAGCTAGGATTCTATAATGGGGTAGTGTCTCAGTATTAAATGGTACTCTTTTCTTTACTCCTCTCACCCTAACAATTAAGCAGTAGTAGTTTTCTAGGTGCATGACCTACAGAGGAGCCATGGAAACAGTCTAGAATAAAGAAGTTATAGCTCAATTTTAACAGAACTTGAAAGCCTGCGGTAGGGAAAAAAACCCATAATGAGAAGCCTGGCTTTCTACTGCAAGCACAAAGCCCTTGAATGAGACAAAGATTCTTGCTATACCTCCAAACGCTGAGAATTGTACTTGGAAGATTACAGAATGTACCGAGAACCACTGAGAAGAAAAACCAGAATGTGACCTACAGGCCATGCTTCCTGAGTTGGGGAGGAGCTTGGGGAGATGTGGGGGGATGAGGACTTAACCCATGTGACAGTCTCTTCCTTGACCCCCACTTTGGGGCCAACATTCTGATGTAAGGGAGTGATGAGGCAAGCAGATAGGTGTGGAGAAAAAGCAGGTGGGCTTGTTTCTTGCTTTCTAGTACATGGCAAAGAAAGTTGCAGTTCTCCTAGAGATGCCCTGTGTTTGTAAATTGCCAGGATAACATGATCCCAGGAGGTGGATTAGCAGTGGATGAGAGAGAGCTGTTTAGATGGATGCGCCCCAGGGCAAATTCACAGAGGCATGGGCCCCCCAGAATGGAACAGGGAATGCATTTAAGGATGGACACAGTAGTGCTGAGAGCCTTGCGAGCCTGGAAGAGATGCAGGATCAGGACGATGGGGTCTCAGAAAACCTGGAGGCAAGACTCACCAACATCAGCAGGGAAGCCCCTATACAGGGATCAAAGATCTCAGAGGATGACACCTTGGAACTAGGCCATCCCTCCTCATTACCATGATATAATTTGAGGTTCCTTCTGAGCCAAAATGTCACTTGGGAAGAACCGAATGGAAGTGGGCACATTCCCTGAAAGATGGACCACTCATGCCAAAGACTAGTGAACTTAGCCCAGAAGCCAGGAGAGAGGCTGGGGCTTGGGAGAGAATATTTTAAGAAACAGTGAAGTAAGAGTCTAGGCACAGCAAAGTCCCCCATGTCATGTGTCCTCTGGAGCTGTCTTTGTTTTTCTGCTTTGTTCCCCTGTAGTGACTGGTCACAGAAATCCCGGTGGCCAACTGTCTTGGACATAGCTGGAATGGGAATCTCATCACTGCTGCTCATTTTTGTGTGTGTATGTGTGGTTTTTTGTTTTGGGGGGAGTTTCTTTGCTTTGTTTTGTTTGGTCTTTTCCTCGTTTTCTTTGCTTGGGAGATGGGGAGTTAAAAATACTTTTGGGGTGGTATGAAAGAACACTTAAAAGCTAATTAATTTGAAACATCAGTTGTGAGAGTTTACCTTTGCTGACTATTTCTGGATATAACCAAACAACTCAGGGTGAATTAGAAGGGACTGGCTCCTTCTCTTTGTGTCCAAGGAGTTCTTCCCTAAAATGCCGAGTTCCTCTTTCAGAGCTATGTTCTGGGTACCTTATTAAATATTTCATTAATGTGCATCATCTGTGTGTGTGTATTCCTCAAGACCCAATGGAACCTGAGTGATGAGAATACGGAAATCAGCATACCAGGCAAGTCATAAGGAACAGACTCCCTCGGTGATGCAGCAGACATGGGGGCATCGACTTACTAGCATTCTTGCTTCCTTTCTTTATCCATTCAGTCAGACTTTGTTCAGGAATCAGGCAGACATGTGCTTCAGGGAACTCTGGCCTCTACCTAAATCAATCCCTGTAACACCAGGACCTTTGCCAGTGATAAGTTTAGCAATGGGCTAAATTCTGTTCAATAATACAGAGAGCAATAGCTGCTGCGAAGGTCCGGGATAGTTCAGGGAGGGCATCTGCAGTGATCCACTGGGGCTGCTGGAACAAATGACCACAAACTGAGTGGCCTAAATAACTCTATGTATTGTCTCATGGTTCTGGAGGCTGGAAGTCTAAAATCAAGATGTTGGCAGGGAGAGTGCCTGCGTGGCTCAACGGAAACAAATCTGACTAGCATCCATGAGGGCATAGGTTCAATCCCTGGCCTCACTCAGTGGGTTGAGGATCCAGCATTGCTGGGAGCTGTGGTGTAGGTTGCAAAGGTGGCTCAGATCCCCCGTTGCTGTGGCCGTGGCATAGGCCAGCAGCTGTAGCTCCAATTCAACCCCTAGCCTGGGAACTTCATATACCACAGGTGGTGCCCTAAAAAGATTAAAAAAAAAAAAGAAAGAAAAAAAAAAGGTTGGAAGGATTGGTTCCTCCTAGGGCTGTGAGGGAAGAACGTGTTTCAGGCTTCTCTCCTTGGTTTGCCTATGGCCATCTTCATGTTCTAATGGCTTTCTCACTGTGTCTTCATATTGTTTTCCTTAAGTGTGTTTCTCTGTGTCCAAATTCCCCCCCCCCATTTTTTTGTCTTTTTGCCATTTCTAGGGCCACCTCTGTGGTATATGGAGGTTCCCAGGCTAGGGGTCTAATCAGAGCTATAGCTGCTGGCCTACACCACAGTCACAGCAACACGGGATCCAAGCCGCATCTGCGACCTACACCACAGCTCATGGCAATGCCAGATCCTTAACCCACTGAGCAGGCCAGGGATTGAACCCGCAACCTCATAGTTCTTAGTTGGATTCATTAACCACTAAGCCACGACAGGAACTCCAAAATTTTCCCTTTTTGTAAGTGATAGAAAAGGAGAAGACAGAGACAGAGAAGGAGGCCACTGGAAACCGAGCCAGAGAGTAGAGCTGGGCAGCCAAAGAATGCCAAAGACTGCAGCAATCCCAGAAGCCGGGAGAGAGGCATGGAGGGAATTGTCCCTCAGAGCCTCCAGGAGCAACCAACTCTGCTCACGCCTTGTTTCAGTTCTGGCCCCCAGAACTGTGAGAGAAGACACGTCTGTTGTTTTAAGCCACTCAGTCTGCAGTAGTTTGTTAAGGCAGCCCTATTGAAAAACCTGTGTGGCCCAAAGTGCTGCATTCACACAAAGAGAAGCACCACTGAATTGGCTAAAAACCATCACACCTGGAATAAACCTCCACAAAAAATAACATGAATGCTGAACCAGCAGACGAGCAGCAGGCATGCAGGGAAAGCCAGTTCCTGCACAATCAGGATGAGCCACCCAGAGCAGGATCAAGGTGCTTGGGGTGTACAGCCTGCTGTGGCAGTGTCCCTGGGATCTGGGAAAGAAGCTCAAGCCTCACAGAGGAGGAGAGGGGACTGCAAACACTACAGTGGCCACAGGAGACCAAGAACGGAAACAAGTCCTGGCTAGTTAGCTCATGAGATCACACTTTAGGGCAATGTGACTAGAAAGCTGCCACTGGTTCTGCTACCCTTGCACACTTACTCAGATTGCACTGCTGTCCCAGTAAATAATTTTTCAACAGTCCCTTCATCTTTGCATTACTGTTCAAGAGTTAAAGCCATAGTGGCAGCATCTGATTGGCTGAGCTCAGGTCCCCAGCTCCCCATGCTAACTCCCACGGGATGGAAATGATAGAGACAGAGTAGGATGATTAGTTAAGAAATCCCACTAAGATATTAAAGACAGAAAGGACATTTTAATGGAGTCTGGGAGACTGTTGTAGGCCAATGACCACTTAAGAAAAAAATCCAGTAAACCAGCAACTATCTACACTACCTTAAAGGAAGAGCAGGTGCACCAAAGTGCCAGACACACTCCAGCCACAAACTCTATAGTTAAAACACAAGAAATAGATATGGGGTCTGAATCTTGATACATAAAGTCAAGGAGTTAATAATCCTTGAAGAGCAGCATTTCTGCAAGTAGCCAAGACAGAAATAAAGGGGAAAGTGGAAAAAAAACTAGATGAAAAGGGATATTATACCAAAACCTGAGATGTATTACTATATTTCAATATCTGTTATCACCCTTTTGCTAATATAATATGATGTAAATAGCGCCATGACAGTCCCAGTTAAGCCAGATAGGGTCAAAAGAGGAACTATTGACGTAAGCCTTGATGTCTACCCCCAAATGAGGAGGAAGGTGGTCTTCTCCACTCCCCACTTTTTATTCAATTATAAAAAAGTAGCCTTTTTTGTTCTCCAGGCTTCTACATTCCCCTACCCTTTTGTCTTTCACAAGCGCTCTATGCTAATAGACTCACACTTTGCCTGCCACTTTGCAGCACGCTGAGTTCTTTTGGGAGAAGACAAAAGCGCATGAGCTTCAGTAAGTTCTGACACCGGGTGAGCGGTTTTAATTAAAAGACAGTGGGTTTGAGTCCCAGCCCGCGAGTTTAAAAAGTCCCACTGCAGAGGAGTTCCCCTCGTGGCTGAGTGGTTAGCGAATCCGTCTAGGAACCATGAGGTTGCAGGTTCGATCCCCGGCCTCGCTCAGTGGGTTAAGAATCCGGGCGTTGCCACGAGCTGTGGTGTATGTAGATCGCAGACGCGGCTCGGATCCCGCGTTGCTGTGGCTGTGGCGTAGGCCGGTGGCTACAGCTCGGATTAGACCCCTAGCCTGGGAACTTCCATATGCCGCAGAAGCGGCACTAGAAATGGCAAAAATACAGGGAAAAAAAAAAAAAAAAAAAGTCCCACTGCTGAAGGAGCGTGGTTTCAGAGAGGTTACCTGTCTGCTTCTGGTTCTGTAGGGAAGGAGGCTTTTCCCCATCAAGGCTTACCCAACACAGAAATAAAGTTCCGATGCTGAGCAGGCAAAGAAATTAACAAGTATCCACCACAGGGAAAACGTGCAAGCCAAGCATCAGAAACAAAACCGATTAGGAGCTAGAACCCAGAAAGGGGGAGCTTGCTCGTCCCAGCTGAAATGATTTGGGAAATGAAGGGAAACTTCATCGATTTCGATGAAGAAAGAAGAATTTTAAATTTGATTCCATATCACTGGGCAAGGGTGGACTGAAAAATACCTTGTAGGGAGCACCCGAATGAAAAAATTCACGTTTGGCATGACCCCGGACCACAGACGGAACTCCAAAGACTAGGACCCGGAGGTGTGAGCAGGAGGCTGTGCGCATGCGCACATCGAGGTTTGAGCTCGGGGTCCACCTGCTGGCGCGTTTTTTCTTCAGCTTCTCTCTCACTGAGCCTTTCCTGCGCAAGGCTCGCTCTGCCCAGCGGTGGGAGGATTAGCAAAAGTGGGCCCAGCTACAAAGTCTAGAGTGGGTTCCCCAAATACGAGTGAAGGAGAGGTGGTTATTCAAGAAGGCAGTTCTTGGTGGGTGGGGTGGGGATTGGAGGCTGGATGTTCTGTCATTCCGGAATGCCCAAGGCACCTCAGGGGTGAAGCAGAGGATTTCTGTGGTCCTGAGGTTGGGTATAGAGTTGACCTTGTGGCTCTCAGGGGTCTGCACTTCAACTCGATGGTCAGGACAGAGGACAGACGCCTGCAGACTGTGGCGCTGCAGGGCCCTTCTTGGCCCACCTCCCTCCCCCTTTCTCACGCTCCTCACAAACCTGTCGGCAGAAGAGCGGCCATTCTCAGCAGGTCTGTTCTTGCCGCTGGTGTGACTCATGGCTTTTTGGCTGTGACTTCTCTCTCACCCAAGACTTGTATATACATATAGCCCAGATCAGCTGAGTTTTATCACTGCTTCCTAGATTTCTCCTGCTTCTCTTCTCCAGCTTAAAAGACCAGTACTTCCTCCCACCTGCTGCCCTGTGACACGTGCCGGCTGTCATGTTTGGGCTTTTTGTGTTTGTGCCCCGCATCTCAGAGACATACACAGCATGATATAGAATAAATTTAGCTTGTTGCTTGGGGACTAATTCACTGCTAAATGACTTAAATAAATCCCACTGGGGTTACTGCAGACAGTCCTCCTTGGCTGTGGGTACTGTGGAATACTGATTGAGAAATCACTGGTTAGAGAGCAGCGCTCCAGTGGCCGGGGTCTGTGGACCTGATCGCCCTCGTTCATAGGGACAAGCCCAGCCCCAAGAAGCTTTCTTAGAGACACAGTTTAACTGTCATTTAAAAACAAAACAAAACCCCAAAACTAGGTCTAATTACAACTGTACACCTCAAATGTAGATCTTGGAGAAATTTTAGGAATTTATATACTTATGTAACTGCCACCCAGCTCCAGATACACATGTAAGTGGAGTTGAGCATGTGAGTCAATTTCTCCCGGGCAGGGGCACCTAAGGCAGTGGTTCTCAAACTTGAACATGCATCAGGATCACCTGGAGGGCTTGTTAAAACACAGATGGCTGGGCCCCACCCTGGAGTTTCTGATTCAGTAGGTGTGAGGTGGGTTGAGAATTTGCATCTCTAACAGTTCCCAGAAACTGCTGATGCTGCTCTTAAGGCCCACACTTAGAGAACACAACCCCAACGAGGACTCAGGGATTGCCAGTAAGTGTAGTTAGGCTGCCTGGTATTTGTAACCACACAAAGGAAGAAGGTCCTTTGGCAGAACAATTTTAATTAAAATGAATCAGCCAGGTACTTAGCTGATAGCCTTTAAATTCTGACATTCAGTTATCTGGCCCAGAACCCTTTGATCTAGTCCCTGTTTCCAGCAAAGAGGTCACCAAAGTTATAAGCACAGATGGCATCAGCACATGGCCTTTTTGAGACTACTTACCAGGGAATTAATCCGTGTTGAGTATCCAGAGAGCTCCAAAGGATCAGTGTGCTTATAAAGTCTAGAAGATTCACTCTACCCTTTTATAGCCGGAGAAGGGGTATTGACAGATTGCTTTTGATCCTCAGAAAGGGATAACCAGTCAGCACACTTTAAATGTTAGGGCATTTAAAGCATTCTTTAAAGGAGGATTGTGGCATAATAAGAAATATATATTTGGTCTTTGGCCCCAGTTCCTGTCACACAGTTCCTAAAACCCTTGGAACCTCTGGAGAGTGGTAAGTGTCTTTTGTGTGCTCGTTAGGTGACTGGTACCTGGAAGCCTCTTGATAGCTTCTGGATGAAGTTGGTTTCCAAGGCACGAGTAGAGGGTGGGAACTTTCATCTCCACCAATGTCCCCACCTCCGACTGGGGAGGGGCTGGAAACTGAACTCAGTTACCAATGGCCAGGGATTTTACCAATCACATCTACATGATTAACCCTCCATAAAAACCCCTAAACCAGGAGTTCCCATTGTGGTGCAGTGGTTAACGAATTCGACCAGGAACCAGGAATTTGCGGGTTCGGTCCCTGGCCTTGCTCAGCGGGTTAAGGGTCCAGCATTGCCGTGAGCTGTGGCATAGGTCACAGATGCAGCTCAGATCCCATGTCGCTGTGGCTGTGGCGTAGGCTGGCAGCTACAGCTCCAATTCGACCCCTAGCCTGGGAACTCACTCCATATGCTGCAGGAGCGGCCCAAGAAATGGCAAAAAGACAAAACAAAACACCCTAAACCATGGGTTGGAGAGCTTCCAGGTTGATGAGAACATTGAGGTGCTGGGAGGATAACCTTCCCAGAGAGGGTGTAGAGCTCTGTATCATTCCTTGCCCTGTGTATCTCTTCTCTTTGGCTCCTTATAATAAACCGGTAATATTAAGCAAAGAACTTTCCTGAGTTCTGTGAGCCATTCTACCAATTAATTGAACCTGAGGCTGAGGTTGTGAGAACCCCCATTAACGGCCAGTTCGTTAGTCAAAAGTATAGGTGATAGATAGTCTGGGGCTTTTGACTGGGCAGTCCTATAGGCTCTGCAAGCTAACTCTGGACAGTTAGGGTCAGAATTGAATTCTAGGACACCCAGTTGGTGTCTGGAGAGAAAAGAATAGATTGATGTAGAAAAACACTAGCACATTTAATAAATGTAAAACCACCCACCTAAAATGTGTGTTTTTGTTTTCATATTCATTTCTCTGAACCCAGAAAGTTCTTCATAACTTTCCAGATATTGCAGATTTTTAAACAATGATTGTACACTGCCTTTTTTATTTCTTGGCCGCACCTGTGGCGTGTGAAAATTCTCAGGCCAGGGATCTAACCCGAGCCACAGCAGCAATCCGAGCTGCTGCAGTGATGACGCCAGATCCTTAACTCACTGCACTACATTGCTCCCACATTGCTTTTATAATTGGAACAAAACAAAGCCCCAAAGAAAATAAATTCCAGGGAAAACAATAATAGAGACCTAAGTTTAAATGATTCACCGACAAACACCTCTTGCTGCTTCTATTTGGATGAACAAATGAATTTAAGAATTCCTATATTGCAAGATATTTACTTTTCTTCCTACAAACAAATATATATATCAAGTGTCCATGAGCTGTTTCTCAGTGCTATTTGAATCTACTTTACACAAGAAATAGGGAGTTCCCATTGTGGCCTAGCAGGTTATGACCCTGACTAGTGCCCATGACGATGTGGGTCTGATCCCCGGCTCCACTCAGTGGGTTGAGGATATATGAAATAGATTTTTAAACAATAGTCTTTTAATTTACTATCTTTCTATAGTTCTTTTCTCTTCTTAAAAAAGCAGCATGGGGAGCTCCCATCTCATCTCAGTGGAAATGAATCTGACTAGTATCCATGAGGATGCAGGTTCAATCCCTGGCCTTGCTCAGTGGGTTAAGGATCCAGTGTTGCTATGAGCTGTGGTGTAGGTCACAGATATGGCTCAGATCTGGCATTGCTATGGCTGTGGTGTTGGCTGGCAGCTGCAGTTATGATTCGACCCCTAGTCTGGGAACTTCCATATGCCACGGTACAGCCCTAAAAAGAAAAAAAAAAGCAGCATGAAAGTAGAGCAATGTATGGATATGGAAGGAAGGTTTGCTTTTTGCTTCGTTTTGTTTTTGTTTTTGTTTAAGAGAAAAAGTAAACCACTTTTACTATGGAATAATTCTGGTCCCCCTGATTCATTTTAATCCCCCAAGTTTACTTGGTGTTGGCTCTGCTAGGCAGTGGTCGTTCTGTGAGCAAACATTCTGGCAACTCTTTCTTTAGAAAGAAATGCAGTTACAGACAGAATTTGCACTATCAGCTTTGTCTTCTGGGCCTCTAGGGCTGAGGGGGAAGTGATCAAAATGAGAAACTACACTCAGATAGATTCATAAAGCTTCATCTTAACATCACATTGGGGCAGGACTTCCTCTAGTTCCATCCGAGGCTGTGGCCAGGAATGGCAGCAGTAGTGAAAGCAGACTCGGTGCTAACCACATGGCACAGTTCTGAAGACAGGACCTGCTGGGGCCAATCTGTCCGGGGAGGCAGCCACAGCTCTCTCCACTTGTGTTTGTTAGGGCAAAAGGCAACCAACATATGCAGCTGCTTCTACTTTTTAAAAGTTGCAGCTCCTTAGTCTAGTGTTTGGTTGACCTCCTTTAAATCTAAAAAACAAAAATTTTTTTAAACAGTTGTTTGTTTGTTTGTTTTCGGAATATGAAATGAAACAGAGCAGTCATGGATAATCCCCCACTCCCCACATTTAGCGTTCTTTGCTAATATGTCCCTAAACTCATGTTTACCCAGATCCTCTCGGGGGTCAGGGGCTTATCACTTTGCAAGGCAGCCCTCTCCACCACCACACAGCTCTTGTGGGTAAAAAGCACATCCTCATGCTGAGCTGGAGTCCGCTACCCGGGCCTTCTCGCTGGGATTTCTAGAGGATGTCAGATGAAATCCCATCCCTCCACCACAGGACAGCGCTTCAAGTATCTATTATTTCATTTTCTCCGAATCTCCTGTCATTCAGAACAAGCATTTTGAAGGCTCTCAACTGATCTTCAAATTACACGGTTGCTACACCCCTCACTTCCGTCTCACTCTCCACCAGACACTCTCCAGCCTGTCCAAGTGCTGAATCTGTACTCTCACTTGATGAGCATTGAACGAAGACCCAAGGATTGTAATCTTCCTTAATTGACACTACCGCTAGCCAGGCTGTCTAACCTTTGAAAGTTTTATGACAGCCTTGCCATTCTCCTAGCTCAGAATGAGTTTGTGGTCAGCTAACCCCATGCCACTCCCCAGACTCAGGGTCTTTATTACATGAACTTCTGTTAAACCACCTTGTGTTTAATTATCTGAGCCAGAGTATGGGTCTTTATATGTGCCTGGTTAAATAGCAAATAAAAACCCAGATTCTCAGGGAAAGTAGCAATATCATCTAAGATTCCACAAATAGTAACTGAGATTTTAGCATATCATTCCTTGAGAGCACATCAAAATATTTTTCATTCCTGACTCTTATCATTCAAAAAATTATCAGCATCAAAACAAAATGGAAAAAAAATTAAAACATCTGCATGTACCAGGCACTGTTTACATACTTTTTGTAAATTAATTAATCCTCATAACAACTTTATGGGCTAGGTCCTATTATCATCTACTTTGAAGAAGCTAAGACACAGAGAAATTAATAACTTGCCCAAGGTCACAAAGTTGATAAATGGCAGAGCTGAGATTCATGCCCAGGCAATCTGGCTTAAGAAGAGGTGTGCTTGGGGGTTCCCACTGTGGCTCAGTGGGTTACGAACTGAACTAGTATCCATGAGGATGTGGGTTCCCTATCTTCGCTCAGTGGGTTAAGGATCTGGCATTGCCGTGAGCTGTGGTAGGTTGCATACGCAGCTCGGATCAGGTGTTGCTGTGGCTGTGGTGTGGGCCGGCAGCTGCAGCTCCTATTTGACCCCTAGCCTGGGAACCTCCATATGCCACAAGTGCAGCCCTAAAAAAAAAAAAAGAGGTGTGCTTAATCACTGTGCCACTCAAAGTGATGTTTCTAGTTCTCTGTGACCAACAGATTTATAAAACTATCTTTGAATTTGAGAGCGTAATCATTTATTTATTTACTTAGCATTTGCCTTTTCTCAGGCTTTATGCTTGGCACTTGGTACACATAAAGAGGACAAGGGGGAGGTGATTTTGGTCATAAATGACAGAAATCTGGCTCAGGCTAGCCAAAAAGGAGGGGTCTATTGGTTCATATATTCGAAGTGTAAGAGGAGTAAACCTTGATTTAGAGGGAATGGGACCTAGAGGCAAAGTGTTTAGAGGATGGGTGGGGTTTATTCCCAGCATAAGATGAGGGAAAGCCAACCAGGCAGAGATAAATAAGAGCCATCTGTAGCCAATGGAGGTCTTTGGTTACAACCAACAGAGACCTATACTTTCAAGGCAAAGGAAATGTCTTAGAAGGTATTGGGTGGCTTTTAGAATCATAAAACCAGCTGAAGAACCAGGCTCACCAGGAACAAGAACGAGGGCAGCTTGAGGGATGCCAGGAGCATGAGATTACCTGACAGGCATCTTCCCTAAAATGAATCTGATAGGGATGGAGTAGGCACAGGTGGTTGCAGAAGTCCCGACAGGGGATCATAGATAAAGAGGGAAACCTGGGGGATGTTGGGAGACCACTATAAGTTCAAGAGACCCATCAGAACAAGGCAGGCTTGCTTGACTAGTCAGGGTTCGAGAATTGTCTCAGGTCGTTGGGTTGGGGATGAGGTCTGCATTCAGATTCAGACCAAAGGCAAGAGTTTGAGGACCGCCCTTCAGCTGATTTGAATACACAACTTACCGGATGCTAAGGAGGAGCTATTACTCCCAGAAAGGAAGAGGCAGACCTTTCCAACCCCCACTCCCCTTGGTGGATAAAACGGTGGCCCACCAGATCCTCAGGGCAGAGCTTCCTTGCCTGCCTGCTTGCATCTTTCACAAGCACCCTATCCTAATACATCTGTTCCTTGCCTCTCACTGAATTCCTTCTTCACAGAGGCATAAAGAACTTGAGCCTCAGTGAGTCCAGACACGGGGTAATTCTAATTTTTTTTTTTTTTGTCTTTTTAGGGCCGCACCTGGGGTATATGGAGGTTCCCAGGCTAGGAGTGTAATCAGAGCTGTTGCTGTCGGCCTACGCCATAGCCACGCCAGATCCAAGCCGCATCTGTGACCTACACCACAGCTCATGGCAATGCCAGATCCTTAACCCACTGATCGAGGCCAGGGGTCAAACCACAACCTCATGGTTCCTAGTCAGATTTGTTTCTGCTGCGCCACAACCGAAACTCCTAATTTAAAACGGTGGGTTCAAGTCCCAATCTGGGTTTTGAGCCTGGGTTCAAGTCCCAGCACATGGGTTCAAGTCCCAATCTGGGTTTTGGCTGGGTTCAAGTCCCAGTACGTGGGTTCAGGTCCCAATCTGTGTCCTGGCTAGGTTCAGGCTATTAGTCCTGTCAGTTTCAAATCTGCACCAATCATTTTTACCCCGCCATGTCTCTCCACTCAAGATTAATGAGCACACCTGTTAGAATGGCTAAGATTAGAAAGACTGACCATACCATGTGTTGACAAGCATGTAGAGAAAAAGGAGCTCTCAGACACTGTTGGTGGAAATGTAAAATTGCACGACCACTTTGCAAAGGAGTTTGGTTATTTCTTAAAAAGTTAAACATACATTTATCATCTGACCCAATCATTCTACTCCTAGGCATGTACCCAAGAGAAATGGAAGCATGTGTGTCTACCAAGATTGTACACAAATGTTCATAGCACTATTTCATCATCATCCCAAACTGGAAACACCCTAAATGCTCATCAAAAGGTGAGTGAATAAACAAACTGTTGTATCCATACAAATAAGTACGACTTGGTCATAAAAAGAAGTGAGCTATTGATGCACACCAAATGTCGTCCCTCAATGACAGGGATGAATCTAAAGTAATTATGCTGAATGAATGAAGGTGGTCAAAAAAGACTATAATGTATATGATTCAATTTATATAAAATTCAAAAAATGCAAACTAATTTGTAGTGACGGAAGGAAAATCAGTGGTTTTTCCACAGGGAGCAGATAGAGGAAGATATTAGAAAAGAGAAGAAGAAAATTTTTTGAAGTGATGGATATGTTTATTATCTTGATTGTGGTGATGGTTTCACAGGTATATACATATGTCTAAATGTAGCAAAGTATACATTTCAAATATGTACAGTGTGTCACATGTCAACTATTCCTCAAAAAAAGCTGTTAAAAAGGTTCTCTACAAAGTGTCCCCTGAAGATTAGAAAGCCACAATGCCATAGCAGCTACCACTACCTCGTTAACCATATCTCTCCCTCTCCCCTTTCACCCTCACCTTCCCTGCTGCAGCCTCTGGCTTGGTTGTTTGAACGCACAAGTGCTATCCAACCTCTAGAACTTGCTGTTCCCTCTGCCAAAAATGCTCTTCCCCCAGATAGTCCTACACCTTTTTCCTTGACCTCCTTCAAGTCTTCGCTGACAAGTCCCATCTCATTGGACAACTTCCCTGACCATTGTACTTAAAACAGACACCCTCACCCCCTGCACTGCTGCCCCTTTCCCCTGTTTCATATGACTCTAGAGCCCTTAACTACTTTCTGGTATACAATACAATGCACTATAATTAATTGGATGTCTTTTCACACACAGAAGGCAAACTTCACGAGGGCATGGATTTGTCCCCAGCCTTCAGTATGTAGCTGGGCACATAGTAGGCACTCAAACATTTGTTGGATGAACACATATCAACCAATCATTGAATGTAAGCTGCCCTTATGTGAATGAAATGAATTAAAAAAAGAACAATATCAGTGTTGTGCAGAGTCTGGGAAATGATTGCTTCCATACACTATTGATGAGACCGTAAAGTGGTACAGTGTTTCTGCAGAATGTTGTAGCAATAGGGATCAGAAGTTTTTTTTAAAAAGTGCATCTCTTGTATAACATTAACTTTACTTCTAGAAGTTTACCATAAGGTAAATATTAGTTAGAACTCTTTTGACTACAAAAGCCAAGAAACCACTTGCTTTAGGTAATAACGGTGGAGTGATTTATTACAAGGGTATGTTATAAGCCATATTACAAAGGAAGAAAGGGAGCACGCATTATGAAGGGCATTTAGACATCTCTGCCTCACCCACTGTCTTCAGTCAGGCTCCCCAGGAAACAGATGGAGACAGGGATTTACATGCAGAAAGTTTAGCAGACAGTGCTCTTTGAATCAATACCTGTAAGAGAGCCAGGAAAGGAGGACCGAAGAGAGGGCAACGTTGAACTGTGAGGTTATAATCAAGACCACAGTCACAACACCCTGGAGAGCCCTGGAGTTCTCCCAGATTGAGGCAAGGAGCCCAGCCCTTTATACCCACATGTCAACCAATCATTGCATGTAGGCTGCCCCTATGTGAAAAAAGTTATGACCTTGGCCCAAGCAGCGCCTTTAGTCCAAGGACAGGGCCTGGGAAACAACTCAGCTGTGAGCCATCAGCAACATTCTGGCATCTGGGGGAATGGGTACTGCACTCCCGATGGGGAGGATCTGGGCAGCACAGCACAGCATCTGCTCTACCTACAGGACCTAAAGAAAGGTTAAGTTCTTCCAAGACTTAGAATAATTGGAACCAGATATGTGGATGCCGTCAGGGCATCTCTCTCTCTCTCTCTCTTTTTTTTAAATGCACCTCTTTCATGCCGGACTGCTGTTTTCTGTTTATTATTCCACATGCAGTTCCTAACTTCAACATTGCAGAGAAAGGGGCAAACCCATGCTTGCATGTGCCAAATCTGTAGAATCAGAAAAAAAATTTGAAAGACTGTGAAAAGTTAACAGCGGCTATTTTTTGCTAGTGGAATTAACAATGGTTTCTCTTTCCTCTTTTGCTTTTTGCATATATATCTTTGTAATTGTTATATGTAGAAAAACAATGTTGTAATTGAATTTTTTTTTTTGGTCTTTTTTTGTCTTCCTAGGACCACACCCGTGGCATATGGAGGTTCCCAGGCTAGGGGTCCAATCGGAGCTGCAGCCACCAGCCTACACCACAGCCACAGCAACGGAGGATCCAAGCCATGTCTGCAACCTACACCACAGCTCATGGCAACAACAGATCCTCAGCCCACTGATCGAGGCCAGGGATCAAACCTGCATCTTCATGGCTACCAGTCGGGTTCGTTAACCGCTAAGCCATGACGGGAACTCCTGAAATATTTTTTACAAAGAAAATGTAATCTTCTGTCTCTGGCTCTCTGTACAAAAAGGGCCACTTGGTATAGGGTAGAGAAAGATTGTTCATATAAAACAAGAACCGGTGCGAAAAAAAAAAAAAATCTGGCTTCATTTTGGAGAGCTTATTCCACTGAAGTGCAAACAAATGAAAACATGGAAAAGCCAAATATCAGCAGTTACAATGAACCTCCTTATATCCTGGCGCTCCTTAATCCTCTATCATGCATCCATGCTGTAAGTGCAAACTTTAAACAAAACTTTTCCATTTGCCTTTGCCAAAATACAGGGTGGAGCAGGGCAATGTGAACCACTGACCAGAGTGTTATCAACATCCCAGTACACTCATCACAAGGAGGCCCAGCTTGTAAGCAGCCTATTTGGAATCACTGTGCTAGCTTTTATACTTACATTGATATATTCAACTAACCTTTGCTGAGTATCTATATGCTGAGGAATATAAAGGAGTTCCCATCGTGGCTCAGCGGAAATGAATCTGACTAACATCCATGAGGGTGCAGGTTCGATCCCTGGTCCGGCTCAGTGGGTTAAGGATCTGGCGTTGCCATGAGCTGTGATATAGGTTGAAGATGTGGCCCAGATCTGGCATTGCTGTAGCTGCAACATAGGCTGGCAGGTCTAGCTCTGATTCCACCCCTAGCCTGGGAACCTCCATGTGCCACAAGTGTGGCCCTAAAAAGACACAAAAAAGAAAAACACAACAGAACCCTATTCTTAATGATCTTAGGATCCAGTGTGTAGAAAGGTAGAATGTGTGTGTGTGTATTATTCACAAATATATATTTTATATGTTTGCATATATAGTCAAATCATTATAATATAAAGTGTTTTTAGACTCACACTTGACCTTAAGGCACAGAGTTCTCTGGGGGTTTAAAGCGTTGCAGCTTCTGGGAGGGGTGACTTTAGGGAGAATTTCGATTTAAATGACTATTATGGGAACTCAGCTGAACAGTATTATTATACATACTGTTATATATTTAATATATCATTATATATTTTTAAATTATATATAATGTATATATATCATTTCTACACACACACACATGTTTTGTTTTGCTTTAACCAAGTATCTGTATTAGCATATCCATATACTGCCAGGGGCTGCACAGGCTTGAAAACTACTAGGAAGCCTGAAAGAACAGACATTAAATATTTCCAAATTAAATGAAACTCTAACTCCCAGCTTTGGGAGGGGCAAGAGAAGGGTGAAGTCTCAAGGCCCCAAGGGTCTGAGGGAGCAGGAAAGACCTGGAATGTGCATGCTGTCCAGCCCATCTCCCTCACTCTAAGAGAAGCCTGAGTCTGACCCTGATGACAGTAAGACAAGCAAACACCACTTCTTCCTTGAAGGAGATTATACGATTAAAAAAAAAAAAAAAAAAAAAAACTGGAGGAGTTCCCGTCGTGGCGCAGTGGTTAACGAATCCGACTAGGAACCATGAGGTTGCGGGTTCGGTCCCTGCCCTCGCTCAGTGGGTTAACGATCCGGCGTTGCCATGAGCTGTGGTGGAGGTTGTAGACGCGGCTCGGATCCCGAGTTGCTGTGGCTGTGGCGTAGGCCGGTGGCTACAGCTCCGATTCGACCCCTAGCCTGGGAACCTCCATATGCTGCGGGAGCAGCCCAAAGAAATAGCAAAAAGACAAAAAAAAAAAAAAAAACCTGGAGAAATCAGTTAGCCCTTTTGTGCCATTAAGTAATGGGATAACAATGTATGTTGAGTGGTAGAAAGCCTATCATAGTTTGAGGCGGGAGGTTTTTGGACTAAAGGGAGACTTCGGTTCAAAGTGTTGGGACGGGAGTTCCCATCGAGGCGCAGCGGAAACGAATCTGACTAGGAACAATGAGGTTTCGGGTTTGATCCCTGGCCTCGCTCAGTGGGTTAAGGATCAGTGTTGCTGTGGCTGTGGTATAGCCAGAGGCTATAAGCTCTGATTTGACCCCTAGCCTGGGAACCTCCATATGCCACTGGTGCAGCCCTAAAAGACGAAAAATAAATAAATAAATAAATAAATAAATAAATAAAACAATTTTAAAAAGTAAAAAAAAAATTGTTGGGACAAATTAACCTTGGGCTTTGAGGACCGGGAAGGGGTGGGGAACACAGAGGCAGGCCCATGCTGAGTGAAGACCGGATGTGAGAGATTTTTCTCTTTCTAGATGTTTTTTTCTCTTTGTTAGGACTAGCACTTTATTTCACCCTGTCTCTGGAGGTTATCTTTCTCCAATTTGCATTGTTCCTCAGAAGAAACACAGGAAACACAGGAAGACATACCCTAAGACAGCTGCTTTCCCTTAACAGTTTAAGAGGTTCTGGACACTTGTAATGTTTTTGAAGCCTAGGAATCAGGCTATTAACGAAGGCGTATTAACAAAGTCACTCACGGTACAATAAACACGCAACAGGAAGCTGCTTATTCTACCTCTTGGAATTTTAAAATCGTGTCAATAAAGAAAATTGTACCCTGGCACTCATCTGTTGAAGGACCTACTATGTTTTGACTCCTTGAAGTTCCTGGGTGAGGAATGTGTTGGCATCATGGTGGCAATGACAGTCCCATGGTAGGTGGGTTCTAAGGACCCTTCCCCTGCCTCTCCCCCCTGCCTGGCTGGTTCCCTCTCATCAGTCACCATCATCCAGAGAGACTTCAGGGCAAGAGCTACAAGTTCACTCTCCCCTAGTGCTTAAAAATCTAACCCCACTCTAATTCAATACTATTCCTTTCTTCGGTCTGCCCCAAACATGTATTAAACATTTCAATCAGAAAAAAAGCCACTTTGTAAAATATGGAATTCATTATAGATGTTTTATAAATACACGTTGTTTGCTTTACTAATTGGATTTCATCTCTGTATTTCTGAGCTGGTACATTGTCATCATCAATGTTTTATCAGTTGGATGTTTAACTTCTCAACTGGATTCAAACTGGAACATCAGCTCTGAGCTCAAGTTTTTTAATAGCAAAATTTGGTTTATAGTATTAGGCTTTTACACTAAGGGGTCCTCGATGAGCAAACTATACCAATATATATATTAATATACCAATGATTAAAATGTGTCTGTGGCTAGACCTTTAGAGAAAGCTAGTTTGCTTTAGTTACCCAAGCATTGGAGTTCGGAGTTGGAAGTCCTAGATACCAAGATCTATCACACCTGGTTTCTGTGTGGCTCAAAGGAGAAAATGTCAGAAAATATTTCACACAGTTCTGGTGCTCATTTTAAGCTGGGGACAAAATTTATTAGAATTTTTTTTACCATCTCATCTTCTAATGAAAAGGCCAGATTTTTTTGTTTTTGTGTGTGTGTGTGCAGAATCCGGATAATGGGCAGAGAAAGTGTAGAACTGAAAGGCGAGACAGGGAGGAAGATGCTTACTGGGTGAGTTCCTGGATCCCCGTATAGTGAGAAATTTAGGCACCAGTTGAAGGTTAAGGCAAGTAAATAGAAAATAGAGAATAGAGCAATCAATGTGTATAATAGAACATAGAGCTGGGGAGAGTGCAGGAAGGCCAGATAGGCTCAGGAGTGGGAGAGAATTAGGACGGTTTGAGAGCACTCAGCTGTGGACTATGACAGGAAAAGGAGGAAACGAGTTTTAAGAGGTGTTCCTGTGTGGTATAAGGTAGATATCCTGTAATATTCTTTGTGAAATTCAAGCTTACAATTCCTTTTAAGTTACTTTTTCCAGGGGGGCTTTTTCTTGGAGAGCCACTCTATGCAGAGACTAGACCATTTGGGGTCCTCGAATATATCCATTTTATAAGTTCTATCATTATTAGCCAATTATTAGCATAAATAACACCCAATCCTGATTTTTATGAAGTATGTGATTGTAAAACCTACTGGCTCATCACACACAACCAGATTTGGGATACCCGTCGAGGCTCAACTAGAAATCCTAAAACACAAAATAATTTTCCTTCTCTTGATTACATATTTTCAAAGAGATTTAAATTATTTTGAAATTGAAAACTATCACGACCAAACGGCCAATGCGATGAAGAAATCCAACTGTTTAGTTGGCATGGTATAGGAGACAAACTCATTTTACAAAACAATTGATTATACACTTACCTAAGGTTGTGTTGGTTGAAGCCACCATGAGTGTAGATAGTCTGGGAAGCAAATATCTAAGAGGTTAAAAGAGTCGGACATTGCTCTGACATTTCAGAAGACTTGTTGGTACAGGACTTGGATGCCTACCTTCAGAGAAAATTTGGCTTTTCCTGAATATTGATGGATATAATCCTCAGGGAGAGAGGACAAAAAACCATATTTGTTGAATGTCCGCTCTATGCTTTATTTAATCCTCAGAGTGACCCTGAAAGGCATAGGTGTGGGAGTTATATGTGTGAGTTCTCTGCCCAGCCCTTTCTCTCTCCCCAAATTATATGCTGGTTTTTCTTTGGGGAATTCACCTCAGCCATGAGGTTTAGGAAGATTAATCCACTCAGGTTCAGGGTAACCTGTGACTGGCCTGCCCTCACCCTCTCTCCCTGGCCACTGCAATAATTCATGGATGAGTGCATATCCCAGTTCAGGCCAATGAGAGCAGGATAGTCAGGACTTGTGTAAGACCTGGAGAAGAGCGAAGAAACTAGGTCCTTGGGGATTTTTTTTTTTTTTTTTTCATGGCTACACCTGTGGCATATGGATATCCCTGGGTCAGGGATTGAATTGGAGCCTTAGCTGCAGTAACACCAGATCCTTTAACCCACTGCACCAGACTAGAGATTGAACCGGTGCCTCTGTAGCAAACCAAGTCGATGCAATCAGGTTCTTAACCCACTCCACCACAGAGGGAACTCCATTGGGAATACTTTATGCATTGCTGGATAAACCTTCCCTGAAATTCACCCTGATTCTGTTTTTCCATTACAGACCCAGTACATGCCTTTTGTTTAAGCAATGAGAGTGGTTTTCTGTCAACTGCAACCAGAAGGGAGCAAATCAAGTAATAGAGGAGGAAACTAAAGAGGAGGAAACTAGGTCCAAAAAAGATTTAAACCCACCCCCAATCACATATAGAGAGATGCAGCCAAGATTGAAGTCAGACATTGCTGACCAGTGTTTTTCAAAATGTACTATGGTACTGAAGAATTTTTAGAGAGGTGGCAGAGGACAATTCCCCACCCTCAACCCTGGATGGAGTCACATTCAGTGTTTCATAAGCTATCTCTTTTATAAGGCTATAGTCCCACTCAATATCAAGAGGCAAAAAAAAAAATTCAAAAAACTCTTTCTTCTACCATGCTTGGTTTCTAAGTTGTGGAAGGGTCTACTCTAGTGCTAGCCCTTTCATCTCTGCATTATGGCTAGTACTCTCTCTCCATTCATGACTCTCTAAAATTTAGCCTTGGATTTCCCTGGTGACTTACCGGGTTAAGGGCCTGGCATTATCATTGCAGTGGCTTGGGTCACTGCCATGGTGAGTGTTCAATCCCTGGCCTGGGAACTTCCACATGCCACGGGGCATGACCAAAACATAAATAAATACAATAAAATTTAGCCTCATTTTCCTTGGATATCAGGGGTTTTGAGTGACATCTCCTGGAATGGTTGAAAGCTAAGCTTACTCAAAGTTGAGACCAGAATTCTTAGAACTTGGTGACAACTGCAGTATTATATTAGGTGTACAGGGCTTGAACTAAGAGCCACTGTAATTCAATTTCTCTCCTTTCAACCTATGCTATACACAGATATCAGATTCATCCCTCTGAAGGTCGGCACTGACCTTACCACTGCACAGATATTTGCTCTGGCTTCCCAGGGGTCTACACCAGCAACCTCCAACGAAGAGTGTGTGCATATTCCAAGGGATATGCAAGAATTCCATTGTCTTGTGGAAAGAAGAAGAACTTCTGCGTATAGTTTGTTATTTTTCTAAGTGAGGAGAAAATTAAGCTCTCTTAGTGTTTTATGTACAGACTGACACGATTCCCTTGGTTTGTGTGTTGGAAAGCCCCACATCACATGCATTACCTGCAAGTAATCCTGATGGAGGAAAGGGAGTTCAGCGATGAGGTGGGGGTGATTTGACTATGTATTTGACTCATCGTTTCTCATTTGACTCCTTGCAAATTACTGCCATTTACATAGTCAAGTTAATTGGACTTATGGGTTATGTCATATGTTTTTCTGTTAAACTAACCTTTACCAAATTGACATCTGTCTTTAAAGGATCCTTTCGAAGAAACCACACACTGAAAATCACACTAATAATGCCAGCACAAGTAAACATAAAAGAAATGGAGGAACTGACATGACTTCTATCCTTGGTGCAAGCCCTTTGTCAGCTACCTTACAAAGTAAAATAATGATGATATAATAAGGCCTAAGTCGAAGCTGAACAAAAAATAAGAAATTATCAAAAAAACTTTAAAAGAGGGATTTATACCATAAATGATAAACTTCACCTTAAGGGTATATTGCGCTACTGTGCCTTAGGTTGTAAGCTTACAATAATAGAGTGCACTCGGACTTCCCGTGTGGCTCACAACAATAACGTGTGCGTGCGCACGTGCACACACACACACACACACACACTGGTGTGAACTCAATTTGTTACTGGAAAATAGGGCAATAAAAAAACTTGAAACCAGAGTTTTATATCATGAATTCAAATTTCTTGGTGCTTCAAGTACTTATAAAAAGCCAGTAGAGGAGTTCCCATTGTGGCATAGCACAAACAAATCCGACTAGTATCCATGAGAACGTGGGTTCTATCCCTAGCCTCGCTCACTGGGTTAAGGATCTGGTGTTACCGTGAGCTGTTGTGTAGGTCGATGATGTGGCTTTGATCCCACATTGCTGTGGCTGTAGAGTAGACAAGCAGCTGTAGCTCTGATCTGATCCCCTAGTCTGGGAACTTCCATTACGAAGCAGGTGCAGCCCTAAAAAAAAAAAAAAATCCAGTAGGGTTCAGATAACATAATAAGCATCCATCCAACAGCTTGGCCTTCTATACATGTCCCCAGCCCACATGTCTAACCACTTCTCCTGTTGATTCCTTACAACAGCTAAACTGTCCTGCCTGCAATTCTTCTCTTATGATTGCCCATCTCTGACCTCACTACATGATGGAATATGAAGGGGAAAAAATATATATAGAGAGAGAGAGAGAGGGAGAGGGAGAAAGAGAGATGAATGACTGGATCACTTTGATGTACAGCAGAAATTGACACAACATTGTAAATCAACCATATTTTAATTAAAAAAACAAACAAACAAATGGAGTTCCCTTCGTGGCTCAGTGGTTAATGAATCCGACTAGGAACCATGAGGTTGCGGGTTCGGTCCCTGCCCTTGCTCAGTGGGTTAAGGATCTGGCATTGCCATGAGCTGTGGTGTAGGTCGCAGATGTGGCTAGGATCCCATGTTGCTGTGGCTCTGGTGTAGGCCGGTGGCTACAGCTCCGATTAGACCTCTAGCCTGGGAACCTCCATATGTCTTGGGAGCAGCCCTAGAAAAAGGCAAAAAGACAAAAAAATATAAATAAATAATAAATAAATTAATTAATTAAAAAAATCCCTCACTTCTCTTCTGGTTACCTAATTCCTGTCCATACTTCCATACCTAAAGTTTCATCCTTCATGAAGCTTTCATCCATTTTATCAGTTGGAAATAATCTTTCTCTCCTCGGAACATCCATGATATTTAATCTGTACCCCGCTTGTGGTCCTGTCATTGTTTCATTTCTAAGTCTTATCCCCAAGGGGATGCAAATATTTAAAGATCTGGATACATGTTTGATGTATCTTTGACTCCATTGCCAGAATCTATCACAATGCCTAGCATATCATAGGTCCTTAGTAAATATTTGCTGACTGCATGAAGGATGAATGAATAAATTCCAATGGGTACCTTGTCATAAATGTCTGATACAAGCCCTATTTCACTACAGTATACATAGGCGCTTTGTGAAAAATTCATCACAGGAGTAGACAAGATTTGAGCCCAGACCGTGTTTTTAATCATGGAAATACACTTCTCTCTTTTCCAACTCTGTTATTTAATTAGAGATTGTGTAATTCTCACCCAGAGTTCATAGCTATTTTGCTGATTTATAGCTCACAATGTAATCAACTTGAATAAGTCATCTTACTGCAGACACCCACATTAACCTGAAAAACCATGGTCATGCTAGGGAGATTTGATTTGTAGCCAAATCTTCTTACACCCTCTTGAAAACAAAGTCTGGCAAAAATCCAACTGCTGAAGTCAAAGAGACATTTAGATACACTGTGCATTAGATATGCCTGGTGACCGCAGAAAAATACACACAAATGGAAAGGCTGACTTAAAGTACTAAAAGATGATTACAGCTCAGAACAAAAGCTTTTACTTGAGAGCAGTGTAATGGCTGTACTTTTATCTAACGTGTATTTGAAAACGTATTTGATTTTAAACCTATAAAAATTTCCAAAAGATCTGCTATACTATTTACCAGGAAAAAAGTATTCTTTTAAATGTGTATTCAAGACAAATTAAAAGACAGATCCTTTTATACCCTTTCTTTTTTCCTGGTCACTCGAAACCAGTGGTCACTTTGACTTGTCAAAATTAAATTGTACTACAAAATTTTAAAAATTGGACCTGCAGCTTTTAGAAGGTTTTAACCTGCGGTTCATAGCAACAATTGTAGTCCTATCACCTACTGAACTAAAATTTCCTCTTCAAGCTAAGCAATTATCTTGGGTCAGGGATAGAAAACCTTTCCATTCTGCTTTTGAATATCAATTTCTCCTCTCTTCATACCTGTACACGAACACGCAGAGCTCTTCTACAGTTTCTTTTCACTTTGAAAGTGATGTCACAAAGACTGAGCAAATACCGCTTAGGAATATGCACTTGGTCAGTAACGTGCAATTCCAAATCGGCGCCCAACCAGCCAACAGACACCTCCCCGCTTACTATAATTTTGGTGGGATTACCTTCTGCTACTATAAGAGGCACTATGGAGGGAAAATGAAAACGTTTTCAATTCTTAGGGATTCTTATGGATGTTTCAAATATTACTTCATTTCTAAGATCCCAAATTACTCCTATGGATATAATTTAGGCACCCTCTGGTGGTCAATAGAACACAATTAACTCTCCTATTTAAGCTTGATGGCCAATATAACATCTCATGACATAAATGTTCTTTCCTCCCCTAAATAGTTTTATGGTCTAAATACTTATATTCAAGACAAACGATGCCCCTGCTCTTTGTACATACATGGCTTTCCCCAGTGAAAGTACTGTTTATGCATCATGAAATGCCATGAAAACCCCAGGTAGGCCTCAGATAAAAAGCAGAGGAGAACTCATCCAGCTTCAGTGTTTAAGGAGAACATTAAAAAAACAGAACGAATCCACTCTAAACAAATTCACGTTATGGAAATAAATACTTCAACTGGTAACATAAACATAGGATAGAATGTCACGTATTGTGAATAGTTTAAATAATTTAAACCTTAGTCAGTATAACTGAGGAATAGAAGACATTTCTATCACATTAGCAGAAATATGCTCTGTGATTTTTTTTTTTTCTTCAACAGCAAACCTTCTGCGCTATTTTGGGAACTGTGTTAATAGCATTGGTATTCCTAGTGTTTAAAGCTGTGTTGACATGATAAAGTGCTATAATTTTAACTTGTTATTGTGAGACAGAAAACACCTCATTAATTTCTGCTTCATTCAAAACGGAGGAACAAATCAATGTTTACCAATGGGAATGAAGCTAAATGAGTAACAAAAAGAAAACCCCAAACACTTGTGATAAGTCATTAGTTTAAAATGCAGAAAAAATTTTTTAAAAGGTTGTCTATGTTCTGTTTAGTCAACAAAACTTAAATAAAAACAAGAAACCATTTTTAGTAAATTTGAAATGGATTGTTCAGTGTATACTTTTAATTTTAATCTTGTTAATCCTGGAAATAAGGTTGCTTTCTATATAATAAATATAATGTTGGTATAAAATATGACTTCTTAGTCACTTTAGGTATTTATGAAGCTGTAATGTCAGACTCAGATTTATTAGATATACCAACACTTTGAATACACTGAAAATTCAAATTAAAAAGTCATTTTATCCATAATCCAGTTCATTTAAAAATTTTAAAATATCACAGAATGACAGCTAAAACTAAAAGGAATATTAGAGATACTTCATCTCATCCCTTTATTTTACAAACGAGGAAGATAAGAACCAGAAAGAGTATTGGTCTAAAAACTGAACAACTATTTAGTAACAGAGCAAACTAATCTGGCCCTTCTAGGTACTTATGTGTTAAGCACCAAAGTAAATCTTTTTTTTTTTTTTTTTCTGGGCACACCCGTGGCATGCAGAAGTTTGTGGGCCAGGGACTGAACCAGAGCCACAACAGGGACAACACTGGGGCCTTAACCTGCTGAACCACTAGGGAATTCCCAAAGTTAAATCTCTGAATGAAAACATAAATGTTTTGAAAAGTCAATTCATTTTTTTTTGTCCTTTTAAATAATCTAAGGCACCGCCCATAATAATCACTTCCCAGTGGTTAACACCCTTCCTTACATTGAATCTGTAGCAAAGGGTTATTGCTTTATTTCCAGTGAAGTGAGAAAAGAAACACAATCTGTTCCTCATTGGATAATACATTATGAAAACGAGTACGATTGTCAAAACACAGCACTGTGATTAAGTATAGAAAGCATTTTGTTAGACCATAACACCATTGGGAAGTCAATTGAAAGAATGACTTGTGGAAATCTAGGGGAAAAGAGATGCTTAAAATGGAAAATATGGCAACATTCAGCTCTATTGTTCCAAATAGTATCCTAAAAACATCTTGGGGTGTGTGTGTGTGTGCGCTCCAGCAAGCGTGCCTGTATGTTTTGGATGTGGGAGTGCTAAGACTTGCATAGAAAAGAGGAAGGGGAGAGGAAGATAATCCCCACCTGCTCAAGCTGGATCTGCCACTAGGATTCAGCTGTGATCAGCCACAACTATTGAATGCAAAGCTGGTTCAGTAACCAAAGCTTGGATGGACAATGGGAGGGTAAGTCTGAGCACAGGACTGTTCATTTCCCTCCGAATCACCCCTAGCATATCCCTCCAAATACAGAGAGAGTTACCAACAAGCTGAGCTGTAGCACCACAACCTTGATGCTCAATTACCTCTCTAAGAGAGCTTAGAAGAAAAAAGCACTTTTATTCCCTTAGTCTGATTGGACACATCATTCTGAGTAGAAGAGCATATGAAGAAAAATTCTTTTGGACAAAATTCAACTTCCCAAACTCTAAGAAGACACAAACATGTAAAATGGCTGAGGACAACATCCCCCCACCCACCGCCCTTGCAACTATGCTTCTAATACTAAACAGATTTTTCTTTTAAAATTCAAACCATGTAGGCTTTAAATTGGTGGGGGATGGAGGTGGGGGAGGTGGTCAGGGAGAACACCAGATGCCCAAGATTTCCTATTAGTTCTGCCACTATATAGGTATATATATTTGGGGAACTCTTTTGAACCCTGCACCCTCAGATTCCTTGTCTGTATATTGGGGGATTTGGGTTCCTTTCTGTTCAAAATTCTGTGCTTCCATGTGAAAGCAGGATTTAAAAAAATTTTAATTATACAGGCAAAAATTTTCACAGAGTACAAAAGATATCTGGAGGCTAACCTAAGGTCCCGGAAAAATCTGTAATCCCTCTAAAATTGTGTGAAAAAATTTGGGTGCGTGATGGATGTACATAAACATTTTTTTTTCAGGAAGAGAGACAGTATTTTCATTAGCACCTCAAAGGGAAATTAGGTGACCTCTGACTGAGAGATAAATGGTGTCCTTAGTTTCTGCTTTATCTGGTTATGAGCATTTCAGCAGCAATCTTTACACAGGTATAAAATCTGCCCCAGAAAGCTTTCTTGAGTTCCTCATTTATCTTCATGAGCTGTGTGTTTGTAATTTCTCATGAGCAGAAAGCCTGTTCAAAATTGAGTCGTCATTAAAGATTTAAAATTCTGGGGATTGCCAGATTTATTTTGATATTAGTGGCTAAAGGAGAGCCATTTTCCAACATGAGAAAATTTCAAGCATATAGCATCTTAACTATTTGCCCAATGATGTTGAATTATTTTACTATTTCTTTTTTCTTGAGTTAACCGACATGAAACAAAAGGCTGGCTCCTCCTTCCAACCTGCTTTTCTTTTTTTTCTGATCTGAGTCTGCTGTGAAATGATGATGAAATTAACTGTGGCTCTATGTGAAGTAGTAATTTTCATTTTTATAACGATTTTGATCCTCAAGATAAATTAAATGGAAGATATTTATATAATATTCTTAAAAGAATTAGCTTAAAAGTAGAAAGAAGAGGAAAATGACCTTAGGGAATATGAGCAACTGAAAGAGGAAAGACGCTTCCAGGAAGAAATGAGAACCAAAAAATCTACATGATTAGACACCAAAATAGTATCAAATCCCTAAGCAGAGAAACAAAAAAGGAGGAGGATTTTTTTTTTTTAGTGAAAAATATAGCAACTAAGAGAATACTTATTTTTTGAATACATTAAATGAAAACGACCAAAACCCATCAAAACCGAGCTTTTCAAGAACATCTTTTGCTGATAATCTCAAGGCGTTATATGGCTTCTCTTTAATTAAGGCAAAGACAGAGGCGATCAGAGAACATCACAGAAAAAAGAATGTTGCCAGTGATTATCAGATAAATGCAAAAAGCTCAGGGGACCAATCTTTTGTGGTCAAGGAGACGTGCCGGTCGGTGAGAGATGCTGATTATATTCCCCTAAGACAATATCAAAGAGGTGTAAAGTAAAAAAACAGAAAATTAAGTTTAAGCATTGGCCTTGTAACAAATTACTTTAGATATTCCCGGAAGCTTTTTAACCAACTCCTGTTTCCTCACATATGACAGTCTGACCAGAACTACTCCTGATGGCTCCTAAATCCAAAGGGAGAGGAAAGCAACATTCAGTGCCTCTGCTCAACTCCAGGCTCCCTTCCAGAGCCCAGTAGCTTCTGGTCAAGGGCTCCAGACTCCGTTAACCCAGGAGGCGCCAGGGGAGAGATATATCCTCAAACGAACCCAATCCCTAGATGACCCTGGCTGGGTCTTTGCATTCAAAGAGCATCCTCCAGAGACTCTTCCTCTTTCGAGTAACAGCTCAGTTCTTTTCCTCTCAGCGCCTCCACAAATCCCACTCAAGGAAAAACACCCTAGGATTTCAGTTAAATCGCTCACCACCCCCGCCCCGCCGCGCTCCAGGAGGCCGCCTCCTGGGCTGCCTGGGGCAGGAGGGGCGCGCGGCCTCGGCCGCCGCGCGCGCCCGTTGCCATGGGAACGCACAGGGCTCCGCCGCTCGAGGGGGAGGCGGGAGGAGGCGCGGCTGCAGATCCAGCGGGAGACGCTATCGCAAGATGGCGTCTGCGAGGCCGCGGGATGCGGAGTGAGCGCGCCCCGCCGGGGGCTCTGCGAGGCTGCTCCTCTTGCCGCCGCCGTCGCCGCCGCCGCCGCCGCCGCCACTGCGGCGCCGCCTCTCCGCCTGCCATTGCACCGCGGCGAAGCCTTCCCGCCTCGCAGGTACCCGCGCCCGCGCGCGCTTCGCGTAGTGCACAGATGGCAGTGACAAGTGCCGGCTCGCCGAGGGCTAGCGGGTCCCCCCTTGTCCGGGTGCGTCTGACAATAACGCGTAAATAACTTTTTCTTGCAGCGGCCCCCCTGCCCCCCGGCCTGCAGGCTCCCAGCGCGCCCGCGCCCCCACCACGCCCCTCCGACTCCCGCTCCCTCCGAAGTGTGAGCGTGTCGGGCAGATGCGGTGATCTCCGGCCGGCCTGGGAGGAGCGCGTGGACCAGCGGGCGGCGGCGAGCAGTTGGCAAGCGCCTTTACAATGGCCCTGACCCTGTTTGGTAAGTGGAGCCCTTTGCCCGCGCCGCCGCAGGTGGGCCGCGCCCTGGGGCTGGGGGGCGGGAGCCGGGGCGCCTGGTGTGGGGACGCGGTGCGCAGTGTCGACTGCCGGCCGGAGCAGCGGAGTTGGGGCGCCCCGGGCGCCGGGCTCGTTCCCTTGCTCCTCTCCCATTGTTTCCTCTACCAGGCAGGGCCGATGGGCGTGTGCTCCCCTGGCCAATTCTGGGCTGGGAGGCTCTTTGGTCCTGGGTATTTTGTAAACCGAGGATTCTCGAAGATGCCAACTTGGGAGCGAAGTTAGCTGGATGTTTCCAAACCTGTGTTTCTCAAGTCGGTAAATAAAGATCGTGGAAAGTTTATTTATTTTGATCAAGATGTCTGTGTATCCCTGCCCCCCGTGGAATTGCCAAATGCATGTATTGATTCCTGTTGGGTTTGGGGGGATTTTTTTGGACTCGGTATATTCCATTAGAAACAAGAATAAGTGGTGCACTTACATTAATATTTGTTAGAATTGAAAATGTTAGCTCTTACAAATATGAGCAGACAGAAGAAAGTTGGTACTGAAAATAAGTAATTTCAGGAGAGTAGCTTGGAATATTTTAGGAAAGAAATCTTACTTATGTGATGTAATTACAGTAACACCATTGTTTCAGTGGTTGACTTATTAAAGTGTTTTTATTTTTTCCCCCTCCAGAGTTTGTAGTGACAATAGGTTGGAAAAAAGAACTGAAAAAATACTTAATTTTCTTTTGCATAAACAGACCATGATACATGTGTACCTTGCTTTAAGAAAACTAAATAGGGGGAAATTTAGATGTTAAAAGTATCAGTTTTTCAAAGAAGAAAAGTACACTGATATGTACCTGATACCTACAAGGACAGTTTTAGTAAGTTACTCAAAATATCAAGTTTCCAGTTACATTTTAATAATGTCACTTGATCAAGCACGTTACAGGCATCACATACCACAGTGCTTTTTGATGTAAATACTTCAGAGTGAATTAAATTGCTGGAATCAAAGAGTTACTTTCCTTTAACCATCTTATTTTACAAATTAAATGTAGACCCGGAGAGGTTATTTCCCAAGGTCACATGGCCATTTTGTGGTAAAACTGACCCTGGAACATAATATGCCAGTCTTCAGTCTGGGGCGTGTTTACTTAACCCGAATACTCACAGTACTAGAAATGACATGTCTTATTTGGTGTTGGTTCTCCATAAGTGCTTTTTTTTTTTTTTTTTAAATCATTCTCTGTCTCTCAAAGAAATAATAATTTCTTGATTTCCAATGCCTTGAATCAAATCTGCATTAGTTAGTAGAAGCATTTCCTTTTTTTTGATAAACAAGTTTTAAATGATGGAAGGCTTTTCTCGTAGTTGATACTTACTTTTGCAGAAATGTTTATACATTGTTGTAGCTAATGCATAGCAGTCAGATCTACTGAAGTGAATTCTCTTTACAGCTATTTCTGATTAAATTCATTTTCCTTTCTAAAGATATAGTCTGAATTTTCAAGGTTTGTTTTCAAGGGTAAGTTGTACACATCAACGACTTTCCAAAGACTGATGTTCTCAAGGAATAAAACAGATAAACTGGGGAGAAGTGGAGTATGTGATAAGGCCCTTTTAAATGGATTCCTGTTATTAAACCTTTACTGAGGTGTGGGTGAGGAGAGGAAGAGCATGGAATTGGACCTCTAGAAGTATCTTTAAAATTTTAAAGCAGTCTTGTGGGAAAATGGAGTTTAGTTTACAATATCCAATCTGGTTAGTTTTTAAGAACATTTCTTTGTTGTAGAGCAAAGTATATCTATGTGCAGAGGCTGTTTTTTCCAATAATGATAGAGCAGCAGTTATCTCCAAAGTGTGGTTGCACACCACTCATCAGACATCTGAGATGTCTCTTAAAAATGCAGATTCCTTTGGTCATAGGCACCCATAGAATCTGCACTTCTGGGGAATGGGATTTTTAAAAGGACTCCCCTGTGATTCTTAAACACACTCAAGTTTGAGAAATCTTATTTTAAAGATAAAAACTAGATTTGTTTCCAGGAGTTCCCGTCATGGCTCTGTGGTTAACAAATCCAACTAGGAACCATGAGGTTGCAGGTTCAATCCCTGGCCTCACTCAGTGGGTTAAGGATCTGGCGTTGCCGTGAGTGTGGTGTAGGTAGCAGACGTGGCTTGGATCCTGCATTTCTGTGGCTGTGGCCGGCAGCTACAGCTCCGATTAGACCACTAGCCTGGGAACCTCTGTATGCTGTGGGTGCGGCCCTAGAAAACACAAAAAGACGAAAACAAAACAAAACTAGATTTGTTTCCAATTCAAAATAGCTTTTGTGAATATGTTAAGAGCAGTCCTCTAAGGTTAGAAAAAATGAATTTTATTTTATATGTTTCCACTGTTTTAACTAGTTGGGCTTAGAAGTACCTCATATCCCTTTGTATTTACTCTTAATAACCACCCTAGAACAGAGGAACAATGACATAAATTCTATGAGATAGTAAAAAGAAGGTTGTAATAACAAACTAGACAAATGTGACTTCTCAGTTGTCAAAGTCAGAGCTCCATAGTTTTTCTGCCTAAGCCTTTCCACAGTAACTACTGCCAAACCTCTATGTTGTGTATCTTAAATGTGTTAGTTGGTTAAACCATTGTCTTACAGGAAAGTACCAAAAACTGGGTGGCTCACACACAGACTTTTATTTCGCAGTTTTGGAGGCTGGGAAGTCTAAGGCCAAGGTTCCAACTGATTCATTTCCTGGCAGGGGCCCTCTTTGTGGCTTGCAGATGTCCATCTTCTTGCTCTGTCCTCACACAGTAGAGAGAGGGGGAGAGCAATCTCTCTTAATGCCTTATAAGAAGGGCACTAATCCCTTCATGAGGACCCCACCCTCATGACTTCATGTAATCCAGGTACCTTCCAGAGGCCCATCCTGGTTTTGGGGTAGGGCTTCAACATAGGAATTTGTTGGGGGGACACACTTCAGTGAGGAGCAGCCAGCAATTGAGTCTAGCTTTTTTGCTTTGTGTTTTACATGTCCATTCATTTTTTTTTTTATAATTGTAAAGAATGTTCTTTTTACAACACTCTTAAGTCAGCTATACTCCAATGAAATTAAATTTTTTTTTGTCTTTTTTTTTTTTTTTTTTTTGCTATTTCTTGGGCCGCTCCCGCGGCACATGGAGGTTCCCAGGCTAGGGGTCGAATTGGAGCTGCAGCCACCAGCCTATGCCAGAGCCACAGCAACGCGGGATCCGAGCCGCGTCTGCAACCTACACCACAGCTCACGGCAACGCCAGATCGTTAACCCACTGAGCAAGGGCAGGGACCGAACCCGCAACCTCATGGTTCCTAGTCGGATTCGTTAACCACTGCGCCACGACGGGAACTCCCTAAATTTTTTTTTTTAAAAAAAGATGGGATGGAAAAAATGTCGGAATGAAAATTTATTATTTTTATCTTTTGTCTTTTCAGGGCTGCACCCGAGGTATATGGAAGTTCCCAGGCTAGGGGTCGAATCAGAGCTGCAGCTGCCGGCCTGTATCTCAGCCAAAAAAAGATTTTTTTACAAAAGAATGTCCTTTTTGTAGGAAGTTAGTGAAAGTTAGATTCATTTTAAAAAACTAGCGCTTCTAAAATTACCTGATACAATTTTACATTTATATATGTTTAATTTTTTCCCTCGGGTATGTTGTAGGAACTCAGTGATACAATATGCCAAATTGGATTTCCCTTGTGATGCGGCAGGTTAAGGATCCAGCGTTGACTGCAGTGGCTTGGGTCACTGCTGTGATGCCGGTTTGATCCCTGGCCCAGGAACTTCCACATGCTGTGGGCGTGCAAAAAAAAAAAGAGAGAGAGAAAAAAAAAACTTGCCAAATTAAACTAAAGAGTGAAGACTGTCTTCTCTGTTGTCTTCACTATTAATCACTTTTGCTGTTTAAAAGGATATATATATTTTTGGTCTTTTCTTTCTTTTTTTTTTTTGTCTTTTAGGACTGCACCCGCGGCATATGAAGGTTCCCAGGCTAAGGGTCCAATTGGAACTCTTGCTGCGGGCCTACACCACAGCCACAGCAATGCGGGATCCAAGCCACATCTGCAACCTACACCACAGCTCATAGCAATGCCGGATCCTCAACCCACTGAGCAAGGTCAGGGATCGAACTCGTGTCTTCATGGATGCTAGTCAGATTCACTAACTGCTGAGCCACTACGGGAACTCCCTGTTTAAAAGGATATTTTTGATGAGGATTTCCTTTTTATTCTGCCATAGAATCAGACCCCCTGATTTTACAGTGTCATTTGGGGGTTGAAAATGGGTATTGGTGAAGCTTCAGGACTCTGTAGATGTTTTTATTCGCCTTTCAGATGAACCAGTCATCAACATCAATATAAGTAATTTTTAAATCCTCAAATCCTAAAAATTAGCCAAATATAGTTCATTATCTGGTATGAGTGGGTGCACCTTGCCATGCTCATTCATTCACCAAATAGAGCAGTGTGCAAGAAACATGGTCCCTGTCTTCTGAGAGCTTCCATTCCAGAACTGCAGTGTTTGCACCTAACTGCCTCATTCCATGTGGGTTTTGTTGGAACTTCTCCAGCCGAGAAGCACAAGTTGTCTAATGACTGCTGGCCTAGAAGGAAAGTGTCCGATCATCTAACTTAGGACTTCTTAGCTGGCATATTGGACAGAATATCCTGAATGGCCACAGGAGTAGTAGAGCCCTAGTTGACAGAGATGGGTGAAAAGGCATCCTGTCAGGTCATCCTTTGGCAGGAAGTTCTGTCCTTTATAGCCAAACAGAGCTCTGGTTTACAAACCGGACCACCTGATGAGATTGGGAACTGAGTAACCATCCAGATGGGCTAGCTAAACCGGAATAGCTGTCTTCTCTCTCTATTTGGGTAGACTGGCTCTGGCATTGCTCCCACTCCCCCTTTTCCTTTTTCTTCTTATTACTAATAGGCACCATCATCACTGCTACTTCTCATTTTTAGGATCTCATTGTAATTTCTTACCTTCTTGCCTCAGACTCTTCGACTAGCAGGGAAACCTTTCATTATGCTGCTTTATTTGGCATCTTTCACTGTCCTGACACACCTGCCTGTGGGCGTGATTGTAGAGATCCTTTGAAACAGTGAAATGGGGATGGAATATTTTTTGTGATGTCCTTAGGAAATTTTCTGATTTCCCTTGACTGTCCTTGGCATTAAAATTTATTTTTAAAAAGACGGCTGCACATCTTCAGTATGGTTTATTTGACCCGAAGCTAATTTTATAGGAACCCCCACCCCCACCTCCCGGGAGTACACTCCCTGCTGACGTTTTTATTTTTCAGACTTTGCTCATCAGAGAATATGAGAGGGAGTTAGGTAAGCAGCAGGGTGGTCTGAGCATAGGTGCCCAGCTGCTTTTCTTAGAATGTTTCATCTTTTCAGCTGTCAATACAATCACCATCCTTATTTAAATACTTGGCCATATCCCTTTTCTTACTGGTATCAAAAATTTGGTATTTTAGCTTTAAAAAGTTTCTTTTAATGTGTGGAGATTTGGTACTGTGTAAGAAAGATCAAAGAATTACAGGTGTTATAATTCTGATAGTCACCATCTGTGTACAGTATGAAAGAAATACATTGATAAACTTTTTTGAGTCACATCTGTCCAATCGGAGTTGTAGCCACCATCCTATAAGTGCTATAATCTTTGAAGATAGAAGATAATGGTATGTGTAATTACAAACATTTACCATATTTGTCAAGAAGAGTTTTGTTTTAGATCAGGATCTCTCAACCTTTTTTTTTCTCCAAACTTTAAAAGAAATCACCCTTTGTAAGAAGCCTTTTTAGACTTTTTTTCTCTCCATGAAACTTTAATGCCAGAGACTTGGTTTTTGGGCTGTATGTATGTCTGCTGTCTGTTTTATGTATAAAAAGAGTAATTTTTTTCGAGCCCCCCCCCCCCAAAGCCAGTTTTTGCTCCCTCAAGGGTAGTCTTACCCCCATTGATAATACGTGTTTTAGACTAACTTAAAGTAATCAGAAGAGTATATAGTTAGGGAGAAAAATACTGTTTGGTCATGCTTTGTGTGCCATATGATAATAGTTCTGAAGGCATGACATAAGTATAATAAGTTATACATTTTTCATCAGATTTGTTTAACCTAAATGTGAACAGTTGATTCATCTTGAGAGCAGGTATAAAAAGAGTTTCAGGGAATTCCCTGGTGGCATAGTGGTTAAGGATCTGGCATTGTCACTGCTTTGGCTCAGGTTTGATCCCTGGCCTAGGAATTTCTGCATGCCAAGAGCACAGCAAAAAAAAAAAAAAAAAAAAAAAGTTCCTTGCTGGACTGGGGTTTGTGCAGCCCCAGAAAGGAACAAGGCCCTCTAGTAATGATAATATCCTTTGATGTGGGTGATTGATGTTTTCTTAATCTTATATAAAATATCAGTAACATCACCTTTAAAAGACTTTTTTTGGGGGGAAGGCCACACACCCACAGCTTATGGAGGTTCCCAGGCTAGGGGTCCAATCGGAGTTGTAGCCACAGCCTATACCACAGCCAGAACAATGCAGGATCTGAGCCCATCTTCGGCCTACACCACAGCTCTCAGCAACGCTGGATCCTGAACGAGGCCAGGGATCGAACCCACGTCCTCATGGATGCTAGTCAGGTTCCTTAACCACTGAGCCACAACAGGAACTCATAAAAGACTTTCTTATCTGCAATATTTAAACTAAATGAAGTCACTGAACTTTCTTTGTAAACCTAATACAAGACAGATGTTGAGCCTGGGCTTTCAACCAATCACTAGTCATAAGTAATTCTTACATAGAAAATGAATTCTATAAATTTTGATACTTTTTATTTATTAATATAATCCTATTGTACTTAGAATAGAAAAAACTAAGAAAGCAGAAAGATGCGACCATATTTTACATTGGAAATTGACATTAAAAAGAGTCATGTCTGAAAAAATAACATTACAAATATATAATACTAATTTAGTTTCTTATATTTAAAAACCAGAATGTGTACTTTGTGAATATACCAAAAACTACTGCATTGTGTATTTTAAAAGGGTGAATTTTATGGTGTGTGAATTATGTCTCAATATAAGATTATATTAATAAAATCATGGAATAAGAGATCAGATTGAACAGAAGGAAAATTTACTTCACTTAAAAAACAGAAAATACTATTTTTAGTTTTTTTAAATATTTATTTATTTTGCTTTTTAGGGCAGTTCCCACGGCATATAGAGGTTCCCAGGCTAGGGGTCAAATTGGAGCTATAGCTGCTAGCCTGCGCCAGAGCCACAGCAACGCAGGATCCGAGCCGTGTCTGCCACACCTCAGGGCAGTTCTGGATCCTTAAGCCACTGAGCGAGGCCAGGAATCGAACCTGCAACTTCATGTTTCCTAGTTGGATTCGTTTCCGCTGTGCCATGACGGGAACTCCAGAAAATGCTTTTTTTTTTGTCTTTCCTAGGGCTGCACCCACGGCACATGGAGGTTCCCAGACTAGGGGTCTAATTGTAGCTGTAGCTGCCAGCCTGTGCCACAGGCACAGCAACTCCAGATCTGAGCCACGTCTGTGACCTACACCACCGCTCATGGCAACACCAGATCCTTAACCCACTGAGCGAGGCCAGGGGTCGAACCCGCCACCTCATGGTTTCTAGTCGGATTCGTTAAGCACTGAGCCAGGATGGGAACTCCAAGAAAATGCTATTTTTTAAAAGTTTTATATACAGGAACTTTTAGGACTTACCATGTTTTTAGAAAGTTTTTTTTTTTTTTCCTTTTATTCTCCAAGGAACAAAATAAGAAAATTGATAGGTTAAAATACCCCTACCTGTTTTGAATGATTTTTTAAACTTAGCAAAGCAGGAATTTCTTAGAAGGAGTTGCTGCTAACAATGGAGTGATTTGCAGGAGAAGGAAGATGAGTCAGGCCAGGCCTGTCGCCAGCTGCATGATGGCGTGGGGCCACATCCTTGTGTTTCATCCAGCTGCACTGAAAGTGGTTCCTTTCCCTTTCCACTCTGACTTTTTACCTTTGAATTTCATGGTGTAAAGCAAGCAGAAAAAGGATGTTGTCCAGGAAACATACAGTCTCTGCTGAAATAAATTTTTATGACCACAAACTTGACATTTCAAAAACCAAATGGGTCCTCTTCTTTAAACTGCAAGTCTTTCCTGATTTTCCCATTTCTACCACTAGCACATAGCTTCAGCCCTTATAGTATATACTTTCTATCTTTTATATGGAACTTTATTTTTTGGTTCCTTAATGGCTGCGACGTTACTTTGTTAGAGATGACTTTAGGATTTGAAGTAGCTTGTACTGGGACAGGTGACAGGTGACAGGTATGTGTGTAGATGTTACATTGAGGGTTAGGTAAATAGCTGCCTCACCGAAATGTTTTCCCCTGCAAGCCTTTCATGGTGAATGAGTTTTATGCAAATATATATATTTGTCTTTTTAGGGCCGCACTCGCAGCATATGGAAATTCCCAGGCTAGGGGTTGATTTGGAGCTGTAGCTGCCAGCCTACCCCACAGCCACAGCAATGCAGGATCTGTGACCTACACCATAGCTCACAGCAACGCCAGATCTTTAGCCCACTGAATGAGGCCAGGGATCAAACCCAAGTCCTTATGGATACTAGTTGTGTTAGTTACTGCTGAGCCACAACAGAAACGCCTATGCCATTATATTAAAATTAAAGCATTATTTGTAGCATATTATCTGTGAGGTATAACATGAGAAATATAGATACTTCATATAGCCTGGAAGCATTTTTTTTTGTCTTTTTGTCTTTTTTGTTGTTGTTGTTGTTGTTGTTGCTATTTCTTGGGCCGCTCCCGCAGCATATGGAGGTTCCCAGGCTAGGGGTTGAATCCGAGCTGTAGCCACCGGCCTATGCCAGAGCCACAGCAACGCGGGATCCGAGCCGCGTGTGCAACCTACACCACAGCTCATGGCAACGCCGGATCGTTAACCCACTGAGCAAGGGCAGGGACCAAACCCGCAACCTCATGGTTCCTAGTCGGATTCGTTAACCACTGCGCCATGACGGGAACTCCTGGAAGCATGTTTTTAATTTATGGACTGAAGATCTTAGTAAGACAGCAAACATTCTGACTGAGGGAGCTACACTTTAAGAGAAAAGAAAGTGGTAGATATTTTTACTGGGATGGGGGGCATTACTAAGAGGGACCTGCATTGTGGGTGGTGGTATAGTAAGCAAAGCAGGATAAAAGCTCAGGGCATCTGGGATGAGGGGGAAGGAGTCGTGGTAGTATCGAGTGGGAGAAGGAAGCAGAAGCAAGAAGTGTATTCTTTCATGATTTTCCTGAGGACTCGCTCTGAAGCCTGGGGAGTGTTTTCTTATGATTTGTTTATTCATCTGTTCCATGAATTGAGGGCCTGATCTGTGCAGGTATATACTAATTGCTGCCCTCAAGGAGCATATACTTGCCGTGGAGAGAGACAGACAATGAAAAAGGTATAGTGGGAGCTCCTGTGGTGTGTAGGTCACAGACGTGGCTTGGATTCCGTGTTGCTGTGACTGTGGTGTAGGTCAGCGGCTGTAGCTCCGATTGGACCCCGGGCCTGGGAGCTTCCATAGGCCACAGGTACAGCCCTAAAAAGACGGAAAAAAAAAATGTGTAGTGTGCCAAGTGGCTAATGCTATGAAGAGAAACGAAGCAGGGTGAGGAGGGTGGGGCTGGCTGTGCCGCAGAGCAGCCGGGGAAGGCCTGGCAGCAAAGGTGGATTTTGAGCAGAGACTTGAAGGAAGTGAGGGAAACAGTCCTGTGAAAATAGGGAATCGCCTTAGGGAACAGGCTCTAAGGCAGGGGTGTGCTGGGCAGTTTCAAGGAACAGGAAGAAGGGCAGCGTGGCTGGAGTGGAGTGAGCCTCGGCGGGTGGTCAGAGGTGACGGCAGGGGCACGGGGGAGGAGTGCTGGGGTCATGGATTATGTCGGGCCCTGACCATAAACATGGTAAGGCTTCTGAGTTTCCTCTGAGCGGGGTGGGAAGCTGGCGGAGGATGCTTCCATAGCATGTAATGTAGAGGAAAGGGCTTCGATTTTGCAGTAAAAGCTACATTTAATCCTTTCTCTGCCAAGTGTCAGCTCATGTCCCAGTCTCATTTCCGTATCTGTAGAACAGAGGCTATTAATTCCTTTCTCCCATTAGTGCAAATGTAAATGAGATCATGTATGTAAGGTTCTTAACACAGTTGTTGAAGATACGTAGTAGCTAATAGTGTCGCTGATATTATTGTTATCACAAATACTGGCAAAGATCCAAGATACTGGGTTTCTCCATTTGTTTATTTCACAAGTCTGATGACCCACTTGAAAAAGTGGTTCTGTGATATTTCCATTTGCATGTGTGGCTAAATACATGCCATGTGCCCCTGTAGACTTTGAGAACATTTTGATGGTGGAGACCTGGTTCAGGGAGGGCAGTACTGTGAAGACCAGATAGACTCTTCCTTCCTCCCTCCCTCCCTCCCTCCCTCCTTTCCTCCTTCCCTCCTTCCCTCCTTCCTTCCTTCCTTTTTCTTTCCTTTTCTTTCTTTCCTTCTCTTTCTTTCCTTCCTTCCTTCCTTCCTTCTTTCCTTTCCTTTCCTTTCCCTCCCTCCCTCCTCCCTCCCTTTCTCTCTCTCTCTCTCTCTCTCTTTCTTTCTTTCTTTCTTTCTTTTTAAGGGCCACACCTTTGGCATATGAAAGTTCTCAGGCTGGGGGTTGAATCAAAGCTGCAGCTGCCAACCACCACAGCCACAACAATGCAGGAACTGAGCCATATCTGCAGCTCATAGCCATGCTGGATCCTTAACCCGCTGAGCGAGGCCAGCGATCAAACCCAAATCCTCATGGAGACTACTTGGGCTTCTGAAGCTGCTGAGCCACAATGGGAACGCCCAGATCAACTTCTGGTTGTGCTGGATACTTGGTACTCTCTAGTGCACTCTGAAAATGTAAAAAATACACTGGTCAACAGGCAATGCTTACCTCTCCTTTGGGAGGTGATCCAGAATACAGTCAGATCTAGCCCCAGCCCTTGTGGTACTTAAAATATATCAAGGACTCAATGGTTGGCACATAGTAGGTGCTTAGTCCAAGTTGATTGAATAAATGAGTGAATGAAGAATAAACATATAGCAGAGGTCTGTTACTCTATATAATTATCCTGTGAACAGCCTCAAATCAGTATAAACATATCTTTTTTCCTCTTTCATTATTTTGGGTTATTCTTGCTTATATAAGAGTCCATAATTGGGAACTCAGACTTATCTCTTAGAAATGTATTAGTTCAAACAATTCACTTCCCTCTCTGAAACCTTCCAGTGGATTAAGATTAAAGGTAAGTCCAAATTTCCTAGCTTGCATAGAAGGCTATCAAGATAGGAGTGCTGCTTACCTGTTGGGCCTCATCTCTTATTCCCTCCTCAGATGTTGTGCTTCAGGCATCCGAAACAACTTAAAGCTTCCAGAAGGGATTGTGCCCAACATGGCTTTGGTGTCATCTCACAGGCCTTTCTTTGCCTCATTTCCCTCTACACATCTTGCAGAAATCAGCTTGAATAGTCACCCCTTCTAAATGGTCTTCGTGAATTAGTTACACCTTTTGTAACTAAAAAGGTGTAACTAAAAAGATGTGTGTAGTGCTGTGTACACACATCTCTGCCCTGCTCCTTATCTGTAGTGATGTAGTTTGTATTCCTGTTTTCCCTATTAGGTGAAGTTCCTTAATGAGAAAGCTATGGATTTCTTCTTTCTATATTTAACAACTGCCACCGTGTCTGATGCATTCCAGCTACTCAATAGCCAAACAGAAAATGTTTGAATGAAGGTTTGGTGTTACAGTAGTCTACTGTATTTCTTACATTTGAGAGTAGTTTTAAGGTCCAAATCCATATGATACACACCCTCTGTTTTTCATTTTTTTTTTTGCTCATTTGTTCATTTTTAAAAAAAAAATTTAGTAAATGGGCCATTATATCATCCCTTGGTTTCATACTCTAATGTGGAATCCCCAACTGGAAGCTCACAAAGGCTTGAATAAAATGGAAATTTCTCTGGGAACAGACTCTGAGTTTTAACTGTAGTATTACTAACCACTAGCAGATGTTTCTAAACTATTTGGTATAATTAGATAACAAATCTACTTCATTAAGCTATTGTTCCTTTTCATTTCAATAGTACAAAGGAATTGCACATAAATTAGCTTGGTTTGTTCCTGTTTTACCCTCACAGTAGGAAACATAATCAAATTGAATAGGAATTCAGTATGAAAATGGCTAACTTAACCTTTTAGAGGTCTGAAAATAAAAACAACATAATCTTTTTCTCATAATAATAAATTTGAGTGCTATATGAATGTCCTTATTGTCATATATTTATTAGAAGAGCAGATTTAAACAACAGTTTGAGCATTTGTATTTTTTTAATTTTAATTTTAATTTTTAAATTTTTGGCTTTTTAGGGCTGCACCCGCAGCATATGGAGGTTCTCAGCCTAGGGGTTTTATCAGAGCTACGGCCGCCTGCCTACACCACAGCCATAGCAACATCAGATTGGAGCCGTGTCTGCAACCTACACCACAGCTCATGGCCATGCTGGATCCTTAACACACTGAGCGAGGCCAGGGATTGAACCCACAACCTCATGGTTTCTAGTTGGATTCATTTTCACTGCACCACAATGGGAACTCCAGCATTTGTATTTTTAAGTGGAAAGATTTAAAGGAAAAACTTTATTACTTACTAATACCTCTCATTGTTCCAGAAATAACTTGAGATGGTTTCCAAAAAGATACAGTGTGCAAGAGGACTGAAAACAATAAGTATGGGAATTCATTTTTCTCTGTCTCGTATCATTACTTTCTTCCTCTCCCTTGGATCCTGGATCATTTCCCTCTGATTACAGCCATGCTTTCCTACTCCGTGTGGGAAAGCCTTTCCTCAGGGTTGGAACCCTCTTAGATGCTGCCGTGAGTTGTTATTGGCCCTCTTCTTACCAGAGGTTTATGGAAGTAGAGTTCCATGTCACACCTCTTCTTCCTGCACACCTGCTCTTTAACCCTCTTCTGCATCCTCTCTTCCCAGCCACCATATTTTATCCTTATTGATAATGAGGCATCTGTGAATTTCATTCCTCTCTAGTAGAAAAAAAGATTAACAACTATGAAAGAAAAAAATGTTCTGACACTTGTTAAAACAATAAGAAAGACTTTCTTTAAGACTGTTGCAACAGGTGTTGAGACCATCAGAATAGGAGAGAGATTAGGCTTAACTCCCATTATAAGAACAAGTGGGGATTTATAACAAGTGGGGAGCAGGTTGTTGTTGGTTGTGAGGGGTGTCAATGAATGGAAAATTATTACAAGGAGACAAAGCTATGGGGATTCTTGCTGAGGACAGGCCAGGGTGGTCACATATCAAGGGTAGGGGGTGAGGGATTTGATCAGCTATCAAGAAGGATCAGATATCAAGGGTAAGGGATTCTTTCTAAACTGACTTAGAATTCTTGCTAAAGCTGGGCATTGCAAGCCTGAAGGCTGGGGCCAATGTTGAGTTCTTAAGAAATAGGCTTAGACAAGGCATGGAAACAACCTAAATGTCCATTGACAGATGAATGGATTAAAAAAGCTGTGATGTGCGCACACACACACACACACACACACACACACACACACACACACGGTAGCATATGAGCCATAAAAAGAATGAAGTAATACCATTTTCAGTTACATGGATGGACCTAGAGATTCTCATACCAAGGGAAATAAGTCAGAAAGACAAAACACCATATGATATCACTTATATGTGGAATCTAAAATATGACAGAAGTGAACGTATCTATGAAACAGAAAGAGAACAGGCTTGTGGTTGTTGTGGGGGAGGGACGGAGTGAGAGTTTGAGGTTAGCAGATGCAAACTATTACATATAGAATGGGTAAACAGTGAGGTCCTACGCCAGCACAGGGAACCAGAGGCAATGTCTTGTGATAAGCTGTAATGAGAAGAATATGTACAAAAGTATACATGTATCACTGAGTCACTTTGCTGGATAGAAGAAACTAACACAACATTGCAACATTATTGAACTATACTTCAATAAAAATAAAATAAAAAGAGAAATGGGCTTAGAGGAGGCTGACTAAAATTTGCTCAAGAAGAGTCCTCGTCTTCCATTTTATATTCTGCATCATCTATATGGAAGTACTTTATCAATTTATAGCCAGTATACAATGCTACTCCTTAGTCCCCATGTTTGATCTTTTTGCACTGTTTAATTTTTTTTTGCCCTTTTTTAATGCTGCACTTGTGGTATATGAGGTTCCTAGGCTAGGATCTAATCGAAGCTGCAGCTGCTGGCCTACGCCACAGCCACAGCCACAGCAACACCAGGTCCGAGCCGCATCGGCAACCTACCTGCATTGCAGCTCATGGCAAGCTGGATCCTTAACCCACTGAGTGAGGCCAGGGATCGAACCTGCATCCTCATGGATACTAGTCAGGTTTGTAACCACTGAGCCACAGCAGGAACTCCATCTATTTAATATTTTTGGTTTCTTCTTTCTTGTAACTTTTTTGTCTTTCAAAATGTCTTATTTTCCTGCTGTTCTTTTCTTCTCTTTCACTGTTCCTCAGTTCCCTCTTGTTTGTTCCTCTGTTGTCAGTGCTTTTCAAGAATGGACCTTTTGGAGTTCCCGTTGTGGCTCAGTGGTTAACGAATCCGACTAGGAACCATGAGGTTGTGGGTTCAATCCCTGGCCTCGCTCAGTGAGTTAAGGATCTGGTGTTGCCATGAGTTGTGGTGTAAGTCACGGGCACGGCTTGGATCCCGAGTTGCTGTGGCTGTGGCGTAGGCCAGCGGCTACAACTCTGATTAGACCCCTAGCCTGGGAACCTCCATATGCTGCAGGCACGGCCCTAAAAAGACAAAAAAAAAAAAAAAGACTGGACCTTTCAGAGTACCCGTTGTGGCTCAGTGGTTAACGAACCCGACTAGTATCCATAAGGACGAGGGTTCTATCTCTGGCTTGGCACAGTGGGTTAAGGATCCTGACTTGCTGTGAACTGTGGTATAGGTCGCAGATGTGGCTCGGATCCCACGTTGCTGGGCTGTGGTATAGGCTGGCAGCTATAGCTTCAATTCGACCCTTAGCCTGGGAACTTCCATATGCCCTGGGTGTGGCCCTATAAAAAGACAAAAGGAAAAAAAAAAAGAATGGGCCTTTCTTTCTCACTTGGGAGTACGTAGGCTTCGACACTGAGCACTGTGTGGGTGATTCCAAGGTCTCCATCTCCAGCCCTGCCCTTCCAGATCCTCTACATCTCTATCAAGATTTCCTGCAGACTTTTTTGACTGCACTTGTTTCCAGCGCCAAACCCTTAGCTTTTGTCCTTTATCCTCCCTCCCTTTGCCTGTAGTGCCCAATCAGCTGCCAGCTCTTGCAACGTGATCTTGGCGATAGCTTTTTTTGTTTTACTTTTGAGGGCTGCGCCCGTGGCATATGGAAGTTCCCAGGCTAGGGGTCTAATCAGAGCTGTAGCTGCCGGCCTACGCCAGAGCCATAGCAACGCAGGATCCGAGCCATGTCTGTGACCTACACCATAGCTCACAGTAATGCTGGATCCTTAACCCACTGAGCGCGGCCATGGATCGAACCTCATGGTTCCTAGTTGGATTCATTTTTGCTGCACGACAACGGGAACTCCATCTTGGCAATGGCTTCTGTTCTATTCCTTTCTGTGCATTTCCAGCTCTTGCTGTGCCCTTCATCTCAGTATTGCAATCCATATCCTCCACCCCTGCCATCCATTCAAACAGAATCCCTTCATTTTCTGAATTATCATTTTATCCATGAATCTCCTGTGACATTTGTCTTATGTTCCTTTCACACTAAGTAGTGGTGTATCTTACTTACCTTTATCCTGTCTTTTCCAGGTTGATAGTTTCTGTAAGGGAAGGGTCATTCTTGCTCATTTCTGTACTCCTTAGTATGCTTGGCACAGTGCTTCACACATAGTAGGTGCTCAAAAAATATTTAAGTGCATAAAATCGTTCTTAAACTATGGTACTTCTCTAGTTTAACCATTTCCAGAGTAGAAATATAAAGCATTCTCTAATTTTCTCTATAACTTAATGCTTTAACCAAGTTAGCAATAGTAAGCATATCTCCAAATTTCTCATATATTGTTTTTGTTGTCTGATGATCTTATTTTTGGTCTTTAAAGGAAGAGATACATATATTCCTGCAGTATGGATGCATGTCAAGGGCAGATATATCATTTACTTGATGATTGGTTCCTTCTGTTAGCTTGACTTTTAAAAAAAATACCAGCTGAAATGTTGGTTGAATTTATACTGCTTTATATTCTATAAAAATCTTCTTACTCCTAGAAAAGGGACACTAAACAGTAGTATCTGCAAACACAGGGCTTGTTAATCTAGGTTGATTTGCTGGTTCCTTTAATGTTGCCTGGTGTCCACTATTCACTTGAAAACAGAAACCTCCTTGTGGAGAAACCATGCTAAAAAAAGAGAAATGATGGGTTCTCTGGTTTCATATGTGATCTCTGCTTTTTTAGACATTTTCCGGTCATTAGAAAGGAGTGGCGAAGAGCCCTTCCTTGATCAAGCTGTCTTTCAGACCTTGGCGGGTTAGCCAGGTTCATAGGACTTTTACATATTAGTCTGCCATTTAAAAGCTGGTTTAGGAGCTCCTGTTGTGGCGCAGTGGAAACAGATCCGACTAGGAACTGTAAGATTGCATGTTCGATCCCCCTCAGTGGGTTGAGGATTTGGCAGTCCTATGGCTGTGGTGTAGGTTGCATACAAGGCTCGGATTTTGCATTGCTGTGGCTGTGTCGTAGGCTGTAGTTGTCGCTCCAATTAGACCGCTAGCCTGGGAACCTCTATATGCTGCAAGTGAGACCCTAAAAAAAAAAAGCAAAAAATAAGAAAATAAATAAAAGCTGATTTATTAAGTTTTTAAAATTACTAAATAGAAGTCACTAAGCAGTGGACTAAAAAGCTTATGCTAAGGATTGCTTTTCAGAGTGTGCTAAAATCCAAAAAGATACATGAAGTTGGTAGTTTGAGGACATTTCATGTATTGCCAATGATACTTCATTTAATTGTAAAAATTTTTTTATGAAATTGATTTTGCAACTCCTATAAGTTGCCTTTGGTGATACTATCTGTTTATGTCTTTGGATGGCATTTGTTAATATTCTCAGATTGCTCAGTTATAAAGATGTTCATTATCTATGTGCAAAATATGTAATTAAATATGAAAGCCATAAAAGCAAAAGTTCATGTGTTTTTTTCCTTCATCGTAATGTTTAAAAGTGAACCAGTCTTTTAAGTTATAGTCTTTGAATGAGAAACGATCCTCAACTTCTCAGATCAGTCTTTCCGTTGAACTTAAAAGGATAAGTTATTTCTAAAGAATAAGAAAAAGGAACAAGATGGATTAATAATACAGTAATAAAAAGAAAGGAGGAAACAGACATGGCTGTACAATAGAGAGGCTTGCAGAATACTTAGATGCCTGTCATCTGGAATTTTCAAGACAGATGACTCACTCTGGGGAGAATTTTTCTTGTGCTGCCTGCCCTCCCTTCTGCTATTCTTAGGTCTCTCCAGATGGAGGAGCTCTTGCTCTCTCTTTCTCTCAATCTTATACCCGCACATCCATGCCCCCCCCCCAACCCCCGAAACACACACACACAGTGTTCCAACTTGGGAAGGATGGGAGAGAAGGGGCAGTCCTACACACGCAGATCCCTTAGTCCTCTGGGGTAAGACCTCATTCAGCTCCAGATGTCTTTTGACTTAACGCCTCTAATCAAAATGTTTCTCCTTTCATTTTGCTCTTCAAGTATCATAATTGACCTTAGGGAAAATAGAGGCATTTGAAAATTCAGAAACAGTTTTTTGAAATAGTTTTCACTCAATCGAAAGTTGATGAAAGTCTCTACAGAAAATATCTAATGTTTTCAGGTCCTATCATAAGCTATTTTCTGTTACCAGGGAAAGAAAGAACATTTATGCATTTATGTGTGTTAATGTTAGGTAAATTTGCAAAAGATCTGTCCCAACTGCCCCAAGTATTTTTTTTTTTTTTGACAGAGTCCTCAGCATGTGGAAGTTCCCAGTCCAGGAATCGAACCCATGTCATAGCAGCAACCTGAGCCGCAACAGTGGCAACACTGGATCTATCCAGTTCTATCAATATATTCTATCTATATATTCAGCACATATATAATGAACATCTTGTTATCAAATTTTAAATCAGCTTGGCCAAAGTAATGTTCCCTCCCATCTCCACCCCCCCCCACGTATTTAGTCTTTTATTTCCCTCCCATAAAGAAAATGTTAACACTTAACTTCCTGAGTTACCAGGGAGCTCCAGGTTACATTTAAAGTAAATGCGCTTGTAAGAGTAACTTGGTCCCCATGCTGTACAGCGGAAGAAAATTAAAATAATAAAACAAGAAAAAAAAAGTAAATGTGCACTTTTAATATATTGCTTACTATGTACTTTCAGCTGTCATGGTTAGGTAAGGTATAATTTCTTTGTTTCATTAAAAAATTTAAGCAGAAGTCTTATGAAAATATAATTAAATTGCATTTAATTAATAATCCCTACACAAATGAACCTGTCTTTAAAACAGAAACGGACTCACAGATATAGAGAGCAGACTTGTGGTTGCTAAGTGGGGAGGCAGTGGGATGGACTGGGAGTTTGAGGTTAGTAGATGCAAACTGTTACATTTAGAATGAATAAGCAGTGAGGTCCTACTGTATAGCACAGGGAACTATAGCCTGTCTCTTGGGATAGACCATGATGGAAAATAATATAAAAAGGGAATGTATATGTATGAATATGATTGGGCCACTTTGTTATACAACAGAAATTGGCACAGCATTATAAATCAACTATACTTTTTTTTTTGGTCTTTTTGCCTTTTCTAGGGCTGCTCCTGCAGCATATGGAGGTTCCCAGGCTAGGGGTCTAGTTGGAGCTGTAGCCGCTGGCCTACACCACAACCACAGCAACTCGAGATCCGAGCCGCGTCTGCAACCTACATCACAGCTCACGGCAATGCCGGATCCTTAACCCACTGAGCAAGGCCAGGGATCAAACCCACAACCTCATGGTTCCTCATTGGATTCGTTAACTACTGTGCCACAATGGGAACTCCAAAATCAACTATACTTTAATAAAAAAAAAAAATCCAAGATTGGGAGACCAAGAGTTTATAGTACGTGAATTTCATCTAAATTTTTTTATTGGGAAAATATAGCCACTTGTAGTATTTTAGCAATAAATACTATCAGCACTTTTTCAAACTTAGGATTTTAAAGCAGACTTAGAAATGGTTATGTAAACTGAAATGAAGTCTATCACTTTAAACTCTAATGTTCTACATTTCGCATCTTTTTCCTTAAGTTATATTCATCTGAAATTTTTTCTTAATTATAAAAATACATTGTTAATTCTGAAAACTTGGATGAACTGGTATATTTAACACTGTATTTATTATCACTTTACACATTGTCTCTTTTCTAAAGAAAGCAACCAAAGATGAAGTTTAATAGTCTTCACATTTTATTTTCCAGCGCTTTATTATAAAAAGATTCATAGCCCCTGGGAAAGCTGCTATAGAAATAATATTATCTATCATATTGTCACAAGGCAACTAAAATATTATGGTAGTTATAATGTGAATAGTCACCTGTAAAAACTCTAATAAGAAAAAAAGTCATTAGCAGCACTGGCAAAATGTTATGCTCTGGGCTGATTTTATTAAAACAGATGTGGGAGTTTGTAGAAATTAAAAGTTCTATCAAATTTTAAATCAACTTGACTTGGCCAAAGTAATGTTCTCTCCTATCTCCACCACCCTCCCCAAGTATTTAGTCTTTTATTTTCCTCCCATAAAGAAAATGTCAAACCTTAATACAAATCTCCCAAGTTCTTCCAGCTGGTAGTAGGCTTGGGTTTCCCTTTGCAAAGCAGATAACTGTCTCAAAGTTTTGTGTCTTAGAACATAGTTTCTTAAAAGATGAATGCTCTGGAAACCTCCAGGCATTGTTGCATCATCAACCAATAGCCAGTTGGGATTAAGCACTTTTAAGTAAAACATTGGGAAAGACTTCTCAAACGGGTAGCCTGCTTTATAGAATTGGAAGAAACGAGCTTGGATGCCATTGAGTATTTCCCCGTTCCCCTCAGAAAGAGACCAAGAAAAAGAACTCTGAAGAAAACATTAGGGAAATTACAAGGAAAAAATGTAAACTGAGGGCTGCAGCTGGGATGCCATCAGTGGGCAGATAGGTAACATAGACAATAGGGAATGTTGAGGAATTTCCTAAATTTTTTTTTGTCTTTTTGTATTTTTAGGGCTGCACATGGAGGGTCCCAGGCTAGGGGTCTAATCGGAGCTGTAGCCGCTGGCCAACACCACAGCCACGGCGATGCAGGATCTGAGCTATGCCTGCAGCCCACACCACAGCTCATGGCAACGCCAGATCCTTAACCCACTGAGTGAGGCCAGGGATCGAACCTGCAACCTCATGGTTCCTAGTTGGATTCATTTCCTCTGTGCCACGACGAGAACTTCAGGAATTTCCTAATTTTATTTAATTAATTAATTAATTAATTTTTGTCTTTTTGCCTTTTCTAGGGCCGCTCCTGCGGCATATGGAGGTTCCCAGGGTAGGGGTCCAATCAGAGCTGTAGCTGCCAGCCTACGCCAGAGCCACAGCAACGCGGGATCCAAGCCGCGTCTGCAACCTACACCACAGCTCACAGCAACGCTGGATCCTTAACCCACTGAGCAAGGCCAGGGATCGAACCTGCAACCTCATGGTTCCTAGTCGGATTCGTTAACCACTGTGCCACGACGGGAACTCCAGGAATTTCCTAATTTTAAATGTTGATAGTTAATTTGGGCCTTCAAAAAATCACTGTTTGGGCCAAAGGAAAAACATCTTTGGGTTGGTGGTGAGGTAACTCCCAGCCACTCTGTAAATTTAGAATATTAGTGTTTTATCTTTAATATTACATGAAAAAAAAAAAGCTATACTATTTCTGAAATCTTAAGAGAATCAAATGGATACGATTCTGGGGCATTTTCTCTCAGTCTTTTGGGGTTTTTTTGTTTGTTTTTTCATCTTCGTATACTATCTACCTTAACTCCTAACTCAACTTGTAAACTTTTGTTTATAAGGCACACATATACATAGTGGATCTATGGATGTATGTTAATTTCACTAAATTTTAGGATCCTTGTTAAATTTTTTGGTTTAGTTTTTATTAACAATAAGAGACCTCTATTTTTTACAAGGTACTGTTCTAAGACTTTGCTACATTACAAAATCAGGAGAATCATTCTGATTTCTCCACTAAGAGAAGTTAATGCTCTTAAAATTCCTTTGGTATATAAGATTCTCAAGCTTCGTTATTACATATCTCTCCAGCCTAACTTTTGTGGATGCTCTAGAGATCAAATGGGATGGTTTAGCTATAAATATTCTAGTACCTTAGAGGAAGGATCTTACCTCAAATTCCCAAATATACTTCATTTGGGAAATTACCTTTAGTGAATACTTTGATTTAAAGTAACATTTTGAATATTGAAGATATTGTATTGAATATAATGATTTGCTTCTGGAACTGTACTGATTAGAATGAAAGCATTTTCTACAGAGTCCACAAGGTGGCACTTGCCACCCTGTTTCCTTGCTTTTTCCTTAGCTTAAGGAAATTTGGCAACAATTTAAGAAGAAACATCTAAATATTTATGTATTTTAAATGTTAAAGCTTAGATTTCCAGAAAGCTTGACTCCTTGAGACTGATGAGCTCCAATTTAATGTTTTGAAAAGTGCTCATTTCTAATATAGGAGCTAAGAGTCCTTGCTGAAGAGTTTTAAAGTTATTTTGAAAACATACTGGGTTCTGTGTAATACAAAAGCTGCCTCCATTCACTCCACTCACCTTTTCTTTCTTTCTCTCTCTCTCTTTTTTTTTTTTTTGGTCTTTTTAGGGCCTCACCTGTGGCATATGGAAGTTCCCAGGCTAGGGGTCGAATCAGAGCTACAGCTGCCAGCCTACACCACAGCCACAGCAACGCCAGATAGGAGCCGCATCTGTGACCTACTCCATAGCTCATGGCAATGCCCTTTCATTAACCCACTGAACAAGGCCAGGTATCAAACTCAATTCCTCACGGATCCTAGTCAGATTTGTTTCTGCTGAGCCATGAAGGGAACTCCTCACCTTTATCTTTATTTGTTTTTAAAGAATAGATGATTCTTTAATATATGATTTTTGAAACATACAGTCTGTATGCACAGTTTCTAGACATCTTAAACGACGTTTATAAGGACCTGGCCATTAGTAGCTGTTCTAAGATAATTATTTTGTTTCCTAGTTAAAAACAGGAGGATGTAGTTGGATTATAGTTTAGAATTTCTAATTGTGAATGAGATTTAATAAGTGAAACAGTAATGCAGAGCAGTGGGAATCCACCCAGTTGTAATCTGGATCACATTAGGCTTCTTTTACTCCTGTGCTTTTAGCATTTCGTTAATCCTGCTTTTCCATATTTATTCTTTACATTGATGTTGTTAGGAAAGGGAATTATACTGAAGTTATATTGAAGTTGGTAGAGAAAGCTTTTATATTTGTTTATTGTTTTGTAAAATCCAGTCCATAATTTCAATGAAAAGCGCTATATTCATGAAAAAAACTAAGACGAGAGTATATCCAGTAAAATTTAGAGCAAATTAGGTTTGTTTAGGTCTGTAGCATTTCATAGGTCTGATTTTTCTTAGCTTCATCATAAAAGTGGTCAGTGGGCTCAAAAGAATGGTGAGTAGGATCAAAGGCAGAGCATGAAATAAGAACAGTAAAAGGAATTTTCTGTTGAAAACTAAGTCACACTTGGAAAATCCGAATTGAAGCTTATAGTCCAGTATTTTAGATGGTTGGGAGAGGAGTCATTTTTTACCATTTTTATGAAGGTTTGTGAAGAAAGAATCTATTATGTATGGAGAAAGAATCACTAAGGGTTCCTTTTTTAACCCAGTTATCACATGTACTGGCTGCTAAGCTTGCATCGTGAGTGTGTTCTGTGGGTAGGCTGCACACTGAGACCCTGGCTCTGTCCGCTTGCCCTTTCCCGTGTCAAGGCTCTAGTGTTCGGCCTCAGGTTGCCCTTACTGACATCATACCTCTTTTGCCCAGGATCTCCTTTAGATAGGCTTATGCAACACAATCTCTTTTAAAGTTCAATAATTTTCATTGAATTTATGTAAACATTGAATTAAAGCTAGATGAATTTCTGAGCTAAGGAACTTCCTGAGAAACACTGGCAGAGTAATGTAGCGTGGGAGCAGTAGTCGGGGATGTACATGGTTGACTTAGCCCTGGCATCTTGGAATCATGAGAAAGATGATTGTCTTTCCGTTGATAAAATGATTGCGCTTTCAAGCGTGCCTATTTCCAGTTTTTTTCCTAGAATTAAATTTGTAAACACTTCTGAAAATGGCCAAAAATATCAAGCAATAAAATTCCTTTCTCTTTCTCTGTCCTTAAATTTATCGTACACCTTTGAGACCAAGTGAAAATTAAATAGCTTAAACTGCAATGTGTTCTTTGTGGGTCTTTCCCATTACTTGTTTAGAAAATATAGACAGGGATGTAACTATCAAAGAAAGGATTTGTCTTTTCAGTTGGTTGACTGATTGACTTTTTTTTTTTTTTTTCCCCTGAATGCATGAGCCCTGAATCTTGGTTCTAGCTCTAGATACATTCTACTCATTTCTTCTGATCTCTAGCAGTGGCATGTTATATTTGAGATTTTTGGCCCTGAGATATTTTTGGCCCATGACAAGCACTGTGTGAGATAGTTATTGCACTCTCTTCTCACTTGGTCAGTAGAACTACTGACATTATATTAGTAATAGTGGGACTGTAAGAAGCCATGTTTATTCCTTAAGGGTTTGTTTGTTTTTTCATTTTCGAAGTGTCACATACAGAAAAATATACAATACCTACGCACATTTTTGTAAATAGACACATAAATAAAAATAGTAAAATACAGATGTCATAATCTTCATGGATCATTACAAAATGACTCTGCCTGTGTAACGACTGCTCAGGTCAAAGAATAGACAGAATGTTGCCAGCATCCTAGATATGATTCTCCTTTGGAGCCCTTCCCAAACTCTGTCCCCTACTGCCCTCAAAGTTTATCAGTATTCTGACATCTTACTCTATAGATATCATTTTGCCTGGTTTTTTTAAACAGCATTTTTTCTTTTTGGTGGTGATTATGAAATGCTTTTTTTTTCTTTTCTTTTCTTTTTTTTTTTTACTGCAGTCTTTAGTAGGATCCAATTCACCCAAGTAAAATGTTTCTTAACCTCATGGAGGGCGAGGGAATGGTATATGGGGAAACACTATTTTTAAAATACATTTTAAATTATAAATTTGAAAAATGAACACAGTATTTCTGGTAGACACCTGTCTATTTTAAATTGCCAAAAGATGTCAACAACTGGTGAAGTTTCATGCTGTTGCCTGCAGAAAAAAGGACCTGCAGCAACACAACCTCACATCTGTTTTCACACTTGCCACCAAAGGCAGAGGAGAATAAATGGGTGAGGTTGGTGATTGCGGGGGGATGTTTCTGGGTCATAAATTGATGTAACCATAAGCATGCCATTTGAACTAAATGTCATGTCTTAAAAATAGGTGTGAACTTTGATATTTTACTCTGTAATTTGACCATTTTTAATGTACTGTTATTCCCTGTCATCAGAAAAAATTAAGTTAAAGGACAGAGTGCTGATGCAATGTGCTGTCACTTCTGGAAAACTGCATTAAATTGATGAGTGTTCAGACTCATATACACTCATTAACACAAATGGGAAATTTTGGAGTTCCTGTCATGGCTCAGGGGAAACGAATCTGACTAGAATCCATGAGGATGCAGGTTTGATCCTTGGCCCCCTCGGTGGGTTAAGGATCCGACATTGCTGTGAGCTGTGGTGTAGGTCACAGATGTGGCTTGGATCTGGCATTGCGGTGGCTGTGGCATAAGCCGGTGGTACAGCTCCAATTCGACCTGTAGCCTTCGAACCTCCATATGCTGAGGGAGTGGCCCTAAAAAGACAAAACAAATAAATAAACAGAAAATGGGAACTTTTTCTTCTCGCCTTGGGAGATATGCTCAGGCAGCCATAGGAAAGATGCTGAATAGCCTGGGCAATGTTTTTGTGCTTCACTTAGTGGGAGTTTCAGTGGGTATGACCTTGCTGAGAACTTAAATTGCTTTGTCCTATCAAAATACTTGTTAAAGGAATGTTTTCAGTGACAAAAGATAATGGTGCTATGAATGCTGCACTGACTTCTGGAGTGTTTGATGGCCTTGGGTGCTGAGAGCCTTCACATAATTTTACCTGTCTTCTTTTTAGCCCAGTCTCTTGGATATATACCCATGGATTTTTTTAGTTGATTTCAGAAGTCTTGCTTTATCATCAAACATTTTGCAAAATGTCATTTTTGCATGGATGTTATTATTATAAATATATATGCAGAGGCCAAATTTTTATACTTCTTATCCAACTTGAAGTTAAAGAGCTGGATTAGTTTCCTCAGTTAGTTGCTTAAATAGACCTTTGAGCACATTAAAAGATAGCATTTGATGATGGCACCTTTGTCCAGTTGGTTCCCTTCCCTTGCCAGTTATGAATTAGCCTATATCCAGGGTACAAAATTTGGCCAAATTTTACATTCCAAGGTGATTCTCGAACCAATCTGCATAAAAGCTTTAAGCAGTTTTTCAGTTTGCCAATTAGCTTGAAGTTGAGCATCTTATTTTACTATTCCCAGCTGGGAACAGTATCTTCTGTTTAGTTGAAAGAAATATTTGGGGCTTTTCCTAAAAAATTTACATGATAACTGATCACTGGAAGAGTGATAATTTCATTGCAATCACTTCTTACATAAGAAACATAGACATTTAGTTTGTTTTGCTAGTTCACAATGGTTGACCCATTTAAAAAATCATTATTTTAGTACATCAAATGCTTTTTGGGTGATGGCTGCTGATTATTACTGATCGTTAGTCATGGTTAAGGAAAAACAGCATCCTAATCACCATTAGGAAACTAGGTGTATCTCAAGTTAGTTTCTTTAGAATTTTTTTTTTTGGCTGCACCTGCAACATGCAGAAGTTACTGAGCCAGGGACTGAACCTGTGCCACAGCAGTGATCTGAGCCAGAGCAGTGACAATGCCCGATCCTTAACCCTCTAGGCCATCAGGGAACTCTGTTTCTTTTTAAAAATCATTTGTACTTAATATAGATTTAAGCTTAATTACTCATCCTTTTTCTTTTTAATCAATGATGCATGCTCCCATTTGAACACAGTTTTAAAATCATAACAAATAAAGGCTATACAATTTCACATGCAGAAAACTGGACTTAATGTATTTTTATGTTATGGGGACCCATAATGTCAGAGAAATAGAACTAAATGTAGTGCTTACAAACCCGACTAAATGCAAGCAGGAAATTTAACTGACATGTTGGGGTTTTTGGGCTTTATTTGTGTGTGGTCAAGTAAATAAGCAAATAAACCAAACATTTGTTCCTATAGTGAAAAAAATGTTCCCCTTCTAAATCTTGGTGTTGGATGTTTCCCTCTTGGTGAAGTGAGTATAGCAGAAGTTGTGTTGGTCAGTGTTACTAGCCTGTCTTTTTCTCAGAGTATTAGCTTTTATTAAGTTCACTTAGACCTGACAGAAAGAAAAATGCCCTAAGAACATAAAAGTGCCAACAGTTCCAGTTTTGTTTTCTTTTTTGATTTTTGTTTAGAAGCATTTCTACTCCTAGGGCTTTCATAACTTCCCTGTTCCCCAGAGAAAAGCAAGAGTCAGCTGGTGAATACAAAAATGCCAGAATTTAAAATCTTGGCATAAAATTGCTTTAAAAGGATGTACCATGTTAATCCTGTGAGCATCCTAAATGTTGCTTTGTACCCCTTGGATTACAGATGACCAGAGTCTGCCACTAGATGGGTTTCCTAGGTTGACTGTAGGAAAAAAGGAATAGAGACTTGAGATTCTGGCTTGAGTGATGTTATTAAGTATATCTTGCCTTCTTGTAGTAAATACTTACTTATAATCCACAAAACCTCACATTGTTCAAGAGTATTTTATCAAATGAAGTAATTACTCTGTATATCATGAACAGGTTATTATGGTTGATAACGGTAATATTTCTCATTTTTCTACATCACTTAATTTTGTTTCCAAAGGTCTTTCTCTTTCATTGAAAATCCGCTAAATCCTCTGTAAAATGTGCTGTGGGTGTGTGTAAAATTTAGTAAATGGCAAAGTCTGGGCTTGAAATTGGCTCTCCTGGTATCCATTAGCAACTCTATTCTAGCACTTCTCGTACTGCTTTGTGATTTTTTAAATGTCTTTCTTCAGCCCTAAACTATGGATTCTCAAGTACAGGGACAGTGTCTTACTCATATTTATTTCTATAGAATGAAGCCCAAAGTCCCATCGATAGTACCTAATACGTGTTTGGTGTAGATGACTAGAAATGATTTTTATCCAATGGTAATACAGATTTTTCATCTCTGAAGCCACTAAAGGTTTAGCTGTCATTTTGATTTCCAGGATATTTATTTTGAAAACACTTTATTGTTATAGCCAGTCTGTAAGGATAAGACGTAGTATGCTGGGAATGGTTTCAAATTATTGTGTATCATTAATGACATTTCCCGCTAGCTAGAATTTATTCAAGATGTATCTAGAATAAATTCTAGAATCTTTATTGTGTTTTGACAAATGCAGGGCAAGAACCAGAAGTAATGATAAACTAGCACTGATGAGTGATGTATTTAAAGCCTGGAATTAGCAGTTACAAAATGGGTATGTCTCCTAATGTGATGCAGTGGCAAGTATAAATCATCATCTATATAGTCGGCTTGCAGATATATTTAACCTGAGTCATGGCTGGCTTCATGGATGTGTGACCTGTGTGGTCACAGTGATCTGGACTCAGAAGAACCTTGCTTTTAGCTTAATGCTCTGCTCTTGCCATGTGGAAAATTTTAATAGCATTTTAACAAGGGACTTGAAAATTATGTGGCAGGTCCTGCTCTGAATTACAGGGAAATTATCACAGAAATACAGAATGTCAACATTCTATAAGACAGGTGGTCCTGATTTTTTTTTTTAAGTGTCCTGAAAACTCTTTCAAAAGGAGGAGGACCAGGAAATGTGATCAACTAAAGAGTTTTATTTAAACTCTCTTGCTCACTCATGGAAACCAAATGTGATGCATGAACTTTGACTGCTTCCTTCATCAAACAAAACAAAAGGACATTTTGTACATAATTGGGGATATTTGATAACATATTTAAACCTAAACATACCTTCAGTGTCCTTTGTACTCACTAGTGATTTTTTGAGTTTCTTTTTTGGGCAGTTTAACTATTTGTAAGGGGTATTCTGATGAACAAAGGAAACATTTACTAACTTTTAAAATAGAACACGGAGTTTCTGTCATGGTTCAGTGGTTAATGAACCCGACTAGTATCCATGAGGACGCGGGTTCTATCCCTGGCCCAGCTCAATGAGTTAAGGATCTGGCATTGCCATGAGCTTTGGTGTAGGTCACAGACGCAGCTTGGATCCTGCATTGCTGTGGCTGTGGTATAGGCCTGCAGCTGCAGCTCTGATTGGACCCCTAGCTTGGGAACTTCCATATGCTGTGGGTGTGGCCCTAAAAAGACAAAAGACAAAAAAAAAATTATCATATGAGTTTGTTTCTTTGTAAATCTAAAATACATTAAGGGATTTTTATGTTCTTATTTTCCCTGTATCTTGAGACATTTTGGCACTTCATCTTCCTAGGAATTATTTCATTATTACTTATCAGTTATTCTAAAGTATGATAAAAGAAAAAAACCTAAAATACTAAGAAAGCAAAAATATTGCCATTGTGAAATATATGATTCCTGTTTTGTCATTTGTCTGTTTTCTTATTGCATTGCCCAAAGTGCTGAAACTGAGCAGGACCATATGGGGCCCTCCTGGGTTCAAAAGCCCCCTTCTCACCTGTTTCTTGTTTACAGAAAAAGGCTTTAGTCTCCTAGGCCTTCCCTGAGGTCCTAAGAGCAGACCAAAGCATTTAGCAAATAGGGAAGTGAGAGAATGCAGAGACAAAGGAAATGCAAAGTCCTAGCTCTTTCTCAAGGGATGTACAAAACAATCTGACACAGGTTGTTGAGTTGTTCTGCGGAAGTAAAGACCTCAGTCCACAAGCACTAGACTCCAGACTAATTGGAACTAGAAGGTTAATGATTAGGATTCCAAAGACATTACCTTGTTACCTTACCACCAACCAATGAGAAGAAAGTCCACAAGCTGCAACCCTTACCCCAAATGTTGCCTTTAAGAAACCTTCCCCAAAAGCCATTGGGGAGTTTGGGTCTTTTGAGCATGAGCTGCCTATTCTCCTTGCTTGGTACCCTAAAATAAATGCTGTACTTTCCTTCATCACAACCCAGTGTCAGGTGAGTGGACCTAAGTTTGGTTAGATAACAGTATTGCATCATTTTCAAGAAGATATAAAAGAAGCTCGGAAACATTATCTTTGTATTTTGTTAAAATTTCACTGCACACAGTTGAAAATTTATAATTTTTTATTTTCAGCCTATAATGGCAAGGATTTTTCAAAATGTTTTTATTTTGACATAGGAGGACATCATAATTATTAGATAAATAGAAGATGAATAGATAACAGCACTCTAGATTCTAATGATGATCGTTAAATTTATCATACAGAAGAAATCTCAATAGAAATCATTAGCTGATGATATCTAAGGTCCAGGGTTAGTGACCTGGCTTACTGCCTGTTTTTATAAGTGAAGTTTTATTTGAAAAGCCATGCCCACTCATTTACATATTGCCTATGGCTAGTTTCCCCTAAAAGGTGGTTAAGTAGTTGAGAGAGAGGTGGTTTGGCTTGTAAAGCCCAAAATACTTACTGACTCCTTACAGAAAAATTTCACCAACTAATGTCTTTGCTGGGTTTTCTCAATCTCAGAAGTTGACAGTGAACAATGTATATGCCTAAGGAAAAAAGGAAATAATGTATTTAAATTCAGTTAGTTGTCTAACAGAAAGGATTTCATTGTATCATATTTTGCAGCAAGAATTTGCATTTTGCTAATTTAAAAATAAATTGACATTATTTTTCCATCTTTACTCATGTTTTTGCACCGAAATATGCCTGATACAGCTCTTAAATGGACAAATACCTAAGGTGAGTATGTTTATGAAAGTGACAGGAAGAAAATGGGTGATGTAGAAGTGAACAAATTTATTGGCTTGGTCATTTTTAAAAAAAAGTTATGGCTATATCTTTGGCATATGGAAGTTCTTGGGCCAGAGACTGAATCCAAGCTGCAGCTACAACCTATGCTACAGCTGTGACAATGCCAGATCCTTTAACTTACTGTGCCAGGCCGAGGATTGAATCTGCACCTAGGAGCTGCTGCAGTCAGAGTCTTAACCCACCATGCCACAGTGGGAACTCTTGGCTTGATCATTTTAGTAAGTTTTATAAACCTAAGCATGAAAATGTTTTGCAATTATGGAGCAAAGGAGATGGCTCTTTTATTTTTGACAAAAAGCTAGAACATTAAGAAAATATTTTTGAGATATGAAATCTTTATTGTATATTGACAGAGTAAGTGCATGAAGAAGGACTAAAGCAGTGATATGCATCTGTGATAAGCAGCATCTCTATTAGAGATGTTTTTGAAACCTGGAATTGGTACTTCAGAAATGGATCTGTTGCTGGTTCAGGCATGACAGTTGGTGAGCAGTTAGTTGCCTTCAAAGAATTGCTTCATATTTTGGCCATATTATCTTCAGAACAGGACAGTATGGGAGAAAATTTGGGCTTGCTGCCATCCTTTTATTCTTAACATCTGTAAATTATTCATAAAGTGACTTAAACATAACAAAAATAGATTTAATGGAACAGGATAGTGAATGGTGTTGACTTTTTTCCTGGCTCACAGAGGGTTTATTTCTTGGGTGTGATGATATTTTGGGTGGGTTGGAGAATGTTTTTATTTTTAGGACATGCATGCTGAACTATTTATAAGTGAAGTTTTGTGATGCCTGCAACTTACTCTGAAATTGTGTTGGGGATATTATATGGAGAGAAGAGGGAGAAGGAAGTAACAGGAGCAAAATGTTAATTAGTGAATTTAGATGAAAGATACACTGGTGTTCCTACATTATTCTTTCAAGTTTTTTGAAGGTTTGGATATTTCAGAATTGAAAAATGGAGAAAAAAGCACAGAAATGAAAATTTGGCTTCCAAATAGATGAAAACATAACCATTTTCCCCTCAGTACTCTTTCCTTTGGGGGGGGGGCACTTACATATATACTGTAAATACGTATTTTTAAATTATTTGTTTAGCTTACTTCTGACTGTATCAGCATTTTATTGCTGAGCAGTAAAGGAATACAATGGTGAATTTAATGATATGCATTTGTTTGCCACCAGAGGTTTTCTTAGAACTTCTTGTGCTTTTAGAAAACATCACATATACCAGTAAAATGTAGAGATTATTTTCATTATATATTAGGCAATTTTTTTTTGTCTTTTTGTCTTTTTAGGGCCATACCCATGGCATGTGGAGGTTCCCAGGCTAGGGGTCGAATCGGAGCTGTAGCCGCCGGCCTACACCAGAGCCACAGCAGCGCCAGATCCCAGCCGTGTCTGTGACCTACACCATAGTTCACGGCAACGCTGGATCTATAACCCACTGATTGAGGCCAGGGATCAAACCTACAACCTCATGGTTCCTAGTCAGATTTGTTTCTGCTGCGCCACAAGGGGAACTCCAGTTAGGCAAATTTGTTAAAACAGTTAACCCCAGTGGGTGATCCAGCTTGTGTCCGTATCTTCTGTCATTTTTATCATTTCTTATGGCCTGTTTACATGGCAAATCAAGATAATTTTCTCTAAAATTACAAGCATATGTTTTGTACTGAGAACTTGAGTTTTCTGAAATTGTTTACTTCACATGTATATTAAATGCATGAGAGAAACTGGTCTCATGTATGTGTATGTATTAATGGTATGAATGAAATTTTATTACTTTATTTCTGGCATTTCATGGTTGCTGGAAAAACATTTTCCGTGAGCACATTTGCATTGACTTTCAAGAGTATACTACATTTTTTCCTTTTTTTTTTAAATTAATTAGATTTTATTGGCGTATAGTTGATTTACAGTGTTGTGTTAGTTTCTGATATACAGCTATGTGAGTCAGTTATGAGTATACTAAATATTTAAAAATTGCTGCAAAGCAGAATTTGATCTAATTGTCATTTGTAAACTGTAAAAATGCATTTATTTTTGTTATTATATAAGAATTTTAAAAAACCCGATTAGAGATAAATAATTCTCTCTTACAGACTGATAAAGGCGCATGAAAATGTTTTTCCATTGCTGTCATTTCTCTGTGCTTGATGCTGGTTTGAATCTGATAAGCTTTTTTCATTTTTCAGTGACAATGACCTTTTGTTCTCCAGTTCTGTAGTATTCAGCATCCTTGAGGGCATTCTAACAATGTTCAGGCAGTAAAGCATGCAGACAGTACTTTAAACCAAATGCTTGTTCACAGCTGCGTGACGTAAATCACTCAGTCCGCTTTCTGAATAACAAATAATATTGTTTATTGGAAAGCTGCATCCAGGCTGGAGTTAAACAAAAGAAGATTCTATATAAATATCTTAAACTGATTATCTCCCTTTTCATTTTGGTAGAACTATTGGACTGTAACATTTCATGTGTGAAGTATATTGGGCATTTAGCACAGCATTCTTTCCGAGTCCTGAAGTGAAACTGGTGGGAAAAAAAGAATTGATGTCTTTTAAATATAGACATTTTGGAAAATTCTTTAAAATGTGGTGTCTTGAGAGACTTCTAGGTTTTCTGTTTACATGGTAGTCCTCATTTCCCATTGGAGCTGGTGGGACTTCATTGAGCTCTAGCTATATTCATAAAAAAGGTCCCTTGTACTGCTTTATAAATTTATTTCTTCATAAATATAACCGCTGCCTATTTTCCCCTTGTGCCCCATCCCACATTTGATATTATATGTGTGTATAATTGTCATATATATGCCATCTATTGTCATATATGTATATTTATGATCTGTGTATAATTGACATGTGCATGGGGGTTGAAATCCTATCAGATAAATGTTGACTGGAATCAAATTAGACAACTTTGACTCGGTATCAGATAGTCCCTTTTGTTAAACCGTTTGCCATTCATCCTACAGAAATTGCTTAGTAGTTTAGGAAGTGCTCATTGAGGAGTGACAGAAAGGAATGTTATTTTTTGATGACTTAGGTTTATGGCATATAACATGTTCTGAAGAAAGTCTTTGAAAATCCTAACAGGTGACACCTACCTTTCTTTCCCTGAAAATTCCTTTCATGCCACGTATCTCAGGAATCAAGTTCAAACATTTTTTTGCTAATAATAACAGCTAATTTGTCCAGCTGACTCACCCAAGGTCAGACTCACAATTAGTAAGTGCTGCTAGAGGCAGATTTCCAGATCGCCGGAGCCCTCACTTGTAACCACCACCCTGCACCGCCAGAGCTGGGAGCAAAGTGAGGCAAGTCCTCATGGTCAGTGCTGCCACTCACACCAGCCTGGCAGGCAACGTGCAGTTCTTCTTCCTCCTAAGCACCCAGGGTAAAGCACGCAGGCATCCTCTTTTCTCTTGCTTGCATGATGTGTTCATACAGACACATCCCAGAACATTGTTTCAGTCATTTATTTTTTTGACCCTGTTAGATATATTATCAACTGCTCTAGAAGAAAATTGTGTTTTGTAACTGGGTTTTGAACAGCCTCAGTTGGTTCTCTGCTGTCAGGCCAGAAGATCACAGAGCTACGAGGAATCTAAAACACAAATAAATGTGTTTCATATACATATTTTCTGTTTTATGATCCAGCAAAATGTTGAGTCACTGTAGTTCTGTAAACCATATGTCAAGGCATGGACTGTGGTGGGAAGGAGGCATGATGATTGGACAACAGCCCGCTCGGCTCTGGAAAATACTAGTGAGCACAGTCATCCTCATCCAGCATTCTCTTCCTGAAACTTAGACTTTCACTTCGATGACCCCATATAGAAGAATTTGTGCTTGAGGGACTGAAGGGTTCCAGGCAAAAAATAGCATTAGGGTAATCCTGGATCGCTAGGGAAGCTGTGAAAGCCCTCATAATTTTCTATTTATATGAGAAAAAGAATGTGTGTATATATATGTGTGTGTGTGTATATACATATATACACACACACACACACACATATATGTCTGGGTCACTTTGCTGTACAGCAGAAATTGACAGAACATTGTAAATCAACTATAATAAAAATTGTAAAAAATTATTTATTTTTATATTCACTGATATGAGAAGAAGACAGAAGAACAGAGAAAGAGCGTATCAGTTACTTATCATTCCTTGTATATTAGCGTCTTTTTAGGATCTCCCTCATCCAGAGTTTTGAGACTGTGCTTGTAAATTCATTGTTTTCAATTGCTCTGGATTTACACATACCAAGAAGTTAAATATTCTGTTTCTGTCCTTCTATATGCGTAGCGGAGTCAGAGTTTTTCTCTGATAAGGTTATACAGCCTAATTCCTCACAGTCTCAACATTGAATATAATACATGTAGGTGGACTCCGTGACCTGACTTGATGGCCTCCCTCTCAATAGATCAAGAAAACCAGTTCTGAGATCTCACATCACTTCCTTTGCCCCTGCTTCCATTATTTGTTGGAATGGTGCATTGCTAAAACTAGGATTACTGCTCTGCCACCCACTTTATCTCTTTTTTTTTCCTTTCCAATCTTGCATCACACATTTTTAAATCATCCCTAACAAAAGTGAGTCATGGTTTAAATATTACAGGATGTAGAAACTTCAAGATTGTAGAAAGTATATCTGCATATTCTGGCAGGAATTCTCATCTTAGGAAAATTTGAAGTTGGAAAGGAATGACTGTTCTTGACCTTATAGAACTCCTTCGTAAAATGCATACTAAGTGCCTTTCTTGTCACTCATCTCATCAGGATGAGGCAGCCTCAGGGCATACCCCACTATGGGCCTGAGAAAAGGCACTTCTAATGCGGTAAACACTCTATCTGGACATGAGGACCACAGAATATCCTAAACATTTCTTTGAAAATTGTACTCAATTTTGAGATACAGGGAAACCAACAGCAGCAGGAAGACTTTGAGAGCATCACGCGGAACCATAAGGGAAACCAGCTTGTCTCTGCTCTCCTTGGAAGCTGGTCTTGAAGCTTGATAGACATCCCAGGACTTTTATTGTCTGTTCTTCAGCCTAGTGGTAGTTATTGTACACTGGTGAGCTGCACTTGATGTATGTCCTCAGACATCTGATTCTGCTTCTGAGACGTTCTCATTTTCCTTCTGCTCACATGAACCTCCTTAGATTGCCTTTCTTCAATCCCCAAGCCATGTGACTTTGTATTTTGGCTCCTTCTTATTGCTTTGATGTTTTCTAAGTTGTTACCTGGCGTTGCACTCTTTGTCCTGCTTCTACCCCAGTGTGCCTTTATTAGTGTCAGTGATGGTTAGGAGCATGCAGTCAGGAGTCTCATGATCTTGGCTCATGTACTGGCTCTGCTGCTCATGACTTTAAACAAATGCCTTGATCTCTTTCAAGTACTGATTCTCTTACCCATAAAATGGTGATAGTAATAACACCTGCTTTATAAGATTGTTGTGAGGCATAAGTGGAGTAAGTGTCAGTATTTAACAAGAGCCCAGCACATTGTAGGTGTTCAGGGCAACAGAACTTACTTTTGTCTACTAGTTATTGTTTTAGGCCAGTGGTTCTCAAACTCTTAAATCCCAGGACCCATTTATATATTGATCATTATTGAGGACTCTAAGGAGCATTTGTTTATGTGGGTTATATATATATATATACATGCATATATGTGTGTGTATATGTATATATACATATCACCATTTACTATATTTGAAAATTAAAGTGAGAAATTAAAATTTCATCAATTGATTTAAAAACAATAAACTATTACATGTTAGCAGAAGTAACATATTTTATAAAAAAATCACTAATTTTAAAGTGGGAAGAGTGGCACTCTTTTACCATTTTTTTCAGTTCTTTAATGTGTAGCTTAAAGAAGAAAGCTCATATCTGCAATGATCTGTTGTAATATGTTGTTTTGATTGGAGTGTATTAAGAAAATCTGGCCTCATACAGATAAGTAGTTGGAAAAGAGGGAAGTATTTTAATAGTCTTTTCAAGTAGTTGGATATATTCTTTGATAGGACAAGAAAACTTGACAAGTGGTAGTTTCCAAAGGTCAGTTGTAATGTTGGCTCTAAAACCATGTTAGTGAACGTTGTGTCCTCTGTTACATTAAACTCTACTGGCCTGTTCTGTGTTTTGATTGAATCTTTTACCCATGTGTGATTTTGTCCTATCATGCATTTGTCTTTTCAAAAATAATTGCTCATTGAGTTATATAAGTCTTCTAAAAGTTAACATGTTTCACGAGTTCCTGTCTTGGCTCAGTGGAAACGAATCTGAGTAGTATCCATGAGGATGCAGGCCTCGCTCAGTGGGTTAAGGATCCAGCGTTGCCAGGAGCTATGGTGTAGGTCTCAGAGCTCAGATCTGGCATTTCTGTGGCTGTGGTCTAGGCCAGCAGCTCTAGCTCTGATTCTACCCCTAGCCTGGGAACCTCCATACTCAGAGGGTGCGGCCCTAAGAAAAAGCAAAAAAAAAAAAACAAATCAAAACCAATATAGTTTGGTAAAATGTTAGTGTTTTACATAGTGATATCTACTAAAGAGAAAGAATGTCATGACAACTAAGGAAAATAGGAGAGAATATGAGTTCTTGGGCGGGGGAGGGGGTTGAACATTTTAGTTAGGGTGACAGGGAAGGCTTCACTTAGAAGGTGACTTTTGAGTGAAGAACTGAATTAGATAAGGAAGCCAGTCAACGGAGATTCCTGTAGGGAGAACATTCCAGTTCCAGGGACACAAGCAGTTAGGTGGGAGTGTTTCTTGTGTGTTCGATGAACGGCAAGGAGACCAGAGAGACTGGCCAAGAGTAGATGAGGAGAAAGAGAGAAATAGGAGACGAACTTAGCAAGGTAAGGACAGATCAACTAGGGTGTTAGGAGTTAGAGCTTCTGGAAAATCAGGTGCGCACTCATCAGCTGGGAATCTTGTGAAAATGCCGATTCTGCTTCACACGTGGGAGTTGGGTCCTGCAGTTCTGCATTTCTTACAGATTACCAGGTGATGTCAGTGCTGTGGTCTCTTTGTTAGCAGTTTGGTGGCTACGGTAAAGAGCTTGGCTCTTATTCTGAGTGACACAGGAAGCTGTTGGAGAGAATTTTAGCAGGAGAGTGTCTTGTTCTGACTTAACACTGTAATGTGATCAGCCATAATATTAATAAGAGTAGTGAGTCTCTAATCTCTTATCCAAAACCTTGGTAAATAATGTGTATTGGAATTGGGAATTTTTCAGATTTTGGAAAGGTAATGCATTTCACATATGGGTGTGTGTTATATATTATGTTTTATAGCACCCTAGCAGTGCCTGACACATCACTCTGTAAGCAAACATTAATATTTCTGCAGTGAAACGAATGAAGTCACACTCCATGGAATAAATAAGGACTAAATATTCCCATATCCATTAAGGTGAGGTTTTTGCCATCAAATGAGTTGTTAGGAACTATAAAAATACTTTTAGGTTCAGGTCAGACTAGAGTTTGCTGCCAAATGAGTTATAAAAATACTTACACTCTTCAAAGCATTCGGATTTGGATATTTGAGAAGGAAGGAGTCTTTGTTGCTATTATATTTGCAGTTAGTTGCTCTTCATGTCCCCATGCTTCAGGAACTTCTCTAAGACAAATAAGTCCATTACGTGTTCATTTTAGGCCTTGTTGGTTGCAACTGTTGGCAAGAGACACTACAATCCCAGATCTTTTGTGCCCTGGGCTCTGCTCTCAAAGGAAGTAAAATAGGTACCTATCAATTTGGAACTCAAGTTGTCATTTCCAAAGAGTTTTTTGCTTCTTGGCAGCCCGTGCTGTCATGTGTGCAGTCAAAGCACGGTTAATTAAAACATGCTGAGCGTTTTATTATACCTTGGGACAGTTAGCATGTGCTTAGAATTATCCAACTCTGCTTGTTTGTGGTTTACCAATATGACTTCCATATCTGACTCTGTTTTGTTTTCTACAGCAGTGAGCTGTCTTATTCTACATTTGGCTTCACATCTTATAATCTAAAGCAAAATTTTTTTGTGTTCTTCAAGAAGCCACGTGTGTGTGTGTTTGCGTGTGAGAGAGACAGAGAGACAGATACGACTGATTGTTTTTTCCGGAGAAGTTCAGTTTGAAAAGAAGCCCATTTGGAAATTATCATTATAGGTTGAGGAATGTTGTGATCTTTTCCCTTCTTACTTATCTGTGATGTCAAAGTATTAAAAATAGAAGTGTTACCTCTCTTTTTTACCATAGCATTTCATTTAAGGGCTACCAAGTATCTGTCCTCTTGAGAAAACTTGAGAACACTGATGTAAGGCAAGACTTTGAAAGCTTGCTTTCCTTTCATTGGCGAATCCTAACTATTCTATGAGTCTGCATAAAAAAAATAAATAACAATGCATATTCTAATAAACACATTCTGTTGCATGCTCCTAAGCCTGAGAATATGGTGATAGATTCCTTCTCCAATGACAAGGATCCAAGTGAGTCACTGCTGCAAAATTGTGTAGCAATGAGAAATGCATGGATTAGGAATAATTTGTCCCAAAGGATGAATAACAAGGAGAGAAAACATTGTTTGCAACTTTTCCTTTAAGAAAAGAGCAAAGAGGATATGTATACTGTCTACTGAAGGTGGTTAAGGGCATTTGAGACAACTGGGTTATAGTTCTTAGATAACTGACTAGGAAATCCCCACTAAAAATACAGTTTTCTTTTTTTTTTTTTTTTTGTCTTTACTATTTCTTGGGCCGCTCCCGCAGCATATGGAGTTTCCCAGGCTAGGGGTCTAATCGGAGCTGTAGCTGCCAGCCTATGCCAGAGCCACAGCAACTCGGGATCTGAGCCGCGTCTGCGACCTACACCACAGCTCATGGCAATGCCGGATCGTTAACCCACTGAGCAAGGGCAGGGATCGAACCTGCAACCTCATGGTTCCTAGTCAGATTCATTAACCACTGCGCCACGAAGGGAACTCCTAAAAATACAGTTTTCATTGGTTATTTTACACAACCTGTATTTATTTATTTTTTATTTAAATTTTTTTTTTGTCTTTTTGCCTTTTCTAGGGCCGCTCCTGCGGCACATGGAGGTTTCCAGGCTAGGGGTCTAATCAGAGCTGTAGCTGCTGGCCTGCACCACAGTCACAGCAACGTGAGATCTGAGCCACGTAAGCTCACAGCAACGCCGGATCCTTAGCTCACTGAGCATGGCCAGGGATCGAACCCGCAACCTCGTGGTTCCTAGTCGGATTCATTAACCACTGAGCCACGACAGGAACTCTACACAACCTGTATTTATAAAAAGTAAAAATTCTGCACAGTTTTCATGTGGTTCTATTTTAATATCTGTAATTTCAGGTGGTCTGGGTGAAAGTCTAAGTTGATGAAAAAGTGTTCCCAGGTATATTTTGTGTGTGGTAAAATGTATATACCATATGGTAGACTCTTTTAAGAATGAATTACAAGGATTTCATGAATAATTAATTTATCACAGCTTAATTTTAGACATGTGAGATACAGAGAAATTCAGTAGAAAGGCATATTTCATTGTCGTTGAGTTCTGTGTATTCTGTTTTTTGTGGTAGAGGGTTTTAGGAACTGTATCATTAGTACAGGTGAATTCTTTTACTTACCTAACAAAATCTAAGTAGATATAATTTGGGCATATTGAGAGGTTACTGAGAGGCTTGGAAGGAGCTAAACCTCTCCTTGAAGTTCTGTGGTGGAAACCTTGTGCTAAGAGGGCCTGGGGAATTTCTGTTAGTATGCTGACTTTTTAAGATGAGCATCATTAAAAATGATCAAACCCTTTAGAGAGAAAACTTAGATATAACTTGTTGTCTAGAAGAAGAATTAGTAGGTTGGAAAATGACAGCCCTTACTTTTGAATTGAGGTGACTGACCCAGTTCCTGTGTATGGCTTTTTGTTCCAAGAGTCCTATATAGTGAAAAGATTTGAGTAAGCAGAAGGCTTTGTTTGTGTAGTCTGTTTGCTAGGTCTGCCAAGTTGGTTAGAGGAAACATTGCTTAGGTCTTTAATTAAAGGCCAAGCTTGAATTTGAAAAAGAAGAGTTTTCCAAGTTTGGCTCACATTTCATTTAGGAGGCTTTGTTGGCTCAAGCTGCGGGTCCACAGTGAAGCATTTGAGTACTGCATTTGCAGAATATTTGTTTTGGGAAATTACATGTGAGCACTGTAGTTTGCACAGTCTCAGAAGTTTTCTTTCTTTTTTTTTTTTTCCCCAGGTATTAAAGTTCTGGGTCATTATTCCCTGAAGAATTAAAAACAATTATCTTTGGTTTTAAAAATAGTTTATTTCTGTCAGAATTGTATCATAACACATCAGTTTCCAACTTGGAGTAGTTTTAAATGACCTTGTTTCTTCTAACCGACCTTATTTGGCCATGACTTTACCGAGTGAATTTTAATTATCTTAGTTGAAATGCTTACTTACTATGTTTTGAAGCATCTTCTAGGAAAGAAGTTTAGTCAGGATATGAGTTACCTAGAAACCTAGCAAAGGTCTTTTTTTATTTGTTTCCTCATTAGGTTAGAATCGTGTATGTTGTTATGAGCCTTTTTTTTTTTTTTTTTTTTTTGACTGTGTCCAAAGAATATGGAAGTTCGGGCCAGGGATCGAAACTGCCATAGCAGTGACCCAAGTTGCTGCAGTGACAATGCCCGATATTTATTCTGATGTACCATAAATCTCCCTATTCTGAGCCTTTTAATTTTTTTTTTTTTGGTCTTTTTAGGGCCACAGCTGCAGCATATGGATGTTCCCAGGCTAGAAGTCGAATCGGAGCTGCAGCCACAGCAACGTGGGATCCCAGCCATGGCTTCGACCTGCACCACACAGCTCATGGCAATGCTGGATCCTTAACCCACTGAGTGAGGCCAGGGATTGAACCTGAATTATCATGGATACTGGTCTGGTTCATTACTGCTGAGTGAGCAGTTTGGTTGCTTTATGACTCTTGGAAATATTAATGTAGTAATTGTTTAGCATTTTTTTGTGAATTTTATGCCCTTGTATTTTAAATAGATCACTTTATAGTAAAACAGAGTTTTATGGTCACAAGCATCTTATTATTTTGGTATGCCAAAATTGGTGTGCCAGAATTTGCTACAGAAACAGAACATCAACAGGTGGGGATTAATCATTAGTGCCTTGTATTTTCTAGTTAAAGCAGGACAGGGAAATCTCTTGCCAGTGGGCTCAAAGGTGTATTCTTCATTTCAAGGGAAAAAATACTTTTTTTCTTATAAATAAATTTTTTTAACAGAAATCTAAGTAGTTTCAAACCAAAAGCAATCTAAAACAAATGTGCTTTCAAGCATTAATTGCAGGAGTTCCTGTTGTGGCTCAGTGATAAGGAAAATGACTAGTATCCAGGAGGACGCAGGTTTAATCTCTGGCCCCGCTCAGTGGGTTAAGGATCTGGCATTGCCCTGAGCTGTGGTATAGGTCACAGATGCAGCTTGGATCCCATGTTTTGTGGCTGTGGCGTAGGCCAGCAACTACAGCTCAGGTTTGACCCCTAGCCTGGGAACTTTCATATCTTGCAGGTGCGGCCCTAAAACGGAAAAAATAAAATAAGATAAATTTTAAAAATAAAAATAAAACATTAATTGCATAATTTTTGAGCATTCATACATCCTTAGTCTAAACCTCATTTAAAATAAAACATAGCCCTTTTTGAGAAGATCCATTGTGTTGTTAAAAAAGTTGTAAAAGCCTTTTTGTTTTGAGCCTAACCATAATATAAGAAAAAAGAATGTATATTATGTATAACCAGGTGACTTTGCTGTTCAGCAGAAATTGACAGAACATTGTGGGCCAACTATAATAAAATTTTTTTTTAAAAAGGTTAAAAACCCAGGAAACAGGTTAAATTTAACATTCTGGTCTCTTCTAGAATGAACTATTTATTTTTTTCAAATAAAAAGTTAATCAGGTTTAAACTTTATCAGTGGAATATTATTCTAAGCCAAGAATTCACAAGACATAACTATATAATGATATATAGTAATAATACATATATGTAATAAAAAATGAAATTTGTTTTTGTTTTCAAAGTTTAGTCATTTTAGTGATATCCATAGATTTAATTGATCTAAGTAGGATCTAATTGAAGAGAGCATAAATGTTTATTTAGTCATACAGTGTTTTAAGTTAATCTAAAAATTCAGAACATTAGGATATTTATAAGTAGATTTAATCTTACCAATCAATGAATGAAGACTATTGAGTACCTCCCAAACAACAGCCCTAGTTATGTAAATTATAGTATATCATATCAAAGATAGTGTTTTAGATATAGTTTACTAAGGTTTTAAAAATCAGTGCCTAGGAAGTTCCTGTTGTGGCTCAGCGGGTTATGAACCTGACTAATATCCATGAGGATGTAGGTTCGATCCCTGGCCTAGCTTAGTGGGTTAAGGATCCAGTGCTGCTGTGAGCTGTGGTGTAAGTCACAGATGCAGCTTGGATCCTGTGTTGCTGTGGCTGTGGTGTAGCCCCACAGCTGTAGCTCTGATTCAACCCTTAGCCTAGAAACTTCCATGTGCAGGTGCAGCCCTAAAAAGCAAAAAACCACAAAAAACAAAAACATCATTGCCTAAAGGTACAGGTAAGTATCTTTACATTTTTAATATTTAAAGGATAAATGGATGTCCTGAATATATTGTTATTTAGAGAAAAAGCAGCACAAAAGATATTATAGGCAAAAATAAGTTTAAAATAAATCTTGCTGGAGTTCCCGTTGTGGCGCAGTGGTTAATGAATCCGACTAGGAACCATGAGGTTGCGGGTTCGGTCCCTGCCCGTGCTCAGTGGGTTAAGGGTCCAGCGTTGCCGTGAGCTGTGGTGTAGGTCGCAGACGCGGCTCGGATCCCTCGTTGCTGTGGGTCTGGCGTAGGCCGGTGGCTACAGCTCCGATTAGACCCCTAGCCTGGGAACCTCCATATGCCGCAGGAGCGGCCCAAGAAATAGCAAAAAGACAAAAAAAAAAATTCTTGCTTAAATATATATCTTTGAGTTAAAAAAAGCAAGAAAAAAATTGGACTCATTTTTATAAACATGCTAAAAAAATCCAAGAGTACGATTTGACTCACAATCTTAGTGATTAACCAAAGATGAAAAAAAAAAATAAAGATTGGCTTACATACACTGAGGTATATGAAATGATTGGCCAATGGGGACCTACTGTGTAGCACAGAGAACTCTATCCAGTATTCTGTGGTAATCTACGTGGCATGAAAATCTGAAAGAGAATGGATGTTTGTACATGTACACCTGAATCACTTTGTTGTACAGCAGAAATTATCTCAACCTTGTAAATCAACTATACTTCAGTAAAACTTTTTTAAAAAGCCAAAACAAAATTAAGAAACTATTCTCTTTTCCATAATGAATGCTTGCCATTCAATTAGCAAATTCAGTTAGAACAGGGAGAAGAGGAAAATGAAGCTCCTCGCAGTGACAGCTGCTTAAAACAATCTTAGCATGGTATAGATGCATGCTTAAATTAAGTACATGCCCACAAAATTGGTTAAAATAGTTCCTCCATTGCCTTTAAATGTAATACTATTCATTTACTACATGAAAGATACTTTTATATAAATATCAAAATCATGCTGGCATATAGAAATGTTAAAATAATCAGAAAGTTTTGTTCATTTAAAAAGTATGTATTAAACACCTTCTATGGTTAAAAATGCCAGTTACAACGTGGGTCCAGGTATAGTTTATGCCTATACCTGGCAACACCGGATCCTTAACCCACAGAGCAAGGCCAAAGATTGAACCTGTGTCCTCATGGATGCTAGTCAGATTCGTTTCTGCTGAGCCATGGCGGGAACTCCCTAGAATCTATATTTTTGAAACCAAAAAATTTGAGAACCACTGGTTTAAAAGATTTAAAAATATTTAAATATCTGTCAGACCCTTTGTTTTCTTTGACCATGCCTGTGGCATGCGGAAGTTCCCGGGCCAGGGATCGAACCCGTGCCACAGCAGTGACAACACCAGATCCTCAACTGCTAAGCCACTAGGGAACTCCCCATCAGACTCTATAATGGTAAAAGGTGAAGCCCTTTTGGTATGGTCAGAGTGTCTTCAAACTGGAATCTATCATCATTGAATCTGTCAGTTTCCAGTTGTTAGGCATTTAGGTTGAATCCAGTGTTTTAGTTTTCAAAGTAATATTTCAATGGTGTTCTTCTAAATTAATATTTTCCTAACATCCTTAACTATTTTGCAATAAATTCCTAGAAATAGAACTGCTAGGTCAAAAGATATGCAAAAGGAACTGAACTGTTATGTAAATACAGAAGCCAAATATACTTCCACACACACACACATATATATGTTTTGTTCTGATTGTTTTTGTCTTTTTAGGGCTGCACCCATGGCATATGGAAGTTCCCAGACTAGGGGTCAAATCGGAGCTGTTGCTGCCAGCCTATGCCACAGCCATAGCAATGCCAGATCTGAGCTGTGTCTGCGACCTACACCACAGCTCACGGCAATGCTGGATCCTTAACCCACTGAGCAAGGCCAGGGATCGAACCTGTAACCTCATGGTTCCTAGTCGGATTCGTTTCTGCTGCACCACGACAGGAACTCCTATGTTTTTTTTTCCCATAATCAGTGCCCTGATTAGCAAAAAATTTAGTTTCTTCTTTAGGCAGTCTCCTCCTCCAAGTCTGACCCTCAGGAGCCTTACTCAGTCCCAGAGTGGTCCCATCTTCTTACAAATGACAAAAAGAGAACTGTAGTGTAATAGTGTACTATTTATCTTCCTTCTCTTTATCACTTTCAGTCAGTGTTGAAGACCAGTCCTTTGTTGATCGTTGCTTGTCCAGCTCCTGCTAGGATGGTCAGACCTGGCCGAGGTCAAAGTAGTGACTCCAGTTGGAGATCAGGATTGCAGTTTATTAGTTCACACTCTTACACTCAATGATTCCATGTGCCAGGGAGGCTGAGGTCAGAGACACTTCTAGCCTCTGCCTCATGCTGGGCCAGAATCTGTCCTCCCTCATAAACCCATAAGCTCTTCGTGTGAACCTAGATCACCAATTTCAACTAATCCATCTTCAAAGTCATTTTCTTTCAGGAATGTTTCTGTCTTTTCTTGCCAGTGGAACTAGGTTGGGGGTATAAGTGTCTTGTATGGCAGAACTTCTTAACTTGGATGAACCAAAGATTAGGGTAGGAGTTCTCTTGTGGCACAGCAGGTTAAAGATCCATTGTTGTCACTGCAGCAGCCCAGGTCATTGCCGTGGTGCAGATTTGATCTCTGGCCTGGAAATTCCACATGCTATGGTGGGCATGGCCAAAAAAAAAAAAAAAAAAAAAAAAGATTGGGTAGTGGGGTAGTATTTCTTCGCTTCCAGAAGGATTTAGGGTAAAATTGGTCCCTGCAACTCTAGCAGTTGATTTTTGCATGTGGAGAGTTTAAGGTATGTTTTTCTAAGCCATGCAACTTACTCCTTTCAATGGGCCTCTTTCCCCTGAGTCCTGAGGGCTGTGGTGCCTCCCTTTATCTAACTTGTTCAACAAAAACATTCACACCAAAGTCACCTAAGGTCTCTACCCCTAAACACAAGAGGACTGTTGTATTTTTCTTTGTGGATGTTCTTTATTTAAAAAAAATATTTTATTGGAGTACAGTTGACTTAGAAAGTTGACTGTTGTAATTTTTAAAATGTTTCCTTTCAAAGAGCATCTCATTTAATTTCTTCCTTAACAGATGCCTGCAACACACTTTCAAAGGCTCATGATATCTGTTGCCAGTTGTTCTCTAGAGAGGTCACAGCAGTTTACACTTCCTCTAGAAAAAAATAGATTGCTAGGAAAAGACTTTTTAAACCCGCTGTGTTCTCAGATATCACTAATAATTAGGATTGTTTTAATGTCAATGGAAACTTGACCCTAAATCCCAATATTTTTTGGTTATTTGATAAATACTCATTTTATTGGGACACTTCTGTGATCGTACCATCTTGAATAGTATCTTGTGTAATAGAGCAGGTGTATTAGGGAGAACAAAATAATAAGAAAAAAATGCATAGGTGGAATCATTGATGATGGCCTGAGGCAAGTATGGTAATATCATTGTGGTTGGGTTTGTTTGTTTGTTTGTTTTGGCCACACCAGAGGCATATGGAGGTTCCCAGGCTAGGGATCGAATTGGAGCTATAGCCGCTGGCCACAGCAACGCCAGATCCGAGCTGCGTCTGCAACCTGCACCAGAGCTCACCACAGCGCTGGATCCTTAACCCACTGACCAAGGCCAGAGATCAAACCTGCATCCTCATGGATACTAGTGAGATTCGTTTCCACTGAGCCACAATGGGAACTTCTTCATTGTGTTTTTAAAGTCACTTTTGGTGAGGGCAAGAGAGGGTACTCATATACTAAAGGTCTCCTAAGTGCAAGGGGCTTTATGTATGTTTAATCCCCCTAACAAACCTGTGTTGTTACTGTTCCCATTTTAAATGATATTGTTATTCCATTTTAACAGCATGGTTGACCACAGTCTCCAGGTTGACTGACACTGTGTGACCCAAAGCCATTGTACCATAAGTCACATTGTTACTCTCTGGCTAGCCAACAGCTCTCAGGCAAATGCAATTACCTCCTAGGAGCTAAGGACAAAAGTCAGGCCTCTCCTAAGTGCAAGGTTAAATTCTTTACTACTCCGGTCTCAACCTTTTTGGGTGCCCTCCCTCTTTCTGACCACATGTGCTGTTTTCCACATGGTGGGTCAGGAGGTGCCTGGTCCCCATAGCTTATACTGTTTGGATCCTGGCAAGGAGGCCAAGACACATGTGAGTATGGCCGAGTGCCAAGAAAGTGAATGTACACTCTCCTATTAAACCCTGAACTGGCTTAGGATTGAATGGCAATATAACAGCATCCATATGGCATCAGTGAAATCATAAAATGACTCGAATGCTTAGAGGCAGATTTTTCCTAGTATTAAAAACATGTAATTCAATGAATTATCATTTAATTAAGACAAACCTCATAATTAACCCTCCAAACACACACAGACACACATTCGAGCAAAGTAAATATGTATATATCTGTACATCACTGTGGTAAGTTCATATTTCATCCTAATGTTGTATCATTACTAGGTGACTTTACTTGACTAGCAGTTTTCCTAAATAATTGCTCATTCATATTCAGATAGTCCTCATTATTCTTGATTCTGTATTGGCAAATTTGCCAACTTGCATTTATTTGTAACCCTAAAATAAATACCTATGACACTTTCGTGGTTATATGCCAACATTTGTAGCATGGCAAAGTATATGAATTGCATGACCTGTTTATGCCCAGCTGAGGTTGAACAAGGCAACTCTGCCTTCTTTGTTTCAGCTCTCTTACTGTAAATAAGTATTCTTTTCGTAGCCTATTTAGTGCTGCATTTTTTGCATTTTTGTGACTTTTTATTGGTGGTTTTGCTTTTAAAATGGCTCTGGAGCATAGTGTCAAAATTCTGTCTGGTGTTCCTGAGTGCAAGAAGGCAGTGCTGTATCCTGGGGAGAAAATACAAGTGTTAGATAAGCTTCACTGAGGCATTAGATATGGTGCTGTTGGCTGTGAGTTCAGTTTTGATGAATCAACAGTATGTACTAAATAAGGTGTCTTTAAACAGAAATACATAGAAAACAAGGTTACGTATTGATTGGTTGATGAAAGTGTTGTGACAGAGGCTCACAGGAACCTAACTTGTGTTTCTCCTAGGAGCAGTGTTCAGTGTAGGTTAATTCATTGTTTATGGTGACATTGTAGAAGATAATTATCATGAATAATGAGAGTTAGCAGTATTTGCTACATTACTTCATTCATTCATTCATGTAATCTTTTATTTGTTCCTTAAGAAAACATGTAAAACACAGGAAAACTTCTGCTGGGTGCCAAGCAGTTTCTACGTGACTTGGGATTTCCATTTTATGTTCTTATGCCCATCATTAGTAGTCTTGCTGTAGCCTTCTGACTCAAAGTATTTGTGTGATAACACATCGTAAATGAAGTGTGAGATAGTATTATAAAGGTTGGGAGGTGGGGGCTGAATGTTTTGAGTCCACAACCATTTTATTTGAGCTACATATACAAGAAACACCCTTCTCAATAAACATCCCAGGAAATTTCTTGCCTCCTTGGAGACCACGATTTTTAGGGTCAGATTCCTCAGTGGGTTTATGTTGAATCCAGCACAGCCAGGTGATGTGTCTGGCCACACCTCCCCACACCAAAATGCTGTGCCTGCTGGTTTGGCCGTGTGGCCTTGCAGGTGGGGCTTTGTGCTGGCAGGATTGTTCCTCAGTTGTGCTTTCCAGATGAGAAGCCAGACCCCACTGTCCCCGCTCCTTTCTCTAACCCCCATCTCCCTCATGTGTTTGTATTTCCATCTCTTTCCGCTGCCTCTTCACACTGTCTCCCAATCCGCATTGGAGCAGAGTAGGGGCAGTAGACTTGGCGAGCACATGTTCACCTCATGTTCTTTATGGCTCCCCAGATACACCCGTCCACTGAAGTGTTTCTCATTTCCTGGTTTTGATTGTCCAGGATGTATGAGGACTAATATCTGTACTTTGCTCTTCTCTCCTGATGATAATAAAACCTGTTATGTTGGAATCCCCCAAATGTGATGAAAGGAAGGATAAACAAATTCCAGTGATTTCAGGGATCTTTCACTTTAAGCCCAAAGACATTATTGACTATTACCCCAGTGACTGTAAATGAATGCCAGCAGTAAAAATTAAGCTTGATGTTTTTATAGGATAAGCAGTTGAATGACTACAATAACTTTCTTGAAACATCTTTGTGAAATTTTACCCCAAGAAAGAGAGGTTCAAGACTAAAAAAACCTTTGAATGCCCATTAGTGCCTAGCACAGTGCCTAGGACAAATAGACCTCAGCAAATATATATTAAATGAATTAATGATGAAAATATCTCATTGAAAATATTAATATTCCGTAATATTAATTTGGTGTTTATTCTTTCAGATACAGATGAATATAGACCTCCTGTTTGGAAATCTTACTGTAAGTACACAAATAATTTAAATTGGGTGGGATATAGTGTTTTATAAGTAATATAAATATATTAGGATCATTAGATATGAATATTCGTTCCATTGTGTGTCCATTATTGAAAAATTAATTTGCAGCAGAATTTGTGAGTAGCACAGAAAAAGAACCTGTGAGGAAACAGGAGTGTTTCCCCCAAGTCTGTACCTGGTCTGCATGTCTGGAATATATCCCATCCCTCTGAGTGTGCATGGAATTCTGTATTACAGAACTTGAGACACCACTTGTTGACAATAGCTGATAAAACTAATGCAAAGAGAAGCTAAGTAGGAATTCAGAGAACCTAGTTATTCTTAGATCCTGATTCCTTAGATAAAAAAATAAATAAATGGTAAGTCAGGAGGCTCTCTTCCTAGAAAGGGTAAAAAGGGACCAAAAAAAAAAAAAGTGATCTTCTTTTTTAGGAGTTGTCTTCCAAAATAAAAAGAGAGATATTTGAATTCTATATTGTTCTTTAAACTTTGCATTAGAATACAGATGTTTTTCAAGAGTCTACATTCTAGTGCTTTATTTTCGCTTCCTTGTTTTCTAGAGAATATTACTGCATCAAGTAAAGGGTATTTCAGATTCTAAAAAGTGCATATAGAGTTAATAAAATCAGAATTGTTTTTTAAAAAAATCCGTGAATGCACTATGGCAGAAACCAATACTGTAAGCTGTTGTTCGTTGTCTATAGAGTTGAATAAGAAACCTGTACTTTAAATATAGATCATTAGCATCTCTGTAAATGTTGTTTTGATATTTGTAAGTTGCTGAAATTTGCTGACTGAAGGAGGAAGAATTCAGATTCTTACTGGTTTTATGTTCCCGGAAAAACAGATAGTTTTATTTTAATATGTTACCACTTTGGGTTAATTATAGTAAGCAAAATATGAACAGTCTAAAAATATTGCCATAGGTGCATTTTCCCCTACCCCTGCTATATCCTTTTTGTTTCTCGGGAGTATAGTTTAAAGAATGTATGAAAATGACTACTGTTCTTTACCTCCCAAAGATTTTGTCTCATAATCTCATTGGAAGGAAGCCTATTTAAAATTCTTCTCTGCATTTTCTCGATTTCAATTTATCTTTATTCCCTTTGCTCTGACTTGCGCCTTGCACATTTTAATGTAAGCATTTATAAAGCCTCAGACTGTTATTGAATCATGGTGCTGATTTTTCCCCCTGAAGAATATTGATTACTAAATGTAGTGTATGCAATTTGTGTTTTCTGTATCTTCATATGTCTTAAAGTAGCTATCATTTATCTTAAAAATTGCATATTTCCTTTTTTCAGTACTAATACTGAGTTTTATAGTTTATTTTAGTGACTTCAATGCCTGAAGAACACCCCCTCTCCATCATTTTAATAGTAGAATCAAGGAAAAAATTATTAGAATAGACTATATCTTCTGACCATCAAATGCAAACACTTGAAATTCAAGCAAATTTTATGATTAAACAGTGTTAAAAGCCAAGTGGAAAAGTCCATTTTTAAAATTGGTCATGTGAAATTTCCATATGAAATCATGATGTTCATTCTTCCAAGAATTTGTATATGTGCAAATTTTAACTAATAAGAAAACATATAAAAATTACATCTTCACATTGAAGTAATTGTTACGATGACTGTTTAGATTGTTAAATGTGTTTGTCAAATTCTGAGCCTAGAAAAAATTGGGATGTAGGTTGAGTTCTTTTGTTTTCTTTATGTTTTGCCTTTGCCACTCAGTCAGTTTTACAGTTTTTTTTGTAATTTTTTTTTGCTTTTTAGGGCCACACCTGCAGCATATGGAGGTTCCCAGGCTAGGGGTCTAATCGGAGCTATAGCTGCCAGCCTACACCACAGCTCTCAGCAACACTGGATCCTTAATAATACATTGAGCGAGGCCAGGGATCAAACCTGCATCCTCAGATTGCTAAGCCACTGAGTCACGATGGAAACTCCTCAGCTTTATAGTTTTATATTCATTTTAATTTTTATTATTTTTGGGCTGCACCTGTGGTGTGTGGAAGTTCCCAGGGCAGGGACTGACCCACACCACGGCAGTGATCCAAGCCACTGCAGTAACAATGCTGGATCCTTAACATGCTGTGCCGCAAGAGAGCTCCACAGTTTAACATTCAGCTATCTGTAAATAATCTCCAGTATTTATTAATAGTACTATAAGAAGTTCATTTGTCTGGGAGCTTGTTCATCCTAATAGGAAAAATTTAAGAGCTGATAAATCTGTGACACCTTTATTTTCTCAGAAGTGACTGAAACTTTAAGTTACTGGGGAAGTAGGCCCTGCTTAGTACTCTTTAATAATTGAACCATGACATTTTGTTTGTTTCTTATATATCCCTTTTCAGAGCTGATAATTAAAAATTCTATTTGACCATCGTTGGGACTAGGAAACCATAATGCATTCATCATCTTCTCTGGTGACTTTTTGTAATTAAAAAAATTCTCAGGGTTCTTGTTGTGGCTCAGTGATAGTGAACCCAACTAGTATCCATGAGGATGCAGTTCCATCCCTGGCCTTGCTCAGTGGATTAATGGTCCAGTGTGGCCATGAGCTGCAGTGTAGGTCATAGACGTGGCTCAGGTCTGGTGTTGCTGTGGCGGTGGTGTAGGCCAGTAGCTGTAGCTCCAATTCGACCTCTAGTCTGGGAACTTCCATATGCCTCGGGCACAGCTCTGGAAAAAAAAAAATTCTCAAAATGGTAATAGATTCTAAATGGATTGAGATTAAAAAAAAAAAATCAAGTTTGTCAGTCCACATAAGGAGATAAATGCAGAATAAAAACTTCAAAATGTTCTGATGGTTCACTTGTATTCTGTATTACATCAGTAAGACTAAAGAAAACAGTTAAATTTTAATGTCAAAAGCTGTGACATGTTAAGGGTTTTTTTTCTGTCTTTAGCTTGGTGGGGTCTGAACAGCTTTTCACAGTGCGATTCTATAAAAAACCTATTTTCACTGTGATTCTATGAGAAACTTATTTTACCCATGCCTCTCTTATATTTTCTGATTTTGGTTCAATTGAGCTTATGAAAACATGATTTTAAAACCTTACAAATTCACACCAATAATAAAACAGAATTAGCAAGATGTTTAAGTTGAGCACTCTTTTAAAACAAATACAGTTTTGTTGCTTTTTTGATATGTATTGCTTGAATTAAATCAGGGGCCTAACATGTAATAAATAGGCCAGCAGGGCAGGTGGGGCCTGTGAGAAAGCAGAGCGTTGATGCCCCGGCTGGAGGGAGTAGCTCATAATTGGCTCCCTTTACTGTGAGCGTCTAAAACTCTGGGTCCAATGCTGTTACATCTTCTGAGTTTTCAAGAGAAGCTGGAATTCTCTTTTGGTTTTGTTGTTAAATCTCTTAATTTTTAAATGTTAAAAAAATTTAAATTTAGAGAATAGCAGACCAAAGAATGTGAGCCAGTTTTGACCTCAAGATAGCAACTTAGAATTTATAATCTCTGAGCTTGATTAGCAATGTGTTGGAGTTCCCGCTTTGGCATGGTGGTGTAAGAATCCCACTGGAGTGGCACAGGTCTCTCTGTAGGTGTGAGTTCTCTCCTCAGCCCTGTGCGGTGGGTTAAAGGATCCTGTTTTGCTGCAACTGAGGCATAGGTCTCAGCTCCTTCTTGGATTCAATGCTTGGCCTAGGAACTTTCATATGCCGCAGGTGTGGCAATTAAAAAAAAGGACATTGTTTCTAGGTACTGAGAATGTAATTAATGAGTACCTAGCGTGGACACTTCTAAGATGATTGAAAAACTGTTGAGTACTTTAATCATATAATCTTTTCATCTTGAATTTATCTATTGTATGATTTTTTAATGATCCTTTTGGTAGATGTTCATATGTTATATTCAGGTATCCAAAGGTGCTCCCATTTTATACACACACACACACATATGTATGTGTGTGTATATATGTTTTTTTTTTTAATTAAAAATGAGTCTTAATGGCTCAGTGGTAATGACCCCAACCGGTATCCATGAGGATGCAGGTTCGATCCCTGGCCTCACTCAGTGGGTTAAGAATCCAGCGTTGCCCTGAGCTGTGATGTAGGTCGCAGACATGGCTTGGATCGGGCATTGCTGTGACTGTGGTGTAGGCTGGCAGCTGCAATTCTCATTCGACCTGTAGTCTGTAAACTTCCCTATGCCGTAGGTGTGGCCCTAAAAAGCAAAAAAAAAAAAAAAAAAAAGTCTTAAAGGTAGACTAACCATTGATAGTCAGTAAGGAGGTATTTGTCTAAAAATTAGTCTTCTCTATAGAACAGAACCTTGCCCTTTGAAACTGATTAAAACAAAGGATGAGATTTTCATGTAATGATACTCTCAGTCTTCTTTTCATACTGATTTATCTTAACATTTGCTTACTGATTAAGTAAATATATTACTGACTATAACTAGACACTATAGTATTTGTGCTTTGAGTCAAAACCAACATTACTTTCTTTAGTAACTTTTAATGTCCTTCTTGGTCACCATTCATTTCTCGTAATTGAGTTTCTGTAGGTGACAGTGCTTTCCAAAGCATTTTTTTAACAAGGAAAACAACTGGTCTTTTGAGACAGAAATGTGCACTGAATTTTCACATCTTAGAGTTAAAGTTACCAGTGTAGAGGAATGGATCTGAGGAATGGACCTTTTTGCAAATCCTGTTGTGATTCTCTTAAGAGGATGCAGATTTACAGATATCTCTGGCAATTCACATGTTCTCATTATCAGAGGCAGACAAATTTAGTTTACTTTCTTTCTTCCTTCCTCCCTCCCTTCCTTCCTCCCTCCCTTCCTTCCTTCCTTCCTTCCTTCCTTCCTTCCTTCCTTCCTTCCTTCCTTCCTTCCTTCCTCTCCTTAGGGCCACACCATGATATATAGAGGTTCCCAGGTTAGGGGTTGAATCAGAGCTGTAGCCGCTGGCCTGTTTCGCAGCCACAGAAACACCAGCTCCAAGCTGTGTCTGCGACTTACACCACAGCTCATAGCAATGCCAGATCTTTAACCCACTAAGTGAGGCCATGGATGGAACCTGCGTCTTCATGGATACTAGTCAGATTCTTTTCCGCTGAGCCATGATGGGAACTCCTAGTTTAGTACTTTCTTTTGTCCCTTCCCCATCTTATAATTATTCCCTTCATATCATTTCTTTAATCTGTAAAAACATATTCACAGGAATATTTTTGAAAAACTCTCAAAATAAAATATGGGTATTTTAAAAATACTACCTTTCTTAGGGATTTTTGCAGCCAGCAGAAGAATCCATTTCTATCAGTAGATTTCAAATATTATTAAATGAGAAAGAGTTTTATTTTTTGATTCTGAAAATAGTAAAGCTATATCATCTTAGCATCTTTGAAATTATAGCATCACCGTGTTATGTTCGGGTGAGGAACTCAAGATGCATCTTGGTAACCACATATTATTGTAAAGAATTTTATGTATTAATATCAGTTATCTACATAGAATAATGGCTAATCTTTATTGAGTGTTTACTATGTGCCAGGGACTACTTTGTCTTTCACATATATTAAGTTATTTAACCCTTTTAGTAATCTATGAAGTAGAAACTGTTAAGCCCATTTTACCAATGAGGAAAACTGAGGCTTAGTATGCAGTGTTAGTGGCAGAGCACCCGTGTTCAAACTCCAAGTTGTCTGATGCAGGAGTTCAGATTCTTAGCTGCAATACTCTCTCGCCTTTACATAGCAATACAGAACAGTGACGTGTGTCTCTGTATGTTGTCAGTGTATATACTGTATGTACACACACATGTACATATGTGTCCAGTTCTATATGTTTAGACATGTTCCTGTATTATATATGAATACATATGATCAGAGATGGATTCTATATAATGATAGCCAGTTGAAATACGAGATATTCATTATCTGACAATCCCAGATGTCTGGGTAGTTTGATGTTATATCGACCAAATGACTATGTATTTAAATACAGGGTTAACTTAAGTTCATTTATCTGTGATTATACAGATTTCCCAGTGGCTCACATAATTTATATGAGGAGGTATTTGTCTAAGAATTACTCATAATTTTGTAGAAATAGAAAACAGATTTTCTCCAACGTAGGCACATAAACACACTTTCTCTGATTAACCACACTTACTCATCATTCATTCATTCATTCTTCTTTTTTTTTTTCTGCTTTTCAGGGTTGCACCCACGGCATATGGAGGTTCCCAGGCTAGGGATCGAATCGGAGCTATAGCTACTGGCCTGCACCACAGCCACAGCAACGCAGGATCTGAGATGTGTCTGCGATTTACACCACAGCTCATGGCAACGCCGGATCCTTAACCCACTGAGCGAGGCCAGGGATCGAACCTGCATCCTCATGGATGCTAGTCAGATTCATTAACTGCTGAGCCACAACAGGAAGGAAATCCCCTATTCATTCTTTCTTTATTTCAAGTTAAAAAGCCTAAAGTGAGGTTTAGAAGGACATGGTATTGATACACTTTTCACCAATCCATTTTCATAAACCCTAACAATTATCCTCTGGCAACTTAATATTTAAGTGCCTGAATCCTCTCGTTTGCTATATTTACCCTAGTTGAATAAGTGGTGGTAACTTTAGCCCAGAAATTTTGTTTGTAGGGGAAATTATCTTTGAAGATAGATGTTCACAATATAAGTAGGGAGAAAAAAAGCATATCTGTTACATTTAGCCTATAAATCCTAATTTTAGTTTCAAGTTTGACATTTAATAATGTGCTCTAAAAATATACAACTATTATTTTGTTACAACAGAGACATGCTTTATGAAATAGATCCACAAAATTGGGGAATATAAATGACCAGATTATGGAGAAAAGAGCCAGATATCCAGTACTGATTTGTTAGAACACGTCCATGGGTTACAGTTTTTTAATTTATGTTTCCTTCTAGGCTATAACTAAATTTAGTTTGGTTTACTTTCTTTGCTTTGTTCATAACAAAATTTAATTTAATAAGAAATAGGACTATACCACAGTTTTCTTATGAACATAAAAAAAATAGGTAGGTTTTGATTTCTAATACATTCAGATGTTCTGCTTAAGGGAAACTGACATCTTTTACTTTCTACCTTCCTAGTATATCAACTGCAACAGGAAGCCCCTCATCCTCGGAGAATTACCTGTACTAATGAGGTGAGTGTAATGAAACCATCATAACTGTCTCTCAATCACTTGTTTCCCAAACTTTGACCTTCCTCAGTGCCTTGATTATTTGTAGAATTAACTGTTTATTGTAGTTAGGATCATAAAATTGTAATGTGACTGTATTTTTCTTAATATTATTCTCACTGGAAATAGCTACCACTTTTTAATGGACTCTCTAATAGAAACACAGTGTAGAATGACAGTAGAGTCTTAAGTGATGTTAGTATTCTTTTAAGTGTATTCATACATTTTCCATTTCTTATGTTTTATTATTTTTAGAACAGTGTTTGAAGACATCATTGTAGCATCATTGAAGTAATTTTTCCATTAAAAAAGTTTTCAATAATGATTATAAGAGCAAAAGTCATGGACAGTTCACTAAAAAAGATATGACACATGGCAATATATGAAAATATGTTCAACTTCATAATAATAAGAGAAATGTAAATTAAAGTACACAGAGAGACTATTTTCACTTTCAGATTGGTTAAAGTTCAAAAGCTCACAGGAGTTTCCATTGTGACTCAGCAGGTTAAGGACCCAGTGTTGTCTTGTGAGGATGCAGGTTCGATTCCTGGCCTTGCTCAGTGGGTTAAGGATCTGGCATTGCTGCTGACTGTGGCATAGGTCACAGATGCAGCAGCTTGGATCCAGTTGTGCCCTGGCTGTCATGCAGGCTGCTGTTGTAGCTCCCCCAGCCCTGAAACTTCCATATGCTGCAGGTGTGGCCATAAAAAGAAAAAAAAAAAAAAACTTAGAATATACTCCTTATTTGGTAAGTCTGTGAAGAAACAGGCACTTACACATGACTCATGAGAATGTGAAATGCTATAGCTTTATGAGAATTTTGTAATATCTAATAAAACTATATCTCTATTTACCCTCTGAACTGCTAGTCCAAATTCTAGAGCTTTATCCTGATGAATTGCCTGTACAGATATGGAATAGCATATGCTCAAGAGTTTTTGATTGTAGAATTATTTTGTAATAGTGGAATGTTGGAAAAAACCTAAATGTTCATAGGGGACTGATTGAACAAACTAAAGAGTAAGGAAGATTTCTGTGAGCTGATATGGAATGATTTCTAGACATAAGAGGTACAGATAGTAATTATAGTCCCTTTTTAGTAATGAGGAAAGGAAAAATAAAAGAAAAATAAAACTTATTTTTGCACAAGAGAAACACAGGAAGGATTAATCCAGATACCAGTGAAATAGTTTTTCGTAAGAAGTGGATGAGGAGCAGTATGCAGGGGATAAAGGTGGAGGTGAGGATATGTTTTTTTTTTTTATTGGAATATAGTTAACTTACAATGTTATGTTAACTTCAAGCATACAGCATAGTATAGTGAATCAGTTATACATATACATATATCCATTCCTTTTCAGATTCTTTTCCCATATAGATTACCACACAGTACTGAGTAAATTTCCCTGTACTATAAAGTAGGTCCCTGTTATCTGTCTATTCCATATACAGTAGTGCATATGCATCAATCCCAACCCTGTAATTTATCCACCCCCATACGGTTCCCCTTTCATAAACATAAGTTTGGTTTTAGAATCTTTGGGTCTGTTTCTGTTTTGTAAGTTCTATTGTATCATTTCTTTTAGGTTCCACATATTAGTGATCTCATATGATATTTGTCTTTGTCTTACTTTACTTCACTTAGTATAATAATTTCTAGGTCCATCCATGTTGCTGCAAATGACATTATTTCATGCCTTTTTTATGGCATATATATATATATATCGCATCTTCTTTATCCAGTCCTCTATTGATGGACATTTTGGCTGCTTCCATTGTCTTGGCTATTGTAAATAGCGTTGCAGTGAACATTGGGGTGCATGTATCTTTTCAAATTATAGTTTTCTTTGAGGATACATTTTTATATAGATTTGACTTTTGAACTATACAAGTGTTTCACATATCCAAACAACCAAGTTAAATAAAAATGATTTAAACCCCCTTAAAATTGAAAACAAATTAAAACAGAGGAACTTTAAAAAATTCATAATGTATTCACCCAAATTAAGTTGATTTTAAACATTATTTTGCTATACAAACTTAAAGGGAAATGTTCTAAGATTCATAGCCTATAAAAAGATCTTTAACTATAGCTAGATTTGTTATTAGTGGTACTTGTGTAGAAATTTTGTAATTTGTTATAGTATAAGATAGAGGAAATGAGTAATTATATACATATATATTTAGATAGAGATATCAAAGAAATTCCATATATGTAGTTGATTCATACTAATACAGTGTAAATCAAACCAGTTTGGTATTTGACCATCCTTAAATGTGGAGCCTTAAACTGGACACACTTTTCTTTCTGGCAGCCAAACAATGGGAGTATAGTTAGAACTCTTAAACTCAGAAAGCCAAACCTCTGCTCTCTGTGACAGTTTTGGAGTTGGCATAGCAGGGAGCTTGATAGCGTTTTTTGAAAACAGCTCCTTGTTATTGTAACAATTGCAGTAGAGGTTTTCTAGGCACCAGAAGTAAAACATACTGAGGTGAGACAAAATGCACCAAACTCAAGTCAGTGCTGTTAGTGTAATGGAAAATGTAGAGAAAGGGACACAGTCGACATTGTATTCTAATTCTAGTTACAGTACCAGGGAGATGTATATTTGATATGTTGTTGTTAGCACGTGTTTTTAAAAGTTTCTCTTCAGACCTTAGAAGCAGAAAAATTAACTGTAGTCATTTCTTTCCTTACCTGTCTCACTCTAGTAGATTATTTCTAGCCATCACTAGCTATGGTACTGGTGTGTAATAAAGACTATTACAAGTTTATAAGGTGAATGAAGGAGCTGTTTTTGTGTAATTTATTTTTCAACACAATACTCTTAATGTGGTTTACAAAAGCATGCATTTTTATATCTCTTAGAGAGGCTCCAGTTCTTTCTGTGACATGTATGTATTTATTCATTCAGCCAGTATTCTAAGTCCTCAGGATTCAAGACCCCTCTTGAAAGCAAGACCCATGGAGTTCACATTGTGGCTCAGCAGTTAATGAACCTATATAGTATCTATGAGGACGTGGTTCACTCCTGGCCTCGCTCAGTGGGTTAAGGGTCCGGCGTTGCTGTGAGCTGTGGTGTAGGTCACAGATGCAGCTCAGATCCTGCGTTGCTGTGGCTGTGGTGTAGGCTGGCAGCTGCAGCTCTGATTCGACCCCTAGCCTGGCCTGGGAACCTCCATGTGCTGTGGGTGTGGCCCTAAAAAGAAAAAAGAAAAAAAGCAAGACCCCTCTCCTCAAGTAGCTTACTATCTCAGGGGGAATGGAGCAGTAAATCAACCATTTCAGCAAGATTGTGACAGTTATCTTGGTACATGTGTGCAGTTCTTACGGCCAAGTCCTGGTAGGAGAGTGATAGATGAGAGCTCTAAGTGCTAAGCAGCCCTCACTGGTGCAGATGTCTGTGTTCAGAGCTCAGAAGTTTGGACTTCAGCTTTAAGAGTGAAGTGTTTTTAAGCCAGAGAAAAGCATGATCAGATTTAGGCTTAGAAAGTACTTTCTGATGGTAAGTGATATGGAAAATGGCTAGAGAGGAAGAGGAATGTTTTAGAGGCAAAAAGAGGAATTACAGTGGTCCAAGTGAAAAGTGATAAAGGCATACAATTAGACACTGGTTCTGGAAATGGTCAAGAGAGGCAGGAAATGAGGATCTGTAAAGCCATGGCATCCATAGGTCTCGTTGACTGGATCATCATGGGATGAGATGGGAGGGAGGAGTCTTATAGGTGTTGGGGAACCAGTCGGCATCCCTCTCACCATCTTCTCTCAGGGCAAAACCACAACCTTTTTCAGTCTGCATCTGCCCACTCTGCATATACTCCCAACAAACAGAATATGGCTGGAGAAGAACTGAGTTCTGACCAGGCTTCACATTAAATTTATGAACCTTGAGGTGGTCCTTGATGCTCCCTGGTGGTCATACTGTGTGTGTCTAATCCATTTCACCCTTTCCCCTCAAACCTCTTCTAATCTCAGTTCCATAATCTTGTATCCTACTTGACCCCTAACTGAATCCATCAGAAGAGAACTTCCACTGCATTGACTCACTCATCAGCATTTGGGTCCACATATTCTGCATTCCTTTTTTTTTTTTTTTTTTTTTGCTTTTTTAGGGCCGAGTGTGTGACACATGGAAGTTCCCAGGCTAGGGGTCAAATAGGAGCTGCAGCTGCCAGCCTTTGCCACAGCCACATGGAATCCCAGCCGTGCCTGCGACCTGTACCACAGCTCACGGCAATGCTGGATCCTTAACCCACTGAGCAAGGCCAGGGATCAAACCCACATCCTCATGTTTCCTAGTTGGGTTCGTTAACTACTGAGCCATGAAGGGAACTCCATGTTCTGCATTCTTGATCATAGATAATGGCCAGCTCTCCACTGTGCTAGGGCCCATTTCTTCTCATCTAGTCAAGAACATAATCTTGGTAGTTCTCCTCCCTGCTCCATAATTAATAGTTTATCTTTTCTACAAAACCATCTTCAGCAGCCCACAAACATCCTATGATTTCTTCCATCTTAGAAAAATTCTCTTGACTCTACTTTTGCCATCTGTGCTGCCCAGTTTCTATGTTCCCCTTTGTGGAAGACACTTGACAGTGTTGTCTGGACCTGCTGCCTCTAACCCTGCTCTGCCCATTTTCTCTTAAGCCCATCCCAGTCCAGCGTGGCTTTCCCTACACTTTGCCAGAACTGCTTGGCATGGTCACCAGTGGCTGCTAAAAATCTAGGGTTGGTTCTTCTCTTGTTTTTCCTATTGGCAGTAGCGCTGGACACAGGCAATGACTGTCTCCTCTTTGATACACTTTCTTTGCTTTTTCCCATGATATTATGGTCTTCTGGTCTTCCTCCTGCCTCCACAGTGTCCTTTGCTGGTTCTTCTTCTCCCTGACCTCTCCATGTTAGGGTGCCCCACAGCTCAATCCTTGATCCTCATTTTTTCTCTACTTGTATTTACTCCTTGATGATCTTACCAGTTTTAGGCTTCAATACAACTCATATTTCTAGTCCAGTCCACTCTCCCCAAATTCCATACTCTATAACCAGTTGCTTACTCTGTATCCTCCCAGACATGCTACTGGATGTCTTTGATGTTACTACTGTAATTATTTGGGGGGGGGGGGGTCTATGAACCGTGTCCATATAAGATGGCAAACCTTAATAACAATATTTAACAACAAACAACAATATTTAAATTAGGCCAACTAATAACCCTACAATGGCCTCTAAGTGTTCAAGTGAAAAGAAGAGTTGCATGTCTCTCATGTTAAATCAAAAACTAGAAATGATTAAGATCAGTGAGGAAGGCATGTCCTAAGCTGAGATAGGTGGAAAGCTAGGCCTCTTGAATTAGGCAGGTAGCCAAGTTGCGAATGCAAAGGAAATGTTCTTTATAGGGCCACGCCTGAGGCATATGGAGGTTCCCAGGCTAGGGGTCTAATCAGAGCTGTAGCCACCGGCCTACACCAGAGCCACAGCAATGTGGGATCCGAGCCGCGTCTGCAGCCTACACCACAGCTCATGGCAACACCAGATCGTTAACCCACTGAGTGAGGCCAGGGATCGAATTTGCAACCTCATGGTTCCTAGTCAGATTCATTAACCACTGAGCCACGACGGGAACTCTGGAAATGTTCTTTAAGGAAAATAAAAATGCTATCCCAGTGAACACACAAATGATAAGAAAGCGAAACAATTTATTGCTGATATGGAGAAAGTTTCAGCAGTCTGGATAGAAGATCAAACCAGCCACAACATTCCTATAAGCCAAAATCTAATTCAGAGCAAGGCTCTATTTCTCTTCAGTTCTTTGAAGGCTGAGAAAGATGAAGAAGCTGTAGAAGGAAGGTTTGAAGAGATTGGTTCATGAGCTTTAAGGAGAGAAGCTGTCTCCATAACATCAAAGTGCAGGGTGAAAGCAGCAAGTTATCCAGAAGATCCAGCTAAGATCATTACTAAAGGTGGCTACAGAGACAACAGGTTCAGTGTGAAGGAAGTTGAAATCCACAGCTTTACATTGGAAAAATATGCCATCTAGGTCTTTCGTACTAGGAAAGGAAAGTCAATGCCTGCCTTCTAAGCTTCAAAGGACAGGCTGACTCTCTCGTTAGGGGCTAATGCAGCTGGTGACCTTGAGTTGAAGCCAGTGCTCATTTACCATTCTGAAAATCCTAGGGCCCTGAAGAATTATGCTAAGTCTACTCTGCCTGTGCTCTATAAATAGGACAACAAATCCAGGATAACAATACATCTGTTTATAGCATGGCTTGCTGAATATTTTAAGATCACTGTTGAGACCTTTTGCTCAGAAAAAAAAAAGATTCATTTCAAAATATTACTGCTTATTGACAGTGTATCTGGTCACCCGAGAACTCTGATGGAGATGTACAGGGATTAATGTTTTCATGTCTTCTAAGAGAACATACATTCTGCAGTCCATGGATCAGGAATAATTTTTTTTTTGTCTTTTTGTGTTTTCTTGAGCCACTCCCGCGGCATATGGGGGTTCCCAGGCTAGGGGTTGAATCAGAGCTGCCACAGCAACACGGGATCTGAGCCGCGTCTGCAATCTGCACCACAGCTCACAGCAATGCCAGATCCTTAACCCACTGAGCAAGGCCAGGGATCGAACCTGCAACCTCATGGTTCCTAGTTGGATTTGTTAACCACTGCGCCACGACGGGACTCCTCAAGGAGTAATTTTTACTGTCAAGTCTCTTTATTTAAGAGATACATTTCATAAAGATGTAGCTTCCATAGGTAGTGATTCCTCTGAGCAAGGTGAATTGAAAACCTTCTGGGATGGATTTGCCATTCTAGATGCCATAAAGAATGTTTGAGATTCATGGGAAGAGGTCAAAATGTAAGCATTAACAAGAGTTTGGAAAAAGTTGACCCCAGCCCTCATGAATAACCTTGAGGGGCTCAAGACTTCAGTGGATGAAGCATCTGTAGATGTGGTATAACTAGCAAGAGAACTAGAATTTGAAGTGAAGCCTGAAGATGTGACTGCATGTTGCAATCTCATGATAAAACTTGAATAGATAAGTTGTTCATATGGATGGGCAAAGAAACTGGTTTCTCGAGATAGAACCAACTCCTGGGGAACAGGCTGTCAACACTATTGAAATGACAACAAAGGTTTTAGAGTACTTTGTAAACTTAGTTAATAAAGCAGCAGCAGTTGGGGAACATTGGCTCCAATTTTGAAAGACGATCTGCTGTGGGTAAAACGCTATCAAACAGCATTGCCTGCTACAAAGAAATCATTCATGAAAGGAAGAGTCCATTGCTGAGGCAAACTTCATTGTTGTCGTATTTTAAGAAATTGCCGCAGCCACACCAACCTTCAACAACCACAACGCTGATTAGTCAGCAGCCATCAGCATTGAGGCCAGACCCTTTACCAGCAAAAAAGATTATCCCTTGTTGAAGGCTCAGGTGATGGTTAGCATTTTTTAGCAATAAAGTATATTTTTAAACTAAGGTACATATATTGTTTTTTCAGTCATAATGCTATTGCACACTGAATAGACTACAGTAGAGTGTAAATATAACTTATATGCACTAGGATACCAGAAAATTTTTGGGATTCACTTTTTTGTGGTATTTGCTTTATCGTGGTAGTCTGGAACCGAACCCACAATGTCTCTGAAGTCTGCCCGTATAAGCAATAAATAAACCTCTATTGTGTCTTGTTGTTACATATATTTAAATTGGTTTGCATAGTAAATTATTCTGTACTCTCAGTTGTGTAACTGAGATAGTTCTTAACTGATCTTTCCCCTCACAGCCTTTTCTCATCATAGATATTCCTTTTAAAACTTTTCAATCAGATCATGTCACTCATCTGCTCAGAACTGTGCCCTGGCTTCCTATTTCACTCAGAGTGAAGGCCAAGTCCTTTTCCTGGCTTAGAAGGCCTAGGATAATCTCCCCATCCACCTTGTTTTGCTGTGCTCATCTCCTTCTGTGTCCCTGTCCTTCCTCCTCTCCCTTGTCCTCCTTCTGTCACACCAGCCTTCTTATTGCTCCTCAGATCCTCCAGCCACGCTCTTCTAAGCCCAGGCACTGGTTCCTCTTCCTGGAATCTTCTCTAATAGCCACATGGCTAAGTTTTTCATATCCTTCAAGTTTTCCCTTCTCAGTGAGGCCCATCCTGACCACCCTATCAAAATTAGACTTTATCACCCCCAGCATTTCCAGTCCTTAGCTGTTCTAGTTTGTTTTCATAGCACTTTTTCTTTTGTAACATACCATGTAATTCCATTATCTGTTATGTGTATTGTTCACTGCTGTCTTTCCTTGCTCAGCTATAAGCTCCATGAGAGTATAGAGTTCTTGCTCTTTGTTGTTCATCACTCTTTCCCAGGTGCCTTGAACAGTGCTCGTAGGTTCTTAACAAGGACTTGTCAAGTGAATGAATGGGAGGCACAAAGCGTTTGTTTCGCTGTTACTGTGTTTCAGAGGATGTGTTCTGCCAGGTGGGAGCTTAAGAGTTTGGTACAGGAGTGGGAGGAAAGCACCTTAAGTGAAATTGTAGCTTCACTACTGATTGTCTCTATGTGCTGACGGCCTATAGCCCAACTTTTGATTCTAAAAAAATAAAGATTATCATGCTCAGGTTCTCTTGGGTGTTGTGGTGATCCCAAATTTAACACTTAGAATAGCATGATAGCTGGGAAACATTTTCCATGAATATTTAGTATATTGAATTATTAAAACGAACTATTTTTAAAATCAGCCAATCCACTCATAAGGCTGTTTTCACCTTATTTTACTTTTGAAATGGTCTTTGAGCGTCATCTTTTGCTCTTGTCTAAAATCCATTGTTCATAAGCTGTTGGATAGTAAGATATGGTTTGGTGTCTGTGATACCTTGATGAAGAAGTGCATTTATCAACTCGGAGATTAGAGCTACAATTTCAGAGAGAATCCCTTTACCAGTTAACTGTTACATAAACAAATTGGTAGTTTCCACCTCCTTACCCCTACTACCTACAAGTTACTTGAATCTAAGGTGGGAAAATAGTGGGAAAAGAAGTTTGTTTTTAAAAATATACCTATTTGCCTCTCTAGTATAGTCTGGTAATTAAAAAAGCTAATATTAAAAAGCAGAGGGAGTTGCTGTCATGGCTCAGCCATAGTGAACCCGACTAGGATCCATGAGGATGCAGGTTTTATCCTTGGCACCACTCAGTGGGTTAAGGATCTGGCATTGCCATGAGCTGTGGTGCAGGTCGAAGACTTGGCTTGGATCCTGCATTGCTGTGGCTATGGTGTAGGCAGGCAGCTGTAGCTCCAATTAGACCTCTAGCCTGGGAACTTCCATATGCCGCCCATGTGGCCCTAAAGAGCAAAAAACAGTTAAAAAAAAAAGAATAACTGGCTTTCAGCAAGTCAATGAATAATAATCACTGAGCTTTTAAAAAAGGTAAATATTATTTATTGAACTTGTACAATCTGACTGTAGTTAGAGAACTACCTTATTTGGCATGCTGAAGTTTAATGGTTTTCTTGGATAAGGTCTAAAATACAATAGCATGCAAGCTGTATTTCAGACTTTGGTCTAAATACTGAAACACAGTTCCCCTAAAACTAAGTTCTTTATCCTCTTTCTTGCCACCTTTGACCTGTGCTAATTGAACACTAATCAATCAGAGTCAGATGCCTAAAATTGCTGTTGTTGATAAAAATCATTACTGTCCTAAAATTGCTATTATAGATATTATTATTAATGTGCAAACTCAGGTTGTTTCTCCAGGGCAAGATGATCTAACAGACCCCTGAGACAAGGACCACCAGACCAGAGACTCGTAAATCAGAGACAGCCTGACTCCTGAAACTATGATTAAGAAATATCACAAGATGATCATTAATCCCAGACTTTTTGTTCTTCCTCTAAAGAAAAGTACCCCTGACTCAAAGACCAAGTGGGTGGGAAGGTCACCCATTCCCTTGCTTGGTGCCCTGACATAACCCTTACTTTCCTACAAATACCTGCTGTCAGAGTTAAGCTTTCTGTGCTGTGGGTACATGAGTCCTTGCTTGGTGATAATACCACCAAGAGTGTTACAGGATTCAGGAGGAAGGCAGGTACCTATACGTTTATCCTCTTAATGGAGGATAAAAAGTTAAACAATTTTTGTAAGTTCTGTAACATTTCTGATCTCATTTTTGTCTCCTTTTCCCTACGAGTCATTTGCAGCTGTGTAATTCTTTGACAAGTACCCACTCCTCCGCTGTGCTGGCACTTTTCTGATGGCCTTTTCTTGACGTTTTTGGAAGTGAATTTTTTTAGCTTAAGTTTATTATCCGCGTTGATATTTTCTGTAGTGTGAAATGCAATGAAAAGAAACAATAATTTGGAAAATGCAGTGGAAAATGTGTGCTTCCAGTGGAAAACTACATCGCCTGCCGCACGTCCTTCTACATTATCTGATTCTGGTCTCTATTGTCTTTGAGTTTTTTGGGTTTTTTTTTTTTTGTCTTTTTAGGGCCTCACCTGAGCATATGGAGGTTCCCAGGCTAGGGGTCTAATCAGAGCTATAGCTGCTGGCCGACGCCACAGCCACAGTAACATGGGATCCCAGTCGCATTTGTGACCTACACCACAGCTTATGACAACGCTAGATCCCTGACCCACCGAGCAAGGCCAGGGATCGAACCTGGGTCCTCATGAATACTAGTCAGGTTCGTTAACCACTGAACCATGACGGGAACTCCTCTTTGAGCTGTTTTAAATCAACTCTTCCTCCTCCTCCTCCTTCTCCTACTCTTCTCCCTTCTCTCCTCCTTCTCCTTTTTCTAGTCCTCTTCCCATTCCCTCTCTTCCTCTCTCCCCCACTTTAATATAGCAAGTAAGAATGGATCCAGAGCTAGATTTGAGTGTTGACGGACTTACAAGCCTTTAATTCAGAATCTGCTATTGTAGGAAGCAAACACCAAATGTGTAATTCCCCCCTTTCCCTCTTCTCTGCCTCCAGGCAGCCAAGCCATTTTGAAAAACAATGCAAAACAAAATCTTGACATTTGAAACTATTTTATTTTTGTGTCTAGGTTTTATATGCATACTCTGGATTGCTGTCTGTAAAATTAGTAATATTTGTCCAAGGTCATACCATTTCTTAACATCTCACATATGTATACTCTAACCTTCAAGAAGCATCTTATAGAATTCCAGACTGTGTTTAAAGTGCTTGTGTGTATTTACTGTTTTTTACAATGTAAACACAAAGGAGGTAGTGGTTTCTTGTGAATTCTGACCAAGTCAGTACCACTGTCGGAAAGAGCAGAATTGAACATTTTGGAAATGTTCTAGTGGCATTCCCATCATAAGTTTATATTCTTTAAAATGGAATTCAAATTAGAAAAAAAAAATTGGAACTACTGTTTTGAGCTGTAGCCATGGACCAGGGTTTCATTAGTTAAATAATATGAAACATGAACCTGTAACGTTGGGGGGGAGAAGGGAAGGAAATTAACATTTGTAATACCTTTATTATTTATTTCTACTGTTTTCACATTTCCTTTGGAGAACAATATATTTATTTATGAAACAAGTGCTTTTTGTTTTTGCGGAAAATAAAATATAAGAATTAAGACTTTATGGAGTTCCCTCTGTGGCACAATGGGATTGGCAGCATCTCTGTGGCGTCAAGTATTCAGCCTCCATCCCCACCCTCACACATTGGGTTAAGGATCCAGAGTTGCTCCAGCTGGGGCATGGGTCACAACTGAAGCTCAGATCTGATCCCTGGCCCGGACCTCTGTATGCCATGGGGCGGCCAAAAAAGAAGAAAGAAAAAGAATTGAGACTTTCAGTTGAAAGAATATGGTTTGGTGAATTTGATTAAAATGTTTTATGTATGAAGAAAATAGGTCATTACTTACAAAACTCTACAATAAATGTTAATTTAATGGATTCCATTGACATTTTAAATATTATAAAATGACATCTGTTTCGTTATTGAATTCTTGTACTATGCACTTTATCATCTTCAGTAATGGTAGATTAACTTAAATTTTTCTTTCTCTGGTGGCAGAACATACATCACTTATGCAAACCAAGCTACAGAATCTTTTATGAGCACCTTTTATTTTTAGTTTGAAATTTTTTGTTCTCATTTCTCATTTTTTCTACTCATGATGAGGTATTAAAAAAGTGTTTACTAAGTATAGAAAATTAGAGAAAGCAAAGCATATAATTTAATACAAGTACTAATTTATTTATTTATTTATTTTTGCTTTTTAGGGCCACCTTCGTGGCCTATGGAAGTTCCCAGGCTAGGGGTAGAATCAGAGCTGCAGTTGGCTCCCTACAGCACAGCCACAGCAAAGCAGCATCCATGCTGTGTCTGCATCCTACACCACAGCTCACAGCAATACCGGATCGCCAACCCACTAAGCGTGGTCAGGGATCGAACCGGCATCCTCATGTATACTAGTCAGATTCGTTTCTGCTGCACCACAACGGGAACTCCCACAAGTACTATTTTAAAGTCATGTTTTGTTCAGTCACATTGACCTCAGTTTTGGTCTGTAAAAAGTTCCTTGACTATTATTATGAAGTTTAAAAACTTAGAAATAAGCATAGAAATGTTTGTATACACATAAACATATTTTTATTATTGCATGTAATATTATTCCCAGTTTGATCTATTTGCTAGTAAACTAGTTTGGGATCATTCATAATCATTAGTTATACTATTGACTGAACCTTTCATTATAGAGTAATGGTATACTGTGAGTTTGGAAAGACTTCCAAATCACTACTAAAATAATGATGTCTTAGACATCCACAAAATACCTAAATGCTCTTGTAGGGAGGAGAAACTTCTCTACCTTCCTAAGTTCGGTGTCCAGGGCCTGCAAATTAAACTGACAAAAGGCCAAAATCAGTTGTGCTATGAAGATGGATGCTTAGGCAATCAATGGAAGCATATTGTGGACTTAATGCAGGACTATCAAATAACTAAATAATCAGTATTTATCTTGGGTTGTAACACTTTTACTGAACGAAGCTTGGATCTGCTCCCCTCACCACTTAGCAAAGCCAGTTAACTGACACTAGGTTGTGGTGAAGGAAAATACAGCATTTATTGCACAGCTAAGCAAGGAACTAAGGAAGGGTAGCTCATGATCAGAAGAACCCAACTCGCCAATGGCTCTCAGGGAAGGGCTTTTAAAGGCAGTGTTTGGGGTGGGGACTGCAGGGTGCATCACTTTCTTCTGATTGGTTGGTGGTAAGGTCACAGGTGGTTTTTCCTGAACCTTAATCATCAGCCCTCTGGTTCCAGCCAGTCTGGGGTCTACATGCTTGTGGTCAGAGTGTAGTCACCATTCTCCACCTGGGTGGGGCGGGGGCGGGGTGTCTTACTTTCTGCAGAACAGTTCAAAGAAATGCATCAGATTGTTGTGCATATCCTTTCAGGGGGACCTAGGACTCTTTAATCACTGAACTATTGCTTTTTGACTGCTTTTCTTTTGTTTCTGCATTTCCTCACTTCCCCAATTACTAACTGCTTAAGCCTGCTCTTTGAAACTCAGAAAAGGCTTTAGAGACTAAAGCCTTTTTCTCCAGACAAATAATGAGGGAAATAGAGGGCCTGTGGTTCTTGGGATGGCCCTGCCACAAGAATCTCCAGGGAGCAGAGTGTAGTCAAGACCTTTCCTCTCTTTTTACCTCAGTCACGTAGGCCTAATAAAGTATTTTACCTCCAGCCACCTGCAAAGATCTTATGATTTGAAGGAAAGACTATGATTTCCTCTTCTCAAAATGTTGGGGGACCCCATTCTCATGTTTCTGGGACTCCCACATTAGTTACAAGTTGCACAAACGTTAATCGTGATTTCTGTTTTTTAAAAGTGATATTCTTTAATTTTAAAATTATTTTACAGTTATTACTAAAGTCCCTTTTTTGCCTTTCCTGTGGCCCCCTCAGTTCAGTTATTGCCTAGCTTCCTTGAGGTAACCATTTTAATTTGGTATATATTTTTCCAGGTCTTTCTCTATGATGTGTGTGTGTGTGTGTGTGTGTGTGTGTGTGTATTCCTAAGTGGTGTCATAACTATTTTTTTTTTTACTTTTTTTAGGGCCACACCTGCAGCATATGGAAATTCCCAGGCTAAGCGGTCGAATCAGGGCTGCAGCTGCCAGCCTACACAACAGCCACAGCAACGTGGAATCTGAGCCACAACCTACACCACAGCTCACAGCAACACTAGATCCTTAACCCGCTGAGTGACTTCAGGGATCGAGCCCACATCCTCATGGATACTAGTTGGCTTCAAAACCTGCTTAGCCACAACAGGAATGCCTGTGTTATTATTTTATAGCTTATATTTGTATTCAGTAACTTGTCTCAGTGACCTCTTCATGTTAGTTCCTATAAATCTACATCATTCCTTCAAACCATGTATGTTATTTACAGCAGTTTAAATTATTCCTATTAGTTTATAGGAATCATTTAAAATTATAAAGCAGTTTAGTTATTCCTCTATTGGTGTATGTTTGTTTCCATTTTTAAAATGACTGTGAACAGTGCCTCAGTGAACATTCCTATACATGTTCTCGTGTGTACATGCGTGAGTATTCCTCTGCAGTAAATACCAAGGGTTTGCACAATTTTAGTTTGAATGGACACCACAGAATTGTTCTTCTGGATAACATTTTATCATATAATACCACAGAACCTTAATTCTTTGAGACCTAAACATTGAATTTTTATTTCAAAAGCAAAGGTTTGCTTTCAAGCATATCTATGACCCAACTCTAATGAGCTCTGGACCTAAAAATAGAATAGCCTTTCTCTTCAGCTGTAGGGACCAGCTGGCATATTTTTAGTACACTGGCTTTTAGGAACAGAGAAATTATGCAACAAAACCAGATCAGGTGGAATTTACTTTGAGAAGACAAATAACCTGACTGCCTCAGCAGACAGCAGAAGATTCCTGAAGGGGAAAGTGTTTCTTAAATATCATTTTAGGAAAAGGTAAAATTGTGTCTCTCCTACAGATATGAAGATAAACATGTTAAAAATGTGTTTACTCATATGACATGAGGAAACCAGGCAGATGTTAAGAATCAATTCAAAGGAAAAGTCAAAATAGCATAGGAATTCAAGGAATATTGAGATGAAGTGCAATTAGACACAAAACCTGTTCTTCCCTGAGAAGGGGGTACTGAAGATGTCAATTAAACTACCATGCAGAAAAAGTTTATATATATATATAAGGTTTATATATATATATGTTTATATATATATAAGGTTTATACATATATATATAGGTTTACATATATGTGTGTATGTAAATAAGTTTATATATAAACTTATATGTGTAATACACACATATGTGTAGAAATGTGTATATGTATCAGTTACCCACATCTTAGAGAGTTCCAGCATAGCTCAAAGACAGTGATCTGGGCTAAATAAGCCGGCCATGTATGCTGCTAAATCATGCATGGTTTTTCATTGAAATATAAAATGTGTTTCTCCAAAATGAATAAATATCTGGAGTTTGCTGAAAACAGTACTGACTCTTGATGACCTGTGGGTAAATCACATAGACTTGGCAGTCAGGCTCTGTGTAGAGATGTAGGGAGACAGTCATTGAAAGGATTGATTTTTGAGTTGCTTTGGGAGCTACCATATTTAATTCTGATAAGTCAGTGTCTCAGAGGGCTTAGGCTATTCTTGCTCTTTGAGAGTAACAATTCCACTTTTACCTTGGGCTCTACCACTTTGTAACCTTGAGCAAGTTATCTACCCTCTCTGATTCTCAGTTTTCTTCATCAATAAAATGAGCATGATAACACTGTCTTATGAGAATGAAGTAGAATAATTCATCTTGTTGTGATCTCCAACTGTAATTCTAGCACCGTGCATGAACTCCATAAATGTAGTCCTTGATGTCACCCATGTACCTTCTTGGGAAAGCTTATTCCCTTCCTGTTAGCACCCAGAGAGGTCTTTCCAGGTCATCCAGTTTAAATACCTAATAGTCCTCCTTTTTGTGTTACTCATTCTCATTTTCATTGTAGCACTTAGCACTACTCCCTGTTCTCTTGTCTTATTTCTTTACATTTCCTCATGTCTGTCTCTCATTGTTAGAACATAAGTCTCCAAAAAGTAATGGGTATTTTTGTCATATTAGAGGTAGGACAATGTCTACCAGTTATTTACCACTTGATAAATGTTTCTTGAATGAACAGGACAAATATTCTAAGTCTACCCCGGTAAACGTTTCTTAGAATCTGTTCCACTGGGCTCTTCCCTAGTTTCAAGGAGCACCCTGGCCAAGAGAAGCTAGGGGAGATAAATTGTGAAGAGGGAAGAGCTGATGGGAGAACAAAAGGGCAGGATTCTATGGAGATGTTAACAGAATGGAAAATGTGGCATAACCGGGAGAGAGAGGATGGAAGAGAAAGCCACAGTCTGTTCTGACGCAATTGTGGCATTAAGTTTTGGGATGTTTTATTTTGCTTCTTGGATAAAGTGATGTAAACATTTTTTCAGATTCATAAAATCCTGGAAGTGAAAGATAATTACATGCATAGCATTTTATAAGTAAGGAAAAGGTCTAAGAGATGAAGTGACTAGTCCAAATGGCACAGACCCCAGACTCTGATTTTTCTAATCTTATTCTAGTTCTTTTTCTTAATATATGCTTTAGCTTGTCAGTATTCAAAATGTTGCTATAGTCTGAACATTTCTATTTTCATAAATATCCTTTTTTCTCTTTCCCAATAGGTAGAAAACAGACCAAAGTATTATGGAAGAGAGTAAGTATGGATTATCAGAAAACATTTTAAAGATTGGAATATGTAAGAGGGACAGGTAAATGGATGCTTTTCATAAAAATTAAAGCAAAAGGAAGGCGGTATTCAAGTTTGAATGAGTTAAATTATTTTCCTGATTACAAATGTAATTGTTGTAATTGGTGAAAATATAGAAAATAAAGATAAGTATAGAGAAGAAAATAGCAAAGGAAAAAGTGTATGTAATACTGTTAAAGATGCAAATTATATAAGTAAAGAAATAATACTAGATGTATATAAGGAAAAGTGTGTATTTATGAATGTATATACACATGTATATGCATATAATAGGGTATGGATGGTTTATTCAACATTTATACTTTTCTTTATTTTCCAAATTTTTTGCTATCAGAAATAACTATTGTTAACAATTTCAGGTATTATCTTCTGAAGATCTATTTTCTTAATGGCTTTTACAAAATTGAGATATTATACATGTAATTTTTCTAGCTTTATTTTTCTGCTTAATATTAATAATGAACATTTTTCTATTTTATGAAAAATTTAATAATTTTTAAAGTACATAATTCTTCTAATTATTAAAAAAATGAAAATATAGCCCTTTAAGGGAAAGAATAAAAACCACATATAATCCCATCATTCCCCAAATAAAATCTTTTTTTTATGGCTTAAGATCATATCTGATAAACAATAATGTATAAAATAAATATTTTTAAATTATCTAAAATTCTTTTTTAAGTTTTCAAGAATCTTGTGAGTAGAACACAGACTCTTAGATGAATTGGGGGGAGCCACGAGTGTTCTCTATGGTTGTGTGATAATTTAGTCATTCCTCTGCTTTTGGCATAAATGTTGATTTTAAACTATAATAGTATAGGTAACACCATAAGAAACATCCTAGTGCATAAAGCTCTTTCTGGGGTGGAAATTTTGGGTCAGCTGATATATGAATAGTTTTAAGAATCTTTAAATACCACCATAAAATTTTGTTTCAAAATTTGTTTCCTTGAATGAGATTTTCTTTTAAATTAGGTTTTTAAAAATAAAGAGATACTAAATTTTACTAACTTTAATTGATGTCATGTAAAAATAATATACCAATACATTAATCTAATGTATGTGTTGTTACCACGGATAGGTTCCCATCTTCTGCTCTAACAGAATCAGAGTGGACCTGGTTCTAAAAGATTGAGGAATTTGTGGAGATAAGAAATTCCAGGAGCCCATCGATAAACCTCGCTGTTCTAATTGTCATGATTTAAGCATCCCTGCCACAAACTGCTTTAAGACTTAGACTGAGAAAGACCAAACCTTTCTCGTGAGGAAAACTCTGAAATGTTGCCACTCGAACCCTCATAAAGCTCCTAAATTATTAAGTTGCCATTTCAGGGCCTTTTCTTTCTTCTCTCATTTTTTTCATTTTTAAAGTTTTATTAAAGTATAGTTGATGTACACTGTTGTGATCATTTCTGCTGTACAGCAGAGTGATTCAGTTATACAGAGACACGCATGCGTTGTTTTCCAGATTCTTTTCCCATATAGATGATCACAGAATATTGGGTAGAGTTCCCTGTGCTGTATATAGCAGGGCCTTTTCACTGTATCATTCCAAATGCAGGAACTATGGGCAGGAGGTGGTGGGGAGCATGTACCTTTAGAAGCTGCAGTCTCATTTGGGCTGTCACTCAAATCAGTTTTCTTTGAGTTAATAAAAGGACGTAATATATGTCTAAGTTCTTTGTAAAGGGTACATCATCATACACATATTAAGTGGTTTTAAGTTTTTAAGATTAATCATTAGTCACCACTGACTTCTTAAATTTTTCAGCATTTTAGTCAGATTGTTATAGGTGAATCTACCATGTTTGTATAAGGAGTGTGTTATTTATGTTTATTCTTCTTCCTCCTTTTTTCTGTGTTAATTAAAAATAGGGTTTTAGCAGGGAGTGAAAGCAGGTATTACAGTTGTTTGCTTTTGGCTCGAGTATGCACTGATGCAGACTATGCACATTATTGGGCAATCATGCCAATTAAGGGCAACCCAGGGTCCTGGAAGATTGCCAACATAGACTCTGAGCCAAGATTTTGGAGCAGTGCCACTGGTGTGAAGAAAGGAAGCTGGACACATTTCTGTGTATTTTTTAGCATGTCCATATGGCCAGGCGGCTGCATGAAAAGGGAACTGTCCTCTTGAGAGAGCTGGTTGATCTTCCTGTAGATAGATGTGAATTTTGATTCCATGATTGTTTAATGGATTGGAGAGCTACTTTGGTGCTGGTCTTGTTACCACAGCGAAGCTGGCTAGGGGCCAGGCTCAAAGAAACACAAGCGTGGTTAAACTCAACTGCTCCCCTTCGATTATAGAGCAGCACTTTGTCTGGAAAAGAACAGGAGAAGTGGGGTGGGGGTGGGGTGTTGTTTTATCTTGTTTTATTGAAAAAGGTGGAAAGCATGCAGTTTGTGAATTGACTTTGTTTCTTAGGTTTCACGGCATGATCTCCCGAGAAGCAGCAGACCAGCTCTTGAGTGTAGCTGAGGGGAGCTACCTCATTCGGGAGAGCCAGCGTCAGCCGGGAACCTACACTTTGGCTTTAAGGTTGGTCATGGACCTGTAATTATAACTGTGCTTCATTTAAAACCCTCTTAATAGAGGGCTTTAAATTTTAAAAGCATCCAGCATGTAATTGAATTGGTTCTTGTTTTCTTGGGACCTAATTACCATTTTAATAGCTCTGAGACTCTTAAAAAATTCCTCATGAATGGTAGCACTCAGTAATTAAGAATTGAAAAACTTTTAAAGCATTTTTATTGTAGCTGCTTTCGTCTATTTCATCTTGCCCTGTTCTCTCCCATCTGTCCTGCTGTGTCAGCTCCCATCTATTTTTGAATAAGGAAAGGAGCTTTATAAAGAAAAAAGATCTTTGTAAAATTAAAGCCGATGTCATTTCTCTTAGATTGGCTTTTGGTTGAAGCAGCTTTTCTTGGGAACTCTTGGCTCTTTCCTATCTACTGAACTTTGGCGTTTTGGCTGTTCTTCGCTTACAATACAGTGGCCAGAAACAAATATTTCCATTAACCCTGCAGTAATAACAGCACAGTAATATAATAGCATGCTTATCTATTGGGCTTACCTCTAACCTCATTTAATCTTAACAACAAGTGTAGGACGTATGTACAATTACTATCTCCACTTTATAGATAAGGAAACAGAATACCTAGAGGTTGAGTAACTTGGCCAACATCATACATTTAATAATTCATGTAACTGGTATTTGAACCCAGACAATTAGGCTTTGGAGTCTATGCACTTAGACACTGTTTATTGCTGCTTCCCCAAAGGCTTGGAATAATCATCCATTGTCTTTCTTCATTCCTTCATTTGTTCATTCATGCATTCATTCATCCATTCTTTGGAAATGATTTAAAAGTAGAAACCTCAGAGTTTGGGTCATGGCTCAGTGGTTAACGAACCTCACTAGTATCCATGAGGACTCGGTTTAGATCCCTGGCCTTGCTCACTGGGTTCAGGATCCGGCGTTGCCGTGAGCTGTGGTGTAGGTCACAGACACAGCTCGGATCCCGAGTTGCTGTGGCTGTGGCTGTGGCATAGGCTGGCAGCTACAGCTCTGATTCAACCCCTAGCCTGGGAACCTCCATGTGCTGTGGATTCGGCCCTTAAGAGACAAAAAAGGTTAAATAAATAAATGAATGAATGAGTAAATAAATAAATGTAGAGACTTCATAAGAAAGAGGTCAAAGAAATAATATTTCTGGGAATTCCCACTGTGGCACAGTGGGTTAAGAATCCGACTGTAGCAGCTCGGTTCACTGCAGAAGTGTGGGTTCTATCTCCAGCCCGGTGCAGTGGGTTAAAGGTTTTTGGCGTGGCCACAGCTGTGGTGTAGGACGTAGCTGCAGCTTGGATTCAGTCCCTGGCCTGAGAACTTCCATATCCATGGGTGCAGCCATTAAAAAAAAAAAAAAATAGAAAACATTTCTTTTGGTAGGCACAAAGAAAGAACAGAAAGATAATGTTTTCGCTTAGGACTCAGACGGTGTCTAACTCCTTTTCTAATCACTTATGCCTAGGTGAATGAGCAGGGACTACTCCCATCCACCAGATTTGATACTAATCTTTCTGACAAAAAGAATGTCATAATTCAGTATTACTTCATGCTGAATTCTGTAGGGTTTTTTTTTTTTTTTTTTGGCCGTGCCAAAAATGTGGATGTTTCCCAGTCAGTGATCTAACCCATGCCACAGCACTGACTGGAGCCGCAGCAGTGACCACCCTGGGTCCTTAACCTGCAGAGCTACAGAGGACCTCCATGTGCTGAGTTCTGAATCAATGGCATACTTGGAGAATAGTGCTTGTTAACAGGAGTTCGTGGAAATTGGTTGTTTATGTAAAATTATAAAATACAAATCCCCCTTCAATTAAGTAATTGTATTGTTTTTTTCAGATTTATTTATTTATTTATTTATTTAGTCTTTTGTCTTTGTTGTTGTTGTTGTTGTTGTTGTTGCTATTTCTTGGGCCGCTCCCACGGCATATGGAGGTTCCCAGGCTAGGGGTCGAATCGGAGCTGTAGCCACCGGCCTACACCAGAGCCACAGCAACGCGGGATCCGAGCCGCATCTGCAACCTCCACCACAGCTCACGGCAACGCCGGATCGTTAACCCACTGAGCAAGGGCAGGGACTGAACCCACAACCTCATGGTTCCTAGTCGGATTTGTTAACCACTGCGCCACGACGGGAACTCCTGTTTTTTTCAGATTTAAATTGTAGTTATGTAGGGAAAAAAATCTTGGGCTGGGAATTCAAATACCTATTCATTTTGCGCCTAAATGAACTAGGAGACTGATTTAGAGCAAATCACAGAAATTCTTGAAGCCAGCTTCTTCCTCTTTCTACTCTTAGCATTTTATAACTCTAGGATTCTGCGGCACCACATTTCCAAATAGATGGTCATCTGAGTGCCTGGGTAGATAATCCTTGATGTAAAGGCTAGCCGACCAAAATAAGAAAAAAGGAGGTGGGGTGAGAGGAGAGACAGAAATCTGTACCACACTCTCTTCCTTTCCCTTTGTTGCTGGCTCCCCATCTTCCTCCAAGGTCCCCTAGTCAGTTACAAAGTGGATTTGAACTCAGTTCCATCTCATTGAAGAATTCAGTCACTTCCTGTATATGGCGTTGCTTCTTGTAATGTGATGTTCAGGCTGTTTTTCTTGAATGACACCAGCAAATGCCCTGGGGCCAAGGATTCAGTTTCAAAAAAAGTAGCACCCAAACCTTCCAAGCTCTTCCTCATTCCCACCCTCTCACCCTCTCTCATGCTGCTCATCACCATCCAGTTTGGCCCAGGAAATCCCAGAATTGGATTGAAGAATTGATGAACATGATATTGATGAGTGTTTTTAGTTTATAGGTCTAGGGTAACCTAACTTTCCTTTTGTTATTGAAAATCATCATAAAACTGTAACATGGAAGATAAATAGTAGTGAGTACAAGGGTTTGTAGTTGGGGTAGGGAATTTGTGAATAAATACACTGTGAGTGATCTACATGCTGAAATATGATTTCCTTTGTTTTGGACTATATGTATGGTAGGGAAGTGTTAAACAGAATTTGAAATAGAAGTTGTATGGATATATCTTTTAATCTCATCTGATACTCCCCATTTCAACTAATGATTCTCCTAATTCACATCAATTTATTTATTTTTTTGTCTTTTTGTCTTTGTAGGGCTGCGCCCATTGGCATATGGAGGTTCCAAGGCTGAGGATCTATTTGGAGCTGTAGCTGCTGGCCTGTGCCATAGCCACAGCAGCAAGGCATCCGAGCCACTTCTGCAACTTACACCACAGCTCACAGCAACGCTGGATCCTTAACCCACTGAGTGAGGCCAGGGATCGAACCCGAAACCTCATGGTCAGATTCATTTCCGCTGTGCCATTATGGGAACTCCAGTTTATTTTGTTTTTAACATAAGGCATAGTCCACTGGGGTGAGGGCGCAATTTGAATTTATAGCCATCAGTGTTTATCATGCATTTACTGTGTTAAACAGGGGCCCTACAATTAGGAATAAGTCCTTGAACTCAAGTTGCTCCATAGACACCTCAACCTCAGTATGTCCAAAACTGAACTCAACAGTTTTCCTCCCAAATAAGCTGTAACACCTATATTCAGTTTAATAACTGGTGCTACTATTATTTTGCCAGTTCACAAGACTGGAGCTAAGACACCAATTTTCTTTTCTTTTTGTCCTATTTTAAGATGTTTGTAGGACTGCCCTTATTCATTTAGAGGCCCCCATCATACATCATCATATCAAATCCTATCTGTGTCCCATATTAAATCTACGTTTTTTGCTGTTAAGTTTGCTTTGTTAATATAAATTGTTTTTGAAATGAACTTTAGTTTTATAATTTTCCTTTGACATTTTGGAGCCACACCTTTTTGTTCATATTTTATACCTTTTTTATAGACGCTGGAAAGCCCAAAGTACTGTGCCTTGGTTATCTAATGGTTAAAAGAACTTTTTCTTTTTGCTTGTCTCATGCATCCAAACCCAAAAATCTTTTGTTTCTTAAGTATATCTCAAAACTTCCCCTTCTTTTCAATCAAGTCACTTCCTGGACTCGTTCCATAACTGTCTAAGGTATCTCCCTTTCTCAAGCCTTGTCCCTTTAATGCATCTTCCACGGTATCATAAATGATCAATCTTAAAATCCGACACAGCGATCAGCAAGGTTGTAACACTGAGTAGGGCACAAGGTTTCAAAGACCATGGCTCCCTCCATCACCGGCGTCTCCCCCATACCTGGGGAGCCTTTAGTGACGATCCTTGTGTATAATGTGAGGTATTAGGTCAGGAGGATGTATGTATGCTGTCACAGTGTTACCCTTTTTGCAGTCCGAAAAGAGATTCTTATCGCATGGCGTGGAAGGTCGTCTGTGGTTGATATCTCACTTTCCTCTTCCCCGTCAGCCTCTCCCACACCCCATATCGTCCTGAATTTCCAGCCAGGCCTATGCCTGGCTTTTTAGCCTTTGTTCATGTGGACCCCTTGGTTCACGAAAAATGATGGTTGTTGCTTAGAGTCTTTAATACAGGGAAGCATGAGACAGACACCCACATGATTAGAGTGTATAGTCGAAGATTAGATGTTCTCCCAGGCACTAGATTATACCTTACGAAGCGTGAAGTGTTCGTAGGACTTTGGGATATTCTGTATGTTGGTTTTGACATTTGTGTTAGTTATGGTTTAGTGACATCGTGGCATGTGTCAGCTGTAAGTAATCTATAATAATTTAAGAAGTTTGGTTGAAGACATTTTTCTTTATGATTTTCATAGTTTTAGAACTACTTCATAAGTCATTCTATAATTTTTCTCACTAGAAGAAAAAATTGGGGTTTTTTTTTCAGTGTTGTACCTATGGAGCGACAAATGAAAAGGATAGGACCATGCATGTTTTATATTATCCTTGTTATTAAATGTTAAGTATATGTAAAGAATACTTAAAAGAAATATAAAGTTACTAAATGTCATGATACTGTAAGTGTAGGTTTATTCATCATAAATGCTTTTTGGACTTTTCTAAATTTTTTTCTCTGAACTTGTAACTTCCTGACTTTTGTATCTCTGAACTTCAATTTGGACATTTGCTATTGACCTATCTTCCAGTCTACTAGTCCTTTATTCTGCTATTTTTGATTGGCTGTAAATCCATTTATTGAGTTCCTAATTTCATATACTGTGTTATTTAGTTCCACAATTCTTACTTGCTGTTTTTTTTAAGATTCTAATTCTCTGATGAAATATTTTCCTGCATTTTCTTCATTTTTCCTATATATTCTTGAACTATAACCTATTAAAACAGTTGTTTGCTGTAAATGATTGTTAGAATTACATAAGCTCTGTACCATGAATTCTTAGAAATAGTGAAAAAGGAAGGTGAAAGACTAGTGAAGAGCTAATATACGTGATCCTCTGAAATGATCTTTTAAATACTTGGTATCTATTTTCTCATTGACACCACTGTACCTGATAAGAATCTAAACAATCTCTGTGTATAGGTCCAATTACAATCCATTTGAAACTAATTTTTTCACTATTTTTATCTGAAAATTTCATATTTTTTAGAAGTAGAATTGCTGGGAATATAAAAAGCTCTTTATAGCTCAAAAAATTATAAATAACATTTTGATCCTAATAACTGTTTATTTTTTCTGCCTTGACTAAACCATGCAAATAGGTGACTCATAGCTGAACATTAGGATCTCGCTATTATTCCTCTAAGCCACACATTTAATGGGGAGCATACTTGATTAGACTCTATCAAGAATTTCCTTGGAAATATTAAAAACACCTCTTCATATCTACACTGCACATTTAACCTGGCTTCAAGACGAGAGCTGTGCATTATTTTGACTTACATCTGACAACTTTGGTTCCCTTTGATATAAAATATATCCCTTTTTCCCAGTGGCCTGAGCTGCTAAATTTGTTCAGTTTTCCTGAGAAGAAAAAGTACAGTTTTTTTTTTTTTTGGTCTTTTCTAGGGTGTTCCTGAGGCATATGGAGGTTCCCGGGCTAGGGGTCCAATCGGAGCTGTAGCCACTGGCCTATGCCAGAGCCACAGCAACGCCAGATCCGATCTACATCTGCGACCTACACCACAGCTCAGGGCAACGCCAGATCACTGAGCGAGGCCAGGGATCGAACCCGCAACCTCATGGTTTCTAGTCGGATTAGTTAACCACTGAGCCATGCCGGACACTCCAAAAAATACAGTTTTAAGTACATATTTTATTAAAATTAAAAGCAAGCTAGAAGAAGAAACATTTAAGACGCTATTGACATAAAGAGAAAATATTTTAGTGTAAAGTGTAGGTGAAAAGAGAAGAGGAAAGTCAGAATAAGAAATTGAGATTTTTGAAATATCTATCACAAAAGAATTACCATTACCCCCTCTTACTGTTGGAACTTTGGAAATGAAGCTGTAGCATAGATTTTGGAGTCAGACAAACCTAAGTTCTGGTTGCCTTACCTTGTTCTATATATTTAACCTTTCAGAGTTTCAGTTTCCTATATGTAAAATGGAGATTATAATCCCATTATTTCTCAAAAGAAAACTTTTAAAAGTCTGTGATTAGCAGCATGCCACTTTCAAGAATCAGATTCTCTACCTACTGAGATGGCTTCAGTTGCAAGTAATATCTGATATTAAAAATAAACAAACTCTCCAGGATTAAATAGTAAACTAGTTAAGGAAATATCTCACATAATGAGAAATTCAGAGATGCAGTAGCATGGACAATCAGTATCCCAGGGATGTCATCAAGCACTTGTTTTTTTGTTTTTTTGTTTTTTTTTTGTTTTTTTATTATTGTTTCCCCAATACATTTTATTTTCTACTGTACAGTATGGTGACCCAGTTGCTTTTTTTTTTTTTTGGTCTTTTTGTCCTTTTAGGGCCACACTGGCGGCATATGGAAGTTCCCAGGCTAGGGGTCTAATCAGAGGTGTTGCTGCCCGCCTACACCACAGCCACAGCCACAGCCATGCCAAATCTGAGCCTCGTCTGCGACCTACACCACAGCTCACGGCAACGCCGGATCCTTAACCCACTGAGTGAGGCCAGGGATCGCACCCACTACCTCATGGTTCCTAGTCGGATTCATTTCCACTGCACCGCGACGGGAACTCCTCATCAAGCACTTGTGATCTTTGGGTTTCTGTTCATGGCTGAAAAGTCAGCATCAGATCCAGTCTAAGGGCGCTTTTCCTTATGATCAAAGGCAACCATTTAGGTCAGTCAGAGTTGTGTGCTTTCCTCTTGATGCCTGGTAAGAGAGTACAGGGGAACCTCTCCTCTTGCATGCAATATGCATTCTTCCCTTCAAGTTGATTGGGCCAGCATGGGTCTCCCTTTCCCATCCACGGGTCAGCAACAGTCTGCAGGGAAATGCACGTACAGGTTGTTTGTCAGACTACCACCTGCCCTTGGACCTGGGAGATGGGGTTAGCTTCCTCTGGCAGATAAGTCTTTGGGAACAAAAGACAAAAAATCTGTTTTCTCTTCCTGTTTAAAAGAAGGAAGAAGGTTGAAGTGAAGAGGGAAAATGGATATACGAGTTACACAGACCAGCATAGAGGTATTCCTTAAGGTCATTTCCTTGTTAGATAATGAGGATCAATCCGTGGTGTAATTCTTCATATCTTTTAGTTCTGATCAACTTCTTCTTAAACTAGTATATCCAGTTTTAGCTTCGGTAAAGTAAGAAAATCTGGCATGAGTTCCAAAGAAAACCTTAGATGAGGCCAGTTACCAAAGTTATGTAAATTCTGTTTCAGTGTTGTTCTTTTGCTATAATAGTTTCAAAATATGATTTCAAGTGTTTTCCAAACTGACTTTAAAATAATTTAATATTTTAAAGATGTTGAAAACTAGTTATGTTTAGCACAGTAAAATCCATAGTTCTTTTGACCAGTATAAGCCTTAAAATATTTAACCCTAAAATGTCACTAATATGTGTCAAGGTCATTCCTGGAAATGAGGGGCTTGGTCTTCACTGTTAATTTGGATAATTAATATAATCTTTCATAGAACTGTATCAACAAAAACAGTAGCATTTACTGAACTCTTATATTCTGCCAGGTACTATACAAATGGGTCAAAAAGAAAGCCATTTAAGCTGCCTATTAAAGGTAGACTGTAAGTTTTCCAGGAAGAAGATATGTGTTAAAAAAAAAAAAAAAAAGCATTTGGGGAAGAAGTAGCCAAGGAAGGAATATATAGAATAGCATGGAACGTGTTGTATGGCAGGCTGCTGGGGCTTGGAGGTGCAGAAAGTTTTAGCAGTAAGTGTGCCAGGAGAGCCTAGTTTTTCCTTCTTAAGAATTTGGACTTTTTTTGGGGGGGTGAAGGCTTTTATTTATTTATTTATTTATTTGGTTTTTTAGGGCAGCACGTACAGCATATGGAAGTTCCCAGGCTAGGGGTCAAATTCAAGCTGCAGCTGCTGGCCTACGCCACAGCCACGGCAATGCCAGATCCTTAATCCACTGAGTGAGGCCAGTTATTGAATCTGCGTCCTCATGGATGCTGGTCAGGTTTGCTAACCGCTGAGCAACGACAGGAACTCTGTACTTTACTCTTTTTTAACCTTTTTCTTTTTTTAGTTATAAATAACATACTAATTAGCTTATTTAAGTGTACATTTCAGTTTTTTTTTTTAAGTGCATTCACTGGGCAACAATCAATTTTAGAACATTTAATTACCCTAAAAAGACACTCCATACCCATTTGCAGTCACTTCCCATTTCTCCCCAACCCTCCCAGCCCCAGGGAACCATTAACCTACTTTGTTGTCTCTGTAGATTTATATACCCCGGACATTTCATGAAGGTGAAATCGTGTATGATACGTGTCCTTTTGCGACTGGCTTCTTTCCCTTTTAGCATGTTGTCAAGGTTCATCCATGATGCAGCATATGTCACTACTTTGTTTTTTTATTAATGAATAATATTGGAATAATGTTCCAGTGTTTGGACATATATCACATTTTTTTCATTCATTAGTTGATGGATATTTGAGTTGTTCCCACTTTTCGGCTATTATGAATACTACTGATATGAATAATGCTGTCTGTATACATGCTTTCTCATGGACATATGTTTTTATTTCTCTCCTGTATATACCTAGGATTGAAATTGCTGGATCATATTGTAACTATGTTTAACACTTTGAAGAACTGCCAAATTTTTTTCCAAAGTGCTTTCATCATTTTATAATCCCACCAGCAACATGTGAAGGTTCTAATTTCTCCACCTCTTGGCAACACTAGTGGATGTAAAGTGGTATCTCATTGGAGTTTTGATTTGCACTTTACTCTTTTGTGTGTGTGTGTGTGTGTGTGTGTGTGTGTTTTTGCCATTTCTAGGGCCGATTCTACGGCGTATGGAGATTCTCAGGCTAGGGGTCGAATCGGAGCTGTAGCCGCCGGCCTACATCACAGCCACAGCAACACCAAATCCGAGCTGCGTCTGAAACCTATACCACAGCTCATGGCAACGCCGGATCCTTAACCCACTGAGCAAGGCCAGGGATCAAACCCGCAACCTCATGGTTCCTAGTCGGATTCGTTAACCACTGAGCCACGACGGGAACCCCTGATTTGCACTTTACTCTTGCTGCTGCCCTATGCCACAGCCACAGCAATGCAGGATTCGAGCCGCGTCTGCGACCTACACCACAGCTCGAGGCAACGCCAGATCCTTACCCCACTGAGCGAGGCCGGGGATTGAACCCACAACCTCATTGTTCCTAGTCGAATTCGTTTCTGCCGCGCCACTATGGGAACTCTTGCACTTTACTCTTGAATGCTACTTTACTTTGCAGATTTTTATGTGAAACATGGCTTTTATTTACTAGTGTTCTATCTGTTCAAACTTCATTTCCCTCTCAAAAGTATGCATCCATAGCAATGGGCTTAAAGCAGAAGGTAGAGAAATTAAAAAAAAAAAAAAGAAAGAAAAAAGATTTCAAAAGGTATTTGGGGGGTTGTATTTTTAAGGCACAGCGTAAATCAAATTCCACCAAGTATTTCATTTAGGGTGAAGTTGAGGTTCAAGTATATTTTATGGCTAATAAGTAGGAACTTTGAAAGAAGGGAGAATTATGACTCTGACTAACGCCTCTGAAAGAGAAACTGGAATCTGACTTGTGTATCTGCTTTAAGGTGCAGTAGGAAACACAATAGGTTCTTTTAGTTTAAGAATTCTTTCTTGATAACCAGAGACAGCACCAAAATGTAAGTGCCTCCTTTCCTGTGAATGATGTGCACAAATATTTTATTCATGTGCCTAGTGGTTTTTTACATATAACAATAGTTAATATTTACTGAGTTTTGACTGTGTCAGGCACTGTGGTAAAGGCCTTATGTGAACCATCTTTTAGTATTTTCTAACACTTTTCCATGTTATGGCACCCATTGAAGATGCTGTTGTATGGCACCCTGAGAGGTAAATGCAGGTGGCTGACTGTGGCCAAATGTGACCAGCCCAAGGACATTAGCTGCATCTGACCTTCCTGGCTTCTGAAAGGGCTGACAGGTTTGTTTATCGCATAACCTGTAACCTCTGGCCTGGCATATAAGTTGGAAAACTCAGTTTTATCTACAAAATAAGTCCATGCAGGATATACTGTATTTTCTGTTCTTGACAGATTAGAAAACTGAGGCTTATCTTGCTCAAGAACAAAAAGCTAAGAAACAGAAACTATAACCTGTTCAAAACAATATCCAGGAGTTCCCGTTGTGGCTCATTGGATTAAGAACCCAAGTAGTATCCATGAGGATGCTGGTTTGATCCCTGGCCTCGCTCAGTGGGTTAAGGATCTGGCATTGCTGAAAGCTTCGGTGTAGATTGCTAATGCTGCTCAGATCTGGCATTGGTGTGGCTGTGGTGTAGGTCAGCAACTGCAGCTCCAATTTGACCCCTAGCCTGGGACTTTCATATGCTGCAGGTGCAGCCCTAAAAAGAAAAAAAAACCCCAAACCAATATCCAAAATAATAATAAAACATGCAGCACTATCTAAGTTGCAAAGGAGTGTGACATAAGAGTAAACCCTTAGCTTAAGTTATCAATACAGTACCATTTTTATAAAGCAGATAAACCTTCGTTTAAAACCTTTCCACCTCTCCCCTGCCCCCCGCAAAAGAGGAAAGCCAAATTAAGTATATATGAAGTTTAATTATTTAAGCTAAAATTCCCTTATAAAATCATTTGGTGATTCTTTGTGCTTATTAAAATAATGTTTTATTAAAAAATAATTTTGTCCTGAGTTTGGATAGCTTTTCAGAGAAAAGCAGTAATCATCTATAAAAATAATAGCATATATGCGTCCATGTCATTAACACATGTCTATTGTGATTATGATATGGTAAAAAAAATTTTTCTCAAATAAGGGAATTGTGTATAATGATAAATTGTATTACTTTCCCACCATATACTTTTAGTTCCACTCCATAGAGATAATGCTATTCACAATTATTTGTTAGTCCTTCCAGGAATTGGTCGTGTGTAAAATGTACATATGTTTTTATGGCAGGTGTGAATATTGTGTTTTGTTATAAGAGATAATTTGCGTAGGAGCTATCCATAGCAGCAAAGGTCAACTCAAGTCTTTCCAGAGATTTGCCATATTGTCTGCCTGGTTATATAGTTAGGTAATAAACAGCCGATGCCTTTGAAAAGCCACCAATACCTTATTTATATAGTTCTAGCTGATGTTTGGTTGTTTAAGAACATGTTGAGCTAGATTCTGTGAATTTAGTTTCAGTTCCTGTGATAGGGATTGATGATTGATAATAGAAAGGGCAACAAGATGATAAAACAGGCTCCCCTGTATTACATAAATGTATTTTTATTTATTTATTTATTTATTTTTTTTTTTAAGGGCTGCTCCTGCAGCATATGGAAGTTCCCAGGCTAGGGCTTGAATCTGAAACTGCAGCTCCTGGCCTGTGCTACAGCCACAGCAACATGGAGTCCAAGCCACATCTGCAACCTTCACCACAGTTCACAGCAATGCTGGATCCTTAACCCACTGAGCAAGGCCAGGGATTGAACCTACGTCCTCATGGATACGATTTGAGTGTGTTTTTGCTGTGCTACAGCGGGAATTCCGCATAAACGTATTCGTGATTTAATTTATTGTGGCTTTTAGTTTAGAATGCTGGTAAGATACTATTAAGGGAGAAATTCCAGAGAGAATGTTACTTCATCTTTACAACTCTGAAGATTTGGTAGGAAGAAACTATGGCTACTGTATTAGAAAATGATAAAATGCATTGAAATAAAAATGTAATCTTGCTAATGATTGAAAAAACAATTCCTAATTGAATCTCAGAGCGTTAGGTTGACTTTTAAAGTGAACCCAGCCAAAGAGTTCCTGGTAAAGTCATAGAATTATAGTAGATACTGATACAGGGGCTTTCATATTTCTAAGATATGAAAATTGGTTAAAAGCTTTTTTCATGTTTAGGAAGAAGGATCAAAAGGAACTGGGGATGGATTATGCTGCTGGTAGGCGTTAACATGTAATGTACTGTGTGTTCTTTTGATCTGATAGCTCATGATAGGTTTAGTTGGTTACCATGGTTTCATTTCATTTCCTGCAAACCTTCTTGTTGTGCTATTTGGAATAAGTGGCAAATAATGTTCTGCAGAATAATTTTTCAAAAATGTTTTTCTGCTTTCCTTAGTGAAGCTTATGAATCACTTTTGGGAAAATTTTCTGGATAGAAGGGTAGGTGATAAAACACATTAACAACAATAGAATTTAGTAGTCCTGCAATATCAGAAAATTAAAATTGATAAAAAGGATGGCATCATTTACTTTAAAATGTAATACTATGTTGTCAGTGCCATAAGCTTTAAAAAAAAATATTGGTGTATGAAGGCTCCTCAGGTCAAGTATGCTTTATAAAACAAACTGAAGAAAGTAATGGCTATGACACTGTAAGGAATGGGTAGTTTCATATAAGTCATCCTTTACTTGAAAAAAATAAGATGTGTTCCTAAAAATGGGTTGCAAGTTGAACCATGTTATAAATGCACAAAAGTACATGGCTTTTTAAAGAGATTAGTTTTTCTAATCAACAGTAGTTGAGGAAAACAGTCTTTGGGGTAAAAAAGTAGAAAAGCAGAAAAAGGAGCTCCTGTCATGGCTCAGCGGAAACGAATCTGACTAGGATCCATGAGGATGCAGGTTCGATCCCTGGCCTCGCTCAGTAGGTTAAGGATCTGGCGTTGCCATGAGCTGTGGTGTAGGTTGCAGATGCGGCTTGAATCTGGTGTTGCTGTGGCTCTGGCATAGGCCGGCGGCTATAGCTCCAATTTGACCTCTAGCCTGGGAACCTCCATATGCCAAGGGTGGAGCCCTAAAAAAAAAAAAAAAAAAAAAAAAAGGGAAAGAAAAGCAGGAAGAAATGCAAAAAATCACCTCTAATCTGCCTACTGAGAGATAGTCACTGCTAAAATTGTAGTGTATGAAATTCTAGTACTTTCCTGGGTTGAACAGAAATGGTTTCATACTAGGTACACTATTTTATGGTATATGTTTTCAGTTAGCTGTATATCATGCGCATTTTCCATGTCAGTAAATATGTGAGAAGTTTTCTACTTGAATTAATTCTTCATAAGGTCAGGTTTCACCTCCCAATTTTTTTAAACTCTAATTTTCGCTTGTATATAACGTATTTAAATTTAGGTTCATCATAAACTTTTTTTTTAACATGTGCACTACAGAAAATATGTAAAATGCGGAAAAGTAAGAAAAGAGAAATATTACCTGTAGTCTCATTGCCATCAAAATAAATGACATTTTTGGCATTTTAAAACTGTCCTTTTTGTAGCTTCTCTAAAAAGATTTAATGATACTCTTCTGTGTGTTGAGGCTATAAGGATGAACAAGACAATCAAGATCCCTGGCCTTACGGAATCTTGTCAGATAGTGAGAGGGTTAGAGTTTAACGAAATTGTCCCACAAATATAGAGTTCAAAACTTAGGTGAGTACTGTGGAGAGAAAGCATGGATGCTATGATTGTAGAAAGGAGAACCTGATCTAAATTTAAGGCACTGCAGTCAGGGAAGGCTATTCTGAGAAAGTGGAGTCTGATTTGTGAAGTGGAGGATGTCGGAGAGTGAATCTGAGGGAAGAGGGTGAGAATAAGGCAAAGAGCGACCCAGGAGGAAAGACCAGCATCAGCAAGGGCTCTAATGCTGAAGTGCCGCATTCTAGGCTGAGAGAAGGTGGAAGAAGGATGCTGCGGGGGGTGGGGGGGGGGGTGGGGGGTGGAGGGTGAGCTGGAGAATGACAGGGTGAGGCTGTGCCATCTCCTTCCTGTGGGCCACGTTAAGGATTTCACTCTTTAGGGAACCTTGGCCAAATTTGAAGCTAGGTTGCAATTCGATCCAAGGTTGAATTTCTTTTTTGGTTTCTATAGGAAAAACAGTGAAAGGAGGGCAATAGTGAACACACAAGGCAGTTAACTTGTTGCATTTTCTCTTAGTGATCTGTTCACGTCTATTGCCCTATAAATTCCTTGTATATTATGTAGGCAACCATTTATATTTACTGTGCATGTATGCTTTCTCTATTTTTTTTGGTTTTGACAAAAAATATTTCAATTGTATGTGGTTACATTTTCAGTGACTCTTCTTAATGACTTATTCTGTTCTTTTTTAGCCTGGAAAGCACCATCTCCATCAGAGCTTTGATAGTTAAATTGGTTCTCTTCTGGGTTTTATGATTTGTTTTATACATTTAACTTTTTAATCCCTCATTGATTTGTTTTAATGTCATATAAGATAAATATTTTCCCCAAATGTGTTCTTTGGATACTTTTTCAAGGTATTGATAGATGTCACAGAAGTAAGTTAAATGAATTTTGGAATTGGTGTATACTAAATCCCTTTTGTAGAGATTTTTTTTTGCAAGACTCTGAGAGTCATATAGTAAAACAAGACGAACACACATATCCACATGAAAAATAGTAATTTGTTCAACCTCCTGTAAGGATTTCCCTAACTTTTTGATGATGATAGTGCTTATTAATATCTCATACTACAAGATAGAAATTCCAAGTAGATTTATCTGCTAATTGCTGACCAGTGGTTCAAATTCTAAGTAGTCCTTTCTTTCCCAATTGTTAGAGGTTATTCTTAACATCATACTGCTATCAACTATACTCTGGAATTTGCCTAAGCTTCTCAAAATTGAAGTCATATTTACTTTTCCTTTCTTTAAGCCATAGTCAAAAAGACATGGCTAGTCATGTAGAACAGGTGTTGTCAAACTTTTTCTGTAAAAGATCCAATAGTAAATATTAAGGGCTTTGCAGGCAAATTGAGACTCTGATGTTATGTAGGTACTTACACAGCCATTTAAAATGTAACCATTGAGGAGTTCCCGTCATGGTGCAGTGGTTAACGAATCCGACTAGGAACCATGAGGTTGCGGGTTCGGTCCCTGCCCTTGCTCAGTGGGTTAACGATCCGGCGTTGCCGTGAGCTGTGGTGTAGGTTGCAGATGCGGCTCGGATCCCACGTTGCTGTGGCTCTGGCGTAGGCCGGTGGCTAAAGCTCCGATTCAACCCCTAGCCTGGGAACCTCCATATGCCGCGGGAGCGGCCCAAGAAATAGCAACAACAACAACAACAAAAAAGACAAAAGACAAAAAAAATAAAAAATAAAATAAAATAAAAAAAATAAAATGTAACCATTGAAAAATATAAAATCTGTTCTTAGCTTGTTGGCCATACAAAAATGGGCAGTGGCCTGGATTTGACTGGTGAGTTTGCCAAGCCTGATACAGGGCACTGTGTTCCTGCGACTGCACTGCAAATCTTTGACCTCCTTATGCATTCTAGAGTTGACATATAGACTGGGTCATGGCCACAGGGGAAGAAGATATTTATAGGATGTCTTTATAACTTCCTTTTGCTTTAGTTGTTCAGATGTAATTCCTATTATTTTTATCAGCAATTTTTAAACTTACCTATATACCATGACTCTTTTTAATTTGTATATACCATGTCTGTCCTCTCCAGAGGGCCTTGCCTTTTCAGCTTCCACATTTTTTCTGCTGCTAGGCTTTCTGTAGCACTTTTTTTATTCACAAAGATTCTCTTGGCTTAAAGACACACTTGAAAGGAGGAAGGTGCCAGTGCAACAGGGGAGCCTAGGAGGCAAAGGAGTCTGTCCCACTGACCAAGCAAGAAGTTTAAAGCTCTGGAATTTTCTGGGAGTTTTCCAAGCAAGTCCAGTCTCCCTCAAACTTAAATTATACTCTTGATTTTCCTATATCATTATAATAGACAAAAACATCTTTGGGGGGTGGTAATATCCAGGTAATGGAAGATATTTAAGAGCATTTCTATCTGCACATTTTTAGCTCTCTTATTTTGTTACTGTCATAGAATTCTTAGACAGGCCAGCTGGTGGGAGCTAGTGGCAGAAAGTTGTTCCTAGTATCACTTCTAAAGAATTTGATATTATACTCAGAAAGACATGACCTTATAGTGGCAAACCCCAAGTAACAAAAACAAAAGTAGACTGAGAATTGTGATTAGGTTTGACTAAAAGTAACTGAGTAGGTGTCCATTCCTAATACAAAATAGATGTTTGTTTTTCTCCCCCATTCACGAAATCCGGAGGTGTTGCAAGGCTGGTGTGGCCCTCTGCGAGGTCGTCAATCCAGACTGGTTCCATCTTGTTTTCCTGTGTGCGGCTTCCAGGTTTATCTCAGGAGGCTGCTGGAGCACCAGTCTCTGTCCACATCCCAGCTAATAAGAGGCAGAAGGGTGAAGATCCCTGTCACTTTCACTTCGTTCTCCTTGGCCACTCCGATCAGCAAGGGAAGCTGAGAAACACTGTCTTCAGTTTAGGGACCATATTCACACCAGAAAATCAGTTTTTGGGTTTTTTTGTTTGTTCGGTTTTGTTTTTTTAATGGAGGAAGAAGAGGGGAATGGATATTGGGAGACTGTCGGCAGTCTCTGATATGAAAGTAAATCACAGGTTTTTGTCAGACTTTGTCTTAGTTAGAGGCAGATCGTTCATTCTGGGCAATACTGAAAGCTGGTTCTTCCTTCCTTCTTTTCACCACATGCCTCTCTTTGTTGATAGTCCCAGAAGAGAACAGATTGTCATCAGTTCAGGGGAGCCTCGCCTCTCCAGGTTGTCAGAGCTATCTTGTTCAGCAAGCTTTCCAGGTCAATGGTAATTATTTTTGTGGGTTTTTTTTTTTTTAAATCAAATTATCTAGTTTCTTTGTTTCCAGAATAAAAGTGCACATATATATGTAGTTCAACTAGCCACTAAGTAGGTTGATGAAACTTTCATTGCTTTTGTGAACTAGGACATGAGAGGAGGAATACTTTTTTTGTGTGTGCAGATGAACGTTGGAGTGTTTTAATTTTTTTTCTTTTTGTCTTTTTAGGGCCACACCCATGGCATATGGAGGTTCCTAGGCTAGGGGTCAGATCAGAGTTGTAGCCACTGGCCTACGCCACAGTCACAGCAACACCAGATCCAAGTCACGTCTTCGACAGCAACACTGGATCCTTAACCCACTGAACGAGGCCAGGGATTGAACCTGCACCCTCATGGATCCTAGTCAGATTCATTTCCACTGAGCCATGACAGGAACTCCTGTTTTAATTTTTTTTAATTATTATTATTATTATTTTTTTGTCTTTCTGCCATTTCATGAGCTGCTCCCGCGGCATATGGAGGTTCCCAGGCTAGGGGTCGAATCGGAGCTGTAGCCACCAGCCTAGCCAGAGCCACAGCAATGCGGGATCCGAGCTGCGTCTGCTACCTACACCGTAGGTCACGGCAACACCAGATCCTTAACCCACTGAGCAAGGGCAGGGATCGAACCCGCAACCTCATGGTTCCTAGTTGGATTCGTTAACCACTGCGCCATGACAGGAACTCCTAATTATCTTGATGATAGAACTAACATATCTTAGAAATGTCTGAAAAAAATACATGTATGTGTATATATATTTCTCATACACACACCCACATCTCTGCATACATACACACACAGATTTCTTTGAAGATAATTTTGTCATTATCCTAAGAAAAACATCAATCTTTTGTCATTTATGCTGCCAGCTGTTCAAGGATAGACTTCTGCCCTGTCAAAATATAGGAGAATGAATGCATTTCCTCAGATTGGAGTGTACAAAATAATAAAAATGCATTAAGTATACAAAGTGATAAAATATGCTTATTTCGGGAAAAATCATCTTTCCATTCTTCAAATTTCAGTGGATTTCACAAAATGTAACATCCATTTTGAATAAGAAAGAGCATGAGGTCCCAAATAATTAACCACCTTTTTTTAGTCAGATTTTATTAGAACACACAGGTCTCAGATTTCAGAATACACCAATTTTAGACGTTGCTAGAATGTACAAATATAAAATGGGAAAAGAAAAGTCTTCTCTTTTCTTTTCCCTCCCTATTTTTCCATATTTATATGCTGTTTCACTAAAGCATATATATGATTTGAATGTTGATATGGCATTTATAGTGTAGATAAAAATATAATTCATACCATTACATGCTAGGTGCAATTATATATATAGTTGGTGATATACATTAAAATTTAACTAGTTGAGTCTGGCATTTGACTAACAGATATGAATGTTGAATATTGATAAGCAGAATTAAGTACAGTGATGTTAGAAACAGATACATATTAAATCCATGCACTTACCTAATAAGACTGCCCTGCCTGCCCCCAGATATCACCGCATACTTTTTAGAAAACTGTGACTTAATTGTATTTAGTTTGTAAAGAACTAACAAAGGTTAGGAAGAGTGACAGGTAGGTGATCTTTTATCTTGAAAACAGAAGGAATTCAAGTATGTGTTTATGATTGTGAAGAGGGAACAGAACACAGATGATGACATTAAGAAAATTTACAAACTTAACCTTTGTCACACCTAGGACATAGAGAGGTTAATGAGTTATGTGGCAGTGTCCACTTCTGTCTCAGGAATATAAACAGGCTCTTTATACTCTATTGGGGCTATAATGAATATATATATAGATTTCAGTGTAGGTTCGATCCCTGGCCCAGCTCAGTGGGTTAGGGATCCAGCATTGCCATGAGCTGTGGTGCAGGTCACAAATGGAGCTGGGATCCTGCATTGCTGTAACTGTAGCATAGGCTGGAAGCTGCATCTCGATTCAACCCCTAGCCCCCCACCCCACCACCTTTGGTCAGCTAATCTGTAACAAAAAAAGGCAAGAATATACAGTGGTAAAAAGTCTCTTCATTAGGTGATTCTTAGAAAACTAGACAGCTACGTGTTAATGAAATTAAAACATTCTCTAATACCATATACAAAAATAAAATCAAAAGGCATTAAAGACCTGCATGTAATGCTGGATACTATAAAACTCTTAGAGGAAAACATAGGCAGAACACTCTGACATAAATTGCAGCAATATCTTTTTTTTTTTTTTTTTGTCTTTTCTATGGCTGTCCCCATGGTATATGGAGGTTCCCGGGCTAGGGGGTCTGATCAGAGCTGTAGCTGCCGGCCTACGCCAGAGCCACAGCAATGCAGGATCTGAGCTGCGTCTTCAACCTACACCACAGCTCACAGCAACGTGGGATCCTTAACCCACTGAGCGAGGCCAGGGATCGAATCTGCAACCTCATAGTTCCTAGTTGGTTTCGTTAACCACTGAGCCATGATGGGAACTCCAGCAATATCTTTTTTGACCCTTCTCCTAGAGTAATGAAAATAACAACAAAAATAAAGAAATGGGACCTAATTGAGCGTAAAGTTTTTTGCACAGCAAAGGAAACCATAAACAACATTTCAAAAAGACATTCCTACAGAATGGGGGGAAAATATTTGCAAATGATGTGACTGACAAGGGCTTGATTTCTAAAATATACAAATGGCTCATAAAACTCAACAACAACAAAAACAACCCAATCAAAAAATGGGCAGAAGATTTAAATAGATTTTTCTCCAAAGAAGACAAAGATGCTCAATACCGCTAATGCAAATCAGAGCTACCATGTGGTATCACCTCACACCTGTCATTATGGCCATTGTTAAAAAGTCTACAAACAATAGGAGTTCCCGTCGTGGCGCAGTGGTTAACAAATCCGACTAGGAACCATGAGGTTGCGGGTTCGGTCCCTGCCCTTGCTCAGTGGGTTAACGATCCGGCGTTGCCGTGAGCTGTGGTGTAGTTTGCAGACTCGGCTCAGATCCCGCGTTGCTGTGGCTCTGGCTAGGCTGGTGGCTACAGCTCCGATTCGACCCCTAGCCTGGGAACCTCCATATGCCGCGGGAGCGGCCCAAGAAATAGCAACAACAACAACAACAACAAAGACAAAAAGAAAAAAAAAGTCTACAAACAATAAATGCTGGTGCAGAGAAAAGGGAATCCTCCTGCACTGTTGGTGGGAATATAAATTGGTACAACCCCTATGGACAACAGTATGTAAGTTCCTTAAAACACTAAAAATAGAACTACTATATGATTCAGCAGTTCCACTCCTGGGAATATATCTGGAGAAGACTATAATTCCAAAAGATACTTGCACCCCAGTGTTCATTGCAGCACTGTTTACAATATCCACAAGGCATGGAAACAAACTAAATGTCCATCGACAGAGGGATAGGTAAAGGAGATGTGTATATTTGTACACACACACACACACACACATACACACACACTGGAGTATTAGCCATAAAATATAATGAAATAATGCCATTTGTAGCAACATGGAGGGACCTAGAGATTATCATGCAAAGTGAAATTAGTCGGACAAAGACATGTATAATATCACTTATATGTGGAATTTAATTTTAAAATGATAAAAGTGAAATTATTTACAAAAGAAACAGACTCACAGACTTTGCAAATAAGTTTATGGTTACCAAAGAAGATAGGCTAGGGGAAAGGATAAATTAGGAATTGAGGACTAACATGTATACACTGCTATATAAAAAATAGATAACTAACAAGGATCAAATATATATATATATATATATATATATATATATATATGTAGCCCAGGGAACTCTATTCAATATTTTGTAATAACCTACATGGGAAGGGAATCTGGAAAGGAATGGATAAATATATATGCATAACTAATTCACTTTGTTGTATACCTAAAACAAAAACATGCACACACACACACAAATTGAGTTCCCATTGTGGCTCAGCAGTAACAAACCCAGCTAATATCCATGGAGATCCAGGTGTTGCCATGAGCTGTCATGTAGGTAGCAGAGGCGGCTCAGATCCCTAGTTGCTGTGGCTGTGGTGTAGGCTGGCAGCTGCAGCCCTGATTCGACCCCTAGCCTGGGAACTTCCATATGCTGTGGGTGCAGCCCCCAAAAGACAAACAATAACAACAACAAAAATAAACAAGCAAAAACTAACATAAAAAAACTAGCACAGCGTTGTAAATCAACTATATTCCAATAAAATTGAATTTTTTTTAAAGAGAATGTGTCATTTAATTTCCACATATTTGTGAATTTTCTAGTTTTCCTACTGCTCTTGACTTCTAATTTTATTTCATTGTGGTTGGGAAAGATATATGATTTAATCTTCTTAAATTTGTTAATGCTTGTTTTGTGACGAACATGTTCTCTGTGTGCTTAAGACAAATGTGTTTTCTGCTGCTGTTTGGTGAGCTGTGTATGTCTGTTAAGTCCATTTGGTCTGTAATGTTGTTCAAGTCCTCCCTTTTCTTACTGATCTGTCTGCTTCTATCCATTGTTGAAAGTGGGGCATTGGAATCTACTATAACTTTGTAACTATTTCTCCCTTCAATTCTATGAATGTTGGTTTCATATATTTGGGTGCTCTGATGTTAGGTACATATATATGTACGTATATTTATAATTGTTATATGTTCCTGTGAATTTACCCTTTTGTCATTATCGAATATCTCTCTTTGTCCCTTGTGACAGTTTTGACTTCCAGTTTATTTTGTCTGATGTAAGTATGGACACCCTTGTTCTCTTTTGGTTTCTATTTGCCTAGAATATCTTTTTTCATCCTTTAACTTTCATCCTCTGTGGGTCTTTATATCTAAAGTGAGTCTCCTATTGACAGTGTATAGTTGAATCTTTTTTTTTTTTTAGTGCCGTTCAGTCAAATGTTGTCTTTTGATTGGGGTGGGAGGCTTCAACCCATTTTTATTTCAAGTAATCACTGATAGGGAAGGACTTAACTATTGCCATGCTATTAATTGTTTTCTGTCTTATAGCTATTTTATCCCTCTTTCCTCCTACCTTCTCTTATGTTTCATTGTTTTGTTGTGTGTAGACCTGCTTTGACTCCTTTCTCATTTCCTTTTCCGTATATTCTTCTTTGGCCACACCTGCAGCATGTGGAAGTTCCTGAGCCAGGGATTGAACCTGCCCAGCAACAGTGGCCCAAACCACGGCAGTGACAGCGCCAGATCCTTTAACCACAAGGCCACCAGGGAACTCTCTTTCTGTATTTTCTATTGATATGTTCTTCATGGTTACTATAAGGCTTACATGAAACATAGTAATCTGTTTTAAGCTGATAAAACAACTTCAGTTGTATAAAAAAACTCATATCGCTTCACCTCCACTTATATTACTGACATCACAAATAACCTCTTTATATATTGTGTATCCATTAACGTAGTGTTATAGGTATTTTTATGCTTTTAGTTTTTGTATTCTCTACTAGAATTAAAAGTGCTTTATGTACCACTGCATAGTGTAACAGTATTTTGTGTTTCTCCATCTAGTTATATTTACCAGCAGGCTTTATATTTTTAATATGTTTGCCTGTTGCTGTCTGCTATTCTTTTGTTTCAACTTGAAGTCATCCTATAGCATTTTTTGTAAAGCATTCTAGTGATGATGAACTGTCTTAGCTTTTGCTTACCCGGGAAAGTCTTTATCCTTCATTTTTGAAGAATATTTTGGCTAGATACAATATTCTTGGTTAGTGATATTTTTTCTTTTAGCATTTGAATATATCATCCACTCCTTTCTGACCTGTGAGGTTTCTGCTGTGAAAGCTGCTGATAATATTATCGGAACTCTCTTGTACATGATGAGTCCTTTTTCTCATGCTGCTTTCAAGATTCTCTCTTTGTCTTTGACTTTTGACATCTGATTATCGTGTGTTGCAGTGTGGACTTTTTTCTGTTCATCCTAGTTAGAGTTCTTTGAGATTTCTTGCATTCAGATGTCCATTTCCTTCCTCTGATGTAGGAAATTTTCTGCCATTATTTTTTCACATGTGTCTTCCTCTTTCGCTTCAAGTTCCAGTATTCCTATAATACATTTATTGAGCTCCTTAATGATGTAACGTAAGACCCTTAAGAATGTCACTTTTCTTCATTTTTTTTTTCTTTTTGCACCTCTGTCTCAGTGGTTTCAAGTGACTTATATTCGACTTTTCTGATTCTTCTGCATGAATAAGTCTGATTATTGTAATCTTTAGTGCCAACATTTTTCTTTGGCTCTTTTTTGTAGCCTCTGTCTCTTTTTTGATTTTCTCATTTTTGTTCATGCATCATTTTCCTGATCTCATTTCATTTAATTCTCTACGTTCTCTTTGAAATCATTGAGCCCCTTTTAAAAAAAGTTATTTTGAGAGTTCTCCTTTGGTGCAGTGGGTTAAGGGTCTGGCATTGTCACTATAGTGGCTTGGGTTGCTGCTGTGGTGCTGGTTCAATCCCTGGCCTGGGAGCTTCCACGTACCATGGGCGTGGCCAAAAAAAAGTTATTTTAAATTTTCTGTCAGATAATAGATATGTGTTTCTTTAGGGTCGATTTCTGGAGATTTATTTTTGTTCCATTGACTGCCCCATGTTTCCCTGATTCTTCATCTAATTTGTGATTTGTGAGTTTTATCCATTTGTGAAAAGAGCTACTTCTCCCAGACTTTAGACTGACTTCATATAGAGGTAGCCCTTTACCAATCAACCCAGGTAGAGGTTCTGGGGGCCTCTGACATTTTTTGAGGGAGGATGTGACTTCTCTGGGCTTGTGTGTGTGTGTAATTTCCTGATTAAAGAGGTTTGTCAGTTTCTTATTCAGGACCTTGTGATCTCTTGTACTTTCTGGTGTCTGTCTGTGATACTACAGATTGTCTGGTGTTACAGGGGCAAGCTGCCCTGCTCTCTTTGTTTTCAATTACCCCTAGGCATCCGGAGTATACCAGCTCCCTGTGAACTCTCCAAGTAAGTTAAGAGAAATACCAGTCCCCTGGGTGGCTGTCTGAAAAACTGGAATACGGGGACACTTGCCTCACTCTTTTTTCCCACCTGAGGGAGAAGCAATAAGTTGGGCACCTTGTCCTGATTGCACCAAGCCATGCCAGCCTCAGTCTGGGATACCACAGGCCCACAGGCCTTCTTTTTTTTTTTTTTTTTTTTTTTTTGCATTTTAGGGCTGTACTCTTGGCATATGGAGGTTCCCAGGCTAGGGGTCTTATCAGAGCTACAGCTGCCAGCCTACACCACAGCCACAGCAACGCTGGATCTAAGCTGCATCTGCCACGTACACCACTTCATGTCAACGCCGGATCCTTAACCCACTGAGCGAGGCCAGGGATCGAACCTGTAACGTCATGGTTCCTAGTCGGATTCGTTTCCACTGTGCCACGACAGGAACTCCACCACAGGCCTTTTGATGCTGCAGCAAGCTGCCCCCAACTTTCCCTTTCTTTCAGCACCCCCAAGCATCCACACTATGCCAGTTCCGTTAGCACTCTGAATCGGGTGAGACAGTAGCCCATTCCTTGGGCAGCCCTTGGAAAAGCCAGAATGTTAGACACATGTTCCATTCTAATCCTCCCCTTTCACCTCAACTCCCCCCCACGCCCCAGCTACACCTGGACAGAAGCCATAAGCCAAGCTGAGCTGTGCTGGCTTGGGGGAGGGGTGATCATAGATAAAATGAAGCACCTCTTCTTAGCCTGTTTCTGTGTAGCTGTTCTTGGCTTTGTACTCTCTTGGGGTTCTGCAGTTTCTTTTTTCCTTCCTTCCTTCCTTCCTTCCTGTCTGTCTGTCTGTCTGTCTGTCTGTCTTTTTAGGGCCGCACCCATGGCATATGGAGGTTTCCAGGCTAGGGGTCTAATCGGAGCTGTAGCTGCTGGCCTACATTACAGCCATAGCAGCACCAGATCCGAGCTGTGTCTGCGACCTATGCCACAGCTCACGGCCACGCCGGATCCTTAACCCACTGAGCTCGGCCAGGGTTAGAACCCGAAACCTCATGGTTCCTAGTCAGATTCGTTTCCACTATGCCACAACGGGAACTCCCGTTCTGCAATTTCTTAAATGATTTCTAGAGTTCTCATAAAATAATTTTGGTCTGTAAATTGTTGATTCAGTGTCTCTATGGGAAATGTGGGCGGGGACTTCCAATTCCTCCATCTTGCTTTTATATTTCTTTTGTACACGTGACTTTTATCTCATTAAATATATTGATTGTTTCTTCTGATTTGCCCTCCTCCCTACCCACCCTCCTTAAGCTGTCCTGTTTACCTTGAGTCTAGCAGAACAGATCTCCTATGACTATCCCATTTATTCCCCAGACTAAAATAGCTGCCCTGTGGCCCCTTGTCATCATTCTGAGTGAGTGTTCCTCCCTCCTCCTTCTCCCCATCTGCTCGTGTCAGACAATTGTGTTAGCTTTTGGCTCTGCTTCTGTTCTCAATTGTGGTCATTCTCCAAGCCACAGATTGACTGCTCCTGCTAGGTCTTTCAGAATTTTTCCTAAGGTTTCTAATAGATATTTGCTGTCCAGTTTTTGGGCTCACTCTAAAATCTACTTACAGTTCAAATATTTTTTTATCTTTATGAATGATACGTAACGTGCAAGATTATATTTCAGTCGCCACCTGGTTCTGTTGATTGCATAGTTATTATTTTCTGAAAAGATCTTTGTGTATTCTTTGAGTGTACCTAGGAACAAGGTACCATCTGCAGTAATCTATTTACATCTCTGTCTGTCTTTACAAATAAACTGAGGTCCTCCATGGCAGGAAGTAGGTCTTGTTCAGTTTGATTTTCTTGATTTTTTTTTTTTTTGGTCTTTTTAGGGCCGGACCTGCAGCATATGGAGGTTCCCAGGCTAGGGGTCTGATCGGAACTATTGCTGCCCCCCTAAGCCAGAGCCACAGCAACGCAGGATCTGAGCTGTGTCTGCAACCTACACCACAGCTCATGGCAACGCCAGATCCTCAACCCACTGAGCAAGGCCAGGGATTGAACCCACAACCTCATGGTTCCTAGTTGGATTCATTTCCACTGCGCCATTATGGGAACTTCAAGACACTAAAATTTTCATAGTATGTTCATGATAGTGAGTCTGAGGGCACAAGAAAAATATTAAACCATAGTCTGCATGTGATACTTAGAATTTTGTAGTTTATATAGAAATGATTAAATAAAAACATTTTGTTGTTTAAAGGAATTAAGTAGTAGAAATCTGGAAAATAAGCTTTTAGTGGGACCAATCAACCAACTCTTGAATAAGCCAAATCCGTTGTCAGTATACAAACAGATTGGTTGTTTCTGGACCTACCTTGGTTTTAACAAAATTATAACATATATACAGTAGTTTTCTATACATAAACATGTACATTTACTTATGGTGCTAGACATAGTATGTACTAGTGCTTCTCTGATTTAGTAGTAAAATGAAAACAGGGAGCAGAAGTTACTATAATTGGTTCACTACATTGGAAGGGTTTTTTTGGTCTATTTGGTAAGCAGTTCATGTTATCCAGATCATCACACACAGCATTATGTCTTTTTAAATGTCAGTATACTATGGTATACTGACATTCTTTTTAAATTTCACCCCACAAAACTCTAGTATAATCTGCTTATGTTTGGCAATTCTGCATTACTCACTTGTGTTTCTTAAAATATTTTTTATTGTTACATTTAGCCGACCAATGTAGGGGAAAATGTTAATGAAGTTTTACTACTTCTGTTCAATACTATGAACCATGAACACTTTTCAAGACAGAAAATCATACGATAGGATCTGTCTTGGATAAACTCTGGATGGAGTTTGCATGGATGGGAAAAGATCAGTCAATAAATGTTTAAATGAAGAGGGAGATCGAAGTATCTCAGGTAACTATGAAAGTTTTGGTCATGTTGACTGTGTGGGTGGCAGCTCTATTAAGGGATGTTGGAGTGGGATTGGTTTCCTGAAGAGGGAGAAGAGATGAGAGAACTGCTAAGTCCAGTTGGGGGGCTTCTTGATTTGGTGGTGCTTAGATATGCTTGAGGAGAACGGTACATAAAATCATGTTGGGCAGGGAGGCCTTCTAGGGAGAGACTGTTAATTAGCCCTTACTGATGGAAAAAAAGAACTATTTTACTTTAAACAGTGGATTGGGCCTTTAAATTTTTGTTTTGTTTGGGGTTTGGGTTTGGTTTTCGTTAGCCTTCCTATCTTACTGTTTCAGGAACGTGGATCTCTTTGTTGTTTCATCTCTAATGTGAGAGAGTTGGATTAGACTGGTGTTTATTTAATACACCTGAGAATCACCACAGGATCTTGTTAACAATGCAGATTCTGAATCTGAAGGTCAGGGATGAGACCTGGGGCCCTTCCAGCAAACACCAAAGGATTAAACAATCACAAAGGTCTCTTCTATCTCCAGTCTCACCTTTCAGACTTAAGCTTTTGTGTTTTTCTTTCTTCTTTTTGGCCCACTCCATGGCATATGGAGTTCCCAGGCCAGGGATCACATCTACACCACAACTGGAGCAGTGCCACAATCTTTAACCCCTGTGCCAGGCTGTGGATCAAACTTGGTCCTGGTACTGCAGAGACACCATCAATCCCATTGTGCCACAGTGCAAACTCCATGTAGCTGCAAATGGCATTATTTTCTTTTTTATGTCTGAGTGGTGTTCCATTGTGTATATGTACCACATCTTTTTTATCCATTTCTCTGTCAGTGGACATTTAAGTTTTTTCCATGTTTTGGCTATTGTGAATAGTGCTGCTGTGAACAGAGGAGATGCATGTATCTTTAAAAATTTTTTTTTTAATTTTTAAAAATTTATTTATTTGTTTTTATTTTGTGGTCACACCTGTGGCATATGGAAGTTCCTGGCTAGGGACTGAATCCACACCTGTGACCTGCACTGCTGCTGCAGCAACACCAGATCCTTTAACCCACTGGGCCAAGGATCAAACCTGTATCTCTGCAGTGACCTGAGCTACTAAAGTCAGTATCTTAACCCACTGTGCCACAGCAGGAACTCCTTTATTTTTTTATTAAAGTATGGTTGATTTACAATGTTGTGCTGCATGTATCTTTTTGAATTATAGTTTTGTCTGGATATATGTATAGGAGTGCGATTGCTGGATCATAAGGTAATTCTATTTTTAGTTTTCCAAAGATTCTTCATACTGTTTGCCACATTGGCTTCTCCAGCTTACATTCCCACCAACAGTATAGGGGGGTTCCTTTTTTTTGGTCAGACCTTCTCCAGCATTTGTTATTGGTAGGCTTTTTGATGATGGCCATTCTGACCAATATAGAATGGATAAACAACAAGGTCATTGTAGTTTTGATTTGCATTTCTCTAACAATTAGCAATATTGAGCATCTTTTCATGTGCCTATTAGCCATCTGTATTTCTTTGGGGAAGTGTCTATTTAGATCTTCTGCTCATTTTTTCATTGGGTTGCTTGGTTTTTTGTTGTTAAGTCGTATGAGCTGTTTGTATTTTGGAAATTAAGCCCCTGTCAGTTGCCTTATTTGCAGATATTTTCTCCCATCCTATAGGTTTTCTTTTTATTTTGTTCATGGTTTCCTTTGCTGTGCAAAAGCTTGTAAGTTTGATTAGGTCCCATTTGTTTACTTTTGTTATTATTTCTATTGCCTTTGGAGACTGACCTAAGAAAACATTGGTTCTATTTATGTAAATTTTTTTTTTTTTTGTCTTTTTAGGGCTGCCGCTGCAGCATGTGGTGAAGTTCCCAGGCAAGGGGTCTAATCCAGCCTGCCAGCCTATTCCACAACCACTGCAACACCAGATCTGAGCCTCATCTGTGACTACACCACAGTTCACAGCAACACAATGCTGGCTCTTTAACCCACTGAGCAGGGCCAGGGAATCGAACTCATGTCCTCATGGATATTAGTTGGGGTTGTTAGTGCTGAGCCACAGTGGGAATTCCTGTAAGCAAATGCTTTGTTCTAGGCATTTCTTAAAGGTATCAATATTAAAATGTTAAATTGCTATTACTATAGATGCAATATTTGTAAAAACAAAACAGAACAACAAAAAGTAACCCAAATTAACTAAGTCACTGACTTCTAAAGATTTTTTTTTGAAAATAAGCTATAACTTTATATCAAGAATGTCTTTCTGCTGTCTTTAAACAACAGCTTGTTTGGATAGAGTATCCTCACTGTTTTTTTTTTTTTCTTGCCCTCAACACTGTATGGTTGTCACACCAGTGGCTGTTGACATTTATTGTTACAGTAGAGAAATCTTGAGGACACTCCTGCTTTTCCTCCCATATGAACTATTTCCTGTCTGGTTATCTGAAAAATTCTTTGTTTATTCTTCACTTTTAGTAACTTAAACCAGGATTTGTTTTAATGTTGATCATTCTTTAATAGATTTATCCATTAAACAATGTATTCTTTCATCCTTGAGATTTAGTTCTTTTTTTTCTTCCTGGAATATTTTAAGTCATGTTTCTGAGAAATTTTTCTGTTCCGTTTCTTAGCATCTGAACTTCAGGGGCATTTTTAATGTTGTATTGTCTTAGTCTTCTATGTTTATTTTGTACCCTGTGATTGATTTACTCATTTATTTTTCCTCTGCAGTCATTATGCCTATTCAAGCTTTATCTCCATGCCCAAAATTTTCAGCCTTGTTGATCCTGTTTGCTACCATTTCTAGTTATCTATTAATTTGTAGTAGTATTTTGATACTCAGTTTGTTTCTCTTAGCTTTGTGATTTTCCTTTTCATCTCATTCATTTAAAAACTGATCATTGAATTCTGTTGTTAAATTTATATTCTTTAATTCTCTGTAAAGCACATAAAAGAATCTGCTGCTGCTTCTTCCAGGGGAAGGTCTTTGATGGTCATTTAGATGCTGTCTATATTCTTTGCTGTTATTCCTTAAAGAAATTTATTATAAGATAAAACATATAGAAAGTGTATAAAACTTATATGTACAGTGTTAAAAATAAATTACATTTAAATAGATACAGACTTATATAATCCCTACCACATCAAGATAATACATTCATTGTAGTCCAGAAGGTCCTCATGTTTCCCTTTCTTATTATTATCTCTACCTACCTTACACTGTAGTTAACCACCAGACTCACTTTATTGTTGCCTTTTTCATGCTTTTCTTCATACTCTTACATCCATATATACATTCCTATATAATGCAGTTGGATTTTGCCTGCCTTTGGACTTTATATAATTGAGCCACACTTTATATAGTACTCTTTTGTGACTTGTTCTTTTTTCCCAATGTTACATTTTAATAATTCCCCCATGTTGTATCTCTCTGTTTACCTTGCTATAGCATGTTTTATTGTGTTAGGGTTCTCTAGAGAAGCAGAACCAATTTTATTTTATTTTATTTTATTTTATTTTATTTTATGTAATATATGGAATGAGAGATATTACAAAGAATAAGCTCATGTGATTGTGGAGCTTGGCAAGTCTTAAAATGCAGTGTGGGCTCAGGTCTGAGACCCAGGAGAGCTGACGGTGCAAAGTCCAAAGGCAGTGTGCTGGAGGATTCCCTCCTGCTCAAAAAGGTTAGTTCTATCCACAGAACAGAGCTGGATAATAATGCCTCATCATAGTCAGATCTTCAGCAGATTGGATGAGACCCACCCAATTTTGGAGAGCAGTCTGCTTTACTCCAAGTTCACAGATATAAATGTTAATCTCATCTGAAAACACCCTTCCAGCTGACACAGGAAATTAATCACCACAGTATGGGTACCACAGTTTTTAAAATTTCACGGGAAATTTATGTGGTTTCTAGGCTTAGGCATTTTGAACGTTACTCCTGGTGTGTGTGTATGTGTGCGTGTGTGTGTATTTCTATTCTAGTGCACATAATCACTCATAGTGCCGAGAGTATTGCCTAGGATTAGGATTGCTATGTCATAGGTATGCATATATTCAACTTTACTAGATAATTTAAAACCGTCTTGTCAAATAGTATGCCTGGTGTTGATTATATTAGCTACTCTATATATCCTTGCTGGTGCTTGGTATTGACAGACTTATAAAATTTTGCCATCATGAAGATATAACTTTTATTTACTGGACTACTCTCTGAGCACCTTTTCATGTTTACTCTTTTGGTGTGGGCCTATTTTTGGCCGTTGTGTATCCTTGCAATCTTTAATTTCGATAAATTTTCTTGAATTACCTTTCAGATTTCTTCCCATTCTATTTTCTCTATTCTCTCTTTCCAGACCTCCTGTTATCTAGACATTAGACTTCTGGAATGATTTTCTATCTTATTTTTCATCATTTTGCTCTTCTTAAATATTTTCTCAACTTTGTCTTTAATTTCTTCTTCAAAATTTTTATTTATGCTATATTTCCTTTTTCTACTTATTTCTCTGTGTGTTCTATATTTATTCCTTTTCTTATATCATCCTCATGTTTCTTGCTGAATCCTATTCAGTAATAGAGATAGGACATATCCTAATTGTGTTTCTTTGGGCGTATTGATAATTTTAAAAACAGTGTCATCTCTTTGCGTGATTTGTTTTCTTCAGCTTGCTTTGATTCTGTTTATCTGTCTCTGTTCTTCAGATGTCAGGTGGTCCTTGGCTGACTGCTCATATTTAAGTTTATTTGGCCCTAAATGGGTAGAACTAGACAGATCAATAAGAAAAGGGAGGACATGGACATCACTATAGATCAATCGGACCCAACAGACATATACAGAACATTCACCCAGCAGCAGCAGGATATACATTGTGCTCAGGTACACAGGGAATATTCACATATCACACATTGGTCACAAAACAAATCTTCACAAATTTAAGAAGATTGAATTATACCAACTATCTTTTCTGATCACAGTGAAATGAAATTAAAAGTCAAGAGCAGTAGGAAAATTGGAATATTCACAAATATGTGGAAATGAAACAACATACTCTTGAATAACCCAATGGGTCAAAGAAGAAATCACAGGGAACTTAGAAATTCTCTTGAGGCAAGTAAAAACTAAGAAGCTGACTGGGAGTTCTGAGAGCTTGAGAGAAGCCTCCCAATTCTAGGTGATATCACTTCTTAAGTCTCTTCAGTTGGACTGGTAAGAAGATTTCCCGAACGGTGCAAGCCTTCTGAGAACCTGGTGGTGAAGAGAGATGAAGTCTCAATCTTCAGTATTTAAAACTTTCAGTTAGTTTTTAGGCTGTATCTCTCCCTTCAACTCTGACTGGTGTTCCTCAGTTCAAAATCTCCTTGATTTACTATCCGCAGAACAGAGCTAGCATCATCCATCAGAGTGGGGAAGGGGGTGTGTTGGGAATGGGATTGGGGGCATATCTGCTTCCTAAACAGACCTTCTTGTTCTTCCTTTGAGTTGCCTTTGAAGTTTTAGTTAGGTACATTGGTTTGTTTCTTTCCTGAAGATAATTTATTTTGCCAAAGGAATATCGTCATGAGTTCACATATTTTAATATTTTGCCCTGTTTGCCATCCAAAATTATATAGCAAGATAGACAAAAGTAGTACCCTCCCAAAAGTTTTAGATGGAGAAAATATTTTGAAATTGTACATAGTTGTGTTCTCTTTCCCTTAGTCTTTCTTACTTAACCTAAATTCATTTTTTAGTATTTAAGTGAATTGAATAATGCCTCATCATATTCTTGGCTGTTTTAACCCTTCTTCTAAGGATATGTTTATGATGAAGGAATTTTTGAGATATTTGTATTTCACCATTAAATTGCTTCTTTTACTGTGATTAAACAATACACAAATACATTTTTATGATAAATAAAAATCATTTTTGTATATGCGTTTCTGGAACTAGTTCTAACATTTTATTAACTGAGATAAGCGTGTTGTATATGTTTTGTTTTCCGTTTGTTCACAGAAAACATCTGTTAGTTTAGAGCTTTCCTTTGAAGAGATAGTTCCAAGTACTTTGGCCTCAAATCAGAGCTAATTTTTGGTTTTAGAAAAAGTACAGTAAAATCCAAAAGACTATTCTTTGTAATATTTTCATCACTTTGTACTACTAGACTGAATTTTTATGAGTACAGTTTACTTGGTAAAAATTAGAAAGGATGGTATGAAGGGTCTTGTTCACTTTTTAAAAGTTAGATGTTAGAATTATGTATTTTGAAATTCATCTGAATGCAACTGGACACAGTATTAAATAGTTTTTCAAAACATGAAAACCAAAACCTGGAAACATTTGGAAAAAGACACAGTCTTTCTAGAGAGCGGTAATTATGTACCACAGTAGCATTTCAGATTATCCAGTCTTTTCTATTTGTTAACTACACTACCACTTTGGAGAAAATGAATTTTCATCTTGTTGAACTGTATCTGGGTAAGAATTGGACCTATACAGTTTCAAACATGTTCCTTAAAAAAACAAGGGCAGGAGTTCCTGGTGTGGCTCAGTGGTTAACGAATCCAACTGGGAACCATGAGGTTGTTGGTTCAATCCCTGGCCTTGCTCAGCGGGTTAAGGATCCAGAATTGCCGTGAGCTGTGGGTAAGTCACAGAGGCAGCTCGGATCCCGCGTTGCTGTGGCTGTGGTTAGGCTGGCAGCTAAAGCTCTGATTCGACCCCTAGCCTGGGAACCTCTATATGCCATGGGAGTGGCCTTAGAAAAGGCAAAAAGACGAAAAAAGATTAAAAAAAAAAGCAAGGGCAGAAGCAGAGAATAAGTATAAGAAAAGATGAAGATTTTCTTATGAAAATGAAGGGTAAGTGGTTTAGCTTTAACAGTTTTTACAAATCAGTACTCTGCAGTCAAGAGTTCTGTAGTTGTCGCTCGATTCATTTAATAGGTCCTACTTTCAAAACAAATATATTCACTGACCTTCCTCCTTTGAAATCAGAGACCTAACTCCCAAGGACTTGTGGAAGGACGCTCCTCTTCTTTCCTCTCCTCTTTGCACTGTGTTGTAGTTCCACCCAGTTAACCACATGGTTTAAATTTACTCAGTGGCATTTCGAAGAAAAATTAACAGGGAACTCCTTGCCTTTCGTTGACTGTAAAGTTAACCAGTGCAGAGATGTTCCTGTTCAACCAGCATTACCAGTTATTTCTTCAGCTGCCTTCAGTGCATATTTATTGAATATCTTTTCTGTTTTACTTTCTTGTTTGATAATCATTGTGTCATTCTCTGCAGAGGTCTAAGCTGACAGGAAAAAGGAGATTATTATTCATTGACCCTACTTTATACAGTTGCCCCCAAACAGTGTGGTGGTAGGAGTACCTACCCTCTGCACAGTAGAGAAGCCTCATAGCACTTGTAGTTGGCCCCTATATCTGCGGTTCTGGATCCATGAATTCAACCAACTGCAAGTAGTATAGTGCTGTGGGATTTACTATTGTCAAAAACCTGTATCTCTTGGAGTTCCCATCGTGACTCAGTGGTTAACGAATCTGACTAGCTTCCATGAGGTTGCAGGTTCGATCCCTGCCCTTGCTCAGTGGGTTAAGGATCTGGCATTGCCGTGAGCTGTGGTGTAGGTTGCAGACACGGCTCATATCCCACATTGCTGTGGCTGTGGTATAGGCCGGCAGCTACACCTCTGATTCAACCCCTAGCCTGGGAACCTCCTTATGCCGCTGGTAAGGCCTTAAAAAGACAAAAAATAAAAGACAAAAAAACAAAAACAGAAAAAAACCCTTATCTCTAAATGGACCAATACAGTTCAAACCTGTGTTGTTCAAGGGTCAACTATACTTAACTTTGACTTAAATATTCTTATGTAACCCTCACAGCCATGTTAGATTATTACTGTATAGGGTAAAGTTATTGCTGATTCCAAAATGCAGAATCTGAAGAATGAGTTTCCCAAAATCAGCCAGCTAAGAAGTGGCAGCTCCAGGATTTAAACTTAATTTATCTGATGCCAAAACATAAGACTTTCTTTTAAACACATAGGACCCAGGACTTGCCTGCTCTTCGCCAAACTTTGTTTCAAGACTGCAAGGATCTTTTGTATTTGCATATAAGCAGTAGCTCTGAGATGTAGGCTTAAGTGTATATGTTCAGATCTTGTTAAGCAGTGAGACTTGTATGGGTTTTTTTGGTCGGGGTTTTTTTTTTTTTTTTTTTTTTTGGTCTTTCTAGGGCTGCACCCCCGGCATCTGGAAGGTCCCAAGCTAGGGGTCAAATCAGAGCTGCAGCCACTGGCCTACACCAGAGCCACCACAGCCACAGCAACGCAGGATCCGAGCCACATCTGTGACCTACACCACACCTCAGGGCAGTGCCGGATCCTTAACTCACTGAGCGAGGACAGGGATTGAACCTGCTTCCTCATGCGTGCTAGTCAGGTTCGTTAACCACTGAGCCACAATGGGAACTCCAGCCTTGGTTTTTGTAGTGTGAGGGAGATACTGGATTTACTTGTTTTCATGTTATCACTGAACAGAAATGTAACTTTTCTGCATACGAATAAGGTTATACACATCATTATAATCATTTTTTAGAAATCAATCTGAAGATGAACTTTTTAAAATTCAGCATTTCATCTTGTCTTTGTATTGACTTATTTTTACCTTTGTTTCCCGTAGAGGCTATCAAGGAAACGGGAACTTTATTATGCACCACCTAACATTTAAGAGTTCCTGGGTGTTGTGTTAAATGTTTGTTGTATAAATGACAATCTGTGAGTGATAAACTTTTATAAGAAAAGATTCCTTCTTTGTCCTTAGTTTTGGCATCTCCTTCTCCTTTAAATGGTCTTTTTTGTAAAATAGACACACTTCTTCCTTACCTTGCTCAAAGATTTTCCATTACACCTTTCAGATCATGGAAGGGGAGAAGTCTGTCAGTCTGTAAAGTGATGCTATCTTTTTACGTAGCTTCCAAAATAAAATAGAGGGATGTTCGGAGAAGGCAAACAAAGCTTATAGTTCCTTTCATAAAAAGAATGCAGTTTTAAAAAATTCAGTCATAATTCTCATAATTCCAAAATGGAAATTCATTTTCTTTTCCTTAGAGGTTAAGTTTTAATCACCTGTATTATAAGCTAGTTTAGTTATCTGATCAGTTCCCTTAAGGCTGGATGCTTGATTGGTTAGGAGGTCTAGAGCTCAAGTGCAGGCTGAAGGGGAATTGGGAATCATGCATAGCATCTCTTAAACTCACTGAGCTGAGGAAGAGAAACACATAAACCTACTAAGACTTTTTTTGCCCAATAACCCCAGGAAACCCTCTCCTTGGATGACTTAGAAACAGCTCCATTGTAAAGTGCTGAGAAGTCTAGCCTTAGATTTCCACTCTTTCAATTAACCATCCCACCCCACTTGAGGCCATCTTCTCTTCCGCCCTCTGCCCATACCTCTCATATTTCAGAAGACAATTGAGTGACAAATGCCTGTCACCATTGCTTAGAGAGTCTTTAAGGGCCATACCCATTGTGAAAATGCTCATTGCAAAATCTTAACCCAGCAGGAGTGAAATGATCTGATCTCTTACTGAAATGCTTCTGAAACAACTGAAATACAAAGGAATTTAATGTTAAACAATCTAGTATTTATTGCTATATGAACCTTAGAAAAATTATAAAGTAGCTTTCTATGTTTATTAATAATAGATGGTGAATATTAGTGAAAAGGAAATAATAAAAGCAGTATATGAAACTGAAAAGAACTTTTATATTTAACTTTGGTGTAGAAATCTTACCGTCCAACTTTTTATACTTATGATGAAAATGTACTCAGTAGAAATATGTCTTTAACAGTAGAGGAAAATGAGAATGAGAAAGTGGAATTATATGGATCATTCACTTGAGTATAAATCAAAATTTAATTGCTTTTAAAGAACCTAAAGGTATATAAGTTTTATTTTAGAAGAAGGACCAACATGGATAGAATGTTGGGATTAAAAAAATCCCATGGATTAAGTTATTATTGAAGTCTAATTTGAATTAGAGAAACAGAGATATCACAGGGAATTACAAAAAATACTTTGTCCCCCCCCCCCTTTTTTTTTGTCTTTTTGCCTTTTCTAGGGCCGCTTCCCGCGGCATATGGAGGTTCCCAGGCTAGGGGTCGAATCGGAGCTGTAGCCACTGGCCTACGCCAGAGCCAAAGCAACACAGGATCCGGGCCATGTCTGCAACCTACACCACAGCTCACAGCAACGCCGGATCCTTAACCCACTGAGCAAGGGCAGGGATCGAACCCGCAACCTCATGGTTCCTAGTCGGATTCGTTAACCACTGAGCCACGACGGGTACTCACCCCCCCCCCCTTTTTTTTAATGGCCGTGGAATATGGAAGTTCTCAGGCCAGGTATTGAATCTGCGCTGCAGCTGTGACCTACCCTGCAACTGTGGCAATGCCAGAGCCTTTAACCAACTGCACCAGGCCGGCGATTGAACCTGCACCTCTGCAGCAACCTCAGCCACTGTAACCCACTGCACCACGTGGGACTCCTATTTACTTTTTTTAAGGGCACATTTAAAGTGAAATCTTAAGAGGTTTCTAATGTCTCTCCTCTTGGACTATAACTTATATCAGAATAGTATTGTTACATAAGTGTGCAGTTCTATTAAAATACTTAAATAGGTATTAATTAAGTATTCTAACAGAGTATTCATCTCTGTTCTATGTATTTTTAATGGTAAAATTCAATATATCCTTTCTGATTTGCTTAGTTTTAAATTAGCCTCACTCAAGATTACTTCCAAAGACCATGATACTGCCCATTGGTGCCTTTCAGCGTCAGCTTTTATTAAAATCAGTGCGTGTTCTTGCCTTTGTCATCTTGCAAGTACACCTGTGCTAGTTATGCCAACTTGGATCTGTTTCTGAGGTTTGCTACAGGAAGCAAAACACTGAAATTATCATAAAAATAGACCAATCTTCTCCAGTTTTTAAAAAATGCCACTGAAACATGACTCAAAAATGAGAATAGAATTTCTAGAGTCCAGTAGTTTACAACTTATATGCTTTCTATATATTGTAAGCATTTCTTGCCCAGACTCAACAGGCAGACAGAAGAATGACTATGTAAAAGGGCAGAGCAAGTCCTTGACCCATGGCTAGAAATAGCCAAAGTGTTTCTGTGCCATCCTGCATTACTGTATGACTCAGGTTCTGGGATCAGCTCTACTGTAAATGATGGCTAGCATCACACTCAGGTGAGCCCTGAGGAGAGCCTTCCCGTTCAAAGACATGAATGCTGGGGTCTGAAATACAAAGAATACTTTTACTGATCAACTTGAAGAGAATATGCTAATGTAGAGAAAATTCATATAGTGTGTAGTTGACCACTTGATTATAGAATGTGTCCTCATCGATTACAAGGTTTATTTTCCCCTGTTTTTCCTGCAGGCATAATGCTAAGAAGAGAAATAAGAACAAATTTGTCCTTCTAGGGTAGACATGCTTTTGGCTAGTTATCCCTCATTGTTGAAAATTCATTCTTTGTGTTCAGAAGTTTAATTTTCCATATTCCAGACGATTCCTAGCGATTAGCCACAGTTTATTTAAACAAAGACACACACAAAGCAAAAGTTTAAAAAAAATTTTTTTCAGAAAGAATTCACTTGCTTATTTTTCTTAAAAACATCTTTCCCATTTCATTGAGGCAGATTTGGAAGTCAGACCAGAAACTTCAGGCTCTACTACGATGGAAAGCACTTTGTTGGGGAGAAGCGCTTTGAGTCCATCCACGATCTGGTGACTGATGGATTGATTACTCTCTATATTGAAACCAAGGCAGCAGAATACATTGCCAAGATGACGATAAACCCAATTTATGAGCACATAGGATACACAACCTTAAACAGAGAGCCAGCATACCAAAAACATATGCCAGTCCTGAAAGAGACACATGATGAGAGAGATTCTACAGGCCAGGATGGGGTATCAGAGAAAAGGGTAAGCTACCATAAAACCACACTTTATCTTCTTCTGTTTGGGATCCTTATAAGAAAACCATTATTGCCAGAAGAGATTGACTTCTCCTCAGTGCTCTGGAAAGGAAAAGCATTGTCCTTGTTGTCTAGTATCTGTGATGCTGAGCTTTTTGCATATGTCTAATTCTCGTTCAGGTAAAATACGTCAGGTATGTTTTTGTACTCCTGATTTCAGCAGTTTCACTGTTTAAAAAATTTGTGGGGAAAATGCCCCCTAGTAAAAATTTTCACGGGCTTTGGTCCGAAGCATAACGTATACTAGCTGTATTTCATAAAAATTGAGAGAGTCACATTATCTATCAAAACTACTTTCTTTCCCTTGAAGATAATTTACTATATAAATAATTCTGTTCTTGAGCCAATTGGCATGATAGCTGTATTTTTAAATACACATGATTAAATTTAGTCCGTCAGTAACAGTGGTACTATTTTGAGAATCAGTCAGGCTTGAGTAAAAGGAGGATTTGTCTCTTTATGGACTTAGGTAATTGAATCAGAAAGATTTGACTTTAATTACAAAAGACAGTTTAAGTTTTGCATTTGTTTTATTTTAATTGTAACATATTTACAGTTAACATCAGAAGTTTTAATTCCTTGGCCTTAAAGATAATTTTATTTTGAAAATTGTCCCTAGCCTCCCCTTCATCCCCCAAGAAAAAGAGTAAGAATTTCCTCATGTTTTATACTCTGTGGGATTTAGGTGGGAGAATTTTTATGAATTCTAATTGTAATTGTGTTAATTCTTACATTTTCTAGTATCTTCTGTTGAAATATTAAAGTAATGTAGTATTGTATAGTAGCTTGAGCTTGATTCTGTCACCGAGCAGATTTGTGCACAAATCCTGTCATTTTACCAGTTGAGTGAACTTTGGCAAGTTTAATCTTCTTATTTATTTTCTGTGCTTTCATCTACTTATTTGAAAAATTGTAATAATAATCAACTTGTGAGGATTGATGAATAAGATAGTATGTGTAGAATAATCAAATGGGGCTTGGCACATAGTAAGCACTCAGGATGAATCCGGTGATAATGTTACAGTCATATTACCTCAAGGCAGCATTGTAAAATACTTACACTTACCTTGGACTATTTAGGCACAGAATGGAAATTTCAAATGTTCATAATCCAGCCCAAATTTTAGTTTCTGACGTATCTTACTTAGAGTGGCATTTTGTGGCTACAGAGAAACCGTTTTAAATTGTAGACTGTAGCAAATGGTTTTTCGTATACTCATATTTGTTAGGAACTACAAATCTTTTTTTTGGAAGTAACCAGAATTTAGCATCCTAAATGCATCCTGTATTTGATATTGTTCTCTTCACTCTAGTTCCTATTTTCTCACTTTTGGTTATTTTTTATTCATAGCGTTTTTCAGTAATACTTGTATTTAAATATCTAATACTGATATTACAGCTTATGAAGATGTGCTAGAATACTAAGTTAACATTTTTGAAATTAAAAAAAAAAAACCTGTAGCTGCGAGTCTTGCAAACTTGATCAGCCTAATGATAACCTTTTGTAAAGTTATGTACTTTTCTAAATTAAGGGACTTGAGCTGAAGATACTTAGCTATTTAACATTGAGTTAGTCTAATTTAACTTCCCAGAGAGCCTTAGCTGTCCCTCCAACAAAGTGAAAATAATCTTCACAGAGGCAAGAGACTAAGGTAGAGGGTGCCTAGAGGATGCTTTTAGCTCTAGGATCCATGATTGCCCATGTATTCTGGCCATGTTACCAGTTATGTTACCTGGGTTTTTTGTGCTGAAGGCCAATGACAAGAAGAAGAATGAAATTGCTGGCCCTGGCCCTGGAAAGTGTCTCTTTTCTTACTTGATTAAGAATCACCTCTTAAAAACTATTCTTTGGAGTTCCGAATGTAGCGCAACAGAAATGTATCTGACTAATATCCATGAGGATGCGGGTTCGATCCCCGGGCCTTGCTCAGTGGGTCGGAGATTCAGCATTGCCGTGAGCTGCAGTATGGGTCACAGACGTGGCTTGGATCCCCCATTGCTGTGGCAGTGCTGTAGGCCAGCAGCTGCAGCTCTGATACGACCCCTAGCCTGGGAACTTCCATATGCCACAGGTACAGCTCTAAAAAGCAAACGAACACAAAACCAAAAAACTTTGCTTTAAACTGCATGCATCTTAAATCCAGCTGGCTTAAAATCTACTCACTCAAAACTAGATTTATTTTATTTACAGGTGTCATCCAACAGGACAGGGATGATGGCCTGTTCAACAGCTTGAAACATTGATTCCCTGTCACAGTGGATGACATTTGTAAGTAAAGACAATCATGTTTAACTGATTTAAAATACCTATTGACACAAGTGTGGTTTAATAAATATCTTACTGGGTCCTGAATAGCTAAATCATTCTTATCCATGACTCCTTTTTCTCAGAGCAAAAAGTGTTAGTTTTACAGGAGCTAGCATGCTGTTGTGAAAAGAATGTTAGCATTGGACTGAAAAGCTAGGTTCTACTGCAGGCGTTGACTTCAGGTGTCACTTTGGGCACGCTTTTTCACTTCTCTGAGGCTGTGTTCCCCACCTTTAATGGGAGGGCTTTGGACCAGATGATATCCAAGGTCTGGTGTGTAGAGTCTTCAGGGAGTGCTGGTTTTGTAGGAGGAAGAATAGCACAAGAAAGAGCACAGAAGTGGGATCTAGAAAGGGGAGATCTGTTTTTAGCTTATCCACTAACTCACGTATGACCTCGGGCAATCCCCCAGCCTGTGCGGACTTCACTTTCTTCATATATAAGACAAGGAGTTTTCTACAAAACATTAACTTTCAGAATTTTAATAAATACGTACTGCAAAAAGAGTTCTGTGCTCAAATAGATTTGATGATTTTTAAACTTGACCGTTACTTTTCTGTAGGCTTCTCAGCTTTGCTAATACCTAAGGTGCACTTTGACTCTCTCAGGAATGCTCCCAAACTTATTGGAATCACCCTGCCACCATTTAGAATGGGAATGTTTCATGAAACCCACTTTGGGAAATTCTGAGCCAGATCATCTCTTAAGATCTTCCCTTGTTCTAAAACTGAAGGATGAGAATTCTGCACATGTATTTCTTCCGTCTTTAAAGTGTAAGTTGAGCATCTGATCTTTTGTGGACAATTGGCAGAATGGTTTTATGGCCATAAAATTTTTTGCCACAGTAAGTGAATCCTGAAAATTCTTTGTTGTTCCTAGGAAATCTGGTGTCCTATTGTGAAGGGGAAATTTTCAAGTGACATTTATGTCATTTTTCTCCTTGACCAAGTTGCTTCCGCAGCTTAACTATCAATTAGAAACTAAAAAATATTTTCAAAAATGGTGAGAGACATTTAATCATGAAGCTGTAGCATGTTAAAAAGCCAGACTTTCTTCTCTTCTAAAACAACTTAACTTTAGCTGTCTAGATTGTCTAAGAGCCTGACTTTTGTTCCTTACTTTTTAAACATCTGTCTTGGAACTGTATTTGAATAGTTTCTTCTTCTGAGTAGTGAATATAGTACATTTGCTTCAGCAGATACTGGACCTGTGGCAGAATATAGTGGTTATTACTTCTTAGTAATTTAACTTTAAATCTTCCAAAACCATGCTTTTGAAAATGTCTCCTGTGACTATTAATAGTAATAAACTGTCAAGTAAGATATATAATTTGCATTTCAGAAACTATACTGTGAGTCAGAACTCTGACTCTAGCCTGAACCTCTTTACGTTCAGATTTAGTCCTCCAAGCTCCACACCTGTCTCACCTGGAAGGATGACTTGTGATGGTAAAGGTGGGCAAAATCACCTTGGTGGTTTTGTGGCACTTCACCAAGCTAAAGAATTTGTGTGTGTCTATGTATGTATATGTTTTTTCTTTCCCTGGAGGTTTGGAATGAATGCAATTCTTGGCATATTTTCATATTACTTTATCCTTAAGGAATTTCCTTCACAATTAAATTTCATTTTTCAGAGACTTTTTTGGGGATCACCAAACAGCCTACCTGTTGAAAAGCCTTGTGAAACTTGAAGTTGAAATGTGAGCCCTGCCGGAGTTCCTCTTGTGGCTCGGCAGTAATGAATCTGACTAGTGTCCATTGAGGATGTGGGTTCGATCCCTGGCCTCGCTTAGTAGGTTAAGGATCCGGCACTGCTATGAGCTGTGGTGTCGGTCACAGATGCATTGCTGTGGCTCTGATTCGATCCCTAGGCTGGGAACTTCCATGTGCCGCAGGTGTGGCCCTAAAAAGCAAAAACAAACAAAAAGAAATGTGAGCCCTGCCAAAAACTGCCATAAGTCCTGAATTATTTGGGTCCCTCCATAAAATGGCAGGAGTCTTTGTCCCTGGGAAAGCAGAAGCACAGGCTGCCTGGTCTTCTGTTGCCTTGGTCTCCCCTAAAGCACCGCTTCTAAACGTTTGTGCTTTGCTTAAATATACATATAGCACATTTTCTGTATCCGTGTAATCTCAATGAAGAAATCAGCAAGAAGACCATACTTAATCATTATTCAAGTAAGAATACCAGAAGAGTGGGTAGCATGAAGCAGTCTGCATGTTTGATTCCTGGATTTTGTGTTTTCCCAGTCTTTTGGGGCCTGTTTTTTTCTCCTGCCTTGTTCCTCCCCAAGCTGTGTTCCTCTTGTTCTCCTCATCTCTGCCTTTATCCACATCTGTCCTTCTTGCCCCTCAAATTTACATGCTCACATCTCCTCTGGGGCTTGTTCAAAGTTAGGATCAGCTGTCCAGGGATCAGCTGTGAACAGGTCCTTAGATAACTGCCAGCTGTGTCTGGATTCACTTATTTGTATTAAAAAAAACAATTTAGTAATTTATGAGGAAGTCTACAACTTCTATATAGTGGGTGTGTCTCCTCTATACTTATGCTTAAGAAATCAAGAACAACAACAAAAAAAAGAAATCAAGTAGGTTTTTTTGTTTGTTTAAAGCCTACATGGTCAGTATATAAGTATGTATTAGTCTCTGTGGGTTTAGCAAGCCCTTCACCTCCCTGGGTCTCAGTTTGTCTCAATCTCTGAAATAAGGTCTGTGAATTCCATAGCACTGAGATTTTGTAAAGTGCCTCCTTGTTCCTGATGCGTTATTGTGCCCTAGGCTCAGAGCGATCACCAACCAAGTGCCCATTCATCAGTCTCGGTACTGTTCCCCTCCACCTTTGCCAGAAACCGCATGTTCAAGTTTCTCTTCAAGATCCGTCTTTTCGCTGCTTCAGCTGCCAGGTTCATCAGATAATATCAAAAAGCTCCTCCTTGCTCCATCAGAATATAGTCTTTCTTCATAATACTGTGATACCTTTAATTGTGTCTCATCAAGAAGCATGTGTCTTTGCCCAGTAATGTGCTGTTGACTTTTAAGGTGAAGTGTGTCATTTTCCTGTACTATTTACATTTTAGGATTGACCAGTATATTAACTCCATTTTTCCTGCATGTAAGACAAGGGAAGCCTCCTGCATCGATGCCTTGTTAGTGAACTTTTATTGAACCCTGAGCTCCATGTTGAACCTGTTAGGGCCTTTTGAATTTCCCCTTATTCTCTTAACTCCATCTGGGTAAACCCTCTCCTTCCTTTGCCTGAATGTCTTCACACTTTGTTTTCTAAATAGTCTTTCATGAGCTGTTAAGTTAAAAGCACAGCAGAATATCATCCCCATTTCTTCTTTGGTTTCCATGAAGTAACTCATCTCCTGTCGGAATTATTTGCATTTAATTCAGCCTCCCATTTGTAAGGAATCAGGCTAGGCTCTGGAAGTAATAAAAGATGGACAAGATTTGAGCCCTGCCCTAAAGAACTTACATTGTAATGTTCTCATTGTTTCTACCCTGTTTAATTAACACTTAGATATCTTGATAGCAAAAGGTGAGCTGCCTGTATAACGTCTAGAATTACAGGTGTTCAGCACATATTATGTTGGACTTACTCTGAATTTGAGTTTGCTGCCATAATAGCCCATCAGATCACAGGAAACACTTTTGTACACATGAACATTAATTTTTTTCAGACTCATGAATCTGAAATTAATACAGCATTCTGGCATCTATCTCAGTTTCAAGGCTTTAATTCCTCAATATTGTTTTACTTCTGATTCAGCCCCTTGAGTTTTATATAAACAGTTGTTGACTAACAAAATAAACAAATAAGTTTCTATATTTTATAAATTCAGCCAAAATCAAGGCCCTAATGTAATTGAGCCCTAAGACTGAGGAGGAAAATATACTACTTCAACTTGATTTGATACTGTCTAATTTTCCCTTTAGGAACTCAGAATCTTTAGAATGTCCTGTGATGCAGGGAGGGCCATTCCTCATTCCACAGGTATAGCATCTGAGTTACAGACATGAAATAGTTTGGGGAGGCTGGTGGATAGATGCCCTTCTTTAGGGATATGCTCAAGGAAGCCCCCATGGCAGAGGACGAATTCCTGAACTCACGTTGTCAGTCGCGTGTTAGGACCACCTAGACCCCATCAGAGAATCTCATGCTTGAAATGATTAATGAAAACTCAAAAGGGGCCCAGGGAATTGTTTGCATGAATCTCATCTGCCCTTCCATCTTATCACCCACAGAAGAGATTAGTAATAGAAAGCCATTAGGGAAAACCAGATGGAAAGAGGAAGATGGAAGATAAACATCAGTCTCTGCTCCAAAGAACCAGGCCAACGGAAGACCAAATTGTAATTTTCCAAGCCAGCTGCAGTTTTGGAAGATTTCTGTGTATTGGCCAATTACATAAATAAAATAACTCTTAAATTACTGGTTTGAGGGTTGGAAAAGGAAGCTATTAGAAATTCTGTGACAATTGCTATTTCAGAGCCTTTAGCATTGTGGCCAGGAAACAATCCTTGGAGGAAGATCCCTATCCATTAACGTGATGAAACAGAAATCAACTCCAGTGGCTTTAGGAAGGTCATAGCATTTTGCAGTCCCAAGCAAGTCAAGACTATCAAGCAATAAACTGGCCTTCCCAGGTGCTCACAAACTCACTTTTGGGCAATTCTAAAAGAATCAGCTCTCCGGTTTTAGGAAGTCCTTATATTGGCTCTTATGCTCAATGATTTGGGTCTGTAATTTTCATCTGCTTTTTGATCCATATTTCCTCCTGATATTTGGAGTCATTTCTCTCTCCTCCTCATATTTAGACCTCTCAGATACTGGTGAGTCATAGCCATGCCCTGAGCCTCTTTTAAGTTATGGAAACTTAATTGTTTTTATAGGGCCGCATAAGTTAGTTCTCAACTCTTCTTGGATTTCCTTCAGGTTGTTATAACTGGTCAAAAATACTCAAACCTGAGCACTATATTGAAATAATTAGATTTTTTTGGGGTTTGTTTTTGTTTTTGTTTTTGTTTTTTTGCTTTTTAGGGCTGTGCCTGTGTCACATGGAGGTTCCCCGACTAGGGGTCAAATCGGAGCTACAGCTACCAGCCTATACCACAGCCACAGCAACGCGGGATCCGAGCCATGTCTGCGACCTACACCACAGCTCTTGGCAACACCAGATCCTTAACCCACTGAGCGAGGCCAGGGATCAAACCTGCGTCTTCATGGATGCTAGTCAGGTTCGTTAACCACTGAGCCGTGATGGGAACTCCTAATTAGATTCTTTAAGTAAGAAATTATAGACATCTCTAATGGTTACTGCTTGTACCCTTGTCTGTCTTTTTTTAGATTTAGTACTGCTACGTTATTTTCACTGGGGTTTGTTCAGTAACCAGGATGAGTCAGCACTATTATCCCCATTTCCTTAACTTCTAAAACCGTCCTGGGAAAAGCCACTAATCCTGTAGGTTTGCTGGTGACCTGTATTTTGCATCATTAAATTTTACATCTCATACAACTTAAAAATTTTCCATGAGAATTTCTAAGTTACTGTACTTATTTACCAGCAATGTTTAATAAAAGGTCACCTCTACTATAAAATCTCCCTCCAAAAGCAGACACTTTTATACAGGCTGCAGACTGCTTAGTATCTTCTGAAGAGGTTTATACCTCCCTTCCTTTCACTCACTCAACAGGAAGGGATTCCTGATTGGGGGTTAAAGTTTGCTTAATAACTTTAGAATGACTTTGGGCTACTGCCCAAGTTCATAGTGAGGAAAACACTGGGGCTCTACCCCTTGAGAACATTCTGTTTTTCCTTGTAATTGGGGCACCTCTACAGATGAACCCATCTCTCTTTATAGGCTCTTCATAGGCCATTCTCATTTTCCAAGAATTTTTTTATAAGTGAACTTTATTGAGGTATTATTTACATATAGTAAAATGTATATGGTTACATGTACAGTTTGATGAGCTTTGACAAAAGTATGCATCTGTGTTACACCGCTTACAATCAAATATAAAACTTTTCACTACTTCAGAAAGTTCCATAGTGTCCCTTTGTAGAAAATCCCACCACCAAATGCCTGCCTAAGGCAACCACTGATTAGATTTCCATCAGAACAAGAAATTTTTTTAATGGTTAATGTGACAAGTGACATCCTATGTAATATATTAATTTTCTACATTTATAGCACTCCTTACCTCCATCTTTTTTCTTTTTATTTATTGTAAACACATCATCTTATTATCATTAAATACCTATCCTCCTTATCTCTGATATTAGATGTAAAATTTCTCAAGCCATCTATTTTTAGGGAAATATGAACAACAAAGGAATTGTTGATATGTAGTAGTGATAGGATACTGTGTGTCTTATTAAAGTTATATCCTATCACTATGGACGCTTCACTTTTTAATCTGTAATAAAGACTTCAATAAATTTGGGTGCACAGTGAGTGAAGGTTCTTAGGTGCAGGAAGGAAGATCTTATCTGCCCTGTCAGGGTCTTGGACCAGAGCCAGAAAAACACACCCAGCCCTCCTTTAATCACTGGCCATCTGCCTTGCCATTCCTCTCTGGCCTGGGCTAAGTCCCATGGCTGGTGTCAAATTGATGGGACAGTAGAGTGTCCCCTACTCTCTAGTATCACATTGTAGGAGCAATAATATCACTAGGAGAAAAACTACCATTTCTGCTTCCTCCTCCCACTCTACTCCAAGGGGAAAAGGTGTTCTTTGTGACAGTGCTGTGATTGCAGAATTCCCTGTGGAACACCACTAAAGCATTTTTTCCCCCGACTTTATTGAGGCCCCTAAAACATTTAGATTTCTCTCCATGCAATCCTTGAAAGCACACAGGTGCAACCCACTCAAGAGTTCCGTAGACCAGAGTTCTCTGCCCGGTCTGGGGTGAAGAATGACCTTCTCTTGTGTAACAAGCTCCCTTGGGAGGACTTCCGTGGGAGAAATGGTTGTAACTTTCTGGAGAAATGGTTGTAACTTTTCTCCTGTCTTCCTCAGAAAAGCCTACTGGGCTGTGAGTGAATGAGGGGATTGTTGATAAAACCTTGACTTTACTCCAGTTTCTTAAACTAGATTGAATCACTTACATGTTAAGGTCCATAATCACTTTCAATGCACTTTGACTTAGAGTAGGTCCTCCTAGTCACCTGGAACTGCTCCCTAAGCAAGCAGACCTCTGGGGCTCAGAGACCTCTGCCAGGGACCCTCTTTGGAACCCTGCATGGTTTCTTGACCACATTCTGGAAATCTAGTGTTTCTCAAGACTGGGAGATAGGTGATGTTTGTGAACAAGTCTAATCACGTTCCCTAAAACTATTCTTAAACTAAAAAAATAAATAAATAAATCATGGATTGATACAGCTAATTATGAATTCAAGAGACTTTTACCTTAAAAAAACACATATTCTTCATTAAAAAACTTAAAAAATATGAAGTAAAGAAAGAAGAGAGATTACTCAGTCCCACCATCCAAAGACCAACTCTGTGTTAATATTTTGATGGGTTTCCATCTAGCGTTCCTATGCACAGCTTATTTAAACTCTCATATTTCCATCATGATCCATGTTCATTGCTTATGAAAATAATAGTGAAAAATAGTAAGAACATAAAAATCCCACCAGATCCTGCTACTGACACGTAACCTAACCAATAATATTCTGCTGTTTATCCTTCCAGAGAGTATGTGTGTAAGAGAGAGAGAAAGCACGCCCCACTCGTGTATCATTTACAGTTACCCAGTTCTAAATCAACAAAGCTTTTTGAGAGGAAGGGATTGCCATAAGTTCCCTCTGCAGCATACAAAGAGGGACTTAGCTGGAACTATTATTTAAACCAGAAATATTTTGCTATCTGGTGGACTTAACATTCTAATTAGCACTTATTTCAAGACGAATAGTGAACTTCCTTTGTTTCCTTTTAGATAAAGCCCCCCCAAAAAATGCCTTTGCCTAATTAATGATTATGACAGATGCCTTTATTTGGAAGCAATGCTCATAGTTATGGCAAAGGGGCTGATTTTTTTCCATTTTTTTTTAAATTCATAGTGATACTGGATTGTAAATATTTTTTTATTTTATGATTTTTATTTTTTCCATTACAGTTGATTTAGAGTGTTCTGTCAATTTCTACTGTATAGCAAAGTGACCCAGTCTCACACACACACACACACACACACACACACACACATAATTTTTCTCATATTGTCCTCCATCATGTTCCATCACAAGTGACTGGATATAGTTCCCTAAACAGGTGGTTTTAATCTTTCACTTTGGGTTTCACACCAGAATATTCTAAACCCTCAAGCTAAATTAATTTTTTTCTCTCTAGGGCAGAATATGTAAATAGTAATGGATCTTTAACATTTGATCTGGTATTAACTCATAAAACAAATTCTGCCCTATAGTGTTTGGTCAAAGCTTTAGAGCAGTCTGCAGCATCTAGTTCAAATGCTCTCTTTTTGCTATTCTTTTCCTCTCTGCATTCCTTATTTTTTGAGATTCATTTTCCACAAAGATCCACCTTTACTCCTCAAATAGAAGCATTCCAAAAGGACTTTGATTATCACAAGTTATCTCCTATCTATCCGGCCATTCTTTTAAATTGGGCCTCTTCTTGGAACAGGAGACCAGGATCCTCATCTCATGGCTTTAATTAACTAATGGTGTCATTTCAAGTGTACCATCAGCCTGTGTGGGCCTCAGCTGTACAATGAACTCAGCTTCATAGATGACATTCAGGGCCTTCTAGCCGTAATGACTCATTACCTCTAAGTTGTGTGGTGTTGGTGGTATAGTGGTGAGCATAGCTGCCTTCTGTTACCCCTGAGTGTTCTTTGTTAATCCTCAGGAGGCTTAAGATCCCATACTTCTGAGAACTTATCGTTCCGAGAAGTAGAACACACTGAAAGCATGCAGATTTAGGTAGGGGCTTGACGGCTGCTGACTAGAACTCTAAATCTTTGAGGTGCCCACATGACTTTTTTGGCTTCAGTAAATGGAAGGTCTCTTTTTGCTCTTCAGTGTAGATCTGTTGTAAAAGTTGTAAAACTAAGAATTATAACAGAAGTAATTAACATATATTGAGCCTTGTTATGCGAGATAGTCTGCTAAGTCCTTTACCAGGTTATCTCCTTCAATGTTTACGGAAGTCCTTTTGTTTTTATTTTATTTTTATTTTTTCGTCTTTTTGCCGTTCCTGTGCCACATGGAGGTTCCCAGACTAGGGGTCTAATCAGAGCTGTAGCCACCGGCCTACTCTAGAGCCACAGCAATGCAGGATCCAAGCCGCATCTGCGACCTACACTCCAGCTCACGGCAATGCCAGATCCTTAACCCACCGAGCAAGGGCAGGGATCAAACCCACATCCTCAATGGACACTAGCCACGACGGGAACTCCCAGAAATCCTTTTGAAGGTAGTTATTATAATAAAGTGGGTATCTTTGGAGATGATAGGTTTATGGTGATTTATCAAAGGAATTCTAGTATGTTTTAATAGTGCATCCTTTATTATTAAGTATGAAGTCACAGAGGACAGCCAGACCCTTCCACGAGATGTTTCTTGGTGTCATCATAGAAACTGAACATTGGATGGTGGTAGTATTTAGACTAAGTGGATCGCTGTATTTTGAGTAATTGGATTACTCAAAAGAGAAAAGTTAAAACATCCTGGAGAAGTTCCCTGGTGGCCTAGTGTTTGAGGATCCAGCATGCACTGCTGTGGCTCAAGTCACTGCTGTGGCATGGGTTTGATCCTTGGCTTAGAAATTTCTGCATGTTGGAGGCTCAAGCTAAAAAAAAACAAAAACTAAAGCCGAAAAAAAAAAACAAAAAAAACACCCCAAACAAACAAAAAGACCTCCTAGAACCTGTCCATAGGAAGTTGAAACATAGTTCAGATGGACCCCTCCACACATTGAGGCATGCCACTCTAGAAGGGCAACTCAGTTTCACTTTTTAAAGTTAGCTCTTATCAAATGTTAAAAGAATAAAAAGATTCCAATTTACACAATAAGAAAAATCTATGTTTAAATTTTAAATATATATAAAAAAAGAAACTCTCCTTGCTAATAGTGTAGCTTAGTTCTCTAATGGTTGCTTGTGTCAAATTCTACCCTCTGTTCTTTAAGTACCACAGATGTGTGCAAATCCAAATAGTCTTGTTCCTTTAATGGGAACAGCACCACCACAAGAAAATAAAAGAGAATTTATGCTTATGTGATGGTGTAAATTATACATAAATGTGCAAAGCTATCAGTAATTCAACATGTATATTTTGTTTTGTTTTTAGGGTTGTACTTGCGGCATATGGAAGTTCCTGGCTAGGGGCTGAATTGGAGCTGCAGCTGCTAGCCTAGGCCACAACTATAGCAACGTGGGATCCTAGCCGTGTCAGCAACCTACACCACAGCTCAGGCAACACTGGATCCCCAATCCACTGACTGAAGCCAGGAATCAAACCCCACATCCTCATGGATACTGGTCTGGGTTTCTTACCCCTCAGCCACAAGAGGAACTCCAGCATATGTATTTTAAATCACAGTATACTTAATAGAATGTGATCTAGGTAAATTTCTAAGGTTTTTATAACTGAACCATATTAAATGATTAACATAATTTATCTATATATTAATGAAATATAGTGGTAACTAAGATTTATAATATAATAAAGCATGTCATTTATTATATATATATCAGTATACTTTTACATTTTCAGTAGTTGACTTAAATTCAGGCTGACATCTTCGGGTTTTCATCATTTCAGTCTTCAGAATGCTTATTAGCATTTCACTGTTTAAGTTAAAGCTTACCTTAGCTCTTTGAAACTGACAAAAGACCTCTGAGTTGACAGTCACCTCCTAAATAAACAAGATTTTGAAGGCAGTTGAAGTGTCTTTCAAATCACTATTCCAGGGAGTAAATGGAAAACTTACTGTGGGGAGTTTATTATGATTTAGAAGCAAAAAGAAAAATGAAGCAAGCAAACAAACAAAAAAAATTCTCTCAGCTTTTTAACACAATTTGAGTTTATCATTTTTTGTGGTATCTCTCAGAAGCAGGGAAACCAGTAACAATGAATAAGGATTTGCTTCAGAACCTATAAGTGAAACAAAAATTAAAGATGCTATTACTACTGATAGTACTTCCAAGAAATAAAATGAAGAAAAAAATTTAAAATAACTTTAATGTAAAATAAACTTTGAGGAAAGTTCTAAAATATGCAGTCATGAATAATTATTGTGTAGAAGGGCCAAATCAAGTCAGTATTCTCACCAGTGAAGCTTTAGATACAGTAGAGATGCCTGCAGAAATTTTGGTTCAGTAGAATCAACATGGGGCTCAGATACCTATTAATGTATTTGTCTTTGTGTATCCACGTGTGTGGTGTGCATGAGATCCTGTTGTGTAGTAAAAGTTACAACTAATGGATTAAATCAATGATTCTCAGACTCTTTGGACTTAGGACCCCCTTACACTTTAAAAATCATTGAAGATCTTAGAAATTTTATTTATGTGGGTTCTATCTATGACATTTATTATATTGGCAATTAAAAGATTTTTTAAAATACCCGTTAGTTCATTTTAAAAACAATAATAAGCCCATTGCATGTTAACATAATAGCATTATTATTAAAATAACCATAATTTGTGAAACAAATGTAGTTAGAAGAGTGGCATTTTTGCATTTCTATAAATCTCTTTAAGGTATGTTTTAATATTAAGAAAGACAGATTCTCATAAATCCTTCTGCATTCAGTCTATGGTAGTATGTTATTTTCATTGAAGCATATGAAGAAAATCTGACTTCAAACATACACATTTGATAGAGAGTATCTTTTTTTTTCAGTTAACCAATTTTATTTTATTTTTTTGTGAAAAATTTTTTTTTACAAAATAAAATACAAATATTTAAACACAATTACATTCACACAGATTATTACATCATGGATCTTAAGAAACAGATTAAGTGACTCCCTCTGGAGAAGTGGAATGGAAAATATGCTGAGACAATAGGAAATTTATTCTATACTTTATCCCATTTTGTATGGCTTTCATCTTTACTATTTAGTATTATCTATTACATTTCAATTTTTCTTTAAAAATTGGCATTATATTAAAATTGTGTATATTATGCAACTAAAATTTATAAAGAAGAAAGCCTTATATTCCATTAAATATTTTATATAGCATAATAAAAAGAATCACTTAACTGGTAAGAATAACAAAAATAATATACCCTCTGAAAATAAGTAAAATATAAAATGCATAAATTGGTTAAAAACAGTGTAACTATATAAATATGTCCTCACAATTTGTTACATCTTATTGATTCTTCAATATAGGCATTACACCATTCTAGGTGATGTGGTAAACAAGACATTATAGACCTTACATTGTACCATGGAGAGAAATGGTTATTAATAATACAATTGTAGAACTGTATTATTGTACAGTTGCATTATTTAATTATAATTATCATAAATTCTTTGATGGAGAGGAAATCAGAATCAGATGTAAGAAGACTTCAGCATTCCAAGAATGATATCAAATGACCCCCTTCATGGTGGGTTATGCGCTTATTTACTATGAGATACATTTCTTCTTCAGAGATTCCTTGTTTGTGTATCAATTGTAGATTTTTGGTTTGCAGTTATTCTGAAGTTTTGATATGAGTCTATATGTATACAAGATTGGTTTAAGTTGTTGTTCTCTTAATTGCAAGTTCATCTCCAGTGTCCTGCATTTGTACCCCCCTCTTCTCATGATTTCTGATTTTGGTGGTAAAATCGTGCATGGATGATTTCATATCTTTACTGTATATATACCTTTACTGGTGTGCCTTGTCATTTGTGGAATTTTTGTTTCCTGTTGCTATCTTTTCTTTTCTGCCTAGAGAAGTTCCTTTAGTATTTGTTGTAAGGCTGGTTTAGTGTTGCTGAATTCTCTCAGCTTTTGCTTATCTGTGAAGGTTTTGATTTCTCCTTCAAATCTGAATGAGAGCCTTGCTGGGTAAAGTAATCTTGGTTGGAGGTTTTTTCCTTTCATCACGTTAAGTATATCATGCCACTCCCTTCTGGACTGCAGAGTTTCTGCTGAAAAATCTGCCGATAACCTTATTGGGGTTCCCTTGCATGTTACTTGTTTCTTTTCCCTAGCTGCTTTCAAGATTTTCTCTTTGTCTTTAATTTTGGTTAGTTTGATTAATATGTGTCTCAGTGTATTCCTCCTTGGGTTTATTTTATATGGTACTCGTTGTGCTTCCTGGATTTGAGGGAGTGGTTCCTTTCCCATTTTAGGGGAAGTTTTCAGCTATTATCTCTTGGACTATTTTTTCTGTCCCCTTCGCTCTCTCTTCTCCTTCTGGCACCCCTATAATACAGGTGTTGTTGCGTTTCACGTTATCCCAGAGTTCTTTGAGATTCTCTTCATTTGTTTTCAATCTTTTTTCTCTTTTCTGTTCCGCATCCGTTAATTTCCACTAATCTGTCCTCCACCTCGCTTATTTGTTCTTCTGCCTCCTGTATTCTGCTGTTAGCTGCTTCTAGTGAATTTTTTATTTCAGTTATTGTATTTTGCATCTCTTCTTGTTTAAGTTTTATATCTTGTATCTCTTTGGTCCATGTTTCCTGTAAGTTATCCATCTTTGCCTCCAGTTTATTTCCAATGTCTTGCATCATCTTCAGCATCAACAATCTAAAGTCTTTTTCCTGGAGGCTAAGAATCTCCTCATGGCTTAGCTGTTTTTCTGGGGTTTTTCCTTTCTCCCTCATCTGAATTATAGTTCTCTGTCTTTTCATTTTTATAGGTTTTTGGTGTGGTGACCTTTTTACAGATAATAGGGTTGTAGCCTCTCTTCTGATGTCTGCCCCCCTTGTGGCTGAAGTCGGTATGGGGGCTTGCCATAGGCTTGCTGATGGGAGGGGCTGATGCCTGCCCACTGGTGGGTGGAGCTGATTCTAATCCCTCTGGTGGTTGGGATTTAGTCTCTGGATGGGATTAGAGGCAACTGTGTGCCTGAGGGGTCTTTAGGCAGCCTGTTTACTGAGGGGTGGGGCTGTGATCCCACCTGGATTGTTGTTTACCCTGGGGCTTCTCAGCACTGACTGACAGGTGGGGCCAGATTTTCCCCAAATGGCCACCTCCAGAGAAAGTCAGCTGCTGAATATTCCCGAGAGCTTTGCCTTCAGTGTCCCTCCCTCACAACAAGCCACATTCACCCCTGTTTTCCCAGGATGTCCTCCAAGAACTGCAGTCAGGTTTGACCCAATTCCTATGGAGACCTCATTCTGCCCTGGGATCCAGTGCACGTGAAAGTCCGTGTGCACCTTTTAAGAATGGGGGTCTCTGTTTCCCCCAGTCCTGTGGAGCTCCTGCGCACAAGCCCCACTGGCCTTCAATACCAGATGCTCCAGGGGTTCTTTCTCCCAGTGCCGGATCCCCGCACATGAGGATTTGATGTGGGGCTCAGAACTCTCACTCCTGTAGGTGAGTTTCTGTGAACCAGTTAGTTTTCAGTCTGTGGAGCTTCCCACCCAGGAGGTATGGGGTTGTTTATATCATGAAATCCTCCCCTCCTACCTCTGGATGTGGCCTCCTCTTTTTCTTCTGGGTAGGGTATCTTTTTTTAAGGTTTCCTGTCCATTTGGGTGGAGATTGCTCAGCTTTTAGTTGTGAATTTTGCTGTTTTTAGGAGAGAAGTTGAGCTCCAGTCCTATTTCGCCTTCTTAATTCTCCTCAGTTAACAAATTTTATTAATATGGAAAGATTTATTGAATTTTTGTTAAAATATACTTGATTTACAAGATTCCTTCAATTTTTGCTGTATAGCAGAGTCATCCAGCCACCCATACACACCCCTATTTTTTTTTTTTTTTCATTTTACACTAGGTTCTTGCCCAAAAGACTAGATACAGTTCCCTGTGCTGTACAGCAGGACCCCATCACCCATCAGTTCTAAATGTAACAGGCTGCATCTACCAACCCTAAATTCTCCGTCAATCCCCCCTTTCCCTCCTCCCCCCTGGCAAACACAAGTCTGTCCTCCATGTCCATAATTTGTTTCTGCTTTGTAGATAGGTCATTCATGCCATATTTTAGACTCCATATATAAGTGATATCATATGGTGTTTGTCCTTCTCTTTTTGACTTTACTGGTTTCATCTATGTTGCTACAGATGGCATTATTTTGTCCTTTTTTATGGCTGAATAGTATTCACTTGTATATATGTACCACATCTTCTTAATCCATTCATCTATCAATGGACATTTAAGTTGTCTCCATGTCTTGGCTATTGTGAGTAGTGCTGTGATGAACATAGGGGTGCATGTATCTTTTTCAATGAAAGTTTTGTCTGGATATATGCCCAGGAGTGGGATTGCTGGGTTATATGGTAATTCCATATTTAGTTTTCTGAGGCACCTCCATACTGTTTTCCATAGTGGTTGTACCAATTTACTTTCCCACCAGCAGTGCAGGAGGGTTCTCTTTTCTCCACACCCTCTCCAGCATTTGTAGTTTGTTGACTTGTTAATGATGGCCACTCTAACCAGTGTAAGGTGGTGGCTCATTGTAGTTTTGATTTGCATTTCTCTAATAATTAGTGATGTTGAGTATTTTTTCATGTTCCTATTGGCCATGTATGCCTTCTTTGGAGATATGTCTATGTAGGTCTTCTGCCCATTTTTCTATTAGATTGTTTATGTTTTCTGTTATTGAGTTGTATGAGTTGTTTGCATATTTTGGAGATTAAACCTTTGACTGTTGAGTATTTACAAATATTTTCTCCCATTCTGTGGGTTGTCATTTCAATTTTTTAATGTTTTCCTTTGATATTTAGAAGCTTTTGGGTTTAATTAGGTCCCAATGGTTTATTTTTGTCTTTATTGTCATTATTCTAGGAGGTGGATCAAATAAGATATTACTTTATGCCAGAGAGCATTCTGCCTCTGTTTTCCACTAGGAATTTTAGAGTGTCTGGCCTTGAATTTAGGTCTTTAATCCATTTTGAGTTTATTTTTGTGCATGGTGTTAGAAAATGTTCTAATTTAATTTTCTTATATGTGGCTACCCAGTTTTTCCAGCACCATTTATTGAAGAGACTGTCTTTCTTCCATTGTTATGTTGTTGCTTCCTTTGTCATAGATTAGTTGACCATAGGTGCTTGGGTTTATTTCTGGGCTTTCTATCCTGTTCCGTTGATCTGTATTTCTGTTTTTGTGCCAGTACCATGCTGTTTTGATGATTGTAGCCTTACGGTATAATCTAAAATCAGGGAGCCTGATACCTCTAGTTCCATTTTGTCCTTTTCAATATTGGCTTGGCTATTTAAGGTCTTCTCTGTTTCCATACAAATTTTATAATATTTTGTTCCAGTTTTGTAAAGAATGTCATTGGTAATTTGACAGGGATTTTGTTCAATCTATAGATTGCCTTATGTATTACTATCTTTTTTTTTTTTTTTTGCTTTTTAGGGCCACACCCATGGCAAATGCAAGTTCCCAGGCTGGGGGTCAGTTGGAGCTGTATCTGCCAGCCAACACCACAGCCAGAGCAATACCAGATCCGAGCCAAGTCTGTGACCTACATACACCATAGTTCACGGCAAGGCAAGGTATTAGCCCATGTCCTCATGGATACTAGTCAGGTTCATTACTGCTAAGCCATACCAGGAACTCCTTGACTCTATTGATTTTTCCAATCCAAGAGCATGGTATATCTTTCCATCTACTCATATCATCTTTGATTTCTTTCATCAGTGACATACAGTTTTCAGAGTACAGGTCTTTTTTCTCTAGGTAGGTTTATTCCAAATTATTTTATTCTTTTTGATATGATGGTAAACGGTAAGGTTTCCCTAATTTCTCTTTCTGATCTTTCATTGTTAGTATATAGAAATGCAATTGATTTCTGTGTATTGATTTTGTATCCTGCAACTTCACTAAATTCATTGATGAGCTCTAACAGTTTTCTGGTAGTGTATTTAGGATTTTCTAGGTATATTATCAATGTCATCTGCAAACAGTGACAGTTTTACTTCTTTTCCAAGCTGGATTCCTCTTATGTCTTTTTCTTCTCTGATTGCCATGGCTAGGACTTCTCAAAACTATGTTGAATAACATTGGTGAAAGTGGACATCCTTGTCCCACTCCTGATCTTAGTGGAAATGCTTTCAGTTTTTCACCATTGAGAATGATGTTAGCTATGGGTTTGTCAAAAATGGCTTTTATTATATTGAGGTAGTTCCCCTCTGTGCCCACTCTGATGGAGAGTTTTTATCAGAAATGGGTGTTGGATCTTCTCAAAAGCTTTTTCTGCATCTATTGAGATGATCATATGGTTTTTATTTTTCAGTTTGTTGATGTGGTGTATCACATTGATAAATTTGCAGATATTGAAGAATCCTTGCATCCCTGGGATAAATCCTACTTGATCATCATGTATGTTTTTTGTTTTGTTTTGTTTTTGTCTTTTTAGGAGATTGCACCTGTGGCATATGGAGGTGCAATCTCCTTGTAAGAATCTGTCCATTTCTTCTAGGGGTCAAATTGGAGCTGTAGCTGCCAGGCTACACCACAGCCACAGCAACACCAGATCCCAGCCAAGTCTGCAACATACACCACAGCTCATGGCAGTGCCGGATCCTTAACCCACTGAGTGAGGCCAGGGATTGAACCTGTGTCCTCATGGATGCTAGTCAGATTTGTTTCCCCTGAGCCATGATGGGAACTTGTGATCTTTTTAGTACATATATTTGTATGTAGTTTCCTAATATTTTGTTGAGGATTTTTGCATCTGTGTTCATCAGTGATATTAGCCTGTAATTTTCTTTTTTATGCTATCTTTGTCTTGTTTTGTTATCAGTGTGATGGTGGCTTCATAGAATGAGCTTGGGAGTGTTCCTTCTGCTGCAATTTTTTGGAAGAGTTTCAGAAGAAGAGGCATTAATTCCTCTCTGAATGCTTGATAGAATTCAGCTGTGAGGCCATCAAGACCTAGACTTTTGATTTTTAGAAAATTTTAAACCACACTTTCAGTTTTAGCGCTTGTGATTATCTATTCATATTTTCTGTTTCTTCCTGGTTGTCTTGATAGGTTATATCTTTGTAAGAATCTGTCCATTTCTTCTAGATTGTCATTTTATTGGCATACAGTTGCTCATAGTAGTATTTTGTGATCCTTTGTATTTCTGTGGTGTCTGTTGTAACTTCTCCTTTTTCTAGTTTTATTGATTTGAACCCTGTCCCTTTTTTCTTGATGAGTCTGGCTAGAGGTTTATCAATTTTATCTTTTCAAGGAACCAACTTTAGCTTTCATTAATCTTCTCTATTGTTTTCTTTGTCTCTGTGTCATTAATTTCTGCTCTAATCTTTGTGATTTCTTTCCTTCTACTAATTTGGGGCTTTGTTCTTCCTTGTCTAGATTTTTCAGGTGTAAGGTTAGGTTGTTCGAGTTTTTCTTCTTTGCTGAAATAAGATTGTAGTGCTATAAACTTCCCTCTCAGAGCTGCTTTTGCTGTGTCCCATAGGTTTTGGATTGTTGTATCTTCCTTGTCATTTGTCTTAAAGTATCTTTTAATTTCCTCTTTGATTTCTTCAGTGATCCATTGGCTGTTGAGTAGCATACTGTCTAGCTTCTAGGAATTTGTGTTTTTTGCTATTTTTTCTTGTTGATTTCTAGTCTCATAGAAAATGCCTGAAATAATTTCAGTTTTTAAAAATTTATCAAGGTTTGATCTGTGGCCCAAGATGTGATCTATCATAGAGAATGTTCCTTGAGATCCTCAAGTGCGCTTTAGAAGAATATATTCTTCTGCTTTTGGGTGAAAAGTTCTGCAGATATCAGTTAAGTCTGTGTTTCCTTGTTGATTTTTTTGTCTGGACAATCTGTCCATTGCTGTAAGTGGGGTGTTAAAGTCCCCCACTACTATTGTGTTACTGTTGATTTCTCCTTTTATGGCTGTTAGTAGTTGCATTATATATTGTGGTGCTCCTATGTTGGGTGCATATATATTTACAATTATTATATCTTCTTCTTGGATAGAGCCTTTAATCATTATGTAATGTCTTTCTTTGTCTCTTGTGACCTTTTTTTTATTTTTAAATTATTTCGTCTGATAAGAGTATTGCTACTCCTGTTTTTCTATAATTTCCATTTTCATGTAATATTTTCTTCCATCCTCTTGCTTTAAGTTTGTATGTGTCCTTAGATCTGAAGTGGGTCTCTTTTAAGTAGCATATATATTGGTTTCTTTTTGTATCCATTCAACCAGTCTGTGTCTTTTAGTTGAAGCATTTAATCCATTTACATTCAGTGTAATTATGGTTAAGTATTTACTTATTGTCATTTTCTTAATTGTTTTGAATTGCTATTTTGGGTCTTTTTGTCTTCCCTTCGTCTTTTTGTTGTCTTCTCTTGTGATTTGCTGACCATCTTTAGTATTGTTTGGCTTTTTCTTCTTTCTGTGTGGGACTATTATAGTTATTTGATTTGTGGTTCCCATTATATTTCAATAAAATTTATATGTGTGCCAAATTGTTTCTGGTTGCTGGTCTCTTAATATCAAATGCATTTTCAATGTTCTGCATTTGTCCTCTCTTCACATGCTTGCTAGTTTTGATATCAGATTTTTCAGTGGGTCATTTCCTATTTTTATATTATCTTTGCCTTTACTAGTGAGCTTTTTCACTTCTAATATTCTTGTTTCTACTTGTGGCTTTTCCTTTTCTGCTTAGAGAAGTTTCTTTAGTTGTTGATGTAGAGCTGGTTTGGAGGTGCTGAATTCTCTCAGCATTTGCTTGTCTGAAAAGCTTTTGATCTCTCCATCAAATCTGAATGAGAGCTGCGCTGGATACGAGTATTCTTGGTTCTACGTTCCTCCTGTTTATCACCTCAAATACATCTTGCTACTCCCTACCAGCTTGTACAGTTTTGCTGAAAAATCAGCTGTTATCCTTATGGGGATTCCCTTGTATGTGATTTATTGCTTTTTCCTTGTGGCTTTTAGTATTTTTTCTTTGTATTTAATTTTTGTCAGTTTGATTAGTATGTGTTTCTTTGTGTTTTCCCTTGGGTTTACTTTGTATGGAATTTGCTGTGCTTCCTCAACTTGAGTGAGTATTTCCTATCCCATATGAGGGAAATTTTCAGCTCTAATCTCATCAAATATTTTCTCTGGCCCTTTGTCTCTCTCTTTTCCTTCTGGAACACCTATGATGTGGGTGTTGGTACATTTAATGTTGTCCCAGAGGGCTCTCAGACTCTCCTCAGTTCTTGACATTCTTTTTTCTTTATTCTTTTCTGTGGCAGTGATTTCCACCACTCTCTCTTCCACCTCACTTACTCATTCTTCTGTCTCTATTAACCTGCTATTGGTTCCTTCTAGAGTATCTTTCATTCGAAATATTGTGCTGTTCATCTTGCTCTTCAAATCCTCTAGCTCTTTGTTAAGCATTTCTTTTAAGTTCTCAATCCGGGTCTCCATTCTTTTCCCAAGATCTTGGATCATCTTTACTATCATCACTCTGAATTCTTTTTCAGGTAGATTGCCTATCTCCTCATCATTTAGTGGTTTTTGTGTGTTTGTTTTTGTCTTGTTCCTTTTTCTGAAAGCTACTTCTCTGTCATCTCATAATGTCTACCTTCTGGGCATCATCCCCCTGACAGTAGGTATGTAGATGCAGCAGCAATTGCCCAGCCCTGGAGTTCTCAGGGGTGGTAGTGGTTCATGTCTACCCAGAGCACATGTTGGGGACAGCAGTATCACACTCCCTTTCCTGGAGCTGGGTGGCTGCTAAGGATGGGATCTGTGAGACAGGTAGCAATGATTCACAGTTCATAGGATTGCCTTTGTAGCAGGCAGGGCCAGCAGTGTCTCCTGCAACCCTTCCTGCTACAACGTAGCTTTCAGGACTATTTCCTATAGTTTGCAAAGTCAGCAGTTGCTCCTATAACCCCTCCCTTTGCCGGGAAGGCTCTAGTGACTGCTCTCTGCAGCTGTAGGTGCAGGCTCTGCCATTCTGCCATCACTCCCCTTGCTGGGCCACTCTAGGGATCTAGCCATATAGCCCCATGGGTGGGGGGCTTCTCCCTAACTGTTGCTAAAAGGCTTTCTCTGTAGCCGCAAGATGTGTACTACTGGCTGTCCCTCCCCCATCCCCAGGTGCTGGTGAAAGAGAGTACCTTAATAGCCTTTTCAGATAATTTGGGTATTTCTCTTTGATATCACACCAAAACTGAATAAGTGATATTTCTCAAAGATTACTTGCAGTGTGAAACCTGAAACCTTATAAATAAGCATTTCTTATCTGTCACACTAAAATCTATTGATCTATCTTAAACTCTGAATGAATCATTCAACTATGAATGATTCTGTAACATCATGCATTGGTCATTTCAAAAATATTAGTTCATGAGTTATTTAGGTCTTTTGAACATTGACACATTTCTGTTGATGATATCAAAAAATTGCATTTGTTAATATCATCATTGATCTCATCAGAAAATTCATGTAAGTGTAGTGGGAAGCTGTCAAGTTTAGGGTGGCAGATAAAAAAAATTTCCAAAATTCTTATTTTCACTTGAAAGTGTGTATTTTATCACTGATTGTCAGTTGTTTTCAATTGCAGTGGAAGGCTCATTTTGTTCATTTTTGAGAAAATGCCAAATCTGAATAACCAGAATTTATATTAGTTGTTTTTCCAAGTTTTTTTTTTTTTAAAAAGGTATTTCATGGAAAAAGCTGCCAACTCAGCTTGCAACTCAAACAATACTTCTCAAGAAAACCATCCCTAGAAGGAACCCAGAACCCAGATGTCTTTTACATTATTTGGTATGAGGCTCTTTCTCTTTGGGGGAGTTTTTCACATGTGGAGGTATAAAACTCTAAACATAATCCAGAGTAGAAACAAGAGCGGAGATAGAGTTAGGAAAAAACTGTCCAAATACGTGACCCACAGTAATAATTTAATACACTATTGTTCATTAAAAGCAGTACCATTTGATATAAAATAATGCATTAAATTCTATATTTAGTATCTCAAAGACTAGGTTTTTTTGAAAATGAAAACAACAGAAAAGTATTATGCAACTGATGACATGATTTAGTATTTTTAACACTAAAAAATGTAACCAAAGCATCCACTTTAAAAAATCTACAGCTGATCCTGCAAGAGGAGATATTTTAGGCAAGTTATTTTTTTAACATCATACTTCTCATTTTAATGTCTTCCTTATTAATTCATGCATTTGAAAATAGTTTCATCTCAGAATTTTCCAGCAAGTTATGGGTTTGCGTTCACAGGAAGAAAAATAATTAAACTTTAGGCTCATTTTCTTGGAATTAATCAATACAGAGGGATTTTATTCATCCATAAATTTTCATGGCACTTTGCACTGTTCCTCCAATAATAGCAGTTTGTTCTGGCGTATTAATTTAAATCACAATCCAACAGTTTTTAGAACTGAAGGCTGCAGTTCACGAATCCCAAGCATCCTTTGTATTTCAGGTGGCACTTGGTCTCTTAACACAACAAATGTTTTCAATTCAGTCTCATCCTTTAGTCAGCTGTGTTGCTAAGATACCTGTGTTGTCACATATTTTCTCTTTAACGTGTTTTCAGTTCACATTTGCATACATTTTGGCCTTCAAATGAGGAGCCAATATTTAAAATGCTCTTCTTCCTTGTACCTCTGGGCAGCCGTCACTTTTTTAAAGACCAAGCTATAAGACATGTTTTAAATGGCCATTTTCTTTGTATTAAATCTATTATGACCATATCATAAGGGCAGAAAGCTGAAGCCATTTAGCCCGGCACTTATCTATGAGTCTCAAGGATCCAGTGAGGCCTGCAAATGTGACATGAACTTTGTGTGTGCTCATTCCTTCAACATTTAGCACCTACTCTGTTCCAAGCATTGTTAGGTGACAAAACTAATGCTAATGATGTCAGCAGTGTCAACATCACCACTGTCCCCTGGTTTTGAGAGCTTTGAGAGCCCCCTGCGTGCTGGGTACTGAATATACGTGCTTTACATACGTTCCATTCATATCGTCATTCCAATTTTACAGATAAAGAAACTGAGACTTTTTCCTAAGATCCCATAACTAATAAGTAAAGCTAAGCTTCTTTTAGAAAGGAGCCAAGCTCTTAACCAGTTAACTATAGATAATATTGAACTTTAAAAGTTTTTGTTTGTTTTTTTTTTAACTCTTTCTGGAAAGGGTGATTAAGCAGATTGAGGAGGAGAGTTTATAAACAGCAGATATCTCTTTTTTAAAAAAATTGAAGTATTGTTGATTTACAATGTTAGGTTAGTTTCTGGGGTGCAGCAAAATGGTTCAGTTATATGTTCTTTCTCATATTCTTTTTCATTATGGTTTATTATAGGATATTGAATATAGTTCTCTGTGCTATACAGTAGGACTTTGTTGTTTATCCTTTTGAAAATATAATAGTTTGCATCTACTAACCCCAAACTCCATGTCCATCCCTCTCCTCCTTCCCTCTCCCTTGGTGACCACAAGTCTGTCCTGTGTGTCTGTGAGTCTTTTTCTGTTTCATAGATAAGTTCATTTGTGTTATATACTGGTTCCACATGTAAGTGATATCATATGGTATTTGTCTTTCTCCATTTGGCTGACTTCACTTAGTATGAGAATCTCTAGGTCCATCCCTGTTGCTGCAAATGGCATCATTTCAGTCTTTTCTGTGGTAAGTGGTATTCCCTTATACACACACACAGTCTTCTTAATCCATTCATCTGTCAGTGGACATTTAGGTTGCTTCCCTGTCTTGGATATTGTAAATAGAACAGCAGCTCTCTTTTTGCATTATTTCTGATAAAAAGAATGTATGAGGTGTTTAGCAAAATGCCCTGTGGTTTGGTCTTTAGAAGGCTTAGGAAGGCACATCCATAGTGGAAGGAGAGCAAGAGAAATCTGAGATGGAGAGTGTAGAAGTCGCCTGTTAGAGTGTCTGAAGGACCATGAGAGCCAGAAGTAGCTGGGAAGGGAGGGCATAGACATAAATTTCATGAATTAATTCAACCTTTATTAGAATATGTGATTGTTAGGGTTAAAAATCCATTATCCATACACTGCTTAACTCAATTATTATTAATTCAATAAATATACATCTATTTGCTTCATATCTGTTCCTTCTGAATATAGCATAGGGCCCACTTCTCTGGTATTTACCAGTTATACTAATGTCTGGAACATAGTAGATATTCAATAAAATATTAATTGAATGAGAATTGAGAGAGTATGTATTGTACATGTATACATTGACCATTTCTGTATTTTCTTTTAATGGGTTTGTGAGCTATAAGAAGTGTTTATACTTTTTCAGGCCATATGCCCAGAACCCCAAATTCTCTTAAAGATAAAATGCATCTTAATTATATAATTACCCATTGGATTGGTCATTCTGGAGCCTTTGTTATAAATGTAAGTCTTAGTTAATTGTTTACCCACGAGATTGGAATGGCTTTCCACTTTCTAAATTATCTATGGCTATTTGGTGAATTTTAATGGAAAGCCTAATTACCTGTTTCTAAAGACAGCTTAATTGGTTGCTCAGGAGACCCCTCTCTCAATTCATTGGTTTGGAAGGGAAGTTTTGTTGATTTGTTTTTATTGAAAGAAGGGAAGGACAGAGGGAGAGAGGAAGGAAGGAAGGGGGAAAAGCCAATGCAAAAACAAAAACAGGCATGCTGCTCAGTAACTTTCCTAGAAGTCCTGGTAGACACTTGACCAAGGATCTGCATCTGTCTAAGGAAAAGCATCATGTCACTTTACCCACTACCATCAAAATAATTTAAAAGGCTTTTAAAATGCCAGAAATTAATCACCAAAGCTGCTCTTATTTCTCTGAATATTGTAAGCCATTTGTCAGGCTTAGAACTTATTTGGGGATGGTCATTTATAGCTGTGGATATTTCTGCTTGCTGATGGTTCTGTGTCTTTGTAGCCCTGGCCTTACCAAAGTAAGAGTCAGTCTCACATGTCGAATGGTCTTATCTCCAGGGCCCAGGAAAGCAGGTTGAGTGGACAGAACATAGGTGTGAAGTCAGGAGGCCTGGGTTCCATTGTTCCTTTGCTTACTGATTTCTGCCCCTGATCAAATACCTTGACATCACTGTACTGTCATTCTGTAAAACAGGAATGTGAGGATACAGTCAAATAGTGTGTATGATAAAGCTCTTTGTAAAATATAAAACTCTGTATAAATAAGTGCTCCTGACCTGGAGGCAGTGTAAGCGTTGGGCCTGGATTTTTTTTTTTTTTTTTTTTCTTTTTAGGGCTGCACCCATGGCATATGGAAGTTCCTAGTCTAGGGGTCAAACCAGAGCTGTAGCTGTTGGCCTACAACACAGCCACAGCAACATGAGATCCGAGCCGCATCTGTAACCCACCCCACCGCTCACAGCAACACCGGATCCCCAGCCCACTGAGCAGGGCCAAGGTTCGAACCTGCGTCCTCATGGATACTGGTCAGATTCATTTCCGCTGAGCCATGACAGGAACTCTGGGCCTGAATTTTTTTTTTTAAACCAAACGGGCAGAAGAATACAATAATTAATGTTATCGTAAAGTAAGACTAGAACAGGATCATGAAGCCATATACCTCACAGATTCCTTTTTGCTGTGCACTGTGGTGACAGAATCAGGCCTGCTGCTGGAAGGGATTTTGTAAGGCTCCCTCAGTCACCCAGACCGGCTCTCCTGAAAAGAGATGATGATTTCCTGCTACTCGCAGGACCTGCTAAACCTAATGATAACTATGACACATTTTCCCAGAGCATCAGTTTTACTCAGTAGTCATTGATGGAAAACATTTTTATATTGAACTTGTTATAAGGGTACATTTGGGGGGCTTGGAGAGCCACTCCTGGATCCCTGCATGTCCCTGTACACAGTTGGCTGCTACTGGGGACATTTTGGTGTAAAAGGTGGTGAAGCACTAGCTTCCGCTGGCCAGCAAGCCTTAAATAACATCTGACCTAATCAACCCAAGATCTTCTGTTGCTCCCTAAATTATCTCCTATTAACCTATCCTTTGGGGAGGAGGAAAATGGCAAGGTAGATCCCTCTCAACACATTAAAATATCACTAAAAAACAGACGTTAAATCATCTTTTAATCTTTCCTTCTTCCTCTGCATGGGAAGTTGATTGCAGTCTTTCTGTGTCTTATTTTCTAATGCACTGATTATTTGTGGCCCTGGTCCAGGTATAAATAAATATAAATTATGGTTTTTATACTCCACATATAAGCGATACATGGTATATTTCTTTCTCTGGCTTACTTAGTATGGTCATCTCTAGGTCCATCCATGTTGTGGCAAATGTTATTATTTCATTCTTTTTTATGACTGAGTAATATTCCATTGCATATATATACCACATCTTCTCTATCTATTCATCTGCCAGTGGACATTTAGGTTGCCTCCATGTCTTATCTATTGCAAATAGTGGTGCTGTGAACATTGGGGTACATGTATCTTTTCAAATTCATTAGGATCCTTTGACTAAAAGGAATTTCATAAGATGAAATACTCTGTACATGATATGAAAGTTTATCTTAGAAAAGTGCCCAGATGCAAGCTATTTTTACTTTTTCAGCATCATTATCTTAATGTAAAACGTGCCATGAGGTAGTGTGTTAATTTACAAAGAAAAGGAAAATTAATATCTAGCAGTGAGGTGAACAGTTAACACATCTATGAATTATTCTCGTGCTTATACTTCTTCTCAGGGAAGTTATTTATGAAAGGCAAATCTTGAGGCCACCATTGCTATTTTCAAATACTAAACATAGGTTTTCAGGAGTTCCCCTTGTGGCACAGCAGAAACAAATCCAACTAGTATCCATGAGGATGCGGGTTCAATCCCTGGCCTTGCTCAGTGGGTTAAGGACCCAGCAGTGCTGTGAGCTGTGGTGTAGGTCGCAGATGAGGCTTGAATCCAGTGTTGCTGTAGCTGTGGTGTAGGCCGACAGCTGTAGCTCTGATTTGACCCCTAGCCTGGGAACCTCCATATGCCACGAGCTTCTCTAATTTCATCTCCTTTATTGTTGCAGAATAATGAAAGTATTTCTTTAAGTCGTATAGATAATAGGTATCAAAAGTTTGGGTAAAGCAAAATCCAAACTGTTGGTAACACATTTCCCTAGGTGGTCCCTCAGGTTCATTTTGGGAGGAAAATTGAGAAGTTCCTAAGGAGGCCAGTTTCAGGTTTTCATTTGGAAGAACCAAACACGAATATTGTTATGATCATCACTTCCAGTGGCCAAATTTTGGAGAGGGTTAGACTAGAATATTTTACTCTCACTATGTAATTTTATATATAATTACATGTTAACTTGTTACGTGATTCAAGACAGAAAAACATCTTCCATTTATTTTACTTTACCTTCCCAGAGCTTGTGTTACATAAATTGCTGTCAATACACCAGGGCTACCATTTCATATCTATTAAGAACTTGTAAATTAAAAAATAAGACTGTGTCCTATGAATTAACTTCAGCATCACCACCTAAGGTATCTGAGCAGAGAGATGCAAAATCATCATAAAGAAACACCTGGAAAAAGGAGACTCAAAGAGGTAAAAGCTGCTTATGCCCATCCAGGCACTGGCTTAAAATGAAGGTGCCCCTCATTAAACGGGCACTGAGCATTCTAGGCCTGTGGCATGGCCATCCTCATTATAGAGGACTCAACGGCTATCTTAACTCAGTGCATTAAATATTCAGTTCATCTAGCCCAGTCCACTCGTCTGATTCCATTGTCATCCACTTCCTAATGATTTTTTGTTTCCAGTATAGGTGTGCTGCCCCCAAAAAGAGCATGTCGGTCGCCCACCTTTACAGCAATTATATCTCACATCTTAGTATAAACCGGATACCTATCATTCTGCTTTTACCTATCAGTTTCATGAGCTTGGTGTTATAATGTCAGTCTCCCTTTGAGAAGTAGATATGACCTCCTTGCTGACCAGTTAAGTTTCTGAGCCTCCAAAAGTGAGTACCACCCAACAGCCTGGAGGAAATTAGCGAGAACTAGCCTGAGAGGACTTGCTCATGGCCAGGCTGGCCTTTCCCACTAACACTCTCACACCTCTATATCCCTTTGTGCTGAATGAGTATGAACCTGCTTTTTCCTCTTGAATTTCTGTTAAAAATACAGAGAAGACCAGGGAGTTCATTGAGTCCAGCTAGGACTCAGAAAACAGTTCAGTGACTTGGCTGGTATCAGTCAGAACCAGGCTTGGGAACCAGCCAGTGTACCACTCCACCCCTCCCCTCTGGGCTGGGTGTGCAAAACACTTCCTTAGACTGTCACTTGGAGAAGTTGATCATTTCTTTTTTTGTTGTTTTTAATTACTCAAATGAATTTATCACATCTGTAGTTGTATAATGATCATTTCTGTTTCTTGAAAGAATAAGGAATTATGGGCTGTGCTTTTTTGTTTGCGCTGTGTTTTCAAATGTCCTATGTTTATAATTATCGCAGATAAGTCTATCAGGGAACATGTTGGATTGTACAGAGTTTGGTGGTATGAGTGTTAATATAGTATGATTTAAATTTATTATTCACTGAAATGAAGGCACTGACATGCCTATTGTCACCTGTTTAGAGGGATATTACATTAACGCTAGAGGAGTTACGTAGTGGAGACCCAGTTAGGAGTTACAATGTGGCTGATGCTAGGAGCATAAAAATTTAGGGCCCTGGCTGGATAGAAGTTTCCTGTGCAACATCAAAAGTTATTTGTCACAACATAACGTAAGGAATTTTTAGAGTTCTGTATAGAAATCTCTAATGTTTGACTTAAAATACACTTGAAAATTTTGAGGAGGTGATAAATCTGGTAAATGCTATAAATTCAAATATAAGCAGTACTAAATTGGCTAGTAATCTGAAGGGCACTAAAAGATAAATGATCTAGAAACTTATTCATATGATAGCCTTCCAAAATTGCTCATTAGCTATAGGGAATATGAGGGGCGGGAGAGTCTATAGGAAACAGAATTTGAAGTCACGAGGACATGGGTTCAGCTCCTTTTCTCACCACATACTAGTTAGGTCAACTTCATCTCTCCGAGCTTGTTTCTTTATCTATTAAGTGACACCTACCTAATTGTTTTAATAACTATGTCATACCTGTAAAGCACTTACTAGTACTGTGTAGTTGTCAGCTAGAGATGTAAGCCGACATTGTTAAGTACCTTGCATATGTTCCACTCTTGGCTCTAATAGAGAGAAACTAGGTTACAAATGAGAATGCAGGGAACACAGGTATGAATAATCTGTGTATCTAGAGTGAGCTGAATTTGCTTACATCTACAAATCTTGATAGTGGAAAAGCTGTGGTGTTTATATTTCAGTTTTAACATTTTATAGCAATTGTAGGATGCTGCTAAACCTGAGCCATTGACTCAGTCACCTAATCCAGGTACTCGTCATCATCCTGAGCCTCAGGGCCATGCCACCTAGAACACTGCTTGTAGTGCTTTTTGGGTAGAATGTTGATGTAGCTTAGCTAACTGGAGTATGGAGCTGTGAGTCTCTGATGTCATCATGCTGTACCAAAGGAGGTGGCTGTTTGTGTGTGGTCTTTCCAGTTGCCTAGAGAAGGTCTTATTATGAATGAGTCCTGACATTTAGTAATTGGAGATTTACTCTTTAGGCTTAAGTCTTGGTCCCATACTCAAAACCATATATATTCATGGAAAAGGAAGTAACCAGTCATTTGTTCCTTAGTGTAGTGAGTTGATAAGACCCTTCCCTGTAAGCAGCATTTGAGGCAGGAAGGAGGAGAGGGCAGGGATTACTCAGAGTTTGTGCCCAAGGGTTCAGATTACTGGGACAGTAGAAGTTAAAAACTGTAGAATGGTGGTACTAATGATGTGGTTTTACTTATGATGTGTCCCTAAACCACCAGGTTACAATTTGACTTGAAGCTCTCATTGCTTGTGACAGTGGCCTTGGGTCTTTAATGTGTATCACTGTCACACATCACACTAACCCTGATCTTGGGGTCTTAGACACAAGGAAAGGAAGGGAAACTTCTGTTTATTGATTACAGGAATAAAGTAATCATATTATCTCATTTATTATCTCATTTAATTCTTAAATAATTCTATGAGTATTTTTAATCCATTTAACACTTTAGGGAACAAGACAAATAAGTCAGTAGCTTGACCAAGGACCTGCCACAGCCAAGAGATGACAGGGTTAGGTCAGCACTTGTGTCTGGCCCTGGAGTCCAGGATGCTGTTTAGTACAATTGGTGAAAATGAGAGGCTAGCTCAGCACAAATCCAATATTATTACTAGACAAATAACAAGGGAATGGGGTCAGTGGTAGAAATTTCTATATTTGAAAAACAGCAAATGCAATCCTTTGTAAGGTCACCTGTTTCCCGCTTCTTGTCCTTATTCCTCCCCCAATTTTCAGAGTCCACCTCCCTGTACTACAGATGGTTTGGACAAAGGTAAAAACAGAGAGGTTGTGGAATCTGCACATTCTCCCTCTCTTTTTCCAGGCCAGTCACCCTCATCCAGGGGAGCATTGCAGAAGCGATATCCCTATCAAGGACCGCTCGAGTCAGGTCTAAGACAGGGCAAAGTTTCCCAGGCAAAATAAAACGCTAAATACTGCTGGTGTGTCCAGCAAGAATGACCCTGTGGGACCTACATGCCTGGCCAGTTTTTCTTAACCATCTATTGTTACTCTTCGCTTACCATCTACCGCTACTCTTCGAAATTGAAAGGACAAAATAAATAAACTACCTTCGGTAGAATCAAAAAAAAAAACAGGAGTTCCCGTCGTGGCGCAGTGGTTAATGAATCCGACTAGGAACCATGAGGTTGCGGGTTCGGTCCCTGCCCTTGCTCAGTGGGTTAACGATCCGGTGTTGCCGTGAGCTGTGGTGTAGGTTGCAGACGCGGCTCGGGTCCCCAGTTGCTGTGGCTCTGGCGTAGGCCGGTGGCTACAGCTCTGATTCAACCCCTAGCCTGGGAACCTCCATATGCCGTGGGAGCGGCCCAAGAAATAGCAACAACAACAACAATAACAACAACAAAAAAGACAAAAAAAAAAAAAACAACTACCCTCACACTCCATGGTTTTTTTCTCATTTTCTCACTTGATTGGCAAGAGTGTAGTGTTTTAAGAGCCCCACTCCTAGCCAACGTCTAAGCTAATAGCTGTATAATTTTGACAAGTTCACTTCTGTAGGCCTCAGTTCTTCCAACGATAAAATAGAATAATATATGCTTCACAGGCATTTCGCTGTGGAATTAATGGGATGCTATATGTAAAGTGCTTCTTAGCTGGGTTCTTAGAGCATGAGTACTTAATAATCAATGAATGATAGTCATAATTAATAGATGCTGTAACTAAGTAGATAGATATGGCCAGAAAAATATGAGTGGTATACGTGTGTCTGGAACATTAGAACATTGATACTGGTTCTGAATTTAAGAGTTAGCAGTTCTGACTCAAGAGCTCCTCAAAATTAATGCAGAAGGCGTAATAGTGACAAACCCCCAGCAGCCACTTGAGGGGGTGCTAAGAAGTTTTTCATCCTGAGCCATTGTTTTCTGTCTCCTTTGTGCCCTAGGTAGTTAGTTGCCCAAGTTGTGATTAATCTAGTATTTCTTGCTTAGGTAGAAAAATTACTCGGGAAGGACATTATGACTCTGCAGAGTCAGCAGTAGACCTTGCCTCTCTGTGACAGAATGTTCACTTTTACCCAGCCATGAATTTCCTAGATAACTCTTACCGTGAATATTTTTATACTTTGGTTGAATTTTAATTACTAGAGCTGAAAGACTGGGGATGATTTGTAATAAAGGACCTTGATCAGAAATATTCAGGGGAAAAAAATTACTTGGGTTGCATGGGTGATTGTTTTCTTTAACCTAGTAACCTGAACATTCCGTGCTAAATGTTGTGGAGGAAAAAAATACCGAGAGATTTGCTTTTGGAATCTTTTTCTGGGCCCACTGAGCATCAGAAGAATTTCCCTTTAGGTTGTACCTGACTAAAGAGTTGGCTGGCCTTTTTATTTTTAGTTATCACATGACAAACTAGATCTAAGCTGACGAGTAATTTAGGTTAGGCAGGGAAAGTTCTTTCCATTGTATTTCTTCTTGGAACAAACAAAAAACTGTGTCTCATATTAATCACCTAAGGATATAAATTTGTGAAATGAAACATTTGTAGATATAAATATTACCTTTTGCTCTTTATTTACCTAGAAATATTTTTAAAAGAATAAACCATTTTAAAAGATGGGATTGTAGACTCAAAAAATAGTGGCATGCTTAAAAAATCAGTCATTCAGTATTATCAGTATCTAGCATGGTTTAAGGACCACTTTAGGCCCTGATTAAATTAGAATCTGCATTGGTCCCATACCCCCTGTAGATTATGAAATCTGAGATAAATTTTGTGCAGTTATTTGAGAAAATGGGCTGAAATAATTTAAATGTAGTTTTAGATTCTTTAAATACAGTGTAACATTAGAATCATAGTGAGTTGAACTTAATTACCCCAGCATGAGGAAACAGATGGGAGGTGTTTAGGGAACCAATATGAGAAAACTTATAGCACCTGGGTAAAAAAGTACAGAATAGGCATTGTTCTTAAATAAGGCTGGGTTTGAGTCTCTTGCACAGCACCTGCCTTTCTGCATCAGCAAACATCCAAGGGTCAGATAAGCACCGTGGCACTATATCTGGGAATTATTTATGTACTTGAGGAATCATTCCCAACCAGCTTGCAGTATGACCTGGCCTAAATCTCTTTGAATAAAAGAATGCTGAGATGAAAAACTGAAATAATGATTGGACCTATTTAAGTGTAGGCCCACAACAAAACTACTCATGGTAGAGGTTCAGAACTCACTGCTCCAGGGTGTTGCTGTTATGTGCATGCTCCTTGTTCTACATGAAAATAGGATGATACCTAAACTCCTTTCCTTTTTCATCAAAGTACTTACCAGCTTTTGCTCATCTTTTACAAAATCAGGTTTTAGTTAACTAACCTCAGTCCATATGCACAAAGGCAGATTATTGATCAGCCTTTCATAATTTACCTGCATAGTGATGCATTCTTTTTAAAACCTAGTGCTGTATGTTAATTTTCCTTTGCTTTTAATAGGGGAAGAAAAAATCCATTTTGTAATGATTCATGACTCATTCCATGCTCATTGTCTTCCTACTGATTTTTTTTTTTTTTTTTCCCTGCCTTGAGCCAGCAAGAAAATCTTTCGTGAGAGGAGGGAGAAACAGAGACAGAGTGAGTTGAGGAATACAGTACTTAAATACTGTTGCTTGATTTTCATTGGTTATCTCCTCTCTTACGGTGACCAGTCTAATCCAGCCTGCCTTGTCAAATCCCTCCCCGCCCCCACCCTCTGCCAGGGGCTTCACAGGGTGGCTGTTGCTAGAAACTGACTGCAGGCAGTATGTAGGCATCTTGCATTCAGAATGGACATTAAGATATTGAATAGAGAAGAAAGCTTTTAGAAATGTATCATTTGTCAAAATTGCCTGGCTTTTCAAAAAGGATAGAGAAATGCTGAATGTTTTGTATGCTGGCATCGACTCTTCATTTCTGTTCAGACTCTTAAGTTTTCAGAAGCTTAAATATAGAGCCCTTTAAAAAAAAAAAAAAAAGGAAGAAAGAAGAATTTTTCTGGTTAGTCGACCTCTTTTTAAGAAGTGCTTCATCATCCTCCTCCACCTCTCCGTGATGTTTCTCTGCAGCTCTCTGTAGGGTAGGGTTCTGTGCTGGCTGGCAGAATGCTCATTTGTTAGCTGAAGAGAGTTCATCGACAGACATAGATCAATATAGGTTTTCTTTATTTCCTGTGAATTCCAAAATGCCATCCAAAGAGTCTTGGTCGGGTAGGAAAACTAATAGAGCTCCAGTGCACAAATCAAAACAAGAGGGCCGTCAGCAAGATTTATTGATAGCAGCCTTGGGAATGAAACTGGGTTCTCAAAAGTCGTCTGTGACAATCTGGCAACCTCTGAAACTCTTTGCTTATTCGCAGTTGACATCACTTGTTAGAAGAGCAACTCTGAAAGAAAACGAGCAAATTCCAAAATATGAAAAGGTTCACAATTTCAAGGTAAGAATACTTGTTTTTAACCTTTTCTTGTACGAGAGGAAATGCACATTACTTGAAATACACAGCGTTAAAGTGATGTCTCTTTGAAACTAGGATGACTGGACTAAAATGTTCTTGCTATTCAAGGAATGAAGATGTTTTAAAGATGATTTTTTTTACGCAATAACTGAATAAAAGTGGTAGAATCTAACCCCGTTTTCTCTAATGCTGCTTTAGTATTCTCTTTGATCAGTGTATACTCAATGGTAAAAGTCCTGTGATACTTAAAAGGTCTCATTTAATAATGATTTTGACGTTATTTTTATTTATGATGCAGCTTGTCTAACTACCTTTGTTGGATATTTCATGGGAGGATTAGATCTAATGTCGTGTCATTTCTGGTAAAAAGCTTTGGCTCTAAGAGGCATGTGTTGTTGCATCTGGATTGAGCAGATGGTCTGCATTTCCCATAGTTTCTGCCTTTTCTCCTCTGCTAATGAGTTGACCATGATGAAAGGAGGACAGCTACCATGGGCTTGTTATGCTGCTGACACTAGCAGCTTCTCTTCACTTTTTGAGTATTTACTTTCACCTTGTGTGTGTGTAAAGTTTTTAATTATTGTGTTAATGTGTTTTACCAACTATACTTTCATCGTTTTTCATCAAGATGAGGTGTGTGTTGATTCAAGTTCAGTGGACATTCTGTCTGTATTTATAGCTTGAAGTTCAGTCTTTTGCACCCTAATTCAGAGAACATACAATGTGAGCCTGTGCGTAAGGAGACCCAGTTAAACTTACTGGGTAGATGCACTAACATTTCTGTAGTAACTTCCCAATAGTTACATACAACTTTAGGATGAAGTTCATGAGACATGAATATTGTTGGTGTAGACAAAATGGCATTAGTTTTTACATTAGGGAGTATCTGTTTTTCAAAAGTTGATAAAGCTGGAAACCCTGATCTTCTGTTCATTTATGAAGGTATTCAACATTTATTCAGCAGATAGAAGGGACCAGGCTCTGTAGTAAGAAATTTCAATTCCAAATTTTTGATTCCTCCTGATTTTTAACACTAGCATTTATTTTATCCAAATGCTAAATACCCAGCCCCTGGTATGCTCTGCTTTTTCCATAGTGAAAAATAGATTTTTATGTACTTCAAATTATTTGAGATAAAGGATACATTCCAAAAAGGTATGGGCTGTGTAAACACTGCAAATATTTCAAGGTAAACCAAACAGCATTGTCTTCTTCCTCTTTGAACATATTATTAAGGACCTGAACTTTCATCCAGTATTTTTTACTTAAAATGAAATTGAGACCAAGCAGTGTGTGCATCCAGTCTCAATCACGTCCTCCATTTATGTGCCTAAACAGCCCATGCAGGTACTAGGCCTCAGTGTCTTCTTGCATGATATACAACCTGGTCTTACAGGATCTTTATCAGGAAAAGGACCCAAAATACATCCTTTTGCAAATGTTAAGTTATGTACATGTTTGGTCACAAAAATAGCCATTTAGGGTCCTAAGCAGGAAATTATGCATACCCCTTAGAAATGGCTGAGATTTTTAAATATACCTTCAAAGATGTACCCCTCTGGTACATTAGGCAGGAACAGATTGCCCTATGAAGGATGTCATTTCAGTGCTCAATTCACTGTGCATGCTTTCTATCAATACTGATAAAGAGCAAAGTAGATCTGTTCAAAGATTTGCATAAACAGGCACATTCTCTAATTCTTCTTTGCTTGTGCCTCCAGTAATTTCTCAATTTTCATTTAACACGTGGCATTAATGAGCAGATTTTGTACAGCCAGAAAGTGCTGACTGCGGGACCCGTTGTGACTCATAGCTTGGTACCCACACTGTTTTAAAGATACTTGTCTTTTTTGTTGTTTAAAAAAGGCACATTAAAAAGTCAAAGTCTGCTTCCTTCTCAAGCTAAAAAATTAAAACCAGCTGGAGCTCACTGTTTTAAAAAAGAAAAAAAGTAAAGTATGTATGCTCAGGAAGAGCTCATGTTAGACAGTGAGTTGCACCACATATGTTTCAGAGTTTGCTAATAAGGTCAAAAGTCTCAGAATTTGACTCTTGCCATTGAAATCATCCTATGTAATTTAAAAAATGTTTCTGTGGGGGTGGCATTAGAAAAGAGAGAAAGGGGGTCATACCTGACTTCCAAGCACATCCCCAAAAGAATTCAGACTCCGACACTTACAGATGTGATATGTAAGTGTGTCCAGTTCTGAGATTTATTGAAGAAAACATCCTGAGCATTTACACAATGATAATCATTCACACGGCCTTGCCATCGACTGCCCCTATGTTGGTAAAAGTGTCCTCAACCTAACTACCAACCCACTCACCAAAGCCTCATTTCATGTGGTTTTCTTTTTTGCTTCTTGAACTGCCTTGTTACATAATGTTGCTCTGTGGTGTCACACAGCTGCCAAGTCCCATTTCAGAAGGTGAAGCCACGCGTGTCTTATACCTTTGGGGAAAGCATGTACCAAGGTGAAATCCAAAAAAATCAACAGGGCCTGACTCCAGACTCCAGGCAGGTGTTTGCTCTTTGTTGTTGTTGTTTGTTCATTTTTAATAGAAGGAGGAAAAAAAAAGCAGGAAGGCATCCCATTTTGCTGTGTTATATAACACAGTGTCTCCCCCCCACACCCCACCCCCGCCATTGTTACTTATAAGGATTTGATAAAGAAAGGGTAGTTGTCTCTCTTAGGGAAGCTATCATTTTAAAAATAAATGTACCACATCCTTTAAAAATGATTACCCTGAGAGAGAGAGCACAAACACTAATTTCTTAAGCTGACTTAAAAACAAAAACTAAGCTAAACTACCGTTTAAAAGTCAGACCCAGGCACCCCCGCCAGCCCCAGCAGTGATTGCATCCTCCATCCGAGGCTCCCCAGATAGAATGCTAACTAAGACCCAACCCTTGCCCTCAGCAACCTGCTTGTTATTTGACCTTGGGCAGATTGCTTCATCTCTTTAAACCTCTGGTTCTCCATCAGAGAAACAGAATTCCTGGTGTGTATAGGTACATGGTAGCTACTGTTTTTGTTATCACAAATTACCCTTAAGTGGATATTTTTTTAAATTCACACAAGCCTGTTTCTTGCCCAGTTGCAGAGGTCACGATGCAGTTGAGAACCCCGGCATGATTGTTGTGCTAAAGAAAGCTCTTGCTGCTTTCTTAGCTCCCAGGCACAGTTAGATGTTATGTAAGAGCAGTGCATTTTCACGCACCACAGCATTCAGTGAAAGCCGCTGTATTGCTTTGACTCCCTTCAAAGTAGTCAATGTTTCATTTGGTATGTTTAATTCAAATAGTTCTAGCAAGATTACATAAAATGTAATAATAATAAGAGAAACTTGGCTACTCAGGCAAATTAAATAATTAAAAGAAAACATTAAAAATTATAGATACTTTTGGAATTCTCTGGTGGCACAGTGGGTTAAGGACCAAGGTTGTCACTGCTGTGGCACGGGTTCAATCCCTGGCCCAAGAACTTCTTATGCTCAAGCGTAGCCAAAGAGGGAAAAAAAAAAAAAAACTTTAGATATTTTAAAATATGAGTTTGTTTTTATGCTCAAGCGTAGCCAAAGAGGGAAAAAAAAAAAAAACTTTAGATATTTTAAAATATGAGTTTGTTTTTTTTCTAAGGTAGTCTTGATGTGGTGACTTATCGATTGTAGAGTTTCAGAGAGTTGCTTTCTACATAGAAATGAAAGATGTGATATAATAATAGACTGAATGTTGCCAAGATCATACACAAGCAGTGAATCCTGAGGTGTGAATTGATAATGTAATTAACACTGTAAAAGGAACTTTATAATATGTAATAAAATTACTGATTCAAGACCTACGGGGATATAGTGATAAGAGTTAACCCATCAGTCCTGGCCACCAGACCAGATGTCTTGCCGTTTGATAAACTGAAGGGTAGAAATGGCCAGCACTCCTGCTGAAAGTGAACGGCCAGCACTTCCTTTCCTTCAGAGGACATGGACAAATCCAAGCCCTGTGGTCTTCATTTGATTCATATTTGAGAATACAAGATGAAACAACAAAAAAAAATAGATTTAGTATAAAATATGGAGTTAAACTACGTGATCTTTAAGTTTCAACAGCTCTAAAATTCTCTGATTAAATTACATTGACAGGCATTAGATTTGTTAATATAATTATTCTCTTTTCCATAGTTTACTGTTAAACTATATATGAAAAAATATTTTTAAAAACTAGTTATATTAACAGTCAGTGAAATGTCATACTCAAGGACCATGCCTACCCACCTCCTTTGGTATTTTCCTCACCAACCATCATAACACAACCTACCCCCTTGTTTTCTCCCTCCATTCTTCCATTCTCTGTCTCCATTATCTAGTAAAATGCCCTGAAGATGCTCAAGAATAAATGAGCACACGATGTGACATGGGGGATCTTTGTTGTGGGGGTGCTTTTGGTTATTGTTATTTTGAAACTGCCTTTCATGCAGCAAGAAGACACAAAAGACACATTTTTTTTAAATGAGCTTAAGATTTGTATTGTTACAAAATTTTAAAAATCAAATTCATGTGAGTCTTTAAAATGAAATAAAACCTAAAATATCATGTTTATCTTATTTGACTGGACAATCAATGTTCACATTTTAAGTGCTCAGAAGTTTGAATATTGTTTTGAATTAATAGTAATATAAAGAGTTTAAATGCATCATGACAAAATGGAAATGGTAACCTGGAATGTCTCATTAACCTTTAGCAATGATGTTACTCATCATTGCTTCTCCTTTGGATATAAACATGGAGTGTCCAATGTAAATATTTTAAAAGAGAAATGTTTTTCTCCGAGTAGGAGACTGTATTATAAGTTTCTACATTATACATGTATATGGATATATATATGTATAACTCACACAAAATTCCTGCTTCTTAATGTGGGTCACTTGCAAGAGAAAATAGAAATAAAGATCAGAGCATAGCAGGGGTTTTGTCAGTCTAGGTCAGTCAAACTTGTAGAGGGTGATGGAAAGAAAATAGGAGATTGGACAAGATCATCTGTAAGGTCCCTGTAGGCACTGTGTTTCTGTTGCTATCTGAGGTGCTGTGGGAGCCAAAACAATAACACCACATTACTCTGCTTTTCACTTCCGCCCCTGCTGGTAGTGAGGAGGGACCACAGAGACTCCCCATGTACTTCTCTCCAGGCCTACACAATGCCCCCCAGCTTTGTGCCCCTTTCAGCCTCAGTTCTGTCTATCCTGTAATGATAGCAGGAGAACAGCTTATGACACCTTAAATATAAATCTAGATCATTAAGGTCATTGGAAAGGTTACTGCCTAACATTAATAATCTAAGGAGAAATATTTCACAAGGTTTTTGTTGGTTTGCTCATAGTTGCTTATACATCTTCATAGCCATGTGTGGAACCAGAGAATTTTAAATGCTGTACTTAACTCAAGAGGAACTCATCATTTCATGGATTGGAAGAATTAGCATTGCAAATGTCTATACTACCCAATGTGATCTACATATTCAGCACAATTCCTATCAAAACCACAATGATGGCATTCTTTACAGAAGTGGAAAAAGCCATCCTAAAATTCATATGGAACCACAAAAGACCCCCAACAGCCAAAGCAATTTGAGCAAGAATAACAGCACTTGAAGGCACCACACTTAATGATTTCAAAATATATTACAAAGCTATAGCAATCAAAACAATATGGTGCCGGCATAAATACAGACCTTTAGACCAATGAAATGAAATACAAACTCCAGAAATAAATCCATGCTTCTACAGTCAGCTGAACTTCAACATAGGTTCCAAGAACACTAAATGGGGAAAGGACAGTCTCTTCAATAAATGAGGTTGGGAAAACTGGGTATCTATCCACAAAAGAATGAAATTGGCTCCTATCTTAAAACATTTATAAAAATCACTAAAAACAGACTAACGATTTAAGTATAAGCCCAGAAACCAAAAAACTAGTAGATGAACGCATACAGGAAAGGTTCTTGACATGGGTCTGGGCAGTAATGCAAAAACAGTACGAATAAGATTGTCTCAAACTAAGAACTTCTGCACAGTAAAGGAAACGGTCAACAGAGTGAAAAGGCAACCTGTGGAATAAGAGAAAATACTTGCAAAGCATGTATCTGATAAGGGACTATAGAGAGGGAATTCATATAATTCAAAATAAAAAAATAATAATAATAATAACTTGATTTAAAAATGAACAATGACCTGAACAGACCGTTCTCAAAAGAAGACATCTAGATAGCTGAAGGGTGTGTGAAATAGTGCTCAGCATCACCATCACTAATCGTCAGGGAGACGCAAATCAAAACCGCAGTGAACTGTCACCTCACCCCTTTTAGAATGGCTATTGCCAAAAAGACAAAAGATAACCAGTGTAGGTGAGGATATGGAGACAAGGGAACCTTGGCACACTGTTTGTGGGAATGTAAATTGGTACAGCCATCATGGAAAACATTATGGAGGTTCCTTTAAAAATGAAACCTACATTATGATTCAGCAGTGGTTGCCCTTTCCCTCTGTTGATTGTCGGCTATACAGAAGATTTATCATTAGATGTAGTCTCATTTGTCTGTTTTTGCTTTTGTTGCTTTCAAATTTGGAGAGCGATTTGGCAGTTTGTATTTCTTACTTGGAGACTTTTGGTGGAATTTATTAAGTGTGCTTTTTTATGCAAATAAAAAACAAAATATTAGAGAGTAAATTAAAATTTGGGGAGAGATAAGCAGGTTTGACTCTCTCACTAGGAGTCCATTAATGGAACTTATTAAATGTACAGTTTCTTTTACGAAATTAAAACCCAGAAGTTCTGGTTATGGCTCAATGGTAACGAGCCCAACTAGCATCCATGATGATGTGGGTTTGATCCTTGGGCTCACTCAGTGGGTTAGGGATCTGGCATTGCCCTGAGCTGTGTGGTGTGGCTCGGATCTGGCATTGTTGTGGCTAGCAGCTGTAGCTCCGATTCATCCCCTAGCCTGGGAACTTCCATATGCCATGGGTCTGACCCTAAAAAGCAAAAAAAAAGAGAGAGAGAGAGAGAGAGAGAGAGAGGGAGGAAGGAAGGAAGAAGAAAATAAAACCCAACCAATTTAAAAATAAAACAAAACCTGAGGCCAGCCTTTAAGATGTTAGACTTGACATTTTTAAACACCTTAAGGAGAAGCCTGGCTCTATCTCTCTTGTCAGAACCTATCATAATTCTTACTTTCAACCAGTATCCTAATTTGAGACCCTGAGCCAGACGAATGCATCTAATATGGTATTGATTATTTCCAGCAAGTATGTCTGTCATACTGACTTAATGTTTTAGAAAATTTGGCTTCTCCAAAATTTATCCCAAAGTAAAGGACCAGCCTGGCACGTGACCGCCAACACAGTAACAAGTTAAGGATATAAATAAATCCGTAGGAGGAAGACACAATTTGAAAAAGTCATCTTTTCCCAAATTCTCTTCTTTTTGTGCTCTCTGATTGTGTCCACTCAGTAATCTAACCTCCAAGAATTTGGGACATGTTAGTACTTTAAAGGCAACTTATACAGTCACTTGTATCGTACATCCATTCTCCTCTTGCACATTTAACTGAGAATTAAGTCTTAATTATACTCTGCTTGTTTTTTAAGTTAATAGAAGAGATAATTAAGATAATAGGAAATAATATTTCATATCTCCATTTTTCAAAACCTTGTTTAATTGACAAATTATACTTCTATGCTTCATCTTCTCTGTGACCCACTGCACTAACCTTTCTCAGAGGACAAGAGTCTTACTTAAAAGTGAAGCCATTATTGTGACTTTAATAAAATGGTCAAGCCTATGTCTGAGGAATATATATGTCATAACATCTTCACTTATTGTCTATATTGTCAGGTTTCCTGTATCTCAGCACAATTATTATCATTATTAACCTAGCACTCAATATTCGTATGTAATAGCATGTGACATGAAAATATCACTGCCTTTGTCAGAGAGTCCAAAGAGCAGATAAGAATGAGAGATACGCATATAGACCAAAGGCAGTGGAATATAAATCTAGGAAGGGTCTTTTTTAAGTGAAGAGAACACATGATTGATTTTTCTTTCTTAAATATTCTACCATCGCAATGTTGGTATCTGAGAAACCACTAACAGATTGTTTTCCTGATAAATAACATAATGATAGCTTTTATTTTTTATGCTTACTAACCTCTCATCTTAAATTATCTTAAGATTCTTCTGGCTACAAAATAGGAAAAGCTAGAAAGAAAGGGGGAACTAGCCCAGTGGGGTTAACACATCTGAAGGTCATGATCCACTGCTTATTTCCTACATTTTTTTATGGGGGAGGCGGGGAACCAAGGCAGAATTAGGTGTGTTCTTTTACACTTGATCTTAGCCAAAAGGCCGAGAAGTGATGGCGTGTTCTTTTAAAGTGTTATCCAGACATAAAAGTTAAAAAGAAAAGAATATTTTCATTTTTAGATCATGGGAGCCAGAGGATTCTTGACATATTAAGTGAAACCTTCCAGTCTGTTGTAGTAGAGATGACGTTTTAGTTGTGTGACTGCATTTGTCGAAATCAGGCCTAAAATGTCCGGCTCAGTCTTTCTCTTTTGTAGAACTCCCTTTGTTTGGAGTTCTAGCCCTAACATGTTCCATACTCTGGTTGCAGCTGAGGCTCTGCTTTAGGCTTGCACAGTGTGTTCATAAAGAGACGGTCCATCTAGGAGGCATGTGATTTTGCTTTGATGATGGTTGCTATTACAGCTCATTACTCCACAATTGTATGACATTGCTTCAGTGTGTCTTTAAAAATCCATTTGGAACCCATGCCTGGTATTTACCATTTGATGGAACAGATGGGAGACTTTCCATTGCAAGTGGCGGAAAACCTAACCCTTGCTCACTAAGGCAAAAAGGGAAATTATTGGCTCACATGGTAGGAAAAGTCCAGTGTTGGTGGAACGTCTCCCTTGCCCCAGGGACCTAAAATGCTACCAGAACCCTGTCTCGCAGCTCTGTCTTCGTTTTTAGGCTCCCTCTGGTGACAAGAAGGCTGGCAGAAGCTCCAGCTCCGTATATTTTCAGATACTAGTCAGCTGCAGAAAGAGACTGAGCAAAGGGTCGAGGCCTGGCAGGCATTCACCCAATTATCTGATAGGCCCATCTCTGAACCAGGAGCTCTGGTTCAGGAGAATGGAATGTGCCAGTTGGCTTAGATCTAGGTCACATACTCCTCCCTTGGAGGAGAAGGTCAGCTCCGCACAGTTCACATGGATTAAGGACTGTTATCCCAAAAGAAGACATTTATTCTGTGTGGCTCAAAAATAAGGAATGCCTACTACAACATTAAATGACCAAATGAAATCACCATTTACAAGATCGTAGTGCACAACCTACTGGCACAACAAGGTAACACTTTGCTGAGAGAAGCGTGCTTGTAGAGCATGAGGACAAAAGAATCCTGAAGCAGTCCGGCCCTATATCAGGGTCACTGAGAATTGCTGATGAAGTTAACATCCTTTGACACATGTTGAAATTGAAGCTGAGAGGACTTGCAGGTTCTAGCTCCACAAAAGATCAGTTTTAGAAACAAGAATATAAGCTGAACTTCCACTTTCAGCCATGATGGAAGACATAGATATACCTTCCCATCTAATACAACTAGCAAACCATAAAAATATATAAAACAACAGTGAGATATTGAACAATGGGGTTCTGTTATGCCTAAAGAAGGAACACAAACAAGATGCATCTTTTTTTTTTCTCCTGTCTTTTTTATGGCTGCACCTGTGGCATAGGAAGGTTCCTATGCTAGGGGTCAAATCAGAGGCATAGCCACTGGCCTACACCACAGCTCACAGCAACACCAGATCCCTAACCCACTGAGCGAGGCCAGGGATCGAACCTGTGTCCTCATGGATACTAGTCAGATATATTTCCACTGAGCCATGATGGGAACTAAGATGAGTCTTAAGATTGTTCTCACTTACTGCCCGGAGGCAGTTTCCAGGCCGCAGTGATGGAAGGCGAATGCACAGAACAACTGTTTGAAGCTGTAGTTACCAAAAATTGTGTAAATTTGATGAAAATCCATAGATCCAAGAAGTGCTGTGAACTCTAAAGAGAAGAAGATATAAAAATACCACCAGGGCACAACATCATAAGCAAATTGCCTAAAATCCAGTCTAAAGGAAAAAACTGGAAGAGCAGCTAGATAGAGGCAAAAAGAAAACCAGGTTATAGAAGTTTTCTTCCTAAAGTGGTTCTTTATCTCAACCTGAGAGGTGAAGTTATTCTTCTTTCACATACGATAAAATATATAAAAGATGTCTGTGGAGTTCCCCTCGTGGTTCAGTGTTTAATGAACCCAACTAGTATCCATGAGGACGTGGGTTCAGTGTCTGGCCTTGCTCAGTGGGTTAAGTATCCGGTGTTGCCATGAGCTATGGTGTAGGTCACAGACACAGCTTGGATCTGGCGTTGCTGTGGCTGTGGTGTAGGCTGGCAGCTGTAGCTCCTATTAGACCCCTAGCCAGGGAACCTCCATATGCTGTGGGTGTGGCCCTAAAAAAAGGCAAAACAAAACAAAACAAAAAAATATGTATATAAAAGATGTCTATAGGATCTAGAAAGTAAATGTGTTTGGTTTCTCTTGAATTTCATTTTCACATTCCAGCTTCATAATGCGTTTATAGTGTTATGGCTTTATAGGACTTTAACTGTGCACATTTATATACAGGAATATGCATTTTTAAAAGAGGAGAAATTATTTTTATACTGCTTTTAAGATTAACATCTTTAAGTAAAGTTTATTCCACTATAGGAAAAATATGTCAATAGAAGAAACAGATTATTTTCCTTTGTCACTGGTACTCTTACCTGTCTTACACAAAGTTTTTTAAAAAGCAGCAAGGCGTAGTTCCCATCATGGCTCAGTGGAAACGAATCCAACTGGGAACCATGAGGTTGCAGGTTCAATCCCTGGCCTCGCTCAGGGGGTTAATGATCCGGCGTTGCCATGAGCTGTGGTGTAGGTCCCAGATGCGGCTCAGATCCTGTGTTGTGTGGCTGTGGCTGTGGCGTAGGTGGATGGCTACAGCTCCAATTGACCCCTAGCCTGGGAACTTCCATATGCCGCAAGTGCGGCCCTAAAAAGGAAAAAAAAAAAAAGGCAGCAGGGGAAATGGGGAGAATACATATTAAATACAGATGAGTAAAGAATGACAGCAAAATTCTCATCAATCACACAAGACAATGGAATAACATCTTCAAAGCACTCAACAACAACAACAAAAATATAACCTAGAATTCTATATGCAGCAAAAATATCTTTCAAAAATGAAGATAAAACTAAAATATTTGTTTTTTAAACAAAGAAAAACTTGAGGTTCATTCATCACCAAGGGACCTAAACTAGGAAGCTCGTCAGATGGAAGGAAAATGATGCCTGATGGAAATTTATTTATTTGTTTGTTTATTTGTCTTTTTAGGGCCGCACCCGAGGCATATGGAGGTTCCCAGGCTAGGGGTCTACTTGGAGCTACAGCTGCCGGCCTGTGTCACAGCGGCAGCAACGCCAGATCCAAGCTGCGTCTGCACATTTAGCTTTATACAAAACAATAAAGAATGCCAGAAATGGTAAACATATAGGTAAGTTTACCAAATAGGTAAAAATTGGGTTTTTTTCTTCATTGTAGTGTTTTTTAAAAATTAATTTACTGTTTAAAGCGAAAACAGTAATATATTACATAGTTTGTACAAGTAAAACAAATAACAATAGCAAAAAATATGGGGCAGGAGGAGTGGAAATATACTGTGGAAAGATACTTACACTATACATGAAGTGGCATAATACTGTTTGAATGTAGACTGATAGGTTAAAGATGTGTATTATAAGAAACCTTAGACTAAACTCTAAAAAATAAAATTGTTATAAGCTAATAGTGGAGACAAAATGGACTTACAAAAAGTATATAATTTATTCAAAAGTATGCAAGAAAGGGAGGAAAGAACAAATGGAATATATAGAAAACAAAAGTCAGATGAGAGCTTTAAACCCAGTCATACTGATAGTTATATTAAGTGGAAATAGACTAAACATTCCATTAAAAGACAGAGGTTGTTGTCAGATTGAATTTAAAAATCAAGATCCAACTATATTCTATGCACAAGAAACCCACTTTAAATATAAAGAGAAAAAGAAGTGAAAAGATATATAGACAACAATTCAAAGAAAATTAGAGTGGCTATATTTATACTGAACATAGTAGTTTCAGAACTAGAAATATTATTGGGAGTAAAAAGGGTACAATTGATCAAGAGGACATAATTTTAAAACATATGAACCTAATAACAGACATTCAAAATATGTAAAGCAACAACTGAAAAGTGAAATAGACAAATCCACAAATATAGACAGAGATCTCCACACTTGTCTTTCAGTGATAGGACAAATAGACAAACTGAATAGAAAATTAGTAAAGATTTAGAAAGCTTGAACAAAAGTATCAACCAATTTGACCTGATATTTGTGGAGTATTCTGCTTGGCAACAGCAGAATACACATCCTATTCAAGTGAACATGGAATATTTGCCATGATAGACAGTATTTTGAGCTGTAAAACAAGTGTCAATAAATGTGAAATGATTGAAATCATACAAAGCCTACCCTCTAACCACAAGAGAATTAAATTCAAAATCAATAGCAAATATTTGAAAATTTTCCCACATATTTAGATATTAAACAATCTGCCGAATAACTCATGAATTAAGAAATCACAAGGGACATCAGAAAATATTTTGAACTGAATAAACGGAAAAATACAGCATAAAATTTGTGGAATGTGGCTAAAGTAGTGCTTATAGTGAAATCTATACCATTAAATGCTTATTTTGGGAAAGAATAAAAAAGGTCATGTCAATTAGTTAGGCTTCCACCTTAGGAAACTAGAAAAAGAAGACCCAATTAAAGCAATAGAAAAACAATAGAGAAAATCTGGATCTTTTTTTTTTTTTGTCTTTTTGTCTTTTTGTCTTTTCAAGGCCACACCCACGGCACATGGAGGTTCCCAGGCTAGGAGTCTAATCAGAGCTGTTGCTGCTGGCCTACGCCATAGCTACAGCAATGCCAGATCCAAGCCACGTCTGTGATCTACACCAGAGCTCACAGCAACGAAAGATCCTTAACCCACTGAGCGAGGCCAGGGATCGAACCCTCAACCTCATGATTCCTGGTTGTATTCGTTTCTGCTGCGCCACGACAGGAACTCTTTTTTTTTTGGATCTCTTTTATTCATGCTTTAAAAAGGGTTTTAACTAATTTAATAATTTTGTGCACTTTAAGTTAAATTTTTTTTCCTGGTGTATTAGAGGAATGCTTTTTTCATATGTCTTAACAGTAAACTTCTTTAGATGACATTTTTAGAACCAAACCAAAGAGAAATTGAAACCTGGTTTTGTGGAAATGTTGATATTTGTACAGACATGGCTTGCCTTTGAGGAATTGTGGAAAATCAGATAATGTGGATTCGTCTGAGGCTTTTTTGTGTCTCATTGTTCAGCTTACATATCTAAAATGTGGTATAGAGATTATCTGTCACTCACTTGTGGATTGTACAGTGGTTTTTATTGCACAACAAAGTTCATTCATTTATTTTCCTATTACACCTTCATAATTTTTGGAGTGTTGATTAATTGATTACTTAATACATTAATCCAAATAATGAAACTAAACTTTCAAAGTAGAAGTGTTTTAAGTATGGCATTTGACATTATTCATCTTTAACCATGATTCAGTTTAGAGGCAAAGCTTTCATTAGAGCTCCTGTGGAAAGAAATTTGCCTCTAAAACTTGAAAAATGTCTAAACATTAAATTATAGGCTTTTTTAATACCTTAAACACCCATAGTTTGGAATGGAAAGTGTTTTTAAATTACTGGTGATATTTATTGTTATGTCACCTATTGTACAAACTGTACCTTGGAATGTGATAAATAAAATAAATGCCTTGAGTACTTTGGTGTTTCCTCTGCCTGATTCCTGGATTTCAAGTTGATAGCTCTGTGTAGGGGCCACTCTTGCAGTTTGGAACAGAACGCTGACACCAAAAACTCTGTGTATGAAGCATTAATATGGTTGTATGATTCTAAAGCAGTTCACTTGTCTGCATTACATGAACTCTGCTGTAATTTCAGCGATATTTCTCCCTCCCTGGGCTAGTGTTGATGGGGATAGGCAGATGGTGAAGGAACCCATCAAGAAATTTGAACTTCGTTAATAAAGCCTTATATAGGGTTAAGGTGAATGGATTGTGTGAGTAGAATTGGTAGTTCATTATGTTACATGCTTACTTAAAGTATCATTTTCTGTACCAATGAATAAACCCAGTTTTATGTTTTTCACATGGAATTAGAACTAAATTAGAAATATTGCCCTAGTCGTTGCCCTGTTAGTAAAGTAAAACCAGTGTTGTCATAGCCTGACCGTGTCATATCAGCTCTCTCCTCTAAGTGATTTCTCATATGTAAAGGGACACCACTTCTTCGTGATAGGACGCGTGTATGTCCAGCAGGCTTTTATGGTATCTCCCTCAATTTTGAACAGTTTTTTCTCCCTCCTGAAACATTAGGTCACTGAGTTCTCTGTCATTTGTCATCCTTTTCACAGTGATAACTTCTGACAGTACACACAGTGCTTGTGTGGTGAGGGTGTGCCTCACAGCCCCTGAATGATCACGTGTAGTGGCCAGTTGTAGAAACTGGTAGCATCTCGGCCCCTTCGCCAGCTGTCCACTGCCCCCACGCACACGGAACGCCCCTGATTCTGTGCTGCTGCCCAGAGGGGCTGTCCCTCCTCTGTTTCAGCAAGGGCTCTGAGCATTCCCTGCCCTCCCTCCTGTGGGCACCACCTCACACATCCATTCCATCAAGACCAGATGAGAAGGTCAGTGCTTCTGGCCTAACTGTACCCAAACTCCAGTATTTGTTACGGATTTTTCCTGAAGACTTTTAAGAAGGTATTTATTGCCTTGATACTAAAGATACTCCTATTTTTCAGTTCCCCTTCCCCACCTTTTTTTTTTTTTTTTTTGCAAGCAACCTCTATACAATTTTATGTATGTGTTGCTAATGGCCACAACCAATGTTCTGCATTCTCTTCTCCTCACATGGGATAAATCAAAATACACTTTTTAACTGAAGAGGTCAGATTAGGACCAAAATTCTAAATTCCAAATCTTTTGGATCAAAATTAAGCCATCTTGGCGAGACTAAAATTGGTTACATAAAAGAGTACATTCTGGTTGCCCTAAAGATAAAAGTGGGAAAAAGAGAGAGAGAAAGCCTTTCCTGCCCAGCTGCCTGCCTACCTACATTCCTTTCATTTTGATTTTGATCATCTGTTCTCTCCCTTCATTGCCCAGTACCATGCTGGAGAACTGACTCATCAGCGCCTCCCAAATGAAGAGCAGCAGCTGAAATGTCATTCCCACCTTCCCAAGCAAAATTTCCTTTCCCCTAATGTTCTTATCGCCTCCAACATAGTTTGCGTCTGCAGCAGGCTTTGCAGGCGTACTCCTTGGCTATTTACATTCATGCTTATTTCTAGAGGTAGTTATTATGGCTTGGAATAATGAAGATGCGCTGAATTTTTTTTTTTTTCTCTTCCCATAGCATAGAATTCTTTTCCACTGTTTCTGTTACTGGCATTCAGACTGAAGATGTGAATGTCAGACACATGAGAAGCAGACATGCTGGTTTTCTCATAGAAGCCAGGGTTTGGGCCAGTATCACAATAGGCCCAGTTGAGAATGGCTTCAGTTTTCACCTAGGTCAGTACCTAGAAGACACAGGACCCTTGGCTTGTGCCAGTGGGCCGTTCTGTAGCCCACCCGGCTCCCTCCCCATCTGTCCTTTTCAGCCTGCTTCTCACCAGTGCTGTCTCTGTGATGGACTCTGTTGGGGTCCATTAATTAATCCAGTCTTTCATCCCAGTGTTTAAGGTGTTTGAAGGGGCAGGAGGTATTCCCAGGTGAGAGCAGTCTCAGATGTCATGGTAATAAGGTTGTCTTTTTTTCTAGTTGCAAAAAAGAAGTCCTTAAAACAGGTTGTTCTCCTCTTTGTTCATGAAGGTATAATTCATGCTGTGCGCTCTGTCACTTTCATTTGTCAAGAGGTACCAAAAGTTTGGGAGGTGGCCTAGAAAAGAATGCCTGTGGCCAGCTTACAAGGTTGCTTTCTCAGAACCATCTCTGACCTGTCACTGTTACATACTGATGCTGATTGTTACCAAAACATTCCTCAAAGGAGTTGCTTTTTTTATAAAGTGATCAAGTGGTTTGCTTAAGTAACTCTAAGGAAGAAATAGTTCTGGTTGTAAAGGAATTGGTTATTTTCCCACCTTAGAAAAGCCAGTGTGTGTCCATAAGGTCATAGAGTAAACAGCAGAAACAGGTCGCTTCTCCTTCTAAGACACATCATTGGAGACTAGAGAATGTCATAGAATAACGCAAGATGCATCTAACACCTCCTTTCTCACAAAACCCCTGTCCCCTGATCTCAGCTACAGGATACACAGACAAGGAAAGACAAGGAACCAGAAGTTTGGTGGGTTTTGTTTGTTTTATTTCCTAATGCCTTCAGGAGGGAGAGAGATGACACATATTCTTGATTTACGTCCAGTACTAGTGAGCTTATCAGATTTCCATGTCCACAGCTAAGAATTGGATGAGAAAGGAAGAAGGGGATGAGGAAAAAGGAGAAAGAGCCGAGAGCCTTGGAGAACGAAGAAGAGACAGGAAAACTAAAATATGAACTTAGGAAAACAGAAAAATCTGGGGCAATCTAGAATAAAAATGACACATAGAAAATGTCACTTGGAGTTTCTGTCAGGGGTGTTCTGTTGTAAAGACATTAGTAATTTGGATGACCTGTGTGGATCTCGAAGAGTGTCTGTTACACTGTAGGACATTCCAGGGAAAAGTCTCGCTCTCTTATAATCCAGGGCTCGGGTCAAGCTCGGGCACGCTTTTGAACCCCTCCAGACCTCCTTTCTCACAGATCCCACTCTAGCTCTTAGCCTCCCCCGAAGCAGAAAGAACCCCAAGAGGCAACTTTTGACCTTTTAATTATTGTGTTTTGAATATCCATTGCATTGTGATTTAATCATTTGAGGCGGGTCATCAAAATGCAAACATATCTAATACATAAAATTGCCTGCGGGTGCCTCCTCTGCAGGACCAGCACCCTGTCTGTTTCCGTCGTGCCAGATAGAGCAGTGCAGGTGCAGAGCTATTTGAAGTTGTACAGTTTGTGCAGTTGACATTTTCAAGATATCTCTTACTAAACTGGTAAAATATATTAATATGAACATCACTGATAATGTAAAAATGCATAGAAAACAAAACATTTAGATAAAGCTCTAATATGATATAGTCACCTTTTAAAAAGAAAGTATTTTGTCACTTTTTTTTTCTTTTTTGGCCACGCCGTGGTATATGGAGTTCCTGGGCCAGGGATCAGATCTGAGCCACAGATAGAGCTGTGGCAATGTGAGATCTTTAACCCACTATGCCCGGCCAGGGCTCCAGAGACATCGCTGATCCCTTTGCACCACAAAGGGAACTCTTTTTTTTTTGTTTGTTTGTTTTGTTTTTTTGCTTTTTAGGGCCACACCCACAGCATACGGAAGTTCCCAGTCTGGGGGTTGAATCAGAGCTGTAGCTCCCGGCCTACACCACAGCCACAGACACATGGGATCCAAGCTTCGTCTGTGACCTACACCACAGCTCCTGGCAACACCAGATTCTTAACCCACTGAGCAAGGCCAGGGATCAAACCTGCAACCTCACGGATACTAGTCGGATTCATTTCCGCTGCGCCACAACAAGAACTCCCTGTCACCTTTTCTTTAATGCACTTGATACTGTTATAGTACAGCTGTGGTGTCATCTAGAAAGAAACCTGTTTTCAAGTCCAGCAGCCCTTCTCTGAATTTCTGGCCAGTTTCAATTCCTATTTCCTAGTTTTTCTAAACTCTTCATTTACTTAGTAACTGAACTTACTTCCTAACACACAGAAACTGGATCCTCGGGGATGAACTCCCTTGGCCTTCTGCCCCATCACTCCTGCCCTGCACAGTCATCCTCTACCCCTCACCCTTGGCCCTCCCAGCTCAGGGAAGGGAAGGAGGGGTGTATCTCTTATTCAAAGCGAATCCTTCTGCCCTGGATCCCATCTCCACTGGATGCCCTCAGGAACCTTATCCCTGAGTCACTTCTTCTTTCTCAGGAGTCTTCAGTCAACTATTTCCTCCTTCTGCTCTTCCCTCCCACCTACATCCACACCTGTTCTTGCACTTTTCTGCCATCACGAGGCCCTACACCCTAAGAACTAGCTCTGCTTCTTCCCCTCTCCTTCGCCTCTGATTCAGGTGGTCAGCAAGCCTTGTTGATGTTGCCCCCCCCTTTTTTTTGCTTTTTAGGGCCACACCAGTGGCATATGGAGGTTCCCAGGCTAGGGGTTGAATCGGAGCTGCAGCTACTAGAGCACAGCCACAGCAACTCGGGAACCAAGCCGAGTCTGCGACCTATACCACACCTCACAGCAATGCCGGATCCCTGACCCACTGAGCAAGGCCAGGGATTGAACCTGCATTCTCTTGGATCCTAATCAGATTGGTTTCCACTGCGCCACAACGGTAACTCCCTGCCCGCATTTTCTCAGTCACCACTGCCTAAGTCACTTCCACAACATCTACTACCCAGACTGCTGCTGCAGCGCCCTCCCTAGTGTGTCTTCCTCCACCCTGTGCCCTGGACTGTGTCACTTTCCTTAAAACCTTCAGCGCCTGGCATTGCTGGCTGAACAGGTATACATTTGAGGGTGTGGAAGGGGCCTGTCTGCCTCTCTGTCTCCTGCCACCCCAATCCCCCCACTCTCACCCACACTGAACTTCCTCACAAGTCTCTAAACACCAGTTTTTTTTCACTCCTGCATGTACTTTTGATTTCCTCGGAGCAGCCTTTCCTAACGCACCCCACTTCAACACACACACACACACACACCCGTTACGCCTGATCTACTCACCTGCTAACCCCTCTCATCCCAGAAGCCTCAGCTCACTCATCTTACCCAGCACTGCCCATCCCCAGCTTCCCTCCCATTTTGCAGACTCTTTCAGAAGCTTTTCACCTTGTATCCAACAGGGGAAACCTGTGGAGAATTCCTTGAGCCAATTTTTTTTTTTAATCTTTGTATATGTTATCACTTAATAAATGTTTGTGAATGGATAAAAATGATTAATTAGTGAAGTCTGTTGTTTTGATGGCCTCTAAGGGAATACAAAAGACAAAAAGGCTACAAAATTCAGTTTTTATAAATGCAGTCCAGTGCCGTGGAGTCATGAGGTCACAAAGCAAGCAAAATTTAATAACAAGTTTTAGATTCAAAAATTCAAAAAGGAATCCAGTTAAACTCTATTATACAGCTGCAAGTGTCATTAGCTTCTAGAGCTCCAAGGCCTACTTCTAGAACCATTTCCTGGAGAGCTATCTAACCTGTCTTACAAGCAGTTTAAAAAACAACAGCACCACTAAAACCAGCTCCAAATGGCAGGATGCCTTTATAAAAAGCTGTCCAAGAAGGAAATGTGTAAAGAACAATTTCCTAAAGATTGCATTCTGAGATATGTGTGGGATCCTTTGATTGAAGAGCATCGAGCCTGCTTGGGCAGTAAAACCCTGTCTTCAGCGTATGTAATATGAAGACATGTCCCATGGTTGGAAAGGCCACACTCACTACTGCTTTTGTGAAGGTGAAGAAGGGAATCGGCTTTATCACAACATCTCAACACTCGGTTCTTTCTGCCACAAGCCCTTCTCAGTGATTTACATACCAGTGTAACCTGAACACCGTCTATCATGACATAACTGGCAGGGACAAAACCAGGACTTCCTGCACACCTCGGTCGGATTTATTAACCTGACTAAAGGATACTGGATTATCCTGAGAATTTCCCTAAAAATAACTTCACAGTTCTAAAGCCATCTCATGATTATATAACTTTTAAAATATGAGTCAGTGCCCTGTACTTCACTCATTTTCCTCAGATGAAAGCAAGATTGCCTACTTTACCCAGTTTTATTCGCTGAGAGGAGCGCAGAAAAAAGACAAAAGAGATCACAGACTATCTGAATGTTGACCTTGGGCTCAGCTTCAGGAACGCCAGGAAACGCTTTCAGTTTACAAGCTCTGAATATCATTAACAATCCAGAAGCAACTGTGTCTGCATACCTGACACTTTTCCATAAAAGACAGAGAGGGGATTGTGGCCGTCTTTTCAACATCAACATGATGTTTGGTACTTGAGCTCACTTAGCAGCGACCAGAGTCACAAGTACATACGTGCTGGGAATGAACCCTGGGTTACCCCTGTGGCCGTATATGGATATTTTGGCCAGTAGTAGTATTTTGAATTATGATATACCATATATTTCATCAACTTGAATATGTGCCTTTTTTCCATTTTAACATCTCTGAAATTAGGATTAATCTTAGAATCAGTGGCATGTCCTCATTTAATTGGCATGGATTTTCTTAATGGAATATGTGTCTCTTGCATGCAGGGGAAGTCTTATGTTCAGTAGCATCTTAGGCTTACAAAAGTAGTTTTATATAGATCTTAAAAATCACTCGCTTTTGAAGACCTATTTAATACATAAATAGAACAGTAGTAAAAATGACAATCTTAGCTGTGAATTTCATTATTTGCAATAGCTGTTTTGGCAGATATTTATGTTGGAGTCAAAGCATTACACTTTGTGATTTTCACTCTCTTGTATTACTGTTTGCTGCTGGAGGAAATCATACATAAAAAGAAATTATCTCAAGTAAACATAATTTGATTCAGATCAGTAACTTCCTTGTTCCCTCTCCCTTTTCTTTTAATTTATCTCTTGAGTACATTTTTAGCCAATATATGCTCATAAGTCTTAAAGTGTTACTGATAATATTCAGGATTTTTCTTTCTTTTATTCTTTAATGTTTGGGGTTTGGATTTATCGCTTCTCTATGCTACCAATGTTTTTTTCATCTGGATAAGCCTAAATGGCTCCTCTTGCTTATCCGTAAAGTCTGTAGTTACCTTAGCATTTCTTCTTTGGGGGGTTCCTTTCTTAGGGATAAAAGAATCAATGCATTCTGGAGCTGGAAAGATGAATAAATAATCACTGTACCCAAACAGGATTTATCATTAACTGTAGCTTCTGCAGAGTCTAAAATATATTTATTTTCTTTGTTTACATAGTAAGTATCAGAGTTCACATCGTGGCACAGTGGAAACGAATCCAATTAGGAACCATGAGGTTGCGGGTTCGATCCCTGACCTCACTCAGTGGGTTAAGGATCCAGTGTTGCCGTGAACTGTGGTGTAGGTCACAGATGCAGCTCTGATCTGGCGTTGCTGCAGCTATGGCGTAGGCAGGCAGCTGTAGGTCTGATTACACCCCTAGCCAGGGAACCTCCATATGCCGTGGGTGCCCCCCTAAAAAGACAAAAAAAAAAAAAAACCATAGTAAGTATCAAATGGTTTTGAACAGAAATTGCCCTTTTTGATGATTCTATTGTGAGCAGTCCCTACATATCACCTTCAACACCTGCGGTCCTTACTGGTCACAGAGGCCAGAAGATGGGTCATCTGAAGACTCTGCGCTATGCCTGGTCCTCCTCCCGCGTGCCCTGGCATTCAGCATATGCCAGTACTTGTATAGTGCACTGATGAGACCGCTTACAGCTGGAGGGGGCCACCTGGAAAACTCCACTGTAGGAATTGTTCTCAAAAGTAAACTGCAGCATATTGGTTTGACTTATCACCATTTGTGAAACAAAGAGGAAATCAAGCTCTGAAAACAATGGTAACTGCTTGTCATTTCCACTCAACCAAGGTTTTTCTAAATGTAAAGCATATTGCGCCTCCTCAGTGCTGATGGGCTTGTGTGTAAGGGCTTTGATGGGAAATAACCTCCTCCCCCATGCCTTTCCTCTGGCCACTTTGTCACTACTCTTTTTCAGGTCCATACATTCAGAGGGCCACACTGGTGTGAATACTGTGCCAACTTCATGTGGGGGCTCATTGCTCAGGGAGTGAAATGTGCAGGTAAGAGCTCTTCCCTTTTCGCTCCGTTGAGTAAACTGAGGAGTTTCAGGAGTAACTTAGGGGAAATTTGCTGTCATGCACGTACGGTGGGTTGGATCCCCATTGGCTTTGAACATTCAATAGGCTGGATTCTCAGGGAGCCACTTTGGAAACTGATATTTTATCTGCGCTTAACCTTCTTGTTCTTAAAGGGCAGCAGACTAGGGATCTGGTCCATTAAAAAGAGAAAAGTCGTCTTGTTCAAAAAGTCTGATACAGGGAGATAAGAGTAAAGCAGTTATATTTGTCTTGCCTTTGATGTGGCAGTAACTAAATTTATGAAAATGAATTTTTTAAAAGCAGTGTACAGAGACCTATGATTGTTGCCTTAGAAACTGAATTTTAAAGATAACTTGTTAAGCTAGATTGTCCTTACTGAATGTTGCAAAATCAAATTGAAGCTTTAAAAATCTGTGAATTTATCTTCAAAGATGATTACCAAATTCTAAAAAACCACTGTCACTAATATTTGTGACATTTTGAAATCTTGACTATGCCAAATGCTTTCTATAAAATATGACCAGAGTGTTTTAGATTTAAATTTAGAAACTTTTGAGATTTCCACATAAAGAAATAACCAACTCAGGGATTTATTGCAATGCTTTATGAAATAAGTAGTTATTCACATGATATGAAATTCATTTGCATAGAACAACTATACTGAATAGTGGCCATTTATACAAGCTGCTCTAAATTCTCGCATAGGCTTAAAAATAATTATTTAAATTTCAAATGCATAATGGTAGGTCAGAGACGTTTCTTTCTGCTATTTAAATTGTAAAACTAAAAAATACTTTCATATATGTCTCTGAGCTTGAAGCTTAACTCTAAAAATGTATATGAAGAGTAATGGATTTCAAAATGGTAACTGAAGTAATTCTGTCAAACTTAGCACTATAAAAATCCACATTTCTTTTGTAGCATGATTTTTAATGGAATTTTTTGTTGTCCATTATGTGTAGAAACTTCTGGGGTATGATTTTTCTTATTTCTAAATTGCACTTTCTTTGCAGAGCAAAGTGCAATATGCATTGCCTGTGAACTTTCCAAGTCACCCCTCCTTCAGCGACTACTCCCTTGGCACCACCAAGGCATATGATGAGGTTCTAGGCATATATCACCAGCCAGATCCATCCAGGGACCTCTCGGCCACGGGGAGGGGTAGAAATTCCCCCCATCTTGACTTTGATCTGTGAGGAGGCGTCCGTCAAGGACAGCCTCAGCTCAGAGCCAGTGTGATTCCTCCATCATCCTCGAGGGCTGACAGTCCCATTTGCAGGTCTCTGCCCAGAGAATAAATGAGAACAACATGATCTCTCTGGCTGGTGGTTACCTAGAGTCAGGATGTCATCGTCACGAAGGCTGTAGCTGGACCTTTGAACTGGATGGGACCGCAGTGGGACTTAGTGGTGTAGTTGAGGCCATCCACCTTGCAGTGGTTTTTCAAAGGCAAATGGAATGTCCTTTCCAAAGCATAGATCACCTGCTCAAAGAGTGACAGTCTCAATAAGCCTGATTTGCCTTTCTGACATAGCCTTGACCAGCTGAGACTGCACTGGTTTCTGGAACAGTCTATGACTGTCAGTAACTCAAAAGGTTTTATTTTTTTTAGAGCAATGATGTGTAGCATTTACATTTTGAAAGAGTGCAGGCCATCTATGCAAGAATTCTGAGTCCGCTATTAGAGAATCAGTACCGCACATACGAATTATCTTTGGCCATATGCTACTGTCCCAAATCATGTTTGAAAGAAGTGTTTGGGGACATTTAGGATGGTAATAATGTGAAGGAAAAGAATGATTTACCCCATCCCCTAGCCACCCACTTGAATAGCCTCTACTTCTTGTTGTGAGTAAAGGTCAGAAATTTAAAGAATAGCCCTTTCGTTTTGTTCAGGCTTGTCCTCAAAAGCATTATATTCTGTGTGGCTGGAACTATATTCATGAGCAATGTAAGAACAAGTCAACCCAGTTTTTAGAATGTGGAAGGTTGAGATTTGAGTCACTCTGTTTTCTATAACAACTAACTAATTTGGAGTGACAGTGAAATTCTTCCATCTGAAGTGGCTCACCCTGACCTTTGAGCCATCTACTTTATATAAAAGCATCTACTCAGTATTAAGCCATCTACTTTATTTTATAGAATGCAAATTAAGAATTGAGAGAGAGAGAGAGGTAGGGAGAGGGCGAGAACTAAGCGTGTTATGGTGAACATTGGTGCTTACTTCCCAATCCTGAGAACCTGTGACCGTGTTTTCTTTTGTGGCAAAGGAGACTCTGATTAAGTTTCAGAATTTGAGATGGGGAGACTATTGTGGATTGTCACAATCACAAGGGTCCCTGTAAGAGGGAGGCAAGAGAGGCTGAGTCAGAGAAAAGAGGTAAAGACAGAAGCAAAGGTCAGAAAAGATGCCCTGCTGCTGGCTTTAAAAATGGAGAAAGGGGACCCTGAGCCAAGGACTGCGGGCAGCCTCCAGACGCTGGAAAAGGCAAGAAAGCACATCCCTCCCTGGAGCCTCCAGAAGGAACACAGCCTTGCTAACACCCTGATATCAGTCCAGTGAAACCGATTCTGGACTTCTGACCTCCACAACTGTTAGATGATAAACTCTTGTCTTAAGCCACTGAGTGTGTGGTAATTCATTCCAGCAGCAATGGGAAACGAATGCACTAACCACTAAACATGAAAACATTTCCAAAGAAAAATGGCAGACTTACTGCCTTTCAGAAAAGAGATGTGTTTATCTGCTTTTGATCCCTAAGACAGCTTGCTTTGTTCTGGTTTCTTTTTTCAAAATGCACCAAAGCAGAAGAGAACTTGTCAGGAATTTTTTAAGGAATGTTTACCAAAAGCAACGATTTTGTATCCCACCACCTCCCTCCTTTTTTTTTTTTTTTTTTTAACATTATGCAAAGTGTTGGATGGCGATCTAGTCACCAGGCTGACAGAGTTGCTGTTGGAATTAGACTGAATCCAGCTGGTAGCAAGCAAGCTGTCCCTTGGGACTAAAAGCTCTAGGCTTGCTCAGCACCCCACAGCCGACAAGAGCAACTGAGGGAGCAACCGAGAGAGTCATGAGAATACAGCCTCGCAACACAGAGTTCCATAGGCAGCATTCAGCATCTCATCTGCCACTGTCTGTCTCCCTTACTGTAGCCTTCTGTAAAGTGAGTAAAATGACATAGCAAGGGACTGCCTCACTGCAGCTTGGGAGTGTAGTTACTGAATATTTATGAGCGATGTAGGTAGCCTGTAAAAGTTAAGAGCAAAGGATCATCATCCAGATAGAATGCTGTCTCCAAACCATTTTTCCTTTCTTTATGAAACTTAAGCTTATAGGTTAAAGTAACCTATTGTTATTTAATTTACTGAGATCGCCAAATATCCCTCTCACCAAGATGATATTCTACCAGCATTCCTGAATTGTTTTCATTTTAGCCTTACTACAATATGCTAAGAAGTTAAGCCAGGTAATAATTGTCATAGGAGTTCCCGCTGTGGCTCAGCAGGTTAAGAACCCAACATAGTGTCCACAGGGATGAGGGTTCGACCCCTGGCCTCGCTCAATGGGTTAAAGATCCGGCGTTGCTGTGAGCTATGGTGTCGGTTGCAGATGCTGCTCGGATCCCGCGTGGCTGTGGCTGTAGCTGTGGCTGTGGCGTAGGCCAGTGGCTAGAGATCTCTTTCCACCCATAGTCGAGGAACATCTGAATACCGCAGGTGCGGCACTAAAAAGGACCAAAAAAAATTTAATAATTGTTGTAAATCAGACGTATTAACTTAGTGTTGGTTATTTATGAAAGTGACTTCGTTTTTCCAGAGTATCATTATCATTGCTGGCAGCCCCCAAAGGAAATGGCAGTAGTTTTTTTCCTAAATAATAAAAAGTATTTATTGCTTCATGCATATACAAGCACTTAACTTTGAGGTTGGAGAAAAGAAGGGGAAGCAATGTCTTTTGTTTTAATCCCTGCTGTGATTATACCTAAAAAAGTTATGTTTGTCCTTGTAACCCAAGGAGAAATTAGTTAGACTTGCTTAAGACTTTTAAGTGAAAGCATTATTTTCATAAATATTCCAAAGAACAAAGCAGTCATCGTAATTTTGCTTATGAAAACAGCAACTTCTGATGCATGTTAGAAACAGGCTATTCCCACTTTTTCTGGGTGGAGGTGGGGGTAGGGGCATCTAAGAAACATGTTTAAAAATAAAACTTATTTGCAGTTTTAAAATAGGAACACTCACAGAAAGAATGAATAATTATCTTTCCTTTTGAAACACACATTAACATTACCCCCTTCATGCTAGCAATAGAATATAAATATTATCAGCTATTTATTTCAAAAAATAGGTTTCTGTGTTTTTTAGATATAAAGCACACTTTTTTTTAGAAAAATCAAGCCTAGAAAATCTGTGAGTAACCTCAAGTTAGTAGTCTAAGTAATCGATATATTTTACTATCAAAGGAGAAAATAAAATATGATTTGAATTTTTTATTCATTATTTCATATACTTATTAACTTGAAGAATTGGGAGGAGGAAATGTGGTTTAATTGTGACATAAAAATAACCCACCAAACCAAGAGAGGCAACAAATGAAATAATCTTTTATAGACTTTTTTTCATTTAGAGTGCAGAGCCTCCCTGAGAGAAATGGAACTATATAGGAGTTATATGACTTTAATAAATAAGTATGAAAACCAAATAAAGTCTTAATGGCAAACTGAAATATTGATATACTGCTAGTCCCTGAAGCAGCAATTTTCAGAGCAAGCTCAGAGCTGGTATATTACACTGTGAACTTAAGGGTATAAAGATGCTTTATTTTAATGACTTTGCCCTATCCTTTGGTCTTCTGAAAGACTTCATATCCAGTCCTGCCAAAAATTTGGCCTTTGAAACATTTCTAAAATTGAGTATTAATGTATTGTCCCACAGCTTAATCTTATTCAAAAGAAAGAAAGAATATCACTTTCAGAAACATTTCCCTCCTTGTTAAATACCTAAATCTAAGCTCAGTCATCACTTACCCAGTTTTCACTGAGTCACAAATAAATTAGGCATTTGATAACTGCAAACATTCACTCAAAGGAAAAAGTTAATATTAACATCAGACCATTAGTGCCGTTTAGATGTTCTGATTTCTGTGAATGCATCAGAATTTTGCTGTTTTGCTTTCTGCTTGATTTCCATTTACAGTTTATACACAGGGAAAGAATATGACAAAACAAGAATATGATGGTTTGGTTTTATCACTGCATTTTCAGAGTCCTTGCCAAATCACATATAAATATCTATAACAGTAAAATATAGCAGTATCTTTTAAACACAAATATAGACAACAAATAATGGGTAAAATATATGTTATTGAATAAAAAGTTAAAAATAGCAAATTCATCTTCCGTCCTGAAAATGACTCCGTGTGCGTGGTGTGCTGCCGGTGAGAGGTGAGAAGAGCACAGGCTGAGAATGAGGAAGCCAAGGTTTAAACCTCGATTCTCTACCACTTTCTGGCTGAGTGACTTGAACAAGGCATTTGGCCTCTCTGAGCTTTGTTGTCCTTGTGAAATGAAGACATTGGAATAGGCTCTTACCAACAGCTCCTTCCAACTGGATCTGTGACTTCCATGTACAGATAGAAGTCAACATTGTACAGTATGAGGCATGTCAACATTGTTGTTAGATAATGAAGCTCTGCTGACTTTTACACTTTTAAAATACTATGTGAGAGTCTTTCTGGTTCTAGACCAGATGCAAAATGTTTTGCTCTATAATAATAAGACCTGGGACAGAATATATATGTCAACTATCAGAAGATGCTGAAGTTGGATAAAAGAAGGAAGGCTGATTAGGAACCTCAGGACTCAAGGAACCTAGAAGCAAGTTGCTGGGTGATATTTTGGGTTTTGGTTTTTGTGAAATTCCTATGTATCCCAGCCTGAGCACTAGAGGTACCCACAACCCATAAATGCCAACAAGCATAGACAAAGGTCATCCCAAGGAAAGCCTTCTCCTCCTAGCTAAAAAGCCTTGGGAAAAGGGCAGCCCAGCCAGACAAATATCTTAGCCTTACCTACCTACCACTCTCCAGGTGAATGCCGTGACAAAGCCACATTGCTACCCCTCCCCAGTAGATGCTGCAGCAGAAGTCTGGATGGAACCCTGCTTTCCATCCCATTCTGCAATAACAAGGTTATACTTCTCTCCTGTGAGTCTGTGAATGGAGCCCTGTCTTCCGTCACCATCTTGCAGGAAGAAAGTGGTACCCCTCCTTGGCTGAGCCTGTTGGTAGGACCCTGACTTTCATCCCCACCCTATAGTAGAAGCAGTACCCACTCAGCCCAAGTCTTTGGGTGGAACCCTTTTTTCAATCCTAACCTACAGTAATGAGGCAGCCGCAACCATGATCAGAACTCTGTTCCATGCCACCCTGCAGTTCCATGTAGCACAGCACTACTCCCAATACAGGTTTGTGGGCAGACCCTGACTTCCATCCTCACTCTGCAGTGATAACTAGGAGGTGGCCCTCTCCCCTCTGAGAACATGGGGTAGAGTCTTGCCATTTGATACCACACAAGTCTGGTAGGCAAAGTAGCACTGCAGTAGCACGTCAAAGGCTTTGTAAACTAGATTGACACTGGAAATACAGCCTACAACAGTGTGCTAGGATGTGTATTCTAAATCTAAACAGGTTAACTACCTGCTAACATTAAAGATTTCTATAGGAACCAGAGTCTTATAATACTCAAAACACCCAGGATGTAGTTCAGAATTACACTTCATACTTAGGACCAGGAAAATCTCAACTTAGATGAAAAAAGACAATGGACAGTTGCCAATATTGAAATGACATAAATGTTGGAATTAATCGGACAAGGAAAGCAGCTACTATAAAAATGTTCCAAGAAGCAATTATAACACTCTTGAAAACAAATGAAAACATAGGAAATATCAGGGAAAAATGAAGATATAAGAAAGAACTAAATGGAAATTTATTAACAAATAAACCCAGTGGATGGGCTCAATAGCAGATTACGATATGTCAGAGGAAGGAATCTTGGAGCCTGAGGATAGATCAATAGAAATTATCCAATTCAAATGAAAGAGAAAATAATACTTGAAAAAGTGAACTGAGGAGTTTCTGTTATGGCTCAGTGGGTTAAGAACCCAACTAGTATCCATGAGGATGCAGGTTCAGTCCCTGGCCTCGCTCAGTGTGTTAAGGATCTGGCATTGCCACAAGCTGTGGCATAGGCAACAGAGGCAGCTCGGATCTGGCGTGGCTGTGTCTGGCTGGCAACTTGACCCCTAACCCAGGAACTTCCATATGCCAACAGTGCAGCCCTAAAAAGCCCCCCAGAAAAGTGACCTGAGCCTCAGAAACCTGTAAGACAATAACAGGAGATTTGACACTTGTGTTGTTGGAGTCCCAGGAGAGGATAAAAAATGAGAGGGTGAAAGTACTTGAAAAATGAGTGGCTTAAAACTCATCAGATTTGAGAAAAGCAGTCAGAGAAAAATGATGTACTTACTTGGAGATACTTTTATGGGAATGAAATGTATTAAGAACAGTGTAGATGCAGAAAGCCATAACCCCAGTAGCCAAGTCCTTTTCAGGACCTGGCATTCAAATCTGACAAACACAGAATTCACTTAGAGGTCAGGTTAGCTCTTGACCTTAAGCTGATTATGAAAGTGCTGTATAATAAACTCTGGGGCGTGAGCGAGGAAAAGCTTCATTCTTCTAAATAATAGCAGAGTCATGGTAGATACTTAAGATTTCCTCTGTGTGAGCACATTATTTATATCAACATTAAACCCTCACATTAACTTAATAGATAATAGAACTGAATATTAGATACAACACGAATAGATAAATACAACTATTACTCCCATTTTACGTAACCAAGACACAGGAAGTTTAAGTAACTCACTCGAAAATCACACAATAGGTTCTAGATCTAGCTCTAACTTCATAGGATTTATCCAAAATTACTATTAGGAAAAATGAGGCATTTTAAGTGAACATTTTGCCATTGATTTGCCTTACAAGTGAACCAGATCTCACTTATATCTAATATAAAACATGGAGTTCCCGTTGTGGCGCAGTGGTTAACGAATCTGACTAGGAACCATGAGGTTGCGGGTTTGATCCCTGCCCTTGCTCAGCAGGTTAAGGATCCAGCGTTGCCATGAGCTGTGGTGTAGGTTGCAGACACGGCTTGGATCCCGTGTTACTGTGGCTCTGGTGTAGGCTGGCGGCTACAGCTCCAATTAGACCCCTAGCCTGGGAACCTCCGTATGCTGCAGCAGCGGCCCAAGAAATGGCAAAAAGACAAAAAAAAAATACATATACATATATATATATACACATACATATATATATACATACATATATATATATATATAAAATGTAAAAAGGAATTTGGAATTTGGCTTGTGTACCCATTTGGATGTTATTTAACTATACAGAACAGGGTTGGGTAATTTCTTCAAATAGTACAGGTCAAGCTCCTTGCTCTGGAAGCCTTTATGTATTCAAAGCAGCAGCTTTTGTTCTTTAGCGATGATGTTTGGGTGCCCTTAGCACTGGCTGTGCCGTCTCCACTGCTGTTCACACACACACACACACACACGCATGCAAAGACTTAACTTCCCTCGACACCTAGCACATGGGAGGTGCTCGGTATATATAAATTCCTCCCTTAAACTCACCACAGGCTCTAAGTTCTTATTTCAAGTTGGCAGTGTCTACATATTTACTGAAAGAACAATTTCATTTATAAGTTTTGGCTAATTTTCTTTGTTGATTGTTATAATTATCATAAATAACTAGCAGCTCATAGCAATGCCGGATCCTCACTCGATCACTGAGCGAGGCCAGGGATTGAAACCCTCAATCCTCATGGATCCTCATCAGGTTCGTTAACTGCTGAGCCACAACAGGAACTCCTCTGGTCTTCTAACGTAAAATCAAATTTTTATCAAAGAATGGATGGGAAAAGTGTTTTCCCAACCCCTGCAGCGTCTTCCTTTTTAAAACCTAACTCAAGTTGGAGTGTCTGGCCACAATAAACACTCCAGAAGGCTCAAAACTCTGAAAATAATGTTGTCCCTGTCTTGATTCTTCTTTTTAGATTGTGGTTTGAATGTTCATAAGCAGTGTTCCAAGATGGTCCCAAATGACTGTAAGCCAGACTTGAAACACGTCAAGAAGGTGTACAGTTGCGACCTTACAACACTCGTGAAAGCGCACATCACTAAGCGGCCCATGGTGGTGGACATGTGCATCAGGGAGATCGAGTCTCGAGGTGAGGCGTTTCCAGGGCAGTTCAGAGCAGTCATCACTCCCTGCCACAGCCAGGTTTTCTTTTTTCTTTCTTTCTTTCTTTTTTTTTTTTTTTTGTCTTTTCTAGGGCTGCACCCGCAGCATATGGAGGTTCCCAGGCTAGGGGTCTAATCAGAGCTGTAGCCGCCGGCTAACACCTCAGCCACAGCAACACCAGATCTGAGCCACGTCTGTGACCTATACCACAACTCAAGGCAATGCCGGATCCTTAACCCACTGAGCAAGGCCAGGGATCGAACTTGTGTCTTCGTGGATGCCAGTCAGATTTGTTTCCACTGAGCCATGACAGGAACTCCACAACCAGGTTTGCTTCTGAAAGTTTAGGGGGAATGATTTCAGATGATCTGAAAGTGTGATATGAATTAATTTAACAAATAATTAACCAGCATGATTTCAAGGTACATTTAACCAGTTATGGGAAATATGCTTAAAGAGGTATTGATGGATGATGCTTCCAGGCTGTAAAAGTTGACATGTAAACACCACTTCATTATTTAGTTTTTGTGTTTTTCTTAGGTTCAAAAAGCAAAGGTGTAAATGCTCTGTTTAAAACTATGCTAGACCAAAAAACAAAACCAGAACTACACCCTAATTATTCTTTGCCACTTGGGAAAAACTGCTATAGGCCTATTAATATAGTTTATCTTAGTCTTCCATTATGTAAAAGAATTTATGATGTTACTGGGGTGATGAATTATTTCCCTTAAGACTCAACATGTTTGATCTAATTAGACAAAATGATGAACCAAATTACAGATATTCAGGTGACAGTAAGTCAGAGTTAAAGAACTGTGAGTGAGATGGTTTTGTTTTAGGAGAAAATTGTGAAGAGGTTTCTAAACATGTATATTTTATCATCCTTCCTAACACATTACTTCCCTAGCCTGAAGTATGGGAAGAAGTTAAAATTGGAAGAAAAGGCATAATTCCAAAGAAACTAATTAGCTCCCTGGCTTTATTTTTACAGGTCTTAATTCTGAAGGACTGTACCGAGTTTCAGGATTTAGTGACCTCATTGAAGATGTCAAGATGGCTTTTGACAGAGGTGTGTTTTCTAGCAGGTTCATTACCTTAGGGCAATAATACTCTATCAAAAAAGGCATAATTTCTTATGTTATACTTTGCATTAATCTTTCTAAATCATTAATGATTATTATGCCAAAGAAAAAGACTTACCTATAATTTTTATTATTTTTTTATTAGTCGTAAGTGTTAAACTGTTAAATTTCAGGGTGAGAAAGAAGCTTAAAATTTAACTGTTTTACCAGTATTTGAGTCTCCAGTGCTGGTCCAAAGTATATACAGAGCAATTAAATTTACCAAGAACTATGGAGACAACAGGGCAGTGGGTGGGAGGGAGGGAATCTAAGTCATTTCAGGTCTGAGTTCCCAGGTTTGTGCACCTAACTCTGCCTGCTGGGCATGCATCCTCAGCTTTTCGTCACCTAAGTCCGAGTTCATGTGTCAGGGTAAGAACCCCAGAGGAGCTGAGGACCTTCTGGCATCAGACCCACTGTGGGAAGAGGGAACCAGCCAAAGGAAAGCTCAGTGCAGCCTCTTTCATGTTAAGCAACCTTTTTTTTTTCCCCCTATCTTTTTGCCTTTTCTAAAGCCGCACTCCCAGGCTACGGGTCTAATCAGAGCTGTAGCTACTGGCCTACGCCACAGCAACTCAGGATTCAAGCCGCATCTTCGACCTACACCACAGCTCATGGCAATGCTGGATCCTTAACCCACTGAGCAAGGCCAGGGATCGAACCCGCAACCTCATGGTTCCTAGTCAGATTCGTTAACCACTGAGCCACAACGGGAACTCCAAGCAACCTTTAAACTAAGATATAGCCCCATGGTTCTCTGGTTTGTCTTTGAGTACTGGCGTAGCTCGTACCAAAGAACTGTAAACTCGAACACAAGAAGTGAGCAGAGTAAGAGTTGTGATCTTAGAGAGCCTCTTTCCTTGGCAACTGTACACTTCTAATCCTCCACTCCTCTCCCAACGCAAACCTTTCACAGCCAATTGAGGCAAAAGACAGAAGAAGTGAAATATTATTACCGACCCAGTAGGAGGAAGTCTGGGCCAGCCTGTGTACTGGATAAGATCAGGGAAGATGAGGTGAAGCTGTGGCACCAGGAACAACCCTGAACCAGCACTAGGTTGAATCTTAAGAGGCATTTCTTTTTCTCTGGGAGGTAGCAGCTGAGCGCATCCTTTCCCAGCCACCGGCCATGGGAAATTTCCCAGATAACGCCTCCCCTCCTGTCCCTGCCCACAGTTTCCCCTATGAACTTCCTGCATCAGTGCAATACACCTGTTCCAACTGATGAACCAATACCAATGCACTGTGATTAACTAAAGTCAGCAGTTTACAGTTAAAGTTCACTCTTTATGTTGCACAGTTCTGTGGGTTTTGGCAAATGCACAACATCACATATCCACCATGATGTATTATACAAAACTTTCACTGTCATAAAAATCCCTGCACTCCACCTGGTTGCCCTTCCCTTCCTCCCCCTGAACACCTGGCAACCACTGATCTTTTTACTGACTCCATAGCTTTGCCTTTCCCAGAATGTCAGATAGTTGGAATCACACTGTTCATAGTTTTTTCAGTTACTTGGCAATAAGCATTTAAAGTTCCTGTGTTTCTTCGTGGTTGATAGCGCATTTATTTTTGATTGCCAAATAATACTCCTTTGTCTGAATGGACCACCACTTATCTGTTCACTTACTGAAGGCCATCGTGATTGTTTCCAGTTTGGGGGCCATTATGAATAAAGCCACTATAAACATTTGTGTGCAGGTTTTGTGTGTGGACCTTTGGGTAAACAGCTAGGAGTGTGACTGCTGGACCAGGTGGTAAGAGTTGGTTCAGCTTTGTAAAGTCGAGCCTGTGTGTCTGCCGTGGCCGTTCCATTTGGCATTCTGGCAACCAGTGAGCGTTTCTGTGGCTCCACATCCTTGCCAGCATTTTGTGGTGTTCGTGTTCTGGATTTTAGCCATTCTGATCTCTGTGTAGAGAAGAGGCTGCTTTCAATCACTAGGAATCTTTTATAAGCCAAATGGAATAAAAGAAATGTAGTGTTAGATCTTGCTCAGCGTAGACCCTCATTAAATCTTAAGCAGATGAAAATTGAGATGTTTGAACAAAGTACTAAGTGCAGGGGAGTTGGAGTGGCCACCCTGAAGGAAGCCAGCTTTGCTTGAGAGTCTTCAAACCCAGCAACTCTAAGATAGTCCTCTATTTTATAAAGGAATGTCTACATTCTAAAGTTTTGTTTTGCTTTTTCACTTCTCACTACTCCTCCTACCCCCAGGGCTCAGGCAAGATCCTAACGTTATGTGTAGGAGCCTGGGATGAATCAAAGGTGGCCTCGTGCGGGGTCTTTTCTAAGTCGGGAGTCCCTCCGTTGTGAGTTTCCATACTCTGTTTATTTTGAAAAGGCAGAAAAAGTAATCCCACATTATTCTCCTAGGAATTCTCAAGCACTCCTGAAATTTCAAAATATTTCTGTTCACCTCCATCATCTCCTACTTTCCCCTCCATCATTAAACATGGGAAAATAACTTCAGAAGAAAAATTTCAAAAACCAAGTTTTGTCTTTCACAGGAAAAGACTAGATAGGTAGATAGGTAGGTAGACAGAGATAGATAACTATGTCAGCACAGTGAATTTAATGTTAAAACCTGAAGTTCTGCTGACCTTTAAAAACTGTATATATATAAAAAAATGTCATTTGTTAAAGCTGCTGTGAGTCCCAATATTTACTTTTGTTTCTTGTGACATCCTTTAAAGATGGTGAGAAAGCAGATATTTCTGTGAACATGTATGAAGATATCAACATTATCACTGGTGCGCTGAAACTGTACTTCAGGGATTTACCAATTCCACTCATCACGTATGACGCCTACCCGAAGTTCATAGAGTCTGCCAGTAAGTATGAAGGCACGCATTCCAAATAACCTCTTCTCAGTAACCATGTCCCCTGTTTTTTTCTGCTGAGTATCTTAAATGCATTTGATGAAATGTTTTTCCCTGGCCTCTCTCCATGGTTAATATACTCACAAGAATCTTTAACTCTTCTCTGACATGGGTTACTTATGACTTCTGCCATCAGAAGCATCTTTGTAATGTGCTAATAACCTTTATTTTCCAAAGCAAGGCTTGTACCAGTTCTCCTTAGATATGGACCAGGACTTTTGTAAAGTTAAAAAAAAATGGGGGGTCCCTTCATGGCTCAGCCATTAAAGAACCCGACTAGGACCCATGAGGTTGAGGATTCGATCCCTGGCCTCGCTCAGTGGCTTAAGGATCTGGCATTGCCATGAGCTGTGGTGTAGGTTGCAGATGTGACTCGGATCCTGCATTGCTGTGGCTGTGGTATAGGTCGCCAGCTACAGGTCCTGATTCAGCCCCTAGCCTGGGAACCTCCATATACTGTGGCTGCAGCCCTAAAAAGCAAAATAAAATAAAAATAAAATGAATAACTCAAAAACCAAAATTGAAAAAAAAAGCCAACTATTTTGTTATTAGATTTAGCAAGCATAAAGATTACTCAATCAGATTGCCATAAAAGTTTCTAAATTCTTACTCTCAATTTCTGTACTTAGCCTGTGACAGGCCATTAACAGTTTGCAAACTGGCACTGGTCTGTAGATCATACTTGAGGAAGCACTGTTTTAGATCAAGAAGTTATTTTTTAAGTTCTAGTTGAGATGAAAATGAGAAAAAGCAAAGGCTCAATTGTCAAATTTTATTTATGGTGCAAAAATCATACCTGTAATTCACACTTGTCTTTTTAAAGAAGGGAATTCTTAACAGATTTTGTGTTGGCATTACCATTTTTTAGAAAAGATAGGCTATTTCTGTCACTTGCTTTTCTTTCTTAAAAACCATATGTTGTCTTGATCTTTAAATAATAACATCACTTCCTTAGTAATACTGATTTGCTTTTTGACTTTGAAATTTCATGAAGTACAAACTTTCTTTGTTCTGATTTTCAGCTTTCCCTGTAGAGCTCGTGTTGAGAATTTTTGTGGTTAGTTCCATGGACCTCTGATTTCTTGCGGGTCAGCTCCAGCTGTCCTGTAGAGAACAGCTGTGAGCATTACACCAATTTTTATTAAACGTTCATGTTAGGAGCCTGAAAGACTCTAGATCGCTTCCATGGGAATACGGGATGGATTCAGGGCAGATCATGAAAATTGTCCAAGGGAACTTAGAGATTCTTGTTTGCTGGGGCAGAAGTTTCCTCCCCAAGGAGCTAAGGCTGATCGTCATTAATCTGGAAAGCACTTGACACATGTCTGCATCACGAAGGGCTGCTCAGAGCATGGTTTTTTCTGATCCCCAGGGCAACACTGAGGGCTCCACTGGACATGTTCCTGCCCCCAGGCTGCTTGGGAGTAAAAGCGAAACTTGGCTCTGTAGCTACTACTCCCGGGTGTCCAGTAAGCAGAGGACAGGGCAAGGTTATAAACCCCAGTTCTGAACACTCCACAACCACTTCATCAACGCACAAGAAAAATCTAAGCTCTCCTTATGGATTTAAGGCCTTTCGCCCCACGCCCCCAAAGTACCTCATCCTCTTTGCCCACACCCACCATTGCTGAGGCCCTCCCCCCTTTTTATTATTCTTCCGAAGCCTTTGTCACTATTCTTGGGTTTGCGTCTGAAACAGCCCTCCTGTTTGAAATCAGCCAGCCCCCTTATGTCACCTCTCAGAGAGCTCTTGAAAGCACATCATAAGAAAGAAACTTTTGGGAGTTCTCTGATGGCCTAGCGGGTTGAGGCTCCTGCGTTCTCACCGCTGTGGCTCTGGTTGCTGCTGTGTGGCATAGGTTCAATCCTGGCCCAGGAATTCTCACATACTGCCTGTGTGGCAAAAAAGAAAAAAATACAAAAAAAAAACAAAAACAAGGGAGAACCTGAAATAAAACATTGCAACTCTCGGAGTTCCCGTCGTGGCTCAGTGGTTAGTGAATCCGACTAGGAACCATGAGGTCACAGGTTCGCTCCCTGGCCTCACTCAATGGGTTAAGGATCTGGCATTGCCGTGAGCTGTGGTGTAGGTTACAGATGTGGCCCGGATTCCAAGTTGCTGTGGCTGTGCCATGGCTACAGCTCCACTTCGACCCCTAGCCTGGAAACCTCCATATGCCGAGGGAGTGGCCCAAGAAATGGCAAAAAAAAAGGCAAAAAAAATAATAATAAATATTGCAACTGTCATTTAAAAACAAAAAGAAAAGAAACTTTCCTAAATCAAGGTGGAAATTTCATTTCCTTATAATATAAAACTATTTTGATGTTTTAGACCAAATACCAAAACCTTGGGCCTAATACTTATGTACAATATAAGCATTTCCTCTACATGCTGGATGTTGATATCAAAGATTTTGTGGAACATTGGATCCTTGTATCATGTCTTTTCTAGTGGTAGCATCTGCTTCATTCTTTAGATGCAGAGACACAGCCATTCTCTTAGTACAGGCAGATAAGGAAGATGAAAGAAGCTTAGACTTACAGAGCATTTACTAGGTGCCAGGAATGGAGCTAGGCCCTTTACACCCGTGGTGTTGTTTTGGAAGAACTATTATGGGTATAAGTACCTCATCCAAGGTCCCTTAGTGAAGGTGGCCCTCGCATTCAAACCTCCATCTGTCTAACATCAAAGCCCTGGCTCTCTCTCCTCTGCACACTGCCTGGTGCCCTGATGGAACAGGGAACAAAAGACAGGGATGAAGACAGGAGGGGAGGGGCAGAACCCCTTCCAGACGAAGCCCTGGGCTAGCACAACCATCCCTGGGGGTGCTCCTGAACTTTTTTCTCTCTCAGCCCCTAAAACAACTGGGGCCATGTGCTTTAGGTCTCAGGCATCTCTAGCACTTATGAGCCACCCGTGTCAACAAAAAAGTCAGAGTTCACGCTAAAGCTTTCTCCTGCAAAAGCTTTTTGAGCTCTGCCCTTGCCATCCCCCCACCCCCCACCCCCAACCCTTGGAGAACATGTTGGTTGAAGGCTGGAGAGAGTGGCTGCAGGAAAGGAAAAAGGGATGCAAGGGTGGAGGAGGCCAGGGCATCCGACCAAAGGCTCAAAGAGCTTCAGAATCCCCTGGAAATTCCCTTATGAACCATCTAGAAGTCTTGGCCTAGCCAGCCCTTCTTCCTCGCTCCCTCCCGCAGTGAAGAAATTGGTGCCCTCCAACACGAAAGCCTAGAAGACCTGCTTCTCACAAGCCCTGCTCACTGCCTGGCGGAGCTCCCAGGAGGGCTGCGTGCAGAAACCTCCCTCTAGCTGAGGAGTCTAAGCTCTCTTCCCAGAAGACCTTAGAACAGCTCCATGACTCAGTCAGCGGCTAACCTTGAGCGCGTCCCTAAACTCTGAAATAAAACCCAGGCTTCTTTGTCCTCAGCAACTTAAAATGTCCTAAGAGAAGCCTGGGAAGGGAGCATGCAGAGTCATCCACCCCCGACCGCCACCACTGGTTCACCTCTTCTGCTGGCCTCAAAAGTTTTATTCTTCTTGTATTTGCTCTATCCAGAATTGATAGTACTTTCTTGCAAAGAGCTTACAGCTGGCTCTGATACAGGTTCCTGCCCCCTCAGTGTCCACACCCCCAAATCCTCCAGACCCTCCCTGGCCCCCCTCTCAGCCACCTTTCTCCACTGGATGCCCATGCCACTGACCTGACAGTCCTGTCTGGTCTTTTCTACTAGATCCTAACCCTCTCAAAGGCAGGGGTCCTCTCCTGCTTGTTTCCCCACAGTGCCCAGTTACATAATAGATGCTCGGAAACACTTGTTGAATGAGTCAACATAATTTTTTTATATTAAGAACCATAGACTCTTGGAGTTTTTGGACACCAAAGAACTTCTATAAAACATTCTCTTTTAAATACCCTGTAACTGCAAGATCACTGCTTCTCTGGGCAGCTCGTCCACTGATGCACAGATGTCCACTGACAGATGCACACGGAAGTCTGCCTGCTTTTCACGCCCTCCCATTGGCGGTGGTCCTAGAATCATGCTCTCCCACGTGCAAGCCTTGCACAGACTTGAAACAGCTGACGGTGGACCCTCATCTCTGAGTATCTTCCAGTGCGCGTGTCTCCCTCTTAAATGATGCTGTGGTTTTCTTGGGGCTAAAGATTTGTGCTCTCTGAAAAATTGGGATCATGGGTAATACTCTTCCAAGTGGAGGGAAAAAAAGATAAATGAATTCCAGAGAAGAATTTAACATCAGGATATTCAAGTGCATTTTGTCCAATGTCCCCAAATGTATACCTCCAGTCTGGACCTCTGCCTAAACCCCAGATTAATCCCCGGTTGGCATATTCACTCGGACGTCTGAAAGATGCCTCAGACAGAACTCTGCGTCGTCCACCTAGACCTCCTCCATCCAGAATCTTCCCCATCTCAGCGAACTGATGCTCCATCCTTCCAGCTGCCCAAGCTCAAAACTTGGCTCACTCTTGAGGCTTCTCATTGTCATACATTCACCATCAGGAAATCCTCTGACTCTACCCTCAAAAAATACCCATCATCTAGCACCTTCTGACCTCGTTCGCTGCCACCAGCTGGTCTTAAGCGAGCATCAAGCCTCACCTGGATTTCTGTAATAATAACCAGAAGGATCCCTCTGGTTTCACTCTTGTTTTTACATACTCTGCACATTCTTTACACCCACGTGGCAGCCAGAGGAGAGAGGGTGTGAAGAATGTGCCCCCGTTTATGCAGAGTTAGCCCATTTCTCTCGGTAAATGCTGTGCTCTTAGAAGAGCCCAGGGCACTGACGAGGTCAAGCATCCTATTACCTTCCCGAGCTCACCCCCTTCTTCTCTCCCCTCTGCTCAGTCTCCTGCAGCCACACGTGGCTCCTTGCTGTTCCTCAGATGTTACAGGCACACTCTCCCCACAGGACCTTTGCACGGCTGTCCCTCTACCTGGAACCATCTTCACCCACATCTCTCCATGGGCCTCATTCCCTCATGCACAGTCTGTACTCAGCACCTTCCTTCTTCCTCAGGTCTATCCTGACCACCCCACTTAAAATTGCACCCTCTTCTCAGCCCTTCCGGTGTTTCTTATCCTGCTGCTTTTTCCATAGCACGTGCCTCGTTCTAATCTACCGTAAACTCTAAGATAGAATAGTCATTCATTGTTTCTTATCAGTCACCTCTCGGAGAAAGTAAGCTCTCCGTGAGCAGCGAATTTTGCTTATTTGCTAGGCCCCCAACACTGTCCCTTTCACACAGTCTCCTTGTAAAGATTATAGAAATTAAAAATGGAACAAGTTACTCTTTTTTTAATTTCTAGAACACTGTAGTTTCAAATCAGTCCAAAGGTAAAAAAAAAAAAAAAAAAAAACCCTAGCTAAATAAAAACTAATAGTTTTCTAGAGTAAATGGGATTTTTTTTTCTCTTAATTCTAGAAATTAAGTGATTGAATTTCAGGATCTGAGATATTATTGCTCTTATGAATCAGCACACTTTAGAAGCCCCAGGGGTCAAAGAACCATGAGTTATTTATCATAGCAAAAGGCAAATAATATGTTCTTTATTGCTAAGAAATGAATGAAGAACTTTGGGGAAGCTTTGGGCAGAAATTGTAAAATGACCTAAGTTTATTTGAATTAAAAAAGCTTCAGTCACTGTTCACATTCTAAAATTTATCGGTGCTCTGCCAGTGCTAGGAACTTTTCACATTCATCTTATATCAGTTTTTAACTTGACTCCAATATGTTGCCATTGAGTTGGTTTGTTTTATAAATGAGAAAAAGTAGGATTATTGTCATAAATGTTATATTCTGATCAGATGTGGCCTTCCAGCATTTCAACACTGCTATCCAGCATTTCAGGGCACCCCATCTTCCTGATAATTGGGTTGAAGCAAGAACGTGCTAGGGTCTTTTTTTCTTTTCTTGGTCTTTTGTCTTTTTAGGGCCACACCCACAGCATATGGAGGTTCCCAGGCTAGGGGTCAAATCAGAGCTGTAGCTGCCGGCCTACACCACAGCCACAGCAACACCAGATCTGAGCCACATCTGAGACCTACCCCACAGCTCACAGCAACTCGGGATCCTTCACCCACTGAGCGAGGCAAGGGATTGAACCTGCAACCTCATGGTTTCTAGTCGGAATCATTTCCATTGTGCCGCTATGGGAACTCCTAGGGTCCTCTTTTTGAGAGCACAAAATTTTAAAGATGTTTGTTGTTTCTGAATATGGGAATAATTGGTGAATTAAATGTACTCGGTGACCTTAAAGGAATGTGGGGGTTTTTTTGGCCAACAGAGAACTGAAATATCCAAAGGAAGATGATCTTCGTCAACATTTATACCTTCGTAAGAGCCATGTTTATTTCAGGGATCCTGCTGTCACTCAGAACATTTGGAATTGCTTTCAAAGTCTGCCTTGCATTTTCCTGACTATCCTAAGTGGTACAATATTTTTGTGCTTTGAAGGTAGAATTAACTTTTTTATATTCCAAAGTAATTTAAAACTAAAAGTCTAATGAATAATGGAAGTAAATATTGGATGATCCATTTCTTGGTTTAAAAAGGGAGCGTTGGGCCGGTGTAGCTTGTGTATACCATTGCTGAAAGGAGGTTTTCACAGTATTTTGAACAGTGCAGCATCACTTAAATATGTCTGTAGTGTTCTAGGATGACCTCATTTGAATGTATATGTTTTCATCCTCATGCACATATGTGTCAGTTTTTATAGTTACAACCTATACATCTGATATCCAATTTTCATGGTTTCCAGACTCCAGGACCCTCAAGTGAAAACACTGCATGCTCTCCCCAAAAGTCCAAGAACATGCTAATGCCACACTGACATTAAACTTTTGGCAATCTGAGATTTGAACCTTAGAAAACATTTTCCAAAACTGTGGGCAAGGACTGGTGAGAAAGCGTTTCCTACCCATATGGGGAGATCACCACAAGAATAGAATTAAATGGACCATTTGTACCAATTTTTCTCTCCGTGGTATTCCTCTTGCTATTGTAGAAATTATGGATCCTGATGAGCAATTAGAAACCCTCCATGAAGCACTGAAACTGCTGCCGCCAGCTCACTGCGAAACCCTCCGGTACCTCATGGGGCATCTGAAGAGGCAAGTCACAGACTTGGAAACTTATACTGGTACCACATTCACATGTTAAGAGTCAAAGAGAGCAAAGGTGAAAGGACATCCGATCCACTGAATGAATAAATAAATGCACAGAGAACTTGTCTCTTTGTGTGAAATCGCACACGTTGGGAAGGAATGCTAAAAATATTCTGCATTGCAATACTGAGTGCAGACTTGACTCTGACATAAATGGATTTGCAGTTTCAGTATTTGTGTGCGAACATACTAGAAATACCAATGTTCTGCCAGGGACTTGGATTCGTTTTTGTGGAAAGGGACAAGCTTGCAGCTGTAAAGCACTGGTATTAGCATAATAAAACAGAGTGAAGCAACTTGCAGGAAGGCTCCCTTTTCTTAAGTCTTGCTCCAGAATAGGCACTTCAGACGTGAGATTTTAGATTGAATTAATGTTGCCAGTGCTCAAGACTGCTTTAAAAAGTGATAGATTACAATAAGGCGTAAAGGGAGAAATGGAAAGTAAAATGTTTCAGTGACTTCTGGTTTAATGTTTTAAAGTGATTGATGGTGATGTCGCTTTATTTCCCTGCTCGCTCTCCCCAGCTGAAGCAAAGTTTTTAAAATTATGTGACCAAGTTTTAGTGGTTTTGGGTTTCCAGCTATAAGACCAATCGGAAACAAAAAAGATAACAGAACTTGACATCTCTTTTGTTGCCTCTAGGCACCAGGTACCCAGAAATGAATGAATATTTAACTCACGGTGCTTTTAAGTATTTACATGTTTTTCCTCCTTAAAAGCACCAGGAGGTAAAACTTTTATTTTATGTGCTTACAGCTTCGCTTGTAAATTCAGGTTTGCTTCCTATGTGGATGCAGTTAAGGACTCCACACTAAAACAAAGGGATAACTCTCAAATTATAGTTCGTACCTTTGCTGCAGCAGAGCAGGGAAAAGAATATAAATACTTATCCTCCCTGACAAAGCACCCTACCCATCTCTCCCTCGCTTCTCCATAAACTCCCCAGCTTTCACAAATGCTCTGTAGGAAACCAGATCTCCGGAGTGGAGAGAGGGCTGGTGGAATAATTGAAATGACCCAGTCCCTTCTCAGTTTGCAAACAGACCCCAGCAGCCCCAGGCTAGGGCAGGAGAATCCACAAAGAGAACTGACCGCACCCCGGCCAGCACATTAACTCAGGCTTCAGCTTCAGTGACCACCAGCAGCTTCCGTTATTTGCTAACGTCTTGTATGTTACACAAAGTCTGTACTTGGAAGTTGAGGCGGAGTACAGAGGAAGCAGAGCTGATCCGCGGGTGTAAACCTTTCTTGTGAGTCTTGTTTCTGGCTTAGCGCTCAAGCACAACGGAGACCCCCATGGCCTGCACACAGTCACCCCCCCCCTTCCTTGTATTTTTGCAGAGTGACCCTCCATGAAAAGGAGAACCTGATGAATGCGGAGAACCTTGGGATTGTTTTCGGCCCGACCCTCATGAGGTCTCCAGAGCTCGATGCCATGGCCGCACTGAACGATATACGATACCAGAGACTGGTGGTAGAGCTGCTTATCAAAAACGAAGACATTTTATTTTAAATTTTTAGTTTGAAGGAAAACAAAAATGTTTTACAGATGAAGGAATGTTTTATAGTAATTTAATTGGCTCTTATAGCTGAATTATTTCTTGGTTAGAAGTTCGGGCATATAACCAGATGAAAATGAAGGAGCTTTTCCATTGTTTCTGTAGCACCGCTCAGCTGTCCTTGTAAAACCGTGAACACACGCTTTCCAATTCTAGTAATCCTGGGTGTTTATCATGTTAAGAGAATCTCAAGCTATTGCATGATTAGCCCCCTGTTTGGCAAGGGAACCCCATACAAAGGAGACACCAAGCCTGCACCGCCCCTTCGTCCTGGGTCGCCTGTGGTTGTGATTCAGCATGTTTCGCAGAGTAAATCTGTCGTGACTTCGCTTTTGGGTCCTCCGTCATTGGTTTCTGATGCTTACATAAACATGCACACACACGGATCAAACGGCACCTCTGGCTGCTGCATTGCCATAGACTATAACATATGCCTACTTTCTCAAATGCTTTATTTCTGGTTTCTCTTAGTTCTTCTCTAACATAGTACTTTCTTTCCAGCAAAAGCAGAATGTGTTTTCAGATTTGCTTTAGTAAATTATCTATACCAATAAAAAAAGAACAACGCAGAGCATTTTCTGTTAAATTATTATTGGTTTTCAGTTGTAATTTTGTGTTTTTATCTGGCATGCATTTATTAATTTATTAAATTTGGCTTTTAGAAATCAAAAATATGGATAGCTTCCTTTTTTCTCATGACTGAGAGTCTCTGGAAACATGTGTTTGGCTGTTTATTTAATGCTGAGTACTCCCTCGCATCTCTTTTGTTTACTGCTGAAAATTTTGCATTGAGCTCCTAAAAAAAATTTTAAACCGCTTAGAAAAAGAATGCCCATTGATTGGATTTACTTTTCTCCTTGTATACTATAGCAAAAATCTAGAATATTTTCTCAGCTTTCTGAGAGAGTAGGGAGGGCAAGCAGGAGTTCTTCTAGAGCCATCAGAAAAAGAAAAAAGACTAAAAAGACTGACTTTCTAAACATTTGGTTTGTTGGAAATGCATGATGTTGACAAGCAGTTGAGCCAACCACGCTGCCTGAGAAGGGTGGTCTGTGTGCAGCGTGACACCGGGAAACCAGGGCGTGGGCCTGATACCTTCACTAGCCACCCATGTGGCTTTGAGCAAATTACCCTCCAGAATCTGTTTCCTTATCTATCAGATGAGCACCCTTCCAGAACTAAAGTTCTGTCCTGCTTTAAAAATTTTTTTAAAAAAAAAGAAAAAGAAAAATACAAGACACAGTTCCATTTTTGCCATTTCAATCCTTAAGGCTTTAAGACTCTCTCAAAGATAATGAGGACAGAAGTATGGAGTTTTTCCATATTTTTACCCTTAGGCTCTAGTAGGAAGCTGATTGTATGTTTTATTAATGTTGATACTCAGTGTGGTTATGCAGTCCGTCACTGTGCTAAGCAACGTGGGATACATAGATTAATAAAGTACAGAGCTTTGTTTTATATATCAGACATTTTCTTTAAAATGGAGGTCACTGAAGGGCACTAAACACTAAGGCGCTGCTTTTGACTCATGAAATACACTTGTCAGAGAAATCTGCCAACTTGGATCTGTCCCTGGGTAGGCACATCTGCTGAACTGCTGCTATGTGCTCAGGACTGAAAATCATTCTGTACTGAGTCCTTTTAAAGGGGGAACTCAGCTGTAAAGAAATATGCCTCATTAGAACACAGGGAGTTCCCATTGTGGCTCAGGGAATTAAGAACCCGACTAGTATCCAGCGGGTTCAATCCCTGGCCTCACTCAGTGGGTTAAGGATCTAGTGTTGCTGCAAGAATAGGTTGCAGTGGCAGCTGGGATCCAACTTGCTGTGGCTGTGGCATAGGCCGGCAGCTGCAGCTCCAATTCGACTCCCAACCAGGGAACTTTCCTATGCTGCGGACACGGCCCTAAGAAACAAAAACTAAAGAACCACAGTCCCCCTGTTTTTTTCCTAAAGAGAACAGGTATGTCTGACTTGAGAGCAGGCACTTTTTAGAATGAGAAGTAGATCTGGGGCAGGAGCTGGGCCTGATCAGTGTAAAGATTAAGCAGCTGTTCAGATAAAGTGCTGAGTACGTCTTCAGACAAAGTCACTGTTCACCAGGTTTGTGACCAAGGGCACTGGCTATGCTTTTAAACAGATGGATGTGTGGTGCATGCCCTCAGGACGCAGGTTCAAATCACAGCTATGTGGTCTGGGAGCCCCCTTCCACTGCTGAGAGATGCTCCCTGAAATGAAGGAACCGTTCCCAGTCACTTAGGGAGGCTCTTAGTAATTAACCAGAGTCTTTTATACATCTCTTTCCAAGACGAGTTAGAGATTTCTTAAACCTTGACCTTTATGACGAAGCAGAGGTTTCAGTTTCCATCCCAGCAGGAGTGGGAAGAGGGACCAGTAAACCTCTCCTCCGTCGCCCACAGACTTGGCAGCACTGCAGATACTCTGTCCTGAACATAAAGTCTCTTTCTCAAGTTTCTATATATAGTTTTAAAGAAATGACTGAGAAATCAAAGATTTTCCCCCTTCTCCCCATCCATTTTTCTGTTAGTTTTTAATGCCAGTTATTGAGACCAGCTGGCTAGAGGAAGTAGCTCTTCACGGAACCGAGAGGAAAAACGTGTCCCTAAGTGGAAGAATGGCTATTTATCAAAATATTTCTGATTACTTGATGAGCTCAAATAGAAGATCTCTGAATAAATTGGTTTCAGGGCAGTGACACCACTCATTTTTAACAGAGTATTTTAGAGTTTATGGTCCCGAAGCTGATGACATATTATTGGCAAGTCCACTGGGAACCAGAAAAGTTTGTTTTTCATACGCATTGGAAAAGCAGGATGCCCAAAACTTTCCTCCCAACTGTATAGTCATTGGGAAGATAACTTCTCATGGAACTCTCTAAGCGTCTTTACAACGCGATTTGCCTGTGTCAACTGCACGGCATTCACGTTTGTCTCTTAGTGTCAAGTGAGAGGCACTTCCTTTTATGAGCTGAGATAGCCAGGTTCTCTCTGTACATCACCACACCTCACACTCCCAAGGGACACAGCTTGGCTATGACCCATGACCACCCATTGTGGTGGGACACACAAGGCCAGAGAAGCATGGCTTTGTCAGGGATCTGCCAGCCTCCCTAATTTTTATTTATTTATTTATTTATTTAATTGGGTTTTGTTGTTGTTGTTGTTTTGTTTTTTGGGTTGTTTTTTTTTTTTTGCCTTTTTCTAGAGCCCCTCCCGTGGCATATGGAGGTTCCCAGGCTAGGGGTCGAATTGTAGCTGTAGCTGCCGGCCTACACCACAGCCATAACAACACGGGATCCGAGCCGTGTCTGTGACCTACACCACAGCTCACGGCAACGCCAGATCCTTAACCCACTGAGCAAGGCCAGGGATCGAACCCACAACCTCATGGTTCCTAGTCAGATTCATTAACCACTGCGCCATGATGGGAACTCCCCTAACTTTTATTTCATTTTTTATGTATTTATTTATGGCTGCCCTGCGGCATATGGCGCTCCCGAGCCAGGAACCAGATACAAGCCAGTCTCCCCTAAGCCACAGCTGCAGCAATGCTAGATCCTCAAAACATTTTGCTGGCTGGGCATCGAACCGGTGTCCCAGCACTCCCAAGATGCCACTGATCCTGTTGTACCACAGTGGGAGCTCCTAGTCTCCCTAATTTTTAGAGATCCAGTTCTCACTTATATTCTCAACAAATGACACCCAGACCTGCAGCCCCTGGTACGTCAGCACTCCTCGTTCCACACCCATTGACCACCTGCTCCCCAGAGCCAGGCACGGTGCCCGCTGGGGAATGAAGTCAATTCCACTTCTCAAGGAGCTTCCTGGGTCACCTTGACCTCGGGAAACCGCTTCTGTCCTTTTCCTCCCTGAATGTCTTATTTCCTATGGGCCTCAGCTCCAGCTGCATGTCCCTGGGCTGGAGGTGCACTATCCAAATGGGACAACGGCATGAAAGGGCCCTGTGGTGCCATCCTCCGCCTTGGGCTCAACTAGCCTCTAACAACCCTGCACTGCATGAGGCCAGGTGAGGGCCGCCTCAGTCTCCTGCAGCCAGTGCACTTATCTCATTTTGGCCAGTCCATCTTTCTAGAAAGAGATGTATTTAACCTGACAGCTCAGAGCTTTACCATTTATCTAAAATTGACCATAGGATACCACTCACATGTGGAGTCTAAAATATGACACAAATGAACAAAAAAAAAAAAAAAAAGGAGTTCCCATAGTGGAATCCGACTAGGAACCATGAGGTTGTGGGTTCGATCCCTGGCCTTGCTCAGTGGGTTAAGGATCTGGCGTTGCCGTGAGTTGTGGTGTAGGTCGCAGACGCAGCTCGGATCCCACATTGCTGTGGTTCTGGCGTAGGTCAGTGGCTACAGCTCCGATTGGACCCCTAGCCTGGGAAATTCCATATGCCACGGGAGCAGCCCTAGAAAAGGCAAAAAGGCAAAAAAAAAAAATATATATATATATATCACAAATGAACTTACCTACCGAAACAGCTCCCCTAGGTAACAGACTTGTGGTTGCCAAGGGGGAGGGGGATGGGTTAGGAGTTCGGGATTAATAGGAAGAAACTATTACATACAGGATGGATAAACAAGGTCCTACTACGTAGCAAAGGGAACTATATTCAATATCCTGTGTTAAGCCATAATGGAAAGAAAATATATGGATAACTGAATCACTTTGCTGGACACCAGAAATTAACACATACTTCAGTAAAATAAATCAACCATACTTCAGTAAAATAGACTGATTTTCAAATATATATATATTAAAAAATAAAACAGACTATGTCAGTCCTCACATTTCCCAAATAGTAATGAAGGGAAAAAACTGAAGTTCTTGTTTTCTCTAGATTTTGCATAGTCAAGGAATTAGGTTATGACTAATACACCCAATCCTATTTAAAACCAATCAGCAATTGTATTAGTAATATTATTACAGATTCAAACATTTGTTGGCTGTAGCACATTCTTCTACCTTATCAAAGTCATTGGGATCTCTCCACAAATGCTTAATTTTTTAAGTAAAACTATTTCACTAGTCCTGTGAATCACACAGGTATCTCACATCAGTTGATATTTCATATATTGATACTAAAAATCAAGAAAGAGCTAAGCTAAAAATGATTCACTCATCAGCACCAGGAAAGCCCTGATTTATAATTTTTGTTCTCTGCTGAAGAGATATTTTAATATAATCAGTAATAGCATCTTTCACCATGTAAATATTTTCCTTTATTGCTTTTTCCACAGGCTAACACAAAACATGAGAAATGTAGGCATGTTTGCTGACCTAGTTTTTGGAGCTCTGAAAGTGTTGGGAGGTTTACTGTTGTTCAGATATGGTCACGATTGCATTGTAGTAGGTAACATCAACATGTGGAGCTAGAAAACTTGTTTTTTTCTGGTGCTTAAACATAACTACTTCACTGCCTGTGTCACTGTGGCAACACACAAAGCAAAAGAAGCAATGTTTAGAGATTAAAGTGACTCACTGAAGAAAATTAGCAAGAAGGGCCTTCCAGAGGTAAAGTGCTATAAAGTTGGAATGTTCTGGAAACATAAAAATATTTTGGTTTTCATCGTATCAATCTCAGACTAGTGAGATTTCCTCTGATGTGTCTCTAGGTACAACATGGGCACCGGCTGAGGTTTGTCTGTGCAAAAAATCCAGGCCTGGCCTGATATCTGGCTGCCTCTCCATAGGAATGAACATTTTCCTCAGGCAGTTTTTGTTCTTACCAAAGAAATTTTGTAATAATGAGATGAGGAGTAATTTGCCCACTTAAAAAAAAAAAAAAGCATTCAACTATATGAGAGAGGAAGTGATATGGGCATACAAAGGTTAAGTTATACTATACCAGTGCCAGCTCTGCCCCAAGATTCTAGGAACACTGTGACATCAAAAACATAAAACGTGGAGGCGGAGAAGTAAAAATGTAGAGCTCTAAAATGTGTTCAAACTTAAGTTATCATCTAAAATAGACTGTTATAAATATAAGACATTTTATGTAAGCCTTGTGGTAACTACAAAGCAAAAACCTATAGTAAATACGTGAAATATGAAGGGAAAGGAACCTAAGCATCCCATTATATAAAATCATCAAATCACAAAGGAAGAAAGCAGGAATAGAAGAAAGGAACAGAAGAACTACAAAACACCCAGAAAACAATCAGTGAAATGGCAATAAGTATGCAACTATCAATAATTACTTTAAATGTAAATGGACTAACTTCTCCCTTCAACAGACATAAAGTAGCTGTACAGATCAAAAAATATATAAGGCCATCTCTATGCTGCCTACAAGAGACTCATTTCAGAAGTGAGGACACATGCAGACTGAAAGTGGAGGGATGGAAAAAGATATTCCATGCAAATAGAAACCAAAAGAAGCTGGGATAGCTATACTTATATCAAGACAAAATAGACTTAAGAAAAGATTATAATAAGAGACAAAGCCATTACATAACAGGAAAGGGGTCAGTCTAACAAGAGTACATAACATTTATAAATATTTATGCCTCTAATATAAGAGCACCTAAATACATAAAGCAAATATTAACAGACTTGAAGGAAGAAACAGCAATACAATAATAGCAGGGGACTTTAATAACTCACCTTTCATCAATGGATAGGTTCCAGACAAAATCAGTAGGGGAACATGGACCTTAAATGACACACTGGATCAGATTTTTGGAACATAATCACATAGAATATTCCACCCAAAAGCCACAGAATACATATTCTTCTCAAGCACACATGGAACATTCTTCAGGATAGATGTTCAGCCACAAAATAAATCAATAAATTTTAGCAAGGAAACTAAAGAGGATTCAAAGAAATAGGCATTGCATGCTCCTGGGTTGGAAAAATTAATGTTGTAAAAATGGCCATACTACCCAAAGCAATCTACAGATTCAATGAGATCCCTATCAAATTACCCAGGACATCTTTCACAGAATTAGAACGAACAATCCAAAAATTTATATGGAACCATAAAAGACCCAGAACTGCCAAAGCAATTCCGGAGGAACAAGAACCAACCAGGAGCCATAACTCTCCTAGACTTCAGGTAATATTACAAAGCCACAATAATCAAGACAGTGTGATAGTGGTACCAAAACAGACATACAGACCAATGTAACAGAATAGAGAACCCCGAAATAAACCAAGACACCTCCGGTCAATTAATCTTTGACAAAGGAGGCAAAAACATAAATGGGGGAAAGACAGTCTTTTCAGCTAGTGGTGCTGGGGAAACTGGACAGCTGTATATAAATCAATGAAACTTGAACACACCCTCACACCATGTACAAAAATAAACTCAAAATGGCTTAAAGACTTAAACATAAGACAAGACACAATCAAACACCTAGAAGAGAACAGAGGCAAAACATTCTCTGACATCAACCTTACAAATGTTTTCTAGGTCAGTCTCCCAAGGCAACAGAAATAAAAGCAAAAATAAACCAATGGGACCTAATCAAACTGACAAGCTTTTGCACAGCAAAGGAAACCATAAAAAAATGTACAAAAAGACAACTTACAGAATGGGAGAAAATAGTTTCAAACGATGCAACTGACAATGGCTTAATCTCTAAAATATACAAACAACTTATACAACTCAATAGCAAAAAAGCCAACAACCCAATTGAAAAAAATGAGCAAAAGACCTGAAAAGACATTTCTCCAAAGAAGATATACTGATGGCCAACAAGCACATGACAAAATGCTCAACATCCCTGATTATTAGAGAACTGCAAATCAAAACTACTGAGGTACCACCTCATACCAGTCAGAATGGCCATCATTAATAAGTCCAAAAATAACAAATGCTGGAGAGGGTGTAGAGAAAAGGGAACCCTCCTGCACTGTTGGTGGGAATGGAAATTGATACAACCACTATGGAAAACAGTATGGAGGTACCTCAGAAAACCAAATATAAAACTACCATATGATTCAGCAATTCCACTCTTGGGCATATGCCTGGACAAAACTTTCCTTGAAAAAAGACACATGCACCCGCATGTTCATTGCAGCGCTATTCACAATAGCCAAGACACGGAAACAACCTAAATGTCCATCAACAGATGAATGGATTAAGAAGTTGTAGTATATATACACAATGGAATACTACTCAACCATAAAAAAGAACAAAATAATGCCATTCGCAGCAACTTGGATGGAACTAGAGACTCTCATACTAAGTGAAGTAAGTCAAAAAAAGAAAGACAAATACCATATGATTATCACTTATATCTGGAATCTAATATATGGCACAAATGAACCTTTCCACAGAAAAAAAACTCATGGACTTAGAGAACAGATTTGTGGCTGCAAAGGGGGAGGGAGTGGGATGGACTGGGAATCTGGGGTTACTAGAGGCAAACTATTGCCTTTGGAATGGATAAGCAATGAGATCCTGCTGTATGGCACAGGGAACTATATCTAGTCACTTATGATGGAGGATACTGTGAGAAAAAAAATGTATGTATGTGTGACTGGGTCACTGTGCTGTACAACAGAAAACTGACAGAACACTGTAAACCAGCTGTAATGGAAAAAATAAAAATCATTTAAAAAATAAGTTTTAGAAGACTGAAATCATATCAGATATCTTTTCTGACCACAATAGTATGAAACTAGAAATCAATTATAAGAAGAAAACTGGAAAATTCACAAATATATGGAGATTAAACAACATGCTATGGAATACCTTGAGACAAACAAAATACCTTGAGACAAACAGAAATGGAAATACAGCATACCGAAATTTCTGGGATGCACAACAGTTCCAGGAACAGAAGAAGCTGTTGGTCAGCAGCAGGGGATGGCATTCAATGTAGCCATAAATGTAGGGGTTTCGGGCCCTCAGCCCACTGGTGATCTGCTTCTCTGACTCTACCCTTCTCCTCCCCAGTGCAATGGTTTTCAAACTTCAGCATGGTTCAGAGTCACCTGGAAGACTTGATAAAAGACCTTACTTCCAGAGGTGCTGAATTAGGAGGTCTGGGGTGGATCCCCCCAAATTGCATTTTTCTTTCTTTCTTTGTCTTTTGTCTTTTTCGGGCCATACCCAGGGCATATGGAGATTCCCAGGCTAGGGGTCTAATCAGAGCTACAGCTGCCAGCCTACACCACAGCCACAGCAATGCGGGATCCGAGCCGTGTCTGTGACCTACACCACAGCTCACGGCAATGCCAGATTCCCAACCTACTAAGCGAGGCCAGGAATAGAACCCGCGTCCTCATGGATCCTAGTCAGGTTCCTTAACCGCTGAGCCACAAGGGGAACTCCCAGTTCGCATGTATAATAAGCCCCCAGGTGATAAGGATGCTGCTGGTCGCAGGATCACACTTTGAGAACCACCAGCTCAGCATTTCTCAGCCCTTGCTGTATGTTAGATTCACCTGAGGATCTACCGCAGCCAATGATATCAGGTGCTCTGTGTGTGAGGCCAGAACACCAAGGATACAGAAAAGAAGAAAATATTTTGCTGTTATTTCCAGAGTCAACAGAGAAACAGATCAAATATTCTATTTAGTTGCACTGATTGCAGAACATGTTCACAACCACTTCATGGAAACGGTTCTTTTTCCTAAATTAACAGCAATTTGGGATGGACATGGCGTATCTAAACATTTTAATCCCTAAGCATAAGAGATTAACAGCCAGAGACAAAGACTGAACTGTCAGTCAGACATTTTATTGAAAAGGACCCCTTCTTAATACATGCAAACTAGTGCCTTTGGAGTGGATAGGCAATGAGACCCTGCTGTATAGCACAGGGAACTATATCTAGTCACTTGTGATGGAGCATGATGGAGGATAATGTGAGAAAAAGAATGTGCATATATACATATACATGTGACTGGGTCATTTTGCTGTGCAGTAGAAAATTGACAGAATGCTGTAAACCAACTAGAATAGAAAAATAAAAATCATTATGAAGAATAAAATAAAGAGGCAACAAGGATATATTGTATAGCACAGGGCATTATAGCCATTACCTTATAACTTTTAATGGAATATAATCTATAATAATAACGAATCACTATGATGTACACCTGAAACTAATATAATATTGTAAATTAACTATAGTTCAATAAAAAATACAAATATTTAATAGAAAAAAAAAAAGGATCCCCCTCCTGGGCTGTCACCACCTGTCCCCTCCTATGAGACCAGCAGGTGGTGTTGCCTCACTTAGCTGCCGGGGTGCTCCTGTGTGTCTGGGCAGGCCTGATGACATAGGTGATTCTAATGTGGCTCTCGTGTGCAGACTGTGTACTTCCTGTTGGTGTGTTAAAATCGCCCAGGATTTTCGTCAGGTATGGTACACTCCAACATGGAAATGATGGTCCCTAGAAACCAGAGGCATGGCACAACACCCATGGCCACATGGAGATGGATCAGGGTCAGTTAGGAACAGAAGGGCCGAGGGCCAAACATGGCCCAAAGCCTTTATTGAGGTTCTCCTGGGAAGGAGTGACAAAGCAGGGTAAGTCTCCTGAGTTCGGTTAGGATTGGATAGTTTGAATAATTTGACGGGCTCTGGAATGTAGGGGCGGCCCTTGGGGTCCAGGAGCTGACAGTGGGGGGACTTACAGCAAGGGGAATGTGGGCTTGGCCTGTGAGCTTCTAAAGGAGACAGTTGGAGACATGGGCTCTGGATTGGTTGGTTTGTATATCAAAGATGCGCTTACATAAGAGTCCTTTGAAATCTCTAGGAGTTAGCTCACCCCGGGAGGGGCCATCCGTTCAGGATGGATGGAGGCCTCCAATGCCAGATCATCAAGACGGAAAATAAGAAAGTAGAGTCCACAGTGGGCTACGTGTCCTTCCCTTCAGAGACTCACTTCCTGTCTCTGACCTAAGTCTGAATCTCTCCTCAGCATCTTCTTTCCTCACTCAAATTTCATTCAAAATTGCGTAACTTAACCTAAGCTAGATGTTAAGTCAGAAAAAGAGATGGGTTCTTGTGAAAGTGATTCTTGAGTAAATCCCTTCAAGCAAGATTCCGCATCTCCCCAGCTACATTTTGTGAGACGAGCATTCTACAAAATGGAGAGGATACAAATTGTTCTGAGAACTACGACAAACTGCATCAACCTAACGCAGATAGGAGGCCTAAGAGCTGAGGCCACTTGTGTCAATATGACAGCTCTTTGTTCCAAGAGACTTCTGCCCAAGGAAGATAAGACTGTTTGCTTCAGGAAATTCTTGTAGATCAATTTACCTGAGACGAGGGACTGCTCACCTGTGCAAACAGCTTGCTGATCAAACAACAGCCCACCCCTTAAGACCCCCTACATGACTGTTGCTGTGTTCACCAGTCTTCTTTTTTTATTGAAGTAGAATTAAATCACAATGTTGTGTTCGTGTCTGCTATATAGCAAAGTGATTCAGTTGTGTGTGTGTATGTATATACATTATATACACACACACATATTCTTTTCCATTATGGTTTATCACAGAATATTGAATATAATTTCCTGGGCTATACAGTAGGACCTTGTTGTTTACCCATTCTATATATAATAGTTTGCATCTGCTAGTCCCAAACTCCCAATCCAACCCCCCACAACCAGTCTTAAATGACTGTAGTCCCCCACCTTAAAAGACACATCTTAAACACTTGAGCCCAGATCCCAGAACCCCTACCAAGCCCTCCTCTGACTTCCTGTTTTTGCACCACTCCTTGGCTGCTCTGATGCTCTGCAGACTGTCTTCAGTTCCAATGAGCTGACTTTTGCTTCATTAGCAGGCAGTCTGCTAATACAAGAGCTCGCTGGAGCAAAGGGCTCTGTAGCAAGTAAGTTTGGGGAATACTATACGGTATTGACTAACAGGGGTATGAACTACGCAGGTCCACTTATACATGGATTTTTTTTTTTCAATACGTATATACTACAAGATCCATGATACATGATTCTGCAGAAGCAGAACCGGGAAAATGGAAGAACCATAGATACAAAAGGCTGCCCATGAGCGATGTTCAAAATTTCGACTGCACAGAGGGTCAGAGCCCCTAACCTCCGTGGCTCGAGGGTCAAGTGTATATCAATGCCACTTTTATTAAGATTGCAATCATGTTAGCATAAGAAAGAGTCTGAAAAGTTATGAATTCACAAAAAAACAAACTTGAGGAGATTGAGCAAGCTGGCAACTCGTGCACAGGAAGCTTTGTTTTTCTGCAAACTTAACTAACTTCTCTAAGAACATTTTCCCTCTTATAAAGCAACTATACTCCAATAAAATAATTTTTAAAAAGAGAACACTTCCCCCTTAACATCAATTTTTAAAACATTGATTTACATAAAGTCACAAATGATTCGAGAGAAATTAACTACTAGGCATGTAATGTATTTCCCTTTTTTTTTTTTGTCTTTTCTAGGGCCGCACCTGCGGCATATGGAGGTTCCCAGGCTAGGGGCTGATTCGGAGCTGTAGCTGCCAGCCTACGCCAGAGCCACAGCAATGCCAGATCTGAGCCGCATCTGTGACCTACAACACAGGTTACGGCAATGCCGGATCGTTAACCCACTGAGCAGGGCCAGGGATCGAACCCGCAACCTCATGGTTCCTACTCGGATTCGTTAACCACTGAGCCACGACGGGAACTCCTAGGCATGTAATATATAACTGACATCCTGGAGTCGATGGTGAGAGAGCAGACACCAGGCTTCCCCCCCACGGAAGCGTCCTCACCACCATCAGCGCCACTGTGCTGGGCTGGCTGCCCCAGGAGGGAAGTTTCCACATTTCGGATGGTTTCTACCTGATGAGTGAGGGAGGGTTCATTGGCCACCAGTCTATCTGCAGAGAACCCTTCCCTGAGGACCCCCATCAAGGTAGCCACCCACTTTGTCAGAGCAGCCTCTGGCTTTGGATTCCCAGAGCCCCTCGACTTTGCACTTGACAGAATGAGCCTCAGTGAATGCTCACCAGGGAACACTCCTATTCCAGTGGCGCCACTGAAAAACCAGAGGAACTCTCCACCTCGTCCCTTCGCAGCTCCTCAGAGCGGGGAGGAGAAATCAGGCAGGAAGAAGGCTCACTTCCCTACTGTTTCCGCTCTGGAAACACCCTGGTTTTTGTCCCGGATCGAGGAGGAGAAATAAATACATTATCAGCTAAATCCAGGATCCAATGCATTGTCTGTGAGACAGGTGGCCAAGCCAAAAGGACGATGGCCTGACAAAAATCAAGGTTATTCAAATTACCAATGAGTGTTTTGCCTGTGTGTTCCTTGATATGTCCTCATTAAAAATGAATCACCATTAATATTAATTATGGTGATTAAAAGGGAACATCTGTGAAGACAGACCTGAATCCTTATAGCTCTGGCTGGGAGTAGCAAGATAAAACAGAGCTGCCAAAGGGAAGAAGCTTCATCAGGTGGAGAAAGAAGGAGGGAGGGAAAGACAGGTGTTACCTAAACCCGCTTGGGCTAGGTGGCCGCCTGGGTTCCCGGAGACACCGATGCTCTCTCTCCCTTTCTCCCCACTTCTCTCTTCCCCCCATGCTTTCTTTGTCTTGCTGCCAGCTCCTATTTAATAGCTGTCTGTCTGCAGAAGGAAGCCAGAGCTTTTCATTCTGCAAAATCCAGACCACGCCGTGTCTACAGAGCTAAATATGGGTTAGGCCAAAGTTGTTTTTTTTTTTTTTTTCCTGGCCTACACCCTATGGACCACAGTTCTTTTTTCTTTTTCCAACTTCATGGTGAGGGGAAACAGAGGGTTTGGTAGAAGATCCCTCTGAGGGGGAGCTGGGGAATGTCCCACAAAGAATACATGACAGGTACCCGCCTCCATAGTGGGTATTGAGAAGCCTCAGGGCAGGCCCAGAGGAGGACAGCCCAGCCCAGCTGGAACCTGAGATGCAGAAAAACTTAGGCTGGGAGTTCCTGTCGTAGCGCAGTGGAAAGGAATCTGACTAGAAACCTTGAGGTTGCGGGTTCGATCCCTGGCCTCACTCAGGGGGTTGAGAATCCAGCATCGCCGTGAGCTGTGGTGTAGGTTGCAGATGCAGCTTGGATCCCTCATTGCTGTGGCTGTGGTGTAGGCCAGTGGCTACAGCTCTCATTAGACCCCTAGCCTGGGAACCTCCTTTTTAGGGTGCGGCCCTAAAAAGCAAGAAAAAAAAAAGAAGAAGAAAAAGAAAAAGTCAGGCTGGAAGGAAGCACTTTTCCCTCCCCCACCTCATCCTTGCTTGAAGACAAAGAAAAGCAACAAAGAAGAAAAATCTCTATGATCCAACAAGAACATGAACAGTTGCTTTCTTTCATCTATGTCTTCCTTATCCTGAGGCCTGACCCAAGCAAAGATCACACAAAGGGCAAACATACCAAGTCAGTTCTCAGAGGGCCCAAGGCTTTCTGCAAGGTTGTGGGAAAAGAGACTTCAGGTCTGGAATCTAAAAACAAAACTTGCTGTTCACGAAAACTGAGAGGTGAGGGGCACGCTGGCCAGTCAGGTACTGGGGACCCTGAAACATCAAAATTGCAGGCTTTCTTCTCTATCCACAGCCCTCTGCAAAGCCTTCCTGTGCCAGCAGGGAAGGGTGACTGGGGGGGTAAGAAGGCCTCCAACCACCCCCCCCCCAGGGAAGGGGAAGGTGGCCTTATCACAGCTTGGCCATCCTGAAATGCTATTTGAAAATGGCACCGAGAATGTACATTTGAATGAAGTCCTTGTTTTGAAAATCAAAGAGAAATGATACGGAGACTCTATAAAGGGGTTATGATTTCTGCTTAAGGGAATCAAGCACTAAGGATCCAATTATCATCTGAGTTTTTACTGAATGTGATTACCAAGGGGCGGATTTTCTGGTCAGCTGCACCCCCTCACCACCACACTCTGAAGCCCTGAGTAGGTTGTAGGGGTCGTGCATTTCTGCCTCTTAAGGACTTCCTGGAAGAGCTGGTCCTCTGCTCCAGGCTAGATGGGTCCCCAGGAGTGTCCCTTACAGATGTGAACCAGCCCTCACCAGCAACCCTGGAGGCCGAGAACTACTGCAGTGGTATCATCTGGGCCCACTGTGTCTGACAGCAGGGGCTGAAGAGTGGAAGCTTACAAATAGGTGGGTGACCTGGCAGAGACGCGTGGTCACGGTAGAATCTGGTTGCCATGGGGATGTGAGGTTTTCTGCTCAAGCTGTTTGAGAAGCAAATTTTCCATTGTGTGTATGTAAACATGCTGCAGCATCTTTAAATTCATCATCTTTTTCAAACAGCATCCAAGATGGGCTCACGCATGAAAAGAATCCTCAAAGCTATTTTTCCATGGGACAGCTCCTTGGAGGGTAGCTGGCTTTGGCCTTTGTGTAGGCGTGGGCTATTTTTCTTTTCTTTTTAGGACTGCCCTTACTGCACATGGAAGTTCCCAGGCTAGAGGTCGAATCGGAGCTGCAGCTGTCAGCCTATGTCACAGCCACAGCAACATGGGATCCAAGCCACAACTGGGACCTACACCACAGCTCATGGCAACACCAGATCCTTAACCCATTGAGCAAGGCCAGGAATCAAACCCACATCCTCATGGATACTAGTCAGGCTCGTGACCACTGAGCCACAGTGGGAACCCCCGGGCTAGTTTTCAAGAAATGGCCAGATCTGCCTGGTCGCTGGTCATTCGGGTCATCTCTTATGCTGACTGGGCTACCAGAGGGGCTCCAGAAGCCCACCAAGGACAGTGTTTTCTTCTCCTTCAGTCTTCAGGGAGGACACCTTACCTTGTTTTCTGTCTGTCCTGCAATTCAGAAATGATTCCACAGCCCTGGTCTCCCTCCTCTTTCTCAACATGCAGGAACAAAATTTTTGAGCCCACCTGAGTCCATTTGGGTTGCTAATACAAATTATGACAGATGGGGTGGCTTCAACAGCACACATTTATTTCTCATAGCTCTGGAGGCTGGAAGTTCAAGCTCAAGGTACCAGCAGATCCAGCAGGAAGACCTGCTTCCTAGTTGACAGATGGCTGCCTTCTTGAGTCCTCACTGAGCTGAGAGCAGAGGGAGAAAGCAAGCTCTCTTGTCTCATCCTATAAGCACATGAACCCCCTTCCAGAAGGTTTCATCCTCATGACTGAATTACCTCCCAAAGGCCCCACCTACTAGAACCATCACATTGGTGGTTAGCATTTCAATATATGAATTCGGACGGACAGACGTCTTCAGTTCATAACAGCCCCTGTAGCCTTTTTTCAAGGAGGTGGTAAAATATAACAAAATTTACCATCTGAACGCTTTGTAAGTGCATGATATTCACAAGGTCGTGCAACCATCACTACTATTTCCAGAACTTTTCCCACCATGCAAACAGAATCTCTGTGCCCATTAAGCAATGACACATAAGTGGAATCATACAGTATTTGTCCTTTGGTGTCTGCTTTGTTTCACTTAACATAATGTGATCAAGGTTCATGCATGTTACAACATGTATCAAATACTTCATTTCTTTTCTAACACTGAATGATAGTCTGCTATATGTATATCCATTCATCTGCCAAAGGCCTCTGAGGTTTTTTCCTTTTTTTTTTTGTCTTTTGTCTTTTTAGGTCCACACCTGTGGCATATGGAGATTCCCAAGCTAGGAGTTGAATTGGAGCTGTAGCAGCCAGCCTGCACCACAGCCATAGCCACAAGAGATCTGAGACTCATCTTCAACCTACACCACAGCTCAGAGCAACACCAGATCCTTAACCTACTGAGTGGGGCCAGGGATCGAACCCAAGTCCTCATAGATACTAGTCGGGTTTGTTAACCATGGAGCCATGATGGGAACTCCTGTTTCCATTTTTTGACTGTTGTGCCTAATTCTGCCAAAAACATGGGTGTACAAGTATCTGAGTCTCTGTTTTCAGTTCTTTGGGGTATATGCCCAGAAAGAAATTTGCTGAACTATTTAGTACCTCTATGTTTAACTTTTTGAAGAAGTATCATGCTGTTTTCCAGTCCCTGTGGACTTGTGATCCACGTGTTTCCTGGGGCAGATGAAGACTCTTTCCTAATGGAGTTTGGCAATAAGCATCATTGTATTTATTTTTTAATTCTCTCATATTCACTCACCTATTCTTCTCTGAGAGTGTCTACGTGTCTTCTTAGTTCAGTTCTCTTCTATTGATTGTTTAGACTGTGATCTGCCTGGGGCAGCAGATTGATGATCTATTAATTGACTGATAGACTAGCAACAAGGTGCAGGTGAGGGGGAAATTCAGCTTCCTGGTTTTCGAAACCCTCCTGAGCCTCCCAGTCCATCCAGTGATACTTAGCCTTCCCTACATACCATGGGGACCTGGGCGTCTGGTCAGGCAGGACTCTCTGGCCTCCCCAACACTCCAGGACCTCCTGCCCCTTTCATGACATGCTTTCCTTCATCACAACACCCCTCCACCTCCCCCATGCCCTCCGCTGTCTCCACTCAACCCATCTCAGGACCAGCAGGAACTGATCGGCACCACACACAAGCCTTCACAGAGCTCCCTCTCCTAAGAAGGTCCCCGGCGCTGGAAGCACATTCTCCACCCTGACCCCCACCAACATCTGGCCCAAGGCTAATCTCATAGAAGAAATTGGTAAATAGGAGCAGGCTGGGGAGTTCTCATTGGGGCTCAGCAGAAACAAATCTGACTCACATCCATGAGGACGCAGGTTCAATCCCTGGCCTTGAACAGTGGGTTAAGGATCTGGCATTGCCTTGAGCTGTGGTGTAGGCTGCAGACACGGCTTGGATCGGGCGTTGCTGTGGCTGTGCTGTAGGCCAGCAGCTGTAGTTCTGATTTGACCTCTAGCCTGGGAACCTTTATATGCCATGGGTGTGGCCCTAAAAAGACAACAACAACAACAAAAGAGCAGGCTGATATAGACAAAGATGCTGCTTGAGGTTCTTGAAATAAAGGAAGCCTATGGGTAAAAGAAGAGGCCATTTCTAGACATGGAGGCCAGAAGATCTCTTTGCTACATTTTGCTTTTTTTTCTTTTTAGTATTTTTGTTGTGAAATATAATGTATATTCAAAGAAGCACATGAAATGTAATTGGATGGTTGAATGAAAAATTATAAAGCAAACACCCTTATCACCAGCACCTAAGTTAAGAAGGAAAACATTGCCAGTCACCCCAGGAGCCCCCTCCACCTCGGGAAATCCTAGCCTATTCTGACTCTTCCCTTCCTCCTGGGGTAACCCTAGCCCAACTTTCGTAAAATTTTTTTCTTGAATTTCTTCAGCTGTTTGCCCCTTTTATATGCAATCTCTAAAAAGATGGTTTTGTTTTGCTTGGTTTTGAATTTTGCATGAGTGGAATAATGCTATATATGTTCTTTTTGAATTTGCTGTGTTCACTTTGTATTTGTGAGTTGTGGTCATGTCATTGCACTCAGCTGTAGTTAGTGCATCTTTACCAATGCATAACCTTCCATTGCACAAACACAGATCAATTTATTTGGGGCATATAGGCTATAAATGTGGATGGACCGTGGGTTGTTTCTAGTTTGGGGATATTATGTAAAAACACCCGTGGTCATCCTTATACATTTCTAGAAGCAGAGCATTCTCCTAGGAGCAGGACTGCTAGGTCACAGGTCTGTCTTTCTTCACATCTACTAGTTAATGAATGCCGGAGTTCCCCTTGTGGTACAACAGAAATGAATCTGACTAGGAACCACAAGGTTGCAAGTTCAATCCCTGGCCTCACTCAGTGGGTTAAGGATCCAGCATTGCCATGAGCTGTGGTGTAGGTTGCTGACGAGGCTTGGATCCTGCATTGCTGTGGCTCTAGCATAGGCCAGCAGCTGTAGCTCTGATTTGACCCCTAGCCTCCATATGCTGCAAGTGTGCCCCTAAAAAGCCAAAAAGAAAAAAAAGAAAAAAAAAAAAAAGAATGCCACCCTGCCTTCCTAAGTGGCTGTCATTGTCAATCTCACTCCAGGTGAGAAAGTGCCTGCTGCTTCTCAGCTCCCCAATTCTCAGAAAAAAATTCTCTGTGAATCTGTACACAAAGAGGGCCTGCCTGGCTCTTCTACTGAAGCTAAAAACATTCAGCAGACACATCCTTGACCTTGGCAAACTCCCAAACCCAGAGACCCTTGGAGATCCTTCCAAAGGAACCCCATGCCAGTTGCAGGGTAGCAGGAATGAGAGAGACATGGCCTAAGAATGAGAACTTTAAGGGCGGGGGTGGGGAAGGGAAGTCTGGGGCTTGTTGCTGTCACCCTGGAGCTGTGAACCATAGAGCCCTAGACAGCTACAGACCCAGCCAGTTGGTCATAAAATGTACATCAAAGGCTCAGGATGCCACTAGCTGTGGGTTTAAACAAGAGTCCAGGTGTTTCCTGCTCCCTCCCTGCTGAGCTCACACCTGCCTTACCAGGGCTCCAGCAGGCAGCCTCACTGTCACAGCTGAGGTCAGAGTCTCACTTGGCCTTGCCCACTGGGAGCGCTCGCTTGGGCTCTGTGACTGGGGCTCACCCCACGAATAGAACAGAAATGCAGTACTACCCTTTTTAAAAATGTTCCTCCTTACTACAAATGCCAAACAACAGAGGTAAGTACAGAGAACAACACAAACAAAGGCACCTGAAATCTCACCACCCAGAAAAAACCATCACAAGCATTTGGTCAACATCACTCCAGGAAGGATGGATGGATGGACAGATAAACGAAAGACAGATGGGTAGGTGGATGGATAAATGGGTTGGATGCACAGGTAGATGGACACCCAAGTTATACATATAATTCTAGGGAAAACATCCTACTGTACATGTGACTTGAAAATACAAATTGGTTCCTTCTCTTTACAAACTAATATTTGTTGCCTTCTTCCTCTAATTACAATGTAAGATAGTCTCAATGCAGAAACTTGGAAATCATAGAATATATAGAAAAAAAAATTCCAACCATATCCAGTCACTTGTGATGGAGCAGGATGGAGGATAATGTGAGAAAAAGAATGTGTATATATATGTGTATGTGTGTGACTAGGTTACTTTTCGGTACAGGAGAAAATTGACAGAACACTGTAAACCAACTGCAAGGGAAAAAGTAAAAATTATTTTAAAAAAATAAAAAATTTCATCTGCATTCCACCAAAATATGACTTTTTAACATGTCTGCATACATGTGTATATACATACAATGTAACATTCATCTTTATCAAAACCACATAGCAACACACAGCTCTCACTTACCTTCCTCTAGCTCCTTTCTAGGTTTTTCTACTGCCCAGTGGCCAAGGACTCGCTAGCAATGCTGGCCTCCATGTCCCAGGTTGGGCCTCCTCAAAATGACCCTCCCACCCAATCAGGGTGCAATGATAACCAAATACCACACTTCCTAATAAGGAGCCCAAAAGACCAGCCCTTATTGTCAAATGGTGAATGGCAGCATTTTGTTTTTCAGCCATAAACAGAAGTGCACACACTAAGCAAAACAAAGCCAAACCTACCATTCCTTGTGGTGATAAGCAGAAAACAGAGCTGCATAGCCCAATCCTCAGGGAAGACCTATGGCAACAATTTTTCCACAGTAACTAATACTGTTACTAGCATGTTACCATCGGGCCAGTAACCTGCATTAATATTCTCAGAGTATAGACCCTGGAGCTCAAAACAGCCCCCCCCCCCCCCGCCCCCGGGAGCAATGTGGCAGGATGCCTGGGCTCCAATGTTTCCTTAAAAAGCACAAGATGAGCCAAAGGGAGACTGAGTAGTTTGTGTCCATAACTACAAGGCCTTGAACCAAGTTTTAAAACAAACCATTTAGGAAACAGAAACAATAAATAAAATTCTGCTTAAGTCAGTCCCTAGAGTCAGCTGGGGGAGTTACTTCTCCCTGTGAAGTGCTCCCACCACCCTCTCCACGACCAACACGCAGCCCGCAGCCCTGGAGGCATCTGGGCCTGTTTTCCAGCCCCAGGCTCTTGTGAGAGGTTTTACCAGGGCTTAGGAAACTGGCCCTGGAGCTTTCTAGCTTCTTCCCCAAGCTACAGAGAGCTGGGCTGCATCTACCTGGCCAGGACAGGTGTTGATTATCCTGCGGGCAACCCCTCATTCTCACTCTTGCCAATCTTCCTGCTGCCTCTTGGTATCCAAGAGTCAGAGGGATCCCTAGGAAATCAGAATCTCTCCAGGTCCCTTCATTAGGCTGCTCCTTAACCCACTCCTCAGTAACCAGGTGGCCAGCTTGGCTGCGGGGATCAGAGTTACTCATTACTATCCCCAGACAATGAGATTGTATTTCAACTGGGTCCCCCACCAGAAGTTACGGTGTCCTGGTGTGGTTGGTGGGGCTGTGCTCAGGGCTTGCCGGATTGAGGGTGGGGGGAGGCTTGGATCACACCATGTGGGGGCTACTCCCTCCATGCCCGAGATGGTCCTGATTTCCAGGAGGTGGGGGAAGGGATAAGGGGGTGGGGAGGCACCTCGCCTTTCTGTCTGGGCCGCTCTCTGTGGGGGCGCAGAGCAAGCTCGCTCAGCTCAGCCCCGCAGCACCAGCTGGTGAGCTCTCCGATTCTCTCTCTATCCCCCATGCCACCTCCTCCTCTCACCTAAAACGGGAGGAGAGAGGGGGAGGAAATGCTGCCTTTTCCTCCTGTGCTGAATTTATCCCAACTGCAGACCGGCTGCAGAAGCCGGGGAGAAGATAAACAGAGAAGTCTTGTTAGAATCTTTCGAAGCCTCCCGGCGTTCTCCAGCCCACTCTGTTCCCTTCCTACCTGGTCGGGGAAGGAACTCTGGCTCCCGCCGCCCCGTCCTGCATCTAGAGATCGCTCTTTGCTCTCAGCGGTTCTCCCACGCGCCGCGGGCGCTGCAGACCCCGCTGAAGCCCAAGCTTGGTTCCACGTGCTGGGAATTGGGACAGGTGCTTAGCATTTTCTAACCAGGTCTCTCCTTCGCCTTGGCCGCTAGTTGGCCACTGGTCCACCCTGCCCCCGCCCCCTAATCTTTCTGCGGAGCAATGGCACAGCATTGATCCCACCTCATACCCCGCCCCCTCTCCCGATGTTTCTGAGGAGCAGTACAAAAACGGCAACTGCCGGAGAAAGAGAAGGGAAGGGCATAGATATTCACCAAGTAGACTATCCAAGCTTGGACCAAAGGTGATGGGTGCAGGGACAGGAGGGGAAATCTCCAGGAGTCAGATGATGTTTCCTTTCATCTTCACCAAATCCCATTGACAGTAAAGTGGGCAACGGGCATCTGAACTGGGGCGTATGGGTGTGTATCACCTTGCGGTAGGGCACAGGCAAGTGGCCGGCCTTGACCATTTAAGCCAGCTCTGAACTTGAGGGAGGAGGCACAACGGTGGCAGAAGCCAGGAAGGACACCTGTGGCAAGGGCTGGGTCCTGTGTCTGCAGGCCAACGGTGGTTCTTGGTTCCAGCCTCAGCCTCCACCCAACCCAAGTGGTGCCTGGGGGGCTGCGATGCCCCGAGGTCCCCAGCAGGGGGCGCAGAGTCCCTAGGAGGCCTGGGTTTGGGATTGATTTTGCCTGTGCGCCTGGCTATGGCTGAAACCTCATGCCTCGGTTTTCCTAAATGAGCTCTCTGGATCCACTGAGATCCTGGACCATCCCATCACATTAAACACACTTCTCTTCTGCCTAAACCAGCCAGCATTGGCTTCTGTAACTTACCAGTGAGAGTTCCAGCCGGTTCCCCAAGCCTCTGGCCTCTAAGACTTCCACCCTGCTTCTTTCCAAATGCTCTTTGCTGCCAGAGACCAGAGTAGGCCCACTCCACAGAGATGAACCAAGCACAGCACCGCTAATAAAAAGGAGAAAGCCTCCAAATCCAGGACCAACCCTGCCTCCCTACCTCATGGCCGGGCTTCTTGCACTGGGGAAGTGGGGGGAACTGTACCCACCAATCCTTGGGTAGATGGAGGAGTGACCAGTTCCAGATGTGGGGGTGGGCACCTGAAACAAGGCCACTGATCAGGGTAAAGTGTGACCTCTGGAGAAACTTGTGCCAGCCTCCCGCATGGCTGCTGGACCGGTGGATTGGAGCCCAGCTGCTCCATCACAAGGTTATTGCTAAATGGGACTCTTATGACTAAGAGTAAGCTGCCCAGATCCCAGTGTGTCTCCTGCAGTGTTACGATCCACAGTGATTAACAATCACCATAGTCCCATCATAATAACAATTCCAAAACCAGGCAAGTATTTCCTTTGGTCTTGCCCTCTTGCATTAGTATTTTTCTCTCTGCACATGCTTTTAGCACCTGCCTGCCAACATTAGTTATTTTAACTGAGACGGGGTGGGCCAGAGTGTCCTTCTGTGGCTTGAAATTATGTGTTTGCCTCGGCTCTCAAGAGTCAGAATGTATGATTCCTTAGTCCTTGGGAGAAGGGTCAGATCACAAGAAGCAAAGGGTTTCTTAAATCCATCCAGATCTGTGCGGAGGGAGTTGTGGAAGAGACCAAGGGGGCTATACTTGAATTAAGACCCAGGTGACTCCTTTTGAATATTGCTGGCCTCACAGAAAGCTATGGTGCTCCCAGACCCAGAGGCCTCAAGCAGACAGAAGCTGGTCTCTGACTGTTAATCCCCGAAGGCCGTGTAATTCACCCACAAAGCGGGGCTCTGAAGTCATTGGAACAAGCAACATGTGGGGTCTGCCAGAATCCAGCCTCCTATGGTCCCCGGATCCCACCTTCCCGCCAACCGCGAGATGTGTCACCATTCCCTGGGTCTGCTTAGCTGGAGAATGTGTGATTTCTGTGCTCCCCAGATTCATCGGAGTTCACTGCTGCTGATTGGGTTTGTACGTGGCAGTGGAGACATTGAAAAAAGGATTTGTAGTCAATTATGTTCTCCTGGAACACAGGAAGGGGTTGTCCTGTCAACGCTGAAGAGGTCTCTACTTTAATAAGCTGCTCCAGACAAAGGCACAAAAGGACATTATCGTCCCTGAGTACCTATCTGTAGTGGCTTCTGTTGAACAAGAAATGGAGCTCTATTTGGGCACTGAGTGAGCCGGCCTTACTGCACTTTCAAATCACCTGCTTCCCACGGAACACAGCTGAGTGTGATCAGGTGTTAGGGCCACTTTAAAAAATGATCCCCAAGGAAATGAAATGCACAAATGCTCTTCCTGTGGCCTGTTGACCAGAGCTTGGTTTAAGTGCCCCAAAGCCAGGAACTGGGCACTTACCATCCCCAATGCCCCCCCTTAAGCCAGCCACATGGCACACACCTGGAGGAAGAGACATGGAACTCTCCCTGCAAGGCTTTTTTTCTGGTCCGGAACAAATCATTCTTCAAATGTTTTAACATCCTGAGCGTGGGTGGAAGTGATGCTTACTTATGTCTTATGGAAAAGATGGCATGTTTACAAAAGAATCATCTAGCTGACTGGGATGGTTGCAGGAAGGGCCAGCAGTCACTCAGGAAAAACAGCAAGGCCTTGGATGCTCCTGCCTTTTTTTTTTTTCTTTTAGTCTTGGTGGGTCAACTTTTGCCACTTTTTTTGAATGCTGGGGGTTTCCAAACCTCTGCCCTGAGGATCTGGAGGCACTTCCTGTTCACTGGGAAAGCTCCACATTAATTGCTCTGAAACAGTCAGGCCACCAGGGCCTGGGAGTGGCTGGGAGGAAGTGGGCTCAACCTGGGGCAGGCCCCTAGGGCAGCGGAGAGCCCCAGTGGGGGTGATCTTCTGAGAGGGTGACTTCAGGCATGGGTGGTGGTGGGAGTGAGCAAGGGTGCAGGCAGTCCGTGGTGAGAAGGGGTTCCAGGCAGGGGGGCAGCACCCAGTATCAGCCGTGCCAGACCAGCCAGGGCCTGAGGTCCTGGCACTGTGTGTGTCTCTAGGATCCCATGACCGGCCCATAGATGTGATACAATGTGGTCCAGCCACTCCTGCTATGGGAACTGGAACTGCACATTTCCGGCCTTTCATCTTGACATGTTGGGGATGAACATGTCAAAATAAGCAAACCACAGCTCCGTCACCAGGGCAAGGGGCAGGGCCGAGGCTCTGGGGTACAGGGAGGGCTCCGGATGGGCTGTGCTGAGCAGAGAAGGGCCTGGGGGCATCCTGATCCAAGAGCCATCTGCCCCCCGCCGGACCGAGCAAGTCCTTCTGCTGGCCAGGGCCAGTGCTGCTGCTCAGACAAGGTGCACAGCCTGTGTGGGGACATATGCTGCGGTTGTCAGGGCCAGATTGCTAATTCCGGTCCTTTCTGGGTGATGCTGGGAAAGCTTCACTGTGGAATTTTATCATTAGCTGGAGAACATCGGGCCCTCCCTTGATCTCCTGCCAGAGTGGTTTTTTGGAAAAGAGCCTGGCTTTGAAAAGGCGAATTCAGAGAGCATAAAGGCAGACCATGAATGTACCGAGCATAGCTTTGGGGTGATGAAACTGATTTTTAAAAAACAAATCAGAATTATGCTCCCAAACAAGCATCCTTGTGTCATCTTCTTGGGGGTGGCAGGGAGAGAGGGGAGGGTATGCCAGCATCCCATTCTAATCCACGTGGGAAAGCTGCTTTATCAAAATGTAACAAAACTTGGAACCCAGTAAATGCAGAATGGTCACAGGTCCTTGTAGAGGCCTGCACCACCTGGCTTGTCTGAATTTCTTCCTAATTTCTCTCTCCAGTGCCCCACCCGTACCCCACACCTTCACCCTCTCCCCGCTCAGCCAGCCAGGATTTCCTGCAGCCTCTCAGCCTGCAAGTCATGGGTCTTACTCCCTGATACCAGGTCCCTTTCCCACATTCCCAGGAAGCTCCTGGGTGCATCTCCCTGGGGTCTCTGACAGTAACCTCCCATGCCCCAAACCTGCTTCCCAGTTCTTCCTTAGAATTCAGCCAACCCAATTTCCTGGTTCTCACTTTCTTAGCTTAGTTCCTCTGAACCTTTCTTTGCCCTTCCTAAGCCATCTGGGAGGAAGCAGATGCTCTGCCTCCATCTCAGGGATGCATTTCCATCTGCAGAGTGTCAGTCTTCATGCTTATGGTACAAGAAAAGGGAGCTCTGGTTTAGGACAAATAGGGCTACGCAAGCCCTTGTACAGCAGGGAAGGTGGGGGTGTTTGTCACGGAGCCAGACCCTGGACACACGCTCCTAAGGTCGCCGTTCTAATAAATGCACAAGATCCTTCTTAACCAACATGCTAATTAGTCACCACATTAGAAATGAATACAGAAGAACGATCCTCCAAATTTGCCAGTTATTCTCTAGGAAACACAAGCCAAAGATCAGTCTCTGGGCTCTCTGAGAAGAGCCAGACCCTCAACCTTAATCCAAAATTAATTGAATTGGGCCTGGAACTGGTAGACTGCAACCAAAGACTCTCACAGTCAGATCTCTAATGAGGGCTCCCCCCCCCCCCCGCCCCCCGCCGCGTACCCCGTGGTGCCTTTCTTCCCAACCAGAAACGCATCCTGAAAGCCTTCATGGCAGGAGAAAGGAGGACAGGCCAGGTAAGGGACAGCGTCATTTGTCCAGGACAAGGTCATCCAGGTCATCTGCAGACCCCTCCATCCAGCGACTGTCACATGCTCACAAAGGCTTCTCCTTTCTGCCTGGGTTTCTAAGGGGCGGGGAAGCGGATGGAGTCCAGGGCGCGTGGGCGGTTCCTTGTCTCCACAGGGAGGCCGCGGAGCTCCAGGTCCTTCCTCACGCTTTCTGAGCTCAGCTTCCCCAGCACCAGCCAAAGCTGCATTTGTCTTTCTTGACCGCAAATCAAGCATCACAGACCTAAATTTTACCAAAACGCCTTCAAACGCTTCTGAAACAATTTTACCGAAAACTAGAGCAAAGGACCAGCCCGCACAAAATTGACACAACCATTTTGTGATCCCATGAAGAAGGAAAACTGGTTTCTCTCTCTGACCTTTTGCACAGATTGGCAGGAGGGGATAAAGGCATTGCAGGATTAGGAGGCAAGATATCTGGAAATGTATGGAATTTCCCCTGATTCTAGCAAGACGCATATTCTCTGAAGAGCACTGTCTCCCCTCTGGGGGGTAGGACCTCACACGTGGGCTGTCTCCTTCACCTTGCTGTCCCCCAGAGCCATGCTTCTCAAATGTGCCTCCTGGTGGCGCTCTAAGGGCACGGGAGGATGAATGCACCCCGAGGGAGGGCTCCAAGGGGCCACAAACAGCACGCATCCTCTTCCAGGACGCATATCTTAGACATTCATGTGACTCTTGCATTTGTATTTATTTTTACAGAAAAATCGAGTTAAATGATTCAATGGTTAACCTAGTCCTTCTCCCTAGGAATGGACCACACAAAGACAGGAACTCAAAGCCTGGACCAGGGTCAAGGACTGGATGTGAGCAAAGCTGTGTTGGGGGCAGGCAGGTGAGGGAGGGGCTCCAATGAGGGTGCTGTAGGGCGGTTCCCCAACTAAGGTGGGGACTCAGGCACCAGGAGTTGGGAGGTGCCGTGGCCAGTCTGGGAGAGTCATAGGGACAGTTCTTGGAGGATGTCTTTGTGTCTCAGGGAGTTCCTGCCCAGTGCAAGCTGAGCTGAGTTGGCAGGGAACTTCCTTAATGGCTCTGCCCACGCTCAGCTGGTCCAGGTGTTTCAGAATCTCATCTAACAGGATGGGTCCTGTTTCCTTTGGTTGGAGGTTTCCTTTCCTTTCCGTAGGCCTCAGAGTTCTTGCCCAATGACAGAGGACTTTGACAGGAGATGGGAGCAGCAGCGTTTGGGCTGCCTCATCTGGGGGCCAGATGGCACTATGGGCCATCACTCTCCCAGGACAAACGTCATCATATTCTTTTCCCTCCATGCCACCAGTTGGTTTCTGGCCAGAACTCTGACAGCTAAACAGACACACATCTTGGTTTACAAGTTGTGTTATTCTCTCACTGCAAATATTAGCCAATATTTCGTTTTTAGTCATAACATAGTTAATGCATAATTTTGCTTGCAAATTAGAGAATTGGCAGCACAGTAAATAAATGGTTAAATTGATTGCTTTTTTTTCCTTAAGTCGTCAAGTAAAATCAAAGCTCCAGGCAGAGGCCCCGTGTCTATCTAGGAGCTCCAGACCACCCTGGGGACTGCCTGTGTGCCCAGAGTTGTGACAAAGCTCAGCTTGTGCCTCCAGTGCATTGAGTCAGGGCACAAAGAAGGGACACACAGATGTCGGCAACTGAAATAGCACCCATCATGGCCATACAATAGGCTGCTATGCTTAAAATTCGTGAAACCGAGTCTCCTTAAAGCCGAGTTGCCCTGCTGAGTTTATGATTAACCTCTCTGTCCAAACTTTAATCATTTTCTTGTCTCCTCTGACCTCAAATCCTGGGTTAACTGAACACTAATCAGCCACAGTTAGAAGGACTAAAATTGCTGCAGTCGATAACATCATTGATGTACAGACTCAGGCTGTTTCTCCAGGGCAAGGTGAGCTAACAGGCCCCCGCCCCCATCATGGACCACCAGATCAGAGGTCTTAGGCATCCTGACTCCCAAAACTATGGTTAAGAAATGTCACATGGGAGTTCCCGTCGTGGCGCAGCAGAAATGAATCCAACTAGGAACCATGAGGTTGTGGGTTCGGTCCCTGGCCTTGCTCAGTGGGTTAAGGATCCGGTGTTGCCGTGAGCTGTGGTGTAGGTCGCAGATGCGGCTCAGATCTGGCGTTGCTATGGCTGTGGTGTAGGCCGGCAGCTGTAGCTCCAATTAGACCCCTAGCTTTGGAACCTCCATATGCCGTGGGTGCAGCCCTGAAAAGACAAAAAAAAAAAAAAAAAGGAAGAAATGTCACATGACGATGATTAAGCCCAGCTTCTTTGTTCTTCCCCTTTAAGAAAACCTCTAACTCAAAGACCAAGTGGGAGTGGATGTGAAGCTTGTCACCTTCTCCTTTGCTTGGTGCCCTGACATAAACCCTTCCTTTGCTGCAAACACCTGCTGTCAGAGTTTGGCTTTCTGCACTTTGGGCACATGAGCCCTTGCTCAGTTACATTAAGATGACAAGCAAAATAGTGCTTGAATAAAAGCACTATTCAGTCTTGGCTAGCCAACTTCAAAATCTAGCTAGATTAGTATGGCACTGACACATTTTAATTTGTTGTAAGACCCTCTATCACAAAAAGAAGGTAAAACTCCATAAATATTCAAGCACATCTATACTCTTTTCCACTGAACTGCAGAATACTAAATCATTCTGTCAGCTGTTCAGTAACATTCAAGCCCCAGCCTTCTAATCTGTAATTAGCTAAGTGGTCCCAAGACCAAATTACATAGTGCTTAAGAGTATGAGGCAGAGGATCACAGCGGATCTCGGCACTTGGCAGATTTACTCCACACGTTGTGGGCTGACGCTAAAGAAACCCGTTCATGCATTTATGACTTTCTAGGTTTGGGGACTAAACTAGAGCGTGCTTGGATTAGTCTCACGGGTGATATCGTCATAGGACATTCCAGTGATGTATCAGAAGCCTTTACTGAATTCTTTTTGATCCTTCAGCAAATTTTTAACTGAAAGGATTCCGAAGGCTTTACTTCTTTTGGAAAAAGGGCTGACCCCAAGATGAGTAGCTCTTTGATATGCGGCCACTTCGTAGCGAAAGGAATGTGCAAGTCTTTGTTGGAAATTTGTACAAATGGTTAGGGGACAACTAACACCATTGTCCTAAAGGACAGGGGAAAGGAGAAGAGAGACCTGATTAAAAAACTCCAGCAGTATGTTGAAATTTCTTGTATTCTCTACTTTATCATTATTCTGAGAGCCTTGACAAGCTTTTCTTTTGGACAGTTTTTTAGGAGAAAGGATTGTCACTCATCATTTCCACTGTGTCATGAATAATAGTAACCACCCAGCTGGACACAAGGTTTCAAAGGCTACATACAGGTGCTGATTTTATTGCGTTTCTTGCACGAATGCAATTCATTTCATTGAAAGACAGTAGAAAGATTCCACGGTGAAAAATGCCTGAGAGGTTGAAAAATAATGTTTAAGTAACCTCTTCACCAATGCAATTATTGTTTTGAGGAAAATCATTTAAAAAAACAAAATTTAAAAATTTAAATTATCTGTGTCTCTGCTGAGCTAGATATGATAAAATACTATAATGTTAGTGCAAGTTTTTTTTTTCTAGAGTTCATTATTAATTTTATTTTTTATCATTCCTGTCACTGTGTCAACAGTGGAACATTCTTGGTCCAAATTAAAACTAATTAAAAGTTATTTAGGGAACACAAGTGCATAACAATGTTTAACAGTTAGCACCTCTCAGAATAGAAACTCAGGCAGCTGACAAAATGAAATTGAAAAACATTCATGGTTTTGACTCTTCAGAAGACAGCAAAGACTGAAGTTTGCTTATGTAACCGTTATAAACCCAGGATCAGACATTGTCCAGGCTTGGACCCAGCCCGGCAGAAACATATAATTAAAACAATTCGGATCATATCTGTGTCTTGCAAAAATGCCAATGGTAGGAGTGGGTTTTAAATCTCCAGCAAAGCTCCCTAACAACGCTGTTTGGGCTCCTCTCTCTCTGACCAGCTCTCTTGCTTCTCTCCTCGCTGATTCAGAGACCCAGCCTGAGCTTTTCTCTGTCCACTCCCTCTTTCTCTGCCCTAGTTCTTCATTTGGCATTCAACTTGGCCTCCCCAGCTTCTTCAGTTTTCCTTCGGACGGCTATGACCCAGACTCTGCCCAACAAAGAAGAGTTCAAAACACGCCCTCTGTTACAGACAGAGGGTGGGAGAAGGACATGCTCAATTTTGCATCGGATTCTTTTTTTCTTGAATTTGTGTCTGTCCCAGAGAATGTGAGAAACTGCTTGCAGAAGGATTTTGTCACCAAGGCATTTCCTGAATTAATCAAGTGCTTAGACTCCGGAGCTGCAGGGGCCAAGGTCTTGCTTCAGTTCCTGCGAACCATGCTTTGTCTTACAGCACACTGCATGCTTCTACCACCAGGCACGGGTCAGAGTGAACCCCAGAATCGACATAGCTTGCAAGGCTCAGAACTTCTCTCCCCTTGTACTTTATATAGTACATAAAATCTTTCCTTTAGAAGGAGATGTTATATATATTACATATACATAATTATATATATGATTAAATATATAATAAAGGCATGTACCATATAATTATATAGTTATATATTTATACATATAATATATAATTTATGATATGTATAAATTATATATTTATATAGTATATATCACATTATATATTTATATTATATATATAATGAGATATATATATAATTTTATATATATATAGTGCAAAGTACAGTTTCTCTAGATGACGCAAGGTTGGGAGGGAATAAGCACCACCCCAGGCCACTTCTCCCCTCAGAGGGGTGTCTTGGAGCACAGTTGGGACCATGAGTGTAGTGGCCAGAGCACCATATTTGGAATCATAAATATCTTGCCCCTGTCCTGGGAAACTCTGCTACTCCCGCCCTAAGTGAGCTTGGATGCATGAACATACATCCACCAACTGGGTGGCTGTGGGCATGAAAGGGTAGCCACCTGGGTCTCAGCAAACGGTGGTTTCCTCCTTACCACTAGACTCAAGGGGACAAAGGAGAGAGTCGAGGTGGATGAGGGACGAATGCGTTCCAGCCCCCGGAAAAAAACAGCACCAAGATGGTATGGATCCATGGTGAGTGAACAGCAACCTGTTCTGTGTTATAAGAAGCATTTCTGTAATCCAATGATTACAGATCCAATAATTCCTACAAAACTGTCAGCCTGAATTGCCTGGCACTGAGCTTGGGTGAAAAATGGTTGAATCAAAAGAAACTCGACCATTCCAAACGGACAGAGACAGCGGCAAAAGCAGGTCAGTTGGTGTGAAGTGGATAAAATTTCAGAGCCTGAAGAAGTCCAGATTTTCAGGTGAGTTTCATTTGGCCCTTGAGCCGTCCAGTACGGATTCCTGGGAACCGTAAACTGTAAAATGGACCTTTGCGGGGCGGAGAACTTACCCCTCTGTCCCTGGAACACATCTGAGGCCCCTACCTCCCATGTTTCTGGTGGACCTGAGCCGCCCCATCCCCTCCGCGGTCACGTCAACGACCCACTGCTGCCACCTGCTGGCCGCTGGAAGGAGGCACTCAGCGCTGGGAACAGAACGCTTAGGCTAAAAGGCTTCTGGGAGATGCCCCAAAATATAGACACAGCCTTGAGGGTTTTCTCCAAAGACGTAAACTTGGGAGGATCCAGAACTATTCCACTGACTAAGCCACACAAGGAGGTCGACTTTTATAAAAGTACGACCCTTCATTCATGCATTGTCTATGAAGTCTGTTACAAACCAGGTACCTGAGAGGCACTGGGGTGATTGTCATCCCTCATTTTACCCCCCGAATGACAGGATCGGTGTGATCTTCTCCCCATGCACTGAACAAAGCTTTACATTTTTTCATTCTGTCGTGAAGTTATTAACCGAATGCCTACTGTGCGACAGGCTCTGGGCCAAAAGCTGAGGACACAGCAGTGAGCAAAAACAGGTGCTGTCTCTGACTCACTGGCCTGCAATCTAGCAGGAGAGACAGACATTAATCAGATAACTGCACAAATACATGTAACAGTGCACAACCGTGATAGGTATAATAGCAAGATATAACTGGGCTAAGGGAAGGCCTAACTGGCTTCAAGTGATTCTAAAATGGAGATTTGGACTATTTGATTTGTATTAAAAATATTTAAGAGTTCCCATCGTGGCTCAGCGCAATCTGACTAATATCCTTGAGGATGCAGGTGTGACCCCTGGCCTTGCCCAGTGGGTTAAGGCTCTGGTGTCGCCGTGAGCTTTGCTGTAGGTAGTAGACACAGCTCAGATCACAGCTGTGGCTGTGGTATAGGCCGGCGGCTACAGCTCTGATTTGACCCCTAGCCTGAGAACCTCCATATGCCATGGGTGCAGCCCTAAAAAGACAAACAAACAAACAAACAAAACACAGCCATTTTAAAATCTTTCCATTCTTTGACCCAGTACTTCTATGTTTAGGAGCTTATCCTAAGGCAACGATCAGAACGGTGGCCTGGTTTATTAGGATATCTATTGCATAACAGCTTATGAGAGCAAAAATAAAAATTAAGAAAATCATTCAAAGGTCCAGAGATAAGGGGTTGGTTAAACAAATTATCATACACTCAAAAAATAGTCTGTAGCCATTAAAAATGAAAATATAAAACCACATTATTTGACTAGGAACCTATTTGTTATATACTTTGTAATAATAAATATATTTATGGTTATATTAGAAAATATAGTAGTAAATCCCACTTTTGAAAACATTTTTATGGGTGTTTTCTTCCAGCTCCCTATTACACAATCAATTCTTTTTATTGTTAATGTTAGGTCATTATGACCATCGTGTAAATATGCTGTTATTTGTCCCATCCCAAAAAGGGGGCACAAAACCAAAGCATTTCTATTGACAACTTCTCCCACCAGCTATGACCTTATTTCCTTGTCATGCTTTGCAGTAAATCCCTCCCCTCTTTTTTCTTCTTTTTTTCTTTTTCTTTCTTTTTTGGGCTACTGGTGCAACTTAGGCTAGGGATCCAATCGGAGCTGCAGCTGCTGGCCCACGCCACAGCCACGCCAGTCCAAGCCGTGTCTGTGATCTACACTGCAGCTCATAGCAACGCCGGATCCCTAACCCACCCAGTGGAGCCAGGGGTCGAACCTGAGTCCTCATGGACACTAATTGGGTTCATTTCCACTGAGCCACAATGGGCGCTCTTCTTTTTTTAAGGCCTCACCCTTGGCATGCAGAAGTTCCCAGGCTAGGGGTCCAATCAGAGCTGCAGCTGCAAACTACACTGCAGCTTGCACAAACTGCCAAATCCTTAACCACTGATCCAGGCCAGGAGTCAAACCAGCATCCTCACAGAGATAATGTTGGGTCCTAAACCCACTCAGCCACAATGGGAACTCCTAACCCCTCCCCTCTTAAACCTACTCCAGTCAGCTTTTGTACATGTCAAGGTCAACAGTGGCCACCATGTTGGTAAGCCCCATGGTCATTTCCATCATCATCATAGGCCCCATCAGCAGCATTTGATGCTGTAGGCCAATTGTCTTCCTTGCAGAGCCTGGCTTCTAGAACCCCACCTTCTCTTGGATCTCTTCCTGCCTCAGTGCTTCCTCCTTCTCAGCCTTCACTGCATCTTCCTCTTCCTCCCAACTTTTCTTTCAATTGAGGTATAGTCAATTTACAAAATTATACAAGTTTCAAGTGTACAACACAGGATTCACAATTTTCAAAAGTTATACTCCATTTACAGTTATTATAAAATATTGGCTATATTCCCTATGTTGTATAATAAATCTTTGTACCTTATTTATTTTAACACAAGGTAGCTTGTTCCCCTCAATCCCCTACCCCTATCTTGTCCCTCCCCCTACTTCTTCCCACTGGTAACCACTAGTTTTTCTATCTGTGTCTGCTCTTTTTTGTTATATTTACTAGTTTGTTGTATTTTTTAGATTGCACATTCAAGTAATATCATATATTTCTCTTTATCTGACTGACTTCACTTAATATGATAATCTCAAGGTCCATCCCTGTTGCTGCAGATGGCATTATTTCATTCTTTTTTTATGGCTGAGTGGTATTCCATTGCAGATATATACCACATCTTCTTTATCCATTCATCTGCTGATGGACACTTAGGTTCCTTCCTTACCTTGGCTATTGTAAATAATGCTGCTATGAACATTAGGGTGCAGTTTTCAAATTAGTGTTTTCATTTTCTTGGATATATACCCATGACTGGAATTTCTTGATCGTATGGTAATTCTACTTTTAGTTTTTTGAGGATTTTCCATACTTCTTTTTCCACAGTGGCTGCACCAATTTACATTTCCACCAACAGTGTACAAGGTTTCCTTTTCTCCACATTGTTGCCAACATTTGTTATTTGTGGGGTTTTTTTGTTGTTGTTGTTTTGGAGGGGGGCTGGTAAGCTGCACCCACAGCACGTGGAAGTTCCCAGTCCAGGGATTGAACCTGTGCCACAGCTGCAACCCAAGCCACTGCAGTGACATACCAGATCCTTAACCCACTGGGGCACAAGAGAGCTTCAGTGGTCTTTTTGATCATCTCCATTCTGATGTGTGTGAGCAGCTATCTCATTGTGGTTTTGACATTAGTTCTCTTTTCTGCTTGTACTCATCCCTTTGATCTTATCCAGTTGTGGTTTTAAGCACCATATACCCTAGTCTAGACCTCTCCCTTAAAATCCTGACCCATAAATCCAACTGCCTACTCAGATTTCTAATAGACCCCTCAAACCAAGAGCACATGCATTTCCTCCCTTTTAACCTGCGCCATCCAAGCCTTCTTTAATTCACCTGTTGGCGCCTAAAACCTTCCAAATGCTCAAGCCCAAACCCTGCAAATCGTCTTTAATCATCATCCTCTCTTTCTTTTGCATCCAAGTCCAATCCTTTAGGAAATCTCATTAGCCTCAGTGTCAAAATACAGTTCCCAAATCCAACTACTTCTCACCGCTGCCCCCCTGCTCCCAGCATCCACTCTGGTTTCCCCCAACACCATCTTCCACCAGGATTACTGCATAGCTTTGATCTTGTCTCCCCTACAGCCTCTTGTCACCACAGGAGCCAGAATTGCCCTTTGACAACATGTGTCAGAGCATGTCACGCCTGCTCAGAACCCTGCAGAGTCTCCACATCTCACATCTCGCACAGAGTAAACATCTAGAGGGTGTGCTGCGTCCCCCACCCCTAGGGCTCCTCTAGGCGGCTCCCCATCACTCACCCTCCAGCCGGCTGGCCTCTTTGCTCTGACTTCAGCACACCAGGCCCGTTCCCCTGGGGGCCCTCTACTGCTGCTCACTCTGCCTGGAATCCTCATCCCACAGTTATCTGTGCTCCTTCAGTCTTTGCTCAAATGCGTCTTCAATAAAACACACCCTCCAACCTGGGGACCTTTATGATTGCAGTCCCCTCTCCAGTTGTCCTGATCCTCTTTACCCTGCTCTACTTTCTCCTTTTTCCATAGTCTTTTCCACCTCCTAAGATACTACTAAACAATTCACTTATTAAACATATACATTTTTTTTTTCCTTTTCATGGTTGCACCTGCAACATATGGAAGTTCCCAGGCTAGGGGTCCAATTGGAGCTGCACCTGAGGCCTACACCACAGCGAGACAATCCAAGCGGCATCTGTGACATACGCCACAGCTCATGGCAACACTGGATCCTTAACCCACTGAGTGTGCCTCAGCTACCCCTTCCAAGGGGGGGTGGGTGGGAGATTTCGCCTCTGACAGTGGTTGAGGGCTGTTTCGGAGGGGCATTAACTCTCTTGCATTTGCAGGGTATCCCTGTGTTCCCTCAGCTAAGGAATAAAAGGAAAAACCCTCAGGTGAAGGGTTGCAGGTGTGGGCAGTCAGCCGATTTCTCTGAGTCAAGGCGAAAGCCAAGGGTACGTGACTGGGCACCAAGAGAGTCTGCGAGGATTCTTTGGTTCATCTCTGACTTTGCTCTTTTGGCAGAACTCCCTTGTTCATTGCACTCAGTGGCCCTCAGGATGTGCTCCCTGCCAGGTTCTTCCTCCTCCGTGAAGTCCAAGGCTACCTGTGAGGTGAGTGGTATGGATAGCGCCCTCTGGTGGACACTGCAGGTGCTGTAGCCTTTCTGCCATGCGTTTCATTCACCCAAGGACTGAATTCAAGTCTTGAGCAACCAAAGCTTTGTAGTCTGAGTTCTTTGGCCATACAATTCCTACAGATATTTAGTAAGCTTCTAAAATACTTCTTTGCAGTCATTTTCATGTGCCAGTATGCACACCTAGGGTTCTTTATCAGACATAATTCTCAAGCCTGATTTACGTCTTTGCATCTGAACCCCTAATGCTTCTTTCTTCCCACTTAATGGAAACCATCTTGAAGCCCTCTAGGGGGGAAAATGGGCCTGAGCATAAAGCGAGCAGCCTTAAATGACTCTTAAGGCTAACCAGCTTTTGTTGCTGAAAGCCTTTTTTTCTGTGTTACCACTTACTCTTAGGGTTCAAAGCAGAAGGCTCTAGATTTCTGGGCACATTCTATTCCCTTTCAGTTTTGTTCTTGAACCAGCCACTTGTTGCTTGAGCTTGACTCTTCCTTGCACAGACTTGCTAAGCAAAGCCAATAGGAACTAACACCGACTTTGTGTTTTCCAGCCTCTTCTAGAGGCTTGTTAGATACTTTGCTCATGAAGTAATCAAGGACAATGCTTTTATTAAGTAATTTGATATTATCTTCATCTTTTCAGTCTCCAATAGCAATTTTATTGCCCTTCCTCCACTGTGCTACATATTTCAGGATCCCCAGTGCAAGGGAGTAAATTTTGTATGAATAACAATAACACTAGCTGCTGTACAAATAGGCCCAAGGATTTCAATGGCTTGACACAGTAAAAGTGTTGTCCTCTCTCATAAAATCTGGGTGATGACCATGCCAGTGGGGTGCCCTCCTCCCTCAAGTCATTCGAGAATTCAGAATGTCCACAATGAACTTCTCTGCAGAACACATACTGACTCACAGACTTTGAAAAACTTTGGTTTCCAAAGGAGAGAAGTTGGGGGGTGGAGGGGATGCACTGGGGGTTTGAGATGGAAATGCTATAAAATTGGGTTGTGATGATCCTTGTACAACTATAAATATAATCAATTCATTGAGTAATATTACAAAAAAAAAAAGAGTTCAGGATGTCCAAAGCAAAGCCCCCTACCACATGTGGTTTCCAAGGTCACCCTAAGAGTCATGTCCACGCAACCCAGTCAGTCAGAGATGAGGCTGCAATGGGAGAATGGGCTCATAAAATTTCCCTTCCATTTCATTTTCTAGAACTCGAACCATGGCTCCATCTAGATATAAGGGGCAAGGTGGCAGGAGGTATTCCTGCCTTTGCACTCACAGTGCTATGCCAAGAAGGGAGAAAACCTTTTTTTTCCCCCATAGACAGTTAGGGATCTCCCAGAATTTAAAGCAAAAAGTGTATAAATCATGCAGACTCCATCTCTCTCCACCACACTCCAAGCCCTCTCCCTAATTGTTTCCTGGACTCACAGGAATAAGGGAATTGGCCAGGATGCCGTTCTCGGGCTTGCGGTGAGGGACCTTCCTCCTTTGATTCAGGCTGAGAAGGAAGTGAGGAAGGAACAGGCTGGGCATCTTTAAATAACTGCTCTTTTCCCTGTTTTGGTGAAAAATACTTCTCAGGCTGAGCAATTACTAACTGCTGGCATTGGGGACTTTTTTAGACAAAGCAACTGAAAAGCTGAACCCCCCGTTCCCTGCTTCCCTGAGTGAGAGTAGGCAGAGGAGCGATGGAAGGAAGTAGGAGCCTGGAACAGCGCTTATGCGCTGGGACACTTTTCCCATTAATTACTTTTCACTTGAGTAACAGGACGTGGGAGGTGGGCTGTTTGCTGCAGCTAATGGGGCACCATGGGATAGGTATTGCCAATACAGAGACGGGGGTTGGAACAGCCACTCCAGGGGCCACCATAAAACCAGTTTTATGGAAGAAGCCGCCGTGCTTTAAAACCAAACCCGATCAGACATGGAATTCTCTCCAGCAGCCCTTTCAGCACCAACTACACTCTTCTCAAAGCCATTCATTCGGTCACAATGCATTTCTCAGCCAAGGGGGAAGCAAAGTGAATAAATTTTCCTTTTTGTAGAATGTGGACTTTTGTGCTTTAGGATGACCAGTGTCTCACACACACAGCTGATGATCCACTCAGACCGAGTGACCCTGATTAATCCACACAGATGAGGTTCTGCTTTACACAAAAGGGAGGGGGTTGCTCACCATTCAAAATAATTCATTCTTGGAGTTCCTGTTGTGGCACAGTGGTTAACAAATCCGACTAGGAACCATGAGGTTGCGGGTTCGATCCCTGGCCTTGCTCAGTGGGTTAAGGATCCAGGATTGCTGTGGCTGTGGCATAGGCTGGCAATTACAGGTCCTCATTCATTCTCTAGCTTGGAAACTCCCATGTGCCGCCAGTGTGGCCCTAAAAAGACAAAAAAAAAATTGGTTTTACTTTAAATTAAGACTGGATTCATGGTGCTTTTAAAACACAGTGCAGTTCACACTCAACTTGTCAAAGGTACAGCAGTTATGTGAAGGGAACACCCTGTGGTAATGTAAGGACCTCAGCCCCTGGCTCCAGGGCTCCGGGCAGTCCAGCTGTCACAGCTACAAACAGGTGGTGTAAAACAATAGCTCGGCTGAGCCAACTCACTTTCCAAACCCTCCAGCAGCCAAGTGTCCGGCCAGAGTGTCAGCGAGCAGCACAGGCCACCACTTCGCCACCAGCTCATGGAGCCCCCGGCACTCCTCCTGTTCCTCAGCCTCTGCTCAGGTAAGGGCCAGGGCTGGGGGCGCTCCTTTGAGGCTAAAGCACTAGAAGCCCCCAAACCAGAGTCTTGCATCTTTGATGGGAACACAAAATTGCAGGGCTTCCCCAGCCTGAGGTGGCTTTGTCAGTTTCTCACCGATGTTGGTTTGACTGGGTTTGTGGATAAAGGTTCTTAGTTGGGGTTATTTGGTCAAATTTGGAGCTGCCTGATCAAGAGCTACAATGTAGACATGCAAGTCTCTCCCTTCATCAGACCGGCATCCAAGTCACTCATATGATTAGATTCAGCACCTAGGAGCTGTGGTCGTATTTGACCAATTATAAAGACCTAGAATGGCAACTTAAAATCACAAGCAAAATGGTTCAGAAATCCTTTTATGGCTCTAGGAGAATTCTGAAAATGAAGTCAATTGATTGACAGCTCCACATGCCGGAGGGAGAAACTTATTCATGACTGTAACTAAATGCTCTCCATGAGAGCTGAAATATTTTCTTTTCTGAAGTTAAAAAGTCCATAGGAATGCATTCCTGCCTACCTTTTTTTTTTTTTTTTTTTTAAAAAAAAGGACATGACTGTGTGTAGGTTTGGCTTTGAATTGAAACCATAAAACCTTGGGCAGCCCTTGACCTGCATTCAACTCTGAAATGTGTCACAACACAGCAGCTGAAACCCTAGCCTGAATCCCAAACTTCCGGTAAGGGGAAATAGATGGATTGCTTCATGTAAAAGTTTACTGGTGATATCAGCACAACTGAGAAACAAGGCGGCTGATGTCCTGTGGATTTCTCTTCTCTGATATTGCTCTGACAAACACAGGTCTTCCGGGCGAAAGCAGTGAAGAGCTTTATTATTAATGTTTTTTCAATAACAGAGTTGAGGGGAATAGCCTAAACTCTGATAAATTATATCCTGTGGGATTTGGACTGGATCCAACCGACACTGGCCTGGTGGTGATGATGGTGTGTGTAGGGTATGTGAGTGTATGTGTGAGTGTGTGTGTGTTGTGTTCATAAACAGTATACTCAATAGATATTCTTGAGTGATATATTTACATGTAAAAATCCTTAAGAGATCTCTTAGGACACCAAAGACCTCCAAAAATGCATGTTTAGATATTTTTACAGTATGTGATATGTATTTAGATCAAGCCTAGGGTTCTCTGGTGTCTTTTCATATAGATGGTTCACAGAAGTTTTGAGCGAGTGAAGCAATCCAATATCTTTAGTTATTTACTATAAGGAAATAGAACCTAAAGACATGAGCTGACCTGCCTGAAGTCACTTAATTTATAGACTTTGGAATGTGATCAGACTCCATTTGTGATATGCACAGTCAGAAAACACAGCCCGAAATTGCAAAGGTAGCAAGATTGAGATAAGAATTACCCAAGGTGACTATTAACAGGACAGAAGTCCTTTTGCCCAACCCACGAGGCTGTTCCCCGCATAAAAATTCAGACTGAACCATTATGGTACAAAAGAACACTTTGAAATTGTGGCTGGGTTCCCCTACTTGGAATCAGTCCTTTGTGGGCAAAATTCTCATTCGCATCAGGGAATGTTAGCTTAACACATAAAGATCCCTGTCCTATGGCCATAGCACTTTCATTGCAACCTGCCTCTCTCTTCCAGCTCAGAAATCCCAAGCACTTCATTGCCACCTTTCTTGTGGCATGTTACTTTCCAACTCGTTCACAGCTATGTACATAAATGACAGGTGTCAATGTCCATGAGGGTAGAAGGACAGGATTTGTGTCAGATTCACATTTGAAAACCTTAAAGAAACTTTGTTCTTAAAACAAACTTTGCACACAGCCAATGTTCAGCAACTATGTGAGTGAGTTATCACCATCTGAATAAGGATAACCAACATGATTTTGCTGAAAAGGGAGACTTTGACATTGTTTATGTTTTTGTCTATATGGTTGTTAATTTACATCCTGCCTTTTAAAAAAGTATTTTCTGTGATTTATTGAATCCATGAAGAACTGGTCCAACTCTGCAGACCATATTAGAGTTGGGAACAAAATCCTAGAATTCTGACTTCAAGTCCTATAAGTTTTTGACCACTCTACCTGGCTTTGGGGAGGAAAAAAGGAAAGGATACCTATACACATGATGGAATACTACTCAGCCGTTAAAAAGAACAAAATAATGCCATTTGCAGCAACATGGATGGAACTAGAGACTCTCATACTAAGTGAAGTAAGTCAGAAGAAGAAAGACAAATACCATATGATGTCATTTATATCTGGAATCTAATATGTGGCACAAATGAACCTTTCTACAAAAAAAGAAACTGACTGATGCACTTGGAGAACAGACTTGTGGTTGCCAAGGGGGAGGGAGTGGGATGGACTGAGAGTTTGGGGTTAGCAGAGGCAAACTATTGCATTTGGAATGGATAAGCAATGAGATCCTGCTGTATAACACAGGGAACTATATCTAGTTACTTATGATGGAACATGATGGGGAAAATGTGAGAAAAAGAATATATATATATGTGTGTATGCGTGAATATATATATATATATATATATATATATATATATATATATATATATGAATGACTGGGTCACTTTTCTGTATAGCAGAAATTGACAGAACATTGTAAATCAATCATAACAGAAAAAAATAAAAACCTTAAAAAAAAAAGAAAAGCATACCAAGGAACATGATCTAAGGAGTGGAGACCTCCGAAATTCCTCACAGAAGGCATGAGGCCCCCTGTCCTTGGCAGGGTGGAGAGGAGGAAGTGCATGTCCCTGGAATGCTGACCATGCCTGGGTCCCCAGTCCTCTTTTCTCCCCCTTGGACTGTAGGGTTGACCTGCATAGTTTTCCTGCTACTTGATGCTGACCATCTGCTCTGTCCATTGCATTCTTGTATGTTCTTTCTGTCAAACATAAACCACCACTTAAAAAATAAGCAACCCAAGGCAATGCAGCCAAAGCAATAACCTCCAACCTGGTGGCCAAGCCACTCAGTGATCCATCCCAGTCTCCCCTGCTCCACTGCAGGCTGGGGGTGGGGGGGGCCCGGGATCGACAAGGCAGGGGGTCAGAGGATGGCTGCATCCCAGGAGCTCAGTGCGGTGACCACAAAAAGTGGGGCTCTTTGGACAACATGATCCCCCAAGCATCCTCAGATGCAGGTGGTTTGGGAGAAATGCCCCATGAACGCTCTGTATGGATACTTTAGGGTTCAGAAAATTTGGGAAACTAGAAATGAAGAGGGAAGCTAGGTAAGGGGTTCCATACATCGAGTCCAGGAAGGTCATAATGAAGACATTTGAGCTTCAAAAATCTGAATGGACACGATACCTTTGGCTTTAGGGAGGTGGTAAAAACGCAGCCCTGGGATCAGACTGCCCCCGTTTATAATCCCCACCTCTGACTAGCTGGGAGCTGGGAATACACTGCTCAGCTCTCTGGACCTCAGTTTTCCATTTGTAAAGTAGGAGGAAAGACATACCTCACAGGATTTTTATAAGGATTCAATAAGGCAAATAAGTGCCTTTAATAAAGCTCTGCAGACTAATGAAAACACATATTTTGGGAAGATGAAAATGTTTCTGCTTATTGCATAGCATTGGTAATTTCAAGCTGATCTGAGGTTCTGGATGAGCAAAAGTGGTTCAGAGCATGGGTTTAAATCCTGGCTCTACCATTTATGAAATCTGGACCTCAATGTCCTCAACTGTAGAGTGAGGACAAAGATAGTACACACCACGCCCAGTATAAGGATGGAAAGGGTTAGTGTATATAAAGCATGTAGAAGAGTGTCTAGCACAAAACAAGTCAGATGTGGTATTATTATTATTAATTATTATTTGGGGATTTTTATGGCCGCATCTACAAAACATGGAAGCTCCTGGACCAGGGATTGAATCCAAGCTACAACTACAACCTATGCCTTTGCTGCAGCAACACCAGATTGTCTAACCCACTGCTCCAGGTCAGGGATTGAACCTGCACCTCCCCAGTGACCCAAACCACTATGGTCAGATTCTTAACCCACTGGGCTACAGTGGGAACTCCTATTTATTATTTTTAATGATGAATAAAAATAGAAAATGGTATTACATTTTGCTTAATATTTTGTTGACAAATCCTTCCACACTTAGGATCCAAGGAGAAAAATAATAAAGGAAAAGTAATAACCTGCCTTAGAGGTGATCCATTAACACTACTGGGAAAAAAAAGGGAAAGCATTTCACTTGCTTCCTTTTTAAAGTTGTATTGGCCCAGGGAAAAGGTGTGGTGGTTTCAGCAATAACCTGCGGAAAGGGGAGCTCTGGTTACAGGAATCCGGGCAAATGGATTGTGTGTCTGCTTCCTCTCCCAGCCCTGGGCAGGCAATCCCCAACCCACGGCAGGCTTGAATTACAGAGATCCTTCATAAAGCGTCTGCTGGAATTTGGAACACATTTTCTAATAGGAATAATAGTGCAAGTAGTTGTACAATTTCCAGGACAGCCCACAGCACACTCACAATATTAGCAGTGGATGCGGGGGCACGGCGCAGAATGACAGGCTCTAACCTGGGCTCTGCCCTTGCCACTTGACCTCAGACAAGCCTGCCCACCTCTCAGACTCTCAGGTGAGAAGGCCTGCCTGCCTGCCTGAGTGCAGGCTGATGAGGGTCACACAACACTGGACATAAAGAGGCTGCTGCCTCGGAGAGGACTGGTTGATACTGCCCTTCATCCTGAAGGAAAGTGTAATAAAGATTCCTTGGAATCATTCATGCTCCGAAGAGGACCCTCAAACCCAGGTCAGCAGACCACATGCTTTTCACTTTTATTTTAACAACTTAATTGGGACATGGACCCATCAACAGGGATTTTTTTTTTTAATTATGGTAAAAATACATAAGTGTATAAGATTGGGGAGTTCCCGTCGTGGCGCAGTGGTTAACGAATCCAACTAGGAACCATGAGGTTGCGGGTTCGGTTCCTACCCTTGCTCAGTGGGTTAAGGATCCGGCATTGCCGTGAGCTGTGGTGTAGATTGCAGACGCGGCTCGGGTCCTGCATTGCTGTGGCTCTGGCGTAGGCCAGAGGCTACAGCTCCGATTCGACCCCTAGCCTGGGAACCTCCATATGCCACGGGAGCGGCCCTAGAAATGGCAAAAAAGAAAAAAAGAAAAAGAAAAAGTGCCTAAGATTTACCATGCTAAAATAGACACTACAATTTTTTTTCATTTCTTTCTTTTCTTCTTTTTTTTTTTAGGGCCACACACGCGGCATATGGAAGTTCCCAGGGTAGGGGTCCAATTGGAGCTGTAGCCGCTGGCCTACACCACAGCCATGCTAACACCAGATCCAAGCCGCGTCTGCAACCTACGCTCCAGCTCCCAGCAATGCTGGATTCTTAGCCCACTGAGCAAGGCCAGGGATTGAACCTGAGTCTTCGTGGACACTAGTCGGGTTTGTTACCACTGAGCCAGGATGGGAACTCCAGACATTTCACAATGCTAAAGTGCACAACCCATGGCATTGGGAATATTCACAATGTTATAGAACCATCATCACTGTCTTATTCCAGAACTTTTCATCACCCTAGAAGGAAATCCTGGGCCCGTTAACAGTCACTCTCCATGCCCCTGTCCCCACAGTAGCTAGTAACCACTAATCTACTCTGAGTCTCTAGGGATTTACTTATTCTGGATATTTCATATAAATGGAGTCATACAATACGTGCCTTCATGTATCTGACTTCTTTCATTTAGCATAATGTTTTGAAGGGTCATCCATGTTGTGTCATGCATCAGAAATTCATTCCTTTTTTTATGAATGAACAATACTCAGATTTCCCCTCATGGCTCAGTGGATTAAGAACCCGACATAGTGTCCATGAGGATGTGGCTGTGATCATTGGCCTTGCTCAGTGGGTTAAGGATCTGACATTTCCACAAGTTGCAGATTGCAGATGCAGTTTGGATCTGGTATTGCTGTGACTGCGGTTGTAGGCCGGCAGCTACAGCTCTGATTCGACCTCAGCCCAGGAACTTCCACATGCTGCAGGTGCGGCTGTAAAAAGAAAAAAAATAATAATAATATTCAACCATATAGATACACCATATTTTATTTATTCATTCATCCATCCGTGGGCACTTGCCTTGTTTCCACCACTTAGCTATTATAAATAGTGCTGTTATGAACATTCATGTACAAATTTTTGTGCGAACAGTTCTTCAGGGGACATACCCAGGAATGGCTTTGCTAGGTCATACGGTAACTGTGTGTAATGAGCATGAGAAACCACCAAACTGTTCTCCACAGTGGCTGCGCCATTTACCTTTTCACCAGCAACATATGAGGGTTCCGGTTTCTCTACAAACACACCAATATTCATCATTTTCAATATTGTTACTTATGGATTAACATCCCAGTGTGTGTGAACCAGCCTCAGTGTGGGGCTGCTCATGGCATTGTCAGCTCCGAGGCCAGCCAACCCGAGATTTCATTGCATCCTGAGCAGATTCTGAAATACCAAAACTGGCTTTGTGTGGCCCTTTCTTCTTGTGCATGCATGTTCCTAGCAAACCTGACTCACCCAGGGGCTGCAATAAGGAATGTCATCTGTCCAAAGTATGAGTGTTATGATAATCTGGTGTGCCCCACTGGGAAGGGACCACACCAGCAGCTGTGCTTGGAAAGGAACGCAAGACCATAATAGCTACCTTGGGGAGCCCTTCAACAGGGGGGCCTGCGTGCCTTCCATTAGCTGGCCATGCCTCATTACGCACACCAGTGTATGCGGAGGGTGGGGAGCAGACTCTGTCAGTGAGTGTGTCATTTGCTGTCTCAGCTGGCCTGGTCCTGGGCTCCGAACATGAGACCCGTCTGGTGGCAAAGCTCTTTGAAGATTACAACAGCGTGGTGCGGCCCGTGGAAGACCACCGCCAGGCCGTGGAGGTCACAGTGGGCCTGCAGCTGATACAGCTCATCAACGTGGTGAGACAAGAGCATTCCAGGCTCCCCACAGCACCCACACCTGTCACCTCAGAGCATCCTCTCCCCTAAAGATGGGGTCTTATTTTTTTTTTTTCAGGATGAAGTAAATCAGATCGTGACAACCAATGTTCGTCTGAAACAGGTAATTCAGGTGGATGACTGTGATTGCGTTGTTTTTATTCACCCTGAAATTTAACCTGGGCCCAAAGGAAATCAATGCGGGAAATAGGGAAAAGTACCAAAATGTGGAAAGCAGATATTTTGGGTCAGTGGGATTATGGATCATGTTTGGTGTTCATTTTTTGACTCTGTGCCTTTTCCGTGTGTATTAGTTTTCTAGGGCTGCTGGGACAGAGTCACAATTAAACAGCTTAAACAACAGAAATTTATTGTCTCACAGTTTTTGAGGCCAAACATCCAAAATTAAGGGGTTGGCAGAACTGGTTCCCTCTGAGGGTTGTGAGGGAAAGTCTGCTGCAGGCCTCTCTCCTTTTCTTAGAGTTTGCTGTCTTCACGTTCACATAACTTTCTTCCTAAATATCTATCTGTCTTCAAATTTCCCCTTCTTATAAGGACACCAGTCTTATTGAATTAGGGCCCACCTTAATGACCTCATCTGAACTTGATTACCTCTGTAAAAACCCTATCTCCCAGTAAGGTCACGTTCTGAGGGACTGTGGGCTCAGACTTCATATTAACTTGGGGGAGACACATCTCCATGGTGTCCTCCAAATGTGCTGCATTGGGAGTAGGCTACTTTCATAATGTAGGAAAAATATAATACTTTTTCCAAAATGATGCTGTCTGCTTGAGGACACTATTCACAAAAGGGTCAGTCTCCTTTCCTTAGGTGGGCCGTGCACAGGTAGATCTGCCACCACTTGGTGTCAGGACTTGAGTCTACCTTTGTTTGATCATCTTCATAATGGGGTCAGTAATCACTCAGTACTCATAGGATCATTATGAGGACTAAATGATGAAAATGGGTAAAATGCTTAGACCAGTGCCTGCACATAGTCTGTGCTATGTAAGCGTCAGCTCTTCCTGCTGGCTGAATTCTGAATCAAACTTTTCTTACTAGAGCACAATTTCTGGCAATATCTGAACCACCATGCCCATCAGAGCTCTTGAGAACCCTAGATTTTTAAAAAATGTTTTTAGTTTTTTCGCTGACTACAGGTCTTCATTTCTAGCAATGGGTGGATTACAACCTAAAATGGAATCCGGACGACTACGGTGGCGTGAAAAAAATTCACATTCCTTCGGAAAAGATCTGGCACCCAGACTTCGTGCTTTATAACAAGTAAGCAGAACAGAGAGGATGGGCAGGTGGACATTCCTGGGGCAGGTGGAGCCCAAGCACCCAAACGGAAGGGCTGCCACTCTCGGTATGCGTCTCACCACTGTTCACATTAAATAACCCTTAAAAACCAAGAGCCAAGTTGACATGCTAGGGGTGCCATATGGTGTCTCATGTTATGAATAGAAACAATTATCGGAGCCAAATTGAATCAGGGCTGTGGGGTAGGGGACATTTAATCCCCGAGAGCTCCTGAAGGGTAGATGGCAACTATCCAAGGAAACCAAACGTCATATAATTGAGTTCCTTGGAATTAAATGTCCTTCCAACCAATAGGTCTGAACCTCCCAGGGTTGTTATTCATCACATCCGCCTGGCCTCCCAAGACGCGACGTGCTGCTGACGGCCCGGGATGCCTATGTAGCCCATCCGCTGGGCTCTGTGACAGGCTGCACGTTGTGAAATTATAATGTGATTCAAGACGCTCTGGTTTAATGACACCTTCATTATCATACGCCCTTCATTTGTCAGGGAATGCTCATTGCAAAGAGCATCCTTCCCAGGCAGGAGCATTCGACACCAGCCTAGAGGATTTGCGGTCTGACTTTCTGCAGCACGTGTCTGGGGCGAGCCGGCCATGTGTTCTCGAAGACTCACCAGGGAGGTGGCCAGGGCTGGGGAAAGGAAATGGGACCTTTAAGGCAACCCTCCCCAACTTCGATTTTCTATAACATATTTTTCAGTTATACCTGGGATTCAAGCTAGAGCTGAAATAGCCAATCATTTGTATAAGCTTTTGAATAGGTATGATGATAGGGCAGCATGTCTATCTCTTAGAGTTAAGTTTCTCTTTCACTTAGAATCTGAGGGAAGCAATTAAAGTCCTCTGGTCCTTTTGATAAGCTCACTCAGAGAGACCCTCTTCAGGAAGAGAACCCTGTTTTCTCTGCTTATAAGGAGAGACATAGCCCATCCTTTCCCTCTGCTCTGTTGGGAGGGTCCGAAGTTGCATAGTTTTCTGGGTAGAGCTTCTTCTTATTCCCAAGGAAAGATCCATGGGAAGAAAATCTCTGGATCTATGAAGTGAGGCACAATATATACCACCTGTCACTGAAAGCCCACCAAAGCAGACCCCACCCACTTTTCAGCAGCTATTGTTGTGCCCTGTTTTCTGCCAAGGCCCTAGGGCACAAGCTGTTTGGGGACAAGTGGAAGGCCCACTGAACATGATCTGCTGAAGTAATATGTTATTTTTTAATACCTACCACATTGCTTTTTTTTTTTTTTTGTCTGTTTTTAGGGCCTCACCTGAGGCATATGGAGCTTCCCAGGCTAGGGGTCGAATTGGAGCTGTAGCTGCCAGCCTATGCCACAGCCACAGCAACACCGGATGTGAGTCTCATCTGCAACCTACACCACAGCTCACGGCAATGCCGGATCCTTAACCCACTGAGCGAGGCCAGGGATCGAACCTGCACCCTCATGGTTCCTAGTTGGATTCGTTAACCACTGAGCCACGAGGGGTACTCCTGATTTTTTTTTTTTTAAGTAGGAATTATTGCCAATGCTTGAAAATGAGGAAATACTTTAAGATCTGAATTTTTAGCCTCTCTAGAAAAATTCAACGTTCAAAAACATGGAAATTTTGGATTAAAAAATCTAGATTACCAGCCTCTGAGGAAGGATCTAATATCAGGCAACAAAGAGCCTTTGCTGCCCTGCAGACAACATGGCAGAGCTGAGTGCCACCTGCCTCAGAGGAGAGAGGGGCTCCTCTCCCCTTCCACCCCCACTCTGCCTTCCTTGCCTTCCTGGCCCTGGAGGCATCTGAGTTTGTGACCCCACCCCTGGGGTATAAATAGTTCTTTAAAAGGTAAAAGACCCCTTCCTTAACCTACTTGTCACAATAATGAACCACAAGCCATGTTTTTATTTAAAATTTCTGGGTTTTTCCCAATTAAAACTTTTTTATTATAGTTGATTTATAATGTTGTCAATTTCTCCAATTAACTTTTAAAGTCTGTCAGAGAGGGGATAGATGGAGATTAACATTAAATAGATGGAAATACTGCTGAGGACTGGGAAGAAAACGTCTGGGATGCAGTGGATCAGTGCTACTTGTTATTTCTTTAAAACTAGATTCTCAGGTTCTTCCCCAGATAGCTCCCTAATTCAGCACTTAGCTGGTGCTTAGGAATCTATATTTTATTTGTTTAAATTGAAGTATGGTTGATTGGCAATATTGTGTTAGTCTCAGGTGTATAGCATAGGGTTTCAGGTTTTTTTGCAGATTATATTCCATTATAGCTTATTACGAGATATACGGTATAATTCCTTGTGCTATATGGAAAATCCTTGTTGCTTATCTCTTTTAAGTATAGTAGTTTGTATCTAATACAATTAATTTGTTCCTTCCTCTTCCCTCTCCTCTTTGGTAACCGTAAGTTTTTTTTTTTCCATGTCTGCGAGTCTGTTTCTCTTTTGTATAGAGGTTCAATTGTATTATTTTTTAGATCCAGGAATCTGTAGTTTAAACAAGCATCCCAGTGATCCTTATTATCAGACAAATCTGGAAAACACTGCCATAGATAAAAAGCAAAGCGATGCAGCCTGAAAGCAAGCTTCTATAATTAGCACCTGAATAATTAACAGCTGTCTCCTGTTAACGTCCCCAAGCAGAATTGAAGGCTCATCTGTCACTTGGAGCCATGTTCTTCTTTTATCCCAATTGTAGTGCAGATGGTGACTTTGCCATTGTCAAGTTCACCAAAGTGCTCCTGGACTACACTGGCCACATCACGTGGACACCGCCTGCCATCTTTAAAAGCTATTGTGAGATCATTGTCACCCACTTTCCATTTGATGAACAGAACTGCAGCATGAAATTGGGCACATGGACCTACGATGGTTCCGTGGTGGCCATCAACCCGGTAGGTGGTGACCTCCTGTGAGGAGGCTGGATTCAGGCAAAGCGTGACCCAGGTCTCCAACTCCACCCCTCAATAATCATAGGTTATCAGCACCCATGAGAACTTGGGGGAATCATTTAGTTTGATGGCCCCCAGTTGCTTGTGAAGGTTCTTGATGCACTGCATAAGAGAACCACCTGGGGCTTAAATAATTCCTATGCCCAGGCTCAGGCCCAAGATTTCTGATCCATTCAGCCTGGGGTGGAACTAGGGGAACAATGAATTTTAAAGTTCCTGGGCGACTTTAATGTATAGGCAACATGGAGAATCCCAGAGTCCAAATCCCGTTATTTTAGAGGAAACGAATCTAAGACCCCAAAGCAGAGGGTACCCAGGGTCCCTCCTGCGTATGTGACAGGGCTGGAACCAATTGCCCTGACACAGCTGATTAGGAAACCCTGTGCCTCCTCAGGGTGATGAGGCTGGGATTTCAAAATTTCATCCCCTCTTTTCAGGAAAGCGATCAGCCAGACCTGAGCAACTTCATGGAGAGTGGGGAATGGGTGATCAAGGAGTCCCGGGGCTGGAAGCACCGCGTGCTCTACGCCTGCTGCCCCTCCACCCCCTACCTGGACATCACCTACCACTTCGTCATGCAGCGCCTGCCCCTCTACTTTATCGTCAATGTCATCATCCCCTGCCTGCTCTTCTCCTTCTTGACCGGCCTGGTGTTCTACCTGCCCACGGACTCAGGTGGGTGCCGTTGCCATGGCTACTGCTGATGCGAAGGCTGCTGTTCTGAGGGAAAGCCAAAGATAACCAGAGCTAATCAACAAACAAAGGCAGACAGACCCAAATCATTACCCCTGGGATGATGCAGGTACCGAGTGGCTGTGTGCTGTGGTGAAGTTACAGCTGGCACAGACTGCAGGCAGAGGGTCAAATGCGACCCTGAAGATGCACAGACACAACTCAGGCTAGTTAAGTGAATAACCACCACCACCTGTTTGCTGAATACCTGCTGCATGCCCCAGAATGTGCTGGGTAAGGCGTGAGTCCCAGGCACCCCTCAGGCCCCTTCCCCATGAAGTCACTTGCTCTATAGGACTAGTATGACTAGTCCAGGCCTTGCCCCTTTTGCCCATGGCTTGCCACTTGAAAATAGCTCTTACGTATCTCTTTTCCAGAAGGCAGTATCTGCACACACAAGACCATACTTCCCAACATCAACAAACAAAGGCAAATGGGAATTCTTTCTCTGACATCAGCCCAGACAACTTACTAACCTCCTACTGAGTAATCACATTGTGATGTAATTTTACCCAACACCAACAATCTACAGAAAAGGGGGGAAAGGGACCACACAGGCCTGCCAGCAAGTCACTGCTCTTAAAAAAAAAAAAAAAAATGTGTGGCAGGAGTTCCCATCATGGCACAGTGGAAACGAATCCAACTAGGAACCATGAGGTTGTGGGTTCAATCCCTGGCTTCGCCTGGTGGGTTAAAGATCTGGCATTGCTGTGAGCTGTAGTGTAGGCCTCAGATGTGGCTTGTATCCCACATTGCTGTGGCTGTGGCGTAGGCCAGCATCTGTACCCCCTAGCCTGGGACCCTCCATATGCTGCAAGTGCGGCCCAAGCAAAAAAAAAGAATGGATGGCAGACAAGTAGGGAAAAAAAAGATGGTATATACAGTCCTCAAACTTATGACAGGTACGAATTTTATTAAAATGCAAAAAAATTTAAAAAAACCTGCAAAAGTCAAAATCCAACTTTCCAACATGGAAAAAAAAAAAAAACTTATGCATTCACCTACTCAACACATACCTATTGAACAACTGATATGTGGCAGGGAGACGGCAGAGAATATGGCAGAATTTGCCCCATGGAACATATGTTCTAGGGATTGTATATGTTCTTAAACAAATGATCACACACAAAATGTTTTTTTCCAACTTTCTAATCAAATGAAGCTTCTTAAAGTGAAAAGGAAAACACTAAACAGGGTGATATGGAAACTAATCGGAGTTTCTATAAATAGTAAATAATTGATGCTTGAAAGCATTTAGAAAAGAGAGACTGCTTGATAAATGTTAGCTATTACTAAACAAGAAATTTTTGGTACCCTGGTCAATATTTTCTGCTTTTAATTCTTTTTTACTTTTGAAGATTTTCCTACCCACCAGGTAGAACTGAAAATTTCTCATTTGCATCTGCTCTGTATCTTGTGTGTATTCTTAGCATCTAGAAGCATCCAGAATGGGCAAAGCTCCCCACTGGAAAGCAGGGCTGCACGAGGGTTTTCTAGGCCACAAACAGCAAGACCAGCCCAAGGAAAGTCCCTCATAAAGGCTCTCTACTGCATCTGAGCTGGTCTGTCCCCACAAAATATCTCAATGCCATTCGCCCCTGGCTTTCTTGTTTACTTGTCCAACCAAGACACCATCTGGGATTTGTTCACCCTGAAGTTACGGGACCTAGAGAAGCATCTCAGGGGAAGGGGAACCCCTCCATCCCTTAATATGGGAGACAAAATCAAAACAAGAAAAAATCCAGATCATCCTCTTAGATGAAGATGAGAAAGTGAGGCATGTGAAGTCATTGATTTTGTCCTTTCTCAGCTTTGGTCTTTGCAGCTCACTCTCACAAAGAGAAAACTACATGTGTACCTCTGGGCTGCCCATCCACCTGCTGAGTAACAAGTAGGCCAGGCTGCAGTTCGGTTTTGTGAGGGTTTAAGACATCCTGCTGCAGACAAAAAAAAAACAAAAAAACAAAAAACAAAAAAACAACTGCCGTCTGGGGTCCATCTTGCTGCCCAGAAACTTTCTGGGTTCCCTGGGTGCCACCAAGAAACAGTATTTAGGGGCAGGAGATGAAGTAGCACTTCCTGCTGGGCAGCCTCTAGTGGAGACACCTGCCATTTGCCATTGTCAGCAGAATTAAGGCACCAAGGTCTCATAGGAAATTCTGCTGAACAAATTCCACAGAACGAGGCTTTGGGAACGTGCTGGTCACATTCCTCTCACCTCTGGGTTCTGGGTTTTTTTTTCTGGGGCTGCCATCACAAAGGACCACAGACTGGGGGTCAAACAACAGACATTTATTTTTTCACAGTTCTGGAGGCCGGGAGTCTGAGATCAAGGTATCATCAGGGTTGGTTTCCCCTGAGGCCTCTCGCCTTGGCTTGTGGATGAGCATTTTCTCCGTGTCCCCACTGAGCTTCCCTCTGCATGTGTCTGCGACCTAAGCTCCTCCTCTGATAAGGACACCAGTCATACTGGATGAAGGCACTCTAAGACCTCATCTTAAATACCTTTTTAGGGGCCCTGTCTCTAAATACCATCCCCAAGGGGCTGGGACTTGGGGCTTCCACATATAAATTTGGGGAGAGCAGCAGTTCGGCCCCTAACAGGTGGCTTCTTGTATTTCTCCATTTTGTCCAGGGGAGAAGATGACCCTGAGCATCTCGGTCCTGCTGTCCTTGACCGTGTTCCTTCTGGTCATCGTGGAGCTGATCCCATCCACCTCCAGCGCCGTGCCCCTGATTGGGAAGTACATGCTGTTCACCATGGTCTTTGTCATCGCATCCATCATCATCACTGTCATTGTCATCAACACGCACCACCGCTCCCCCAGCACCCACGTCATGCCCGAGTGGGTGCGGAAGGTGAGTGAGCAAGGTCCTGCCCACCTTGCACAGGGTGGCCGCTCCCCCGGGGGCATCTGCCGGTCCCCCCTTCCGTGCCGTATGGCCTCCTCACTCACCCTGCTGGACACTGACAGAACAGGAAGTTCTCTCTGGGCTGCAGCGGGTTTGGGCGAGAAACTTTCTTTGGCCTCTTGCTGGGGATAAATAACTCATGCAGCCTCCCCGGGAGGCTAGGGGAGATGAGAAAACCAGCGTTAACAAAGCCCACTCCAAACGACACCTTCAAGAATCTCGTTGATTAGAGAAGATGAATTAGTCACTGTCTTTTTATTCAAAGGCAGTGAAATCTTGAGATGGCCAGTTGTACGTCTTGTGGTTTGTGAACAGACTGCTTATTTGTTGCTCATCGGCTGAGACCAGAATAAGGGCTAGAGATGGAGGGGGAAGCTTGATGAAAGACTGTCAAAAAGTTGTAGTGGTCTCAAACACTTATATCACTGAATTTTTACATGTGTTAACATTTGAAAAATGTCAGTTCTTTTATACATCTTCCCAGAGACACTAACGTCCAGAGTCTTTTGTGCACAATGCAAAAGATTTGTCATGAATTGATAGAAAAACCACAGCTTGCAATGTATTCTTTTGGGAGGAGAAACAGCCTCGGTTTCTTCAAAGACGGTTAGGTGACTCCTGGCAATATCTACGCTGCATTTCTTCAAGAACAAGGCATAAAAGAAAACAGTCTGTTTTGTGGCGCTAGAACCTTATACATTTTTAGCAGGAAGAGCCCATTCTTTAACGTTTTGATCATGAGAACACAGGCCTTTGAAAGATGCAGGTGCCTAGGGGGCGCGGGGCGGGGGCGGGGGGCGTCTGGAGGCTTAAGCGTCTTTGGTTTCAATCACTGCATCAGGCTCCCTCCAGTGGCGAAATGCTGGCATTACAGAATTAGCTCTGTCAGCCTTAGTAATTTGACAGGTCACAGGATTAGCTTAGGAAGGAAACTTTGAGAAAGTCTAGTATAGCCCTTTTGGTTTAGGGGCAGAGAGGCTGAGGCCCAGAGACACTAAATGACTTGCCTAAAGTCATTGATATTTCAAAGTCAGGGTTCGATGCTTGCCCTGCTGACAATAATTCCCATCCATGGCTTTCTTTTTTGTTAGGTTTTTATTGATACCATCCCAAATATCATGTTCTTCTCCACGATGAAAAGACCATCCAGAGAAAAACAAGACAAAAAGATTTTCACAGAAGACATTGATATTTCTGACATCTCTGGGAAGCCAGGGCCTCCACCCATGGGTTTCCACTCTCCTCTGATCAAACACCCCGAGGTGAAAAGTGCCATCGAGGGCATCAAATACATCGCAGAGACCATGAAGTCAGACCAGGAGTCCAACAACGTAAGCTCTGTGGCTTGAAAGCTGCACCTGTAGATTTAACTGTTCGCTCGCTTGCTTGCTTTCATAGCCACACTTGCAGCATATGGAAGTTCCAGGGATTAAATCTGAGCTGCAACTGTGACCTATGCCACTGTGGCAATGTTGGGCCCTTTTAACCCACTGCACTGGGCCTGGGATTGAACCGGCATCTCCACAGTGACCCGAGCTGCCGTAGTTGGATTCTTAACCCACTGTGCCACAGCAGGAACTCCTAGGTTTAAATGGTCAAATGCTTGAGCACAGATGGATGGGTTTGGCTTGATGGGTAGTTGGCATTCAAGGGGCAGCTACTGGACATAAGATGTGCCTGGTGACCACCTCTAGGCCATCTTTACAAGTCACTGCCTTGTGATAAAGAGGTGCCAAAGAGATGAAGATCACAATGCCAGCAGAGGAATGAGGAGGGCTTCGAGATCTACAGATTGAAGGGCCTCTAGGTGGTGGGCAGGACGAACGCTGTGAGTCTATGACCATTGTCAGGAAAACCTAACGCATTCTTCTCTCCCAGGCGGCCGAGGAATGGAAGTACGTTGCAATGGTGATGGACCACATTCTCCTCGGGGTCTTCATGCTCGTCTGCATCATCGGAACCCTGGCTGTGTTTGCAGGTCGGCTCATTGAATTAAATCAGCAGGGATGAGCGGAAAGCTGCGCTGAGATCTGTCTACTTGGATACACACTCACTTATCAAATATTTAATTTTCTGTATTTATTATTCATGACAGAGATTTATGTTTACATAAGGTTATGGCCTCAAAGTGTTTTCACATCGCTTCTCCCTGCACTCCTGCTGGGCTGCCTGGAGAGTGAACTCCTTGCAGTAAATGAAAATGGATGGCTGTAAGAAGTGTTCATTTCCAGGAGTGTCTGGAAGTTTGGCCCAGAATAATTGAGGTTTTCTGTTGGTTTGAGTTTTTTTTTTTTTAATATTATTTTAAGCAAAGAGTATAGCCTTGATTTAAAAGTCAGTTTTATACCTACTAAAAAAGCCCCATCTACTAAATCCCAAAAAGATAAAGTCTTTGACTTGGAGAGAAAGAAAGCAATAGAAAGACAAGAGGAAAATTCTGGAATGGCTCCCCAAATGCAAGCTGCCTCAAAAAACTCATGATTTAAGGCAGAATTGAGAGGTGAGGGAATTGAGAGGTGAGGGAATGACTTCCTGTCTAACGCAGCACCTGAGTTTGATGCCAGTGGTTTGAGGGGAAGGAGGTCCCAACCTGTACTGCGTGTGGGGGCCAGGCACTGTGGGCATCCTCTCACGCATGTGGTTTTATTCACCCTCATAAATCTTAAAAGTGTCTCCATTTTACAAATGAGAAAATGGAACTTGGGGGAGGTTAAGTTTATTGCCCAAACTACCAAGTAGAATTGACATTTGAGCCCAAACCTTGTGGGTTCAAAGCAGCTCTGGGCTGGGTCAGTCCATCTGCTCACTTGCCCTTTGGATCCACCCTGGCTCCATCTGGGCCATTTGGTGACCCTGCTCAGTGTTTTTGAGAGGGTCGGTCTTTGTGTCCGCGTTCTCACTGCCTACCCAATTAAACTACCTGCCTCTTCCCCCAGTCCATATCCCAGTCCTCTTTGGGGTTCCTGTTCTATACATGAAATCAGAACTGTGTGTCTAGTAGTTCCTGTCATGGTGCAGCGGAAATGAATCTGACTAGGAACCATGAGGTTTCGGGTTCGGTCCCTGGCCTCACTCAGTGGGTTAAGGATCCGGCGTTGCCGTGAGCTGTGGTGTAGGTCACAGACACGGCTTGGATCTGGCATGGCTGTGGCTGTGGCGTAGGCCGGTGGCAACAGCTCCAATTAGACCCCTAGCCTTGGAACCTCCATATGCTGTGGGTGCAGCCCTAGAAAAAAGACAAAAAAGACAAAAAAAAAGTGTCTATATCATCACTATTTCTAAAATTCTGGATGAGCGAGTGGGAGGGAAAATGATTTCCTCTCTCCATAGCAACCTTTTAGCCACAAGGCAGTTCACACCCCAGACCTAGAAAATGTGCAGCTCCGGGCTCAGTAACAACCATCAGGTCCCTAGAGCACATCTGACCCTCATCAGTACCAGGGAGAGTGGGGAGCTGCACCGCCAGATGGCCTGTCTGAGCCCAGGGGGTTTCAATCTGTGTCTCCATGGGATTCCCCATCACACACCCATGGCAGGACTGAGTGCCTTCATTTAAGAGTAAACTGAAGGGAAAATGGTTTGGCAAGTCCTCAAAAACCTAAAAGCTACCATATGATCCACCAATTCCACTCCTAGGTATACACCCCAAAGAAGGGAAAGCAGGGATTTGAACGCACACTTGGACACCAGTGTTCACTGCAGCATTATTCACGACAGCCAACTGGTGGAAACCACTCAAGTGCCCATCAATAGGTAAAGGAAATGGGGTTATGTTATACACACACACATACACAATGGATTATTCAGTCTTAAGGAGGAATGAAACTTTGCTAAATGCTACAATACAACTCAATCTTGAAAACATTATGCTAAGTAAATAAGCCAGATGCAGAAGGACAAAGACTGTACGTTTCCATGCGTAGGAAATACCTAAAGTAATCAAATTCATAAAGACAGAAAATAGAAAACAGGTTAGGGTCACCAGGCTGTACAGTAGAAAAAAAAATTGTATTGGGGAAATGGCTGTTAAAAATAATAACAAAAAAAGAAGAAAAAACAAAAAACCAAACAAAAAGAAAACGGGTTACCAGGGTTTGGGGGGAGGGGTGAGTTATTGCTTAATGGGTAGACTTTCAGTTTGAGATGATGAAAAGTTGTGGAAGTAGATAGTCGTGATGATTGTACAACATTGGGAATGTATTTAATACCATTGCATCCAACATTTAAAAATAGTTAAGATGGTAAATTTTATGTGTATTTTACCATTATTAAAATAAAATAAAAAATTAAAAAATGGTAAGTTTCCTGTTCTGTATATTTTACTAAAATTAGAAAAAAAAAATTCAGTTCCCAAATCTGCTGCTTGCCTAATTAATCATAGTCCTGCAGGGTTCACTCTTTTTTTGGGGGGGGGGGGAGGTTGGTGCAGGATATGAAATTTTCTGGGCCAGGTATGGAATCTGAGCCACAGCTGCTGCAATGCTGCATCCTTAACCTGCTATGCCACAGTAGGAACACCTGGATTCACTACTGATTCAGAGAAGGAACTTAAAAATCATGTCCATTCTATGGATAAGGAAACTTAGTCTCAGGGAAGCGACCCCCCTCAGGTCACAGAGCTAGTTAGTGACAAACCAGGTCTCTTAACTCCTGCTCTCCTGCTGTTTCCTTTACATCCAATAGGCCAGCTCTCCCCGCAAAGTGGGGTCCTCCCACATGTTTCCTGGTCACTGGGAAACCAGCAGAGTGGCCCTGAGTGGGTCTAGCAATGTCACAGTGTGAAGCTCCATCAGTCCCTAAATATCTGTTCCATCAGTCTGTCACCAAGTCGGGGACTTTCGCCTTTGGACTCTCTTCTCTTCATCAAGGGCTGATCTTCTGATGAAATGGGAGAGGTGGTGGAGGGGGTGGGGATCTCCCTCCCCACCTGCTCCCAGCCCTGTCCTGCCCCTCAGGGCTTACCGATGAGTGTGTCTTGCTAAAGGGATGATGACTTCCTGGGGAATAAGGAGCATCCTCAAAGTGGAACAAGACAGGTAAGTTTTCTTCCGGGGGTGGGGGTGGGGGGTGGGGAAAGGGAGGTTGCTCTAGACTGAAAATAGAAGCAGATTATTCAGAGCATGAACCCCTAAGTCAATGTTTTCCCTCCTCTGGTTGTCAGAGCTATTTTCATCACAGTAGACATTGTGTTAACAATTAAAGCAGATGGGGAGAAGTTTGGCGGCTGAGGCGGGAGGTATTTGGTTTTGGCTTCAATCATTGTGGACCATGATCCCATCTCATTCATCCTGGGGGTAGAGGGGGAGGCAGAGAAGCTCAGAAGACTGTCCAGCTTCTCCCTTCACACCCTAATAATTGGGTCTGGCCTTGAAGTCGGAGTTCTGCTCCAGATCCTCACTCCAGCTTTTGCATGGTCACTTCTCCCACTGCTATTGCTTGAGTTCCAATCCCACTCCAGTTCTCCAGCGGCCACAGCCACGGCGGTCTCTCCTCCACCTGAGGGCTTGCTTCATCTCTTGCTCTCCAACCCTCTGCTGCCACCACCCACCACTACCCGTGGCTGCCAGTCTCTACAGCAAGGTCTCCCTTCTGTCTGAGCTCTATGTCGTCCTTAATTTTTGACTTACTGCCCAGTCCTTTCCACACCCCCTGTCCAGCTCTGTGCTGACTGCTCCCCGAGGTCACTTGCACTCTGCTGCCTGAGTTCTCTAATTCCTGCAGCCCAGGGTCCGTCTCAAGGCTCTGCCTAATATCTCTTCTTCCCTTCCCACTGGAGTGCATACCCTGAACCCCTGCCCCCCACCCCACCCCACAGCTCCACTGGGCCACCCAGTCTTTCCTTTTGATTCCTGACCTCATTCCTCCTATGACTGTCACTGCTGCTGCTGCTGAAGCCAGGCTTGTCCTCCTTCCCTCAGACACAGATGCTCTGTGCATGGAGGCGGCAGGTGAGGTTGGGGCTGGGCAGGAGCAGGGCTGCCCAGTGGGTGTGGCTGCACACATGGGGGCAGCAGGGTCCAAGCCCGCCCTCAGAATCTCTCTTCTCCAAGTAGGTTCTAGGTACAAGGCAACTGAGGCCTTTGGTGTTGGGGTGTGGTCAGACCCTGAGTGAGGCCCTTGTGGGGGCTCCTCTAGGTGCCCGGTGGGGACTAGTGCCACATGCATGGCAGACCAGGCAGCCCCAGCCCTGCCATGTGCAACCCTGCTCCAGTCACCCATGACTTCTGCATCCATCCTGGAGGCCCCCCACCCCCAGGATGGCTGCCAGGTGCAGGGCTGTTTGTCTCAGCTCATTTGGCAGATCCAGACCCTCAGGGCCAACCCTAAGCCTAGGAAGAAACCCAGGAAGGACTCAGGCTGATGAAATATTGCCAAGTTCAGTGCTGGGTCCCCATCCTCAATGATGTAGCCAAAGACAAGGAGAACCCATGACAGCTCCCAGCTGTCCTCCCTGACCGTCCAATGCCAGTCCTCCTGGAGCCACTGAATCTTGACCCCAAGGGTCCAGACAAGTGTCACACCGTTCATCCACACCCACAGCTTCCCCAAGCCCACGACCTGCCTTAGCCCCGCTGAGGCCCCTAAATCTTCCTTTGGGTGGGTAGTCTCAGTGAGGGGGGTCAGGGAAGCTGGGAGGACTACTGTCTCTGTATCCAAGGGGCTGCCCTAACAAACCACTATGAATGGGGTGGCCTAAAACAACCAGGAGTTATTCTCTTACAGTTCTGGAGGCCTGCTGTGGATTGAATTGTGTGCCCCTCAAATTCATATGTTGTTTTTTTGTTTTTTTGTTTTGTCTTTTTGCTATTTCTTGGGCCGCTCCCGCGGCATATGGAGATTCCCAGGCTAGGGGTCAAATCGGAGGTGCAGCTGCCAGCCGACGCCAGAGCCACAGCAACAAAGGATCCGAGCCACGTCTGCAGCCTACACCACAGCACACGGCAACGCTGGATCGTTAACCCACTGAGCAAGGGCAGGGACTGAACCCGAAACCTCATGGTTCCTAGTTGGATTCGTTAGCCACTGCACCACGACAGGAACTCAAATTCATATGTTGAAGCCCTAACCCCCAGTGTGATGGTATGCGAAGATAGGGCTTTGGGGAGTTTAGGGTTAGATAAGGTCATGAGAGTGGGGCCCTCATCATGGGATTAGTGCCCTTCGAATGGGAGACAGCAGAAAACTTGCTGTCTGTCATTCTCTCTGCCATGTGAAGCCACATGAAAAGGCAGCCTCTGCAAGCCAGGAGGTGAGGCCTCACCAGAACCCGGCCAGGCTGGCATGCTGACCGCAGACTGCCCAGCTCTAGAACCATGGAAAAATTAACTGCTATTGTTTAAGCCACCCAGGCTGTTGTGCCTTGTCATGGCAGCCGGAGCTGACCCAGACAAGGCCAGATGTCCAAAATCAAGGCGTTGACAGGCTGGTTCCCTCTGAAGGGTCTGAGGAGGAATGGGCTCCACGGCTCACTCTAAGCTTGTAGTGGCCGTGGCAACCCTGGGGGTCCCTTAGCTTGTGGCAGCATAACTACGATGACCTTCTGTCTTTAATGATCTTCTCCTTTGTCTCTGTGTCATCTCCTTTCATGTCTCTTATAAAAACACCTGTCAACTGGAGTTCCTGTTGTGGCTCAGTGGTTAACAAATCCAACCAGTAACTACAAGGATGCAGGTTCAATCCCTAGCCTCGCTCAGTGGGTTAAGGATCCAGCATTGTCCTATGAGCTGTGTGTAGGTTGCAGATGTGGCTTGGATATGGCATTGCTGTGGCTGTGGTATAGGCTGGCCACTGCAGCTCTAACTCAACCCCTAGCCTGGGAGCTTCCATGTGCCTCAGGTGTAGCTGGAAAAAGAAAAAAAAAAATCTGTCATTGCATTTAGGGTGAGCCTAAAGAACGACCTGATCCTAAGATCCTTAACTCAGCTACCTCTGCAAAGACCCTATTTCATTTTTTTCCTTTTTGGCTTTGCCTGTGGCATGTAGAAGTTCCAGGGCCAGGAATCGAGCCTGCACCGCAGCAGTGACAAGGCCGGATCCTTAACTGCTAGGCCACCAGGGAACTCCTGCAAAGATCCTCCTGCTAAAAAATGTCACTTTCACAGGTGACAGAGGTTAGGACCTTCTGGGGCCACTATTCAGCCCACTACAAGCACTAACCATGAAGCAGTGTGGGAGAGATTGGTCGTGAGCCTATGAGAAGTCCTTCCAAGAAGCCCCTAAGGGAGCCAGGAGGGGAGAGGGCACACTGGGCTGGACTCCTGCAACCTCCCAACAGACTCAGAACTTCACCCCTGCACCCTCAGCCTCCCCCCACCCCTCCCCTCCTGGGGAGAATCAAAAAGCAGCTGAGCCAACTCATGGTTTTCTCCTCCATCTGTGGCCAGGAGTCATCCCAACTGGTCATTTCAAGTGCCTAGGGAGAGCTGAGCCTGTAATCCCAGCCTCTCTCCACCCTAAAGCTAGAAGCTACCAGCAGCTGAAGGGGCTTTTAGTATATATATTTTTAATGGCCACCCATGGCATATGGAAGTTCCCAGACCAGGGACTGAGTCCAAGCTGCAACTGCAACCTAAGCTGCAGCTGCAGCAATGCTGGATCCTTTAACCTACTGCCCTGGGCTGGGAGAATCAAACCTGTGCCTCCACAGTGACCCAAGCTGCTACGGTCAGGTTCTTCACCCACTGCACCACAGAGGGAACTCCTGAAGGAGTTTTTTCTTTCTTTTTTTTTTTTTTTTTTTAACACACAGGAAGCACTGGGAAGAGGTCCTGCTGGAGGCCAGAGCCCTCAATCCATCAGGTCAGTGCCCCCCACAGAGCCAGGATCACCAGGACTTCTCTGGCCAGGGCAGGCCTGGTGGGACAGCCTCCTTCCAATGGTCCCTAGGAGCTGAGTCAGCAAGAGTAGCAGGACCTGGTACAGAACAGGGAGGCCACTGATGAAAGGAGGGATGCTGTGGGCTTCAATGGGAATCCTCCACATGGGCATGAAGCTCACAGCCCACAAAGTGCCTTCACCTATTCCAACCCCTCAGTCCTCACCATACCCTGCAAGGTCGAGGAGACTGTTATCATTGTCCTCACTGGGCACAGGAGAAGACTCAGGCTCGGACAAGAGTGTCAGAAGGGTCTCAGCAAATAAAAAGCAGAGCTACTCTGCAGCAATGGAAACCATCAGCAAAATGCAAAGGGCGCCTACTGAACTGGAGAAAATACTTGCAAACCTTAGCTCTGAAAAAGGGGTAATATCCAAAAAATATAAAGAACTCATACCACTCAATAGCAAGAAAACAATCTGATTTTAAAATGGGCAGAGGGCCTAAATAGACATTTTTCCAGAGAAGATACGCAGATGGCCCACAGGCACATGAAAAGATGCTCAGCATCACTAATCACTGGGGAAGTGCAACTCAAAACCACAATGAGGTATCACCCCACACCTGCTAGAATGGCTGTTATCAAAAAGACAAGAAATAACAAGTGTTAGAGAGAATGTGGGGAAAAGGGAACCTTCCTACCGTGTTGGTGGGAATGCAAATTGGTGCAGCCACTATGGAAAACAGTATGAAAGTTCCCTAAAAAACTAAAATAGAACTACCATATAATCCAGCAATCTGGCCATAAATCTGGAGAAAACTATAATTCAAAAAGATACATGGACCCCAATGTTCATAGCAGCAATGTTTACAACAGCCAAGACATGGCAGCAACTTAAGTGTCCACAGACAGATGAATGGATTAAGAAGATATGGTGTGTTTATATATTTATACACAAAGGAATACTACTCAGCCATAAAAAGAATGAAATAATACTATTTGCTGCAACATTTGCAGTAATGTTAGAGATTATCATACTAAGTGAAATAAGCCAGACAAAGACAAATCATATGGTATCACTTACATGTGGAATCTAAAAATAATACAAATGAATTTATTTACAAAATAAAAACGGACTCTCAAACAGAAAATAAATTTATGGGGAGAGGGGAGAGAGAAATTAAGAGTATGGGATAAACAGATACACACTACTATGTGTAAAATAAATAAACAACAAGGATTTACTGTATAGCAGAGGGAATTATATTCAATACCTTGTAATAACTTATAACGGAAAAGAATCTGAAATATATGTGTATTTGTATATGTATATTATATATGTATCTGAATCACTCTGCTGTAATCAGAAACCACAATATTATAAATCAACTATACTTCAATTTTAGGAGTTCCCATTGTGGCTCAGTGGTTAACGAATCTGACTAGGAACCATGAGGTTGCGGGTTCGATCCCTGGCCTCACCCAGTGGGTTAAGGATCCAGTGGTGTAGGTCACAGACGCAGCTCGGACCCAGCATTGCTGCGCCTCTGGCATAGGCTGGCGGCTATAGCTACAATTGGATCCCTAGCCTGGGAACCTCCATTTGCCGTGGGTGCAACCCTAGAAAAAAAAAAAAACTATAAAAAAACCCCTGTACTTCAATTTTTAAAAAAAGACAAGGAATAACAAGTGTTAGAGCATAGATAAAAGGGCACCCTCATGCACTGTTAGTGGGAATGTAAATTGATATAGCCACTATGGAAAACAGTATGACGGATCCTCAAAAATTTTAAAATAGAACTACCTTATGATCCAAAAGTTCTACTTTCAGAATTCATCTGAAGCAATAAATGCTAACTCAAAAAGATGTATGCACCCTGATGTTCATTGCAGCATTATTTACAATAGCCAAGATATGGAAACAACTTACATGGCCATCGTTGGAAGAATGAATAAAAAGAATATCACACATGCACGCATATTATTCAGCATTGAACCTTTTTCTCCATTACATTTTTTAATTGAGATATAATTCACATACCATAAAATTCACTATTTGAAAATATCCGATTCAGTGGTTTTTAGTATACAAGCCCACACAACCATCACCACTATCGCCACTCTAATTCCAGCACATTTTCATCACCCCATCTCTCCTATCTCTTCACATTGCATATATTTACATACATTTGTTTAAAGATTTGGCTTTTAATGAATCAAAGTACACTTTGACTACATCTCAATAAATGTAATTATTCTTTTTTGGAGTCACTAACAGTATTTAGCATATGTCAGACACTGGTCTGTGTACTCTATAAAGAATAAACCCAACGTGGGAAGTTTCACATCAGCATCATCATGTTACTGGTCAAGAAACTGAGAGATGGAAAGGATAGGAATCTTGCCTGAGAACGCACGGCTAGAAGCCACAGAGCTGGGATTTGAACCCAGACACCTGAGTCCACACTGCTTACCACTCCTCCTACCTCTTGACTGGAGTATTAAGATTTAACAACCAGGCAACAGAAATAGGCAAACACATAACCCATAAGCATTCAGAACCCACGTTCTTCTTCCCTTTTCTGGCCACTCCCGAAGCATATGGAAATTCCAGGGCCAGGAATCGAACCCAAGCCACTACTGTGACAACACTGGATCCTCAACAGGCTGAGCCACACGGACACTCTGTTCCTTTGTTTAGTTATCAGTCAACCTTGGCTGTGTGTTTTTTTTTTTTTTTTCTAAGTGGGAATGAAGAGCCCACCAGTAGCCTTGGGCTAAGCTGTGTGAGTCACAAAAAAATCAAAGCCTGGTCCTTGCTTCCATCAGGGAATAGCATGAAACCACAGGACGGGAAAAGCTGATGACAAAATCGGGCATTTAGACATGGGACAGTGTGGCCGTGGGTGACAGCAGAAAGCAGGGCCTTAATGTTCAAAAAAGGATCATAAATAATGAAATAGTTCTGGGAATCCCAGAGGGATTGTTTTAAGATGAGATTCGGATTTCTTTATATAGACTGAATGTGGTCATCAATTAGGCAAATATTCTTGCACTTTAAGCTCTATTATTTCATTCTCAGGTAGCTAAAGACACATTGATCTCAGTTTATTTTAACAGTACCAACTCCCACATTTAAATTACCTATACACTGCCATGTCTAGGTGAGCTGTTTTTAGATAACAGCACATTCTTTTTTTTTTTTTTAATTTTTTTATGGCCACACCCACAGCAAATGGAAGTTCCTGGGGCAGGGCTTAAATCTGAGCCACAGCCACGGCAATACCGGATCCTTTTAAACCACTGCATCTGGCCGGGGATCAAACTTGTGCCACCGCAGCAACCCGGATTCTTAACCCAATGCACCACAGCAGGAACTCCAACAGGACAAGTTTTATTTAACAGAAATGATGTTGCCAAAGAAGAGTGGGTAGATTTGATTTAGGGAATTCGTGTTTCTTTTTTTTTTTTTTTAATGTATAATATTAGGAAGCTTGCTATGGGAGAATTTCTGTAAAGAATCCTTTAGTAAAGCAAGAAATCCTTTGAAATTATATACACAATTACTTGCTAATTTTCCAGCTAAGCCCTGATTACTATAAATGCCAGGTGTTCTTATTCAAGACACACCTGAATTTTGGCTCCCTCAATCTATACTTTGTAGCTCTTTGCAAACAAAATTGCATGTCTTAAGTTCAAAGGCCTGGACTCAACGAACATCTCTCCTAGACTTCGATCCTCATGAAGAGTCAGGCACCTAGAAATGACTGTTATCTCAGGTTTGTTGCCCACATTACAGGATCCTGAGGCATTTTTATAAGCAAAGCTCCCATTACGTGGAAACTCTGGATTTATTTAGGGCTCTGAAGCACATTCCAGATGGGTCTAGGGTATTTGTTTATAAAACATTTTAAATGTTACGTATTTCTTCCCACTAATCATGTAACTTCAGAGAAATCCTTTTCAGAAAATAATGCACCATCGATAATCATTTTAGTGCCTGTGATAAGAAGTTTTTGGCTGGTGGACTATGTTGGGGAAGGGTGACCAAATGGCATGATATACTACACCATAATTTGAGAAGAACTGTGCAAACCTAGAGAAAGGCTACTATTTTACATAAACTAGGCAGCAGTGCCCTCTTGTGTTGACAAATAAGTACTGCAGCCACTGAATTAAAGCGTGAGAAAGCATCATAAAAACTTGCTTAAACTAAGAGCTTTCCCCAAATGCTTTAAGTCCAAGAAAAAAACACAGTGCTTAGCAATTCTTTATTTTAATTAGCACACCCACAACAATGACCATTTATTGAATTAATTTTTCAGGCATTTATTGAGCACTGAGCATGGGCATCCTGATACTAGGGTATTTACACAGTTGCTGCCCATAGCTCGGTCCATCTAGATGTCACCTTCCTCATAATGGTTCCGCTGGTCCCCTATCAACTGTGACCTCTGCCTCCTATGAATGGCTGCCTTTTCCCCACTCTCTACCTGAGACGGAATCATTTCATGCCTCTCCCCTATTGTCCTCTCTTTATCACAGTGGGTCGTTTTCTTGTCTTAATGCCCTGTACGAATATGACTTTTTGAAGGCAGAGGCCGCCTCTGATCTACCCTGAGATTTCCCACAGCCCTTCATTCCACATTTGTCCAGTTCATATTCAAATACACATTTGTTCCATTTAATTTAATACAACTAAATTAGAAAGCAACAGTGCTAATTAAAAACAGGTTCCGATGGGGAATATATTTCAGCTGCTTTGTACACAAAACTCTCAAAATATAGAGCTGGTAGTGTTTTGTTGCTGCCAAAATTGCACGTTGGATTTTCCTTATCAATTTCTGTGGTAGAATAAGGACACCAGTGGAAGAAGGTAAGATTTATTCTACCCTAGAATCCATGTGGTCAGAACGAGTTTGCAATATCACCTTCCTACATGTCATGAAAGGATATTGTGGAAGTTCCTGTTGTGGCTCAGTGGAAATGAACATGACTAGTATCCATGAGGATGTGGGTTCGATCCCTGGCCTTTCTCAGTGGGTTAAGGATCTGGCATTGTGGTGAGCAGTGGTGTAGGTCACAGATGCAGCTCAGATTGGGTGTTGCTTTGGTTATGGTGTTGGCCGGCAGCTACAGCTCAAGATTTTTTTTTTTTTGTCTTTTCTGGGGCCGCACCCGAGGCATATGGGGATTCCCAGGCTAGGGGTCTAATCGGAGCTGTAGCCGCTGGCCTATGCCAGAGCCACAGCAACACAGGCTCTGAGCCGAGTCTGCAACCTACACCACAGCTCACCACAACACCAGATCCTTAACCCACTGAGCAAGGCTAGGGACCGAACCCACAACCTCATGGTTCCTAGTCGGATTTGTTAACTACTGAGCCACAATGGGAAATCCTACAGCTCAGATTTGACCCCTAGCCTGGGAACTTACATATGCCACGGGTGTGACCCTAAAAAAAAAAAGAAAAGAAAAAGAAAAGAATGTTGTGGTGCAGAGGTATCCCTGTGGGTACCACAATGGATGCCTGAGTGTGAGCTCTGGCTCAGGCACAGCCACCTGGGGTGGCAGGCGTTCCAAATCAGTGATTCCCAGACTTTGGGATTTCACATAAGAGTAATATTTTGTTTGTCTGTTTGTTTCTATTTTGGCTGCCCTGCGGCATGTGGAGTTCCTGGGCCAGGGATCAGATCTAAGGTGTAGTTGGAACCTAAGCTGCAACTTTGGCAATGTGGGAAACTTAACCCACAGCCCAGGCTGGGGATTGAACCTATGTCCAAGTGCTCCCAAGATGCCACCAATCCGCTTGCACCACAGAGGGAAACCCAAGAGCAATATTTTAAAGAAAAATTTTTTTAGGGACTGGCGTAAGTTTGCCAGTATCTTATTTTGCTATGAACAGTTTTTAAATCATTGATTATGACCTCAGTTTATGAAAAAAAAAAAAACTTTTATTTTTTTTTGCTTTTTAGGGCTGCACCAGCAGCCTGTGGAAGTTCCCAGGCTAGGGGTTGAATTGGAGCTGCCAACCTACACCACAACCATAGCAACACGGGATCCGAGCCGCATCTGTGCCCTACACCGTAGGTCATGGCAACACATGGCAACACAATGGGAACTCCCCCCCCAAAAAATTTTTTTTTTAACCAAAAAGAAGGAAAGTCGTTATCCCAGAATAAAGTTTTTCTGGAGTTCCTGTCATGGCTCAGCAGAAACAAATCTGACTAGTATCCCTAAGGATGCAGTTTCTATCCCTGGCCTTGCTCAGTGGCTTAAGGAACCAGTGTTGCTGTGAGCTGTGGTGTAGGTTGCAGACATGGCTCAGATCTGGCATTGCTGTGGCTGTGGTGTAGGCCAGCAGCTACAGCTCCGATTTGACCCCTAGCCTGGGAACCTCCATATGCCTCAGGTGTGGCCCTAAAAAGACAAAAACAGCGTGTAGGTGGCCATGGTTCATCTCCCACATTCTATCTTTTCTCACACCAACAGGAGGGAGAAAGCTCTCGAATCACCTTTGAGCTAAAAAGGAGAGAAAATGAAGAAAGAGACCTGCTAATCTTCTCCTCCGAACATTCTGGGTAAATAACAATTATGCTGAGAAGGTCAGGATTGAGACACAAAACACCCAAACCTTTACCTCAGTTACCAAAACCATCCTCCCGCCCGCAGGGCATCGAAGGTGCAGCTCACCACCTCACCCCGAGCTTGCCAAGCTCCTCTTCATCTTTCCCCCACAGGGCTCGTTCTGTCCTTAATCTCTTGAACCCCTAGGCCCTGAAAGGGTCTAAGGTTGACTTCATTTGTTCCTCAGGAGATCTTGCTCATCTTTTCCTTGATCTTTCATCACCTTCTGCCACTTCCCCTCTTCTGGCTTCTCATCTAAGGTCAGCTCCAAAATAACCCCAGTGACTTCTGGGAGAAAAGAAGCCCACACAGTTTTTTTTCTAAGGGGAAATCCCTCTCGTGGCATTGGCTGTAATAGTTTTAGCTTTAGGAGTTCCCATTGTGGTGCAGCAGAAACAATTCTGACTAGGAACCATGAGGTTGCAGGTTCGATCCCTGGCCTCGCTCAGTGGGTTAAGGATCCAGCATTGCCGTGAGCTGTGGTGTAGGTTGCAGATGCGGCTCGGATCTCACGTTGCTGTGGCTGTGGTGTAGGCCAGCAGCTGTAGCTCTGATTAGACCCCTAGCCTGGGAACCTCCATATGCCTCGGGTGCGGCCCTAAAAAAAGACAAAAAAAAAGTTTTAGCTTTGTAACTCAACTTCCTGTGACCTGAGGCTCTTAAACACAAGTTGCCAGATAAGGTACTACATATCCAATTAAGTTTGAATTTCAGATAAACAACAAATAAATTTTTAGTAAAAGTATATTGCATGCAGGATCTCAGACCCTGTGTTATGGTATGATTTCTTTCGTGTCACGATTCCCATTCATCTGGGGTGACATGTGTAGGATTTAAGCTGGGTTAAGTAATTCAAGATGGAGTCACAATGGCCAATGTGAACTTCCGTGGTAGTTGTTTTGAAACACCCGGAATAGGACTGGGGTGTCTTAGCGCGATAAATTAAGAGTGTACTTTAGATAAGGAAATTGTTTGGTTATGTCCTCGGAAAAACTTCACTGGAACAAAAGGAGTGACTATAAAGACAAGACCCCCAGGGGTACAGCCCTTACTCCTTTCTGGTCATTCCTTAAGCCACTGAGTCCTGGGACCTGAAGGCTCTGGCTGGGGAACCAGGATCCATGCTGCTGACAGCTGCTCCTGAGATGCTGCTGGAGGCTCAGTCAGAGCAGAGGGCACATCCTGCTCCCACCTGTCTTGCCCCAAGACTTCCTGCTGGACCAGAGACCGCTACCTGTGATGAGACGCTTTCCTCCCAAACTTCTCCCAGGAGTGGATCCTTCCCCGCCCTTTTTTTCTCCTTACTTTGACCAGCCTGTGTTTCATGCTGATTGTGTGCAATAAACCCAGTGATTCACAAATTGAATCTTGACTGTTTCCTTTATCTCTAACTCCATAATTCTCACCTGGGCCCTGTGACACAAACTTTCTTAGCTAAATCTGGAGAGCCTATCTTAAACAGATATAACATAGAAATGACGTACCACTCATTAAGCGCCTAGCACATGGCCTTTAAGGAGGGAGGTCATCTACATGCCACCAGGTCAGGGACATTGCCACCAGGCTGGCCTCCTAACAGCATCCTGGGGATTCATACTCTCTGAAGTCCCACTTTGGATACTTACAAAGCATGATTTTTTTTTTTTTTTTTTTGGCTGCACCCATGGCATTTGGAAGTTCCTGGTCCAGGAATTGAATCCAAGCCGCAACTGAGAACTCCACTACAGATGTGACAAGATCCTTAATCCACTGCACCACAGTGGAAACTCTCCAAAGCATGTTCCTTTTTTTTTTTAATCTTTCGTCTTTTTTGGGCCATACCCATGGCATATGGAGGTTCCTAGGATAGGGGTCCAATTGGAGCTGCAGCCACCGGCCTTCACCATAGCAACGTGGGATCCCAGCCGCGTCTTCGACCTATACCAAAAGTCACTTGGATCCTTAACCCACTGGGTGAGGCCAGGGATTAAACCTGCATCCTCATGCATGCTAGTCAGATTCACGTCCACTGAGCCAAGACGGAAACTCCAGCATGTTCCCTTTTAACTTTAATTCCCATGACAATGTTACGCAAGGAGGTTTTATCATCTTCATTTTGCAGGCAAGCCAATCAATTTTCAGGAGAAAAAAATAATTAGCCTAACATCATAGGAAACAAGGAAGTAGCAGCACCAGGATTCCAGCCAGTCTGCCCCACTCGAGGCCCTTTTCTGGGCAGATGCTGCCATTTTAGGAGGGGGCCCGTGGAGCTGGTGCGAAGAGAAGTCCCAGCTTCCACAAGGCTCACTCCCTTGACTCGTCAATGGTCCCTTCTAGACTTGGAATCAGAACTGTGCCCACCTTCAGAAGATTTAAAGAGCCATTTCTCCAAAGAAGACATACAGATAGCCAAGAGGCATGTGGAAAGATGCATAACATCACTAATTATTGGAGACATGCAAATCAAAACCACAATGAAGTGTCACCTCACACCAGTCAGAATGGCCATCATCAAAAAGACCATAAATAATAAATGCTGGAGAGGGCATGGAGAAAAGGCAACCCTCCTGCCCCGTTGGTGGGAATGTAACTTGGTGAGGCCACTATGGAGAACAGTGTGGAGGTTCCTTGAAAACTAAAAATAGAGTTACCATATAACCCAGCAATCCCATTCCTGGGCATCTCTCTAGAGAATATGCTAATTTGAAAAGATATAAGCACCCGTATATTCACAGCAGCACTATTTGCAACAGCCAAGACACAGAAGCAACCTAAGTGTCCATTAACAGATGAATGGATAAAGATGAAGTGGTACATAGTACAGCAGAATACTACTCAGCCATAAAAAAGAATGGCAGCATGGATGCATTTGCAGCAACATGGATGGAACTAATTATCATACTAAGTGAAGTCAGTCAATCGGAGAAAGACAAATGTAGTATATCACCTGTATGTCGAATCTAAAAAATAGCACAAATGAACTTATTTACAAAACAAACAGACTCACAGACATTGAAAACAAACTTATGGTTTTCAGAGAGGGAAAGGCGGGGAGGGATAAATTAGGAGTTTGTGATGAACAGGTACACACCACTATCTATAAAATAAACAAGGACCTACTGTACAGCACAGGCAACTACATTTACTATTTTGTAATAACCTGTAATGGAAAAGGCTCTGAAAAACATATATAACTGAACCACTTTACTGTACCATCAGAAACTAACAAATGTTGTAAATCAAATGTACTCCAATAATATTAAAAAAAAAAAAAAAAACTGTTGCCACCTTCATGGCACACTTCTAAAATTCTTCTCCGAGCATTGAGATCCCCACCACCAATTCAATTAAAGTGAATTAGAAGTTCTCAGGAGTTCCCGTCGTGGCTCAGTGGTTAATGAATCCAACTAGGAACCATGAGGTTGCGGGTTCAATCCCTGGCCTTGCTCAGTGGGTAAGGATCTGGCGTTGCCGTGAGCTGTGGTGTAGGTCGAAGATGTGGCTCGGATCCTGAGTTGCTGTGGCTCTGGCGTAGGCCGGTGGCCATAGCTCCGATTGGACCCCTAGCCTGGGAACCCCCATATGCTGTGGGAGTGGCCCTAGAAAAGGCAAAAAGACAAAAAAAAAAAAAAAAGTTCTCCACTAACCTCACAGAAGCCAGCTGGGGTTTGGGGAGACTGTTTACACTTTAAAAGGACATACTTCTTGTGGTGACACCAGAGTCTCTGAGAGGAACTGTGAAAACAGAGTTAGAGGCAACGAGGAGATGGGTAACATAGTTGTTTCTTTCCTTCAGTCCTAAGACACAGGGCAGTGAGCTCACGACAGACAGACAGGGATGGATCTCCCCTTTGGTCAGCAAGCTCCCACGTGATGCTGATGCTGCTGAGCCATGGGTCAGCTTCATGCTATCTTGCCTCGTGGTCACTCAGCGGCCCTTTTAGCCTCAAACTTTTCCAACTGGCTTATGTGTTAGTAACAACTTTAGCTAATTTTTTATTGAATTCTTCCTCTAGCTATAGCTACAAGACTCGTCTCTCCTTTATCCACACAAAACACCAGTATATGTACTCGTCACGTGGCGGGAAAATGCTAAGCACTCCACAAATTTGCCAGTGAGCTTCGAGAAGGCCCAACCTCATGGGGCTTAGGGGCTGGTGGGGGCTATTCAGGTCAGCCACCTGGGGAGGAGTCAGGCTGGTATACTCACCTGGCCTGGCTAACGCTCTCTCACTCCTTTGCCGTGAAGGGTTTGGGTCCTGTCCTCCCTGGTACCCGAGTTCTAGCTTGCGGGTTCCTGTACCTGTTGGTTGGGCAGCAAGAGGCATGGGGCTCCTGTGAGTCAGGGACACACTTGAGCCCAAAGCGTGGAGTCCAATCAACACTTGCCTAGTGATAAAGCCGTGTGCCAACCTCAGCCTGGCCCCTTGCTGCACACCTCTCTCAATGCTTCAGCATCCCCAGAGTTAGGCAGCTACTGGTCCAATTTTAACAGAAGGGACACTGAGACTTGGAATAGGCGGGTGACACAGGCAGGTCCAGGTCACACAGGCAGAACTTGCTCCAGGTCGGGGGAGCCAGAATGTGAACCTGGCGGTCTGGTTCCTGCTGAACCACAGCCCCAGGGTGCAAGGCTTTGGGAGCAGAGGCAGCAAACCCTAAGGGCACTTACCACACGCAGGCACCATCTTGGGCATTCGGCCCGTATGATGTCATTTACCCACCACCTGGGCCCCAAGAGCCACGGTTTTATAGCTGAGGAAAGCAGGGGGAGACCCACCCAAAAAGTGACGTAAGCGTTAAATGGTAGATAGGTCCATCCTTCTCCATTCTTGCTTCCTGAATTTTTTTTTTTTTTTTGTCTTTTTGCTATTCCTTGGGCCGCTCCCGCGGCATATGGAGGTTCCCAGGCTAGGGGTCAAATCGGAGCTGTAGCCACCAGCCTACACCAGAGCCACAGCAACACGGGATCTGAGCCGGGTCTGCAACCTACACCACAGCTCACGGCAACGCCGGATCGTTAACCCACTGAGCAAGGGCAGGGACCGAACCCACAACCTCATGGTTCCTAGTCGGATTCGTTAACCACTGCGCCACGACGGGAACTCTGCTTCCTAAATTTTAACAGGCCCAGGAAACACCGGGGGCTCTTGTTACACTGCAGGTCACCCTCAGTAGGCCTGGGGTTGGACCCCAAACTCTGCATGGCTCACAAGCTCCCACGTAATGCTGATGCTGCTGAGCCATGGGTCAGCTTCATGCTATCTTGCCTTGTGGTCATTCAGCGGCCGTTTTAGCCTCAAACTTTTCCACCTGGCTTATGTGTTCGTAACAATGTTAGCTAATTTTCATTGCATTCTTACTCTAAATCGGGCCCTATATTTAGAGCTGTCTGGGGATTATCTCAAGGGGCAGCACTGGTCCCATGTGTTCTTGCAGAGGGCCTGGGATACAGGGAAGGGGGTGGGGGCTCTGCTCGCTCACCGTGTACGTGGAGAATGCCAAGGTGGAGAGATGGTTCCATGTCTTCAAGCAAAGCCTGGGATCCATCTGGTTCTCAGTAATACAAAATCCAATGCCTCTTCCCTCTCCCCTCCCTCACCACGAGCACAATTCCAGTAAGAGATTTCTTCCTTCAGACAGATCTGAAGGCGTCCTTAACCAAGCCATCGTCAACCCCCAGGGACTTAAACGAACTTTTCTAGCTCAGTTGTCTCCCTTTTCAAGGTCCATTATGCTGGTTAGAATCCCTGGAGGACTACAGCATCTCAGGAAAATAATCAGAAGCCTCCAGAACTCTGGGAAAGGCCCTTCTATTGCAGACCAGAGGGCATCTTCCTTATTACGAGGTTTAATTGGCAGCAGTCATACCAGGTAGGTAAGCGCCAAGACCTGATGTGAACTTTCTCTTTACAAAAATCCGCAGGGCTCAGTGGTTTTCTCTTGGGCCCCTCGTTCCTCAGCTCCTCTCCCCACTGCTTTCAGCTACCGGGCCCCTCCCTTCTTTATGACACAGCCTCTCTTCTCCAATGCTCTTCCCAGAAGGGATCCTCTGCATTCTCAACTGATGGCTGATAATGTTTAAACAATTGTATCATTTATGCCAGGTGCTGGGAATGGGAAAGGAGGACCCAGATTCAAAAGATTCCTGCCCTCGGGAAGTTTATAGCTTAGAAGGGATAACAGATATAGGAAGAATTTCAGCAGAGAGAGGTAACTGCTCAGATGTAGGGCATTAGGAGAGCCCAGAGGCTTTATCAGAGGAGATGCTATCACAGGTGAATGCTATAGACTGGGCCAGAGGCAGCCCATGGAAAGGCATTCCAAGCAAAATGCATAGCATGAGCAAAAGTACAGAGGCATAAACAGCTCAGATGTGTGGAAGCAGGTCTCTATTTTGGCGGCACAAAACATAAAAGCAAGGAGTGGCCAAGGACAAGACTGGAGAATAAAATTGGAATGTTACAGGAGTCCCTGAATGCCACTCTAAGGGCCTTGGTCTTGCTTCTCCAGACAGTGGTTCTCAAATTTCACCTGGGGGTCCACTTTGGAAGCCAAGCATGGTCCCCACCTGCGGCCCTCCTGCCTTCCCACCAGGGCAGCTCTGCCATGGTTGGCTTTACATGTTTGGTGCTCTGTATCATCTCGTGGAACGAAAGAGTTCTGCTGTCAATAGACACACGCAGTCACTGCTGTACCTGACAGCACCATCTCAGAGGCTACAGGGATTAGGGAGAGGCTGCATTGGGGGTTTTCTCCAGTTGGTGGACGGCCCAGGAGCAATCTCTCTGCAGAGGCTGGGAAATAAGGAAACGGGAGCTGCTTCCTTCTTCCCTGGGCGGCTGGGCTTGCCCGCTAGCCTGGCCCACTCCCCTGAGCCCTCAGCCCTCCCTGGCCTCACCAGTCCCCCTGAGTCCAATCTCTGTAGTCCAGCCTGCAGAGGTTCGGTGCTCCAGTGACCCTTGATACCAAGCCATGACTACAGGTTTAACGGGCTGCACTGTGCTGCCAGAACTGAACTTGCTGACAAAATGTATCCATTTTAAAGCTTTGTCAGGCCTCCGCGTGCCCACCATTACCTACCTCACTAATTAATAGCCTGTTTAAGCCCATCTCCTCTTCCCCTCCTGTCAGCGGACCTTCCAGGGCTCCATACCCACATCCCCGGCCTGCCTGTCACTTGGTCAGGTCATGAATATTCGGTTCTTCTATGCTCTCGTCATAAACCAAGTCCCTCAGCCCCTAACCCTGACTGCTGCTCTGTGGAACACCCTTACTGCAGGCCCTGGCTGGTGCCGCCCGGGGTCCTAGGAAGGCAGCTTCAGTAAATCATCCTCCGGCCCCAGCCTCCAAGAGTGATTCTCAAGCCTCCAGGAGGGATTCATTGAGCCATGTGAAGCTGAATTTCTCTCTTGGAAAGCATTGGTCCAGAGAGCAACAAGCATTTTGAACATGCACAGTATTAATTTAAAAAAAAAAATTTTTTTTTTTCTTTTCAGGGCTGCACCTGTGGCATATGGAGGTCCCCAGGCTAGGGGTCATATTGGAGCTGTTGCTGCCGGCCTACACCGCAGCCACAGCAACGGGGGAATCCAAGCTGCATCTGCGACCTACACCACAGCTCATAGCAATGCCAGATCCTTAACCCACTGAGCGAGGCCAGGGATTGAACCCACTACCTCAAGGTTCCTAGTTGAATTTGTTTCCACTGCACCATAATGGGAACTCCCTAGAAGGTTTTTTTGGGTTTTTTTATGGCTGTACCCAAGAATAATGGAAGTTCCCTGGCCAGGGATTGAATTCCAGCCTCACCTGTGGCAACGCCGTACCCTTTAACCTACTGCACCAGGCTGGGATGGAACCTATGCCTACACAGCAACCTAAGCCACTGCAATCAGATTCTTAACCCACTGTGCCACAGCAGGAACTCCAATAAAAATGTTTAACTCTGCAACTCGACATCCCCATAACCCCAGCCCTGATAGATTGATAATGATTTATTTATAGATTATAATCATGTATTACTGTAATAATCCATTGTGTACGAATGTGATTAAACATACACAAAAATACAAATTCAAGCAAATGAGTTAGAAATGGGATTTTTTAATGTTTTATTTATATATATATATATATATTTTTTTTGTCTTTTTGCCTTTTCTAGGGCCACTCCCACAGCATATGGAGGTTCCCAGGCTAGGGGTCCAATCAGAGCTGTAGCTGCCAGCCTACGCCAGAACCACAGCAACTCAGGATCCAAGCTGCATCTGTGACCTACGCCACAGCTCACGGCAACGCTGGATCCTTAACCCACTGAGCACTGCCAGGGACTGAACCTGCAACCTTATGGTTCCTAGTTGGATTTGTTAACCACTGTGCCATGATGGGAACTCCTAATGTTTTATTTATTAATGGTACAAAATTCTTTGCCCTCACTTCAAAATGCAAAGAAAATATTTTTTCTAAGGGGACTATAATTAAATATGCTTCATTTAAAAAAATTAATAGACTTTATTTTGAGGGGCAGTTTTAGGTTTACAGAAAAATTGAGAAGAAAGGACAAAGAGTTCTCATATACCTGCTCAAAACCCTCCCCTTGCCAGTTTCCCCAATTAATTAGTGTGGTACATTTTTTATAAAATGATGAGCCAATATTGATAACCTATTATTCACTAAGGTCCCTAGTTTGCATTAGGGCTCACTCTTTGTGTTGCACATTCTATGGGCTTTGATAAATGCATAAGGATACAAATCCACCCTTACAGTATCATACAGAGTAATTTCATTGCCCTAAGAATTCCCTACTCCTCTCTCCACCCTCCCCCCAACCCCTGGCAGCTATAGATCTTTTTACTGCTCCATCATTATCTTTTACAACCTTAGTTTAACCCTTGGTGGTAAAATTGGATTTGAAGGGCCAGCTCTAGGTATACTACTTGCTTTTGAACCATGTGGCTGGTCTCAGGACAGTTGCTGGCTCTGGACAGGGAAGGGCAGTGCTGGGGACACTTAGAAAATCACAGAAATTTTTTCAACCCCATTCACCTACTATGTAAAGGTCTTTACTGAAATTCAGCTGGTAAATTTCTCTATTCCCTGAAGTCAGTAATTTATTCTTGCAGGATTATTAGAATCTGATGCATTTTACAATTTTAACAAAGGGTTCAGATGTCCCCTCTTTTCTAAAATACTTTGATTGGAAGATTTTTGAAGAGATCCAAAATTCTTTTCCAAGTTTTTAAAGGCTGTAGATAAAAGGGTTTTCATAGATAATACACTTGGTGTTGTTTTTTATTAAAAAAAAAAAAAAAACACGGGATGATGGAAATACTTCTAAATACCTGTTTTCAAAATGCTCTTCCTATAGTACAAATTGCTTTTCAAAGGCTGTTTCTCTCACATCGTTAAAATGTCACTTTACATTCAAGGGATAGATTAAGGGAACTTATTTTTTCTCAACTACTGAATAAGTAGCACCCTGCTAACGGCCATTTATCTTCATGGAAAAGAAGAGCAAATTTAGGAACCTTGCCTTTTTGAAAAGGAAGAGTGTGGACACTTGAAGTTTTAAGTTTAGCAACATCTTTAAGTACTTTAACACGCGTAATAGAGCTTTGGAAATTAACGCATTTTCACAGTCACTCCCATCTCATAGATTCTGTTTATTAAATTTATTATCATTATTTGGTATGTTTTATATTTTTATATATATTTAACTTTTTTTTGTTTTTTGGTTTGGTTTTTTTCTTTTGAGGGCCGCACCTGAGGTATATGGAGGTTCCCAGGCGAGGGGTCTAATCGGAGCTGTAGCTGCCGGCCTACACCACAGCAATGCCAGATCTGAGCTGCATCTGAATCCTACACCACAGCTCATGGCAATATCAGATCCTTAACTCACTGAGCGAGGCCAGGGATCGAACCCACAACCTCACGTTTCCTAGTAGGATTCGTTTCCGCTGCTCCACAATGGGAACTCTGACTTTTGTAATTTTTTAAACCTTACTGCAGAAGGTTGGGTTCCTCACTCTCCTGGGTCTGTGACACATTAGCATTCTTCAAAATATTTTAGTAAGTGCCATCCTCACCTTTTAAAGGGTTGCCTTTCAGATCAATCCTATTTGAACAGCATTCCCATAAAGCATTTTTTAATGTAAATATCAATTTCCCGCAATAAATAAACAGGTTCAGCCTTCCCTGGCCCCTTCTGGCATCCTCCACTTCCAGAGGTGTAAAGCCTGAAACCTCTGTTCAGCATGACCACACCTCCTCAGGGACCCCCTGTAAACGCAAAGACTAGAGAGCAAAAGGCTCACCCTGAGTCCTGCGGTTTAACCCCACTTCCTGGTCATGCTACTAAGGATCCACTTCTCCCTGGTTTTCCAACCTCACCACCTCATCTTACCTGGATCCTTGTTACAGGAGGAGAACAAAGTTTGGACAAGCTTGTGCATTTGGAAGCCCCTAAGATTTTGCAAGTATCTGGCCAATGAAGCAAGGTGTAACCACCTGTCAGAGTCATCAGAACAAATGCCTTGCATGTCATTAAGTCCATTCCCCTTGTAAATAAAACCTACAGTTCACATGATCTTCCTGAGACACTTACCAGGGACCCACCTGCCAGCTACAAGTTTTGGTGGGTTTTTTTTGGTCTTTTTTTTTTTGCATTTTTCTAGGGCCACACCCGCGGCACATGGAGGTTCCCAGGCTAGGGGTCTAATCCGAGCTACAGCTGCTGGTCTACACCAGAGCCACGTCTGCAACCTACACCACAGCTCACGGCAACGCCGGATCCTTAACCCACTGAGCAAGGCCAGGGATCGAACCTGCAACCTCATGGTTCCTAGTTGGATTTGTTAACCACTGAGCCACGACAGGAACTCCAAAGTTTAAATCCTTGTACCTTTCTCACTGGCCAGTGAAACATAGCCTGAAACCTTGCTTTCAGCCTGTGATGCCTTGAACTCAGAACTCAGTCATGCCACATCCAGACCTCTGACCTACAGAACCATGAAATAATAAATGGATGGGTTTTTTAGCTGCTATACATATGGTAGTTTGTTACATAGCAATATAAAACTAATGCAAAATAGCAACAGAAAACTAATGCAACAGTTTACTTCGTGGGAAAAGAAAGGCAAATTGCAGAAGAAAATACAGAGCGTGGACGCTTTTTTTTTGGTTTTTCATAAATACTTCTCAATTTAAAAATGAGGATATACAGAAAAAAAACATGGAGAAGAATATATCTCTTACTATTACAGTGGTTATCACTAGAGAATGGGATGGCAGGCATCTTTGGCTTTCTATACCCATGCCTATAGAATACATGAATTTTTTAAAATTTATTTGTTTGTCTTTTTAGGGCTGCTTGTGTGGCATATGGAAGTTCCCCGGCTAGGGGTCTAATTGGAGCTGTAGCTCCCAGCCTATACCACAGCCACAGCAACACCAGATCAGAGCCACGTCTGCAGCCTCCACCACAGCTCACGGCAACACGGGATCCTTAACCCATTGAGAGAGGCCAAGGATCGAACCTCTGTCCTCATGAATACTAGTTAGATTTGTTACTGCTGAGCCACAATGGGAATGCCATAGGATACCTGAATTGTTTAGAATGAGAATTCATTTTTAGTAAGGAAAGAAGATGATGAAGATTGCAAATATTTAATAAATTTGCTATCCTGGGAGTTCTCGTCATGGTGCAGTGGAAACAAATCCGACTAGGAACCATGAGGTTTTGGGTTTGATCCCTGGCCTTGCTCAGTGGATTAAGGATCTGGCATTGCCGTGAGCTGTGGTGTGGTGTAGGTCGCAGACGCGGCTCAGATGGATCCCACGTTGCTCCAGCTGTGGCGTAGGCTGGCAGCTATAGCTTCAATTAGACCCCTATCCAGGGAAACTCCATATGCCATGGGTGCAGCCCTAAAAAGCAAAATAATAATAAATTTGCTATCCTGGACTAAAATTAAAATTCATCATATTCAACTCTTACTATCTTAAGTTTTTTGGGGGAATAAGGTGTGGGACAAATAAGAAAAATGTTCAGCCTTCAAGAACTCAGATCTTCAATTCTGGAGGTGGGTAAATCCATGAAACATGCACTGGCCATCCACTGCGTGCAAAGCAGCCAACCAGACTCCTTCCTCCTCCCATACACCCCGATTCTCTGCAGTATCCCCTGACCTAGCATGTGCTCTTGTCCCACACAGCATTCCATGTTCTCCCTGCATTAATTCAGAAGAGAAAACCCGGGTCTCTTGTCAGTAGAAAGCCTTCAACCAGATCTACTGGAGTCCCAATAATTTTCTTCAAAGAGAAATATGTTTTCTTCTTTTGCTTTTAGGCACCAGGGAATCTGGATGCCGGTCAGTTTAGGTCATTTACACCAGCAGAAGCTCCGAGGTGGAAAAAACCCAAGAAATAGGGTCAAGAGTCAGTATGCATAGTAGTTAGAGCCAGGGTGTTAACAGCAAAATCACCTAGATTCTGATGTTCACAAGCTAAGTGATCTTGGGCAGGTTACCTAAGCTCTTCAAGTCACAATTTCCTCATCTGTAAAATGGCGAGAAATACCTATTTCACCAATTTGCTGTGAGAATTAAATGAGATACTATCGAAAAAGGACCTAGCTTAGTGCTTGGCATTCATTCACGCAATGGTAATGAGCACTACGGATGTGCCTGCCAGGTGCTGGGAGTACTGTGGTGAACTGGTTGTCTTCACATGCCCTTCCCCCCAAATGGGGGACAGAAGGGAAAGGAGACAGGCATCTAACTAGTAATCACGAGAAGCAGATAATTGTTAGAGGAAGTTCTAAACCACCATAGGGCTAGTTTAGAGGTTAGGCTGAGTCCCAAATGGTAGCTCTGCAATGGTAAGCCCAGGCACATACATGTCATTAATAATACCATGTTCTGGTAAATTTGTCTTAATTTCTCCCGTCTCAATGTCCTCCTATCTAGCATCCCTTCTCCTTCTTTCTCAAGATTGTCATAACATTTCTAGCCTAGTTTCATCTTCAAGCAGCATTCAAGAAGCCATTTTTTTTCTTCATTCATTCACATCAAAATGTCCATGACTATAAAGGTTTAGCAGAATATCCTTCCTGCTACTAACTTCATTCAGTATCTTCATTTTAAGGTACGAGTTGACATCACCCAAGGGAAGAAGGTATCTGCAGTAGGATTTTAGGTTTCGATCTTTTTAAATTAATTTTTTAACTTTTTTGGCTTGAAATTATTTCAAACTTAGAATTAAGTTGTGAAAACAGTAAAAAAAAAAAAAATTAAATAAATAAATAATTTTTTTTCCCCAAGTACCCTTCACTCAGCTTCCCCAAATGTTAGCATCTCACAAACCTATAGCTCACTTACTGAAACTAGAAAATTACCACTGATAAAGTACGATTCAGCTTTTAACCTTATTGACAGACGTGTTGTTGTCTGAGGAAAGAGAGCCAGGGCACTCTGGACAAATGATCATTGGCTTTATGGGTGATTTAAAACAGGAGACAATTCAGAACACCCTTTATTTTTGGCTTCTGATGATGAAAGTATCAGAAGGAACAAGTATTTTATCTTCCTAATTTTCTTTTGTGTGTACTAATGCAAAATTTACATGGATTTTTGGAAGACATGAGTTCTTATCCCAACCAGTATTTAATCAATTGTTTAAAAGTTGTCAGGAGCTCTACTGGGCTTTGGGGAATTAAAGATAAGTGAAAATTGCTGTTCTACCTGTGTGCGGTTGCTCTGCTCATCTTTAGAGGGATTATCACATTTAATCCTCACAACATTCCTAAAAGGCTAAGAGCTATTGTTATTCCTATTTGACTGAAGCACAAATTGAGGCTTAGAGGGCTGGTAGGAGGCAGCTCCCGGGCTTTTAACTTTCATGACACCTTGTGATAAATGCTTTGTTTTTTTTTCCAAGTCTGGAATAATACGTTGACATATGCAATGGCTTGTCTCCATTTTGTGTAAAACATAACATGCATATCACCACGGAAATGGCTGAAAAAGAAAAGCTTACCCAAAGATGGGTTCATTCAGGGACAAAAGTTTGTCATTGAGAAGTTTACCCATGTTACTAAATCTCTTTCCCAGAAGAATTATTGTATCTGTTAAGAGCATGTCAAGGTGCAAAGGTGCACATGGGGACTGGCCTACAAGCAGACAGCCTAAAGTCAAGGATGAAGGGCCTCTTCAAGCTAGACATCCATTCTGAAGTGCATGTATTCCCACCTGTCCTGCTTTTATTCGAGGGGATATACAGCCTTGGTATTTTAACATGAATAAACATGAAAACCATTTTAATGGTTTAACATTTTAACCATGTAATATGATTACATGGTTATTATATCGATCACAATTTGTTCTTTTCAAACACATAGATTCTAACATCTGTGTTGTCTTAGTGTGAGCTTGTGCTTGGATCCTGGAGGTGGCCGCTTTCAGAGCTAGGTCAGTAACAGCTCCGGCAATGGCGTAGAACCTCAGGTTTCTCCAACTGTTTGCTGCTGGTGCTACCATATTTGAGGATGTGGGTGGCTGATTAGCTACATCCCTACTAGGAGTGGAACTACTCAGAGAATCCTGCTGGTTCTTGGTGGGGGGACCTGCCTTCTTTCCATAAGACGAGCACTGCTGTCCCCACACAGTGGGCAGGGAGAAAGATGCAGGTGGACCTTGGGTCTTTGTGGGTGCCACTCTATTTTAAAATTCATTTTTTAAGATGAATTTCAATTTAAGTCCAAGCCGGACTCTCTGAGGACAGAGAAAGCCGGGAAAAGGCTTTCCCTCTCTTGGGGTTGCTGGGGGTCGGGTACGGGGGTGGTGATGGCGGTGGTGAAGGGACCCCGACAGCGGGAAGCTGTGGAGCTTTGCAGTCTTCGGACGAAAGGGCCCTGGAGCTGGACACTCCTTCCAGTTCCCACCTCTTTGCAAACCCAGGGGAGGGGACGGAGCGACACAGGAGCCCCAGATTCCAATCGCCCCATTGCTGCCACGCTCCTTCGAGGCCCTAGGCCATGGGGCGCAGAGCCTCAGCTCCAGGCAGCGCGGGCGCGGCGCACAGAGAGGAGGGCGAAGGGCCGACAGCGGCCTCGCGGCGCGTCCACATGCGGCGGGGCCGCAGGGGGGGGCGGGGGGGGGACGGGGAGCCGAGGGGGAGGGTTTACATCCCAGCGAAGTTCCCGGATGGTCGCAGCCTCCCGGCGCTGAGCGCTTTTCCTGCCCGGCCGGCTCAGCCCTACGAACCGGGGAGAAGTTTCCCTAAGAAAAATGCCCGGCGCGCCGCGGGGCCCTGGAGCTGCTCGGAGCCGTTGCACGGTAAGGGACGCGCCGCTGCCGCTGCCAAGGGCGCGACAGGGTTCCGGGGACTCAGGGCAGCGCCCGTGGAGACCCTCTAGGCCCCCAGGGACCCCGAGGAGGGGCTGGGCTGGGCATCTCGGCTCGGCGCCGGGTGGGCGCGGGCGGGGGCCGCGGGGACGTCGGGGCTGCGTCCGCTGCGGGCGGGGCGCGGGCGCGCGGTCTCGGGAAGGGCGGACTTGGGCCCCGCGGCTTGCGCATCCAGTACCCGCGGGCAGAGAAGGAAGGGGCGGCGGACCGTGAGGGTCCGGACGCGGGCGCCTTCTGGGCTGGGCGCGCCGCTGGGCTCCCCAGATCTCCGGGCCACCCGGGGGGCTCGGCCCGGCTCCCGGCTTAGGTACCCACGGCAGGGGCTTCACTGCGATGCGCTGGGGCCGCGTCTACCCCACCCATGACAGGCGAATGGAGACTTTAGGGCACCCCGGGGCCAGTTTCTGCCAGGGAGCTGCCTCTGCTTCTTCTCAGGGGAGTTGTGCCCATCCCGCAACGCGGCTTCCCAGACTCGCCTCCCGCCGGGTGCCCCAGGCTGAGCCTCGCGCTGCGGGCAGTGTAGACGCTTGCGTTAGATGTGTGCGGTGACCTTAAAGAACGTCCAGTCCCCGTCAGCTCTTTTCCCCCCAGGGCCTCTCCGGAACTTTCGGAACGGCTTCACTTCAGTCTCACTCCCTCTACTTTTTTCTGTTAACATATTTTTTTTCCTTCTTTTTTTAAAGTACTGTTAGAGAAAGTTGCAAGCGTAAGAGAAACCAGCTGACCCAATCGGGGCGACCCAAATCTTCAACTCGTGGTTAGACTTTGGACTCCTGGAGCTTAACAAAGGGTGTGTCTGTGAGGAACCGAGCCTGGCCAGGTCCTCTGGTCCTGCTTAATCCCAGAGGAATACATATTCCTTCCTGGGCCACGGGCTGCTGACTTTATCTCAGTTCTCTGGGAAGCCTCTCAAGTTGTCAGCAGTGACTGGGTGGACTTGGTCCCATTTTGTGAAAATTGTGTGACACCGTTGTCCCCTGAATAGTCACTGGATTCCACCCCCAATCACTGGCCGAGTGTAGTCTCAGACTTTAGGCGGTGCATCCGTGGAGCCCCTGGACCGAATCCCACCCTGGGTGGGTTTTCTTTTGCCAGTTTCCCAAGGCAATTCCAAAACAATACTGTAGCTTCATTTTGAGTCTTTGGCATATTTTTCCTCCTCAGAAAAAGCCTTTTTCTGTTAACGGTTAAAATAACTCCAAAGAGTTTTCATTTTCAGTTTTTATGAAATACGCTTGGACTTCTGGAGGTGAGAAAATCAGCATAGGCCATTGGCATTTGCATCTTAATTCCTCTTTACAGTGCTCACAAGACTGCTTTCTCCTCTTGGGTATCTTGACTCGTCTGTCATCTTCACAGGGCTGAGTCTCAGGGACCAAATCCCCAGCTACCTGTAGCAGCCCATTACCCGTTGAGTGGAATTGTGCAGACTGGACTTTGCAGTGGTTATTAGACTATTCTAGTAACCTCATCATCTTTTTTAGCTCCCTGAGCAGCACAAAAACTCTTAGGTTTGTGTGATGTAGAGCAAAAAGATTTGTAAGCAAGGTAAGATCAGATGTGGGTTCATTTAGAGACAGTGAGATTATTTCCAGCTGTAGAGATTCATGCCTTTCATTTGTTTGTTCATTTCACCAATTAAGTGTCACTTTCTGGTCCTTTAGGCATATCATGTGTATTGTGCAACTTGAGCCTCACTTATCCAAGAAATGGAGTTGATAACCTTTGCCCTTTCTCCATCTCATCCTGTGAGGATCAAGTGGGATAATGGTGTGCGAAGCAGCAAAAAGCAGCACAGCACAAGGCATTAGAGGGGCACCATGCAGTATGTAGCACCATGACATGAGAGCAATAAAGAGCTAAAGGAGGGGAGTTCCTGTCTCGGCTCTGCAGGAACAAATCCAACTAGTAACCACAAGTTTGCAGGTTCGAGCCCTGGCCTTGCTCAGTGGGTTAAGGATCCTGTGTTGCCGTGAGCTATGGTGTAGGTTGCAGATGGGGCTCTGATCTTGTGTGGCTGTGGCATAGGCCAGAGGCTACAGCTCTGATTCTACTCCTAGCCTGGGATATGCCGTGGGTGTGGCTGTAAAAAGCAAAAGCAAAAAAAAAAAAGAAACTAAAGGAGTGGCACAGGGCTGGTGGAGAGAAAGTGGTATCCCTTTACCTGTTAAACTTACTGTCTCAGTTGCTCTGCTCAGGGATGAGCCTGCTTTTGAGGGGAGTATTCATCCCTGGCTCTATGTCACAGTCTTGGTTATTTCAGGGTGTTCTTAACTATGGATAGGGCTTCTACAGTGCACATCAGGAGAACAGAAGGCAAAGTACCTTTTTGGTTGTTGCTGTAACCCCTTCACTTTAAGCATCTGATATTTAGGACTCTGCCTCCCAGAGCCATCGTCTTCCTGAAGCCTGAGGTCTACCAAATTCCTAATGATTTTCATACAGAGGTCTCTGCCACTGTGACCAACATTCCACAGTGATGCCACAGTGCTGGAAGGTTTGGTAGGCTTATGCCTTGTGAATAACCAGGACCCACATATGTGAATCAGGTCACAGTTGAAATCAAATGAGACACTCATTCTGCCTTGAGGGTCCCTGTTAGGGGTCACTGCTGTGCCTTGTGTTAGGGGTAGAAGGGGACCTAGCTCAGAAGGAGGTGGAGTTTCCCCCTGAATGCTTACCTTCTGGCAAAGATGAGACATGGTTTCGAATAGCAGGAGTGAAGGACAGAATGTGGTAAATAAGATTTTTTGAAAGTTACAAATCAAATACAGGGAATGGAGAGGAGAGTGAAATTACTTCCAGCTGGGAGTTCCCGTTGTGGCTCAGCGGACAAACCTGACTAGTATCCATGAGGCGTTTTCGATTCCTGGCCCCACTCAGTGGGTTAAGGATCCAGGGTTGCCGTGAGCTGTGGTGTAGGTCGCAGACACGGTTCGTATCCCACGTTGCGGTGGCTGTGGCGTCGCCTGCGCCAGAAATGACTACTGCTCCATTTCTACTCTAGCCTGGGAACTTCCATATGCTGCAGGTGCGGCCCCCCCCCCAAAAAAAAAGAAAAAGAAAAAATTACTTTCAGCTGTAGGGAGTCAGTCCTTCACTCATGCATCTCTCTGACAAGTGTCTGCCCTGTGCCCAGCATGGGAAAATTAATAGGCACACATACATTGTGTTCCAGCTTCTCTGCCCCAATTCAGGACCAGTTCAGGTCCCGCCTTCCTGGGATGGAAGAATACTTCCTTACCCAGCCTCCTGGCCCAGCCCAACGTTTATCAATTGTTCCTCACCTTGTAGAGATTACAGTCAGATCAAAATAATTAGCTGTCTCCTGTATATTTTGGAATAATAAAAACTCGAGGCTCACCTAATTCCCTGCAATACCTCCAGTTAGTTGAATAATGCTTTGCTGTGTAACACGCTTTTAACTAGTATTGAAGTCTGCTGGTCCTTAGCCATGGGTGTGACTAGAAGCTTATAAAGGTTTGATTCTGTAAGGCTGGGGTGAGGCCCAGGAATCTCTTTCTGAAAGCCCCCACCTGGTGCCAGCATGTTCCTGCTGCCGGAGTTCCCTAAAGGTTAAGGATGGGCCAGGAGGGCGGGCACATTTGACTCCAGTCCCAGATCTGTTTTTACACATTCTGCCACTTCTCTTTCTTTATCTTTAAAATGAGAGTAAACACCTCTACCTATGGGGTTGTCACAAGGGTCAGATGAAGTTGTGGATGTGGATTGCTGGACAGATTATCTGGGACAGTGCTGCTGCTTGGTATTTGTGGGTTATTATTATCAATGTTTCATTTTTGTGTTTTTTGTTTTTGTTCTTTTTCAGGGCCACACCCATAGCATATGGAAGTTCCCAGGCTAGGGGTCATATTGGAGCTGTTGCTGCCAGCCTACACCACAGCCACAGCACCACCAGATCCAAGCCACATCTGCAACCTACACCACAGCTCACGGCAGTACCGGATCCTCAACCCACTGAGAGAGGCCGGGGGTCGAACCTGCATCCCCATGAATACTGGTTGGGTTTGTTACCACTGAGCCACAGTGGGAACTCCTATTATCAGTGTTAATTTGGACAACGCACTGTGTTGGTGTGCTTCTTTCCATAAGGAAATAGAAAAAGAGCCTAAGCATGGGATCTGCTTTTTATATACATTAACACAGAATAATCCCTCAGCTGTCTGTAGTTTGTTGAGTGCTTCCCCCTAATCCCTTCATGTATTCTCTTAACAGCCAAGGAGGAGGAATGTCACAGAGGAGAATGTCAGTATTGGGGGGCTACCAGCCTGTGATATATGCTTAGCTAATTGAGCTACTCTGCTGAGATGATCAGGGCAGATAAAGGGCAGGAAGATAAAGATGTGCTACTTTCCTGGCCTTTTGGCACCAGGAGGCGTCAGGGTAACATGTTTCATTAGTCACACAGTGGCCGTCGTCCGTGTGGGGTGACCAAGGGGACTGCCTGCCCTGGGCAAAGCTGCTTTGGTCACAGATATAGCATCCAGGCCACAGAGTGGGAGTGGCCCTGCTCTTGTGTTCTCTTGTGGCCAGGGGGTCAGGACACGCTGACAGATTCCTGTAGAGCCTGCTCAGCATTTCAGGCTTGGTGAGAAGTCAGAAGTAGTTGACTTTGGAGAGTTCTCATCATCGTTCAGCGGAAACAAATCTGACTAGTATCTATGAGGACTTAGGTTCGATTTCTGACCCTGCTTAGTGGGTTAAGGATCCAGCGTTGCCATGAGCTGTGGCATGAGTTGCAGACATGGCTCAGATCTGGTGTGGCTGTGGCTGTGGTGTGGGTGGGCAGGTACAGCTCAGATTCGACCTTTAGCCTTTGAACCTCCCTATGCTGCAGGTGCGGCCCTAAAAAGACAAAAAAAAAAAGTAGTTGACTTTGCTAATACTCAATAACTCAATAAAAGAGGAACATAATGAAAAGAAACAGGAGACACAGTCACTTACAGTTTTCATTAGCTTTGGAGTTCCCGTCATGGCATAGTGGAAACGAATCTGACTAGTATCCATGAGGATGCCGGATCAATCTCTGGCCTCTCTCATAGGGTCAGGGATCAGCGTTGCTGTGAGCTGTGGTGTAGGTCACAGACTCAACTCAGATCCTGTGTGGCTATGGCTGTGGCCTAGGCCAGCAGTTACAGCTCTGATTTGACCTCTAGCCTGGGAACCTCCATATGCCATGGGATGGCCCTAAAAAGCAAAAAAAAAAAAAAAAAAAAAAAAATTTTTCATTACCTTAGAAACTTCAGATACACGGTTGTCATGTTTACATGTTATTGTAAAAACATGTTGCTATGATGTTATACAAATATGGTCGTCCCACAGTATTCATGGGAGATAGTATCCCAGGACCCCTTCAGATACCAAAACCTTCTGATGTAGAGAGCCACCTGTGTGACATTTTAGCATTGCCTACTAGGGATATATTTTCTTCTCTTCTAATCATCTTTCTAGCATAACTCAATTTCTTCTTTTTAATTTCCTTTTGTTGCTTAATTAATTGTTGTATTAATTTACATGAATCACATTTTCAGAGCTTTGTGATCTGGTCCAAACTTTGCAGTCTCCTGTCCCTTCCTCCTTCCCCTCCCTCCCTTCCTTCTTTCCCTCTCTCCCTTCCTTTCTTCCATCGATACTACCATTTACTATGTCATTTAATTGAGTCATTTAATAGTCCCACAACCTCGTGAGGTAGATTCCATTCATATATGTGGAGCCCGAGGCTGAGAGAAGTTAGGCCGCTTGTCCAAGGTCACACAGCTAGTGATAGAGCTCGTTTTCAAGCCTGGGCATTCTGATTCCAAACTCTGCCCTTTTAACTCTTAACGCCCCCTTCTGCCCTGTTATACACTGCTTCTCATGTTGTGGGCTGCTGCTAAAGGATTCTTTGCCATTCCCATTCGTATGCCTCTGCATTGCCATTTCGTCTCTAGACATTGCCCTTCTCTTCACCTGTATGTCGAGTCCTATAGATTCTTCAAATTGGCCACAAATACCTGTTGAGAAGAAAAATAGACTTTGCCAATACACAATACTAGAAGAATATAGCTAAAATAAACTGGTGACATAATCACCTACAAATTTCTCTAGTGGTTTTGATAAACAAGGTTCACATTGTAAAAACATTCTTCTTAAGAAAAGCTGAAACACTCTTCCCTCTGAAAGCTAATTCCTACTTTTCCTTAGTAAATTTGTGTAGCTGCTTATTTGGGCCTCCCCAGTGGCTTGGAATTCACTCTATTCTGTATTGGAGTCATTTGCAAAGGTGTTTTCTCCCTCATGAGATGGTAAGTAAACTCTTCCAAGGCAACAACTTGAAAAAAAAAATTTTTTTTTTATATTCTCCCAGAAATAGTAGGTTCTTGTATAGTAGGTTCACAGTTAGTGTTTGTTGAGTGGCAGTTAATTTCTGCACTCAGGTTGTAAGATTTGAGGTGAGTGAATTTTTCATGAAGGTTAAGTAGATCTTAATGGTTTCTGAAGATGCTGAGAAATAAGCTTCATCTTAAGAGTGGTTCTTCGCCATGATTAATGTGTATAATACAACATTACTTTGTATCACATACACACACAATTATCTTTAGATGCTGCTTTATATCTTCCAAATTGAACAGTAACAATGATCCTAATAATAAAGGGGTGGGATTTTGTGTTCTTGTGGGGAAAGTGGGACTTATTAGCATGTAACCTAAGAAGTGACACTTCTTTTGTGTGTGTGTGTGTGTCTTTTTTTGCCTTTTCTAGGGCCACTCCTGCGGCATATGGAGGTTCCCAGACTAGGGGTCCAATTGGAGCTGTAGCCACTGGCCTATGCCAGAGCCCCAGCAACTCGGGATCCGAGCCACGTCTGCGACCTACACCCCAGCTCATGGCAATGCCGGATCCTCAGCCCACTGAGCAAGGTCAGGGATTGAACCTGCAACCTTATGTTTCCTAGTCAGATTCGCTAACCACTGAACCACGATGGGAACTCCAACATTTCTTGATCTAAAACCATATCTGCTTCACTTCCATATTAGTGAGAGTTGGGACTCTCCCAGCCATGGATTTTCCATCTTTTTCTTTGAACTGAGAGGCAGTGTCCTGCTTGAGAAAGAGCTTAAACAAAATTGAAGGACGCTAGCCTCTCCCTAGACTGCCATAGATTCCTTGTTTTGGAGGATAAATAATTCTCTTAGGTGAGGTATCTGCAGGAGAAGGATATGGTGAATAAAATGGAAAATTGAGGGCCAAATAGTTTCCTGGACCAGAAGAGTCAAATTTATAGCATAAAATAAGAAGTTAATTTTATGTATTTTCTGTTTTTCTTACATAGGCAATACACATCTATATATGTATGTATATATTTACATTATTTAAATATATTTTTCTCTCATAGGCAATACTTGATTACTTTAAGTACTGTGTGTGTGTGTATAATGTGTGCACCTTACCTCATTGTAACAGCTAAACACAGTTTGATTACCTTCCTCCTACTGTCCCTCCTCCACCCTGGGTATTTGAGACTGTGTTATATGGATATTGTCTGCATTTTGCCTGCCTGGTTTTTTCAGTATATCTTTGACATATTGCTACTCTGTTTTTTTTTTTTTTTTTTTGTCTTTTTAGGGCTGCACCTGCGGCATATGGAGGTTCCCAGACTAGGGGTTCAATCAGAGCTGTTGCCACTGACCTGCACCACAGGCACTCAAGATCCGAGCTGCATCTTCGACCTACACTGCGGCTCATGGCAATGCTGGATCCTTAACCCACTGAGTGAGGCCAGGGATCAAACCCACGTCCTCATGGATACCAGCCGGGTTCATTAACCACCGCCCCACAACAGGAACTCTGATACTCTGTTCTCAACAGCTGCATAGCATTCTGCTGCCGGGATGGCTATGTATGCCCATTCAGTGACCATTATCTCACCTGTTAAGGGTGTCGTGCAATGATACCCAGACACCTAGTCCACTGAGTCACATTCAGTGACAACATCAGTATAATCATTTCATTGGCATACACAGACCAAATAGACAGTTGGTGGAATTTCTTGCCTCTTAACCACTTATGTGTCACCGAGCCCATTTCTGAAACTTCCCAAGCATTTTCTACAGACGTATGCAGGAAATTAGGTCTATTGACTGAAGAATTTAGGCCTGGGAGAGACCAGGAAAGAAACCTGGCCACATCTTAGCATGATACACACCTTAGAGTAAATGTATCTTAGAGTGGTGCAGTTTTGAAGTGTTGAACCTATTATCAAATACTTCAGGAAACTCTGAGATTGTTCCTCCCCTAGGCAGAACAGATTTTGAAAGTAGAGAACCTTCAGACCTTGGAGAAGCTCTTGAGAAAACATGTACCCTAGCTATTTTTTTTTTTTTTTTTCAAAAAATGTAAACAGTGAGATCAGTGTCTCAACCACAATAGTCGTGTGTTATGGGGATGGATCTTTAAATAGTGGAGACAGTCAGATCAGCCTGAGATAAGAAAAAACTGGGCTGTCCTTGAACAGGCTCAAATCCCGTAAGCAGCACATGTGTGTGCTGGAGGGAGGGACTTTCAGGAAGGATCATGGTGATGGATTGGGGGTGGGGGTGGGGAGGGAGAAGAAGAGAAGACTAACCAGTTATCTCTCCCAGGCCCCAGAAGGCTGGTGTAGAGACACTGAGATGAGTCTTCAGATGGTACTGAAATTTCTAATTCAATTTTTGAGGGCCTAGAAAAAAGGCAAAGTAGATGAAGTCTTTTTATAAATCTTTTTCAAAAGTAGTAATATACTTTAACAGTGCCCGTTCTTATCTATCGGGGCTAGAATTTGATTGTGTGGGTGGCTTTAAGAAATAACCCAGAGCATCAGTTTAAATAATCTCAATTTTTTGTGAGCAAAATTCCACACTGTTCTTTTTCCTAGAGTTTTAGCACTGTTTAAAAACAAAAACACTTCATATGTTGTTTGAGACACATTCAGAAATTAGATCTTTGTTAAAATTAGGGATTATCTTGTGTGATTCTTTACAAGGTGGTTGGAGGTAGAACCTCACGCATGAACATTGTAATCCCTCCCACCTTAATCTTCCGTCTTTGATGAGGAACTGGGAGAAGAAAAAGAGAAAAAAAATGTCAGTTGGTTAAAGGACTGTGCCCAGGGTTTTATGTTATTATTTTAACCATAACATTCCTTTCTGTACAGAATTTGTATATACATCATCTCTCATGTGATGAAACATGTCCCTTCGAGCTAGAAGAGGCTTTTGTTAATCACCAGGGCAGGTGTTCAATCTTTGTAATGGTCTTTGAGTTCTTGTTTTTGCCAAAAATATGACTCTATCACTTTTTAAAAATTAGAGTTTTTACCTTGTTGAGATTACAAAAATATTATGTGCTTGATATAAATAAGGCAAAAAAGAAAGAAGCATATAAAGAAAAAGTGATTTTTTTCTCCCTCTCTCTCAAATCTAATCACGTGGTAATTAATATCATCAGTTTGGGATGCACTTTCTTTTCTCTTTGCGTGTAAAACTATATGCAATTGTGTGCATATGCATATCATTTTTCTACTAAGAATAGAAACATGTACACATTAGGCTACATGATTTTTGAATTGTGATGTACTTGACATATACCATTGTGTAAGTTTAAGGTATACAATGTGTGGACTTGATACACTCATAATGTTGTAATACCACCAAAGGTTAGCTGACACTTCCATTGTGTCACATAATTATCATTTCTTCTTAGTGTTAAGAGCTTTTAAGATCTAGTCTTTCAACTTTCAAGTATATAAAATAATATCATTAACTCTAATCACAATACTGTGCATTAGAGCCCTAGAACTTACTTATTTTCTAACTGAAAGTTTGTGTCCTTTGACCAGCATCTTCCCGAGTCTCTTATTCCCCCTACTCCCGCTACCAGCCTCTGGTAACCACCATTCTACTCTGTTTCTACAGGCTCGAGTTTGACTGTTTTAAATTTCCGCATATAAGTGAGATCATAGAGTATTTGCCTTTTTCTAACTGACTTCACTTAGAAAAATAAATCTTTTTCTGACTTATTTCAGCTTAGCAGGGATGCCCTCAAGATCTATCCATGTTGTTACAAATGGGAGGATTTCTTTCTTTCTTTTGGTTGAATAATATTCCATTGTGTGTGTGTGTGTGTGTGTGTGTGTGTTGATTTCTTTATCCATTCATCCACCGATGGACATGTAGGTTGTTTCCTTATCTTGGCCATTGTAAATAATGCTACAATAAACATGAGGGTGAAGTTATCTTTTTGATATCCACAAGATTTTGTAAACATAACAAAATGTCATAAACACTCTCTCCAAATTTATTATTTATTTATTTTAAATTAAAAAAAATTTTTTAAAATTTTTTTGTCTTTTTAGGGCTGTACCCATGCCATATGGAGGTTCCCAGGCTAGGGGTCGAGTCAGAGCTGCAGCCACTGGCTTATACCACAGCCACAGCAACACGGATCCGAGCCTCGTCTGCAACCTACACCACAGCTCATGGCAACACCAGATCCTTAACCCACTGAGTGAGGCCGGGGATCGAACCTCATCCTCATGGATGATAGTCAAATTAATTTCTGCTGAGCCATGACAGGAACTCTTCTCTCCAAATTTAAAAAACTCATTTATATTATGGCTGATTAGTACTCCATAATTTAACCATTCAGATTGTTTCAAGTTTTGTTCCACTACCAAATGCTTCTCAGAACATCCATGTGTTCAGAACATACAGAAGCTTTGATTTCTGTCTGTGAGAGTCTCTAAAGTGGTATTACTTTCCAAAACTTGTAATTCACAGTCCTACTAAAACTATTTGAAAATATCTGTTTCCCCACATCCTTGCCAGCGTAATTCATTTTAGCAGAATAAACTTTCTAATCTCTTTTTCCTGTTTTGTTTCAAATGATTTCTTTAGGGAGCACTTGTCGCTCCTTTACTTTACATAAAAATCCATTCATTTGAATTATTCATGCCCTGTCTTTTCCTTAATTTTCTAATGTGCATGTGGTTTGTCTTCTAGAACTGGAGAGGAAAAACTTGGGTCTAAGCTCACTGAGCTTAATTGTGGTATTGAAATGAAACAAAACACTTGATAGCTACTTATAACAAAGTAAATACAGACCTTTTGATTCCAATATTCTCTTAATGAAAGCACATTATGTAAGAAGTTGTAAATGTTTTAACAGGAAAAATAGAAACTCAGATGCAACGATGGGGAATATTAAAGTAGTCCTAAGCTTGCACAGCTAACTGGGTTTCCTTCTTGAATCCTAACGTCTGAAGACACATGTTCTCTGAAAGCATTAGTTATAAGTTATGCTGAATTACATCAAGAGGAAAAAGTGAATCACAGCAGATAGGAATTTAGACCTGGAGTGTGGTTGAAAGCCCCTGCCCGCGTCGCTCCGGCTTGTTTTTCTGGGAGGTGAGACTAGATTCCACTGCTCCTGTCCTTGAAGTTGCTGAGTTCATTATAAAATTATTTGTATATAACTCCAGCAGTACATTGGCTGATCAGAAACAGCTGTACAACTGGATCTGTTTATACGGACAGAATAACCAAATCAATGCGCAAAATGTCTTGTATTCGGGTAGGTTGGGCCAGCATTGTGTAGCCCAGCGTAAGAACCGTGCTTTGTAACTAACCTGACACAGATGGCAAAAAGATTGTGTCCGGGCAACAGACGTTGGAACTGAAAATTTCGAAACTCTGTGAGTCCTTGATATTTGCTATAATAAAGTGTTGCTCTATTTTTAATGGGAGTGTTTTGAGGGCCAGGAAGCTCCATAAAGGGACATCCTGTTTAAGACAGGACGCATCCGCATTGGACCCTCCCAGGGCCGGGCCTCCTGAATGAGGCCGAGTTATCCAGATCAGTGTTCCCTGAAAGATAAGTCTGTACGTTCTGCCAAACTGCCGGGGCTGGAACAAGCCAAGGGCCTCCTGCTGGGAAAAGGCCCCAGACTAGACTGACATGTCTGACTGAAGGGAGCCGGGCTCACTCATGGAGAAACACAAGGTAACTCTCAAGACTGAGGCGCAAGTCCTGGCATAAGGTAGCCAGGGGAAGTCCTCAGGATGCATGTTCTCGTGCAGAACCCAAGGTCCTCGGGAGCTGAGTTCATAGGATGTAGCCTCGTCCATATGGTTCTCATAGTCAGTCTCTTTTTTTGTTTGTGTTTGGCTGTGCCCATGGCATGAGGAAGTTCCTGGGCCAGGGATCGAATCTGTACCACAGCAATAACCTGAGCCACAGCAGGAACAACGCAGTCCTTAACCACTAGGCCATCAGGAAAGTCCTCTCACAGTCAGTCTTGATGGAGCCTCCAGTGCAGAAATATGGGAGGTCTGATGAGAACAGGGAAATCTCTAGACTCTGAGTTTCCAGTAATGGCCTAGTCCTGCAGCACCCTGACTCTCCATGACTCAAAAACAAAGGTCAGTTTTTTTTCTTTCTTTCCTTCTTCTTTTTTCTTTCTTTCTTTTTCTTTTTTCTTTTTTGGGGGGTCTTTTTAGGGCTGCACCTGCAGCACATGGAAGTTCCCAGGCTAGGGGTTGAATCGGAGCTGCAGCTGCTGGCCTATACCACAGACACAGCAACACCAGATCCGTACCATGTCTGCAGCCTACACCACAGCTCACAGCAATGTTGGTTCCTTCACCCACTAATCGAGGCCAGGGATTGAACCTGCATCCTCATGGATATTAGTTGGATTCTTTACCTGCCGAACCACAATGGGGACTCCCAAAGGTCATTTCAAGATCAGAAATCCATTGGCCCCCAATCAGCCAGAGTCCTAAGACTGGACTAAGTTTTGGGTGCCTGCTGGCCTTGGTAGGAGCTGCTTTAGGTTTTAGCCAGAGAGTGGCATAGTGAGGGAGAGCTGTGCCCAGGGAGAACTGGGCACGTACCATTGGTTTGGCATTGGGATTTACAAACATTCATCTTCTTGGGCTCCTCCTATGCTGTTGTCTGAGGGTGCATGTCCCCTCTGTCCTACCTTCACTTTCTGGCTCTTGCTCTTGATTCTGGATGTCCATCAGTCCTCAGAGATAGGCTTTTGAAAATCAAGTCACTTCCAGGTTAAGACCTGATACCAACTAGCTTATTTATTTTATTCCTTTTACACCAAATCCGCTGCTAAATGTAGAATGGTAAGAGTTCCCTGTGGCACAGTGGGTTGGGGATCTGGCATTGTCACTGCTGCAGCTTGGATCTCAGCTATGGCTCAGGTTCAGTCCCTGGCCTGGGAACTTCTGCATACCATGGGCATAGCCAAAAAAAAAAAAAAAGGTAGAATGATAATGTGAAAAGATCCGTAAGAGCGGGAGACTGAGTTTACCACTTGTATTATAATCCCAGCTTTGTTGCCTAGTGGTCATATGCCCTTGACAACAATAAAACACTGTGAAAAAATAGAGTAAGGGGAATCCGTAAGGATGGGGCAGAGATTGAAGCTAAGATGTCTGTGATGCCTGTGACGGGACAGATCCAGCGTCTCCAGATAAGGTGCCATCTAAACAGTGCAGTTTTGAGTATTTTAACTCATCAGTTAGAAATGTGATAAGTCTGAAATGTTACTTTGCCTGTTTTTGACTAAGTCTTTGGTAAATAAGGGAGAGAAATAGATGTCTATCACATTTCTCATTTAGCTAAAATTGTGTGGCTATATTATGTGTAATATATGAAAATTGAATCATAGTTCAACCAACTTGAGTTCTTCACTTCTACTTGAATCTCACTGTGTGCTTGAAAAAAAGAGCGTCAGATATTATCCTGAGGTTTTCTTATAATGTTATTTGGGGGAATGGGATGTTTGCCAGGTGAGTCTAGGAATGCCTGACAGGTCTTGTTTTATTTACACCCGGTAAGAATCACACTAGCTCACTATGTGCCTACACATATCCATTATATTCACCCTTCATCTGTATACTGCACACACGGTCACAACTTTAAAACCACATGTTCTTACATACCACACACAGGTGCTTGTGTGTGTGTGCGCACGCGTGCGCGCGCGCACACACACACACATGCACATGTATGTCATTGGCTTACGCCTTTTAAAGAATGCTTCAGATAGGAATATACCCATTGTGGCTTAGTGGTAACGAACCTGACTAGTATCCATGAGGACACAGGTTCGATCCCCAGCCCTGCTCAGTGGGTTAAGGATCTGGCATTGCCATGAGCTCTAGTGTAGGTTGCAGACACAGCTTGGATCCTGTGTTGCTGTGGCAGTGGTGTAGGCTGGCGGCTATAGCTCCAATTTGATGCCTAGTCTGGGAATTTCCATATGCTGTGAGTGTGGCTCTAAAAAGAACCCCCCCCCCCAAAAAAAAATAAATAAAAAGAAGAATGCTTCAGATAGAACCAGGAAGTACCAATTCTAAATGTTGCTACTGGCTCAGTGGGTTAAGAATCTGGTGTTGTCATGGCTGTGGCATGGGTTTGATCCCTGGCCCAAGAACTTCTGCATGTTGTGGGTAGGGCCAAAACATGTTTTTAGGAAAACACATGTTTTGCTGAATTTTGTATACATGTGCCCTTTGCAGCTTCTTCTTAGAAGGCAGAGGTCATTGCTCATGAACATGCCCTTCGTAAAGTCTCAGACCAAACACCACACAGGGGACTGCACGTGCTTGCTTTGGAGGGTGTTCGCTGCAATGGTGGGGCTTCCCGGAGGTGGAGAAAAACACCCACATGGGGCTTTGCCCTGGGAGTTCTGCAGTGACTGATGCTTGGTGGTTGTGACCGTCGCTGGTCGAGTCTCTTGTTTGTGTGTCTTACTCCCGGCCTGAGAAACAACACATCACTGTTTTGGCTCAGAGGCAGACCATCTTGGATGGCATCCAAGAAACTGTGCACTGCTTTGCTTCTCAAGATTGGTGCTAACATTACAGGGTCTCCAGTTGTGCGTGGAAAGATTTTGGACCAACACACTGGTGAATGGTGCCCCCTGTGGACTTTCTGCTTTACCAAGTGGTTTGGCAACTGGGGAAGCTGAACCTCACGACTGATGCCCAAGGGAGCCCAACCCCCATTTGTAGATAAGATTGTGACTAAATGGTGCTTTCTGAGTTCCAGCCAGAGGCCCAGGAGAGGACGGAGTCCCTAGTAGAAACTTCCCCTTGGTCCCCTTCTGCTCTGGCCCCAGCAGCACAGAAGAAGAGATGAAAACGGAGGAGGTTCCTAGCAGCAGAGAGAGCATAGAGGTTAAGTGACAGCAGAGAAGGAGTCTGGCAGTCCAGAGCTACAAGGAATGTCTCAGCAGTGGGAGTGAAGAGACGAGAGTCCTCCGTGGGGGCAAGAAGCGCCTCATCCTAAGGAGGCTGCTAGGTGGGGGCCCCAGAAGTGCAGGGTGACGTGGAGAGCTGAGCTAAGCTGTGGTCTGCCCTTAGAAAGAAGTCATGAGGAAACAGTAATAAGAGGATGGCCCCCGCTTCTCGTGCTTCCTCACAGGAGTCAGGACAGGAATTCTTTCCTCTTCGGATTTCTAGGAAGTATGTTTAGACAGGTAGTAATAATCATAGCATCTGATAACACAGCTAGTAGTCTGCACCAGTTCTGAGTGCTCTGAATTATCTCACTGAATCCCTGTAACACGCCAATGAGGCAGGCACAGTGACCTTCATTTAATGGATGAGGAATTTGAGGTGAGTCAACTTGTGCACGTTCACAGAGCCAACTTGGAAGAGGCCGGGTTCAGTCCAGGCCATGAGGTGTTCTGAACCACAGCAGCCCCCAGCCTGTTTTATAGGGAACATTCATAAAGGACCTCGGTGGCCCCAGCTTTCTTCATGCAGATGGTTGACCGCTGATACAACGTTCTGGGGAAGTAACCTGGACTTCCTGTTTCCCGGCATACCTCTGGGTTCATGTCACCAACTCATTGCAAAAAGGACAGGCAGAAAAAATGAAGACCAACAGCTGAGCTCTCAGCAGAAGGGCCTGTTCTTGATATGGCGTTTGGGGTCTTGCATTAACTTCACTCCGAATCGCCCACTGTAACACCTAACATCCATCCCAGCCATACATTTTACTCTTTTTTTTTTTGTCTTTTGTCTTTTTTGTTGTTGTTGTTGTTGTTGTTGTTGCTATTTCTTGGGCCGCTCCCTCGGCATATGGAGGTTCCCAGGCTAGGGGTCCAATCGGAGCTGTAGCCACCGGCCTACGCCAGAGCCACAGCAACGCGGGATCCGAGGCTGCGTCTGCAACCTACACCACAGCTCACGGCAACGCCGGATCGTTGACCCACTGAGCAAGGCAGGGACTGAACCCGCAACCTCATGGTTCCTAGTCGGATTCGTTAATCCACTGCGCCATGACGGGAACTCCCCAGCCATACATTTTAAATGACCCCTAAGATATCAGGAGTCTCTGATGAGGAGGAAGGTCTTCCTAGAGTGTCACCGTTGCTGCCTGGTGTCATTAACTGGTGACACATTATGTTCTCAAGAGTAAATGAATGGCAGAGTTCCTGTCATGGTGCAGGGGAAACAAATCTGACTAGGAACTATGAGGTTGTGGGTTTGATCCCTGGCCTTGCTCAGTGGGTTAAGGATCGGTCGTTGCTGTGAGCTGTGGTGTAGGTCGCAGATGCAGCTCGGAGCTGGTGTTGCTGTGACTGTGGTGTAGGGCAGCAGCTGTAGCTCCAGTTAGACCCCTCGCCTGGGAACCTCCATATACCGTGGGTGCAGCCCTAAAAAGCAAAAAAAAAAAAAAAAAAAAAAAAAAGAAGGCATTCAGCCAGTGGGGAAAGAGTATAATATTTAACTATAAAATATAGAACCGGAGTTCCCTTGTGGCTGAGCGGGTTAAGGATCCGTTGTTATCACTGATGGCTCAGCTTACTGCTATGGTGCGGGTTTGATCCCTGGACCCGAGAACGTCCACCTGCTGTGGGTGCAGCCCCTCCCCAAAATAATAATAATACATTTTTTAAAATGTAGAACCTCTCATAAAATCCCAGATGTTGGACCTGGGAAGCCAAGCAAAGTCGAAGACCATTTTGCCTAACCTCCCATTAGAAACAGAACCCCAGAGAAGTTAGATGACTTTCCCAAGGCCAATGGCCAGTTAGTAACAGAATTAAGATAAGAACGCAGGCCTGCTGAGTTCCAGGCCAGTTCTCTTTCCCTTGCCCAAGATTGCGTGAAATATTCTGTAGATGATTTTCTTACTGATTTACAGGTGAGACGTAGACTAGTCTGTTTCTTCGTGGGGCAGGACCAAGGTTAAGATCACCTTAAAGATGTGAGGGGTTCAACTGGACACCTCCTTGGGGTACAGCACGCAGGAAGCCCAGGTGAGGACAAGGCAGGGCAGGATTCCAGCGGCACTTGCTCCCGGGAAAGTGCAGAGCTGAGCCTCTGCCTTCGAGGCCGTCCCCAGGACCCTCTGCTCAAGTCAGTTGTTTTGGAGGTAAGGGAATCAGACTGACTCAGTTTATAGCAGAGTTCAGTGAGGAACCTGAGGGAGAGGAGGAAAGAATCACTTCCTATCCACGAAGAAAACTGGTTCTTTAAACCCTGCTGCCATCAGGCAGCCGGGCCTCAGCCAAGCTCCAACCATATTGGCCTTGGGGCCCTGGGGGCCTGCACGCCCCAGGGCTCTTGCTCCGCGGCTGGGATGGAGAACATCCAGTCCTTCCTGGAAGAGGCTCACGCTGCCTTCAGAGGCCTGCCCGGGGAGCTCTCTGCACCAGCAACCTGGGCAGCCCTGCCCCTGTCTGCCACCTGAACCACAGGGCTCCACAGACATTTCTGTGGACGAGGACATCTAACTACAGGTCACCTTTGTACCTGCAGAGCCATGACCTGGGGATCCCCACAGGCAAGAGGAATGGAGAGGAAGTCAGATAAAGACAGAAACTCAGGCCTGGAAGGGCGTCTAGAGCCGTTTTCCCCATCTCTGGGCTATACTGCCTCAAAATAAGCCCAGAAGGGGCTGTGAGATAAAATTGCCAGGCCAATGTCAGCCCTGGTCTGTGTGATCCCACCTGTAGCAAGAGCATCTGAGGGGAATTAAGGGGCCTTCTCCACAGCCCCTGCAGAGACTTGGACCAGCAATCCCCAAAGCCCCTCCTTATGGACCACCAAGGGGCGGGGCTGCTTTACTCCATCCCTCCGCTCAGGCCCTGTGGGGCTCTCAGCCCCCAGGGTGATCTCTCCTTTTTTCTGGCCATCTTTCAAGCCCAGGGAAGGACACAATAGGAAAGCTCTCCAGAGAGCAGGAGGTAAAACAAAACCCACTCTGTCCTCAAGCCCAGTCTGATCTGGGAAGGTTTTCTCAGGGAGGCGCGCTGCTCATAGCCCCATGGGGCCTTTCTGACCTTAAATCCATGTGTCGCTGTTCTTGGTCAGAGGGCAGCAGGATCTCCGTGTTTTTCTCATGTCACCCAGAACACTTCTAGAATTAAGAAACCAAAGGCAGAGCTAGGATTCAAATTTAGATGGTTCTGGAGTTCTCTGGTGGCCTAATGGTTAGGGATCTGGCGTTGTCACTGCTGTGGCACAGGTTCAATCCCTGGCCTGGGAACAACTTCTTCAAAACCCAAACAACAACAACAACAACAAAAACCCCATGGAATTTAGAAGATTCTGATGTCCAGGTCTGTGGTCTCCGTGCCTTGCGCTTGGTTAGAACGACAGTTTGGGTGACATGTCCTGCCTTTGAGTCTGCTGTGCCAGCAGCAGCCAGGCTCCTCTCCTGTTTCCTGGGCACCTGCAGGCTGCTGCCTCATTGCTGCTCCTTCCCTGCTTAAGCCCAGAAGGGGCAGAAAGTGGCTTCCCGCCTGCCCTCCCTTTGCTGTGGACCAGCCCTGGAAGGTGCCCACGGGTCCCACCTTCTCCTGAACTTACTGTCCCATTTCCAGTGGAAACTGATGAACTCTCATGAAACCAGCAATGGCCTGCCTGCCAGGAGGAACTAGAGGGCAGGGCGTGCTGTAACTACCCCTGTTACGCAAGTCAGCCCAACATGTTCTTCCTTTTTTCCCCCCCATGAAGTACCTCATCGGGGGCCAAGGCAGGAGAGCTACACCAAAAACTCCATCCTCATACAGAGGCCATGGGCAGTCACCTTGCACTGTGCAGATTCTGGGGTCTGGAACTATACTTGGTTTAGGGTTCAAAAAAAAGAAGCAGCAGCATGCTCAGAGTGCCCTGTTCTTTGAATGTCAGATGTGAGGGGGAGGCGGCATCTGGCCAGTATTTGAAAAGGAATCTCTCTATGCGCAGTGAGTACTCCATATAAAGAAGCGTGATCTAAACCAGTGTTTTGAAACCTTTTTTGACCACGAGTTACAGTAAAAAAAATGCATTCTTCTTTGAGATCCGGTACAGATACGGCTATAATGGAAGCAAAAGTTTTATAAAACAATTCCCATCCTTACCAAACGCAATACATTTTTATTATATATATATATATGATTTTTTGGGGGGTGGGTGATGCACCCACAGAATGTGGAAGTTCCCAAGCCAGGAATCAAACCCAGAGTACTACAGTGATAATGCCAGATCCTTAACCCACTGTGCTCCAAGAGAACTCCTTTTATATGTACATGTATATATTTTAAAAAGTGGCAGCTCAGGAGTTCCCATTGTGGCTCAGTGGGTTAAGAACCCGACTAGTATCCATGAGGACGCAGGTTTGATCCTTGGCCTTGCTCAGTGGGTTAAGGATCCGGAGTTGCCATGAGCTTCGGTGTAGGTCACAGACCCGGCTCAAATCTGACATTGCTGTGGCTGTGGTGTAGGCTGGCGGCTGCAGCTCTGATTTAACTCCTGGCCCAGGAACTTTCATATCCTGTAGGTGTGGCCCTAACAAAAAAAAATAAAATAAAAATTGGCAGCTCATTGCAACCCATTAAATTGATTTGACTGCCAAAGACTAGGCAGCAATCTGCAGATTGAAAAATCCTGATTTAAACAGAAATGTGTCAGGCATGTAGAAACCAATTCTCATTGTGGCTCCGGCAGACCTCTGCAGCAGGTGGTGTGGGAACATGGGCTTTGTGGTGTCCTCGAAGAGGCTTTCCTCCCTCTTCCAGTCGCTAGAAGGTGGTGAGGTAGTGATGAAGATGAAAGATGATGGAAGGGAGGAGAGGAGATGGTCGTTGGAGGGAGAGGAGGCTGAGTTTTAATTCTGCTTATCCAGGAAATATTGAGTGACCCCAATGCATTAAGCTGCCACAAATAAGCCAGAGCTCCTTTCATAGTGTGAGGTGCGCACACTCACAGTCCAGGGAGTGTACACGCACCACCATCCAACACGGTTTAGGGTGAATTGGAAGCATAAACAGGATGACAGAGAGCAACTGAAGCTGCTCCATTCTGAGTTCCCTAAAAGGAAGAGCCATATGATAGGGCAGGGTACCTTCCCTGTTACATCCCTAGTTCTGTGTCTCACATATTCAGTAAATGTTTTTTGAAAGACTGCATTATCTGACTAATACTTGCATGACTAGTAGTAATCCTGATTATCTGTGGTAGTTTTTGTTTGTTTGTTTCTATAGCCACACCTGCGACATATGGAAGTTCCTAGACCAAGTGTTGAATCAGACCCACGGCTGCCAGCCTACACCACAGCCACGGCAACCCTGGATCTGAGCTGCATCTGTGGCCTATGCCACAGCTTGTGGCAGTGCCGGATCCTTAACCCACTGAGCAAGGCCAGGGATTAAGCCTGCATCCTCAGGTTCTTAACCCACTGAGCCACAGCAGGAACTCCTATGATAGTGTTAATAAAACACTCTTTTTTGAAGAGCACTTTAATACACTTGATTCATAATGCAGCATAAGAAGGGACAGATAAGAAAGACCCCCAAAAAGTTAGGGTTGAAGAGCAGAACTGCTAAACCCTGCCTGGACCTCAGGTCCTCTGAATAGCAAGCCTTGAACAAGGTGAGGATTGTCTGCCCTGACTTGTAGGTGTAGGTGACTTGGAGGTGGGCCTGGGGACAAGTTGTTCTGGCTTTTCACTTGGAGGTGAGAAGTCGGAGTGGCGAGGGGCGAGCTGCCACCGGCAGAGCAGGAAACACAGGCAGAAGTGCCTTCTGACTTTCCAACCCTGAGCATCTGAAACTCTGCTGAGTTTACCCACTTGGATCAGGCAGTTCAAGCTACTGGGATTCAGGTTTAAATCACCCAAGGTTCTGGGTGTAGATTTCTGGAGAGAGGACAGTCCTTGCAGATCCTAGAGAGAGTCTTTGTTTCAAGTTTTGGACAACCCAGCACTCATGGAGCATTGAGGGTGGGCAGTGGTCAGGGGCCGTGGAGCCCCTGGTGTGGGTCCCACTGCAGAGTGAGAGGAGCTCCTTGGTGCCCTCTGAACTGAGTTTCTTGTAAGTGTCCAGCCCTAAGTGCCGGCCTTCAGCACCTAGCTAGGCTTGTGGGTCCAGACCCCAACCTGCCATCCTGCTGCTATGCCGACTCAGCTAGAGGGCCTTCTTTTGAGCAGTTGTGGGGTGAAGGGTAGAGGGGTGGGGAGTAGGCAGGGGTGTAAAGAGAAGAGAGGGAAAGACGTGTGACCTGAGAAAAATAACTTGAATAGGATGGTTTCCGTCCAAATGAAGTCACTTCACTTGAAGAGCTTGGTCTAAGGAGACAGCCGCTGAAAGTGGACAGATTTAACCTCAAAATGATCGCTGTCCATTTTATACATTCGTTCAAGTTTTACATGGCTCAAACCCAGAGAAAGTAGCTGGGGATGACCCAGAACTGAGATCCAGCCACAAAAAAAACAGCCCTTTGGCTCTGGAGCTTGCGAGTGGGTGTTGGGACATGGATGTGTGAGGGGCTTCACAGGCTGGCAGGACCAGCTAGCAGACTCTGTTTAATAACTTGCCTAGTTCCTTACACCTATTTAAGATAAAAAAACCTCCTTGGATGAGACCAGATCCAAATGCAAGAGAGCATGCAGAATAAAAAAGGCAGTCAGGGAACCCCAGGTTCTAACTCCAGCTCTGTCCCTGTCTGTGTGACCTTGGGCCTCAGTGTCCTCATCGATAAATTGGGGAGGTTGGAGATGCCCCCCGATCTTCATCTCAAACACCCCTGGGCTCTGCAGCCTGAGAACCATTTTCTGGCAGGAAAGAGAGGCTGCCCAGAGCTTCCTCCTCAGGCAGCCAATGAGTACATTCTTTCCTGTGCCCACATATGGAAGCAATTTCTAAATTATCCAAGGCACTTGTGTCGCTGAGCTCAACCAAAACAATGGAGCTCAGTGGTGGAAAGTGGAAAAAGAGGAAAAAAAACCATGTGCGTTTTCTTACCTACATGTACTTTTCCCATCTGGAATCTCCCATGCAGTTTGCCCTGCCGTGCTGTCTCGGGGTGTGCCAGGGGGTTTGGGGCATTCCACAGATAAAATCCTGATAAAAACCTGAATGAGGGTTGAGCTCACTGCTTTTTCCCTGAGGCCAAAGGCCTCTGCCTTTCTCCTCTGGAAGCGTGTGGCTGGAGGCTGGGGAGGTGTGCAAATTCCAGAGTTTTGTTCCCACATGTATCGTACTCTTTCTCTCTGGTCTGGTAAAATGAGGGCTATTAATAAAAATAGGTGGCTTTCAAGGTTCTCTATGAAGTTGAATTGGGAAACATTAGCCAAGTGCTTTGAAGGGTAAAATGTTTTATTAGTTCCTTCTCTGCCAAGCAGCCCAAGGGGCGTACACGTGCCCCTTCTGAATTCCCCAGAGGTTTTGGTAGCGGCTGAGTGGTTAACTCTTGTCACTTGTAAACTGGAGGCAGGGGGCATTTACTCCTAAATTTACATCAGGAGAGTGACTTTTTCTAGAGTACAACCTTATTCACATAGCCTCATCTGTGGCCCAGGTTCCCGTAAATGGTTCTAAGGCCCTTATTTCCTCCTTCTCTCTCTCTTCACTCCTGAGCTTAATTCTTGGGAAAGAAGGTTACTAAAAAGGACATGTTTATAAAAAATGTTTTTTGTTCCCCTTTCAGTCTGCCTCCAACTTCTCTACTGCTTCACCCCCCACCAAAGTTAAAATGTTTAAATTAATCTGTAAAGCAGAGATATACTTCCTGGAAATGAAAATCTGAGTATTGAGTGCTCTGTAAACGTTTGGTCAACATTTTTTTTTTTTTTTTTTTTTGGCCAAGACATGGAGCAGCTTGACCTGGGATTGAACCTGGGCTGCAGCAGCAAAAGCAGAGTCCTAACCATCAGACCTCAGGGAACCCCCAAGCTCTACAAACGTTCACCAGTGCCTGTCAAAGCTGTTGCATCAATGGTCTCAGAACGATAGGGTGTATCCCTTCCAGATACTTTCTGGAAATAAACTCTCAGAATCCTGACAGTAGGCTGATCAAAGCTGAAAGACCCTTAGTGGGGACCATGTTTTTTTCCCTTGTTATTGCTGGGTTCCTAGCTCAGAGCCTTCTGGTGGAAGCAGCCGTCTTCCTCCCTTTAGAGAGAGCATGTTTATGGCTCTGGTTGGCTTCATCTGGGGTTGCAGCCATGGAGGGCCAGAAATCACCCATGACATGAAGATAGAAACACTTATGGGAACCTCACATGCCTGGCCACCCTATTTTAGGACATTCAGATTAGCTCTGCTTGGCTATGAATAGAGTTGTGTTGTAATTCCACACATAGATTACCCCCTGTGGGTTTCTTGCCTTTTTTTTTTTTTTTTTGGTCGTGCCCATGACAGGTGAAAAAGTTCTCAGGCCAGAGATCAAACCCACACCACAGCAGCAACCCAAGCCACTGCAGTGACAACACCAGACCCTTAACTGGCTGAGCCACAAGGAACTCCGGTTTCTTGCCTTTTTAAAACAGCTAAACTTTGCTGCTCTGTGGAACCATAACCAGGAATGTTGATTTTTGAACCTCATCTCTGTAGAACTCTGTGCCAGATTCTCTCCAGCGCAGTTCACAAGAGTTCGACCAACCTGCCCCTCCTGTCTGCTAGGCGCTGAGAGCCTGAACCCGCGCTCCAGGAGAAGGGTTCCTGAGTGCAGCCGGTTCCTGCCACGGACATGCGCATTGTTACCCCGGGCCAGGTTAGGGGCCCTTCCGCAGCCCAGTGATGCTGCCCCCCCTCTGCTCTGCAGAGGAGATGAAGATCAGTCACTTCCTCTGTCCTTTCCCTCCAGGGACTCCTTCCTCTCCAGGGCACCCATCACCTCCTGCCTCTGGCCTCCTGCAGCCACAGCCACACCCACCCAGACCCCAAATGACCAACACTGCTGAACCCACTTCTCCAGGTCGGTCACCCCCAAACTTCCTCCTCTGCAGCCTGTTTCTGCTTCATCCCTCACCAAACACTTGTTCAGTGCTCACTGTTGAGGCTTGCTGAAGGCAAGATTCCTGTCTCTGTGGATGTATGTTCTAGAAGGGAGAAACAGCAAACAAATAACTACATAGGTAAATGAATGCTGAAATAGTTAGTACTTAGATTAATTACTTCAGTACATCAATTAGTAGTGATAAGGGCCATGAAAAAGGCTGACAGGATGATGAGGTGGGAACGGTGGGATCCTATTCGAGGTACAGCTCTCAAGGGAAGTTGAGAGTTGAGATATGAGTGACAAGTAACCAGGCATGAATATGTGGGGAGACACGCCCGGCAGGCAGAAGGAATGGCAAATGCAAAGGCCCTGAAGAGAGAACAAGCTGGACAGGTCCCAGGGAAAGAAAGAGGACTGGGGGAAGGGCGAAGTCAGAGATGCAGTCCAAGCCAGGGGCTCTGTATGGACCTTAGTCTAACAGGGTTTTAGCCCATGAGGTCATATCATCTGATGTGCATTTTAATAAAACCACTCTTGCTTCCACCCCATCTCCACCCAGCTCTGAGCTCACGGCCTTGCGCCAACCCATCCCCGCTTGTTGGTCAGGGAGCCTCAGCTCTGCCTGCTAGGCTCTGGCCCCCACCCCGCAGGCTTGCCGCCCGAGTTCAGTTCCGGCCCGTCTCTTCTGCAGCCCCAGCACAGCTGAGCCAGGGGACTCAGAGGATGGGGGAGTGGGGCTGCCCAGAGCTGGACTGGGCACTGGGCAGAGAAGACAGCCAGGTGCTTCCTAGGCTGTGAGCATTTGGACAGACTCCTGCCCCTCTGACGTCAGTCCCAACACACCCTCAGATCTTTGGGGGTCGGTGCTGCCATCACGGTAACAGTATTTTATCAGGCACTTGCTCTGTGCTGAGCCTTGCGTGTATCACATGCACTCCTCTGAGATGGGCACTGTAGTGTACAGTGGAGGGAACTGAGGCACAGAGAGTTTACATAACTTTTCCAGAGTCCCCAGCTAGCACTGGGTCGAGCCAGGATTCAAAGCAAATGATCCGACAGCCCCACACTCTAAATCCCTATGCTCTACCACCACATGCAGTGGGAATGGCTCTTCCATCTCATCCCTGACTATCCTGAGTGAGGTCCTTTTCCAGAGTATTCAGCCCAGAACCCAGCCCCCGTCAGGGACACCAGGTGGTCCCTGCTGACACACTTGGCCTCAAGCAGTGAGCAGGCCGTTTGAGGTCACCGAGGTGGCATCTCCAACAGCAGCTGAGCCGGGGCTGACTGTCCTCTCCAGGATGAACCCAGCAGTCCTTTCTCGTTCAAATGTGGAAACCTCCACTCTGGGCACATCCACTTTCTGCCAAATAACAGTCAGTCATAATGGTAGGAGCAAGTGTTGGACTTCCCATGTGGCTCACAACATAATAGTAGGAGCAAGTGTTTATGGAGCATTCCCTGTGTACCTGGCTCTCTTTTTATTATTTTTATTTTATCAATGAAGAAACTAAAGCACAAAAAGATTGAGCAGCCTGCTTAAGGTCACAGAGCCAGTACCTGGCAGAACCAGGACTGGAACCAAGTTTGGCTCTGGAGACCCTTTAGAGTGCACTTCTTTGTACTAAAGAATTCTACCACTGTGGTTTCCACCTGGTGGTCCATACTCGAATTCTTGTAGCCACAGATGGCCTAATTTTATAAACATAGGACAGACCTGTCAATATTTGAAGACAGCTATCACGCCTCTCTTGGTTCCAAAGCACCACACCATGCTCTCAGGGAGCACGTCCACCCTGAGTCCTCCTCTTCCTCCCAGAAAAGCACAAAGAGGGCTTTTCATTCTCCATCCCAATCCAGACACTTGTGAGAGCTGAGGGAGCATGATTGATGTTTCTGCTGGGACAACAGGCACAAATGGGGACTGTCCTGGGCAAACCAGGATGTGGCTCGCCCTACCCCCAGGCCACAGAGAGAGGCCTCTCCTTGGAATGCCTTCTGAGCACTGTTCAAGGGGACCGTGGGCAAGTGGAGCTAACTTTACACAGATCTATTATTGATGGGAAATCAGGTTGCAAGAGTTTGCTCTTGTCAGACTTCCTGCAGTGGAAAAGTGCTGGGTGCAAGGTCAAGTTCCACAGTTGCTGTTGTGGTCTTGGATGAGTCACCCCTCGCCCCTAATCCTATTCATATTTCTCTCATCTGCGAAATAGAGGCTGATAATCTGGAAGTCCTTTCTAGTTCTAAAGCTCTGATCCCATGTCAGCCTTTCTGACACAAGCAAAGGTCTACATTCTCACTCTGAAGCCACGAACCTGGAACTTGAAGGTTTTTAACCCATTTTCTGCTAGCGTAGCACCTCTTCTACCAGCTTAACTGCCAAACCCCAGAGGTAGATTTCGAGAGCAAGATCCTTTTATCTGGTCTGCTTTGGGGCTGTCAATGCAATTGTGCCAAGCAGAAAGAATCTTCTTAAAATAATGCTTTTCCTTTGAGACAGCCATGGATTTATCAGTACAAACACAAGAGACAGAAAATGACCTCTTTTGAAAGTGCTTGTTGACTTACTGAGAAATTTCTTTATTAAAAAAAATTAGGGAGTTCCTGTTGTGGCTTAGCAGGTTCAATCCCTGACCCTGCTCATGAGGTTAAAGGACCCGGCATTGTCCTGAGCTGCGGTATAGGTTGCAGATGCGGCTGGGATCTGGCGTGGCTGTGGCTGTGGCATAGGCTGGCAGCTGCAGCTCTGATTCAACCCCTCGCCTGGGAACTTCCATATGCCGCAGGTGTGGCCATAAAAAAGCAAAGTAAAATTACCTTTTATGCTCCCTAAAACCTGTATCTCTGAAATAATTTCAAAGTGTTTTCACATAATTTATCACATTAGATCCCCAAAATGGTGGCTATGTTAGCTGTCACCTTTGTTCTCCAGATATTGAAACAGTGTTTCAAGAACATGAAATGGCTTGTTTTAGGATACATGGCTGGTTAGTGGTAGGTCTGCAACTCACATCCACATCTGCAGGATCTTTGTTCAATAGCCCTTGTGCTATACTAGTAGCTTTTTATCTTTTATTTTTTTGGGAGATAATTTTTTTTTATATACAGAGGGAGTAGACTTTTTTGGATAAAGTGGGGTATGGGGTATATCCACCTTATGTGGTGCTCCGTGAGGGGCTCCATGGAACCCCCAGCCCCCACAGAAAATGATTTGAACAAGCCTGCACTTTTCCAAGGTGTCCCACACTATTTCACCCTTTTCAGGCACTCGATGGAATGCTTATGGGATTCTGCATGATTTCATTGTCCATGAACTTGTTGCATTTAATAAGCTTCACTGTGATTCTCAGTCACTTGTTCAGATATTCCTGGGGCTTGTGTCAGTTTCGTGGACACAGGCTTTTCTGGGAGGGTTGACTCCTTCCTCCCCACCCCCGCCCCAACCCTCAAGCCTCAACTATGACCCTCTCCACCCTGTTTTCCCCCCTTGCCCTGTGGAATCCAGTCCCATCTGTACCCTTCATAGACTCCTGTCCTTTCTGGAACAGACTTGCCTGCCTTCATCATTCATCCACCCACCCAATAAACACTTACTAAATACCTACTAAATAAAATCATGTGGCAAGGCCCAGACTAGTGACTGGCATATAAGGACAAGGAGTTCCCACCCCTACTACAAAGCACAGCACCCCTTCATTTCTCTGTGCCACAGATGACGGGCTTCACCATAACAATCTCCCAGGTTCCTTCTCTTGCAAAACCCTCTTGCTCTCATGCCAGCCTTTTCTCTTCCCTGGAAGGTGAAAGCGGGGTGCTTGGCTCATTTCCACTGCCTGCACATCCTATCCTCTCCTCATAGTCAGAGCACGGTCTGTGTCTCCACCCTAAGTTCCTCCACAGAAGAGGAAAAGTTAAAGAACACGCTTTCCATTCTCCGAGGTTGCTGGGTCCCAGAGAGCATCCACGTGGCATCTATGCTCAGAGCCCTCTTATCTCAGAAGAAAAAAAGAGTGGGAAATGGTTCCCGTTTTTTAAGTCTAGATTTTGCTCTCTCTCAGCAGCGTTTAAAAGGGGTTCATGCTCGATCTCACCAACTGATGGGACATTGAATAAATGCTGAAGGGTAATGTTTATGCCCATGGTTTCCCTTGCTTAGTGTCTGGAACTTTGCAAACACTGGGAACTGAACCTTCTCTTTCTTTCTTTTTTTTTTTTTTGTCTTTTTGCCATTTCTTGGGCCGCTCCCACAGCACATAGAAGTTCCCAGACTAGGGGTCCAATCAGAACTGTAGCCACCGGCCTACACCAGAGCCACAGCAACACGGGATCCAAGCCACATCCTCGACCTACACCACAGCTCAGGGCAATGCTGGATCCTTAACCCACTGAGCAAGGCCAGGGATCAAACCTGCAACCTCATGGTTCCTAGTCGGATCCGTTAACCACTGAGCTACAACGAGAACTCCTGAACCTTCTCTTTCTAAACATAGAGCATTCATGCTGCCTGATTCTCCTTAAATCTGCTTCTGTAATCACCATGTAAGATTTATTAATTGGAGATAGTTTCATATAAGACATGATTTATTCCAAAAAATACGTTGATAATTTTATGTACAAGAGCCCATTCAGAAATGTCGAAGCATTAGTCCAGTATAAACTATTAGAAAATATTTTTGGCATTCTATTTTTGATTTTTGTGAAAGACGATACTTTGCTTTGGCCCTATCGCTTATGTAATGATCCTTTTCTTTCTGAAAGAACAGTAATTAGAAGCAGTAATCCAAAGGTACATCAAACCACTGTAAATTTAGCATTTGTTCCTTTTGTTTTGCATATCTACATGGATTTTTAAAAATGATCTAGCCATATCCTGGATTATGTAACAGTACCTCAGCTGTCTCCATGGGGCATCAGTATAGTGTGTGTGTGTGTGTGTGTGTGTGTGTGTGTGTGTGTGTGTGTGTGTAATTGATTAAATGCCTGGGCTAAAGTCATGGGTGGCTGTTCATTTTCTTTCTCCTAATCATTTTAGTTACTAGTCAAAATTGGCCATTTTGTTCTTTGGGTGATTTTTCATACTGAACTGAACATTTGGTGCTCAGTCCAGCTAAGCCAGGAGCCCCCACCGTGTTCCGGTCTGTCCTGAGCACTGCAGCCCCCATGCCATCATCCACAGCTTTGGATCTACGCTACAGTGAGTAAGAGGAAATAGAACAGTAGAATGGGTTGGCCACAGGCTAGTTTCCATTTGTGTGTTAATGTTTGCATTTCATCCTTGGTTGGATTCCTTTAGCTTTAATGTCAGACCAAGAATCCTTTTTTTTTTTTTTTTTTTTTTAAGGGTAGGAAAATCTTTTCATTGGAAAATGTCTTAAAACCAAAGAAATTACAGAGGAAAATTGTGACATACTGTAAATGGAAGGTGGTGGTATGAGTTCCTCTATATCCTCTTAATTCTGTTGTTCTTTTCTTAGTTCTGTCTGTTAGAAACATTGACGTGTCTATGCATGAAATTTTTTCCATGAAATAATTTTGTATTCCCTTTTATTTTCATTTATTATATAGTCATGTGTTGATATGTAACCAACCACCCCAAAACTCGGTGGCTTAAAACTGCAATCATTTCATTGTTTGCGAGTCTACAATCTGGGCTGGGCTCAGCTGGGCAGCTCTTCTGCTGTTCCTGCCTGTGGTCAGCCTGGGGCTGCACTCACATGGCAGGTTAGCTGCAGTGGGACTAATGTGGGCTTCTCTTTTTCTCCAGGTAGTATCAGGACCTCTCACTTTCCAGGTGGCCTCTCTTGTGGTCTTTCTGTATGGGCTCTTCAGCAGGATTGCTGGACCTTTTTTACCTGGTAGTTAGGATCACAAAAGCAGAGGCTGCCAGGCCTTCTTATGGCTCAAGCCTAGAACTAGCAGGGCATCACTTCCACAGCTCTCTTTTGTTAAAGCAAGTCCCAGGGACAGCCAAGATCAAGGGGAGGGGGGAGGGGGGCTATATGAGGTGTGAATACCAGGAGGCATGCTTCATAGGAGGCTGCCAATGGAACAGACCACCCCATGGTCATTCTTTTTTTTTTGAATTTTTTATAATTTTTTATGATTTTTATTTTTTCCATTATAGTTGGTTTATAGTAGTTGGTTAGTTTCTACTGTGCAGCAAAGTGACCCAGTCATATATATGTGTGTGTGTGTGTGTGTGTATTCTTTTTCTTACATTATTCTCCATCATCTTCCATCACAAGTGGCTAGGTATAGTTGCCTGTGCTATACAGCAAGATCTTATTGCTCATCTACTCCAAATGCAGTAGTTTGCATCTATTAACCTCAGACTCCCAGTCCATCCCACTCCCTCCCCCTCAGCAACCACGGGTCTGTTCTTTACTTGTCAGGTACATGCCATTTGCCCAGCAGTGAGCATACGATGGTAAATAAGCAAAGCATGGTCCTTGCCTTTACAGAGTCTGTAGTCTGTGGGAGCACAGGGAATCAGGAGTCGGAAACTTATTGTGCAGGAGGTGAGTGCAAGGATGGGAGGATTCTCGGGAGCACACCTGGACTCATGGAAGGTAGGATGAGGCACCCTGTGGAGGTGGCTAAGAGGGTTGCTGGCCAAACAACAGCATGTGCCCAGGCCAAGAGACAAGAGAGAACATGGCTCTTCTCTGGAACTGAAAGGAGTTTTGTGTGATTAGGAAGTGGAGTGTAGAGAGTAGAGCAGCGTGATGTGTCTGGTGCTGGGAGAGGCGGAGTCATACCCAGGATTTGTGAAACAGAAGGCCTGCAAGTTAAGCAGGAGCCTTATCACATATGGAGAGCCTGGGAGGCCATGTTGAGACTAGACTTGATTTCACTTGTGATGGGAAGATCTGCCTTTCAGAGACATCCCAGCTACCTCATGCTGAGAATGGAGGGACCTGTGCCTGGAGACCTCAGGAAACTCTTCTGGGGCCAAGCAAGGGAGAGTGGTGGATGGCTCAGGGCATGCATTCTAGAGATGCTTGAAGGTAGAATTTACAAGTCTTGGTAATGGGTCGATTGGTTATGGGAGTGAATGAGAAGGACAAGGCAAGGGTGACTTTCATGGTTTTGGCTTGGGTGGCTCATCATAGATCCCATCAAGGTGGCCTGGAAGTACCACGGAGAGCCAACTGAAATGTACCAAGCTTGCTTCCTTTGGGTTTTAGTCCCCTGCAGACCTTTTGCAGACTAATCTGCCCTGAGATCCTTAGGCGCGTCCTCTGCTCACCTCCCCCACCTCTCTCACCCACTTTGTTGGTTTCTGCTTCTCTCCTGTCCTCCCATGGAGAAGAGTAGTATGAGCAAGTCTGAGGCGGAGTGACCAAGGATGTCACCTTGAACCTTGCACTTTGAGGGTCATGGGTTGGAAACACTGGTGAGGGAGAGTTATGTGGGCTTGGCGGCTTGCAGAGAGCAACACAGCTCACAGGGCTGAGAAGTGCAAAGGCAAGGGGATTTGGGGAGAACCTGGGAAAAGGAGAAGAGAAAAAATACCCCGCCAGTTAGAAGAAAGTGAAGAAGTGGCTAAGGCATAATAAAGACAAGGGAAACAAATCATGTGAGGAGGAAATACAGAACAGAATAGAAAAATCAAAGGGAAAGAGATGGTTCTAGAGCTGTCACCTCTGTCATGGAAGACTCCAGAATCTTGTTCTTTCATGCCTGCCTTTTACATGTTCATTCTAAACGTTAGAAAAACAAAATAAGCCTTTTTCTTGAAAGCCTTAGAAGGCCTTCAGATAAGCTCTCTTGTTATAAAAGAGGGAAATGAGCAGTTAATACGCTAAGGTAACCTCTAGTCATTTTGTGGAAGAAAAGGAACCCTAAGAAAAGAAAGGACATGCATACAAACTGTTAAAGTCCATTTTTTAAAAAATTGTTGTCTCTTCTCAAGCAATCTTACAGAGAAATATCTGTAGCCTGAGAGGATGGGGAGAGAGCATGTCCCCGTGATCAATTTTTAATAAACATAAATGGTGTAATAAATTATGCATGGGGGAAGGTATAAAGCATTAAACAATGAAGGCTAAATAATTTAAGTGATTAAAAACTGCCTCTGTCATATGTTTGATGTCTGAGAACTCTGAATTTTCTCTTCAGGGAAGTAGAGGATTTTTTTAAAGGGGGTTTTTCAAAACAGACTTTTTAAATTTATTTTTATTTTTTGTCTTTTTCTAGGGCCGCACCCGTGGCATATGGAGGTTCCCAGGCTAGGGGTTGAATCGGAGCTATAGCCACTGGCCTACACCACAGCCACAGAAACATAGGATCCGCGCCACGTCTGTGACCTACACCACAGCTCACAGCAACGCCGGATCCTTAACCCTCTGAGCGAGGCCAGGGATCGAACTTGCAACCTCATGGTTCCTAGTCGGATTCATTAACCACTGAGCCACGACGGGAGCTCCAAAACAGACTTTTTAAAAGGGAGCATCACATGGTGGGCTGCCGGGTGGGGAGGGTGTGGCACACAAAAACACCAGTTTCCATGAGCCCATATCTTGTGCTCATTTGATAAGTACTGGGGTTGTGCCTTGCTAGTGGATGGTGTTCTGTCAGGCCCTGGTGAAGCACTGCCCATCTTCTCAGAGGCTGAGACTTTAGATCTCTTTCGAGGTGTCCAGAGAAACTTGGTCTGGGCTCTGTTTCTTATATAGCTTTAAACTTCCAAGATTCTGGGCAGGAGGTACTATCTCTGCACATTTGGTGCCTCAGGCAAACTTCCATCTTTATCCTCAAATTAGAATGACTGGATGGGTTATAACCCAGGAATTACTGACCAAGGCATAGCCCCTTCCTGTAAGCCACTCACCTAAGGTTTAGGGGAGTCACCATCCTCAAAGGTACCATATTATAACATGCAGTAGCTAAGAGCATAAACATTAGGGTCAAACCTACCTACGCATGAACCCACTCTCTGCCAGTTATGAGCTTTATCACCTTTGTCAGGTTAATTAACCTCCCTGCAAGCTCAGTTTCCTTCTTTGTAAAATAGGCTCACTATGAATTTCCCTCTGAGCACTGCTTCTGCAGCATCCCATAAATTTTGAGTGGTTGTGTCTTCATTATCATTTGTATCAAGGTATTTTTTAAATTTCCTTCTTGATTTCCTCATTGACCCATTGGTTTTTTAGTAGCATGTTGTTTAGTCTCCATGTAGTCAGTTTTCATTATATAAAAAATAAAATAAAAGATTCAGTAATAGCCCAAAGGGCTGTTGAACATTCAATAAGATACAAACATCAGTAGCTTAGCCTCAGTGTCCAGAATATAGTCAGTGCTCAATACATGTTTATTATTAACCACATAATTGTATGTTGAGTCTTTATTTTCCAGTCTCAGAAGAGTGCACAATCAAATGATAGAACCAGGACAAAAAATTCACCTAAGAAATATCCACCACCTGATCTAAATCAAAGATTGTAAGCTGTGGTCCAAGAGCCATTTCTGGAAAATGCAGTACTTTTTAAAATTTCAAATTCAGATCCCTTTAAGGCAAAGGGCCCATGTGCTCCAGTTAACTCCTGTCTTCAGTATTTCCATTGGCTTTTACTTCTCTGCCTGTCCAGCTATGACAGAAGTTTGAATTTGCCACCTCAGGCTGAATGGTTAGTTCTATAAAGTTAAATTGGTTTCCCCTAAGTTTCCTTAAATGTCCTCTCTCTCTCTTTCTCTATTATTTTTTTTGGGGGGCTGTGCCCACAGAATGAGGCCATCTCTGCTCCCAGGTCAGAAATTTCCAGGCCAGGGATCAAACCCTTGTCACAGCAGTGACCCAGGCCACTATAGTGACAATGCTGGATCCTTAACCTACTGAGCCACAGGGGTGTTTTAATTTAACTTGGGGCATCTGATTGCTATCCAGCCATAACAGAGATAGAGAAAAAAAAATTTTTTTGGCCCAACTGAATAATTCTGATAAAATTAAAGGCAAAACAGACCAACAGATAGGCCAGCTGTTTACTTTGTTGTTATTCCAAAGTGATATTTACCTAACACCCATGTAGGCATTATATTGCCCTTCTCACAATTCAGAAACTGATTATCCATATAATTGCATCCATTTATGGTTGATATCTGAAAACACACATGCTTATCATCAAAAGTTCAAGTACAAAACAGTGGTGCACCAGACAGCAGGAAACTGAGGACTCACTGTAGGTATTGAAATCATGGATGCCAATGTGCTGATGCTTCTCCCAGTAGGAGTGGGTCTGTGTGTCCCCTTCCTTTGATTCTGGTGGGGGAAGGGATCATGACTACTTTGACCAAGAGAGTAGGACAGAAGTGACTCCATGAGACTTTCAAGACTAGGTCATAAAAGGCCATACTTCTGCCTTGTTCATTGGGAATGCTTGATTTTGAGCCACCAAGCAGGAAGTCTAGCTAGATGCTGGGAGGCCAGGTGTAAGTGTTGTGGTCAACAGTCTTGGATGAGTCCATCCTTTAGCCTCCCCAGCCTGACATCAGTTATAAATGAAGAAACCATCATGGAAGTGGATTCTCCAGCCCCAGACTTCTAGCCCCCAGTTTATCAGTGATCCCAGCTAAGGCCACAGATGTTATGGAACAGAGAAGAGTTGTCTCCATCATGACCTTTCTGAATTCCTGACCTGCAAAATCCATGAGGATAATGAAATGGTTGTTTCACGAAGCTGAGTTTTGGGCTCATTTGTTACATGGCATTAGATAACTGGAGCACTCATCCAACAAGGTGGCCTGGCTATAGAGCTTGGGTAGTTACCATATCACATCATTGTGTTTGTAAAAATTTGACTGTAAGAAGCACCTGGTCCCATCAAAATATACCATATCATCATAGCTAGGTTTTTTTCCCCATGTAAGATAAACCTGGGAGAGTTAATCAGTTAACAGGTATATATTGAACTGAAACCCAGTAATAGGCAACAAACCAAGCTCTTCTGCAATTTTATGGTTTGTTCGGAAGAGTATATTACTGTTGTTTTTCATTTAGCAGTAAATCCATGTCACCACCTCTAAAGTAGAAATAACAGCTTTCCTCAAAGATGATAAATTAGGCAATGCATTAAAAAAGCACTTAGGGTTTTAAAAAAAAGATAACACTGTAGATACAGATAAACACTTACACCATAATTATTTTAGGTTAATGGATAATACTAATAGTTTGTGCTATTAAGGGAATTTACAAAGCAATCTGAGCAGATACAGGAAAATTAGTCTGTTAGGACCTGAGGTAGCTAGTGCTTCAGGAGCAGCTGAACTGTAATAACAGTCTCAGAAGTTGCATTTGGCATTAGTTTAGTGGTCTTTTTATGAAGCAATAATTCAGTCTGAACTTTGAAAACCAGGCCATGACAGATCACAGGGCAGATCCTTTCTGAGAGGCTGTGTGGAGAAATCTTTATTCTTTCCAATCTACCTTTTCAGCCCAGCCAGCAACAGAGAAAGCTAGCTTCTCGTGGGTCAAAAGTCATATGCCTAGGTCAGGGGTAGCACATCCACAGCACATGTGATACCAGTCAGTTAGGCTGTCTCCGTGCACATATAAGTTTGCCATGATGGCCAGCATGCATGAGCTCTCATGGAAGACACCTGTTTGGCCATTTCTTATTGCCCATCCTTCCGAAGAGAGCCCATGGGCACAAGGAACCACGACAAAGATCACTGGTACAGGTATGACTAAAGATAGATTGGTTGTTTTCTACTTGTCAGAGATTTTTCTGTCTTGTCTGGACACCTTTCTCTCTGTTAAGAATATTGTCAGGAGGTGTCCTGTTTATGTTTAATCCTAGAAAGAAAACTGAAAAGCTAAGGAGATTTCACCCCTTTTGAAAAGAGCTGTCGTGATGGCGTTATGATTCAGTGAAAGTAGAAGGTCCAAGAAGCACTAGTACAGAAGATCGTAGAAGGAAGGACAGAGGGAGTTTCACATCCAGTTTCACCTTAACATCTATAAATTAGTAGGCAGGTTAACTTAGAATCAGCATTTTTTATTTTGAAGTTCTGATTTTTTGTGCACACATGGAGTGGACTCTATGAAACGTGAACTGGACTGTGGATTTGAGAATGAGAGATTCCTCTGTTCTTTGTCGTTGCGAGGCAGTCATCTATCATTCATGCAGTAAACACCTGTGAAGTGCCAGGCCCCTCGCTCGACCGCCCCCCCCCCCCCCCCCGCCCCAACCTGCCCCCACCAACCCACACAGATGGGCTGGTGCGGAGCTGTGTAGCCAATGACTGGTCCAGTGGAGTGAGGGGGTGTGGCTCTGCTGGGAGGGTCTGGAAAGAGGAGGCTGACCCTGAACCAAGGCCAAGGTTGGCATTACAGGAGACAGAACACCTCTCTCTGAAGTGCTTACTGCCCTAAGTGTCAACCTTTACTTCAGAGACATACTGAGAGATGGGAAGTAATTTGTTTTGCTACATATTGTTCCAGATTTTTTTTTTAAGGGATGATAAAGCTGACTGTGTCATTAGCACATCCTCATGTGTTAAGATAGTCACTCACCCCTGGGTGTGTCTACCCACTTCTCCTTTCCTTTAAAAGGACCAATAATGTTCCCGACTTCCTGTCTCCTTTAGAGAGACAAGAAACTGTCACAGGTGCTGGACAACCATCAAAGGGTTCGCTGTTCGTTTTTATTTTTAACCTGTCTCAAATCTTTGCTTCATCAACTCAGCACAAGGAGAACACGAGGGTGGGACTGCCCAGAAGCAATCGTGGTTTATATCTGAGCCTTCGAATCGCCGCAGCAGTTTCTAAGCTACTGTTATCAGGAGAGGAGGAGCCATGTTGAGATGAAGATGTATGTGAAAAGAAAACATAAAGAATAAATAAATGCATAAATAAATTGGAGTGACCCACCAGTTAAGGATTCGGCATTGCTGTGGCACAGGTTTGATGCCTGCCCAGGAACGTCTTCATGTCGTGAGCGCCGCTCAGGGAAATTAGGGTTCACCATGGTGGCTAATGTAGAAATTCCCTCTATTGAGAATTACCCTTCATCACTCTTTCCTTGGTTGAGCTCCCTATGAAGTGGCTGGCTGCCGTTTATGAGCCATTTTCATGTTTTATGTGAAAAATGTGTGTTTTAAAGACTGGCATCACACCACACTGGTGTGGCATGCCGGTGACATCACGGATTCTTGTCTCTCATCTCGGGAGACTCTGGGGTGCACTTACCGTACGGAATGGCGAGTGAGGTGCCTGTCCCTGTGTATATTATTTTCTCTACCTTTCTCCTTCAAGCATAAAGTTGGATTTGTGGAAGTAAAATAGGCCTGTTACGCAACTGCATACATGAGAAACCTAATTCCAAGATGTGTCAATGTGCAGTTAGCACAGTTTGGTTGTAGGTTCCTGTTTTGGTTTTTTTGTTTTGTTTTTTTACATTTGGATAGCAAATTAGGAGGCAAGACAGCTTATCATAAATGACAACCCAGGATGGTGGTGATGTTGCATTGCTTTGTTTGCTTTTGTTTTTGTAACCTTAAATCCTTGCCTTTAGTCAAGCTAGGTGAATTATTTTTAAGTTGAATTTATACATTAAGTTGTATCTGACTTGTTATAACTTCTCTTCCCCCTGCATATTTCTTAATACTTAGGAAGGCTTCATACTTGTAAAGTCTAGTTACTAAAAATTTCAACATATTTTGATGAATATTATAGGTCATGGGGGTAATTTTCCAATAAAAAGAGAAATATAATTTTTTAAAGCAAAAACCGTAATCAGCTCATTGTAATGGTCCCTTAACCCCTATTCTGCCTCCACTTCGATCATTGTCATTAATGACGCACAGGGTCCCTAAAGTTAAAATGCAATTTATATAAAATGTTCAGGGGAGTTCCAATCATGGCTCTGCAGAAATGAATCTGACTAGTATCCATGAGGATGCAGGTTTGATCCTTGGCGTTGCTCAGTGGGTTAAGCATCTGGCATTGCGGTGAGCCATGGTGTAGTTTGCAGATGTGGCTCGGTTCTGGTGTTGCTGTGGCTGTGGGGTAGGCCAATGGCTGCAGCTCCTATTTGACCCCTAGCCTGGGAATCTATACCATGGGTGTGGCCCTAAAAAGAAAAAACAAACAAAATGTTCAGGAACCATATTTCAATAAACACACTTATGTCTAGATGCTGAGATGTTGGATTATTTTTTGTGCATCCTTGGAAGTTAATTGGTGGATGCTATGTTGCTTTCCGTGTAGTAAGTGTAAGAGAGTGTGAGAGACGTGCGGCAGATATTTAGCAAATCACACCCTGTTTTATTTTAGGTACCTCCCAGGGCACCAACTTTATTTCTAGAAGTTACTTGAAAGCAAAGAAAATAATAGGTAATGACATATAAAATGTAGTGTTACTCCTTCAGAATCACTGTAATTAATAAAATCTTGAGAGAGATTTATCTTTTGAAAGTTTACCTCATTTATAGAATCATGTAGCTCAGCCCGTCTGTAGCCACTTTGAAATCAAAGTCGTAATCCAGAAAATATGTGATAAATACATGTGGTTGAGTTTGCTATTGCTCAGCTGAATATGACCCACATTCTAATCGTAACCTGAATAAATCCTGAAACCCCACATGGTCCAGATTCTGCTCAGAGTGTCATTCAAAGAAAACATCAGAAAGCCAGAAAGCCACGAAGAGTAACCTACCTCTCTCATCTAAGTTTTTCTAAAAGGCATGACTTTAAGGCATTACACTTCATGCCACGTAAACAGTTTCTCCAAAATTCTGTGTTGCCATCTGCCCCTCTCCCTGCACTCATGGCCACTGCTACACCTGTCTGTCTTTCTCATCCACATAGTTTTTCACTGGCTGTGAAACTTTAATCTTTTGAAAAAGAATGGAGATATAATTCACAAAGCATTTTCCTCATTTTCTGATCAGACATAAATACATCAACTCTTCCAAATTTAGAAACATAAATACTACATCACTTCCCGGCTTAAAGTATCTGTATGGACTTCCTATTTTATTTCCTGGATGGACTTTGCCCCTCTAGGATGACTGGGGGACCTGTAGCTCCACTGCCCCTGATTTCTGAATATCTTTGATTCCCTGCATGCCCAGCACCCTCAGAAAAAAAGCTCATTGCTTGACTCTGATTACATGTCTTATGATATAATTAAAATTATAATAAAATTTCCACCTACAAACATCAACAGTAGCCACGATTTATGTAGTGCCCTGGCTAAAATCTTTGAATGCAGTGTCATACTCAGTATTCAGAAGATTATCTCCATGTTACAGATGAGTAAACTGGGACCCAAAGAATAAAGTAATTCACTGCAATTAGGAAGTAATGGATCTGGGATTTGAACCCAGGTAGTTTGATTCCAGAATCCTTCCTTTAAGGAGCGACATGGGTTTGTTTACCAGTTCTGCCCTATTTTATATGCTGTTTAATGTAGAAGGGAGGGGTGCATCTGAGTAGGAAGATTGTGCAGATAGGCAATTAATTAGCTGTTCTCTTGGTCCCATGGTATGTATGCGTGTGAGGAAAACACAAATCCTGAATCAGGGCTACAAATCTGCATAATACCCACTCACGACCTCTTCCAACACCAGTGGCTGGCTTTTGAATTGTTTATATTGCCTTGTATTCTTCTTTTCTCTATTCAGCCTAAAAGAAAGGAGCAATAAATATGTGAGAGACTCTTGGTCCTCAATACTCTTTGCTACCTCCTGAGTTCTGTACCTATGAGGCTTCTTAAAACTCATCCTGGGTGAATGGCAAAGCTTTCTGTGTGTCCCTAGGCAGTCTTTGTATGAACAAAGGAATTTGCTCTATCCTTTCAATGTTTTGATTAACCACAAAGATGAATGAGGGCCCTAGTTATTTAGGATTAAACTGCATGGGATTGGAAAGGGCCAGTTTGGTTGTTGGCATCAGGCCCCATAGTATGTTGGGGAAGACTGCCTCTGCGAGGTAGGGCTCTGGCTTTGAAGACGGCTGGCCAGAAGGCTTGGTGATTCTGGCTTAGATTACCTTACAGTGGCATAAACAACTGTACCAGAGTGCGGTGCATCCACAAGAGAACTTTCTTGACCTTTCATCTTCTTTTTAGATGTTCCAAAAGCTCGGGAATGTGGTGCCTGGTATCTTTTTGCATGATTGCTAATGAGGAAGGCCTTTGGCATGACATCATGCTCCAAAAATCTCCCAGGGTCAGTGTAGAAACAATTGCTCTGGGGTCCGGCTGGACTGTTTGACCTACATTGTGAAGGACTGACTGCCAAGGGTGTGTCTCACTGCAGTTCCTCTCTGCATGGCTGCCTGTGCTGTGCATGGGTTTAGCTTTCTCTGATGCAGAAGTTTTAGTGCATATTAGAAATGACAGTGGACTTATAGTCAGAAGCTTTGGGTTTAAATCCCAGTTCTATCACTTATTTACTTGTTGGAAAAATCCCTTTGACTATTGGAATCCCTTAGTCTTACCTTTTGTATTATGAGAATGATTTTTTTTTAATTACATCATAAAACTGTTTATGTGATTAATTTTTAAAATACGTTAAAACAAGCACTCCTTAAGGTATTTTATCCCTTCTTTGTGGTCCAAATTAGGATCTCAGTCTAGGAAATAGTGAGTTAACAGCAGGTTTTCAAACAGTTGCTGTACCTTTATTCCTATTCTTTCCCTCCCACCACCCTGGAATTCTCCATGACAAATTAAACACAGAATTTGGTTAACCTTTATTCAAAGACACACACAGAAACACATACAAACAATACTTCCTCAGGTATTTTATGGCCAGAATTTCTCCTATCACTCCTGCACTGATATCAAAGCTTTAAAAAAGTGGAAACCATCTCATTTTTAGGGGAAAAGAAAAAGAATGGATTCTTGTGAATTACTGTACTTTCTTAACTAGATATTAAGAAATTCAGGGAGTTCCCATCGTGGCACAGTGGTTAACAAATCTGACTAGGAACCATGAAGTTGCAGGTTCGATCCCTGGCTTTGCTCAGTGGGTTAAGGATCCGGTGTTTCTGTAAGCTGTGGTGTAGGTCACAGATGCAGCTCGGATCCCTCGTTGTTGTGGCTGTGGTATAGGCCGGTGGCTACAGCTCTGATTCGACCCCTAGCCTGGGAACCTCCATATGTCTCGGGAGCGGCTCAAGAAAAGGCAAAAAGACCAAAAAAAAAAAAAAAAAAACCCCAAAAAACCCCCAAAAACCCAGAAATTAAGAATTCTAGCCTCTGAGCAGGTCTAAACAACATCATTTTCTCATTTGGATTCCACACGTCTTTAGAGGGTATGTTTACATTCTTGTGATCTTACTGTTGTACTCTTACCTAATTTTAGCTTAGATTTCTCAACTGATGATGACTTCCAGTGACTAGAAGTGAGGTAGCAGGAAATTTACCCTAACAGCCTCCCTTCTACAGATAGCTTCTGCCTATCTCTGAAGTGCCTGCATGTCTTAGAGTCAAAAACTTGCAGAAATATTCTTCAGGATGTTCCTGGCTATACCCCAGCCACTAGGTTCTTGACTGCCGGTCTACACCACACTTAACCCCATGATTTGTGAGAGCTATAGCCAGTCCTCATTGTAGGAAAGAAGTGAATGGAGACCTCGCCACATACTCTTTTAGAAAGGTTTCTAATGTGTACAATGGCATTCCCCCGCAACACACACAATTTATTATTGTTGTTAACGTGAACCTACCATTAAATTTCCCCAAACAGTGGATTGACCTTACTAATTAACAGGGTCCTGCTGTGCAGTCCTCTGATGTACACCAGGAAAGGTCACATGTATTTGATCTTGAGAAAAATGTGTAGGTAGGATTTCTAAACCATTAGATATTAAAACACACACAGAGCTGGGGTAGAGGGTACTGCAGCAATAAAAACCATGATCAACCAGCAAAGGTCAAGAAAAGGGGGAAAAACAGGAATAAAACCTATAACAGAATACATGTGATAAAATAGCAGGAATAAGATAAACATATAACAATAAATGTGATTAGGTTAAATTCCTCTATTAAAACTAGTGACTCTCAGATTAAATAAAAAGATAATATAACCAAAAGCTATCTTTAGGAGTCTTTGTATACCAAAATTACACAGAAAGGAAGAAAATAAAAGAATAGGCTGGTGATAGACTAGTTCTAAAAAGCATAGCATTAAATGTGAAGAGAAATTATGGATGAGACATAAAATAATATATACATAAGCCAAACAAGAAGATTCAATAATGATGAAACTGTATTTACTGAACTTTTAGTGTTGAATTAAAGGAAAATCTGTTAAGAATATAAGAAAAAGAAATCAATTAAAAAATTTAAAAAACAAAATTTTCCATAATTATAGTGGGAGAGATTAACAAAATGCTTTGAGAATTTTATCAAGAAGGTGAAATTAAGTAGGAACAGAAGATTTTGAATAACATCGTTATCATTATTAACCTAACTCAACAAATAAATCTACATTTATTTTTTAAAAAAGACCATGGGTCATTTACAAAAACTGATGAAACACTAGACCACAAAGAAACTTTTAATCTCAAAAGCAGATGCACTGGCTATTGTAAGAACATAGCATTGAAAGTTAGCATGAGAGGGCTCATTCCCCCACCTCCATTCAAGTACTTGGAAACTAAACTGCAATCCTTTTAAATAATTCTTGGATGAAAAAGGAAATCGCTGCTGTAACCATAGATGATTATTATTATTATTATTGTCTTTTTAGGGTCACATTTGTGGCATATGGAAGTTCCCAGCCTAGGGGTTGAATCAGAGCTGCAGCTGCCAGCCTAACATCACAGCTACAGCAAGACCGGATCCTTAACCCACTGAGCAAGGCCAGGGATCGAACCCATGTCCTCATGGATACTAGTTGGGTTCTTAACCTGCTGAGCCACAATAGGAACTCCCCATAAACTGTTTTTAAATGAACAATGAGAATATATTGCATTGAACTGTGTGGGATTGGACCAAAAATATAGTTAGATTTAAAGGACTAAAAAGAAATAAAATAAGTTTGTAATTTAATTTTTATTTTTATTTTTAAAATTTTATTGAAGTGCAGTTGATTTCCAATGTGTTAATTTTTGCTGTACAGCAAAGTGATTCAATTATATATATTTCCTTTTTCATATTCTTTTCCATTACGGTTTATCACAGGATATTTAATATAGTTTCCTGTGCTATACAGTAGGACCATCCTATATATAATGGTTTGCATCTACTAATCTCAAACTCTTAATCCTTCCCAGCTTGGCATCCACAAGTCTATTGATGAGTCTGATTCTATTTCCTAGTTATGCTCATTTGTATTGTATTTTAGATTCCACATATCACATATCATATGATATTTGTTTTTTTCAAACTGACTGACTTCTCATAGTATGATAATTTCCAGGCCCATCTGTTTTGCTGCAAATGGCATTATTTCATTCTTTTTTTTTTTTTTTATGCCTGAGTGGTATTCCTTTATATATATACATACCACATCTTCTTTATCCATTCATTTGTTGGTGGACATTTAGGTTGCTTCCATGTCTTGACTATTGTAAATAGCAGTGTTATGAATGTAGGGCTATATGTATCTTCTCAAATTAAAGTTCTTTTTTTTTCTTTTTAGGGCCACATCTGCGGCACATGGAAGTTCCCAGGCTAGGGGTCAAATTGGAGCTTCAGCTGCCAGCCTCTGCCACAGCCAAAGCAATGCCAAGTATGAGCCGCATCTATGACCTACTCCACAGCTTGCAGCAACGCCAGATCTGTAACCCACTGAGCGTGGCCAGGGATCAAACCCACATCCTCATGGATACTAGTCAGGTTCTTAACCTGCTGAGCCACAGCGGGAGCTCCAATTTATAGTTTTATCTATATATATGCCCAGGAGTGGGATTGCTGAATCATATGGCAACTCTATTTTTGTTTTTTTGAGGAACCTCCATACTGTTTTCCATAGTGGCTGTACCAATTTGCATTCCTACCAACAGTGTAGGAAGGTTCCCTTTTCTTCACACCCTCTCCAGCACTCATTTGTAGACTTTTTAATGACCAGTCTGAGGTTGTATCTCATTGTAGTTTTGATTTACATTTTTCTAATAATTAGCAATGACGAGCATCTTTTCATGTACCTACTGGCTATCCATGTGCTTTCTTTGGAGAAATGTCTAGGTATCTTCTGCCCATTTTTTGATTTGGTTGTTTGTTTTTCTGTTAATGAGCTTTATGAGCTATTTGTATGCTTTGGAAATTATAACCTTGTAATTTAAGAAGCTAATAAGTGAAAAAACAAAATAAAGCATCAAAATAGGGGAGGGAAATTATGAAGTTAAATTATTTACCATTATTAGAAAAATTATGAATTTTTCCTAAGAAGAAAAAAAAAATGGCAGTAAGGCAAGTGCAGAGTTAATAGGAAAGTTGCTGGAATGAGGCTGGAAAACTGAGTCGATGGGATAAAAGACACTGTCCCTGTCCTCATTGTCACTTAGGTTAGGTTGAGGTGAAAAGTATGTGCAAAATATAATTAGGGAATAGGACTGTAGTCCATAAAGTGAGTTATAGATGCTAAACCATCTACAGCAAAGAGTAGCATTAGGCTCTGAGTCTTTGGCTTCAAACTCATCAAGGGGTCCTGGACAGACTATAGTCTTTCCAACCTGGCTACTTACCTGTGAAGTGGGGATCACAGTATCTACCTCACAGCATTTCTGTGAGAATTAAATCGAAGTACACTGGGCCTTCTGTATTCACTGATGCAGAGCCTCAGATATGCAGGGCTGACTGAGCATCTGCAGATTTCAGGGTCTCTGGCGGGGTTGAGGGGGCTGTCCTAGAACCAGTCCCTTGCAGATACCAAGGGACAGCTCAGTGCACACGTAAGGGCTGCCTGAAAAGTCAGTGCGCCATTTCTTGAGGTCTCCTCTGGATGCTTGTGCGATGATTAGGGCTCTATCCATATGTGGGACAGAAAATAGTGTTTAGAGTACCCAAGTTCCACTTGCCTGGATGAAAAGATTGGGCATTTCACCTGTGACTTTTCATGAAATATGCCCATGCTGATTGGGTGAACTTGTCTCTGTCCATTAAAAGAAAAAAATCTATAAAGCATGACACTCCCAAAGCAGCAGCCATTCATGAGTGCCCTGCCACGGAGAAGGGAATGGCCAGTTTGCCATTCTGTCATCAGATGGCTTCCCCAGGTAGGAAAGATGGGGCCAAGGAGTCCTTCCTGATCTGCTTCTGATCCATAAGCACTTTTATTCCTCCTCAGTAAGAGTGAAACATCATTCTTACAACCATGGGGTGTCAGCCTTAGGCTCTTCAGGCATGATGATGGGTTCTGAGATCTTGAAAAACTGGCATGGTTGGAGTTCCCATCGTGGCTCAGTGGTTAACAAATCAGACTAGGAACCATGAGGTGGCGGGTTTGATCCCTGGCGTCGCTCAGTGGTTTAAGGGCGCAGTGCCGTGAGCTGTGGTGTAGGCTGCAGACGAGGCTCGGATCCTGTGTTGTTGTGGCTCTGGCGTAGGCCGGCGGCTACAGCTCTGATTCGACCCCTAGCCTGGGAACCTCCATATGCCTAGGGAATGGCCCAAGAAATGGCAAAAAGACAAAACAAAACAAAACAAAAAAACTGACATGGTAAACATAAAGGGAATCAATTGGTAAACCCATAATAAACTGAAAAGAACTTAACACTTGATGAGAATTTGGGGTTTGAGGTAAAGTTAGAATGTTTCAGGGAGTAGGTGCTGCTCATCAAACCACTTTAATCAAATTATTTCTGTTCAGTGGGGGAAAAATCAGTGAAAATAGTTAAATGATGTCTATGGTCCAAACAAGAACTAACTGACTGCTCTACTTCCTTTGTTCCCAAGACCCCATCCCCTGTAAAGTGTACCATCAAATTTATGACAGGTCAGGAGGTGTGGGAAAGGACATGATAGTAAATGTATGCTTTGGTTCCACAAGTGTTAAAATATCAAGGAAAAAAAGCACTGTGAACACAAACATACATCTTGGAATTAAGGAAATGCAGAATTTCAGTGGTGCTGGTGTTTTGGTGTTTCCTTGCTGGCAGAGGATAGAACTAATTTTATAAAAGCAATTTTTAAAATGTTGATTAATACACAGGGCAGCCTTAATGAAAATTAAAGGCAAATAGAAGTTTTCTTGGGCCCATAGATTTGCTTTCTTTCACTCTCTTGTTAAGACAAAAAAAAAAAAAAGTTTAGGCAGTTGGGGAGGCAGTACACATGATGAGCCTGGAGCATATTGTAGGGCCAGCTAATAATGGAAAGCTCAAAAACCAACACCAAAAAAAAAAGAGGAAAATATCAAAGGAGCACAGGAAGCAACTGAAAGAACTCCCGACAGCCAAAGGGAGAACAATTTGAGCAACAAAATCAGTAAAATAGTGTTGAATTATAACCCAGAGTGTAAAATAAATGAGTCCATACGGATATAAATGATTGAAAAAATTGCTAAATGGGGAGAAGAGACAAATCTTGCATGCAGAAGAATTCAAAAGAATTTATATAGATGCTCCACCCTCAAGCTTTTCCTTCCGAAGTATATGGTGTGGAAGGGACGAGGAGCAGCCTTCCAGTAGAGAAACCTGTCAGACACTGCCTAAGGAGATCAAGGATTAAATTACCTTGAAAGTATATCTGCTTGATAGGATGTGATTAAAATGGCACTTGACCTCTGCAGTCTTCCTCCAAATAACCCATCACCCTGTCTTATCATGAGTAAAACATCAGACAAATCCCAGTTGTGGAACATTCCAGAAAATACCTGACCGGTGGTACTTATAACTGTCAAGGTCATCAAAACCAAGCTAAGTCTGCGAAACTGTCAAAGCCAAGAGCAGCCAAAGGAGGAGACTTGATGACAAAATGTAGTATGGTGTCCTGGATGGAATCCTGGAACAGAAGCAGAACATCAGGGAAAAACTAAGCAAATCTAAATAACCTCTGGTCTTTAGTTAATAATAATGTATCAGTATTGGTTTCTTAATTGTTAAGTGCCTGTAAGCTTTTAATAGCGGGGAGATTGGGTACAGAATGGGTAGGAACCCCACTATCTTCTTGATGTTTCTATAAATCTACAACGGTTCTAAAAGATAAAGTCTATTGAAATTATTTTGGAGTTCCCATTGTGGCACAGAGAAAACAAATCTGACTAGTACCCATGAGGAGGCAGGTTTGATTCCTGGCCTCGCTCAGTGGGTGGGGGATCTGGTGTTGCTGTGAGCTGTGGTGTAGGTTGCAGACGAGGCTCGGATCCTGCATTGCTGTGGCTGTGGTGTAGGCTGGTGGCTACAGCTCCGATTTGACCCCTAGCCTGGGAACTTCCATAACTTCCATATGCTGTGGGTGTGACCCTAAAAAAAAAAAAAGAAGAAGAAGAAGAAATTATTTTAATGCCTAAACAGAAAAAAACATTTCATGGGCAGCAGGCCAAGTTAAGGATTTTAAAGGAAAATTATAAAGCATTTTGTGGAGACCTTTAAAAATTCCACATGGCTGAAGTAGAACATATGTAACTGCTTAGTTGAAAAAAAAATGGAACTGGCAGCTTAGCCCAGAATGTGACACTTCTAAACACATTCAAATGGATTCATTATTTATCATCGATAGAGCATTTTGTTTTTTCAAGAGGGCACAGTTTTACCATTATTCCTATTTTAAAGCAATGCCATGCTTTTAGCCGTCTTGACTCAACTGGCTAATCTAACTGTACAGTTCAGTCAGAAAACCAGGCATCAGCTGTCAAAATGGTAAAACAGTTATGCATGTTTTCAAAGCCAGAAAAGCAATCATGTGGTGAGACTTCAGAGTTTTAGTGTTGTCCAGAGTCCTGACTCCCAGGATTCGTTTCCTTACCCAGTGTTCTCACATGGAAAACTTCTTTGGGGAATTATAGGGTAATATTTTCAAGACTTGGAACCGTGAGCTTGTCTACAGTTACCTTTTTGAAAACAACAACAACCAAAAAATCCCTTTAAAAGCATTTTTTAAAAAAAGAACTATGCGGGCATTGCCAAACAGAAACAACTTTGGGGTTTCTGCTCTGAGGCAAGTGGTGCAAATTGCAGAATGTTCCTCTCTGTCCAGGACATCGTTTTTCTCCCACACACCACTTCCTACATCCACAGATCCCAAAGTGTTGGACCTCCAGAAAGCAAGAGGAATTCTAAGAGGAGAGGGGAGGGCGTTGACCACAGAACTAGCTAGAAATGGCACCCCTGGGCTTCTTGTTTGGTCCTGCCTCAGCTGTTCTCCAGGCCTCCCCTGTGTTGGGGGCACACAGGGGCACTCTCCCTGTGCTCTTGCCAGGCCAGCACCCGCCCCCTGCCAGGCATTCCCCCATCATCCTGCAGGGAAACCAGAAAGCTGGCAGATTTGGGAGAGCAGGAGAGGGAAATTATCTGCTGTTTGTTTGTATCTGCCATTTGGCCTTGGGAGGCAGAGAGCGCTGTGGCTTTGTTTGCTCCAGAGTTAGGGTACACCGTCTGACAGCAGGACGAACCAGACTGGACGTGAACCAGACTGTGCTAGGAAACTCAGGGTGAGGTGCGCAAACGTGCTCGTTGGTGGTGCTGGCGCCCTCCAGAGAGGATCCTGGGGACACCCTGGGTGCAGCGCCATGGCTGCCCTTGCTCTGCAGTCCTCAGGGCGGTAGCACCCTGGCCTGTCTTGGGGACAGGACAGTGCCCAAGCCCCAGGCTCCTCAGTGAGCCATCCACCCTTCTCAGCTGCTGCCCCAACCCCAACCCCAACCCCAAGACGGGTGGCCTGGAGCTCAAGAGTCTCTGTCTTCCTCCCACCACCCCCGCTTCGTGGAATCAAGACCCGGAGCCCAGACATTCCTGCTCCCCCCACCCCACCCCCCACCCATGCTTCTCTCCTCTTTACCTGCGCCCTAAGGATGCCTGAAGCCGGCGGGGGACCTCTGTGGGGACACAGCTATTTCTTCAGGCGCAGGGTTAGCCCAGCGTGAAGCAGGCAGGGAGACGATCTTATCACATGCTTTGACCGCTCCTTGAACGAGTCGGAGAAGGTGCAGTGAGGAAGTATAATGTCACATGCAACGCTCACAGGAAACTGGCTAGAAGACAGCAGGGGAACTTGAGAACTTGGTCCTTTTCAGCGGATTAAAACTACACAGGTTAGTGCTTTTTCTTCCCCCCCCCCCCCCGAAAAATCTTTGATAGCCGCTCTAAATTACCTCCCTGGTGCTCTTTCCTTAAACTATCTTTAACTCTTTTTGTAATGAGAAGAAACTGCTCTGGCTTTGGAGAGCCAGGGCATAGCCGGTAGCCACGCCGCCGTTGTTAGAGGAACAAACATCGAGCCATTATTATGAAAATGAAATTGTCAGAGCCTCTTGCTTCCCTGTTTGGAACTTCTGGGCCCTAAAAGATAGTCATTAAATTGCATATTTCATGAAATTCAGCTAAGCCTGTCCTTCTGTCTACCTGTAGATCCTGACACATCAGCTTGTGTTCGCCGGCAGACGCTGGGTGTTCAAAGGGCGGTAGAAACTGCAGCAGGATTGTGGGGACAAACGTGCTGCAAGGGCGCTTGCAAAAGTTGATTGTTTTTATGCACTTTTTGTCTGGCTCAGTGAATCTTTTGGCTCGTATTTCCTGTTAAAGTAACTGATCGTATCTTTATAAATTCCTAAGTCCCCTTTTTATATTTTTTTGCTGTCCTCTTCCTTCTTCTCTTCTTCTATTTTTTATTTTATTTTATTTTATTTTTCTTTCTTTTACTAACAAAAAAAACCAGGGGTGGATGGGTGTGGGCAGTTTGCCTGTGCAATGAGGAAGTCCCTAGCCCCTGCCCGGGGGGTTAAGAAGGCAGCACTGCCTAGGGCTGTCATGCGCAGGGCAGCCATGAGGTCTGACTGTCACTGGAGCTTTGTGTCTTCAGCCTGTGCTTCCCCTAGAAAGGGAGATTTGAAGAATCTAGAGAAGAGCCCGAAAGATGGTTAGAGTGTGGGAAATTAGAGGCCAGAAACCACTACAGGGCCCAAGATCATTCATCCTGGGGCCCAGAGAGACAAAAGGACTTCAATAAAAGGCTCTTACACAACGACCTGCCGCTCTCAGACCTGTGTGAAAAAGGAAAATGTCTCAAATCGGAGTTAGAAGAAGGAAGTTACTACATCCTTGCACTGTTATTAAATAGCGCTGGAACGGGTTAGGCAGAGAGGTTGCCCAGCTTTTTTCTGGACGATTTGATAACAAACTAGCATTCATCTGTGGCTGTGTTCATGGGTTAATAGAGGCAGGGAGAGAAAGGCAAAGAAGAGCCCAGGTTTGGGAGCTTCTTGTTTCCTCTCTTCATTCCAGCTGAGGGTGTTCTACAAAGGGTCTGTGCTGAGAACCAGGACGACAACAGGGTGATGGGTTAGTGGACTCACATGTTGTTTAAGTCCCAGTCATGCAAAATAATCAAAACTGTGAGGCAAGAGAAAAATCATTGTTGATGATGTCCTCAGATTGCCACATTTTCTTCGTGGTTTTTTTTTTTTTTTTTGCTACCATGTTGTGCAAGAAGATGGTCAGGAAACTGATGGAATATAGGAGGATTCCAAATTGGAGAACTCAGCCCAAGTGGTTTCAGAAATCCTGCACTAACTCTGACCTAGGCAGCCCCCCTTTTCCATCAGGGTGGTGGCTGGAGGGGAAATGGGACTTGATTGGTATTGGGAGTCCTTAGCATAAAGAAAGAGGACACACGAGAGGGGGAGCTGCAGTGGGAAGGTCTCTAGCACATGGCACAGGAGCGCCCCTGAGCACCAGAGAGAGGCTTAGAGCCTGGCAGTGGCTGGATATCCCTAGAAGGAGCTCTTCTTTCAGTTTTGTTTTGATTTTTTAATTGGTCCTAGAGGTTTGTTGTTCAGGGAGTTTTGTATTCTGCTAATCTGTTGCTCAGAGTAGGAAAGGGCTTTTTATTTTGTTAAATACTTTCCAGGAGGACCTGAATGCCTTTTGGGAATGCATCCTTCCAAAAGCTCTTTGCTAGTCTCCCGGGTGCGTCTTTTCTCTTCTGGGGCATTTCTCCAGCTTTCCACTTTCGCCATCTTTGTGTTTGAGATGCAAGAAAAGGTTTATAAGGCAGTGTTGTTATGCAGCGCTTCTGATCCCCATACCTGGAAGTGGTGCTTTAAAAAAAAAAAAAAAAAAAGTACTCAGAATGGCAGAAGGTGGTGTATCGTATTGAATGGTGGGGAACACCTGGGATATTTGTCTCACGTGTAATCCTTTGACTGACTGGAATTGCTGCTAGTTCAGCATGGAAGTCAAAAGTAGAAAGAGGTAACTAGTTACCTTTTATCTGGAGAGAAAATACTGAATTTTATAGGGAGGGGCTGACTGCATGGGCATGTTACTGAATTGTCTAAATAAGAAGAAAAGGGGGCTGACTTCACAAATCCCTCTTCTCTTGGACCCTGACATCTAGGGAGGCCTTTTCCCTGGAATCCCAGATAATACAGGGTAACTCTTCCTGTATTAGAACCAGCACCCACAGATGTGTTGGTGACCTGGCTTTCAGAGGGATGAACTGATGAGATATACAAAATATTCATGCTAGTAGGGAAAAATAAAAAATAAAACTCCAGGGACTGCAGCCTTTGCAGCTGAATTCATCCTTGGCCATCTTTTCGAGTGGGCATCAGCAAGTCTGTAGGCCAGCTCTCTGGGCTTCTCAGAAGGAAGTTCCTGGGCGTGTCGCTATTATCATCACCAGCATACTGGGAAATACTGGGAGCCATAGATTTGTTTCTCTGGTTTTTTTCTTTCCCTTTATCTTTTTGGGCCATGCCTACGGCATGTGGAAGTTCTCCGGCCAGGGATCGAACCTGTGGCACAGCAGTGACAACACTGAGTCCTTAACCCACCCCATCACCAGGGAACTCCTAGATGTGTTTTTTCTTAACTGTGGTAAAATACACATGAAATTTACCATCTTAATAAGTGTGTAGGTTCAGTAGTGTGTAATATATTCATATTACTGTGCATGAGTTGCACAGTAGAACTTTTTCATTTTGCAAAATGGAAACTCTGTAGCCATGAAACAACAACTCTCTGTGTGCCCCACCCCCTCGCAACCACATTCTACTTTCTGTTTCTGTGAGTTTCATTCCTCCAAGTACCTCATGTAAGTGGAATCAAATAGTTTTTGTCTTCTCTCGACTGCTTTATTTCACTTAGCACAATGTCCTCAAGGTTCTCCATGTTGTAGCATGTGTCAGGATTTCCTTCCTTTTTAGGGCTGAATAATAGTCCATTGTATGTATATACTACATTTGCTATCCATTCATCTGTGGATGACATCCAGATTGCTTCCACCTTTGGCTGTTGTCAATAACGCTGCTTGAACATGGGTTACAAGTATCTCTTTGGGATCCTGCTTTCAGTTCTTTTGTATATCTACTCAAAAGTGGTATTGGTGGATCATATGGTACTTGTATTTTTAATTTTTTGAGAAATGGCTATACTATTTTCCACAGCAGCTGCACCATTTTACATTCCCACTAAGTGCCCAGAGTTTTCAGTTTCTCTACAACCTCACTAATACTTGATATTTTCTCCCTGTTTTTTTTGTTTTTTTTTTGTTTTTTTCATAGCAGCCATCCTAATGGATATAAGATGGTATCTCAAGTTTTGATTTGCATTTTTCCAACAATTAGTGATATTGAGCATCTTTTTACATGCATGTTGGTGTTTCTATGTCTTCTTTTGGAGAAATGTCAGTTCAGGTTCCTTATCCATTTTTTAAGCATGTTATTTGGGTTTTGTTGTTGTTGAGTTCTTTATATATTCTAGATGCTTAGGGAACTGTAGATTTTTTTTTTAAGTGTTGTATGTATAATATTCACATCATCTACTAGGACCCAGCTGCCTCTTGTGATCTATACCTTTGGGAAGGAGCATAAGTGTTCATAATGTGTTTTTTGTTCAACAAAGTGATTTTTATCTTGACTCTGAAGTGCTACACAAAATCTGTCATTTTTGGCTTATAAGCAGTTCAGTTTTTGAGAACTGACAGGTGAAGGGAAGGAAAAGAAAAGGAAGAGCTTGGGGGTAATGCTTTGTATTCCTTCCATAGTTTATACTGTTTGGACTGTGTAAACTTCAGGGAAAAGCCTTATCCTCAATTCTGTTGACTAAATCTAGACTCCATGCAGGAATAAACATACTTTCTGAGAATCATCTAGTAATTATGTCTTCTTACAGCACTCTCCCTCCAAACCCACAGACTTGACCATACTTCAGATTACATGAATGAGTCAGACAAAATGTTATAAATATGTATGGGGTACACATATATTTTATGGCCACACTGGTGGCATATGGAAGGGCCTGGGCCAGAGATTGAATCTGGCCACCGCTATGACCTACACTGTAGCTGCAGCAATGCTGGTTCCTTTAACCCACTGCGCCGGGCCGGGGAGCGAACCTGCACCATTGCAGCCACCCAAGCCACTGCAGTTGGATTTTTTTTTTTTTTTTTAGGGCCACACCCTTGGCATATGGAGGTTCCCAGGCTAGGGGTCGAATTGGAGCTGCAGATGCAGGCCTACATCACAGCCACAGCAACACAGAATCCGAGCTGCATCTGCAACCTACACCACAGCTCACAGCAACGCCAGATCCTTAGCCCCCTACGTGAGGCCAGGAATCAAACCTGTGTCCTCATGGATGCAAGTCTGGTTTGTTAACCACTGAGCCACAATGGGAACTCCCTGCAGTCAGATTCTTAACCCACTGCGCCACAGCGGGAACTCCCAAAATGTTGTATTTTGCTTCTGGGTGGTAAGACCCTATAGAGGACTTGGGCTGTTGTCCCAGGAAAAGGAGCAAGAACAGTGGGACTCTTCTGGAGGTATGGCCATGGTGTTTGTTTAGATTTCAGATTTTCAGGAGGTAACTGGTAGCGAAGATGTGACGGGCTGGCTGACACAGTATTATGCAGGGTGACTTTTGCTGGAGGTGCTGCCTTTTTTATTTTTAATTGGGGGATAGTTGATTTACAATGTTGTTTTAGTTTCAGGTGTACAGCTAAGAGATTCAGTTATACATATATATTCATTCTTTTTTCAGATTCTTTTCCCATATAGGTTATTACTGAGTGGAGGTCTCTGTGCTATTCAGTAGGTCTTTGTTGGTTATCTGTTTTATATAGAGAGCAGTGTGTATATGTTGATCCCAAACTCCTCATTTATCCCTCCCCCCAACATGTTTCCCCTTCGGTAACCATAAGTTTGTTTTTGAAAGCTGTAAATCTATTTCTGTTTTGTAAATAAGTTCATTTGTATCACTTTTTTTTTTTCAGACTCACATATAAGTGAGATCCTATGGTATTTGTCTTTCTCTGTCTAACTTTCTTAGTATGATCATTTCTAGGCCCATCCATGCTCCTGTAAATGGCATTATTTCATTCCTTTTTATGGCTAATATTCCATTTGTATATATGTGCCACATCTTCTTTGTCCATTCCTCATGTCTTGGCTGTTGTAAATAGTGCTTCTGTGAACATTGGGGTGCATGGATCTTTTCGAATTATGGTTTTCTCTGGATAGATGCCCAGGAGTGGGATTGTGGAGGTACTGACTTCTCAGTGAAGTATCATTATGATTAGGGAAGGGTTTGCCTGTGTGCCTGGCTGGTTTTTCACTCCATTATTTCAATTTCCCTCTATTTCTTCATCACTTAGAAGCTTGGTGCTGTTCCCCACTCCCAAAAAAGCCCTAGTGTCTCCCCACTGCCCAAAAAAAAAAAAAAAAAGATATCAGCAAATGACAAGAAGAGTTTCATTTATTTGTTGTTTTTGAAAGGGTAGGGAAAGCTTTTCCTTGAAAAGAGTAAAGGAAAAAACTGGGAAAAGATGAGTCCTAGAGATAGAACCCTGTTACGGTGCAAGAAGCCGAGGCACTCCAGGGCCTCCTCTTGCCAGTTTACATGACGTCCTGCCCAATCCCAGGTCTTCATATGGCACCAACATTGTAATTTCTCAGTACGAGTTAGAAGTTACTGCTGTAAGACTGTACCCCTAGCTAGCTACTTACCAGAGTGTCTATTTTGATACTTTCTGGTGTGGGCTAGGCTTGCTTTCTTCTTTTGTTTGGGTCTGGATTTTAATAATATGTCCTATTTTAGATTCGCTCATTGTATTGCTTTGTAATCCTAGCGTGACTTATAAAGCAAAGAGTCTTTTAAATGGGATACGTGTTTGTGCACACACATACCAACAAATGTCTATATTTTAATAGAGGAAAAATTCTTTAGGGCATACCCTTCCTCATTAAAAGTCATTCAATGATATCTTAGAACCTGCAGTTATGCAGACTATGCTGCTAACTTCCGGCTAGGAAGTTATTCAGGTATTAACCTATGGATTCATTTGGAGAGTTTGCTTGTGACTATTTCAATAAATCATCGATTTACTAAATGGTGGTTTGGAGCATCTGCTTTGATTTCCGGCTGGCTATGGAAAGATTTGGTTTGCCTTAAAGGCTTTTTTGAGACCTGTAGAATGATCCTGACTCCTGGAAACTGGGTGTGGGCCCAGGAGAGGGGCTGCCCAACACCTCCCCAACTGGCTACACAGCCGGCTGCACAGAGCGAGCTGTTGAAGGATGGGACCTGTGTTCCAGCCCCACCTTCTCTTTGTGGTGTGACTTCTCAGGAAGGTCCCAGTTCCAGAAGTTGTTGAATTAACTGAACCGTCATGACAAGGTGCCACCAGGGCTTCACCAAAAACCTCCTTCAAGGCACACAGCCTGTGCCTTCACTCCTTGTCTCCTTCCCTCTGCCTTCCCCCTCCTTTCTGCTCTGAGCTCTCACTCCTGCCTGAAGTGCCCAGCACCTCATGAAAATTCAGGTCAGAGCTCACCTGCCAGGGCAGCATGCTTCCTCCCCCAGCCCTGCCCCTAAGCATTATGTGCCACCTCCTCGGAGCGTTAACAACCTTGCCTGCAGAACAGGGACAAAGCAAGGCTGGTGAGCACAGTTGCCAGAATGAAAGCATGTGAGCGGCTCTATCTAGGGAAAATAAGTGGAGGGAAAACCATGTGAGAAGATAGAGTCTGTTGAATCTGGAAGGGTGGACAGTTTACTTTGCAGAAACTTCTTTTAAGGAGGGAGCAGTAGGGGGAAAAGGACCTGAAAAAGCCAGAGGATAATTTGCTCTAGAAGACAAAAATATTAGGTTATTCAAAAACTATTTTTTTTTCTCCTATTTCAGTGCCAGGAACATCTGGCCTTGGGAAAAGTGCAGGAAAGAGGGTTTCAGATGCTGTTGTCATTATTTAAAACTTAAAGAGGTAGGTAAAAAATGGAACCTTGGATTTTTAGAAATAAAAGGGACCTTCGGGGTTCAATCCCTTCATTTTTAGATTTGGAAACAGAGGCTCAGAAAGGTAGGTGTTTTGGAGTTCCCATCGTGGTGCAGTGGTTAACCAATTTGACTAGGAACCATGCGGTTGCGGGTTCGATCCCTGCCCTTGCTCAGTGTGTTAAGGATCCGGCATTGCCGTGAGCTGTGCTGTAGGTTGAAGAAGCGGCTCAGATCCCGTGTTGTTGTGGCTGTGGTGTAGGCCGGCAGCTACAGCTCCGATTCGACCCCTAGCTGGGAACCTCCATATGCCTAGGGAGTGGCCCAAGAAATAGCAAAAAGACAAGAAAAAAAAAAAAAAGAAAGGTAGGTGTTTTGTCTCGGTCAAAAGAGCTAATTAGTGAGATGGTGAATTCCCAGGGCCCTAGAGTCTGGAGGTTGCTGCCCCTCTGGGGTCTACAGAGACCAGCCCCTGCCCCAGGGGAGTGGGTCAGGAGACTGAGGAGTTTATGAACTCACAAAACATCAGTGAAGTGACCCCAATACTTAATTCCTGGAAGGTGGCATAACCATATGGGTGTCATCTTATCAGTAGACACCTAATCCATCCTACCTGGAGAGGGTTTGTGTGCAGTGAATAGGAATGGGCCCCACAGAATAAAGAGGACAGCCCAGAACGGGAAAATTCCTGGTGGTTTCCCAGGATTGGCCAAGAGTGACCCTCAATCTTGTGGACACGAATGTGCGTTGAGAGGGGTTGTCCATTGTCAAGTGTGGATGAAGATCAGGGCTCTCCATGGCTCAGATTAAGTAGTCTTCAAGAGGCTCGCTCATCCTGAGCTCTGATTCCAAGATCCTTGAACCACCTTCTGAACATTCAGTCAGCTTCCTGGGTACCAGTATATTCTAGACAGTGGACAAGGTCAGTGGAAAGAAATGCCATCATTTGTGAATTCTGGTGTGCCCAAGAGCGTCTCATGAATTTATGAGATGGGTCAGTCATTCCGAGTCAGATCTTTCCAGCTTCCAGGTAAAGGGGAGGTTTTAGGACTTCTTTGTCGAAGTCCCAGTGTTTGAAGTGTGGTGATCTCTGCCTCCCTGTGTGGAAAGTAACATAATGTCTTTTCTATCAAAGGAAATCTTGGTGATTCCATTTTGCTCCGGTTTAGGCTGAAATGCCCTCTGCGACCCCCCTTCCTCTTTATCTCTTTTCCCAGCAACAATTTGTTTCAATTAGCCAACCGGGAAGAATGTGCGCCCTGACCGGACCCATGGGAAGGGGACAGGTCCATCACCTGCGTTAGGGATAAATAGGGAGGGTCCTTTGTTTGGTGTGCACGCTTTTTGGAGTACCCTCGCCCTTCTGCAGAAGTAAAGAGCCTTGTGGAGATTGCTCCTTGTCCACGTGTCTCACTTTCTGACACTGGCGACCCGAGCCAGAGTTATCTTAATTTCCAACACCTGCAATGCCACGCTGCAGGTCTTTCCTGGGCAAGGAGCAGCCTCTCTTCAGTGTCAGTCCCGCTTCTCTGGTCACTCCTCTTCAAAACACCACAAGCCTTATAAACAGAAGAGAGTGAAATAGAATATGGGTCCTACAATTGGACATTGCAAGGCTCTTTTTGGACTCCATATGTTTCATGGTTTTGTTTTGGGTTTTTTGGCTTTGGGGGCAGGGTGGATTTTCCCCTTAATTCAGAAATATTTATTGAGCACCTTCCATGTGGATCTTTCATTCTAGGTGGGGGTGTAGACACTAACAAGAAACCTAATAAAAGAGTGTGTACATGACAAGGTTAGAAAGTAACAAGGGGAGATCCTGTCATGGCTCAGTGGTTAACAAACCCCACTAGTATCCATGAGGACGTGGGTTCCATGCCTGGCCTTGCTTGGTGGGTTAAGGATTGGTGTTGCCATGACCTCTGGTGCAGGTTGAAGGCCCAGCTCAGACTGTGCGTTGCTGTGGCTGTGGTGTAGGCCGGCAGCTACAGCTCCAATTCGACCCCTGGCCTAGGAACATCCATATGCTGGGGGTACAGCCCTAAAAAAAAAAGACAAAGGACAAAAAAAAAAAAAAAGGAAGAAAGTAATAAGGAGCTTGGAAGGAGAAGTGCAGGGGTAGGGAGAAGGGGAGGGTGGAGTGGGTGTGTGGACTTGAGTGGGGTGGGAGGGCTGATAGACAGCAAGAAGGTGGCATGTGAGCAAAGACTGGAAGAGGTGAGAAAATTCACCTTGCAGATACCTGGGGGAAAGTGCAGGGGCCTTGGGGCAGGAGTAAGCCTGGGTATTCAAGGATAACAAGGAGCTGGTGTGAAAGGGCAGAGTAAGCCAGGAGGAGGGAAGTGGAGGTGAGATCCTGGAGGGCCTTAGAGGCCTGGCCTTCCTTCAACAGCCAGAGGGAGCTTTGGGAAGATGTTAAAGAGAGGCGATGATCTGGCTTTGCATTTTAGAGGATGCCTCTGGCTAAGGTATGGAGAACACAGTGCATAGTGCAAGAGAACAGGTGTTGAAGAGAGAGACTCCTGAGTATTCAGGTGCAGATGAGGGTGCCTTGGACCAGGGTGGCAGCACTGGAGGTGAGGAGTAATCACAGCCTGGTTTGGTTTGGTTTGGTTTGGTTTTGCTTTTTAGGGGGCCACACCCATGGCATGTGGAGGTTCCCAGGCTAGGGTTTGAATTGGAGCTATAGCTGCTGGCCTACACCACAGCCACAGCAATGTGGGATTCGAGCTACACCTGCAGCCTACACCACAGCTCATGGCAACACCAGATCCTTAACCCACTGAGTGAGGCCAGGGATCAGACCTACAACCTCATGGGTACTAGTTGGATTCGTTTCCGCTGCGCCACAGCAGGAACTCCTGTTTTGTTTAATTGAAGTATATTGATTTACAATGTTGTTTTAGTTTCTGCTGTACAGCAAAGTGATTCAGTCTGTATGTATACAGACTATATATCTGTACAGCAAAGTGATTCAAATATATGGACTTTTTCATATTCTTTTCCATTATGGTTTATTACAGGATTTTGAATATAGTTCCCTATGCTGTACAGTAGGAATTAAGAACTTGTTGTTAATCCATCCTATATATAATAGTTTGCATTTGTTAGTCCCAAACTCCCAATCCAACCCTCCTCCACTGCCTCAACCCCTTTGGCAACCACAAGTCTGTACTATATGTCTATGGGTCTGTTTCTGTTCTATAGATAGGTTCATTTGTGTCTGTTTTAGATTCTGTATATAAGTGATATCATATGATATTTGTCTTTCTCTGTCTGATTTACTTTACTTAGTATGAGAATTTCTAGGTCTGTCCATGTTGCTGCAGATGGCATTATTTCATTCATTTTCATGGCTGAGTAGTATTCCATTCTCTGTATGTGTCTGTGTCTGTGTGTGTGTGTGTGTGTGTCTGTGTGTCACGTCTTCTTTATCCATTCATTTGCCAATGGACATTTAGGGTGTTTCCATGTCTTTGCTATTGTGAATAATACAGAACCTGGTTATTTCAAAGGTAGAACCAACAAGCTTAACTGCTGTAGTGAACAATGACAAGCGGAAGAGAGGAGTCAAGGAAGACTCCAGGGATTTTTGGCCCAAGCAAAGGAAGAATGGAAATGCTATCAACCTGAGATGGGGAAGCTGTAATAGAGCAGGTGGGAGTGGAGAAGAGATTTACGGAGTTTAAGTTTGGGATGTGGTGAGTACGAGAGGCCTGTTAGACAGACATGGCATGGTGATACTGAGTAGGCAATTGGAGGTGTATCTGCACATAGGACTTAGAATCCTAGAAGGAATTAATCTTTCTTAATGCTTTAATATTACTCTAGAAAAGCATCTGTAACTTCTAAAATGCCTATAAAAAACAGAATGGGACTCTGCATAAGGACTTAATTCATTGATTGATTTCTGGGACTGATATCAGAGAGAGTAAGTAAATAAAGCTGAAGTAAACAAACAAGAATGCAAGAGTCAGGATTTTTGTTTTAGGCCTTGCCTTTTCACTGCTTAAGCCTCAGGGATTCCATAATTCTGATTTTAAGGAAAAAACTTTTAGCAAAGTGAGCAAAAGCAAGGTTTATTTTTTTCATGTGCGCAATCCCTAAACAAAGCAAGCTTTTCCTTGCATATGTCAAGGCAGTTGAAGAAAATATTACGAGGTTCTTTTCCTCTGTTAATGTTTATATATATATTGTTTTGATAATTATAATTGCATTTATTGTAATTGAACCAAATATTTGCTAGTTATAGACATATTAATGAATTAACCTAAGCCAGCTATTTTCCTGGAAAAAAAGGATTGATGTTAACTTCATTCAGTAGGGGGAACTCCCACGTTCTCATGGGTTGGATCTGTGTCTGTGCAAACCTATATTTTGACCTCTGAATTCACTCTTTGTCTGCTTTTTAGTCAGCTTGAGTGAACAAAAAGGACCTATTTTATTTTATTTTATTTATTTTGGTCTCTTGTCCTTTTTAGAGCTGCGCCTGGGGCATAGGGAGGTTCCCAGGCTAGGGGTCAAATCGGAGCTGTAGCCACCGGCCTACACCACAGCCATAGCAATGCCAGATCCAAGCTGCATCTGCAAGCTACACCACAGCTCACGGCAATGCCAGATCCTTAACCCACTGAGCGAGGTCAGGGAACGAACCTGCAGCCTCATGGTTCCTAGTCAGATTCGTTTCCGCTGTGCCACAACTGAAACTCCAAAAAGGACCTATTTTAAAACTACCTAAATTGGTATACTGGAATAACACTGGCAGTTCCTACCCCAAACAGAGACTCAATGGCTTTATTCTCAATCTTGTGCTCCGTTTCTAAGAGCGTCTATCAATTTTGTCTGTATCTCATTAGGCCCTTGACCAGGCCATGAAGCAGGCACTGTATGAGTCCCATTTACAGAGGTTTTTACATCGTCCTAGAGGGTGAAGTGACTGAACTGCAGTCTAGATCCAGAACTCAGACCCAGGACTGCATGTATCCAAAGCCTTCCCTACTCTACTTTCTAGAAGCATGAGCAAAGTCAACCAACCAGAGCATTTCAATAAAATAATGATAATGTAGAGCAAGAGGCACTGCAGGATGACCTCTTTTACGGTAAACTAAAACATGGGGCTCCATTCAGAAGTTTCAGGTAGTTGCTAAACCAGTTCTTCAAATGAGAGGGGACATGAAAAAAAGTCTCTCTTTGCATCTCTACCTTGTGCAATATTGGGGTTACTTCAGTGGTTTGATGCTTGGGGACTAAGAACCTGTGCCTCCATCAGACTTACAGGAAACACCCAACCCTCTCTTGCATAGAAGTCCATTGGTGCCTGCTGACAGCAGGTGCCTGGGCTGCTTCTAGAAGGCACCTGGGTGCTGGGAGACTGCAGCCAGCTAGACCTGAGGAGACCTGAGTGGGGAGGCTCTGAGAGCTTGGAAGTGGTCCAAGACCTCAGCTGGAATTGAAGCACTGACCTCAACTCCAGGCCCAGAAAGTAGGGCTGGGCACTGTCCCCACAGTACAAGCCAGACAGCGTGCTGAAGGGCAACGGGTCAGCTCCCACAGTGGGACCTCCATAGTGGCTCTTGGGAGGGGAGGCTCCCGCCTCAGCATTTGATGTTCAGACTGTTCCCCCTGGTGCAGCCATGCTGGTTACTAAAATATTGAGATGCTTTAAACCCTGTTGGTGACTCATCACCAACCCCAGTCATCTGAATACACCCCTCAGACCTCGGCCATAATTCAGCAGCTAAGGATCAGTACCTGGCCCCGCACAGGCTGCACCAGGACCCTGCTCAGCATCAGACATTGTTTGGATTGGTTTGTGTCTGTGCCTTATTGAATATAATTCCTGTCTCACCCTTCATGGGACACTGAAGGCATTTCTGTGAACTGGTGATAACGCATTTTGATTGGGGCCCAGAAGGGCAAAAGTTAAACTATAATCATGTCCCAAGATCACTGGTCCTCTGCTTTCGGCCTGTTGGTAGCATTCCGGGCTGTTCTTCATATGGAAAGAAAATGTCTTCAGTGGCCGTGCCTGGAAGGGTAATAAGTCAAGCAGTGCCCCTAGAAACATAACTGACTCATGTTTGTAGAGGACCCCACATGTAAGAAGATTGGATTTTTAGGAATACAGCATCTCTCCGCTACTTGCTTTCTACCGCAATCCTACCTGTCCTTAGAAAAATGGTTGTTCCTGCGAAACAGGGCTTGTTTGCTCCAGTAGATCAGTTGGTGACCACCTGCCCAGAAGAGGTGAAAGCTTCATTATAAGCTGAGCTCCTCTAATCCTGATTTATTAGTGCCAGACACTTGCAGCTTTTTGCAGCTGTGGGAACAGTGTTCAAAGTTGATTTATTTCCGCGTTGGACTAGCTGCACCACAAGATTTAATAAAAGAAAAGGAATCTTTCAGAGACGCAGTAAATGCCCACACATGGTGGTTCCAGGGGTGTGTGAGGAGGCTTTGTGTCCACCCACAAAACCTCGGGCTGATTTTTGGGTGCAAGATATGCCGAGTCCTTCAGCACAGGACTCGGCATATCTTCGTTTTAACCTGAAGTCTATGGACATAATATATCCTTATTTTCACTAGCCTCGAATTGAAGATTGGCATTTCCTTCAAGTACGAATGTAGCCCACAAACTGCAGTCATTTTAGTGGCGCTAGAGGCGTCATCACCAATGGAAGTCAGTGATATTTTCCACCATTATATGATGGGCCCAATGATCCCCACCTCCTGGAATTCACACCCTGTTTAAATCTCTCCCCATAATGTGAGCTGGGTTTAATGATTCATTTACAGTGATCCCGATGCAGCAGAGACGGGATATCACTTCTGAGATTTAATTATAAAAGACTGGTTTCCATCGTGGGAGCTTCCTGTCACTCTCTTGCTCACTGGGAGGGAAGCCAGCTAGCATGTTCTGACAGAACCGAGACAGGCCTTTGACCAACAGCCAGGGAGAAACTGAATCCTGCCAGCGTGTGAGTGAGCTCAGAAGTCAATTCTCCCCTGGTTAGCATGTGTGCTAGAAAAAATATGTAACAACATATGAAATTCATGTTTTCGTGGACAGGGTCATTTAGGATGACACTAAATAATGTGTTTGGATTTTTTTAAAGGCTAGTTAAATTAAATTAAAAAAAGTAAGTGATGCAGTTTGGGTGGTAAGCAGCCATCCCCATATTAGGAAGTCAGTTTGCAAATGTTTGAAATTTGGGAACCACGGCCTTGGGAAACTTACTGGGAGATCAGATGCAGATACAGATTAAGACATAACCAGTTCAAGTGAGTCTAAGTGCAATCAGATTGCTTCCAGGGAATTGACAACCTAATAAGTAAGGTTGAGAGGGAGAGTCTCTATCTCTCACCCCTCCCAAACTTCCAATAACTTGTAACACTGCCCTTTGCCACTCCCAGAGCATGAGAATAGAGGTTGATAGGTAGGTAGGTAGATAGGTAGGTAGATAGATAGATAGATAGATAAATCTTTTCTAAAACCGGAATATTCAGTGTTGGCCAGAGTATGGTGAATGAGGCCTTCCTTTTTGATGCCAGGAGTCTGAGCCTGCCCAGTGGGCCCTTTGCACTGTGTACTGAGAAAGTTAAGACTGTTCAAACTGTTTGATCCAATACTTGTGTTTCTATAATTTATTGTATCACATACTCCTAGCTGAGCACAAAAATTTACTTATTAGGATATTGATATTGGCACATTTATAAAAGCAAAGTGAGAGATAACTAGATGACCAGTAATAGAAGAATGTTAAATACATTTTGGTGTAGAAATCATGCAGTCAGTAAAAATCAAAGAACACTGAGAATATTTCAAAGAATTTTAGGGTTCGTGAAAGGACAACAAAAACTGGATTAAAAACTTACATACCTTACAATCCTAATTTTAGAACATTTTGTATATAGAGTGACCAGAAGAAGATACTCTAAAAAGTTAATGTAGATTTCTACCCAGTAGTATCATAGGTAATTTATCTTATTTAAACTTATTTGTGTTCACCATTTGCCACAGTAGACTTGTGCTGTTGTCATAATGTGGGGAAAACATTTAAAATGTATTAAATGCCTATCAGTGCAGAGCAGGGCCATGGTGCTGCAGGGCTGGAACAATGAGGTGACATGACGCCCGTGTCTGGGAGCACTGTCTCGCAGGTGCTGCAGACCTACACCGTTTGGTGGTGATGGGGATCCGGACTGGGAACAGGTGGCTGACAGTCAGCTCTAGTGGGCAGAGGAGAGGCTGTGGTTCATACCTCTGAGACGGGCAGAGAAGAGGCCATTGACAGCTCTGATGGGCAGAGAAGAGGCCGTGGTTCATACCTCTGAGATACCAGAGCTCACCGCTGCCCTGCAGTGTCTGAGGAGCGTTGCAGCACCACCTGCAGGCGTGTACTCTGTCCCAGCTACTCCCAGCCAGCGAGCATAAGCTTAGCTTGCTGCCCTCCCCATGGCCTCCCTCTGACCCGGAATCCTAGGAAGGAAGACCTCCAAAACTTGGGAAGTTTGAAATCCTAGGAGGGAAGTCGCCTTCACCACATCTCGTTTTGGTTTTGGTGATTTTTTTTGCGGGGGGGGGGGGTACACCCACAGCAATGTGGAAGTTCCGGGGCCAGGGATAAACCCGGGTCACAGCAGTGACCCGAGCCCCTGCAGTGGCAACGCCAGATCCTTAACCTGCTGCACCACAAAGGAACTCCGTTTTGATGTTTTTCTGAAATGTGCTTTTTAGAGATTATTTTATCAGTGAGGATACAATACATGATTATGCAAAAATAAAACACGGTGTGTACAAAGATAGGATATAACCATATATATCACGCGCAGGGGTTTGGAAGAGTGACCTTACAGTTTAGACACTGGAAGTACATTCTGATGTGGTGGTCTCTGCAGACCATGTCTCTCTCTACCAAGAATAAGGTTCCTGAGAGCGGGAACGGCTTCCAAAGCTCACAGCAGTTCCTGGCACATCGTAAGCGTTAAATGGTTCCTGAATCAGTAGATATATTTTTAAGTTACTGAGAGTCATAATGTGTGCCACCAAGAAAAATGCCAGTTGTCAGACAGTGGGGGAGTAAGAAATAGACCTTCTGTCAGGCCTCTTCAATAGAAAGACCTGACTGTAGGAAGGGCGATAAGGAAGCAGGCCACCCAGGACTGACCCCACCGGGAGGCACATATTTGGTCAGAAGTCTGGACTCCGGGGCCAGGCCATTTGAGTTCAGGTTGTGTCCCTTCCCCTTAAGAGCTGCATAGCCTTGGTCAGGCTACTTAAATGTCTGTGCTCAGTGCCATCATCACATCATCATCACCTCCGTCATAGAACTATTGAGGAAAGTGATTGCATTAATACTTGCAAAAGTGCCTGGAATGCCCCAGAGCACATAGGAAGGGTGCACTGAATCTTCGCTCTTATTACTGTTATTGTTAGTATTACTACTATTAAAATGAATGAAGACCAGGATACAGTTTAGGTACCTCAAACACCATGGTGTGCTAGGAGGTGGATCGTCTCCTCTGTCTCTGTGTCCATCAGTTAACTGGCTCAGCTGCTCCTTTCTACCTCGTCTGGTGCCGTCAGCTGACTGCCCCTCCGGCGCCGTGATCCCCAGTTCATGCTTTGGAGACCGGGAGGAACCTGACAGCCTAGTTGGAGTAGAGTTTCTCATGCCAGGCCAGCAGAGTGTGCAGTGCACCCTGAAGACTGGCCACGCCTGGCCAGGGGCCTGCTCATGTCCAGTTGGCCATGGCTAGGATGGGTCTAACTGCAGCTGATCTCAGAAGGGGAACATGGGCACAAAGGCAATTCTTTTTTTTTTTTTTTGGTCTTTTTGCCTTTTCTAGGGCTGCTCCTGCGGCATGTGGAGGTTCTCAAGCTAGGGGTCTAATCAGAGCTATAGCCGCTGGCCTACACCAGAGCCACAGCAACTCAGGATCCGAGCCGTGTCTGCGACCTGCACCACAGCTCACAGCATTGCTGGATCCTTAACCCACTGAGCAAGGCCAGGGATCGAACCTACAACCTCATGGTTCCTAGTCGGATTTGTTAACCGCTGAGCCACGATGGGAACTCCACAAAGGCAATTCTGATAATTATGAAATTCTAAATTATTCTGAAAAGAGGACCTACAGAATAAAGAAAGGGTTTAAAAAAAATTAATGCTGTGAAAGAGATCTGATGACTTTTGGCCTTTTCCACCTAGCACACTGATTCATTTTCTAAGGCCCGTTAGTCACTGTTAAGGTCCAGAAAGGAAATTCTGTGACTAAGAACTGCGGAAATGAAAGGAAACCTCAGAGACCTTTTTTGAACCCTTGCCTTTCTAGGCCATTCCCTTTCCACCTCTGCATGAGTTCATGCCATAGCTTGTCTACTTTCTCGTGTCTTCTTCAATTCTCTCCATGCCGTGAACCAGCGAAGAAAACAGCGTATGATATGTTGCACTACACATAGAGCTGCCCATGGGCCTTCTGATTATTTTCTACAGCTGAATGATACCTTGGGGAAACCCACAGGGAGGATGCTAACATCACGTGATCACGTGATGTGCACTCCCGTGGACCACACTTCCCTCTCTCACTGTCACAGCCATAGACCCACATCTTTTGGCCGTTCCCTGGGAGCTCAAGGTGATCAGAACAACACTTCACCCTCTAGAAGTTGACCACTGCCCCGTTAGGTCCCTCCTAGCACTCGAGTCAAATCTGATAGAAATGGCTCTTTGCTCCCATGCCTGTAGCTCCAAAGGAAGCAGCCGGCAGGAAACGGGGAGCGGAACCTTTGGGGGTCAGTGCTCACAGACTCTGGAAGACCATTGTTCTTTCTGGGCCATCTCTCTTTTCCAGATGCCTATGATTTGGTATTTCTTCTGGCCAGAGAATAGCCCTGGAAACATTGAGCAGAAAGCACTCTATCCCTTATTACTCAATGTGTTTTTTCCAGAGAAGCCCAAAAGCTTAGGCTGGGTTTTATGAGCTGCAGAGGAGTGCTGACTGGTGTTCCGTCTAGAGGGACAGATGGCAAAAACTGCAGCTTGGAGCTGCCCTTGTGGGTGGGCTCCTGAGTTGAGACAAAATCTCGGCTTCCTGTGCCCAGCCTGAATATTATGAAGGGGAAGGGAAAGCGTCCTTTAAAATATTTCAATTGACCCCACATGTGATCTGGGTACTAAATATTTTAAACTAAAAAGATCTCACTCCCCGGTTGATGGGCAATGGCACATGTTTCTGATATTACAAGTCAATCACTCTTCCCGGTCTTCCTCTCACAAAAATGAAAATCCCATAAAATATATAGGTCTTCAGCTCTGAGATGAATTTCCTCAAACGATCAAAACCAAAGGGCTTTTGGAACTTCCTCAGCCCTATTAGCAACAAAGATGTCAAAAGAGTGACACAAAACCAGGATTGAGGAAGCTATTTAAAGACTCTCGCTGAGAGAGCTAATAATCTTCTCAATGGAAGTTATCAGAAAATAAAAATAGGGATATTTTAAAGATTTTGGTAGCAATTGCCACCTATTCTGTCAGAAAAGAACTGCTTTTACAGAAAATCCCAAATGGTTTTCAAAACCAAATATAACGTGATCTTTGTTGCTGATGAGGCAACAGCAACATTCATTGAAGAATTTTTTTTTTTCTTTTTACAGTCATACCTACGCCATATGGAAGTTCCTGAGCTCGGGGTCAAATTGGAGCTGTAGCTGCCAGGCTATGCCACAGCCACAGCCTGTGCCACAGCCGCAGCTTGCAGCAACTCCGGATCCTTAATCCTCTGAGCGAGGCCAAGGAGCTAACCCGCATCCTCAGAGACACCATGTCAGGTTCTTAACCTGCTGAGCCACAATGGGAACTCCCATTGAAGAATATTTTTAAATGCTTAAAAGTTGTCAATTCAGTATTGGCCATTGGAAAGGCTTCAGGATGGAGAGACCATGTGTTAGAGGCTCAGAATGGCTTCTGATATACTACTGGCTTAGGAGGGGACCTCAGACTCTCAGGCCCTTCAATCTCAAGGAGAGAAAGGTGCGAAGTCCACTTACTTACATGTGCCTTGGTGTGAGAAGCCATATGGGGTGGGGTATCTTCTCTTATTCCATCCTGGCCTCCTTCCCTTTGGCTTGGGACAAAATCACTGGAGAATTGCTGACCCTTAGTTTTCCTGCGTGTATGTGTGGTTATGGCCAAGGTAAACTGGTCTCTTGGGTTTATTTTGAGTTGAAATTAGCTGAACTGTTTGTTTCCTCTGAGCCATATACAGAGATGCTTTTTGAACTATCTTTGTGTTTGAGGGATTTCTTTTTTTCATGATATCAGCATACCACTTCCTCCAAGTCATTACTTTGAAACAGTTTTGCAGAGGGAGATATTCCTGCTGGCACCCAGCCTAGCCAAGCAAGGCCATGATTAAGGGATGGCAGCAGCCCTTTACGGTGTGTTTTATGTGTGTGCCTGACTTCATGAAATGATTCCTCACCCACTAAGTTTGGCAGCTAGGTGGGTTGTCATCTGACCTTACCAGGAGAAAACTGCGTTTTGTTAATATCAGGCATTGGCTCCCCGGTTTGGATGATAGTCAAAGTTTAGGCTCACATGATGTCCTCACATGACCCTTTGTCTGCTCTCTTACAGAGAATTCCACAGAACTCTCTTGAAGGTGGATTTCTACTTAATCTTTGATACTTCCAGGCTCTCTGGTTCTAATAAATTTTTAGAAGCTGCAAGTTTGTGTAACACCATTCTTAACTTTTCTTCTATTATACTTTAAATGTTGTACTACATATTTATTATACTTTAAATATTTTCAAATAAATGATCCTTGAATACTTTTAAATGTTGATGTGCAAACATATACAGTGCTTTTACTAACTTGTATAAATATTATTCCCTTTTGCATAAATTCATAGGTTTCTTTTGTTATGAAGATGGTAATGTTTTACAGGATGTTACAAGTACATACTAAACCTTTCAGTACTTATATAGTTATGCCAAGGAAAACAGAGCTAGAGTTTTAAAACACAGAGCCATAGTAAGTTTACAGTTATTTAATTTTCCCGAATTTATAGATGGAAAAAAACCTGATTGGACTTTCATCCAATTCTGATTTTATATATATATTGTTTTAATTTTTTATTTTATTATTTTTTTTTTTGGTCTTTTCTAGGGCCACACCCACGGCATATGAAGGTTCACAGGCTAGGGGTCCAATTGGAGCTATAGCCGCCAGTCTATGCCATAGCCTTAGCAACGAGGGATCCGAGCCGCATCTGTGACCTACACCACAGCTCACAGAAACACCAGATCCTTGACCCGCTGAGTTGAGGCCAGGGATCAAACCCGCAACCTCATGGTTCTTAGTTGGATTCATTAACCACTGAGCCACAACGGGAACTCCCTGATTTTATATTTTTTTAAATGTGATTACTTTCTTAGGTAGGGGAGGAAGTGGGAGGTGTTACATTTAAGGAAAATCACTGCTGAGTTGACACAATCCTTCTGTGCACTTTATTTTTGTAAACGCCCGAAATCTAGCAAAGAGTAACAGGTCCCAGGTCCTTCCCCGAGTAATATATATTGTACACTGCCTTTTATATTGTTTTTGAGCATTTTAGAGTCGAGTCATATTATAATTTTAAAACTTTGTTAAAAGCTGCATTTTGTTTAGTTTTGTCTTTTTATGGCTGCACCTGCAGCACGTGGAAGTCCCAGGCTAGGGGCTGAATCAGAGCTGTAGCTGCCAGCCTTTGTCACAGCCACTGTCACAGCAACTGGGATCCAAGCTGTGTCTGCAACCTACGCCATAGCTCACAGCAACGCTGGATCTGTAACCCACTGAGTGAGGCCAGGGATGGAACCCTCATCCTCATGGATACTAGTTGGGTTCGTTACCACTAAGCCCCGATGGGAGCTCCAAAAGTTGCATTTTCAAGACATGACATTCACGTCACAGATAGTAATCATTAATGAATCCAGAGGAGAATATGTGTTGTTGCTCTCTATTGCTTAACCTTCTACATCTTGCTTATGCTCATAAAGACTCTGAGATATCTCAACTCTGTGTATCTCTAAGCATTTTTGAGAAACTCTCATCCATATTTATTTACAAGATATGGGGGGCGGGGCAAAGGGAAGAAAACCTTATCTCCACATTTGTGCAGTTAGAGGTTGAAGAGAATTTAGTAGACACCACTAGTGAAGAATATTAGAGGCGTTCCCTCTTGGTGCAGCAGGTTGAGGATCTGGCATTGTCACTGCAGCAGCTTGTGTAGAGGCTGTAGTGTGGGTTCTGTCCCTGCCCTGGGAACTTCCACATGCCAGAGGCGTGCCAAAAAAAAAAAAAAAAAAAGAATATTAGAAATGTGTCTCCACAGTGTATTTCGCATAAGGCAGGAGTCAATCTTGGATGAATAGAAAGTTCTGTGTTCAGAAGCCTTTGTACTTTGGAAAATAACATTTCACATCGGTGATCTTCATATTGGTTTTCCATGAATTCCTTGCCAACGAGACTTGGATCCTCAAAGCGTTTTTCTGTGTGGGATTCAGTTTTGCTGAAGCTTTTCTCGACTCTTGGCACCACTGTCTTTCACGTCAGAGTCCCTCATCTTGCGGTGGCTGAACTTGGGCATGGTGGTGGGAATCATGCGTTTGTTTTCTCACTTGCTCAGAGAAATCAGATCTTGTCTCAGGACCTGTTTTCTTTCAGTGCATTATGTGCCGCCTCTGAAAACACTCACTGACCTTTAGTGTTCTTTCTGTCCTCCTCAACTACTAGAATAAAGCAGCCTTGAAAAGAAGCTCTGCCTTCTACTCTCCAGTTGAGTGAGACAATCCCAAGGGGCTTTTTGGACATTTTCTTAGTGCATAGCCCTCCGTGGTAGAAGATTTGGGTCCTCCTCCTCCTCCTGGAACTTTAGCCCACGGATTGGCAGGGAGCCTGTCCAGGTGAAATGAAAACACCACAGTGAACATTAAGTCAGTGTATGGATCCCTTTTTCTCCTGAACTTTTAGGAGCAACTGTATTTTTAGGAAGTTCCTGGGGCATTTTTTTGTTTTCTGAATTTGTATTCGTTAAGTCTAGGGATATTTGAAATTGAACAGAAATGCAGAGGCATTCATACACGAGACTGGGACCAGTACACATGGTGTAAAATCAATGCCAGGTTTTTGAAATAGGCCTAAGTACATTTTAAAACTGATATAAAATGGAGAGTCTGAAACTGTGGGTGCCAGAATTCCTGTCGTGGTGCAGCGGAAACGAATCCGACTGGGAACCATGAGGTTGTGGTTTCGATCCCTGGCCTTGCTCAGTGGGTTAAGGATCCAGCATTGCCGTGAGCTGTGGTGTCATGGCAGACATGGCTTGGATCTGGCGTTGCCGTGGCTGCGGTGTCGGCCGGCAGCTGTAGCTCCAATTTGATCCCTACCCTGGGAACTTCCATATGCCGCGAGTGTGGCCCTAAAAAGACAAAAAAAAAAAAGGAAAAAAGAAAAAAAGAAACTGCAGGTGCCCAGGTTTTCTCAACTATCACATGGAGTAAATTCTATATTCTTACAGCACATTGAATTAACCCTCTGTGAACAAAAAGGGCCACTTCACCTGCTGTCTTTCCTCTTTTACCAACTAACACTAACTGGGGAGCAGTTTAACTCAATAATTGTAATCATAGCTGATGTTTTGGTTTTCTTTCTTTCTTTCTTTCTTTTTTTCGTTTATTAGGGCTGCACCCACGGCACATGGAGATTCCCGGCTAGGGGTCGAATTGGCACTGCAGCTGCCAGCCTACGCCACAGCCATGACAACATTGGATCTGAACTGCATCTGCAACCTACACTGCAGCTTGCAGCAACACGGGATCCTTCACCCACTGAGTGAGGCCAGGGATCAAATCCATATCCTCATGGATACTAGTTGGGTTCTTAACCCACCAAGCCACAACAGGAACTCCTGATAGCTGACGTTGTTAAATGTTTAGGATGTGCCACTTCACCCCAGAGCATCTACCTTTCTCATTTAGATACGGTGAGCATCTTCTAAGTTCAGGAGCACAAACTGTGGAAAGTGAGGCATAATTCTTGACTTGGGAAGGCATGGGTGGATAGGAGACCAGAGGCTGTCATTCCAGCCCAGATCCTCCACTGAATCAAGTAGATAACTGTGGTGACTTTGAATGACCTAAGCTCAGAAAGGATGTTATTGCCAAGTTTTCAATCAGAAAAATTCTAAATTAGATTTTACTTCTCCCAGAATCTTTGCAGAATGGCTAATGAGGATGGTCAAAGATAAAGGAAGCCAGGATGCTCCTTAGGTCAGCCTAAATTACTCCTTAGTTCCTGGGAACTGTGGTCTTGTGAAGAATGGAATAAAGTGACTCAGGGTCATAATGGCTGTTTCCTGTACTCAGACGTTGAAGCTTCACGCATGTCTGCACGTGCATAACATAAATCAGGGCATTCCTACTTCCGCCTTTGAGGCAGGAGGAACAGTGGTCAGATGGGCCTGGATGCCCAGCTCCTTCCTCCCAATATGGGATGGAAACATTTGCTAGAGGGTGAACATTCTCAGAAGCTGCACACAGCCACAATCTAAGGGGATTCTCTTGTAAGCATATATCTGTTGGGAGTAGAGGCAATTCTGGATTCATGAAATTTTCTTTATAAACACACAGAAGTGATCGCTGCTTTCCACCCAGACCCCCAGTGGTTAGAACATTTTATTTTATCTATGAAAGGTCGTGGAGCTTTTAGGTGATCTTTAAATCCAAATGTGGGAGAAATAAGTGGGTTAAGGATCCGACATTGCCGTGAGCTGTGGTGTAGATCACAGACTCGGCTCGGATCTGATATTGCTGTGTCTGTGGCGTAGGCTGGCAGCTGTAGCTCTGATTCTAGCCTGGGAACCTGCATATACCATGGGCGTGGCCCTAAAAAGCAAAATAATAATAATAAAAATATAAAACAAAAGTGGGAGAAATAAAGGGAAAGATTAAAACCATGCCGTTAAAAAAAAAATCCAGGAGTTCCCGTCGTGGCGCAGTGGTTAACGAATCCAACTAGGAAGCATGAGGTTGCGGGTTCAGTCCCTGCCCTTGCTCAGTGGGTTAACGATCCGGCGTTGCCGTGAGCTGTGGTGGAGGTTGCAGATGCGGCTCGGATCCCACGTTGCTGTGGCTCTGGCATAGGCCGGTGGCCTACAGCTCCGATTCAACCCCTAGCCTGGGAACCTCCATATGCCGTGGGAGTGGCCCAAGAAATAGCAACAACAACAATAACAACAACAACAAAAGACAAAAAAAAAAAAATCCAGGGAGTTCCCATTGTGGCTCAGTGCATTAAGAACCTGACACAGTGTCCTTGAGGATGCAGATTCGACCCCTGGCCTTACTCTGTGGGTTAAGGATCTGGCGTTGCTGCAGGCTTCAGTGTAGGTCTCAGATATGACTCAGATCTGGCATTGCTCTGGCTGTGGTATAAGCTGGCAGCTGTAGCTCCAATTCAACCCTTAGCGCAGGAACTTCCCTCTGCCTCAGGTGCAGCCGTCAAAAGAAAAAAAATCCAGGCAATCCATAACTAATGGAGAAGACAGTAAATATATGAAAACATTGTCAACCTCGCTAATAATCAAAAATTGAACATTGAAATGGCTCATACCTACAATCTTTTGTCTATCAAATCGGTAGATTTTGAAAAGTGATAAAAGCATAAGTTGAAACGAAATGAAATGGAGTGAGAATATGAATGCTAAAGCTGAGAAAACAGCATAGTGATATGTATCAAGATCTTTAAAAGGAAAACCTTCCTATCTTCTAGTCATTGTACTCTAATAAATTTATCCTAAGGAAAAATCTGAAAAGACCACAGACATTTATACAAGTATATTAATAGAATAGGATTTTTAATAATGAAATTGGCTGCAATTTAAATGTCTAGCAACAAAAAATATTTACTTAGCGAACAGAACACCCATAAAATGAAATATGCAACTATTAAAATTGTGTTAGGATAATATTCTATAATATGGGAAAATGTGGAAAAAGAAGAGTATAAAACTGTATATGTGTATAAATAACACACACATACACACATAAACAGATAGATAGGGAGTATGATCCCATTTCAGATACACATACAGAGAGAAAAAAAGACTGGAAGGAAATTCCAAAATGGTAACTGGATTTCTCTGAGTACCAATTGGTCATTTTAAAAATTATATTATTCGTATTTTCAAAACATTTCATTATGACTTTTTAATAAATGTGTATGTATATATTTATTTTAAGTGAAGGAAGAAAACTACACAACGTGGGAAAAACTCAAGGAAGTTTATCCCAGACAGTATGACTGTTCTGTAGGGCATCTCCCTCCAACCAAAATGTCTTCCTTTCTCTCAATAAAATCAAATCGTTTGAGTTGACAACTCCTCTGTCTTTAAAAGTAAAAGGCTGGGGAGTTCCTGTCATGGCTCAGCGGAAACAAATCCGACTAGGAACCATGAGGTTGCGGGTTCGATCCCTGGCCTCGCTCACTGGGCTAAGGATCTGGTGTTGCTGTGGCTGTGGTGTCAGGCTGGCAGCTGTGGCTCCGATTAGACCCCTAGGCTGGGAACCTCCATATGCCGCAGGTGCAGCCCTAAAAAGACAAAAAGACAAAAATAAAAAATAAAATAAAAGGCTACAAGTCGATTTCCTCCTGACATCTTGATGAGCTGATCTTACCCTGTGGAGGGGAGTTATAACCTCTGGGTAGGAAGTATGTGGGGACCGGAGCCCCTTATGCCCTGAATGGGGTCAAGGGAAAGTGTGGGGCTGGTGGGGGGACGGGGTCAGAGGCTGAGGCTGGTGCAGCAGAGAGTGATGCAGCCCTCTTCCCTCCATCACCCTCAGGTCCTCTCCCTGAAGACTTGGAACCAAAGTTTCAATTTGATCACATTGTGAATTAAATAGACTCTCGTGGGCTGGCCTTGGCAGCATGCCCTCAAGTATGTTTGCATGCAGATGGTTCTCAGATTGAAATGATTATGCCAGGACTTTGGTGCCCTGTACGTTTACATGAGAGTCTGCCCGAATTAGCCCTTCCCCTGGCAGTGACCTTGGTGAGGCTGCTCTGTGTTAACACTTGCACTGCACAAAATGGGAGAGAAATTGTTTTCCTTCAGTCGCTTCAGCAGCTCAGCTATGAATGTGAGCTCTGCGAGGGTGGAGAATCTCGTCCGTCTGATCACTGTAGCATCTCCGACCCCCAACACAGCACTTGGCACACAGTAGACACGAAGTCGTTGTTGAGTGACTGCGTGGGAGCTCTCATAGGGTCCCTGCTCCCTAGTCAGCCGCATAGTCAGAGACAGGTACATAGGGTGAGCAGATAAAAGATCAGAGAAGATATTTTTATTTCTAGAAAGTAATCTTTGTTTTTCTTTTTGGTTGGAGAAGATGGGCCAGGAGGTTGAGTGTGGGGCCAGAGGAGAAGCGAATCTGGAAAGAGGCAGCTATGGTGATGGAGAGGGGTGGTGGCCGGGGTGAGGCTTGTGCTTTTATAACAGGTTGTGCTTGACCTTAGCCATGGAACCCAGACAGCTATTTATTTGCCTTGCTAGGACACAGCTGCCACCCCAAAGCCAAGAGTAACTCCTGGGTTGGCTTCTGTTTCATTGCTGTTTAGTCTTAGTTTATTTCTTATTTAATGATGGTGGGTAGGGGTGAGGCAGGGAGAAACTATTTAGATTTTTTGTAATTATGTCCATTTACCTTCCCGAGGGTGTCCTACAAAACACAAACCACATGTGGTTTTTACACATCACGTCTTTGTGGTTTGCTCTTCTGAGACTAGTCAATATTTAAATGTAGTCATGGAGTTGCTTTTTTTACGTAAGCTACCAGCTGATCATTTTGTCCATTCAGTCGGAACGGTTCTGAAACAGAATGAAATGATCCAAGAGTGAATTAAGCAGCTTCCATGCACCAGGAAAAGGAGTCATTTGGTCAGCACCCGGCAAAAGCAAAAACAGAAAACAAAACCCCAAAGAAGCGGGAACCAAACCAAACCCACACACAAAATGGCAGAGCTGATCCCCTTGTGGTTGCCCCTCTTCTGATCCATCGCCCCCGCACCTCTATTCAGAGTTAAGGGAACAATGTCTGTGCGTTTGGTCCAGGACGAGGCTCTTTCCGTTGCCTTCCCCGTGGCCTGGCAGGGCAGCCATCCCATTAGACAACCTGAAAGTGTTTTTCCGACAGTCTGTTTTCCCAGTCAATCATTCGGAGATTCCAGAGCAGCCAAATGGGAGGCGGACAGTCCTTGAAGTGGCAAAATCAGATGGAATCTGGGGTTATTTGAGTAGAACAAATTGTTTCAGCCAAGCCACTGAGAGAAGCAGGGCCTGCTAGGAAACCAGGGAAGAAGCACTGCCCGCAGCTGTGAGCGCTGGGAAGCAAAGTGAGAGATTCCCTCCCAGGACAGCAGGTGAGCCCGTGTCCCCATGGGCTCCTTCCTGACTTTTTGGGGAGCTGGGTCAGGCATGCACAGAAGCAGCGGCTCTCAGCCCCATCTGACCCTGTGCTCACTGTGAATAACTGTACTTTCTCATGCCTCCTTCACAAGCTTCACTGAACCTTCATCAGTGAAACAGTCTGGCCTCACACATCATTTCCCCCCAAATCCCTATAATCTTTGTCCATAATTAAAAAGAGAAATAAGAGGAATGCAATTTATTATAAAATAACTTTAATTTGTAAGTGATCAGGTACAACTCATTAGCAAACAAAATGAAGCGGTCAGGGGCTTGCATATACACTGAACATCACCATGAGCTGGGCTGTTGCAGCCGCAGGCTGGTTTGGGTAAGAGAGACTTAACTACAGCAAGTGGCAATGCCTTTGGGCACATTCTCCACCAGAGGTGAACAACGCTTGGTAAAAAACGTGAGTAAAACAAGTATTTCATTTATATGACAGTTGCATTACTGGAAAACTCGGAGGCTAAAACAATAATGCAATAATTACTTTGAATTACAGGGAAAACAGTTAAGTTCTAGGCTCAGATAACTAAACAGTTTTTCACCTACATCAGTGTCCAGCAGGACCTTTAAAAGGCCGTGTGGGTTAGTTCTTTATTGAGTGGGACCGTCTGGTACAATGCAGGTTGTCTAACATCCTTGGTCTGAATCTCAGGAGGGCCCTCCCCATTTTGACACCCACAAACACCCCCATTTCCTGTCCACATGCAGAGGGGCTGAGGCTGCATCTTCCAGGTAGCAGCTGCATCAGCCAGGCCTGGTGTCTCTGCAGTCAGGGGGCCCCAGGGGAAGTCTCGAGTCACTGAGCCCTTCCTTCAGGGTTCAGATGTAGTATCAGGCCCAGAGGTGCAGAGCTGGATAAACCCTTGCTTCCTGAGAAGCCCACATAAAGGCTTGCTTGCTTTTGAGGGGGTGGGGTCCTTGCCTGCGGCACATGGAATTTCCTGGGTCAGAGATCGAACCTGCACCACAGCAGTCACCCAGGCCGCTGCAGTGACACCAGATCCTTAACCCACTGTGCCACCAGTTAAGTCCAAGAAAGGCTTTCTGGTCCACACGGTTCTGCCCTCCAGCAGGAGACATTGAGTAACCAACCATGTGGCTAGAGAGAGGGCTGAGTAGGGAACAATATGGCTGTTGTTCCCACCCCAGAAATCACTGTAGAGACTCCATCCTGGGCTTCGTACCTAATGATTAGTGGCCATAGTGGCAGCCAGGAAGCACAGCAGCTATCCATATGCCAGCAGCTTCTCCCTGGGTGTGTGCCAGTAGCGGATACATGGCAGGATATGAAAACGGGGCTTTCCACACTTTGGTCCCTTGAGTTGTAAGAAACTTCTCTCTATACCTCATGTGGGTTTTCCCCTGAGGACCACTTGTATTGGATGTTGGTGACCCCCAGGGAAATTTTTTGCCTTTTAATTAAATGATCTAGGATAAGACAGGGTTCCTTCCCACCAGGCTACTTGAATTGTCACCCGTAGTAAAATACACACCTGTTCTTGAAGACTTAATAGGGAAAAAAAAGAGCGCAAAATACCCAATTAAGATGTTTTTTATGATGAGTATGTGTTGTGATGATATTTTTGAAATAGGGTGTTAAATAAAGTATATCACTACCATTTCACTTTTTTCTTTCTAATGTGGCTGGTAGAAAACATAGAACTGCTTCATATGGCTCAAAGTGTCTTTCTCCTGGACAGCCCTAATCCAGAAGGAAGGTTGTTTTCTTTTGTTCTTTGGTTGGCTGGTTGGTTAGAATTCAGAATTTTGCTTTTTGTTGCCATGATTCTGAGAGTTGATTGCTTTTCTAGAGAGAACTACTTGGGTTCTGAAGCAGTACTGGAAAGCCCTCTTGTCCTACTTTATCCATCGACCAAAGAGATCATTTTGAGGAGAAAAAGATAACTTCTATAACTCGCAGGTCTGGGCAAGATTATCACAGAGCGAGCAAACCCCTTCAACAGCCTCTAGTGGCTGAAGAAGGGACTGAGCCACGAGTCATTTTTATTTCACTGTTTAAACTTTTATAACGGAAACATTGCAAATGTGTGAAAAGTAGTCAGAACATTATAATGAGCTGCCACATATGCCTCACCCAACTTCAGGAATGACTCTCTTAGTTCAGTTTTGTTTTCTTTAGACCTCTACCTCTTTCCCCCATTTTCATTTCATGGCAAACCCAGACACCAGGTCTTTCCATCCAAATATTTCGGTATGTGTCTCTAAATAATGTAAGGACTCTTTGTAAAAAACAGCATAACCTGAACAATATTATCACACCTAAAATTAGTAATAATATTATTAAATATCAGTCAGTATTCAGATTTCCAGGGGCCTCATATTTTTATTTATTAAAGTATAGTTGATTTTAATGCTGTGTTAGTTTCAGATGCACAGCAGAGTTTTTCAGTTTTATGTATATATTCTTTTTCATATTCTTTTCCATTATGGTTTATTACAAGATATTGAATACAGTTCCCTGTACTGTACAGTAGGACCTTGTTGTATGTATACTGCTAGTGTGTATCTGTTAATCCCAGACTCCTAATTTATCCCTCCCCTCCCTTCCCCTTTGGTAACCATAAATTTGTTTTCTGTGTCCGTAAGTTTGTTTCTGTTTTGTAAATAAGTTCATTTGTATCTTTTTTTTTTCGGATTCCACATATAAGTGATAGCATGTGATAGCTGTCTTTCTCTAACTTACTTCATTTGGTATGATAACCTCTAGGTCCATCCACATTGCTACAAATGGTATTTCATTCTTCTTTATGGCTGGGTAGTATTCCATTGTGTATATATACCACATCTTCTTTATCTATTCATCTTTGTGTGTATACCACATATTCTTTATGCAAACATTTGCATTGTTTCCATGTCTTGGCTATTGTAAATAATGCTGCTATGAACATAAGGGTGCATGTGTCTTTTCAAATTAGAGTTCTCTCTGGATAAATGCCTAGGAAAGGGACATAGTAGTGTGTTATCTGTTAATCTCAAACACCTAATTTATCCCTTGAATCAATATCCAAATAACATCCACACTTTGTTTCTGATTATGTTTCCGTCAGTCTCAGGCTCCTCTCACAGCTCATTCACTTCACTGCTTCATTCTCAGTCTCCATGTATATACAGCCTGGCATCATACCACCGCTCCCAGCTCCACTTAGAAAAAGTATTGATGCATCTCCTTGGTACAGAGCAGTCACATTCTCATCTCTGATCCAATCTCTACAGCCAGGAAACCATAGGTTCCTACTAGCCAGGGCTGGCCGCTTTCAATTCCTGGAACCTGGATAGAGTTAGCCCCACTGAAGCCAGAAGAGCAGGAGTGGAAGATCAGTGGATCTTTCTCTCCCCAAATTTAAGACTCTGTTGAAATTCAGGGGAATGGATGCTGGGCAGCCCCAAAGCACCAAATGTATCCTCTATTTATATATCCGGCATGCGTGCGTGTGCACACAAACACACACAGTTTCAAGAATGCCCCCCTGGAGTTCCCGTCGTGGCACAGTGGTTAACGAATCCGACTAGGAACCATGAGGTTGCGGGTTCGATCCCTGGCCTTGCTCAATGGGTTGACGATCTGGCGTTGCCGTGAGCTGTGGTGTAGGTCGCAGACGCGGCTCGGATCCCGAGTTGCTGTGGCTGTGGCGTAGGCTGGTGGATACTGTGCTAAATTGTAAGTTTAACACGCAGTACACAATGGTGGAGGGAGGACAGTAGAAGGATTTCTCAATTAAACTTCCACTTGGGAAAGGAGATGAGCCATTGGTCACTGGTCTCTGACATATTTTATAGCTCACTGGACAGATGCTACCTGTGCTGGCAATGGAATGAGAACTTTGTCAGCCAGTGGCTTACCCTCCTTCTGCTCTCTGGAAAGTCTTCCTTATTTGTTGTCTTCCAGAACTGTCTCTAAGAGCAGAGCTGCACCTGTTCCACCACCTATATCCTGTTCTCCCAGCTTCACGGATCTAGTGATTGCCTTAGGGTTGGAGCAATCATAAACTGTTTTCCACCATTCTGGAACTTTATCCTCTAGTACTTAAAAACATGGTAGGATTTTCTGATCCCTGAACTCCATGGACTAGTAGCCAAAACTCAAGATTGTGTTGAACTCTCTTTGAATGTGGAACCAAGACTGGGCACTTCTTTCTCCCAGCAAATGAACTGTCCTCCATGCTCAAATTTTGTGGTCTCTGATCTTCTTCTCTGATGAGGTACAGCTTGAAACAGTGCCCTCAGGTGGTGGAGCCACTGATGATTTACTCCTTGTTTCTTAGAAAGATCCCACTATATCACAAGGAAAGTAACTGGCCTTGGGCTCAGACAAGAGACCACAATGTCTTTGGAGGGACAATGGGGAGTCGGGCTTCTCCTATTTTTCAGACTTCCTTTCTGATATTGTTCTTACCTTCTTACTCTGCTCTATCTAATGTTAGCATAGTATAGAGAATTGGGTTTTTCTCAACCCACAAGCCTCCGGATTATTTGACTCTCAGCAGTCTTGGTTGCAGATCCCAGGAAGAAAAAGGGGGGAGGGCTGTATTAACAAAGCCTTTTCTCCCCTCTCTGTGCTTCCAGTCAGTTTCATCCTAAGCTTATCTCTTTCCTGTGGACCTTACTGAAGGCTGTAAGCAGCCGACATACTCCAACATTCTAAATTTTTTCTCCAAATCTTTTAATGGTACACCCTCAGTAGGCTCAGGGTCTTAGACTCAGGGTTCCATAGGTGGCAGCATAACCAGTAGTGTTGCCATCATGGAAGGCAGGATGGCTGACTTCCAAGCCTGAGCCTGCACTAGCCATCACCCAGCCTTAAATCAGCCAGTTGCACATTTCAGGGTTATTCACATTCTGTATTCACTTCTAGTACTGATTTCTGCATCACTGAAGAGAATTTGTATTGCCAGTAGTAAAAAAACAAAAAAAAAACCTGACCACACTAGCTTAAACAAAATAGAGAATTTATTTGCTATTTATAAGTTAAAAGTCTGGAAGTAGCGCTAGCATCAGGTATAGATGGATTCGGCCAACAATGTCACCAGCTGGGTTTTCTCCACCCCCAGTTCCCCACCTTGTCAGTGTCATTTTTGGACCCCACATGGTCTGAAGATGAGTGGGGCAGTCCCTGCCCTGACCCTGGGGAAGAGCCCTCTCCCCTGGCCACAAGTTCCCTTGGTTCTGATGAGGTCCCCGGCCAGTGCCAAAAAAGTCTCTGGGGCGGAATGAATGCAAGGCCTCTATGAGACAGCCTCAACCATGTGCTCTTCGAGTATCTGGCATGGAAGTGAATTCCCTGAACCCACTGAGTCTGGGAGGGAGGGAGGGAGGGATGTCTCCAAACAAAAACAGAAGAACACGAGTTCCCGTCCTGCTTCAGTGGAAATGAATCTGACTAGGATCCATGAGGACGCAGGTTCAATGCCTGGTCTCGCTCAGTGGGTTAAGGATCCAGCGTTGCCGTAAACTAGTATAGGTCACAGAAGTGGCTTGGATCCGGCATTGCTGTGGCATAGGCTGGTGGCTACAGCTCCGATTCAACCCTTAGCCTGGGAACTTCCATATGCCACGGGAGCGGCCCTAAAAAGACAAAAAACAAAATGAAAAACAAAACAAGCAAACAAACAGAACATCATTGTAAGTAGGGTAAGCAGACACTAGCTGCCATAACACAAAGACATATAATGCAAATGTTTCCCCAAGTAAGATTATACCAGTTTATATTAGCAGGACACAGACTCGTACAAAATGAGTCTTTATGATCTCTGTTTATGAGATTATTTTTAAATGATCAGCCCTCTAGGTAACTACTGGTAAATTTATGGGGAAGAGGGTAATTCCTTTGTTTCTGCTCTTTTAGATCACATAATACCCATATTTTAACACTTCGAAAGTAGAATTCTTCTTACAATAAATGCATACATTTAATCTGGTACAGATTCTTCTTCCCTCTAAAAAGCTCTAAGGGGCGGGGGGTGCGTTTTGCTGTTGAAGAAGGCGGTGTTTGAGAATGGAGGGAATACGCTATTCTGAAACATGCTTCCCATACCAGGGAAATACTACACCATAACAGGTAGTCATGGAAACACAACTTGAAAAGCCAGAATTATAAAAAACAAATGTTCATATATTTTATATATGTCACTGTTACCCTTATTTAGTCTCTGTTGACTTGGGTCACCATAGGAGGGTCATGGGCTGGGATTCTTTACTGCTTTTCTGAGACTGTGGGAACCATGCGGATGTGCTGTCATCTCCGTCTGCTCTGCTTTCTGTTTCTGTAGATTATGTGGAGGAGTCTTTACCTGATGGATGCAGAGACTGTTGATTATTGTTCTATTGTCATTAAGCTGGGACTGATCTATGTGTTGAATGACGTGATGTATGCATTTAAAATTCTCTTTGAAGTCCAGAATCATAACTGTCTTTATTTGCATCAGGTTCTCATTTCCACTTTTTTCGGCCTTTGATTATAATAACATCCCCAACAGCAATATAAATACTAGCCTCAACCGCTCTCCTCTACATCACAGCCCTCTCCCTGCCCCTCTTCCTTCTGCCTTTTCTTAGGCTTATAGAAAGGAATTAAGTGAAATCTCCTCAGAATTTAAAAGAAGCCTTAAGGCCGTCATGACATTGGACCACAGGGAGGGAGACGGGCTTTCTGGCATCAGCCCTGCCACCGCCTGCTCTGTGACACAGGCAGGTCACTTAACCTCTCTGGATCCCTGATTCCTCATCTGTAAATGGTAGTGTGGACTCATCCATTCTTAGAATTCCTTTACTCTAAGAAACTGATGCTGCTCTGGGAACACCTGGGCACAGAGGGAGGGCAGAAAGCACTTTCACGTCCAACCCTACCTGTGGGCATCCCTGGGGAGTGTGGCATCCAAGGCCACCACGTCAGCCACATGATTAGAACCCTCCCCCCGCCACACTGATCTCTCCTTGTCTCCATCGTTTCCTAACTTGTTTCCTTTATCTTGTCACTGCCTTACCTTCTTTTCTGATGGGATTGTTTATGCATGTATTTGTTTGCAACTTCCTCAACCCATTTTTCTCTCCCCACTGCCCAATAACGAGCGCACCATTTGCACAGCTCAAGGGCTTACCTGCTGATCTTTCCCTGGAAGACCGTCAGGTAGGCTTTCCCTGGTGTCCTTTCCCTGGGAGAGTTCCATTAACCTAAGCCTTCCCCAAAGAAGGCTCAAGTCAAGACTTGACATTGCTTAGTCACTGCTTTAGGGGGAACAGTGTTAAACCCTTAAAGGAATGTATGTTACAGTAGATTTTTTTTCTTTTTTTAGGGCCACATTTGTGGCATATGGAGGTTCCCAGGCCAGGGGTCGAATTGGAGCTGCAGCTGCCAGCCTACGCCACAGCCACACCAGATCCGAGCCATGTCTGTGACCCACACCACAGCTCATGGCAACACCACATCCTTAACCCACTGAGCAAGGCCAGGGATTGAGCCCACAACCTCATAGTTCCTAGTCAGATTCATTTCTGCTGCACCATGATGGGAACTCCTGATTTTCTTTTTCATTCAACAAATAATATTTATGGAGCACCTGCCAGGTATCAGACACTGTTCTAGATGCTGAGGAGACAGCAGGAAACAAGGTCCCATGGCGCTCGAATTCTTGTGGGGAGAGGTGAGCAAGTAAATCAACAGTTAAATAAGTGAAAACATGCCAGGTGGTGACATGTGCTGTGCATGAGAGAAAGCAGGAGCAGAGATGGGACATGAGAGAGGGCATTTTTGCTGACAACTGGAGAATAGGAAGGAACCAGGAAGCGAGTGAACCAGGGGAGAGGGCTTGCAAGTGTCATGGCCCAGCATGCACATGAGCTGGTGCATTTAAGAAACAGAAAGAGCTGGAGTTCCCATCGTGGCACAGCAGAGACGAATCTGACTAGGAACCACGAGGTTGTGGGTTCGATCCCTGGTCTCACTCAGTGGGTTAAGGATCCGGTGTTGCCATGAGCTGTGGTGTAGGCTGCAGATATGGCTTGGATCCCCCGTTGCTGTGGCTGTGGTGTAGGCCCGCAGCTGCAGTTCCGATTGGACCCCTCGCCTGGGAACCTCCATATGCCACGTGTGGCCCTAAAAAGCAAAAAAAGAAAAGAAAAGAAACAGAAAGGGTTGGAAGGTAATTAGCAAGAGGGAGTTCACTTGAGATGAGGTCAGAGAGCAGAGGTGGGGCTGAGGGTTCGGATCTTGTGGGCGGAGGCAGAGAGCTTGGATTTTTAAAGCGAAAGAAGAAACCACTGGAGGGCTTTAAGCAGAGGGAGGACCATTGTGTGATTTATGTCCTGTGGTGCCTCACCGACACGTCATAAATGTGTCCAAAGTTGACTGCGCTTACACGTTGTCACTAAAGATGAAATAGACCCAAACTCTGCACAACTGCTCCCTCACGTGTCTCGTGGGCTCCAGACTTCTACGTGACATGCTCTCCTCTCATTGAGTTTCTTCTAATGGATGCGAATAGCCACGAACTGCAGTGTCCTCTGTGTGTGGGGGAGGGGGGAAGGAAGGGCCCCTTACTTAGAGAGCTTCACAATAATTCTATAAATACATAGAGGAATCATCCCATTGCCCACGTACTCTTTTTAGACCCAACCATGGTTAGACTTCCCCAAAGAGCCACTCGGGGACTTCCTTGGCAGTTGATCAAGTTTCCTGCTTTCCTGAGGTTCGTGCAGGGGCAGGGAGATAATAGCTGCAGGCCTGCACCTCTGTCCAGCCCCAGGCCTCCAGGTATTGACTCCTGTATTGAATGTCCCTTGGACTTGAGGCCCTGCGTTAGGTGAAAAGAAGTGAGTCTGTGCCTTCAGGTGGCAGCAGGCAGAGCAGAGGACTCTCGGTATTAATCCTTGGAAGCTCCACTTCCAGGAATTCTGCCATGGCTTGGCATCATGAAACTCCTTGTGCGGCTGGATCCATACCCCAAAGAATTTAAAAGCATATTAGACGCCACCTATCCCAGCACTCCTCAGTGGGAGCACTTCTGGCATTTTGGGTGAGACAGTCCTAAGCATCATGGGAAACTTCACATTTCTGGTTCCACCCATGAATCCCCCGACCTCCCCCCCAGTTCAAACCCAACTGAAATACCTCCACACACTTCCAACAGCTCCCTGAGTGGAGAACTACTGGTCTACGCGGTCCTGTCATTTTACGGGTAAGGGAATATTAGGCACCCTATGGTCTTGTCATGCGTTTTTCCTCTGAACCCAGTAGAATCAGGACCCAACGTTCAAATTTTACAATGATAATAGTTTCTGAAATATGCCCGTTTTTCATTCTCTCAGCGGATACCATTTTCTCAGAGTTAAATGGTGTGTGTCACAAATAATGTCTGAACCTTTCCGTTAGGTCAAAGAAAAATTATGAGCATTTCCAGATGTTTTATACCTTTCTCAAGGTTTTGGTATAATATTTTCTACATAGATTCCATGGCCTACGCAACACTTAAGAGTCCTTTGACAGTGGGGAATCTGATTTTCCTCCTTCCGCACTCATCATCTCTGTGCTTTTTTTCAAGCATCTTCTGGGAGAGTTATTGTTACCCCATTAAGTATGGGGCACAGAAACAAGACATTTCGCCATAGACAGCTCTGACCTGCAGCTGACTTGAGCTATACAGGCATGCCTCAGAGATATCACGGATTCCCTTCCAGGCCACCACAAAAAAAGCACACACCGCGACACAGCGAGTTGTTTTGGTTTCCCACTGCATATAAAGTTATGCCTCAGGAGTTCCCATCATGGCGCAGCGGAAACAAATCCGACTAGGAACCATGAGGTTGTGGGTTCGATCCCTGGCCTCGCTCAGTGGGTTAAGGATCTGGCGTTGCCGTGAGCTGTGGTGTAGGTCGCAGATGCAGTTCAGATCCCATCTTGCTGTGGCAGTGGCTCCGATTCGACCCCTAGCCTGGGAACCTCCATATGCCACAGGGGCAGCTGTAAAAAGCAGAAAAAAAAAAGTCATACTTTAAAAAATTTTTGCTTATACTACACTGTAATCTTTGTATTTTGTCTTTTTAGGGCCGACTCCACGGCCTATGGAGGTTCCCAGACTAGGGGTCCAGTTGGAGCTATAGCTGCCGGCCTACGCCACAGTCAGAGCAACGTGGGATCCAAGCCATGTCTTCGACCTACACTGCAGCTCACGGCAATGCCGGATCCTTAACCCATTGAGCCAGGCCAGGGATTGAACCTGCGTCCTCGTGGATACCAGTCAGGTTCCTTAACCACTGAGCCACTTCGGGAACTCCTACACGCTAATCTATTAAGTGTGCAGTAGCAACATGTCCAAAAACCAATGTGCATACTTTAATTAAAAACTTTTATTACTGTTTTAAATCAAATATACCTTTATTTAAAAAAAAAAAACAACACACTCCATTCAAGTGGAGCCATCCCCAGGTCCCAGTAGCAGTAACATCAAAGATTGGTAATCACAGATCACCATAGCAGATACAATAATAATGAAAAAGTTTGAAATATTGAGAGAATTATCAAAATGTGATACTGAGACACAAGGTGAGCAAATGTGGTTGGAAAAATGGTGCTGATAGACTTGAGGTGGCCACGGACCTTCCATGTGTTAAAAACAAACAAATAGAAACTGACATCTGTGAAGCACCAAAAGGCGAGGTGTGTCTATACATCATTTATCCTGACTTGGGCACCCAAATCAGGTTTCACAACTCATTTGCCTTCCTATACCTGACCAGCTCTCTTCACCTGCATTTGTAACTTACTCCTTACATACTTGGATGCTCTGTAGATGAGGAAGAATCCCTTACCTTACTTATTTGTGTAGTTTAGAGCTTTCAGTTCTTGAGTGATTCTTCCTTAATCCTAAATGTTACCTACCACCAAGACGGAGAATGATGCTCTAAAATGGAATTTTCCTGGGAATTCCCTAAGTGGCTCAGTGGTTAACAAACCGGACTAGTATCCATGAGGACACAGGTTCGATCCCTGGCCTCGCTCAGTGGGTTAAGGATCTGGCGATGCCATGAGCTGTGGTGTAGGTCACACACATGGCTCGGATCCGGCGTTGCTATGGCTGTGGCCTAGGCCCGAGGTTGGAGTTCCGATTGGACCCCTAGCCTGAGAACTTCTATTTGCTGTGGGTGCGGTCCTACAAAGACAAAAATTAATAGTAATAAAAAAATGAAATGGAATTTTCTGGAAGGACTCTCAGGGTCCGTGAACAGTTATTTTGGTGGAGGTGTCTGGAGTGCAGTTGGGCTGTGCACCAGCTGGAGGGGTCAATCTCCTCTTGTCGCTGTACAAAAAGGTATGTTCCACCTGATGGGAAGAAGAAACATTTCAGTGTTCAAATGTAGGGCTTTTTCTTGCTTCTTAAGTAAAGCCCATCTAGCTTCTTTTTCTGCAGAAAAGGAGGAAGAAACGAGCAACAAATTAATCAGACAGGAAGCGAATAACCACAGAAGGACGTCTGCCTCTGACTCAGTATGTCACATTTAACAAGAGGCCAGAGCTGGTCCAAAATGGCTGTCCCCAAACCATCCCACGTTTGCGTTAGAAGATGATGCCTTTCTCGGGGACGGTTTTTCTCTCATGTCTCGCTTGCTCTCTGTCTGCCTGTGTCCCTGATTCATGCCTTCCTGCAGTCTCCTTTAACGGTAAGGAACATTATATTCAAACTAAATGTCTTTCCTTTATCAGCCAGCGGGAAGGACTCAATGGCTTTTAAGCGGCAAGTGTGTTGAGATGAGGTTGTATGATTTTTCAGTAGAGGACCGAGTGGTTGCGTTCTGTTGCACATGGTGCTGGCTGTACTTCTCTGGTGATTGTGGGTGATTTAGAACTTGTGTTTTAAACCGAAATATAAAGCAGGATTTTTTTGGGGGTAGACTTTTTCCTGACCCCTGGACAAGGTTGGATCCACAGGAATTTTTTGCTCCCAGTTAAAATGGGGCTTTAGGTCTGTAGCTGTATCCTTTTGGTGGATGGTGCCGTCGTCCACATGACTGCCTCTGAATTGTCACTTTGGCCAGCATTGCCACTTTGGCCAGCAGCAGTAAATGCTTTTAAAGCAAAAGGAGTCACCGGAAGCTTCAAAGGAAAGTACTGTGAGGCTAAGCTCCTGCTGGTTTGTTGCTATAGACGTATTACCTAAACTCAGATCCCAAACCATTTCTAAGCAGTCTTTTAGGAAAAAGGCAGTTTTGTCTTTTAGAATCATTCTGTTCAACATCCTAACAGTGCTGTGTGCAACTGCTGTTGCTGATCAAATTCTGCAGCACTCATTATAAATATTTACATTTAATGTGATGAATATTTTGACATAAAATATAATTTTCATATTTTAAGCTATGTACCCGGAGATCTAAAAGCAGTATTAAGGAAACGTTTTTGTAACAAAAACATTTTTTTTCTTTAAGGCAACTTGACTTATCTGCCTTTTACCCCATAAAGAAATATAAAATAAAGCTTTAAAAAGTTAAGAGGGTATGTACAATTTTGGTCAATAAGTACAAGTTCTCTTAACTAAATTATTTTAAATTCAATGGCATACCTAGCGTATACAGTAGCAAATGGACAAGTGGTAAAATGAAGAAAAGGCTGCAGGAAGATTCTAATTAAGAGAAGGACAGCTTGGTAAAGAGAAAGAAAGTGGAAAAACAGGAGAAAGAATAAAACAGGATAGTAAGAGAGAAAAATGAGAAGCCTGAAAGATTTTGAGTCCATTAACGTAGAAACCATACCATTAGTCGTCACTTGGATTGTGGGTCTGGTATTAGGCGTTTAGTTCACAAAGTTATCTTGCTTCTGAACTGGAACATCATGTAGTCAACTTCTCCTATGGACTGTACGTTTACAGAGGTGAATGATTTATCTAAAATCACAGTCAGGTTTTCTAATGCTCTTTGAAAAGTTCATTCATTGGGTTATTGTCCACAGCTTTTCAGTGACTTTAATAGCTAAACTTTTAAGGATTATACATCTGGTGGATGAACTGCAATGTTCAGAGAACTCCCCATAGTGAAGAATTTCCCCTGGGGTCCAGCAGCAATTTCACTCTGATCATTGATGAAATCAATTTCTAGATCTGCCCCGTAGGCTGCAAGTTCCCCAAGCCATGCTAAAATGGAAGAGGAAGTAAGCTACCTCATTCCTGGACCTTTCAAGTTTTATGCCCTTTTGAAGTCTGCTTAGCGTTGCAGGAACACGTCATTTTCGTTGGGGGTTTCTGGCTGTTTAAACTGTGATTCGTTCCTGCTTTAAGGTTTTTGACTCATTTTTGTGTTTCCAAATTATCATGCACCTACTTCTTGTCGAAAAGAGTGTTTCCCCTGCCTTGTCCTAAATGCGTCTGTCTTTGCCACCCTCTGGAAAAAAGAATACTAGAATAAGGAATACCTTAATTAGTATTTAGTAAATTCTGAGAAATTTAAAATGCACTTTGCACAGAACGCCCCTCACCATTCTTTTGTAATGCAGGAGTGTTCCGGGTGCACATGTAAGCCAAGGTTTAAATCAGCTTGTGGTTTCTCTTTTCTCATGGTTAAATAGAGGAAAAGGCAATATTGACTGAGCACTTACTGTATGGTGGGCTGTTTACTTTTGCTTGTTTTATTTTATTTTTTTATGGCTAATAGTTAATTTAGTACTAGCCTCGTTTAACTCTTGAATAATCCTACTGAGTAGGTACCATTTTCTGCATTTTACTTTGGGAACTGCTCTTGGGCTAAGTAGTTCGCCCAAGGCACCTAACAACTAAGTGTAATTTCAAGAGCTTTTTGCATAAGTGCAGTGCCATGAGATGTTCTCTGCCAGTTCTGAGACTCTGGTATTGTACAAATGCTTTGTTTTAAATGCCACAGCAACAGTAAATATCTTTAAGCGAATAATCTCAAGTAAGACCGTTTCCTTTCTAAGTCATTTGACCTTTTCAGAAGTAAGTTTGGCGACACTTCTACTTATATTACAAGGCTGTACTTTCAATGATAAAATGAATAAAATATGTTGAGTATGCTGACATATATGCTGTGTGTATGTGTGTGTGTGTGTGAGTGAGTGTGTGAGTGTGTGGTGGGGGACAGGGAGGGGTAGATCTTAATCCTTTGGTAAAACTCAATGTGGTGCTGAGGGCTTAGGGAAACTTTGGCTCTGAGATTTGAGCCCCTTACAGAGAGTATTTGTTAGAGATTGGTAATCGTGAGAGGAAAATCGGTACTTTTTAGTGAAGTGGATAAAGTAGAAAAGATTTCCCTTCTTTTCCCCACAGTTAACCAAGGACAGGTAGGTGGGTCATTGACCTTGCCTTCATTTTCTCACTTTCTAAGAGGGTTTAGCCACCTATGCATTTGTACCAATTTTTCAATTAAACATATATGACAGTGTATTAAAAAATAATGTTACTTCATAGCAACCTTGATTTCTCCAGCAGCTACTTGGTCAGCAAATGGTGAGTTTGTGTCCAAGCTCCCAGCTGATCGTAATGACATTGGAGATGCTCCCAAGTGTCTTCTCTGAAAAATGCTTTACCCAACCCCCCAAATTATCCAACTCTTTTATCTGCAAGAACTCTGTTTCTGAAATAGCCAAGGACCCTCCAAGCACAGCAGAGACACAAGCCCTTACCATTGAGAAGACAACTCATAAGCAGAATTTGCTTAAGCTGTCGCCTTAAATGATGACCACCCGAGAAAAGAGCAAGGACTTTTTGAGAAAGCTGTGCAGCACACCTGTTTTACATGTAGCTCAGACTGAGAGTGACAATGATCACAGACTAGGTGAGGCTGCTGCTTTGCTTATAAAGAAAAGCTTGTTTCTCCTCTCTCTGCTTGGCTTCCTCTTGGGTTGAGCAGCCTTTTCTGTTTCTTCTGTTGATTGCCTCATTGCCTGCAGCTCTCTGAGCTTGGACCAGAGGAGAGAAAGAAGCACAATAATAGAAACAAACTTTATGCAAAGGTATGAAAAGTTTCTAAAATGGACATGCTTGGCTTACAGGGGGGTGGGGCACAGAGATGCTGCGTTGTGCCTCGTATCATAAAATAGAAACTATGGGCAACTGCAGCTGTGAAAAGATTGTGCTAAAGAAACAGGATGGCTGTGGTTTGCTGTGAGCATCAATTTTCCTGTTGAGCATATTTACAGGAAGTTGAAGAACAAAGCCAACTTCATCTTAATTCTAATGGTGTTCAGATCTTAAATACATCCAACGAAGTTTGCCTCTTGGAGGAATCTCTAAAGAACAGAACCCAAAATAAGCATGAGTAGGAACCCCTAGACTACTGATGTTAGCGGCAATTTGAGTTTTTGCTAAATGGTTTTATTTTTAACAGTGTAACTTGCATTAGAGTCACTACCTTTACAATGAATGCCTTTACAATCATTTTTTTATGGTTGCAATAATTCAGTATGAATTTAAGGGTCTTTTCTTATTAAAGCAGTGTTGAATTATACATATTATAAATTTCCTTCCGTTAATATTTATTGGTCAAACACTTGTAAATGCACATGCGTGCGCACGCGCGCACACACACACGTGTGTGTGTGTGTGTGTGTGTGTGTGTGTGTGTGTAAAAGCTGGAAATACCATCAACATGTTAACAAGAGCTATGTCTAGGTATTCTTAACCTCATCCCTTTTTCACCTAAAATTTAATTATTATCAAATGCTTCCTTCAGTGGTAAAATACAGTTATCATGTTTTCTTTTCATCTTCTTCTTCTTCTTTTTTTTTTTTTTTTGTCTTTTTGCCATTTCTTGGGCCACTCTCTTGGCATATGGAGGTTCCCAGGCTAGGGGTCTAATCGGAGCTGTAGCCACTGGCCTTCGCCACAGCCACAACGTGGGATCCGAGCCATGTCTGCGACCCACACCACAGCTTATGGCAATGCCAGATCCTTAACCCACTGAGCAAGGCCAGGGATCGAACCCGCAACCTCATGGTTCCTAGTCGGATTCGTTAACCACTGAGCCACGACGGGAACTCCTCTTTTCATCTTTGTATTTTTATATTGACTATTGTTTTTTAGATGCTACTTTTGGAAGCAGGAAAAAAAAATCTCTAAATAATATAATCTGAAGAAACCAAGAGCACATAAGAAATACGTACACGAAAATGACTTAAGAACATTATATATGAAGTAAAATATCAATGAATGTAAATAAAAAGAAGATAGAAATGAGGGCAAGAGAGTATTTGGATCTTAGGATATTTTCAATTGTATTATTTCTGTTAAACCCACTCCTCATCCCCCCCACACAATACACAGTGAGTGAATTCAACCTTTTTGGAAAAAAGTTTACTATCCTCCCATTTATTTTAATTAGAATAGTATTTAAGGGTGACTTTTGGCAGTATTTATGTAGCAATATGCTTTATATTTTTGAATAGATCAAAGTGGTGATACTACTTAACAGGATAAGCCTGCTTCTTATCTTCTCTACTAGAACTTGCCCGATTCACCCCCACCCCCACTCAGGACTGGGGGCTGGCCTTCTGAGAGTGTCAGATGTTTTCATTGGACAGCGCTGGAAATTTCATCCCTCCCCCTGTCCTTCTGTCGTGTGGGCCTCACACAGCATAATGTAGGATGAATTTTAAATTGGCTGTAAGAAGCTAAGAAACAGTTTACTTAACTCACCAGTTCTTTTGATTGTCTTCCATTCGGAGGTATTTTTGCTTTCTTACACGAGTACATGGAAGAAGAAAGCCTAAGTTTCCCGAGGCCACTCTGGACTGACAGATGAGCTCTGGTTGAGTGTCTAGTTGGCCATGCTATTGGGAAGATATGTCCGCTGCAGGGTGGGGAGCAATTCACTCTCTCACACAAGGTTATCCCTCATAACCAGTATCATACATTTAGCAAATGGCTCCAGGCCACGAGCTGCCCTGCTTGGTCTAATGTGTGGTGCTGCCTACTGTGAATTTAAACCATGATGCTGACCTAGTAAAACAGTGGTAAAACCAACAAAGCCATCCATTTCTCTGGGAAATTCCAGACTTTCTAAATATTGATGTAGTATGTGTGTGTATGTGTGTGTGTGTGTGTGTGTGTGTGTGTGTGTGTGTGTGTTACAAAAAAGAACCAATCAGTGGATTTTTGAAGTCATTTATGCAAAATATTCTACTCTGTTCTCTCAACCTGTAGAGTCAGTTCCTTTATAAAAGGTTGGTTGGTGGATCCTTCACTTCAACAGTTTTCACCTAAACTGTGTTGATTTTTCTAGTAATTCATACAGTTATTAGATAAAATTTTGGCAGTGGCTCACATATCCTAGAGTTCAGAGTGATTTTGAATTTCTTGAATGTAGGACAATCCGGAGAGAGTTTGGGTGAGAAAGCAATTGATGGATTTTATTTGAAAGCCATTATCTTATCATTTCAGCAGTGACTAACAGACTTGATAGATCACATGCTTTATTAGAAATGGGTTTATTCACTTGCTAGGGCTGCCAAGACAAAGGACCACAGGCTGCGTGGCTCAAACTGCAGCATTTTGGTATTTCACAGTCTGGAGGCTGGAGGGCCCAGATCAAGGTGTCGGCCGGCCCCAGGCCTCTCTCCTTGGCTGGCAGGTGGCCGCCTTCTCCCAAGTCCTCAGGTGGCCTTTTCTCTGTGCTCAGCCATCCCTGGTGTCTCTTCCTTGTCTTATAAGGACCCCAGTCATATTGGATCAGGTCTCCACCCTAATGGCCTCAATTCAACTTAATCACCTCTTTAAAGGCCCTCTCTCCAAATTCAGTTACCTTCTGAGGCACTAGGGGTTAAACTTCAACATATAAATTCAACCCCTAACAGTGTGTGTGTGAAAACAGAAGACCCATTTCCATCTGTGGTTTTCTTTGTGCTCATAAAATTCACCACACAAGGTGAACATTTTAGAAAAGTCTGGCTTTCCTCTCCCTATGATGCAAGTTATTTAAACATTGATTCTCCAAAAGGAATTAACACTCAAAAATGTATATTGTTAGAAGGTTGATGCCTGGGGCAGGGGAGGGATCAGTGAATGGGTAGAGCCCTGGTCCTCCACCTTCGGGGGGCCTGAGTCCCTACAAAAGTTGACAGCGCACACCTTGGGAGCCCCTGGTCTGGTCATCCTTCCCCCTATTCTAGGGCCTCTCCAGCCTGGTGCAGAGCTGCCTTTCCTGCCCTGCTGCCTGGAAGGACCAGACGGACGCAGGAGGCCAAGCCTCAGGTTGTCTCATTCACTCAGAAATGAGTCCCCCCCACACAGGACAAAGCCAGGGCCACAGCTCAGCCATCAGGACTGGCCAGGTGCTCGAGCGACACTCACACCAGCAAGACCCGTGCTCGCCTCGAGGATCGCAGTTCTGGACCCATCTGTTGACTGCTTATTCAGTGGCCCTCCCTCACCCCTAATTAACAGACAGGCAGGGGGTGCTCAGAGAGCTTAGTCTCATCCCAGGGTGTTCGGCAGCAGAGCAGAGATTCAAAATCACATTCTTCTGGGAGTTCCCGTCATGGCTCAGTGATTAATAAACCCGACTAGTGTCCATGAGGACACGGGTTCGATCCCTGGCTTCACACATCCCTGGCTAAGGATCCCCTGTTGCTGTGGCTGTGGATAGGTCACAGACGAGACTTGGATCTGGTGTTGCTGTGGCTGTGGTGTAGACCGGCAGCTGTAGCTCTGATTAGACCCCTAGCCTGGGAACCTCCATATGCCGTGGGTGCGGCCCTAAAAAGACCAAAATCAATCAATCAATCAATCAATCAATCATGTTCTCCTGACCCAGGTCTCACCTTCTTACAGGGATTCTAACCCTCTTCACTCACAGACCCCACTAGGGTCTGGTCAAGCCCAAAGGGCTCCATCTCTGACTGTTGTTAAATGCATAAACAAAATACAGCGATTACCAAGGAAACTAGTTATAGTGAAACAGGTACAACCAGATCTAACAGCAGATCTAAACATGGCCACAATTTCAAAAAAGGTCTGTAGCAATTATGATGTGAAAATACCATATGAAAAACTGTTGGTGAAAGGTTTCAGGTGTGGTTTGTGGCCTGCAGTCATAATCTAAGGAAATGCCTAAATTAGAGTTGGGGAAATAAATGTCCTTTTTTTCAGCCAAGCTCATGAAGCTCTGGATTCTGTCCCGAGACCCTGTGGACGTGAAGATCCAGGCTAGGAAGGCCTGGCCTGTTAGGATCTGTGCTGCCATGGAGGCCCTTCTGTCAGGCCCAGTCCCGATTCTGACGTGGGCTGTCAACTCCAGGGGCCAAGGGAAGCCCTGGCCCCCCCCAAGGCTCAGGCCCAGGCCTTCCTTCATGGGCAAAGTCAGGGAAGCAGCCACCCGGCCTTCCCGCTGGCAAGCCCCTCTGCCAGGGACTGGTTCTTTGCCCGGGATGTAGAGCCGAGCTGGGAGCCATTCCAAGGCCGGCACGTGGCTTGTTTGTGTGTCCCCTCCCCCTCTCACCCCCACATATTTAGTGAGAACCCTGCTTGGTACCCAGTATGGGGGAGACTGCATGGAGTTCACAGTGTGGTGGGAAAACAGCCAGGAAGGGGGCCTGGTGGGGGGACATGAGGTTGGTCTTCTTTGACCCACATGCTGAGATGGAGGGTTGGAGCCTGGGGTTCCTCACAAACTTCCCTCAGGGCCCAGCCTGGACAAGTCCAGACCAGCAGCTCTTCAGCTCGCAGGGAGCCAAGAGACCATCGAAGCTTCTGGAATCAACTTCCAGCATGAAGCGGGGAGGGAAGTCCTTTATGTGGAGGAGAGTGGGGACGGGGGGTGTTGGCAGGGGAGCAGCAGCGGTGGAGAGAAAGGAGAACTTGGCCTCAGAAAGGTGAGAGCGCTCACCCGCAGATCCTCCACCCTCCGCCCCCGGCCACCCCTGTTGTTTATCGGAGGTGGCCAGTGGGGGGAGGCCTGGCCTCTGTGGTCCAGAGGTTTATTTATAAGTCAGTTCATGCACAGAGAGAAGTGTAATAGCAGCAACAGAAAATTATAAAACAATGAAAGGGGCTTTGCAGGGTCTCATCCCCCTGAAAGCCTCTCTGTTCCATAGTCTGACCCCTGAGGTGCCCAGGACAGAAGTTCATTTTGATTTTGCAGCCATAGAGTAGCTCATGAGAACCAAACCCCTAGGAGGTTCCTGGTAGCTGATCAGAATCCACTTCTTCCTCAGTATAAGAGGGTGACCGGTTAGGTGGTGGGCGCAGATCTGACACAGTGAATTAGAGTCTTGAGGGGCCTTTCATCATCCACTGAGCTCGTGGGTGATCCAGTCCCTGGAGCTTCTATCCTGGGCTCTCTGGGTGGACCTGGCCACCTCCTTCCTTGATAAGCTGCCTCCTCCAGCTCTGTTCACCCCATTGCTTTGCCTGCAGCACCTTTGATAGTTGGACCTGAACCTTTTCCTTCCTCCTGGTCCTGGGACCTGAGTCTGAGGCGGCTGGAGCAACGCCCCCTTCATAGGGCTCCAAACACAGGCCCCCAAACACAGGCCCCCAACCCTGCCTGCCCAGCCCCACGGGCGACTGACTGGTGCCCCCCCGAAAAGACCAGAGTCAGGAACACATTTGATAAGAATCTCTGTCTGCGACAGGCTCTTTTGGAAAACCCGATTCTGATCTACTTTACAGGTGAGCTGCAGTGCTAGTTAGCTCTTTACTTGCTCAAAAATGCTTATCTAAAAAGAACAGGGTTCAAAAGGACCTGAGGTGAATGACTTCCATGAGTTACTTAGTTTCTCTGAGTCCTAGCATCGTCCTCTGTAAAATGAGCGAATCGTGCTGGTTTGCAGTGTGGTCATAGGCGTTTGAGACAATGGACATAAAACACCCTTTCTTATCCAATATACAGTCACCTGTCAATCAATGAGGGCAGCTGTTCCTGCTCTAATGTTGTTAAAATTTCGTTTTCTCAATGGTCCTTGGAATAGAACTGTCCCAAATTGTCTTAATTCCTGCCTTCCAGCAGCTTTGACAAGTCCAACCGTGTCCTCGCAGCTTTTCCCTTCCATTTCTGTTCACAGAAAGCAAGCCATCCAGCCAGACTTCAGTAGAGAGTGCAGCTGACCCTTGAACAGTGTGGGGACGAGGGATGTGGACCCTCCCTACAGTCAGCAGTGCGTGTCCGTGGTTCCTCTATATCTGGCTTATGCATCCTCAGAATCAACCACCCACTGATGTGCCACACACTGGGATAGTTACTGTTGAAAATAATCCCCATCTCAGAGTTCCCACTGTGGCTCAGTGGTTAACACATCCTACTAGGAACCATGAGGCTGCGGGTTCCATCCCTGGCCTCGCTTAGCGGGTTGAGGATCCGGCATTGCCGTGAGCTGTGGTGTAGGTTGCAGATGTGACTCGGATCCCGCGTTGCTGTGGCTCTGGCCTAGGCCGGTGGCTACAGCTCCGATTCGACCCCTAGCCTGAGAACCTCCATATGCCGCGGGAGTGGCCCAAGAAATCGCAGAGAGACAAAAAAAAAAAAAAAAAAAAATCATCCACATCTGAGTGAACCTGTGCAGTTCAGACTCGTTGTTCAAGGGTCAACTGTGTTTGCTTTGAGGTGTAAGTTTCCCACATTAACTTTTTGTGGTTGAACTAAATGAATAAATTCTGAGAAATTGTTTTCTGCAATTAAGAGACTATTGAAAATAAAAGGTAATTCTGCTGTTTGATAGCCATAGAAACAGTGTGATTCACGTGGTCAGTGTCCCAGGCTGCTCACCGGCTTTAAGGCTCAGACTTTCACCAGGCTTCTCAAATACGAGTGCATAGGGATCTGGTTAAAAGTCTGCAACAAAGTCAGTGCAGGTGGAAGGGCTGAGATTTGATGCTTCTCACAGCTCTGGTTGAGGCCCTCCTGCTCATTCGGGACCCCTGCTGATCCAGGACCAACAAGGTCTGGGTGGAAGAAGCCAGGACACTTAGGGGTGAGAAAGTGGGTACAGGCTAGGGCCTGGGTCTTCTGCTGAGACCCAGATATGGGACCCCAAGGACAGGGGTAAGGAAGATGGGGTTCGTGGCTGGCATAACTCCCAGGGCATGTCCTCTGTCCTCGCCATCACTTCTTCAGTCCCTGACATTTGCCAGGCTGCCCCCTCTGCCACTGCGATGCACCAGGGCTACTCTGCCCTGTCCTGCAGCCTTGGAGTCTGGCCTTCCCTTTGTCCCCAGAGTCAGAGGTTTGACTCCTTGTCTCCCCCGCCCGCCTTTTGTCCACTTGGATCCTGTAAGAAAATGCCGAGTAGCACAGAGGTAGAAATCCAACTTCCTCCTCCATCCTACCGCCTTCCTCACCTTGGCCCTCTCCTCTCCCCAGAGACGGGGAGAGCTTTGAGGGCGAGGGCAGAGGTAGGTTCATCTCTGCATTCCTGCTGTGCGCCCAGAGAAAGGTCAGGGATCCCGGACAGAGAAGTACAGCAGCGGCCGGGAGCAGGAGGGGACTGGAGATGAGGGAGAAAGAGGAGCCACCTGAATGGTTGACGTGGCCGGGATACATTTCTAGCAGCTTCCTGATAACCTCCCAGCTTAATCGGGCCAAGGGCCAGGGTCTTCCCCGCGTCCTGCTTTGGCGGTGGTGGAATTGAGCGGTGCGAGGTGCTGGGTTTTGCTTCCCGTATCTCCAGGCACTTTGGCCGAGAAGCCTCCTCCGCTAGGGTCCATCCAGAACCGTAACATCCTAGCCATGTTATAAAGGACTTCCACCTCTTATAAAAGTTGGCCCACATGAGTAACTGTCACTTGGATGGGAAAGGGAAAGGACGATTAGGACAGAGTGTTACTAATACTGCAAGTCTAATACCATGCTTTCTTTTTTGTCCCTTTTTTTTAAATTACTCAAATGAATTTATCACATCTGTAGTTGTATAATGATCAGCACAATCCAGTTTCACAGGATTTCCATCCCACAGCCCAAGTACATCCCCCCACCCCCCCAAACTGTCTCCTCTAGAGACCATAAGTTTTTCAATGTCTGTGAGTCAGCATCTGTTCTGCAAAGAAGTTCAGTCTGTCCTTTTTTTCAGATTCCACATGTCAGTGAAAGTTGGTGTCCATGCTTTGTTTCTTCTTCTTATTTTATTTTATTTTATTTTTTTTACAGATTCATCAGCCAGACTGTTGAAAGCCTAACTGTCCAGGATGCCCGTCCCACCCCCTCCAGCACCCCCGCCGCCGCCCACGTTTGCTCTGGTGAGTGGCTCTCCCCATCCGTGGTCCCTGCATGAAGCACGTGGAACAAACTCGAAGCCAGCACACATGTATTTGTTTTCAGTGTATTTGCATTCTGGCTTGACCGTGATACTACAGTAAGCTTTCTAGGTGCCAGAGGAAGCCAGACCCTGAGATGCAGCAGAAAGAACACAGAAGCATTTTGTAGTCTAAGGTTTCATGTGATGCAGAGAACACGCATGGAATGTGGATTCGTTAGGTTTCCTCTGCCATGTCCATCAAGGGAGACGCATCCTGTTCATTCGAACACGCTGGCCCAAGACAGATTCACAGGAGTGGTTCTGCCCACCTTGCACTTTTTCCATTCTAATCGACTCAGGTTCTAGCCTTTAACCTCCGGGCAGGATATCCAGAAACCTGGGTCTCTCTGTCTGATGGCGCATCCATCAAAGTGTCCTCCAGACTCACTCCTTTTTCTCTGCCTTTCCCCCCCTTTCTTCTCTCTGTTTTTGACAAATATCCCCCATCTTTCACCCCCACACACTTAAACTCCCCCTTTAAATCTATCTCTGCCTCTCCATGGCTACTTTCCAAAGGCGTATTTTCTCAGGGCTCTCCTGGCCCCTGACAGTCTGTCCTCAGAAGTTAGTGCACCCTCTTCCAGGAAGCCAGCAGCTCTCTGCGTGGTGATCCGGAAAGGCTCCCAGACACAGCCCAGGGCGAAGATGTCCCCCAGCATGTGAAGCCTTCTCTGCTAAAGAGCCTCCCAGTGATAGGCCCTTCACTTTTCACTTGAGGAAACTGATGCTCAGAGGGGAACAGTCTCTTGCCCAGGCTTCCATGGGACACATTGATATAGCCCATCTCAGGTCTAGATGGAGGAACACACCATTAATTAGCTCATTGCTATTCCAAGTGTGATCCTCCAACTCCTGGTTAGAGTCCTCAAAACGCTAAGTACAAACATTCAGAGTAAGCACTAAGAAACACAGCAATCTGGGAGCTCCCGTCGTGGCTCAGGGGTTAACAAACCTGACTAGGGTCCATGAGGACGTGGGTTCAATCCCTGGCCTAGCTCAGTGGGTTAAGGATCCAGCGTTGCTGTGAGCTTTGGGTGTAGGTCGAAGACAGGCTGGGATCTGGCGCTGCTATGGCCATCGCATAGGCTGGCGGCTACAGCTCTGGTTTGACCCCTAGCCTGGGAACCTCCATATGCCACAGGTATGGCCCTAAAAAGAGAAAAAGAAAAAAAAAAAAAAGAAAGAAAGAAAAACACAGCGATCTGATGGTGGGGTTAAGTCTTTTGTTTCTAAGATTTTATTTTGTGTGTCTTTTAACTAATTCATTTTTCCAGTAATTCATTGTTCTTTTACAAAATATTGATCCATGATGGGTTGGAAAATTTTTTTCTTTTTTCTTTCTTTTTTTTTTTGCCTTTTTGCTTTTTCTAGGGCTGCTTCTGCGGCAAATGGAGGTTCCCAGGCTAGGGGTCGAATCAGAGCAGTAGCTGCTGGCCTACACCACAGCTCACAGCAATGCCGGATCCTTAACCCACTTAGCAAGCCCAGGGATCGAACCCACAACCTCATGTTTCCTAGTCAGATTTGTTAACCACAACGGGAACTCCAGAAAATTTTTTTCTTAAAAAATTGGTCCTTCCCTTAAATAAGTTTGAGAAGCTCTGATCTGGCTAACTCAGAAGGATTAGTTTATACTCCCCAGAAGTATAGGTTGTGTAGCACTGCTGGGTTGTAACATGCTTTGATCTTTTTTTAAATGTGCGTGTGTTTAATGTATAGTCTAAAAATTAAGACTAGCACCTCCTGGGTTTAATAGTGAGTTAATTTAAAAGAAAATATCCACTAAAAAATAGTGTAGCAAATAGTATAGTAAATTGACTTAATGAAAAATGTTAAATAGGAACGCAGGTTTCATGAGAAGGTGACAAAAATCATGAAAGTTGTACCAGAATGACTGAACTTTGGGAAACCCTGGCTTGTCCTGTCACCTGGTTTCTATCCATCATTACCTGACTACAAGCAAAGTCCTAGAAAGACGGGATGTAGAGATGAGGAAAAAAGGAGGTTGGAGGCTGTGGTAGGAGAGCATCCAGTGGAACAGTGCAGGCGAGGGTCCTGCCTCCTGAGAGAAGTCAACACCCAAGAGGGTCAGATGTCAAAATAAATTTTGAGACAGAACAGGAGGGCAGGGAGGGTTGCTGACCCAAAACCATGAAGAGAACCAGTGTGAACATGTCACGTAACATCTTGGAGCCTCAGGTTTTTTTCATCCTTAAAAGGAAGACAGTAGGTTAATTCGAAAAGCTTTTTCCCTGATGTCCAAGTCATGTTAGAGACATAAAGGATGATCCCATTAGCCAAAGCAATCTGTCTGTGCAAAGAGCCTTTCTGGAAATGACTGCGAGAAGCTCTTAAGAGGCTTGCTTCAGAGGAGGCGAGGGCAGATGGGCGTTTTATCTATTAATTTTTTCAACCGAGATATAATTGGCATGTAACATTGTACAAGCTTCAGGTGTACACCGTGTTTCTATTTTACAATGTAATTATCACTGTAGTTTTAGCTAAGCCCCTATCACATCATGAAATTAGCATTTCTTTTTTGGTGGTGGGCACAGTTCATTTCTGGTCTCTTGATGACTTTGAAGTGTGTCCCACAGCCTTGTTCATCAGAGTCACTATGCTGTGTGTTAGATCTCCAGAACTTGCTCATCTTGTAGTTGCAGGTTTATATATATATATATTTTTTTTTTGTCTTTTTGCCATTTCTTGAGCCGTTCCCACAGCAAATGGAGGTTCCCAGGCTAGAGGTTGAATCGTAGCTGTAGCCGCCGGCCTTCACCACAGCCACAGCAACTCAGGATCCGAGCCGCATCTGCGACCTACACCACAGCTCACGGCAACGCCGGATCGTTAACCCACTGAGCAAGGCCAGGGATCGAACCTGCAACCTCATGGTTCCTATTTGGATTTGTTAACCACTGAGCCACCACAGGAACTCCGGCAGGTTATATTCTTTACCAGCATCTCCCCAGTCCAGGGAAGGGGCATTCTAGACCCCACATTTTCCATCCATCAGGTTATAGGGAAGGCTCTGGGGTCAGACTGCAAGACTTTGAATCTAAGCTCCTCTTATTAGCTGGAGCCCAGTGTGATGGTTTAACTTGTGCCTTAGTTTCCCTGACTCTAAAATGGAAATCATGACTCCCAGGATTGATGATAATGAATTAATATAAATAAAATGCTTAAAATGGTGCCCGACCCATAGTAAGAGCTATATAAATGTTAGCTATTATTTTTGTGAGCAAGTAATACTTTATAATTTAAGACCCTTTCAGCTTCACACACAGAGATTCTATTTCACCTGCTTCAGGGTTTGTCTTAACTCTTCCTCTGCCTCTAACTATAAGGAATAGCTGGGTCAGGTATCAAGCTAAAACCTGCCCAGGTTTATTCCTTGTGGCTTTCATCGGCACCTCTGAAATCAGAGCCGTTCAGAAGGGCTGGGGCCAACCAGGACTCACATCTGCCAGAAGCACCTCTGGGTTTGGGGAAGGTGGCGGTCCCTGGGGCCAAGCTGGACCAAGCCCGTGTCCAAGAGCGACAGCCACAGGCATGCGCCTACTTCTGAGTTCATTCGCTGGGCTCCTAGTGTCCCCACTCCCAAAAATAACCCTGAGAAAATAAAATCTCAATTTCACAGTAAGCTCTTTCCCAGGAATTCTAAATTCTAAAATTACTGAACATACTCAAAGGCTTTAAAATAGCCCACCGTTGTCTGCTATGCAGTTTCCGTGGGCTAAGCTTTCAAAAGGATTAAACATCAGGAACACCTTAGGCCAGAGGGACGTGAAGAGAGTTTGGGTGGGTAGTGGGAATGCTGTACTTTCTGACTGCGGCGGTGGCTACACAGTTGTACTTGTTTGTCAAAACTCACAGGACTATACACTAAAAGGATGATCTTACTATATGTATATTATACCTCTGGTATGCCTCAAATTAAAAAGGAAAAAAAAATCTCTGACAATGTAAAGAGGGAATTATTTTCTAAAATTTTGATGGATTTAAAAAAATAGAGCTGACCCTTTTTGCTAAAGACAGTTTTCCTCTTGCACCAGTTCCAAAAGACAGGAAAGAGAAGCTGTTCTTCAGAGAACATTCTAGAGAATGAAGCTTCATAGTATCCTTGCAGATTCCTCTCAGACTTAAAATCACCTTCTCAATTCCAGCCATCCAACCCTGGCTCTGTGGGTTACAGCCAATTGTGGTTTGAATTTTCAGAGACTTTTTTTTTTTTTTTAATCAGGGACACACTCTTCCTGCATTAAAAATGAATGTAATTTATTGCTGCATCTGCTCCCAAACGTCTGGGTCTTAAAAAGAATGACATCAGATCTAAAACTTGTGGAGAATTTACAGCCTCTTGCCAAGAACCTTAATGACAAGCTTCCAATACTCTAACTGTCCCCACTGAGTGTTATAGCACATGATTTTAATTCAAAAGATGAATACGCGTTTGCATGGCTTCCTTTCAGGCCAATACAGAAAAGCCTACCTTGAATAAGTCGGAGCAGGCTGGGAGAAATGCTCTTCTCTCTGACATCAGCAAAGGGAAGAAATTAAAGAAGACGGTCACCAATGACAGAAGTGCACCGATACTGGACAGTAAGTGAGAAGAATTCTTTCCATGGAGATAAATGGTTTATGACCTAATAATCAACCCTACCCTTGGTTAACAACAGCTGCAAAGCTAGCAGAATAAGGGACTGTATCTCTCATTGTAGGCCATGGCTCTGGCTTGGGTTCCCTCTAATGCTGCAGGAAGCCAGTATAATAATTCTTTGTCCAAGACACACACAGCAGCGATTCTCTGAATTATTCACACCACTTTACAGCACTTTCTGGAAATTAACTCCTTGCTTGTCTTAGTGCAGAGCAAAAGGCAGCATGAAATATAGCAAGAGCCCTGGTCTTGCAATCAGAGGGTGGGGATTTGAGCCTTGACCGTCTCCAGGCCTTTGTCTTTATTTGTAAAATGGTAGATAATAACCTGATCTACTGCCCTCACAAGTTTGCCGTGCACATCAAATGAGATAATGCTTCTGAAAGTGTTTTGTGGAATATGGAGTAATTCAAGTGTTAGATATGATTATTAGGAATTTGGACTGTACAGTAGAAAATGGACAGAACACTGTAAACCAGCTATAATGGAAAATATAAAAATACAAATGTCATTAAAATAAAAAAAGGAATTTGGAAAGAGAGGAAATGAGATCACAGCTTTGCTTATCTGCTCACTGTAAATCTGAGAGCCTTTCTAGAACAAGGCAGGGTGTATATAAACAAGGACCCACCATACAGGGCTACTTATTATGAAGCATTGTAGATGACTGAATCTACCAGAAGTTAAGCATCAGGCCTCAAGACTATCGGCTGACACTCCTGGACATTTCCACTGGCAGCCAGATGTCCCAGAGTTCATGCTAGACCATAGATCACATGCGGACTCGACAGGAAATAGGCTGACCCTCCAAAATCACCAGAGGGACTTTGCAGACAAGTGAATAATGATGCAGGATTTTAGCTAAGTGGAGGATTAGAAGTGCTTAGGAGGAATTTCTAGGAAGAATGCCTGATGAGTCAAAGAGAAGGAGTTAGGTGAGAACACTGGTGTGGGAGGAAGGTGGAAGAGCGGAAGACCAGGACAAAGACCTTTGACTGTTGCTCTGCACCCCCTTGTTACCCAGGCAAGGGGGTGCAGAGGAGAAAGCACCACACTTCAGTGGAACGAAGGGCTTCACTCTCGACAAAGTCTTACCTCTGGTCGAAATGCCCACAAAACTGACATGGTTATGGTACTATCAATCCCTTAGTCCTGATCTGTGTCACAAGATTCTCCCTGGGGGGAGCCCAGCACAGTTACGTCTATCTGGGGAGTCTTTGTCCAACAACCATGGAGCTGTGGTGCCTGGTATGGGGCCAGAGGAGCTCCACAAACTGCCAGCCTCTAGAACAGAGCCTAGCAGTTCTCTTCCCTATGAGAGGGAGCCTAGGCTCTGGAGAGGTGGATGTGAATTCCCTAGATGTTGAAGGAGAATGGACAGTCTGGGGCCTAATCCTGAATCCACTAGCAGAAATTCATTATGTTGTTCAAGATCCACTCCTCCTCCCATTAAATGGAAATAAGTGTTGGCTCTCCCTTCCAGCTCCTCGGTGATGTTTAAGAATGCACTTTGCTTGGTAGACACAAGATGCAATTCAGTGCATGCCCTTCTTGTCCATGCACTTAATTAGACACCAATGCTATTGTCACAAGCTCTTTGCAAGTGGCCAAGTCCATCCATGGTTTTGTATTTGTTTGCCGGTGAAACCTCCCTGGCTGCTATATTAAAATGTCGACCACGGTTATACATTATAACTCTTGAGGTCAGTTTTGTCCTGCAATTTAATTGCTAACAAAGTGACCTAGAACCAGTTATCTATGCTCCACTACTTTAGCTTCTCTATCTGAAAGATACACAGATGTTCCAAGAACACTAAAGGATGACGTCTGATAGAAGAGTACTTCAATCTCTTTGAATGTTCAATACCATGAAGTATTCAGAATGTATCATTTATCGATGAATAATGTTTGGATGGCAAGGGCATTTTAATATTACTGGCAATAATTAAAATTAGCAACAATTTAATTTTGTATGGAAGCAATTTTGCATAGACTTCCAGAAATTGTTATTCTAATCTGATATATCTTATTAGGTGAGGTAATTCTTGTGAGCTCATTCTCAGATTGTTTCTTCCATCAACAGAGCTCCCATAAGTATCCCAGAAAGTTCCACACCTAGAAAAGAGAGCTGACACAGACTTATCATAAATCTAATCCAGAAAAAAGGAAAGCACAAATGAACAAACTAGATCTCAGAAAGATTGAATAAAAGATCTAAAGCAGATTTTTTAAATTAAGTCTGCTACAATGAAGTTACATGCTAAAACATTTTGAAATCTTAAAGAAATTAAGGACAAATTTACCAAAACTTACTCATGAAGCCTCAATGATCAAGGAAAAAGTTGAAAACTTTATCAAATTACTTTTTATCTAAAGCTTTAAAGCCAGGTAATTTTATCAATAAATTATTTCAAATTTTAAGAAACTGCTAATTCAGGAGTTTCCCTTGTGGCTGAGAGGGTTAAGAACCCAACTATGAGGATGCGGGTTCAGTCCCTGGCCTGGCTCAGTGGTTTAAGGATCCAGCATTGCCACAAGCTGCAGAGTAGGTCGTGGATGTGGCTTGGATCCAGTGTTGCTGTCGATGTGCGATAGGCCAGCAGTTGCAGCTCCAATGCGACCCCTTGCCCAGGAATTTCCTTATGCCACAGTGTGGCCCTAAAAACAAAAAGAGCCAATTCAAATGCTGTATAAATCATTCCTAAATATAGGAACATATGGAAAGCTATCTAATAGGTATAATGAGACTGGCAATGATGCTAATATCAAAACCTGACAAAGGAAAGCACATGTACACAAAGAAAGCTTGACATGTGGCAACACCCAAGGCGTTTTTAACCTATCACTTGGTGACAGAGGGATTCCTACTGACACCTAGTGGGAAGAGGCCAGGGATGCTGTCAGCATTCTACAACAAAGAATTATCTGACCCAGAATAGCAGTATGACCACTTACGATCATAGATGCGAGGATACTAACAAACCAAAAACTCTAATTCAAAAAAATAATGCACCAAGACCAGAGTATATCTCATTTTAATGTTATTTCTGTTTAATGTAAGACATAAATACTTAATAAATAAACATAATAATAAATAATAATAAACATCATAATAAGGAAAACCATATAATGATCTCAGTAGATCCTGAATAGGCATTTGATAAAATCCCATGCTATAAGGTCTTAAAACCCAGAGAATAAGGATCCTGGCTAACCACAGATAATAATAAGAAAAAAAAAAAATGATCTCAAACCAATAGTTGACATGTAACTTTGAAACATTAGAGGTATTCTCATTGAAATCAAAATATAATTTTATTGTTAAATACTGGTAACATTATTAATAATGTACTTAAATATATGTGTATTTTTAAATATTTTAAAATAATCTTCATTAAAACATTAATAACTTACAGCTATGGAAGGTCAATCATCAAAGTAATTTCTTACATAAAATAGAAATAAGGTACACAACCCTTAGAAAAGAGGGAGCAAAACATCGATTTATTGGATATCAAATGAAATTTCCTGATGCCAATAATAACCAAATCCAAAATATAGTAAGAAAAACATTCCTTTCATAATTTCAACAAAAATGTATTGACCCTAAAAGAAGCATAAGTGACCTGTATGATGAAAATTATGAAACTTTACTGGATAAATCAGAAGACATGGGAAAATATAGCATGTTTCTATAAAGTCTAGATATCATAAAATGTCAATTTCCCCAAATTTGTAGATCTCATGTAATATTTATCAAAGACGCAACTAAGTTTTCAGGGATAGAACTTTATAAACAACACTTAACCTCATAAGACATACATAAATTGTTAAGAGACAATTTTTAAAAGAGGGCATAGGAGTTCCCGTCGTGGCACAGTGGTTAACGAATCCGACTAGGAAACATGAGGTTGCGGGTTCGGTCCCTGCCCTTGCTCAGTGGGTTAACGATCCGGCGTTGCCGTGAGCTGTGGTGTGGGTTGCAGACGTGGCTCGGATCGCGCGTTGCTGTGGCTCTGGCGTAGGCCGGCGGCTGCAGCTCCAATTCGACCCCTAGCCTGGGAACCTCCATATGCCGCAGAAGCGGCCCAAAGAAATAGCAAAAAAAAAAAAAAAAAAAAAAAAGAGGGCATAATCATGGCTCTAATACAGATATAAAATGAACATATCAGAGTTCCTGTTGTGGTTCAGTGGAAATGAATCTGACCAGCATCCACGAGGATGCAAGTTCAATCCCTGGCCTCCATCAGTGGGCTAAGGATCCAGTGTTGCCATGAGCTGTGGTGTATGTCGCAGATGCGGCTCAGATCCTGCATTGCTGTGGCTGTGGTGTAGGCCAGCAGCTGCATCTCCGACTCAACTCCTAGCCTGGGATCCTCTATATGCTGTGGGTGCAGCCCTAAAAAGACAAAATTAATTAAACAAACAAACATACTAAGGATTTTATTTAGCTCATTAATGAGGGAACCAATGAGATGTTATCAGAGGAGAATTCAAAGTACCAGACATATGTAGGCAGGTAAGTGTTGAAATGAGCTTGCAAATAGGTATAAAATGGGTCAATTATCAATTGAATGACACTGAACATAACCAGTTTGCATTTCTGTGGACGAATGTCATTTGATTATAAGTTTTCTACAACTTAGAGAGTTGCAAATTAGCTCAAAGGCAATGGGATATACCCCAGAAGGCTAGCCTGGATAGTTAGTAATCTTTTTCTTTCTTCTTCCTTTTTTTGTTTGCTTGTTTCCTCATTTTAAAACCTCCTTTTCACAATTTTTTGGCAACAAATACAAAATAAAACAAGCATTATCTCAAGTTGCACAGAATCTTTTAAATGTTGAAGTCTACTGCTTTATGATATTAAAAAACTGAAATCACCTGAAAGGCCATCAAATAAAATATATTTGTGTTCTGTCAACAATGCAGTCCTTTAAACTCATGTTTTCAAGAATATTTGATGACATGAGAAATGCTAACAATAAAATGTTGAGTGGAAAAAAGCAGGATTATAAACTATGTAGTGAATCTGGGGGTTCCGGAGTTCCCGTTGTGGCACATCAGAAACAAATTCGACTAGGAACCACGACGTTTTGGGTTCCATCCCTGGCCTTGCTCAGGGGGTTAAGGATCTGGTGTTGCCATGAGCTGTGGTGTGGGTCACAGACGTGGCTCAGATCCTGTGTTGCTGTGGCTCTGCCGTGGGCTGGCACCAATTGGACCCCTAATCTGGGAACCTCCATATGCCACGGGTGCAGCCCTAAAAAGCAAAAAAAAAAAAAAAAAAGTTGGGGGGCTCCCATTGTGGCTCAAGAAGTTAAGAGCCTGATGTTGTCTCTGTGAGGGTGCGGGTTCCATCCCTGGCTTCACTCGGTGGGTTAAGGTTCTGGCGTTGCTGCGAGCTGCAGTGAAGGTCACAGTGCTCAGATCTGCTTGTGGCATAGGCCGCACCTGCAGATCCAATTTGACCCCTAGTCTGGGAACTTCCACATGCCACAGTGCAGCCGTAAACAAGCAAACAAAAGTAGGTAGTAAATTTGGTCTGAATTTTAAGAAAAAATATAAAATGAAAAAAACCTACAGGGAAAAAATGTACCAAAACAGTAGGTTTTTCCATGGAGCAAAATTATGGGATATTTTATTTTCTTCTCTTTATGTTGACTCTTTCCTTTCTTCTCACCTTTTATTACATCTCCTCCTCCCTTAAGACTTTCTTTCTTTGAAGATACTTTAATTTGCCAAATCTGCTGATATAGAACAGGTATTACTTCATATGGCAGCTAGCCAAGCGGGGGGGAAAGTCATTACCTGTTACTGATTCTTCTACCACTGGCTTTACCACTGGTCTGGAGTGGACAGACCCTCCTGCTTCTCTGGCTGGGGTCAGAGTGACTCCTTAAAATCCTGCACTTTTAATGAAATCCCGGTTGTCCACCATGGGCCTAGATTCAGCCAGCGCCCCGCTGGACTGCTGTTTCCCTGGACAGGGACCTTCGCTGATGCTGTCTTCACATACGTGAAAGGACTGTGTTTTCTTCCTTCTGCAGAACCTAAAGGAGCTGGTGCTGGTGGTGGCTTTGGCGGAGGTGGCGGAATTGGTGGTGGAGGTGGCAGTGGCGGTGGCGGTGGAAGTTTTGGAGGGGGTGGACCACCCGGTTTGGGAGGACTGTTCCAGGCTGGCATGCCGAAGCTGAGATCCACAGCCAACAGGGAGGGTGGTAAGGAGAGTTTCCTTCTCTCTCAGTAACCAAAGACGAGGCAGAATCTGGTGGTTTTGAGGCTTGGCATCCCTTTGAAGGCACTATGCCCTTGAAAACATTTTAGATTGCTTGACGTGTTAACGCTTTTTTATAAGGGGAACTCTACTTTGCATCTTTAAAAAAAATCAGAATTAGCTCCGTCAAGCTAAAATGTGTCCAGTGTCCTTGGGGACACCTTGCATTTTTTCGTGCTTTTCTAAAGGGTGAGCTAGAATGGGAAGACAAGGAAGGAGCAATGGAACTTGCCACTCCTGGAAACTCTGCCTGGGGACCTGGCAGATTCCGCATTCTTTATGAGGTGGTCTGACCCAGCTGTCTAGTGTCATAAACACTTGTGAGTCTCTTTTCAAACACTTGATGGACCGTGTCATATGGAATAGAATTACATATCTCACAAAGTCTAAAAAGTTATTCTGCATGACAGACATTTGGCATTTCAGACCAGTGACTCTGCAGGAAGCCATAGAAATGAGTCCTACAGGATTGTCTATGACACGATGGCAGAGAGAAAAGTTGAACCTGGTCATGCCTAAAAAAAAACCTTACAGTGTGTGAGGCTCTCCTCTGATTATGATAGAAGTTCAAGAAATTTTACCATGAAACTTTATTTTTTTTAACATTTACTGAGTTAGAAGAATTTTATTTCTAATCCTGTGATCTTTTAAAATGTCCACTGGGAGAGTGTGAAATTCTCACATTCATATGAAGATAAAGCACTGAATCCTCTGGGTTAGCTGACTATTTTACTTTGGGATTGTCAAAATCTAGAAAGAGACTCAATGGTAAAAGTGATTCTCTCTTGCCAGATCTGCATTTAAATTTAAATTTAGGAGTTCCCGTCCTAGCTCAGAGGTTAACAAACCCAACTAGGACCCATGAGGACACAGAATCGATCCCTGGCCTTGCTCAGTGGGTTAAAGATCTGGCATTGCTGTGGCTATGGAGTAGGCTGGCAGCTACAGCTCCAATTAGACCCCTAGCCTGGGAACCTCCATATGCTGCAGGTGTGGCCCTAAAAAGCAAAGAACAAAAAAAACACCTTGGAGTTCCTGTCGTGGCTCAGTGGTTAATGAATCTGACTAGGAACCAAGAGGTTGTGGGTTCGATCCCTGGCCTCGCTCAGTGGGTTAAGGATCTGGTGTTGCCATGAGCTGTGGTGTAGGTCGCAGACATGGCTCGGATCCCATGTTGCTGTGGCTGTGATGAAGGCCGGTGGCTACAGCTCCAGTTAGACCCCTAGCCTGGAAACATCCAGAGGCCATGGGTGTGGCCCTAGAAAAGACGAAAAAGAAAAAAAAAATTAACCAAAAAAATAAACCAATTAAATTTATCTATTTAAAATCCACCAAAAGGATTTGAGGCAGCTGACAAATGCATACATTCTGTACTTTAACAACAGGTGAAGAAGTACAAACAAAAGACAAATGGAAGTAAAACAATAAAATGAAGATGGAATTTAAGTTAGTGCACAAAATGGTACACCAGAAGCATATGCATTCATAGGAAACTATCCACATAATGGATGCCATCCATATAATGGATGTGGATAGAACCTGCACCTTTGATCCAAACTGGGAAGATAAAACTTATCACAAGGGGTGACATAGAAATATAGCACACAGTCAAGGAAAACACAGCTTTTTTTTTTTTTTTTTTTTAGTGCTAAAGTCAAAATAAAAAATTCTCTCTAGAGTTCACATTACTTCACTATATATATCCAGCCAAATGTCTCTCATGGTGCCTTGGATAAAACCTGAACTCCCTCTGGCCTACAAGGCTCTTTATGACCCAGCCCCTGCAGGCCACTCAGGCTACATTCCATAGGGTTCTCCTCCATGCTCACTATGCCCCAGGCATGTCAGCCTTGGTTTTAACTGGAAGCTCATTTCCACCTCAAGACCTTTGTACCTGCTGGCCCTGAGACTGAAGCACCTCTCTCTCCCTTCTCTTTTACATGGCTCAAATCTCCAAAGAGCCATCCCCAGCCACCCCATCTATCCTGGCCTTTCTGGGTACTCTCCATCTCAGCAGCCTATTTTATTTGTGTTTGTGGGAGAGGGCGAGCGTATCCCCCTACTCGTCCACCATCTTGTCTCCCTCTCAGCAGCCTATTTTAGTTTCTTTTTAGTACTTATAATAATTTGAAAACATTTATGTTCACTCGCTGTTTTTCTTTTAATCTCCCCCACAAGAACGTAACCTCAAGGCAGCTGGATCTTTTCTATTTTGTTTACTCCTCAGCCTCTAGCATCTAGAATAATGGCTAGTGTCTAGTATAGCAGGTGCTTAATTAATATCTGGTACATTAACTAACTCATGATTGAACTGGTAGAAGTTTTCAGACTAAGCATTTTTTGAGAATTAGCTTGGGTTCCGAGAGATTCTGGGGCAGTGGTGCCTCTTTAGTTCTTCCCTTTGTTGAACCAAAGCAGCTGAATATTAATTACATAGTAGGACTGTTCTGTCAATATTGAAGTTGACCTAGTGGGGAAAAATTAAACTATAAAAGTATAGCTGACTACTTGTTTACAGATTCACCGTCCACTGCTGTCAACTCTTTCAATTAAACTTTGACAGTTTGTTTTTTCTTTGACAGTTTATTTCAATCATAACTCTTCCATTATATTTTTCCATCCTCTCTTGGAAATTTCTCCTCAAAGGGACTAGGTAAGCCCTCCCATATAGAAACTTGTATTGGGATAATTATTTTTTTCACCTAAGATGGCTACATTATTTTTCAAACCTGAAAGGTACAGGGTGGGAGGACAGAGATAGTGATGGGGGGAAAAAAATCATTAGCAGAAATCCCACCTATCAATCCCACCCACCATCCTGTTCTTGTCTTCTGTTGAATAGGGGTCCCTCCAGAACGCTTACGTACTTCATCCCTGTTCTTGTCCACACATAAATGCCTAGAGATCGCTCCAAAATCCCTTTGAAAGCTTTTAAAAGCCCATGGGTTGTAGAATCTGGGACTAAAAGAGAAACAGAAAGCTGTGATCTAGTCCTCTGCCTCTAGGAAGGACCACACAAAACCCAATTTATGTAAATCATAGTCACCTGTAGATTACAGCATCCAGGAAAGGGCTTCCGATGCCGGCAATATGCCTTAGTTGTCTGATTTCCTTTAAGGTTCCTAGTTTTCTAACTGATTTTTGTGGTGGTTGTTGTTCAGATTCTGGAGGAAGCCGACCCCCAGTTTTGCCACCGGGAGGAAGATCCACATCTGCCAAACCGTTCTCACCCCCAAGTGGCCCAGGGAGGTTCCCTGTGCCTTCTCCAGGCCACAGAAGCGGACCCCCAGAGCCTCAGAGGAGCCGAATGCCGCCCCCGAGGCCCGACGTGGGTGCAAAGCCCGATAACATTCCCCCTCCGGTGCCTAACACGCCGAGACCCGTCCCGTCAAGTCTGCACAACCGGGGGAGCCCCCTCGCGCCCGGGGCCCCCAGGCAGCCCAGCCCGGGGCCGACCCCTCCCCCTTTCCCAGGAAACCGAGGTGCTGCTTTCGGGGGAGGCTCCATCCGCCAGAGCCCCTCTGCCTCCTCCTCGCCTTTCTCCAACAGGCCTCCCCTACCGCCTACTCCGAGCAGGGCCTTGGATGACAAGCCCCCACCGCCGCCGCCCCCGGTGGGCAACAGGCCCTCGCTGCACAGGGAGGCCGTCCCTCCGCCTCCGCCGCAGAACAGCAAGCCCCCCGTGCCTTCAACGCCGCGGCCGTCGGCCTCCTCGCAGGCCCCGCCGCCGCCCCCGCCCAGCAGGCCCGGCCCTCCCCCGCTGCCTCCGGGCTCGGGCTCGGGCTCGGGCGGCGGCAGCGATGAAATCCCGAGGCTCCCGCAACGGAATCTGTCCCTCTCATCATCGTCCTCGGCGGCGCCTCCCTTACCTTCACCGGGACGGTCGGGCCCTCTTCCGCCCCCGCCCACTGAGAGACCCCCTCCTCCGGTGAGGGACCCACCGGGCAGATCAGGTAAGTTAGGACCTGCGGCCAGTGGTCTCTCTGCAGCCCAGCCAGGCCCGGGGTCCCTAATAACCACGCGGAGAGAGCCCAGCAAAAGCTTAGGTACTCTCTCAGGCGGCTCAGACCTTTTAGGTGACACATAAGCCGCCTGTTTCCTCTCGACCTCACCTAAACCTCTGAGGAGACTGGGACCAGTATTTCTGTCCATGTTTCCGAGGTGAGGAGACTGAGAAACCAAGGAAGTTAAACGAGCCCAAGCAGGTGAATGAAGGGGCTAGCACTTGCACCGTCCACCTCGCCCGCTCTGCTCCTCTGTCTCCCTAGAGGGAATTTCTGCTGCCTTAACCGGGGACTAAATTCCCACCTCCTGTAGGAGGGCCTATTATTCCAGGAAGGGAGTTAAGAGTTACTGCATCCTGTATTTCTCAAGCTTTGCGGCCACTTCCCTTTTCATTAAAGACACCTACTAGGGTACATTTTGCTGTCTATTCACATCTCTAGATCCCTAGGAGAATCAGATAAAGGTAGAAGGCCTTCTCTCGATAAAAATGTTCATAAGCATAACCTTAACATTTACCTGCTGTTTCATGGATTGAAGGACCTGCTCAAGCCCATCTGTGTCCCCTCTCAGAGCTGAGAAACCTGAATCTAAGGGCAGAACCTTCAGAGTATGAAATGAAACGTGAGGAGTTTGTACTCTCTCTCCTGCTTATCATAGGTGCCTTTTTGTTTTCTGTTGGTTATTGACGGAGTCAGAACTACTTTTTTTTTTTTTTGGCTTTTTGCCTTTTCTAGGGCCGCTCCCTCGGCATATGGAGCTTCCCAGGCTAGGGGTCAAATCGGCGCTGTAGCCACCGGCCTACGCCAGAGCCACAACAACGTGGGATCCGAGCCGCATCTGCATCCTACACCACAGCTCGAGGCAACGCCGGATCGTTAACCCACTGAGCAAGGCCAGGGATCGAACCCGCAGCCTCACGGTTCCTAGTCGGATTCGTTAACCACTGAGCCACGACGGGAACTCCAGAACTACTTTTTATATTTAAGCTTACCATACATACAAGATGTCTGGAAACAGGTCATTAGTTGGTCTATGAAAAGCTATATGACCTTTGACCCCATGACCTCAGGAACCTAATAAACACCATTTTTTTAAACCAGCAGTCCTCAAACTTGACCACATACTGGAATCACTCGGGGGGTTTTCAAAACCATGATGTCTGGGTCCCTAGCCCAGGGTTTTTGGTTTCATTGGGGCCTGGGCTGCAACCCGGGCATCAGGATATTTGGAAGCTCCCCAGTGACTGTAATGTGTAGCAGAGTTTGAGAACCACTCCTTCAAACCACTCTGCCAGGGAGAGTCAGCTACAAATATAAGAAGTTGCTAGTCTATTCAATTCAATCGCTAGATACTGTGGCATCTCATTAAGTATGCGTCAATGAACAAATGAGAACAAGCAGTCAGATGAAAGAAATGCAGTGTTTTCTTCTTACCCAACAGTTACAGATTTTCCCCCAAAGTGGTTGAGATGCTGTTTGCATGGCTCTTCAAAATGGATGAATCAACAGATTAAATGTTCCCCAAAATAGGATAGGCAGAGATATATAATTATAATGTTTGTTGTTTCTTTCAATTACATAAGTCATACTTGTTTTATAGAAAATACAGAAAAGTATAAAGAAAAAAATCATCTATAAGTCCTGCCTCCACCACCATCCAGATATAACATTGTTTACATACCCTTTCCATCTTTTAAAAATGCATATATGGGGCATTCCTTGGTGGCCTGGTGGTTAGGATTTGATGCTTTCATTGCTGTGGCCCAGTTTCAACCCCTGGTCTGGAACTGAGAGCCCACATGAAGCCACCTCACACAGTGCCCCCCCCCCCAAAAAAAAGTGCATATATATATATATATGTGTGTCTGCAGTATCAGTATCACACTACATATATGGTTTGGTGATTTATTTTTTAATTCAACAATATCTTGCTAACGTTTCCTGATGTGATTGACTATTCTTTTACAACCTGACTTTTTTTGCCACATCTGCAGCACACAGAGGTTCCCAGGCCAGGGATCGAACCAGTACTACAGCAGTGACCCAAGCCACTGTAGTGACGACTCCAGGTCCTTACCCTACTATGCCACAAAGGAACTCCACAACCTGACTTTTAATGGCTACATAATATTAAATCCCCTGTTCTTACGGGCCATCTCTAGCGTTGTGCCATTGCAGATTATGCAGGGGTACATTCTTGTAGCTAATTATTTGTGCACATCTCCATGTATTTCTTTTAGATGAATTCCTAGAAATGTAATTTCTAGGACAGTGGGCGTACATGGTAAATTATGGATTTCATAGGTACTACCAAGTTTGCCTCTAGAAGATTCCCACTAATTTATATTTCCACAAGGAACATATGAGAGGTCATCAGGCACCATCTGTATTTTGAGAGGTGGCTTGGCTTCATTGTTAGGGGAGTGCTTTAGAATTTGACAAAACTGAGTCAGTTCTTCCACTCATTAGCCTCCCGACTTGGACTCTTTAAGCTCCAATACCTCTGAGGCCTCACCTCCTGTCCCTACATTCCTTAGGGTTGTTATAAGAATTAAACGAAACAGGTGTATATGGTGGTTATCTCATGTCCCCACATGTAGTAAGTCACATTCAATAAATGAACATTTTTATTATTATGCTACCAATAGGAAAAAAGAAATCTTTTTTATTATGCTTACCTAGGTTAGGAGCAGAGGGCTGGAAAAGAGAGAGATCAGGTTGATCAGGTCGCAGAGTACCCGGCCCCATCGTACTGGAAGTCTAGTCTGCATTTAGTGCCAGTTATGTGGTGGTTAAACCCATAGCATGTGAGCCACTTCTGCCCCCAATAAATCTACTCGTATTGACTGGGACAGACTCCAGCAATGAGAAGCAGGTGGGGCAATGAATAAACCCTACCGGGTAAAGCACTAAAGACTCCTGAGAGACAAACCAGGGCTGGGTATGCCTCCACCTCCATCAAGGATCTGAACCAAACTTCCAGGCAGGAAGACCTTTGATGGGTGGGTCGTTCAGTTTAAGGTCCTCTAGTTGGATTCTGAATCTGTGGTTAACAAGAGATACTTATATTTATAGCACCGTAAGATGTTGTATTTACATAAAATGTCAGTGTCTTGCTAGTGGCGCACACCACTGAAGGTTAGGAATAATTACTAAGGCCATTTTAATTTGCATCGAAATATTCAAGTTCCTTTTTTTTTTTTGTCTTTTTGCTATTTCTTGGGCCGCCCCTGCGGCATGTGGAGGTTTCCCAGGCTAGGGGTTGAATCGGAGCCATAGCCACCGGCCGACGCCAGAGCCACAGCAACGCGGGATCCAAGCCGTGTCTGCAACCTACACCACAGCTCACGGCAACGCCGGATCGTTAACCCACTGAGCAAGGGCAGGGACCGAACCCGCAACCTCATGGTTCCTAGTCGGATTCGTTAACCACTGTGCCACGACGGGAACTCCTCAAGTTCCTTTTTTTTGTTGTGGTTGTTTGTCTTTTGTTTTTTAGGGCCACACCCAAGACATATGGAAGTACCCAGGCTAGGGGCTGAATCGGAGGTGCAGGTGCCAGCCCACACCATAGCTCACTGCAGTGCCAGATCCTTAATCCAATGAGGGAGGCCAGGGATTGAACCTGCATCCTCATGGATACTAGGTTGGGTTCCTTTCCTCTGAGCCACAACGGGAACTCCAAGTTTGTTTTTGTTTTTTTAGGGCTGCAGGTGCAGCATATGGAAGTTCCCAGGCTAGGGGTGGAATTGCAGCTACCGCTGCCAGCCTACACCACAGCTCACGGCAACGCCGGATTTTTTAACCCAATGAGCAAAGCCAGGATTGAACCCGAATCCTCATGGATCCTAGTTGGGTTTGTCACCCCTGAGCTACAGTGGGAACTCCCCATTTGTTTTTTTTTTAATTTACTCGTGACCCAAATAGCTGCTGGGAGGATGGGAAAAGCAAGACATGTTCCTTTCTGCTGTCAAAAAGAAGAATGTATTTTGAATTATTTCCTAGAAACTTAAACTTGACTGGTTATACCATGGCAATGCAATTTTTAAAAAATGGTTTCAGATAATTAGATAGTACCTTTTACCTGATTTTTGACTAATTATTTTTGGCAACAGTGTTATGAAAAAAGTGCTCTTTTGTAGACAAGAAGTCAAATTCCATAGGATAACCAGCCTGCTCAGGGTCGGGGTCCAGCACCAGCATTTATAGCCATGCACACTGATTAGCACAGAGATTAACTCCCTATGTTAACCTGCCTCCTCAAAGAGAAGAACCAAGAAGGAACTCCCACTATTCTCAGAATGACTGATATTTGGCCTCCTGGTTCTGCTTCTGCCTAGAAACAGTTCATATGCATCACAGAAACATTATTATTAGCAATAATACCATGCATTTAAAGAACTCAGTCCTGGAGTTCCCGTTGTAGCGCAGAGGTTAACAAATCTGACTAGGAACCATGAGGTTGCGGGTTCAATCCCTGACCTTGCTCAGTGGGTTAAGGATCCGGTGTAGCCGTGAGCTGTGGTGTAGACCGCAGATGCGACTCAGATCCCGTGTTGCTGTGGCTGTGGTGTAGGCCGGCATCTACAGTTCTGATTCGACCCCTAGCCTGGGAACCTCCATATACCGCGGGAGTGGCCCAAGAAAAGGCAAAAAAATAAATAAATAGGTAAAGAACTCAGTCCCCCTGGAGCCCTAAAATAACTTCATAATTATCTTATTTTTAAAAATAGCATTTACTGGAGTTCCCTTGTGGTGCAGCAGGTTAAGGATCCAGCATTGTCACTGCAAAGGCTCAGGTCACTGCTATGGCATAGGTTTGATCCCTGGCCTGAGAACTTCCACACGCTGCAGGCATGGCCAAAAAAAGAAGGAAAATAGCATTTACTTAATAAGTAACATGTCACAGTAATTAGTTCAATAGCTATTTAAAAGGTATTTTAGATATTTTTAAAAGTATACAGTTGTCAATGTGAATAGATGACTCCCTGTTCAGCTGTATCATCTCCAATCTCAGTAACAGCTCAACACCAAATAGCCATTTAGCTTTCAGTGTGTACTTGTTACACATATGTGTGTACATTGGTGCATTTCTGTGCCTACTCCTTTCTTGGCTAAATCTCCTAGGAAGTCTTCGCCATTTCTCCATATTCTCTAGTAAAAGGACGTGTATCCAGCAGGCAGAAAGCATAGCACTAAATGTCATGTTTCTTTTGCTCCAAGGCCCTCTCCCACCACCTCCTCCAATGAACAGAAATGGCAGCACATCTCGAGCTCTGCCTGCCACCCCTCAGTTGCCGTCCAGGAGTGGAATAGATAGCCCCAGAAGTGGGCCCAGGCCTCCTCTTCCTCCCGACAGACCTGGCGCAGGGGCACCTCCCCCACCTCCACCATCCACATCAATCAGAAATGGCTTCCAAGACTCTTCATGTGAAGGTGAGGTGTGGTCCCAGCTCCTCGGAAATGTACAAGCGATAAAAGGGAAGCAACAGAATGGCAGGTGTATCTGCTGTGGGGACGTGGCCCAGTGGCCTGCAGATATTAAGCAGCGTACCTCTGCCATCATTATCAGAGGTTTCTAGCTATTCCTTCCACTTGTGGAGGAATGATTAAGTATCCCAAACCTCAGCCCCCAGCTCTTGAGAAGGACTGGTTGGGTCCTAATCACTCTAGTTAAAATCATCTGCATCTGTCTTTGGTTTGATTTGCAGACCAGTATTTTATCAGTGTGCTAGTCAGTGACATTTGCAGCCCTTTTACCTTTTCTCGAAACTTCTAGACACAAAACTAGAAGCAGTCCCTGCCGTTCTATTTCACTCTGTGCCTTTCATTACATAAGTCTTCAGAGCAGATTGTGCACTGAAGATACTGTTTGTTTTTCTCCTTCAGATGAGTGGGAAAGCAGATTCTACTTCCATCCCATTTCTGATTTGCCACCTCCAGAGCCATATGTACCAACAACCAAGAGTTATCCCAGTAAATTGGCAAGAAATGAAAGCCGGAGTGAGTATTTCTACCAGGGCTTTTGGGTGGCTTCACACTTGAGTAGCCTGAATTATACACAACTCAGGGTTGTGCAGGAAATCCAGGCCTCTTGCGTGGAGTGGGGAGATTTCAGAGAAACCACTCCTGGATTGGGAGCCATCTCAATTCTGGTGAACTCCCCTTCTGTACTCATTAAGGAAGATGGAGACATCCAGGGTGCATATAAGAAATGGTTATTTTGGTTTTTGGCCACTCACATGTGGCATGTATAAGTTCCTAGGCCAGGGATCGAACCTGTGCCATAGCAGTGACCAGAGCCACTGCAGTGACCTTAACACATCACACCAAAAGGGAACTCCAGAAATGATTAATGTGTCATTACAAGCTTAAAATACCTTTAGCTGGCTAGTAGGTTACATTTTATTATTTTACTTGTTTGGACAATCTTTCCCCATTTTGATCTTCCTAAGATGGCACATCTTCCATTTCTACTAGTTTTGAGACTGGCAGAATGTCTCATTACTTAAAAACTCCCTATAACTGCTTGGATCTTTTAAACATTAGTGTAGCTTTACAGACCACTACATGAAAATTTTAAGTATACCCATAATCTTTCCACATAATGTAACATATTTTCATCTTACCAGGTTTTTTTCTAGTTTTTATCCATCTAATTCTGATTTATATACTTTTTGGTAGTGAGGTTTATAGAACATTGCTTCGTAAACACTCCCCTATTTTATCATGTGGTTTTTATTTACATGACTCTATCAATCAGCATATAATAATTTAGTTTATTATTGGACATATGGATTATTTTTCTTTAAATAGTTGTAATGCTACCATAAAGAAATGAATCACTTTTTCCTTATTGAAAAAAAAATGTGAACATGAAGAGAAAATAGCAAAACTGATGTTTCCCAACAATAAATGTATAGAAGAAAGAATTAGCATGTCATATACATGTATCACGGATGAGGCTCTGTTTTGTACAACCTTGGCTTTAGAACCAAACTCCCAAGCCAAAAATGTGTGGAGAAGCTGTGTTTTGAGCATGTCAAACAACTGTCACAGTGTCCCAGGCCTTGTCCTCCTTCACATACCCTGAGCCTATTCATCTTTTTTTACATTGTTTTTATTAGAGTTGATTTACAAGGTTCTGTCAATTTCTGCTCTACAGTAAAGTGACCCAGTTATACATGTTATTGACTCTTTCTTAATACGCAATTCTTAATTTGTGGTTGGTTGGTTCCCAGCCTTAGAACAGATTAATATCATCTAAAGTCAAGGTTGGTTAGAAGCTAAATCACTGACTACAGGGAGAAGTGATAGGTGGCAGTCTTGGGTCGAAGGAGGAGCTAGGGACACAGAGTTGTGCTAGGGATTACAGCACAGGATAATACCAGCTATTTCTGTTGGGTTATTAAGAACAGGTCATGGAGTTCCCGTCATGGCTCAGTGATTTAACGAATCCGACTAGGAACCATGAGGTTGTAGGTTCAATCCCTGGCCTCACTCAGTGAGTTAAGGATCCAGCATGGCCGTGAGCTGTGGTGTAGGTTGCAGATGAGGCTCGGATCCCGCATTGCTGTGGCTGTGGTGTAGGCCAGAGGCAACAGCTCCGGTTAGACCCCTAGCCTGGGAACCTCCATATGCTGTGGGTGCGGTCCTAGAAAAGACAAAAAAAAAAAAAAAAAGAACAGTTCAAATTATGCTTTGTGCCTCTGTGAAGAATTCAAAGAATTAGAAAATATTTTAGGAAAATTTCTCTGAAGAAAATGCTGGAAGTAAACAGAATACTGCTGCTTGAAAAGACAAGTTTAGTTCCTAGGTAAACTTACTTATGTGGAATACTGCATTCCTAGATGAGCTTAAGAAAAGAGGCGTAACTATAATAAAATTATCATACAGGAGTTGCTGGTTGGAAATTTTTGGTTAAAAAGTCAGTCTTCACATGGACAGATATCCTTGAGTTCTCTGCCCCCAACCCTGTGCTCTTTGTGTATTTAAGTCAGTAACAGACTTATCCTGCCAGCTCCTCTAGATTTTTAATAGTTGACCACATTACACTGTCCACAGCTTGAGGACTGGAACCATCCTGTTAACTACTGCATCTTAAGTAGCACAGAGCTTGAAATATAGTAGGCATTTAAAAATTTTCTTAAATCAGTAATTTCCACTGCCAATAAAAATATATTTCTAGCATTAGGCATATTTAATATTTTAATGATAATGGATCATCTCATACCAATAAAGTACTATGGAGTGGTTTTATCCTGCTCCTGTACCTGCCTCGGCCTCAAGGCCCAGTGCCTCCTGAACGGTACCACCTCATTGCAGCTTTGCACAAGTGTTTTCCTACCCATGTGTGATGTGTCAAATTCTGGTCAAGGCTCCATGACAGATGGCTGATTTACTTCCAGATGAGACATTCTTTAGGCCTCTGCCCCCAGAAAAGACTTGGTTGGGATGAAAAGAGGAAAAGGCGAGGTAATGGACTGCCAGTGGTTTCCTCTAGCTCCTCCTCTTGCTCAGAGATTTGTTTCACCTCAGAAATCCTAAGTAGGCTACTTCGGTTGCCATCAGTGAAGTGGCTGCCTGCTGAGGAGTCTGTCAGTGCCAGCCCTCCTGAGTCTCAGAGCAGTGGCCGTAGCAGACCCACTCAACTGAGGAGTCCTTCACAGACTGGCACACAGCATCTGAGCACCTGGCTTCCTGCCTAACACCTATTAGATCCTCAAAACAATGTGCGTGGGACAAATGAGTGTTTACACTATGAATGGATTGTACCCCTGGTTATGGTATGCTGATAGCCCACAAATATGCATAGTTTTTAAAAGAACATGTCAGTAGAAGTGAAGTGAAAACCTATGAAATGGGATAAAATAGTTGCAGAGCATATGTCTGATAAAAGGTTAATATCTGCAATATATAAAGAATTCCTACAATTCAACAAAAAAAAAAAACCCAGTTTTTAAAATGGATCGAATATTTCTTGGAATAAGATATACAGATTGTCAGTAAGCACACGAAAAGATGGTCAACATCACTAATAATTAGGAAAATGCAAATAAAACTATGGTGAAATACCGCTTTACTCCCATTAGGATGGCTACTATCAAAAAAGCATTGTTTAGAAATTAGAAGATGTCTGACTACACAACAAAAGGGGGCTGGTTTAAACTGTAGTATACTAACATAATAGAATGCAGTGTGTGATTAATAATATTTGTAAATAGTGACTTTAAAAATACATTCAGGGAGTTCCCGTCATGGCGCAGTGGTTAACGAATCCGACTAGGAACCATGAGGTTGCAGGTTCGATCCCTGCCCTTGTTCAGTGGGTTAATGATCCGGCGTTGCCTCGAGCTGTGGTGTAGGTCGCAGATGCGGCTCAGATCCAGCGTTGCTGTGGCTCTGGCATAGGCTGGCAGCTACAGCTCCCATTAGACCCCTAGCCTGGGAACCTCCCATATGCCTTGGGAGCGGCCCAAGCAATGGCAAAAAAAGACAAAAATATTCAAATGGACTATAAAATCCTATTTTTGGAAGACATAGGGGAACTGTTTTTAGAAAACATACACGTATTATTGGTTATCTCTGGGTGGTACAAGCACTGGTGAAATTTTATTTATTTATTTTGTCTTTTCTAGGGCCGAACCCGCGCGGCATATGGAGGTTCCCAGGCTAGGGGTCCAGTCAGAGCTGTAACTGCCGGCCTATTCCACAGCCACAGCCACACCAGGTCCAAGACACGTCTGTGACCCATACCACAGCTCAAGACAACGCCGGATCCTTAACCCACTGAGCAAGGCCAGGGATTGAATCCGAAACCTTATGGTTCCTAGTCAGATTTGTTTCCACCGCGCCACGACGGGAACTCCTGCAGTGGTGAATTTTTGTTTCTTTTTGCTCATCCATATTTTCTCAATCTAAAATAAACAATACTGTGTTTGTGATGAGGAAAAAAATAATTTTTTAAAAACTCCAACTTTGTGCAGGTGCTCAACGTAGCCAGTGTGGGTCATCTTTGCCCAGTGAAGACAAAGTTTGAGCAAACCCTTACTTGCTTCTTCCCCTCCTTTGTCACAGGCACATGTGCTGGTTATTTACAGCCTCGATTCTGGCTGTGTTGGCGGGGGGGGGGGGGGGGGGGGGGGGGGGGGGGCGAGCGGGTTCGTAGGTACTTGTGCAACCATCCTTGAGTTTTTGCAGAGAGAACGTAAGCTTTCTAACCAAGATGTCTATTTTGTCTATTTTTTCATCAAGGTGGATCCAACCGAAGAGAAAGGGGTGCCCCACCCCTTCCTCCCATCCCGAGGTGATCCTTGCCTGCTCTTCTCCACCCAAGCCCAAGCGCTCCTTCTGTTGTTGCTGTCCAAGAGTCACACACCTCCTCCTCCTTTTTTCCCTTGTCCCCTTCACATCAGCAGTAGGGAAGAAGGGAGATGACACGGAAATCTATGTGTGCAGGGTGGGAATGCAGTAAAGAAACGCACCTCGCTTTTCATATTGTATATATTCTTAAAGCTATTGCTTACTTCAGCTACAACCTGCCAGTGTTGGCTGCTTTAGGGATGCCATAGGCTTTTGTGGCAGGTAGGCAGAAATGAATTCTGTCTGAGCTTTCAACCAGCCAAATTCAAACATTCACTGCTTCTTTGCTACAGACTACAATATTAAAGTCCCTAAGAGCTGTCTGCCCCCATGCCTTTTTTTGCATGCTTGGCCCCCTGTCTGTTTCCATGAACCATAGACCACCTAAGGAAGTTGCTCACATAAAATGTTTGTGATTATAGGATGTTCAGTCTTTGGCAGACTGAGGTAAGCTCTAGGACAGAGCTGTCCAACAGAAATACGAGCCATATATACAATTTAAAATTTTCTAGTAGCCATGTTAAAAAAGGGAAAGAAATAGGTGAAATCAAATTTAATATATTTATTTAACCCCAACATCCAAAACATGATCATTTCAACTTGCAATCACTCTAACAATTTTAATGAGATAATTTTGTATTTTGGGGGGTACTAAGTCTTACACATCTCCATTTGGACTTGTCACATTTCAAGTGTTCAGTAGCCACCCATGGTTGGTGGCTACCATACTGGACAGCACAGGTCCAGCAGGTAGAGACTAGTGTAAAAACCTCTTGTTTAAAAACCAAAAAAAGGTAAGATGAGATTTATCAATTTAAGAGGTAACTAAATATAAATTTAGGACCCAAATACCTTGTTCGGCAGGTAGCTTGACCTTCAATATTGCTCCCTGATTTTCCCTCTTCCCTTGAAATTTATATGCAAATGTTGCTTCACATTATCAAGGTCAGAAGTTGATCTACTAGGGTTTACAGTTACTTGGAATAAAGCCATGGGAAAGAAAATAAAAGCCCTGTCAGGGCTCCAGGGCTCAGAACCAGCTGCCTTGAGCTCACCTGTCGGTTGGCCTCCTGCCTTTGCATCTGAAGTGGCTTCATTCCTCTCCAGCCCAGCTTGCTCATAAGCTCCATAGTTGTGGAGGAAAGTCAAGGAAAGATAGCAAGTCAGAAATGTGGAAGAAGGAACAGATTTGAGTTGAGGGGCAAAACTCTAAAAATGTAAACGTGATGCTTATGGAGTTGAGAGAAAGAGATTGCTGCTGGAAATTGGAGGGAACTTGTTTTGAATCTGTCTGGGAGAATCATTTGCCTTGGATCTATGCAAATAAAGCTCCCCCAAAGGACCATAGGGATGAGCCAGCCTTGCCTTTTTTGTATGGTTTTGTTTATACAACATTACTGGGACTTTTAAATTTAGGTAGAGTTGGGAAAAAAGATTTCCATTTAGATGTTTTATATGGTTGATTATGTTTAAAATTACCATTACTTATTTTTTAAAAGCACACAGCTATATATGTTTATGTATATCTACCTAAACTTTGTATCATGGTTTCAGTGTATTGTTCATGTATTACTGGGACATGCTAACAAGAAATCAATCCAAAGAAAAATTTGAAAGCATTCCTATTTATAGAATAAGTAATTGTTTCATTTATATAAAAGCAAAAGAACTTAGAGTTCTAATAAAATGGGATATCTAATAAATTATGAAGTTACCCATTTGAATATATTATATTTTTATAACTTTCCTTGCCAAAGTCCTGGGCTTATTAGTACATTAGAGAACTTGGCTTTTCCCCCTCTCCTCTACCATCCATTTGTCTCATTCATTCATTTGGGACCTTTCACCTAAAGAGAATCAAGAAATATAAAGGTGCAACAAGATTGGCAAAATGTTCTCCAAAAAATGTTTTAATCACTAACATTTTGCTAATATTGAAGCATCATTTTGTGTTGAATTCTTTGACTAGATGTCAACAGTTGATAAATATCCCTATAATAAAGCCTAATGACCCATTTCAGAAAAGATGGAGCTGGGCCTTCCTAGCAAATACAGCAGAGAAAAATCTGACCCAAAGAAGAGTCTGAATTTTGTATGGGGTAGTAAGAATGGCCAATTCCTTGTATATTCCAGCTTTGCAGGTACCATCCTAAAGTGTGAAACAGGGTTGCAGCTCAAAGTTGCTATTCTTCCAGGATAGAAATGTTTTAGAATAGAATGTATTTTTTAAGTGAATATTCCATTAATTCATGTACACCCTTTCTTTTAAAGTTAGAAACCTAACTGTATCCTAAACCTTGAATAAGCTTTGTGCTAAACTTCAAATATGGAAGATCACAAAAATTAATATTTTCTTCCCTGAAACCAGAGTTTACATGTGTGTTTTTCCCATAAAATGTCCAGATAAATGTATTCAAGATGCAATACAGTATTTTAACATTCACATATCATTTTATATTGAAATATATTACAGTATTAAAATTCAGTGTTCCGTATTTATTTCAGTATGCATTTTATTTAGTAAAAACCGAGAAAAACATTTAATCCAATGGTGCCTTACTTAGTAATTTGAAAGAAATTGACTTTTTATGTCTAAGTAGCAGATGATTTGCATATTTGTAAAAACCGTTAGGCCTTTATATTTTAACTTGTAATACCAATTTTGTTCTTTTAGTAGCAGAAATGTGATGACTGTTAAAGTGCCCCAAATTTTGTGGCATGAAATTAATTTTTCCCTGTTTATAGTCAGAAACTGTAAAGGAAGAAAAATGTTTTCATCCCACTGCATTATGTAAACATGCACATTTCGGTACTTATGTCATCAGGATAGTTTAAATGATGGGGTAGGGTCTACCCTAGACATCTGTGTCTTTGTAAGTTAGTCAGACAATAAATAAAAGCAGAATGGTCAGTGTCATCTGGTGGGTTTTATTTTAAGTACTATGTAAATATAAATGAAAAAGCAAGTATATGTTTTCTGCTTTATACTCTGGTAGAGAAAGACAAACTCAAAAAGCAGCAGCCCATAGAGTCAGTAAACATTCATCACTCTGTAATCTTGTTTTGTCCTGAGAACTTGCATCGTAGTCAAAATCTGTTGTCTATTGCGGCAAATGGTTCTACTCTGAGGTAAAAGATGAACGGTGGCAGCAGTGGAAGGTGTAACTACAAAAATTATCCCTGACAATGAAAAATATAACAAAGGCCAATGGGAATTTAGGAGGCCTGATAGTCTTTTTACATTATCTGCTCGGTATGTGTGTATACATATCTTAATATAATAGTTAAGAAATTAGGAAGACCTGCCTTCATCTCTTTGATGGACTCCACTTAACTGTTCTAAGCCTCAGTTTCCTTATCTAGAAAGTGAGAAACTACCTTATGGTATTAGGTGCATTAAATAAGATAATGCATTAGGCCTGACTGTAAACACTAAGTGGTAGCCACTACTAGTAGAAATAAATATTTACATAATGATCCCAAATTAACTGGAACCAAACAGACCAGAAGAGGGCTGACTAGTGTATATTTACAGTAAAGGGGCAACAGCAGAAAAAAAAAAAAATCTGTGTCAGAAATGCAAAGCAACTCTAGACCAGAGGTATGTTCTGTCAGTTCCTTGTACCTCACAGGCCTGGAAAATGAAAATTCCTGTTGCTTCAATAATCAAATGATTAGATTCAATTTGAAATCACACAAATCAAGACTTGGAAATAACCTCACTTATAGGGCAGCCTTAGAATTTATGATCCACAGTGGAACACTTTGGAAAGTGGAAGAGGGTGCTAATAGTATTTGCTTTGGTACAAGAGATACAAACCGGAGCTGCCCTGGCACACTGGGCCACATGGTCACCCCACTCAGAGGTCGACTCCAACCCTCTGATCTTACAGATGAGTAATTTAAGACCCCAAATCACATTCTAGCGATGGCCAAGCAGTGTGACTGCACCACACCACACTCCCTTTTTGAAATTCCTTCCTGCCTCTAAGTCTCTGTTTCGTGTGTCTTTCACATTTGCTGGAAAGAAAAGGTCAAATGACAAATTACAGAGTCAGAGAATGAAGCCTGGACACACAAACCTCGATCTGAATCCCAGCTCTGCCACTTGCTCCCTTAGAAGGCCACGGACAAGTTATTTAAGCCCTGAGCTCTAGCTCCTCCACTACAAAATGGTTACAAAGCTTAAATAAATATATAAACATCAGCAAAATATCTGCCATACATCAGGCAATCTGTGAAAGTTCCATTCCCTTTCCTGATCCTTTTGCTGTCAAACATAGGCCATTTTCTGTGCATTCAAAAGAGTCTGATAAAACTTAATTACAGAATACTTAGAAATTAAGAAAATGCTCTCAGGCATTCCCGTTGTGGCTCAGCAGTAATGAACCCAACTAGTATCCACGAGGACACGGGTTCAATCCCTGGCTTCGCTCAGTGGGTTAAGGGTCTGATATTGCTGTGAGCTGTGGCTCCAATTCCACCCCAGCCTGGGAACTTCCATATGCCATGGGTGCAACCCTAAAAACACAAAAGGAAAAACGCTCTCAAAACTGGAATCATTCATTTGGTTCATTCATTCATTCAATAAATTTTTATTGAGCACTTAGAGCTTCACCACAATGAAACCACTGTCCCCACCTTGTAATCACATCACCACTCAAGTAATAATCTGAGTGGCAGTTAAGGAGGCCAGCACCCCTGTTCCTACCAAGCCTGAGCGTTATTTCAATCACCCAAGCAACAGAAGGCTTTCTATTAAGGAGGGAAGCGAATACTTTATTATTTCCCCCCTCTAAATAATTACTTGGTTTTGTTTCTCTTCAAACTCAATGGGTCAATTACATTGATTGATTTTAAAAACAATTTTTAAGCCTACAGAAAATAGGAAAGAAGAAAAGGACTGCATTTGGAAAACGTTTTGACGGCTAACAAATGGGGGGCTGTTTTTGATTAATCTGAGAAATTAATTCAAGTATTCCCAGTTTTCTAAGCATTCTAATTAACTGAAGGCTCCCTGGACACATAATTCAAGTGGCCCCTCTAAAGGCTGTCTTCCCTGCAGCCCTGCTTCTGCCACACTGAGCACCTGGCGCTTCGCGTCTATCTCTGGAACTACATTTAGCATATGTATGTTTCTCTTACTGTTAAATGTTTGGAAATGTCCTGCCCATCAACATTCTATCACAAATTCCTTTATCTTAAAGTGCTACTTCTAGTATAACAGAGGCACATCTATAGGAGCTAATGAAACAGCTTTGAGACTTCCACTTGCAAGGACCCCTTCTAATTACTCAGTTTTATATCAAATGTTTAAATTTATGATTTTAAGTTGGTTTTTAAATAAAGCACCCTAAATTGCCTAAAGCTTCGCCCCCACAAAACCTGGTTCTGTCCTTGCATTATGTTCCTCCCCAGCTTCTGATGCAGAACTTGAACAAAGTGGATGTCCTAAGAACATTGTGAAGACATCAGCTTTCCATAAGAGTGACTTGAGAGTTCCCATCATGGCTCAATGGAAATAAATCTGACTATTACCCATGAGGACTAGGGTCCAGTCCCTGGCCTTGCTCTGTGGGTTAAGGATCCGGTGTTGCCTTGAGTTGTGGTATAGGTTGCAGACTTGGCTCAGACCCTGTGTTGCAATGGCAGAGGCCATTGGCTGCAACTCTGATTCGATCCGTAGCCTGGGAACTTCCATATGCCACAGGTTCATCCCTAAAAAGACCAAAAAAAAAGTGACTTGAAAATCCCAGACAAATACAAGACAGCAAAAGTGTTGGCCTCCTCTGTATTTATAGACTGGACTGTAGCTATTTCTAAAAGAATTCAGATTTTCCACAACTGCCCCACCACATGTTTCATCCCAAGCCAAGAAAACAAACACTCCAGCCCTGCTCACACCACACTATAGCAGGGCACTCAATCTGGGGCAGTTAAGACCAGGGGAAAGATGCAACCATGGGCTGCATGTGAGCAGAATTGCAGACTTCTACATAGGCAATGCATTGGACCTCTATAAGTATACAGGCTCCACTTGCTTCAGCAATCTCCTCCTTCTGGGGAAAGCCCCAGTGCATGGAAAAGGAAAACACACACTTAAAGGGAACAGAACCAGCTCAAGCACAACCCTCAGGGCTTCTGCTCCTGCAAACAGGGATCAGACCCCACCCCTAACAGGATGATGCCAGCGACTGAGCAGAGAGAAAATCCCACCTCAAACCCTTCATAGGCTCTAGCTCCTCCACCACCAGCCACACTCCCTCCCAAGGTAATAGCAGCCAGGATGCCCTGAGGAAAGACATGACTGGCATCCACATTAAACCCAGCCCTCTCACTAAAGGCTCTAGGCACATGTAGTCTACATAGGGATGCTCCCCCATAAGAATACCTCTTCAAAGCCCACAATAAGCAACTGTTTCACCTAAATTCATAGAGACAGAGAAAGTTAAGTAAAATGAAAAGACAGAGGCACCACTCTCAATTGAAAGACCAAGAGAAAATCACTAAAAAACAATGAAGCAGAAACAAACAATTTACCAAATAAAGAATTCACAACATTGGTGATAAAAATGCTAACTGAATTAGAGAAGAGAATTGGTCTAAACACCAGTCACTTTAACAAGGAACTAGAAAATATAAAAGATCCAATCAAAAATAGGTAATTCAATATCTGAGACAGAAAACACTCTAGGAGCAATGAATAGCAGACTAAATAACACAGAACACATAGGTGATTTGGATGATAAAAAAAAATGGAAATCACCCAATCAGAACTGCAGACAGAAAGACAAAGGAAAAAAAAATTAAAGCATCATATGAGATCTCTGGGACATTAAATGTGCCAAATTTTGTATTATAAGGTTCCAAAAGGAGAAGGGAGAGAAGGGTATTTGAAGAAATTATGGCTGAAAACTTCTGAAACCTAAAGAAGGAAACATATATCCAGGTATAAGAAGCACGGAAGGTCCCAAACAAGATGATAGCAAACAGACCCACACCAAGACATATCATAATCAAAATGGCAAAACTTAAAGAGAGAATTCTAAAGGCAGCAAGAAAAAAACCAAAAAGTCACAAAAGAGGGAATTCCCACAAAATTATCTGATTTCTCTACAGAAATTTTGCAGGCCAGAAGGGAGTGGCCTGATATATTCAAGGTCCTGAAAGGGGAAAGCCCTGCAAACCCAGGTAGGATACTCTACCCAGTAAGATTATCATTAAGAATAGAAGAGAGATAAATTTCTCAGACAAGCAAAAACTAAAAGAATTCAGCAATACTAAACCTACCCTCTAAAAGAAATTTACCCAATAGGAAAGAGTAAATACCACTAGGAAAGGCAGATATACAGTAAGGATTGAAGATACTTAAATAAGCCAACATGTAGATAAAAAGAAAAAAAATCGAAAAAGCAACTACACCTACAATAAATAGTTAAAGGATAAGCATAAAAATGTAAAACATGGCATCAAAACCACAAAATGTGGGGAAGAAGCGTAAAAAATGTAGATCTTTCAGGATGTGTTTGAATTTTGAACTTAAATGACATCAGTTTAAAACAAGTAAATATAATTATGGATCAATATATATGAACTACATGGTAACCATAAATTAAAAACCTACAAATAGATACACAAAAAAGAGAAAGGAATACAAGCATACTACTAAGGAAAACCATCTAACCACAAGGGAAGAAACAAAAAGAAGAGGAAATGAACAGTGAAGAACTACAAAAACCATTGGAAAACAAGTAATAAAACTACAATAAAAACATATTAATAATTACTTTTGGAGGGAGTTCCCATTGTGGCTCAGTGGTTGACAGATCCAACTAGGAACCATGAGGTTGCAGGTTCGATCCCTGGCCTTGCTCAGTGGGTTAAGGATCCAGCGTTGCCGTGAGCTGTGGTGTGGGTCACAGACGTGGCTTGGATCCTGTGTTGCTGTGGCTCTGGCATAGGCCAGTGGCAACAGCTCTGATTGGACCCCTAGCCTGGGAGCCTCCATGTGCCTTGAGAGCGGCCCTAGAAAAGGCACACACACACAAAAAGACAAAACACATTAATAATTACTTTCAATATCAATGGACTAAATGCTCCAGTCAAAAGACATATGGTGGCTGATTGGGGGAAAAAAACAAAGAACAAGACTCTTTAATATGCTGCCTATGAGAGACTAGCTTCAGTGCTAACTCCAGACTGAAAGTGAGGGGATGGAGGATGGGATCAAATTGGCCAAGGAGTAAGACACCACCTTCTCCCACAAACACATCAAACAAACAAACAAACAAACAAACAAACTACATGTAGAATAGTTCACAGAGAACATCTACTGAATCCTGGCAGGAGACCTCAGACTTCCAAAAAGGGCAAGAAATCCTCCACGTAAGTGGGTAGAACCAAAGGGGGAAAAAGACAGAAGGGAAAAAAAAAAAAAAAAAAAAAAGGAATCAGGACAGGACTAGTACTCCTAAGAGATTCACACCCTGGGAGGCCACCTAACCGAGAGGGAGATCAGCTGGCATGGAGGGGGAGCCTCGTAGTCTGGGAGAAAAGCACAGCAGCTGGTCAGAGGAGGGCAAAGCAGAGCCACACATACCATCGGTACCACAGCCCAGTGCACCACAACCTGAAACACTCTGCACAGGCTGGGCACTGAAACTTGAGCTACAGAGGTCATTTCTGGAAAAAAGACTAGGGTTGGCTATGCAGAAACAGCCTGAGGTGGTTAGGGAGCAGTGAGCCACAGCAGAGGAAACGTGGGAAGAGCCCTAGGCCCACAGGAGAAGCAAGGTGTTACCAATGAGAAGGGCAAGAGGAGAAGGGGCTGGACCACCATAGAAACATCTTTGCCATAGGAACATCTGTGCACATGCAGGATTGCAGGTGGAGGGTTGGGGGCGCTCTTGCATGGGCTATGGAGGTGGGTGCAAACCACTGCAGCCATCTTGGACTCCAGAGGTGGGTGCAGCCCGCCACCACTAAGGGTCCTGTGAAGAGAGAGGTGCCCCTGTCACCACCAGAGGGCCCTGCAACTGAACACAGCCCATTGCCCTCACCCACCCTGGGAATGCACATGCCCTGGCACTGCCACTGCCAAAGGCTCTGGGCACTACCCCCACCTCTCTGAGGGTCACTGCCACTACTCAGGGCCCTGCGACCAGGAGCAACCTGCCCCTCCCACCTCCCCATGATCCTTGCCACTGCCACCTACACGCACTGCCCATTGCCCCCACCTCCAAGGAAGCACATGAAGGTCATACACCTGCACACCCCCTATTAAGGGGATAATGGCCTGCACACACTGAGGAAGGAGACAGCAAGCATCCAAACCAAAAGCAGCCCTCGTGCCAAAAAAATAGTAACCCTTTACAAGCTACCCAGGGGTACTCCCGAATATAAATAGCCCTCCAAGACTACAGTAAAAATTGTTTTCCCTAAACTCAGAGAATAAGAAAAACATAAACAAAATGAAAAAGCATAGGAACGATTCCCAGTTAAAAAAACACTTCCCCTGAAGAAGCCAAAAATGAAACCTCTGCAGTCTAACAGACACCGAGTTCAAAAAGGAGATAATAAAAATACTAAAGGAATTTAAGAACATATATCAACAGTAATGCAGATTACCTTAAAAAGGAACTGGGAAATATAAGGAGGAGCCAATAAAAATTACAAAATTCATTTGCAGAGATGCATGCTGAGTTAAAAGCATTGGACAGCAGAATGAATAAAGCAGAGGAATGAATAAGTACCTAAGAAGAGAGAATAACGGAAATCACCCAATGCGGACAACAGACAGAAAACCAAATGAAGAAAAATGAAAAGCAATATAAGAGCTCTCTGGGATAATACAAAGTGTGCCAATCTATGCATAATAGGGATTCCAGGAGGAAAAGAAAAAGAAAAAGGATTGAAAATATATTTGAAGAAACTATAGCTGAAAATTTTCCAAGTCTAAAGAAGGAAACAGATATCCTGATAGAGGAAGCACAGAGGGCCCCAAACAGACCTACACCAAAGACATATTACAGTAAAAATAGCAAAAGTTAAAAATAAGGAGAGTATTCTGAAGGCAGCGAGAAAAAGAATGTATATATGTACGTGTGACTGGGTCACTTTGCTGTACAGGAGAAAATTGACAAAACGCTATAAACCAGCTATAATGAAAAAAAGAAAAATCATTTAAAATAAATAAATACTCTGTCTACAGAGTATACATGAATTTCCATATGAATTTCATGGAAAAGAAATATGGACCAGACAAAACTACAGGGGTGGAAAACAAATCAGTGGTTGTCAGGGATCACAAGTGGAATGAGGTGTTAACCACAAGAAGAATATATTAGGCAACTAGGGGGGAAATGGAACTGTTCTGTGATAGACATCTGGCTACTTGTGTTTGCCAAAACCCAAAAGACATATCTATCAATTATTACCTTAAATGTCAATGGACTTGATGTTCCCACTGTGGCTCAGCAGATTAAGAATCTGATTAGTATCCATGAGGATGTGGGTTTAATCCCTGGACTCACTCAATGGGTTAAGGATCCAGCATTGCTGCAAGCTGCAGGGTAGGTCACAGATGCAGCTCGGATCCAGTGCTGCTGTGGCATAGGCCAGCAGCTGCAGCTCTGATTCTACCCCTAGCCTAGGAACCTCCATATGCCACAGGAGCAGCCCTAATAAGGAAAAAAAAAAAATGTCAGTGGATTGAATACTCCAACCAAAAGACAAAGAGGGGCAGACTGTATTTTTAAAAAAAGAGCTTACAATATGCTGCCTACAAGAGACCTACCTTAGGGCAAAGGACACATATAAATTAAAAGTAAGGGGATGGAAAAAGAGATTTCATTCAAAGAGAAATGACAGGAAATCAGCAGTTGCAGTACTCATATCAGACAGAATAGACTTTAAAACAAAGGCCATATCAGAATGGCTATCATTAATAGGTCTACGAATAACAAAAACTAGAGAGGGTGTGGAGAAAAGGGAACCCTCCTACACTGTTGTTGGGAATGTAAATTGGTACAACCACTACGGAGAACAGTGTGGAGGTTTCTCAGCTACAGTAACCCAAAAAGTGTGGCACTGGCACAGAAACAGGTATGTGGATCAATGGAACAGAAGAGAGAGTCCAGAAAGAAACCCATGCACCTATGGCCAATCATTCTACAACAAAGGAGGCAAGAATATGTAAGGAAGAAAAGACAACAAGTGGTGCTGGGAAAAGTGGACAGACACCGATGAGATTAAAATAGTAAGATTAGAATATCCCCTCTCATCATACACAAAAATAAACTCAAAAACGGTTTAAAGACCTAAATATAAGAATGGAAACCATACAACTCCCAAAAGAGAACATAGGCAGAACACTCTTTGACATAGATTGCAGCAATGTTTTTTTGAACCGGTCTCCTAAGGCAAAAGAAGTAAAAGCAAAAATAAACAAATGCTAAAAATAAATAAATAAATAAAATTTTAAAATGCTGAAATCTTCAGTTCCTTCCTGGAACATAGCCATAGCCAAATAAGTGTGAGCTTTTTACTCTACTAAGATTATTTCCAATGTCTATCAAAATGATTTCTTCTTTAGAATGCTTCTGACCCATAGTGGTCCTTATCTTTAAGACATGTATTGGGAATAATATTTGGAAAAAGTAGTTTTGCAAAACAACAAAACACAAATGGGACCTAATTAAACTTAAAAGCTTTTGCACAACAAAGGAAACCATAAACAAAATGAAAAAGCAACCTACAGAATAGGAAAAAAATATTTGCAAATCTTATGACCAACAAGGGATTAATATCCAAAAATACATGGGCAGAAGATATACATTTTCTCAAAGAAGACATATGGATAGCTACTAGGCACAGAGAAAGATGTTCGACATCGCTAATTGTCAGAGAAATGCAATTCAAAACCACAATGAGGTATCATTTCACACCTGTCAGAATGTCTAACATCAGGAGTTCCTGTGGTAAGTCAGTGGTTAACAAACCTAACTAGTATCCATGAGGACACGGGTTCAATCCCTGGCCTTGCTCGGTGGGTTAGGGATCCAGCATTGCTGTGGCTGTGGTGTAGGCCAGCAGCTACAGCTCCAATTTGACCCCTAGCCTGGGAACCTCCATATGCCACGGGTGCAGCCCTAAAAATAAATATACACACACAAATAAATAAATAAAAAGAATGTCTAATATCAGAGAGTCTACAAATACCAAATGTTGGAGAAAATGTGGAGAAAAGAGAACTCTTGTAACACTGTTGGTGGGAATGTAAATTGGTCCAACAACTATGGAAAACTGTATGGGGGTTCTTCAAAACACTAAAAATAGAACTACCATACCAATTCTACTCCTGGGTATTTATTCAGAAAAAAACAAAAATACTAATTCAAAAATATACATGCACCCCAATGCTCCTAGCAGTACTATTTACAATAGCCAAGGCAGGGAAGCAACCCAAATGCCCATTAACAAATGACTGGCTTAAGAAGATGTGCTATAGACACACACACACACACAGTGGAATTTTACTCACCCATAAAAAAGAAGAAAATTTTGCCATTTGCAGCAATGTGGATGGACCTAGAGAATATTATACTTTTTTTTTTTTTCAGTCTTTTTCTAGGACCGCTCCCTCGGCATATGGAGGTTCCCAGACTGGGGGTCTAATCGGAGCTGTAGCCACAGGCCTACGCCAGAGCCACAGCAACGCGGGATCCGAGCCACGTCTTCAACCTACACCACAGCTCACGGCAACACCAGATCCTCAACCCACTGAGCGAGGCCAGGGATCGAACCCACAACCTCATGGTTCCTAGTTGGATTTGTTAAACACTGCGCCACGACAGGAACTCCTAGAAAATATTATACTTAGTAAATCAGACAAAGAAAAACAATTACTGTCTGGTATCACTTATATGGAAAGTGGAATCTAAAAATAATACAAGTGAATATATATGCAAAACAGAAACAGACTCACAGACAATTAAAACAAACTTGTGGTTACCAAATGGGAGAGGTAGGAGGGAGGGAAAAAATCAGGAGTATGGGATTAACAGATACAAACTATTTATAAAATAAGTAAGAAGAATTTCCTGTATAACACATGGAATTACAGACATCATCTTGTAATAACCTATAATGGACTATCATCTGCAAAAATAATCACTATGTTGTACACCTGGAACTAATATCGTAAATCAACCATACTTAAATTTTTAAAAATTATTAAAATAATACAGACATGCATAAGACAGGAGGTTCACTTGAATAAATATAGCTTCGTGGAAAACTCATTACATTGCCCTTATTTTCCTCAATGGGCTATGGACTGGCTCTTGTCCTAGACCAGCATTTATCATCCAGGGCACACTACCCTGTGACCTAGTTTCTTCTTCTTTTTAGGGCCACACTGGCACCTTATGGAAGTTCCTGGTCTAGGGGTTGAATTGGAGCTACAGCTGCTGGCCTACACCATAGCCACAGCAACACAGGATAGGAGCCACATCTGCGACCTACACCACAGCTCACAGCGATGCTGGATCCTTAACCCACTGAGCAAGGCCAGAGATCAAACCTATATCCTCATGGATACTACTCAGATTCACTTCCATTGGCCCACAATGAGGACTCCCCTTAAGGTTTATTAAAGGGATGTTATATACGTGTACTTTTCAGCTCATCCTATCAGATACCTGCTACCTTTTAAGGTGATCTTAGGGGAGCCACTAAAATCCAGGCATTTCATTAAACACAGATATCTGAAAGTCCCATCTCTGAGTCACACATCAATGTAAACAGATAATTTGCCCCCTGTGCATTTCCCTTCCTTTGTACTGCCCATTATCTGTGGAGTATTTATTCCATTCGCAGTATAAATTTTTAGTATTGAATTTATTTTTTACTCTCCTTGAAGTTGGCAAAGTCATGTGATTCTTTTAAGTTCCAGATAATAGGATTCACTTTCCCATAATGGCAAGAAATGAATGTTGTGTTTTTCACCTCAGTCATGCAACCTTGCACTCATTCACAGGAAAAATGAAGTTCAGGGTTAAAAAAATTGAAACAAGTGGCTCTATAATTTCAAAGAATTTTCACACACATCACATATTTACCCCACAGCAGCCCTATGAAGGAGGAAGAAACTGATCTCCACATAACAGATGCAGGGCTGAGACAGAGATGAAGTGACTCTAAGCTCTCCCAGCTGGTGGGTGAAAGGGAGCCAAAACAAAACTTTTCGCTGACTGTTTCAATCACCATCTTTGAATTGCATTTGTATTCTTGTTGTCTTCATTCATTTGACAAACATTATCGAGCACCTTCTCAATAAGGAGAAGGCAGAGGAATGAGTCCAGCTGAAGATACAAATGTCGGTACACCACACAATTCCTGTGTTTCAGGGAGCTTAGAATCTTTTGGGGGGTGGAGGCAAGTATGCAAATAACTTGAGAACACATGCTATTCAAAACCTTGATTTAATGCATCATGGGATCCAAAGAAGGTACAGCTCCTATGAAACTGGTTGAGGCTTACTGCCTCACATTCACATATGTCTCTCTCCTTTTCTGAGTGAAATTTGCGGTGTTTCTCAAAATGAAAGTCTCTAAGCCATGCATTCATATATTACACAGTAGTCTGCTTAGGCTTTACTATGTATTAGCCTTTTGTTGGATGTGTATTTTACCATATGGGTTTTAATAATAGCATATAACTGCTTTGCATTTGAGTTCTTATGCATTCAGATGTTAAAAATGAAGTGGAGGAGTTCCCATTGTGGCTCAATGGGTTAAGAACCTGACTAGTATCCACAAGGATGCAGGGTTGATCCCTGGCCTCACTCAGTGGGTTAAGGATCTTGTGTTGCCTCTTGTGGAAGAGATCACAGATGTGGCTCAGATCCAGTGTTGTTGTGGCTGTGGCATAGGCCGGCAGCTGCATCTCCAATTTGACTCCTAGCCTGGGATCAAATGCCAGGGATCATATGCCACAGGAACAGCCCTTAAAAAAAAAGAAAAGAAAAAATTTAAAAATAAAGTGCAATGATCTCTTGAAAAGAAAAAAAAAAGCAATGACCAAAAAAAGGACCATCTGCACCAAAATCACCTGAAGTGGTTATTATATACAGATTCCTGGGATCCACCTCAGATCTATCAAAATAAGTATCTCCTGGGACCCAAGCAAAAAAATTTTAATAGGTAATGTTTCAGGAATTTTCATGACATCCTTGCACAGGAACCATGGTATCAGTCATTCTGATGCACATTCAGTATTCAGAATCACTGTTCTAAGGTTTTGCGTTTGAATTTAAGCCTTTAAAATAATATTTATATGAATATACTTTTATATAGAATATGTGAGGATTAAATCATAAGATGGCATTAACTTTTTGTCATATTCATTAACTCCATTTAATGCTGCCCCACACATGCTGATTTATCAGAATGCTATTTGTCTCAAATACTTTCATTAAAAAGTCTCTCTCAGGAGTTCCCATTGTGGCAAAGCGGAAGTGAATCCAACTACTATCCAAGAGGATGCAGGTTTGACCCCTAGCCTCACTTGGAGGGTTGGGGATCCGGCATTGCCATGAGTTGTGGTGTAGGTCGCAAACGCAGCTCGCTGTGGGTATGGTGTGGGCCAGCAACTGTAGCTCCAATTTGACCTCTAGCCTGGGAACTTTCACATACCAAGGATGCGGCCCTAAAAAGCAAAAAACACAAAACAAAACCAAACCTCTCTCAAGCTCTCTCTCCCTCCCTCCCCCTTCTTCATGTCTTATTACCAAACTCTGTGATTTATTTCCCTCACACCAAGAGCTACCTTAAACTTTCAACCAAAGAAAAATTGTGTTACTGACAGTGCCACACGGTGCTGCCCAGTGAGCATCAAGCATTCGTACTAAGTATGTTCTACAGTGTTTTTCTTTAATTGAGTGTGCTTGCAGTTTGTGGCCTCTACCCATGCCATTTTCTGGTGAGTTCTGGTGAATAACTTTGACACATAGTGCCATCAAGAGATTTTTTTATGGTACGTGCCTGCCATAAGAAACATAAAGAGCTAGAGTTCCCATCATGGCTCAGTGGTTAACGAATCCGACTAGAAACCATGAGGTTGTGGGTTCGATCCCTGGCCTTGCTCAGTGGGTTAAGGATCCGGCGTTGCCGTGAGCTGTGGTGTAGGTCGCAGATGCGGCTGGGATCCCACGTTGCTGTGGCTCTGGTGTAGGCTGACCCCTACAGCTTCGATTAGACCCCTAGCCTGGGAACCTCCATATGCCATGGGAGTGGCCCTAGAAAAGGCAAAAAGATAATCAGTCAATCAATCAATCAACCAATAAAAATATAAAGAGCATGATGTTGGACATTAAAACTTTTTAAGCAATTCAAGATGACTTTAGGGAAATGGTTGTAACAAAGGCAAAGGATCAGCGGAGGTTCAGGGTGGTGGAGATCTGACATTAGAAAGGGTATCACAAACATCCCTTTACCAGGGAGGAGGACCTAACAATTATGAGCGGTAGTGGGAAGAAACTACAGTTTGTAATATCTAGGGATTTAAAGAAAAGAAACCACTTAAGAGGAACCTCTGGAGTCAAGGATTTGACCAAAAGAGTCTGTTCACTTCAGCTCCCCTGGAATGCAGGGGCCTGCAGTGAACACAGAACACCTACAGTGTTGCCGAGATTGCTGCCTCCACACCGAGCAATGTTTCACCGCAGTTAATGGAAATCGATGCTAGAGCAGCAGTTCTTAAGCCTCAGAGAATCACCTGGAGGACGTGTTAAGACAGAGTCCTAGGAGTTCCTGCCATGGTGCAGGGGAAACGAATCTGACTAGGAACCATGAGGTTGCAGGTTCCATCCCTGGCCTCACTCAGTGAGTTAAGGATCCAGCATTGCCATGAGCTATGGTGTACGTCACAGATGCAGCTTGGATCTAATGTGGCTGTGGCTGGCAGCTTTAGCTCCGCTTGGACCCCTAGCCTAGGACCCGCCATATGCTGCAGGTGGGGCCCTAAAAAGCAAAAAAAAAAAAAGAAGAAGATGACGACGACAGAGTCCTATGCCCCACTGCTAGAGATTCTGACTCAGCAAGGCTGGGGGTGGGGCCTGAGAATGTGCATTTCTAACAGGCTTTTTAGTGCTGCTTGATGCTACTGGTTCTCAGAGCATACTTTTCAACTATCTATAATAATGGAGCCATTCTCTTTCCATTAAATTAATATGTATTCACAGCATCAAATCTAAATACTGTGTCCATTATTCACATCATGACTGAAGAAATTTCACCACGTAGAAAGCCAGTTGGCATGACATTGTTGTACCTGAAACATAATTATGTCTTCTAATTACCTAATCTTCTCTCTTTGACCATTAATCACATCTATCAATCTTCTGTAACTGTTGTTGCCTTGCCCCCATATCATGGGGTGGGGGGGGAGTAGGATGGAATCCAAATGTTAATAAGTGTTAATTACGGAGTTTTAAAAAATCAAATCAAAACAGCAAAAATCATGAAAAAAATAATTAATGAAAGCTGACAAGCCTTCACCCTTAATCACAATCTCAAGGTTAAATAATGATCAGAATTCTTTCAGTTGAAGTACTTAAGCTGCATCTTGATGTTTGACTATCATATAACTGAGCTATTAGGCTCTATTTTTCATTGCAGATGAAATTGATGCATCTTTGTGCAGTGTAGTCTGACACAGTAAAATTGTTACTCTCTAGATAGGATATTCATAAAAATGTAATTATCATAATCAGAACAGTCTTTAAGCTCATGAGAGGGGATTGCCAGATTCATGATTGGCAGTTTTCAATCACTTCACATATAATAAAGAAACTTCTGAGAGCAGACCTGGGAATCATTAATATCTTACAGAGGGAAACTATTCTGATCAAACAACAAAGGGTGTTGGGAGATAATGGTGAGAACTCAAGTTGGCCCCCTCTGCCTGGCTTTGGGCAGGACTGGATGGAGCCCTTAATGCGTTTCATTTGATTTACTCACCAACAGGTTTATTAATTAGCAGTGCTATTTGCTGGGTGAGTGCTTTAAAAAGAAAGATCATGGAAAGGCCACTGCCACGTATAGAAAGCATTTATCATTTTCCTTCTTGAGTTTATAACTTTCTGGAGAAGTTATGGAGGGTTGTTATGCATGCCATTGCCACCTGGGGCAAATGCAGCAAATGCCATCAGTGGGATAGGGCCCTTGGTCAGCTGGAGTTTCCAGGGTTCTTAATGCTCCAAATGCTGGTTTAGGCAGCATGCTTAATACATGTAGAACTATCACAAACCACCCCATGTTGATCTGCTAGAGAAATAAAAACCAACAAAATAAGATTGACAGGCTGCTCAATGCGAAGAAGAAACTAATCTACTCAAATCAGAAAGCAACTTTTTGATTCCCACCATCTCTTTTTTTCCCCCAAGGCTGTACCTGTGACACATGGAAGCCCCTAGAGCTAAGGGTCAAACCCAAGGTGCAGCTGAGGCCTATGCCACAGCAACACTGGATCCAAGCCGTGTCTGTGACCTACGCCACATCTTGCAGCAATGCCAGATCCTGAACCCACTGAGCAAGGCCAGGGATCAAACCTGAATCCTCAGAGACAACGCTGGGTGCTTAACCCACTGAGCCATAATGGAACTCCCCACTGTCTCTTTTAAATTATCTGGTGAGGGAATATTCTTTCATCTGCCCCTGGATGAAGACCTCCATAATCCTATGGAGGATTATAACCACTCCTCAGTTATAAAAGGTCCTACAGCCACTTTAAGTCTCCAACAGTCTCAATAAATGAGAAAAAAACAATCTTGTGTAATAATCAACCTCTGGAATTGGACTTAAAGAGGAAAATTTCCCCTTTATCCTCAGGGGCCCTGTGCAGCCAAGAAGCCAGAGAACGAGGCAAGGTCCATCTTTTCCTGTCCTCCCCCTACTGTTTCCAACCATCTGCCATTTCACTCAACATGGTTGTTCCAGGGTCAAAATGGGAAGAGGCAGAAGCAAGCAGGAAAAGAGGGAGAGAAGTTCTTAACTGACTGGCATCTCTCTGGGCTGAGCTAGTATGTTGAAAGCTGCCTCCTCCTGGTGTGGGATGCCCTCACCATTCTCACACACCCACCACCCCCATCGCTGGGAACCTCTCCTTGGATCAGCTGAAACTTCCTAAGCTCTGGGTCAAAACTCCAGCTCCTCCCTTCAAAAGCCTAAGAACCCTTGCAGATGGCCTGCTGGACAGGAATGAAGTGTCTTGTCTCAACCTCTCCCTCTCTCCCCTCCTCCTTTCTCTTCTCTCCCCCCATTTGCTGCCCCCAACTTCTTTTTCCTCTCCCAGCACTACCCACCCCATCCAGACACCTCTTGTTCAGTCTCATTGTTGGAACCCTTTCCTTTTAGTTTTCAAGCATGAGCCACATTCAGTCACCAGCACCCTCCAAGCTGCAGAAGGTGTGTGTGAACCCTTTTCCATGAGAAAGCAACTTTGGGGTAAGAAGGGCTTTCACATTATCTTCCTCCGGGGAGAAACTCTCTTCATAAATCTTGCCTCCCAATCTTCAACTCCCTTTTTGTTATGGGAGTGGCTGTTCCCTGCTCTTGTAGAGAATCCTGCACTAGCTCCAACACTGGAATTTTTTTGCCGTCAGTGGCCGACACTAGTCACTCACTGGGAAAGCTTAGCCTGGTCCCTCTTCTTTCTCTCAGCAGTGGTCCTGCCTTCAGGCATGTTCTACTCAGAAGGTCATGCTAAATTTGGGGTTCAGTTAACAGCCTACTTGGCTGCCATTCTAAGTCCTGCTCTCCACTCAGCCTCTTTCAGTAACGAAGGTGATCTTTTGACCTTCATCTGCTACCTTTTGTGTTGTTTCTCAGTCTTTTCAGAACCTGGGTGGGAAGACAGGTGTTATTTATTGAGCCCTCATCAAGGCCTAATATCTTTTTATCTTGAATGTGTCCAAAGGAATGGAGTCATGTTACCTTTTTTTTTGGATAACCCCTTTGAAGATTTCTCTTTTTATGGCTTTTCTCTTTGGCTTGTCATGGATTTTATCTTGATGTCTCAGTGAGAACTTATTTGACATTCTGAAGTGAGTCAAATGGGAAATAATTAGCTAAAAGCTTTTAGAGTTTCCTTGAGGAGTAACAGATTATAACAAGTATTTGAGGGCATATATATATAGCCACAAAATGAAGGTCTTTCACATTAAACTAAAAAATATTTCACAAAGAAAAATGACTTTCAAGGAGACTTGGATTCGTTCTTGGTTTTGTCAGAGACTATCTATATACAATCTTGGGTAAGTCACTCCATCTCTCCAGACCTAATTTTTTTTTCATTTATAAAATGAAGAGTTTGACTTAAAAGTCTCCCTGGGAGTCCCTTTTGTGGCTCAGTGGGTAAGCCCAACTAGTATCCATGAGGATGCGGGTTCGATCCCTGGCCTCACTCAGGGGGTTAAGGATCCAGCGTTGCCAAGAGCTGAAGCATAGATCTAGATCAAGATGGAGCTCAGATCTGGCATTGCTGTGGCTGTGGCGTGGGCTGGTGGCCACAGCCCTGATTCAGCCCCTAGCCTGGGAACTTCCATAGGCCCCAGATGTGGCCCTAAAAACACTAAAAAAAAAAAAAAAAAAAAAAAAAAAAAGAGTCTCTCTGGTCCCTTCCCACCTGTTACCATGAATCTGTGAGACCTTGAAAGGAAGAGGGAGAACATTCTGCTGCTCAGCAGGCAGCACTGGTGATACTGGGAAAAGTCAACAAAACAGGCTCCCATGGAAATCATGAATGTGGCCCTTGCTCTGCTCACTGAGACACAAACACTGAGTGCCTACATTTGTATACTAAGAAGCACCTGAGTGTGGAAGATTAAAAAATCCTTGACCCAAGGAACTTATGAACATGAAGGAAAAGCCACACTGTTCACCAGCATTGCTAAACAACGCCTGATGTATTATTTACCCAACAAATCTTTACTGAGCACCTACCATTCAGTCTATAAAACTGTAGGATTGTGCTGGGGGTGCAGTGGGTTCAGAGTTTCCTCTCAGCACCCCGTTACATATGAGGGACAAATCTATAGGAAGCCCATGATCAGGATGGGTTGAAAATGGAGTGGGTGCGATGGTCTACACCCGTAGTCCTGGGCTTCCAAAGACAGATTATTTCCATTAGAGGAATGGCGGTAGTACTTCCCCCACCCCTCTTCTCTCTCTCTTTTAAGACATGACTGTCAGAGTTCAGTCTGTTTACAGCTTGACTACTTCATAGAAAAATGTGTCTATAAAACACACGGTAGTTGTTAAAAGGCTTGGGAGGGCCCACAGAACCAAATAAATATATTTACTCAGCTGTCCTAAACCATTACTAATCTCCTTAATACCCCAGGATTGTCTTCCTCTCCTAGGTTTTATTTGTAATATTCTGGCTACCTGAATCAAAGTCCTACATCCATGAAAAACTATCCTTAAGTGCCAACATCCTTGAAGACATTTCAGACCAGCTTTGACACTCTGAACCAGAAAGATGGTTGCAAATGCATTTATCTGGTGAAGCAAACACCATAGATCCAAGTAAAAGTTACTTGTCAATACAGTTCAGCAAGTATCTCCTGAGCACCTTTCCTGTACTAGGCTCACTACATAAAGTGCACAAAAGACAGAGATTCTGGTGTTTTCCAAGCCACAGTGTTAAAGTCAACAGTGAGCCCACTGCCTGACCCACCACTTGGAGACAGTAAGCCTGCCCCCAGGGGGCTCTGAAGTTACTCTTCACTCTCACCTCATCTCCGCAGCTGAACCCTAACTCTGCCGTCTTCCTTTCATTGATTTTTCCAAGATAAACTATGCTCACCTGCTCAAATGCCTCACCTTATGCATTGTTGAAGGCTTTGAATTTTATTGTGATAATGAACATTTAACTCAGGATTCTGATCAGGTAGCTTTTCACAGAGAGGAAGGCTCTGCCTTACCGTGTCTAATACAAGTATTGGCTATGTTGAAATCTCTGCTAGGCAGGATCCATAAAGGAGAATATTTCCACTGAACATGTGGGTAATTTTGCTTATTTAGCAAAGGAGAAAGAGTACCACTTCATGAGGTATCCAAAACAATGACACACATAGGGAAAACCTCCAAGTAGGCAGAGACGCTGGAAAGGGTTGTGCCATATTTAAGGTGACCATATTTTCCTTATCAGACACAAGGGCAGATGGCCTGACACATGGTCTGACAACAGGACAGATTATTTGAAATCTGGGATGTACGACTGCCATGTTCATAGTGAATGAAGCCAGTGAGAGCCAGCAGCTGTTCAGAGTAAAAGTCATTAACAATGAGTCTCTGTATGTGAGGGGATCCAGAGGAGTGGGTGGGAAGCCACTGATGTCATCCATTTACAAGCCAGGGCTTCCTCACACAACACAAAGAAGAGTTATTACAAAGGGTTTCCTGGAACCACTTGCTGTCATCACCTTATCTGCAAGGACAAAGGTGCAATCTATTGATCGAAAAACAATGAAACTTTGCTTGCACATAACACAGTCTGGGAATGCGAAATACAAGCAGGAACGTAATGTTATATGTCAATTATATTTCAAAAAACAAAACAAAACAAAAAACAGAGGCAGGAGCAAGCACAGGACAAATCCTCAGCTACCCTTTACTTTTTCAGTTCCATAGCTGCTGCTTAGATTTCAAACATCATAGTATTTTTTTATGTTAAATCCTCAGCACTCTGCCTATTAATCTTGTGCATTCAATTTGAACCTTGGGAATTGTTTTGCTACAAAGGAGGAGATTTAAAAATTCCAATTCCCCTACTTAATATGAATGTTACGTCCAGCATAATGTAACAGGAGAAAAGTTTCCCTTTGTTGCCAACACTCTAAGTCAACTCTTAGTTATGTGCTTTGAGAATGATCTTTGGGAAATAGTTCAACTCCAATTCCTACCACCAACATGGACGTTTTAGGACTCTAAAACTTTTAAGTGTGCTTTTTCAACTTATATCTTATCAAAAACTGCTTTTATTTAAAACATGGCGTAAAAATAAGTTAATTTGGAGGGGTTGGTTTTTTCATCTTTCTGCTGTTTCTTGGGCTGCTCCCGCAGCATATGGAGGTTCCCAGGCTAGGGGTCTAATTGGAGCTATAGCCGCCAGCCTAAGCCAGAGCCACAGCAACGCGGGATCCGAGCCGCGTCTACAACGTACACCACAGCTCAGGGCAACACCGGATCGTTAACCCACTGAGCAAAGGGCAGGGACCGAACCCGCGACCTCATGGTTCCTAGTCGGATTCGTTAACCACTGCGCCATGACAGGAACTCCAGTTTTTTCATTTTTAAAGTTGTATTGAAGTACAGCTGATTTACAAGGTTGTGATCGTTTCTGCTGTACAACAAAGTGATTCAGTTATACATTACAAATATTCATTCTCTTTTATATTCTTTCCCCACATAGATTATCACAAAATATCTGGATAGAGTTCTCTGTACTATACAGTAGGTCCCCACTGGCCAATCATTCCATATACCTCAGTGTACATATACCAATCCCAAAACCCCAGTTCAAAAATAAGTTAATTTTGATGATTCAATGGCTTATGCCATCTATATCATCATTTTAGTTCTATTAGAGGGATTAAGAAAGATTTGTTTTTTTTCTTTTTAAGGCCGCACATGCAGCATACGGAAGTTCCCAGGCTAGGGGTCGAATCAGAGCTGCAGCTACCAGCCTATACCACAGCCACAGCAACTCGGCATCCAAGCCTTGTCTTCGACCTATGTCACAGCTCACAGCAACACCAGATGCTTAACCCACTGGGCAATGCCAGGGATCGAACATGGATACTAGTCGGGTTTGCTATGGCTGAGCCAGGATGGCAGCTCCGAAAGATTCTGATTAGGTAGGAAACTCAAGGTCAATAGGGTTTCTTCCCCTTTTATCAAGGCTTTAAATAGTGGAAACATAAAAGTGTTTTTGAATGTACCTAGTGTATTGGTTGGGTTGTTTATAACTGCAAATGATCAACTAAAAGTGAGCTAGTGGGTTTTTACAATCACACCTAAGTCCGGGGGCAGGGCATTTGCAAGGTGAGCTACTTCAATGGCTCAGTGACTTACTGAGGATCTAGACTTTTCCCACATTTTCACCCCATCGTCCTAGGCACACTGGTGTTAATCCTCAAGGCTGCTCCCTGTAGTCGGAAGATGGCCACTGCAGCTCCAAATAACAACCTCGAACCTCATGTAAAGAGCCAAGGATGACAGTATCCTCATTAAGAGGTAAAGAAAGGGTTTCCCAGAAACCAGGCACTTTGGAAAGTGAACAGCTGGTCAGCCTCTTAGGTGGGAGGTGGGCTCTGTCAGTACTTAAAAAGGGTGAGAGTAATGGCAGTTGAATAAATAACCAACAATATCACCATAGGTGGGAATGGAGAAAATTTTTATTTACATATATTGAAGGTTAATGGAACCTTCTGATTATTTTCCAAGGAGATTACGTCTGTGAGATGAGCTTACAACCAGGTAATCATTTTCTGGTCAGTTAAAACAGTACAAAAGAGAGGGTATATATGAGGTTTGTCCAAGTGGTGTATAGCTTGATGGGCCAAAAATGAAAAATTTTCTAGATAATGATAATTAATGCCTGCTAACATCATCTGCTTTCCTATGGAATTACACAATACTACTTATGAAGTGTTCTTGCCAAAAAAATATCCAAGCCAAGTCAGATTAAACTTCTAGACCCAACACTCAGTTTACAGGAAGTATAAGGAATAGAGGAACTTGTTAAGCAACATCTCAGTGAAGTAACCAGCAAAATCCAAAATATGATGGAAGGAGTTCCCGTCGTGGCACAGGGGTTAACGAATCCAACTAGGAACCATGAGGTTGCGGGTTCGATCCCTGGCCTTGCTCAGGGGGTTAAGGATCCGGCGTTGCCATGAGCTGTGGTGTAGGTTGCAGACATGGCTTGGATCCCATGTTGCTGTGGCTGTGGTGTAGGCTGGCAGCTACAGCTCCGATTAGACCCCTAGCCTGGGAACCTCCATGTGCCTCGGGAGTAGCCCTAGAAAAGTCAGTAAGACCAAAAAAAAAAAAGGAAGAAATTTAATTCTGACTGGATATTTGATGATATTAAGGAGTTTTTGTCAATATTTTTGGGAGTTATAAAGGTATTATAGTTATGTTTTGAGAATACACCTCTATTATTTTGCTAGTCAATTCAAATACGCGGTTGTGTTTTTTAAAAGAGTCCATATCTTTTAGAGACACATGCTTTAATATCTACAGCAGAAATGATGGGGCATCTGAGATTTACCCCAAAAGCACCAAAATAACCCAGTGGAAATAGGAGCGGAGTTAAGGTGGGAGAAATGACAGGCAATGAAGATTTAGAGTCATTTATTCATTTTTAGTAAAGCCTCTGTTCATTTTGAGAAGGTATAAATCTGGGGCACTTAGAGCCAAGAATCTTAATTTTTAGACTTCATTTGATGCTATAAATTCAGCAAAACCAAAAACCAAACCTCTTAACACCAATAAGCCAGTTTTATAGGATTTCATTACCCCAATCCTCAAAAAAAAAAAAGACCCAAAATCAAAAAAACAAATGCAACACACACATAAACAGCCTAGACAGAGAGTATCCAAATTTTCTCAAATATGAGTGATGAAGAAACACTCCAGGCTCCACATGGCTTGCAAAAAGTTCCACACAGGTCAAAACTGTGGTCTGATACATCTAAGTTTTTCCTGGCTATGTCTGAGCAGCTCCTAGACTTTTCTTTAATCATCTTGAGACTACTCAAGAAGCTAGTTTTGGTCCTCCCTTTTACCAGGATGAAAGAGGTACAAGAGGTAGAGAAAAGTTGGAGTGGGAACTGCCCAATAAGAACCACAAAGCACTGAAAGAAATAACATTTTTAGGTTTTGTTCTAACTCCACGATCTTCTTTCTGGCTCCATCACACTCCATCCACCACCTGGGCTTATACTGTGCTCAGGTCCTTTGATTTCCCTGAGCCTTTCTCATTTCTGCCCTCTAAATTTCCAGTCCTCCCAAATTCATATTCCCAAATTAAAGTTTCAATCACAGCACCATGTAATAAAATGTGACTAGAATTTTAGATTTGTTCAGTCCTCCCAATCCGTATTCCATCAGAATTCTAATTCCCATTCTTTTCATGTGCTGACCTAGTCTAGCAGTGAGGATTCTAACTACTTCTAACAGACATCCTCAGCTACCAGCTCAGTTCTAAGGGCCTGTCATCCTCATATTCTCTCTCTAGTGAGGCAGGTATTAATATGCCTTCAGTAGCAGAAGCTAAGAAGCATTCTAATTTAATAAACATTCCCAATTAAAGGTATAGTCTGGTTAATGTTTGGAAATGAAGGATTGTACTTATTACTTGAACAAGGCACTGGTAGGTTTTGTTCTACCTTGATGAAAACTTTGTCATAGAAATCAAGGCTTAGGCTTTACAATGTGTGTGATAAGGTTTGTGTAATCCAGGCAGTTTTAGAAAGGTTTTTTCCTTCGGAGTGGTCAGGGTGACTCATGACTGCCCCAGGGCTATTTTGTATACCCTCCACTGAGATAACATGGAAAAATTTCAAACGATTGCACTTTCAGGTGAGAATATATTTGAGAAAAAGTCTCAAAACCTTTCTAATCATCAGAATCACTGGGGGATTGCTTCCCCCACCCCCCTACCTCCCAAAGCCCCACTGAATCACCTCCTCAGCCAGAGTGGGAGAAAGTAAGCAGCTGGGGTAGGAGTGTTTTCAAATGCTCCATGAAATTCTAACAACCAGTCAGGTTTGAGCACCATGATGAGAGCACAGGGCCACCTCCCAGCACCTCTTAAGTCATACCACTCACCTGCTCAGAAGAAAAGCCTCTGTGAGGCCCAGCATGCTTCCCACCTACCTGTCAAAGTGCATGGCTTCTCTGTTCTCAGAGTCCTGTAATCCAGGCCACCCAACTCAGATACTCCTACTTCCAATGCAAGGAGATGATTCCTTCTGTAGAAAAAAAAGAAAAGAAAATACACTTATTAGGACTCTAAATATGGAGGTTTATGAATAGCTAATTTCATTTACCAATGACAACGTCTTTGTAAGGCTGGTCATCAGCACCATTTTGTAGTTGAAAAAACTGGGGCTGAGACGATTAGAATGTGATTTTGCCAGGTTTTCCCCATGGTTCGGCGTGGAGGGCAGATTTGGAACCAGTGCTATGAGACGGAGAGATTCCTGAAGCAGTCATTCGTGCCCTAGTCTTAGTTCTGTTGGAGATTTATTTGCTAGAAGGGAAAGGTGATTTTCCCCTTCCTTTCCTCTCTGGAAGGAAACCTGGCTTTTTATTCTGAGGCTCAGGGCCCTCGTACATTCAGGTGTAAGAGTTTTAAGAGCTTCTTAGTGTTGAAGAAGTGGAAAGCGCTCCAAACAGGACTTTGAGAATTCTTAGCTCTTCAAGAAAAGCTGGAATTATCCTTAAAAGGGAGGAAATGGAAGGCAACATTTCACAGAGAACACAGATATGTCCCCACCCAAGTAGATGGGTTCCCAGAGGCTGGAGGGACGTGTGGACATTTCTCAAATCCCAGGTTTCCACTGCACCACAGCTCAAAAGGGCAAAGAATGTCCACCCTCAAACCAAACTCAGTCATCTGTCCTATCTTAACAACTGACTCACGGGGCAGCCCAGACAGAGAAAAGGATCTAACATTCCACACCTGAAGCGTACCTAGAACGGTTACCACCAGGCCCAGGGCCTCCCAAGAGCCTTCAGGTGTGGAGCCGATGATGGCAGCCCTGCCTGGGCAAGTTTTCCTTCTCTTTCCATCCCCCAGAGCTGGCTACTGAGATACACAAAAGGCTGCACATGTGTACAGAGCCCTTGGGGCCATGCTCAGACACCGTAGCTCTCTGCTCATGAAGTGGAATGCTCAGAGATCCACAGCATTCAGCTCTTTATCAAAATAAACAGGAGGAGTGAAAGAAACCAGACACAAGAGAGCACCAACTGTATGTCCATTATATGAAATTCAAAAACAGACTAACATGATGACAGAGGTTAGTACAACAGTTACTTGGGCCCAGGTATTGACTGGGAGGGGACATAAGGGAGCCTTCTAGGGCACTAGAGCTAGAAACATTCTATGGCTTGATCTGGATGGTGATTACACAGGTATAAACACATTGACGGAAATTCACTGAGGAGTTCCCGTTGTGGCGCAGTGGTTAACGAATCTGACTAGGAACCATGAGGTTGTGGGTTCGATCCCTGGCCTTGCTCAGTGGGTTAAGGATCTGGCGTTGCCGTGAACTGTGGTGTTGGTTGCAGACACAGCTCGGATCCCGCGTTGCTGTGGCTCTGGAGTAGGCTGGCGGCTACAGCGCCAATTAGACCCCTAGCCTGGGAACCTCCATATGCCGAGGGAGCGGCCCTAAAGGCAAAAAAAGACCAAAAAAAAAATTTTCATTGAGCTGTGCCTTTAGGGTATGGTCATTTTACTATTACATAAACGTTTCTGCCACAAGATAAATACATAATAAAATCAAATAAGCCAACAAACACAGATACTGAACAATAACCTACAGTCATCTACCAGCTCCAGCTTGCCTATTACTGCGGACACTTAGTCCTCTCTTGTTGACTCAATCCCTTCCCAATTCTTACAATCAGTCTGGCTCCCTCCACCAAAACCACACAGGAAATTTCAAAAGCCAGAAAAGAGCACTCTGCCCTTCTGGAGTAGAGTGGGGTAATCTGTAGCATGATGTGTGTGCAGAGATGACAGCCAGACCGCCAAGGTTCAAATTCTCTCTCCCACTAATAACTTCAGCCTTAAGCCGCTTAAGTTCTCTATTCCTCAGTTTCCTGATCTGTGTAATAGGCTTAAAAATCAGGATTAAACAAGATTAATCCATGCAAAAGCACTCAGTAAATACCCAATATTAATACATGCCAAGCCGATGATAAGCACTTTACCAATATTGTCTCATTTAATCCTTACAGCAACCTTATCTGATAAATGGTAGTTATATCCATTTTAAAGTGAAAAAAACTGAAGATCACAGAGGCTGAACTTGCCTAGTTTACATAGTTGGCAAGGGCAAAACTGGGACTGCCCCCAAACTCAGGTCTGTCCTGTCTTTTCCTCCTAAGGGACTTCCCTGATGCTCACCTGGGTCTCCCAACCCCGGGGTCCCATCTGCTTCCTTCTGAACCTCCCTAGTGCTCACCCACTGTGATCAGCCTGCTACTGAGACCTGACCCCGGGGGCCTACTCTTTAGGAAACTTTGTAGTCCTTCAGATTCTACCTGAGCCCCAGGTTCAGAATAATCAGCTTAAGTAACAGGCAACAGTTGGATCAAGACAGTCAACTGAGCTCAAAAGATCATTGTCCCCTTCCACCCAAATTTTCATACAATGACAAATGGAAGGCATTGTTTTTGAAGAAGAAATCCACATGACACTCATAAACCAGAAAAGGTACTATTATCAGAAAATTCTGAAATATTTGAAAGATAGAAGTTAACCAACATGGACAAGAGTGAAGAAAAAATCACAGCCCCAAACTGGCTGCAGAAAACAAACCAAAGAAATGATTCAAACAGAGCAAATCGAGACAGATGCTACACTCAGAGGAACATTCACAATAATACAGAAGAAGGCTCTGAATACAGTTTATTAAAAACTATATTCAGAACATGGGGTCCATTGGCTTCCCCTACCCCTAAACTAGCAGAAAGAAACCATCCGTAGCCTTTTCAGAGGGACGGAGGAGATGGGAGGTGAGCAGACAGGAGGACGTGTAGGAGAGGACAAGGCAGCTCTGCAGGGAATGAAACATCCACAGCCAGCCGCCCACAGGCAGCCGCCAGAGTGAAGCCCTCCATACTTTAGCACCAGGACAGAGAAAAACTGCAAACTTGTGGTGCACTGGTTTTTCTACCGCTGCCATAACAAACTTCCACAAACGCAGTGGCTTGAAACAGCACGAATTTATTACTTTACCATTCTGTAAGTCGGAAGTGCAGGGCTAAAATCAACGTGTCAGCATTCCTTTCTGAAGACTAGGGGAAATTTTGCTTTTTGCAAGTTTTCCAGTGACCAATGGCCACTACATACCTCAGCTCCCTTCCTCCATCTTCAAAGATAGCGATGGTGCATCTCTGGGATCCTTCTTCGTTAGTCGAGTCTCATTCTGATAACAGCTGGGAACGCTTCTCTACTTTTAAGGAATTGTGTCATTGGGCCCACCTGGGTGATCCAGGATACTCACCCTTTCTCAAATTAACTTAATCATAGTTGCAAGGTCCCTTTTGCCATTTAAGGGAACATGTTCACAGATTGCACAGATTAGGCCATGAACCTTCCTGTGGTTATTGAGTGCCTGGCAGATAACTCTGCTTTCAGGGTTGGCAATTAGAGTATTATGTCGGGTGCTCCACCCCGGAACTTATTCTGGATTGACACCCACAAAGGCTGGCAGCAATGACCTAACCAGACTATTCCTACAGAGTATCCTTGGTTGTGGCCCCTTTGGTTCCTGCTGGTTTTCCAAGCCTTAATTTCAGCTTTCTGCGCAATTCTGTGAGCTACCCAATAGCCTACCAATAGCTTTTTTGTTTGTTTGTTTGGGTTTTTTTTTTTTTTTTTTTTTTGCAGAAATTAGCCAGAGCCAGTTTTTGTTACTTATAATCAAGAATTGTGACTGGGAGTTCCCGTCATGGCTCAGTGGTTAATGAATCCGACTAGGAACCACGAGGTTGCAGGTTCGATCCCTGGCCTCACTCTGGGTTAAGGATCTGGCATTGCCGTGAGCTGTGGTGTAGGTAGCAGACACAGCTAAAGGAACAAAAATCAGATTAGCATCAGACTTCTCATTAGCAATCCTGGGTGCAAAAGACACCAGTTATGTCTTCCAAATTCTGAAAGAAAAGTGATTTTGTACCTAAAGATCTATTCCAAGGCAAACTTACAATCAAGGCTGAGAGAAAACTGGAGACATTTTTAATATACAAGGACTCAGAAGGTTTGCCACAATCACACTAACTCTAAAATAATTACAGTATTCAAAAATTCACTTGAACAGAACAATGGCAAATGGTAACCCAAAGAAAAAGATAATGTGGGATAAAAGAAAAAACCTGAGTCAAAACAAACAGTAGAAACTTAACTAGAAGGAGTTCCCACTGTGACTCAGTGGGTTAAGAATCTGACTGCAGTGGCTGGGTTTGCAGTGGAGGTGCAGGCTGGATCCCTGGCCCAAGGCAGTGGGTTAAAGGATCTGGCATTGCCTCAGCTGTGGCTTGGATTCAATCCCTGGCCTGGGAACTTCCATATGCCTCAGGTGCAGCCACAAAATAAAATGAAAAAAATAAACTTAACTAGAATAAAACTAATTTGATAAAATTGCTTATACTTGTAGAGGTAGCAGTGGCAGAATGAGAAAGAGTAAAAATTTCCTGTTTAATGGGAAAATATAAAGATGGATTAATTCTAGACACTGATAAAAAGCATGTATAACCATGAGAGTTTAAATTTCATGTTAACTATCGAAATAACTGAAACTGAATACATAATTTTGCCAACCCTTGAAGGGAAACAAACAGAATAAAGAAACCATGATCAGTGTAACAAAAGACAGCAAGAAGAAATAGCCAAAAACAACCTGAATAGAAAACACAAGCCAAGGCACTCAGGGGCGGCCACTGCATAGACCGGATTCTTCTCACTCGCACCTCGCTCTGCTTCCTCTGCAACCATGTCTGACAAACCCAATATGGCTGAGATTGAGAAATTCGACAAGTCAAAACTGAAGAAGACAGAAATGCAAGAGAAAAATCCACTGCCTTAAAAGAAACAACTGAACAGGAGAAGCAAGCAGGCGAGTCATAATGAGGCGTGTGCCGCCAATAGGCACTGTACATTGTACAAGGATTGCCTTCTTATTTTACTTCTTTTAGCTGTTTAACTTGGTAACATGAAAAGAGGCTGGATCAAGTTTAAATGACTGTGTTGCCCCTTTTCACATCAAAGAATAGAGAACTACCAACACCAAGGCCGCACCTGCCTCTCCCATCTGCCTATGTGGATGGCGGGGAAGGAAAAGAACTTGCATGTTGGTGAAGGAGAAAGCTGGGTGGAATTTAGAGTAAAAACTGAGCTGGTCCAAGGTGTCCTGTGGGCTGTAAAATGCTGTTTAATCAGAGTGCCATTTTTTTTTTGTTGTTCAAATGATTTTAATTATTGGAATGCACAATTTTTTAAAATATGCAAATAAAAAGTTTTAAAACGTGAAAAAAAAGAAAACACAAGCCAAGATAACATGACTATATTTAAACATATTAACAATCAAAAATGTGAATGAGGGGGTCCCTGTTGTGGCTCAGCGGGTTATGAACCAAACTAGTATCCATGAGGATGTGGGTTTGATCCCTGGCTTTGCTCAGTGTGCTGAGGATCTGGCATTGCTGTGAGCTATGGTATAGGCTGCAGACACAGCTCAGATCTGGCCTTGCTGTGGCTGTAGTGTAGGCCAGCAGCTGCAGTTCCGATTGGGCCCCTAGCCTGGGAACTTCCATATGCTGCAGGTATGGCCCTAAAAAAAAAAAAAAAAAGTGAATGAGTTAAGTGCTCATATTAAAAAAACAAGTTTTGTTTGGAGTAAAAAGAAGTCCAGCTATATGTCATTACAGTTAAAAGGAAAAAACACTATTTCCAAATCATAAAAATCACAGCTTCAAGACATCAGAGTCAAGAACCTTTAATCTCTTCAGGAACAAGACAAAGATGTCCGCTCTCACCACTACCATTCAACATAGTTTTGGAAGTCCTTGCCACAGCAATCAGAGAAGAAAAAGAAATAAAAGAAATCCAAATTGGAAAGGAAGAAGTAAAACTATCACTATTTGCAAATGTCGTGATACTATACCTAGAGAATCCTAAAGACTCTATCAGAAAACTGTTAGAGCTCATCCATGAATTTGGCAAAGTTGCAGGATACAAAATCAATACACAGAAACACTAACAACAAAAGATCAGAAAGAGAAATCAGGGAAGCAATCCTGTTTACCACTGCATCAAAAAGAATAAAGTACTTAGGATTAACCCTACCTAAAGAGACAAAAGACCTGTATTCTGAAAACTATAAGATGCTGATGAAAGAAATCAAAGATGACACAAACAGATGGAAAGACATACCATGCTCTTGGACTGGAAGAGTCAATATTACCAAAATGACTATACTACCCAAGGCAATCTACAGATCCATTGCAATCCCTAGGACCAAGTACATTTTTCACAGAACTAGAAAAAAATATTTTAAAGTTTATTTGGAAGCACAAAAGACCCAGAATAGCCAAAGATATCCTGAAAAAGAAAAACAGAGCTGGAAGAATCAGCTCCCTGAATTCAGACCATACTACAAAGCTACAGTCATCAAAACCATATGGTACTGGCACAAAGACAGAATCAGTGGAACAGGATAGAAAGCCCAGAATTAAACCCACACACCTACAGCCAACTAATCTATGACAAAGGAGGCAAGAATATACAATAAGCAGTGCTGGGAAAACTGGACAACCACATGTAAAAGAATGAAATTAGAACAATTCCTAACACCATACACAGAAATAAACTCAAAATGGATTAAAGACCTAGATATAAGACCAGATACTATACAACTCTTAGAGGAAAACACAGGCCAAACACTCTCTGACATAAATGACAGCAACATCTTCTCAGATCCACCTCTTAAGAGTCATGACAATAAAAACAAAAATAAACAAATGGAACCTAATTAAACTTAGAAGTTTCTGCACAGCAAAGGAAACCCTAGACAAAACGAAAAGACAACCCACAGAATGGGAGGAAATATTTGCAAATGAAGCAACTGACAAGGGATTAATCTCCAAAATTTATAAACACCTTCTGTAGCTCAATACTCAAAAAATGAACAACCCCATCAAAAAATGGGCAGAAGATCTAAACAGACAATTCTCCAAAGAAGACATATGGATGTCCAAAACACACATGAAAAGATGTTCAACATCACTCATTATTGGAGAAATGCAAATCAAAACCACTCTGAGGTACCACCTTACACCAGCCAGAATGGCCATCATCAAAAGGTCTACAAACAATATGTGCTGGAGAGGGTATGGAGAAAAAGGAACCCTACTACACTGTTGGTGGGAATGTAAATTGGTGCAACCACTGTGGAAACAGTATGGAGAATCCTCAGAAAACTAAAAATAGAATTATCATTTGATCCAGCAATCCCACTCCTGGGCATCTATCCAGAGAAAACCATGGCTCACAAAGACACGTGTACTCCAATGTTCATTGCAGCACTCTATACAATAGCCAAGACATGGAAGCAATCTAAATGTCCACTGACAGAGGAGTGGATAAAGAAGATATGGTAGGTATACACAATGGAATATTACTCAGCCATTAAAAGGAAAGAAATAACGGCATTTGCAGCAACATGGATGGACCTAGAAATTATCATGCTAAGTGAAGTCAGTCAGACAATGAGACACCAACTTCAAATGCTATCACTTACATATGGAAACTAAAAAAAGGACACCATGAACTTCTTTGCAGAACAGATACTGACTCATAGACTTTGAAAAACTTATGGTCTCCAAATGAGACAGGTTGTGGAGTGGGGAGATGCACTGAGGGTTTGGGATGGAAATGCTATAAAATTTGGTTGTGATGATCATTGTACAACTATATATGAAATAAAATTCATTGAGTAATTAAAAAAGAACCTTTAATTTCTTAATACGGAACTTAAAATTTCAATAAGCAAAAGGCATTATAAATACAAGAAGAAATAAAAATTATCAATCTATAATGATCATAGAAATTTTTATTTTATTTTTAATTTTTTTGGCTTCTCCTGCAGCATACAGAAGTTCCTAGATGATCAAACACTTGCCAGAGCAGTGACCTGAGCCACAACAGTGACAAGGCCAGATGCTTAATCTGCTTTGCTGAGCCTAATCGAAAATTCCTATGAAAACTTTTCATACATCTATTTAAGAAATCAATAAACCAAAAAAAAAAATTTAAGTATATCTGAATGATGCATTTAACCACTTGGAACTACAAACAGGAACCTCCATCACACAAAATCCAATTGTCTTCATCTTACTCTACCTCTCAACAGTAATTGACACTTCTGGTGCCCCGCCTCCAAAATGTTTCCTACCTGAGCTCCAGAAATGCCATGCTCTCCTAACCTTCCTGCTGCTTTGTGGAGCCAGTGTGCCCACTCTGCTTTGCTGGCTCTTCCTACTATTCCTGACAGGTATCAAGGTAGCCCAAGACTCAGTTTTCCCTTTCTTCTCTCTACACTGCCTTCCTAGATGGTCTCATCCAATTCTCAGTCTCTAAATGCCATCCCTATGCTAATGACTCCCAAATTTATTCCTCCAGTTCTGAACTTTCCCCTGAGCTCCCAATTCCTTTATTCAATTCTACCTGAATACCTAATGGGCATCTCAAATTTAACACGTCCCACACTAAACTCTTGAGTTTCCCTGCATACCTCCTAAAATTGTTGTTGTCTTAGATTTTTTTACTGTTGTAAAATACATATGACATTTACCACTGGAACCATTTTAAAGTATATAATTGCATGGCATTTAGTACATTCACGATGTTATGCACCACCTCTACTGTCTGGCTCCAGAACATTTTCCTCATTCCAAATGAAAACCTTCATTAAGCAGTCACTCTCCATTTCCTCCTCCCCACCCTAAGCCCCTGGAAAACACTAATCTATTTTTCTGACTCTTTAGATTTGCTTATTCTCTATATTTCATATAAATGTAACTATACAACATGCAGCCTGGATTACCACTGTGGCTCAGTGGATTAAGAACTCAACATAGGGTCCGTGAGGATGCAGGTTCGATCCCCGGCCTTGCTCAGTGGGTTAAGGATCCAGCATTGCTGGCTTGGATCTGGTGTAGCTGTGGATCTGGCGTAGGCCTCAGATCCAGCTCTGATTTGACCCCTAGCCTGGGAGCTTCCATATACCACAGATGCAGCCATAAAAAGCAAAAACAAAAACATGTGGCCTTTTGTGTCCAGCTCCTTTTCACTTATCGTAATGTTTTCAAGGCCCAGCCATGCTTAAGCATGCATCAGTATGCCATTTCTTTTCATAGCTGAATAATATTTCATTGTATGGATATGTTTTGTTTACCCATTCATCTACTGAAGGACATTGTGTTGTTCCACTCATATACACCTAAGTTTTTCTTCCAATGCCCCCCGCCGCGGTCTCCCTCCACAATCATCTCTCTTTCAGTTGGCAGTCCTGCCACAGACCCAGTGATTTAGGTCCAAAACCTAGGAGTCATCCATGATTCCTCTTCTCCCCCAGCACCACCCCACCCCTGACATCCAAACCATCAGCAAGTCCTAACTGTTCTAATATCCTAACTGTTAACATCCAGATATGTCCCAGTTTGGGTCACATTTCACCATTCCTCAGCTACCACCTAGTCCAAGCTACAGTTGCTCTGGCCACAACTAAAGGTCTTCTTGCTTCCTTTCTTTCCCCTACAATTCACTGCCCCCTAGCAATCAAAATTATCTTCTACGGAGTTCCCGTTGTGGCTCAGAGGTTAATGAATGTGACTAGGAACCATGAGGTTGCGGGTTCAATTCCTGCCCTTGCTCAGTGGGTTCAGGATCCGGCGTTGCCGTGAGCTGTGGTGTAGGTCGCAGATGCGGCTTGTATACCATGTTGCTGTGGCTCTCGCGTAGGCTGGCAGCTGTAGCTCCGATTAGATCCCTAGCCTAGGAACCCCCATATGCTGTGGGAGCGGCCCTAGAAAAGGCAAAAAAAAAAAAAAATATATATATATATATATATACACACATCTTCTATCTATAGGTATAATCAGATCACACCACATCAGTGCTGAAGACCTTTCAGTGGCTCTCCATTACACTGGAATAAAATCTAAATGTCTTGCTATGGCCAATAAGGTCAGCACAGTCTAGCCGCTGGCTCCCTCTGCGAGCATCTCTCCTATACTCTCTGGCTACAACGGCCTCTCTCGGAGTCTCCCCCACACCAAGCACTTTCCTGATCTAGGGCCTCATACTCCCCAAACTTCTGCCTGGACACACACCTTCCTCTTCAGCTTTGCTTGGCCTCCTCCTTTTTATCATGCAGGCCACCTCTACAGAGAGGCATTCCCTGACTCCATCTCCCTGATAGGAATCTGAACTAGAGCCCTCCAGCCTCTCTAAACCCTTGCCCTGTTGGGTTTTTCCCTCATACAACTTAGAAGCCTATAAAATTATATATATATACACACACATATATTTCTATCAGTTTAGTATCTGTCTGCCCCACACAAGAATGTGAACTCCAAGAAAGTAGGTACTTTGCCTTTAGCTAAATCCCCAGGGCCTAGAGTGGTATCTAGAACATATGAGGCATCCAGTAAATACTTTTGGCTTGAATAATGAATGCACTGCATTATATGCACACATAGAAAGAGTACTTTGTAGTCAATAAACAGAATATCCATTCTTTGCAAACATCCATGAACACTGACACGAACAGGTCATGAAGCAATCTTTAACCGTGTTGGTGAGAGTATAAATTAGTGTTAGCTTTCTGGTGAATAATTTGATTATATATATATTGAATTTTAAAATGCAAATATCCTTTGAACTAGTACCACATATGAAAAAGCTTCTCCTTTCCCCATGTATTTCGCTGGCCCCTCTGTGATCCTCCATGTGTGTGGGCAAATTTCTGGACTCTCTTCTGTTCTGTTTATCTCTATTTGATCACTGTCAGTGATGATATAGAGGTTCACATGGATCTGAGGAAAGTTTATTTTCCACAATATAACTTTTTTCTATCGTTCTAAGTCCTAGAACTTATTTCTCTGTAGAACAATAGATTTAGTAAAAATGTAATACTATGGTAATACAGAAAATACTTTTGGTTTTGGTAGAAGGATTTTTTACCATATTTAGAAGAATATTCTAGGACGTTGTTCTGTTGGACCTTGGTGTATGTCTGGAGGGGGGAGTGAAGTTTTTTTTAATTAAAGGAACTGCCAGGAGTTCCTGTTGTGGCACATTAGGCTAAGAATCCAGGTAGTATCCATGAGGATGTGGGTTCAATCCCTGACCTTGCTCAGTAGGTTGGGGATCTGGCATTGCTGTGAGCTATGGTGTAGGTCACAGATGTGGCTCAGATCTGGCATGGCTGTGGCTGTGATGTTGGCTGGCAGCTATAGCTCCAATTCAATCCCCAGCCTAGGAACTTCCAGATACCACAAGAGCTGCCCTAAAATGAAAACAAAACAAAACAAAACAAAAAACAGGAACTACAACTGCGCCTTTTTATTTTGTTATTCAATATTTCTCTCCCCTCCCAAAGTTCCCGAAGGACACTGAAATGATACAAATATGTTGCAAATAATACTGAAAAGGTGACATTTTGAGTAGTGCTCTGGTATTAGAAGTGAAATATCTTATCTCAACTCTTGGTTTGAGAAACTGTCACTGTGTTCCATGGTGCCAAAGCAACTGAATACATATCCCTGTGGAAATGGAAATGACAAGACTCAAACTCTTTGTCATGCAAAGGACTCTAGCAGAGTAGATGTATTTGGCCATTACACAGATGGGAAGAGGAAAGACTCAAGGATCCTCTTCAGACTTAACACAGAACCTCTGAGAATGTTTATACTTGAGGACATAGGTGTCAGCTACAACATTATTACCAGGGCAACAAATAAGACTGTCTTAACAAGTCTTAACTAGTAAGACTAAATTACAGGTGTCACTGAAAGTTATGTTCACATAACATGGCAATAATTTCTAAAATCTCTAGCATCTACAAGAGTCCTTTGTTCACATAATAATTCTAATGATAGATTTATATTAGAACAGAATGAGCTGGTAGCAGTAACGAATATTTTGTGCAAGACTTCATATCACATAGGAAACAAGACTGGTGTCCTTGTGAGATTCACATGTAACACCAGACCTGGTCAGATCCTTTGACCAAGTTTTAAGATGAGGAAGAATGCCTCTTCCTTTGTAGCTGTAGCAGAGAAGAAACATCTTTTTCATCTCTTTACTAGACTTTCGTTAAATTATGAAGTTCTGTATTTTCAAAGTCAGGCTCTAAAATATCATAAGTTAGCATTAAAAGCAGAACACAGACCTGTGGGGCTCAGGTTTAAAGTGGAAAAAATAGATTGTTAGGATCTGACTTGATAGTAGCAAAATAAGAACAATTCATCTTCCACATTACAGAAGAACAAGGTTCAAAATGACATCAGCCTTCTTGTCAGAACACAGGTACTAACACACAATGAGGAAACAGCTACCAAGCTCTTTGGCAACATGATTACAAACTAGAATACTGTACTCAAACAAACAGGATTAAGTGTGAAGGCAGAATGAAGACAGTTTCAGCCAAGCAAGAACTTGGAACATTTACTTCTGAACACACTCATTTAGGGGAAGTTCCTTGAAAATATTTTGCAGCAAAACAAGGAGGAAAAAAAGGGGAAGACCAATGACTCAAGAAATGGCAAAACAAGTCCAAAGAGCTGATTTGCTGGGGAGCAAGATAAAAGAGCAACCAGGAGAGACTGGAGGAGAAAGAGGGAAGGCACTAGGAGGAACAAAAGGTGTGTGGAGGAGGGGAATGGCAATAAGTGATAGAATAACAATACCGGAAAATAACTGGAAAAGCTGCAGCTATGCAAACGGCACAAGAGGCAAACAAACAAACAAGCAAACAAAAAACAAAAAAAACCCCAAGGAGTTACCATTATGGTACAGCAGTGATGAACCTGATTAGTATCCATGAAGATGGGGGTTCAATCCCTAGCTTTGCTCAGTGGGCTAAGGGTCTGACATTGCCATGAGCTGTGGTGTAGTTCGCTGACACAGCTTGGATCCCATGTTGCTGTGGCTGCAGTGTAGGCTGGCAGCTGCAGCTCCGATTCGACCTCTAGTCTGGGAACTTCCATATGTCGCAAGTGCAGCCCTAAAAAGCAAAAAAACAAAAAAACAAAAAACCAAACCCGCACACCATTTAAAAAAGGAAATGAAAGCATAGTGTGGCCCTCAGTTCCAACTCAAAGAGAGACCTGCCCTCCGGGGATAAAAATTGAGTGTTGGAGCCTATCACATTGAATGGATAAAGTTTGTGTAAATTACAGAAGATCTTCAAAGCTGGACTTAGAGATTTGTGCCCACAGTCTGATAAGCACAGAAAGTCATCCTAGTTCTTGAGGAAGATGGATGAAAAGTTAAAGGCAGTACTGTAGGGATTTAGCCTGGCAGGAGAAGAGCCAGAGCCAAAGGATAAATCTGTTGCAATTTTCCAGGCATGAGATGGAGGAATAAATGAACAATATTAAAGAAAAGAACACAGCAGAAAGGCATTTTACATGAGGACTGCAGGACTCAGGTACCAGAAATGGGTAAGGGTTGGGGTGGTTCCGGTGATTTTGGGTCTGTGAACTCGTATTGTTTTATCAGAATGCACATACTTCTCCCCTCCTCTTCCTTTCTTCTACTCCTCTCCCAGAGTTGACATTAAGCTCCTTGATCTTAGAAACTAAAGCTTATGTTTGTTTCCTTGACACCAGCACTACATTCTATAACAAGAGTCACTTCAGAGTTCCCGTCATGGCTCAGCAGTAACGAATCTGACTAGCATCCATGAGGACACAGGTTCGATCCCGGGCCTTGCTCAGTGGGTTAAGGATCCGGCGTTGCGGTGAGCTGTGGTGTAGGTGGCAGACTCGGCTCGGATTTGACGTTGCTGTGGCTGGCACAGGCCAGAAGCTACAGCTCTGATTCAACCCCTAGCCTGGGAACCTCCATATGCCACCAGATGTGGCCCTAAAAAGACCAAAAAGAAAAAAAGAAAAAAAGTCACTTGGCTGATGCTTGTGATTGTGACTGTAGGTGGTGGTGACAGTGATGACAATGATGGTAATGATGATAATGACATTTCAATGCCTTAAAATAGGAAAACTGAGAAGAAGAGTGAGTGACCTGGGCATAAAATAATGATAGAATTACAGCTTTTGTGAGATAGCAGCTCCTGTTGGGAGATGAAAGAAAATACTTTTTAAACTATTGAAAATATCACCTCTTCTGTAGTGAAACACTTTAACTTTTCATTTTAGTATACTTAACTCCAGCATGGATCCCCTGTTTTTTCAAAGTTTGTTCTATGCCTCCACTTTTACAAAAGTCCTACTTTAGTATTCGTTTTCACTAACTGAAAGAAATCTGAAAACAATGTCCGCTTTTACAAAATAAGGCAAAAAACTGAAAATAGCGTTCAGCCCTTGTTTTGCATGAACTATTCCTGAGGCAACACACACCCTGAGCAGTGGGGTGGCACTACCAACCTCCTCGCCTGGGAACCACACTCAGTGTCAAGCCTCCGTCCAGAATTTGAACTGTGTCTGTGAGCATCTGTGCTTTATCTCAATTTATTCTGTGCATACTTCAGCAAGACGTGTCCTAAGAGGATTGCTCTTTGCTTTAGGTCATTTCCGCTTGGGAAAGGTCTCTTGGGAACGCTTAACTTTAAGCTGGTGGGGAAACATGTATCTATGCAGAAATAAAACCAAGCAGTATTGGAAGATCTGACTATAATCAAACTTACTTCCAAATTCTTCTTTCAGATCCTATTTTGGCTGAAAACAGATTCTTTTCTAAGAAGCAGTGTAATTTAAACAGGCTCTGCCCTGGAAGGATGGAGCTTTCAGATCTTGTTTCCTCCATGTTTCTGAAGATTAAAAAAAAAATGTTATTTTCAAAGAAAGCACTAGGTGGCACTTGTGATGTATTCTATAGTAGCCTCAGATCCTTTCCAGAAAAGGGTTGGTAGAAAAAATTTGCAATAAATATTAAAATGGGAAAATCTTCATTACAATAATGAAGATCAGTATCTTATGATTATGTTTACTATGTTACTACATAGGAGCAATCTCTTTATGCAGTGTTTGCATTTAAAAATCTGGGCTTTGCTTCTTTTATAAAAACTATGAGAAGGGAACTAGCATTTCTGCAGTATGTGAAAATCCCACATTGGTAAAATTATAAGTAAGCGAATAACATTTGATTTCAAAAAGGCTGACTATACATGTACTTTCAGTTTCTCTATTGTTTCAAATGTTTTAATTTAAACAATGATTATAAAATAAGTTTTCTAAGATCCATGTATTGTGTAAATCAAAATAAATTATCATCAATTTAAAATAAGGCACTACAACTATTCTCAATAGCCAAGACACAGAAACAACCAAAATGTCCACTGACAGATGAATGGGTAAAGAAAATGTAGTACATATACAATGGAATACTAGTCAGCCATAAAAAAGAACAAGATGATGCCATTTGCAGCAACAATGGTTGGAACTGGAGATTATCATACTAAGTAGGTCAGAAGAGAAGATTTACAAATACCAGAATCTAAAAAATGACACAAAAGAACCTATTTATGAAATAGAAACACACTCACAGATATAGAGGACAGACTTGTGGTTGCCAAAGGGGAGGGGTTGGGGGAGGGAAGGAATAGGAGGTTAGGGTTAGTAGGTGTAAGCTATTATACATGAAGGGGATAACCAACAAGATCCTACTGTATAGCACAGAGAAATCTATTGAATGTCCTCTGATAAACCAAAATAGAAAAGATTATTTTTAAAGAATGTGTATATATAAATATATAAATGAATCACTTTGCTGTGCAGCAGAAATTAACACAACATTGTAAATCAACTATACTTCAATTAAAAAAAATAGGGCACTACAGCTTAAAGTTTTTTTTGAGTAATATTAACCAAAACTAAATAAATAAACTTAAAGCTGATGTTTTTGGACTTGTTTCTCTTAACTATATTTAAAGGGATAACATAATGACTTTAAGCAAATTCATTGTCTTTTCTGGTATTTGGTTTGGCAGTTCTCTTTGGCAAGTTGCTTAACTGTCTCATGGTCCCACTTTTACTGTAAAGAAATTGTAAGTTCTTTTAACAGAAATGTGGGTTGAGAAGAAATTATTTCAAGCAGAGAGTACTGTTGCCAAATACCATGGCAACAATAGTAGCCTATAGACCCTCTCACGTTATTGCATCTTTTTCTCTACTTATTGTCTAGGCCTTCACCGTAGCCATTTTATAGATTAGGTTCACTTGTGGCTCCATTTCACTTTTATATCCTTATTCTCCCCTTGTCTCATTTTTGTTTCCTATTTTAAATGTACTTTTTCTTGCTGTACCTTTGTAGGATAATTTAACACAATGCAATCCTTTTGGAACAAGATGGGTTATAAATAAATTAATAATAATGCTAATATGCTGTCTTATAATTACACTAATTTGCAGGTCTGAGATGAAATTGACATTTTGAAGGTAGTATCTCATGTGGTAGTAAACTCAGCATGTCAGAACTCAGAGCTAAATATGCAAAACTGCACCAATACTGAACAAATCTCGGATCTCAGTATAAAAGTTGAGTTTCTGTGGTTGCAAATGATAGGAATGGATTGTGGCTTACAAGCAAAAAGGGCCTTTAACAAATACTAGCCAGAAACTCACGAGAGCCAGGCCTGGTCACAACAGGAATGAGAACAGTTCCTGGATTCCAGGTAGCAAGAACAGATTACAAATCTTGTTAATGCACACTTATTCTTTATTTCCCACCCTTGTGTGTCCCTACTTAAGATGAAAAGTTCTGGAGTTCCTATCGTGGGTGGCGCAGCGGAAACAAATCCAACTAGGAACCATGAGGTTGCAGGTTCAATCCCTGGCCTTGCTCAGTGGGTTAAGGATCCAGCGTTGCTGTGAGCTGTGGTGCAGACGCAGCACAGATCTGACGTTACTGTGATTGTGGCTGTGGCTGGCAACTAGAACCCTAGCCTGGGAACCTCCATATGCTGTGGGTGCGGCCCTAAAACACACACACACACATACACACACACGCATTTACTCAGCACCTACTTTCCACGGTGTTACCACTTAGGGCCTTGCGCAAAGAAACTGTTCTTAGGGAGTATGCTAGTTTCTTAGGGATGCCATAGCAAATTACCACAAACAGAATGGCTTGAATTACAGAACTTTATTCTCTTATCATTCAGGAGACCAGAAGTGTTGACAAGGTTGATTCCCTCTAGAAGCTTTGAGGGAGAAACCATCCCATGCCTCTTTCCTAGCTTCTGGTGGTTGCTGGCAATGCTTGGTGTCCTGTGCTTCGTAGGTGCAACACTCCATTCTCTCATTCCATCTTCACATCATCTCTTCTCTGTGTCTCCCAGTATCCTCTTCTGTCTCTTGTAAGGACACTCCCACTGGATTTAGGGCTCATGCTAATCCAGTAAGATTTCATCTTGATCTTTAACTAATTACATCTGCAATAACCCTATTTCCAAATAAGATCCTTAACCCACTGATTGAGGCCAGGGATCGAACCTGTAACCTCACGTTCCTAGTCGAATTCGTTCCACTGCGCCACGATGGGAAGTCCGAGTAAATGCATTTTAATGAAAGTGAATAGAAGTTCTCTTCTCCTATTTCAAAAGAAAATAAATCTGGGGGGAGAGAGTAGGACGGCCGGGAGTTTGAGGGGAATAGATGCAAACATCCTAAATATTACATTTAGACTAGATAAGCAATGAGGCCCTACCATATAGCACAGAAAATTATATGCAATCTCTTGGGATAGAACATGATGGAAGATAATATGAGAAAAAGAATGTATATATATGTATGACTGGGTCACTTTGCTGTACAGCAGAAATTGGCACACACTGTAAACCAACCACACTTTAACTAAAAAAAAAAAATGGATCTTAGAAAAAAGAAATCTATGAATGGTTTTGTTTATTTATTCCACAGGGAGCTACTGAATACCTCTTATGCACCAGGCAGTGTTCTAGGGGCTGGAAATACAGCAGTGAACAGATTAGCAGTGAACAAAAGAGATAAATTCATGGAACTGCAGTTAGAGGGAAACACTTAAAAAGTAAACAAGACATATTTGTCAAGATCAGGGCAATGAAGACAGTGAACTGGATGCTGTGAACCAGAGTGACATTCAGAAAGTGCAGAGTCAGTGCAGATCGGGGTGGGTGGGGGAGGGAGGGGGGGAGCTCAGGTAGGGAGGAGAGAGCTGACACCTGAGTTATGAAAAGCCAGACATTCATGACCTGAAGGAAATATTCCAGGCAGAGGAGATGGAGAGAATCCAGAGTGCCCACTGACAAGTGAAAGGAGATGAGTGGGGAGATTTAGGCAGAGACAGATCTCAACTTCTCCTCTAAGATACGTCATGGAAGTGGATGGTTTGAAGTAGGAGAGTAACATCAGCTGCCTTACATATTAAAGTCCGTCTGTTTGCTGTGTGGGAAGAAGACTGTAGGGGCCAGGAGGAACAGGGGGCACTTGGGAGACTGTAGCATCAGCCCAGATGAGAGGAAGTGAAGCTCAGATTAGGGTGGAAGGGGGGTTATAGAGAAGTGGACTGTCTCGGACATGTGGGAGATAGAGTTTGACACGACCATTACATACTAAGTGTCTTCATGGTCCCATATTGCTTGAACTTCTATAAAAGATGCAAAAATAGTATATTACTGAGACTCTAATACCAGGAGTTTTGCATTTAATTGGGCAGATAAGAATGTTTATTTACATGACGTATTTATAAAACATATACTGATTCAAAATGCCTCCATGGGTAATATAGGGAATAAAGTAAGCAAGAAGGCTCCAGTGTGGGTAAAAGTCACAAGGGGAATTTCATGAACTTGAGATGGGCCTTCAAAGACACATAAGACTGAAGGAGAGCAAGGAGAGCATTCTGCATCCCAAGTTGGACAAGCCAGAAACAAAGAGAAAACTGGAGAATGAACATGCGCTATTTAGGGTGGGTGAATACTAATCTGATTGGATTCGAGAGCTTACATACAGTGAATAATGCCAATTAAATTATATCAGTAAAATGACAATAGATGATGAAAAGGCTCTGAAATCCAGGATGAGTTCAGATTTAATCTTCAAGGCCAAGGGTCAGCATTTTATAAATGCTTTGGATTTTGCAGGTCATAAAGTCTCTGCCATAACTACTCAATTCTCCACTGTGGTATGAATGCTTTGGATTTTGCAGGTCATAAAGTCTCTGCCATAACTACTCAATTCTCCACTGTCATATGAAAACAGCCATAGACAATGGTTTTTAAATGAGCGTAGCTGTGTTTCAAAAAATCTTTATAAAAATAGATAGCAGGCCAGATTGCGTTCTTGGACCAGAGCAACAGAACAATAAAATAAAAGGGGCATTTTATCAATTTTTGAAGTAATCATCTAAGGGTTCAGGACATTTCTTAGTTGCCCAACATCCATTTGCAAACTTTCTGCCTCAGAATTTGCAAACTTCAGTCAGATGTCAACTTCTCTCTCATGTTTAGAGAGAAGCTGACTGAACTCCCAGTTCTAGGAGTGGTCTCAGATTGGTCTAAATGCGCTAGGCTATATCATCCCTTTTCCACAATGGCTGATTCATGTAAACCACACCTAAGCTACACACTGCATGCCAGTTCTCAGGTACAGATGTCAGCATCTGGATTAATTGTGTCCACTAACACACAAAGTATCCTTTACATTGTGGGCTTCTAGGAAAGAAGTTCTCTCACTTCTCTGGAAGAAAAGAGAAGAACTACCATAAGGGACACTCTTTCCCTTTCTGGGCAGAGTGGTATATAGATAGGAAATTTTAATTTCTGGATTCACTTTGCCACTCTGAGAGAAGCCAGGTTTGAAATGATGCTGACAAGACTGAAGAGAGAGGAGAGAAAGGTAAAGAGTCCAGGTCTTTGAGGACATGGTTCAACTATTAAATCAAACCAACTCTGATGCCTAGCCAATCTTGGGCTTTTTTAGTTCTATTACCAAGTGACAGGATGACTCCTGCATCCCCAGACTCCAAGCTTGCCTAGTACCAGCTGGCCCCTTTAGCCCCAGCCTCTAGGCTGACTGCTATGAACGTGGGTTCCCAGACTCTCCCAGTACCTGATCAGCCCTCCACAGATTCAGATGATGGGCCCACCCCACTGGTCCCGGGCACCTGGTTGGCTTGTGGCCCCAAAATCCAGGTATGTCCACAGAGACCCAGGTCCTAGGCCCATTGGTGCAGACTCAAGCATGAGGCCTGCCCTGGCAGCCACGAGGGACCCAGGCACCAAGCTGATCTTTATTGACCCAAACACCAAGCCTTCCTGTCTGCTGACCCAGGCACCAAACCTGCCTGCCCAAGCAAGCCAGCAGCAGGCCTGCACATAGACACACCAGTCAATCCACCTGGAATTTCTGGACAGGCTGACTGGTGAATGGCTCTGCTTGCAAAGGCAGTCTGTAAAAACTGGAAGAGATGACTACTTCCTCAAACGCCCAGGTATCAGCACAAGACTAGAGGGACTGTCTAGTCCCTCTAGAGGGACTGTGAATAATCAAAGAAGCATGACTCCACCAAAGGAAGCTCTTAAAATGCCAATGGTTAACCCTAAATAAATGAAGCTCTATCAACTGACAAAGAATTCATAATAATCCTCTTAAAGAAATTCAGTGCACAACAAGAAAATACAATCAAATGAAATTAGAAATCATATGCATGAAGAAAATGAGAAGTTCAAAAAAGAAAGAGAAACCATTAAAAAAAAAAAAGCATAAATTCCCTTGTGACATAGAGGATTAAGGATCCAACATTGTCACTGCAGCAGCTAGGGTCACTGCTGTGGCACAAATTTTGATCCCTGGCCGGGCAACTTCCACAGGCTGCAAGTGCAGCCAAAAAATAAATAAATAAAATTAAATAAATAAATAGATAAATAAAATAAAAACAAATCTTAGAGTCAAAGACTACACTGTCTGAAGAATTCAACAGTTTCTACTGAGTTGAAACAGACTCAATTAAGCAGAAGAAAGAACTAGTTAACAAAAGGACAGGTCATTTAAAATCATCTAATCAAAGGAGCAAAAAGAAAAAAGCAGTTCCCCTCGTGGCACAGCGGAAACAATCTGACTAGGAACCATGAGGTGGTGGGTTTGATCCCTGGCCTCACTCGGTGAGCTAAGGATCTGGTGTTGCTGTGAGCCGTGGTGTAGGTCAAAGATGCAGCTTGGATCTGGCATTGCTGTGGCTCTGGCATAGGCCGGCAGCCGTAGCTCCGATTAGACCCCTAGCCTGGGAACCTCCATAAGTCTCAGGTGCAGTCCTAAACAGCAAAAAAAAAAAAAAAAAAAAAAAAAATGAAGACAGCCTATGTGAATTATACGATACCATTAAAAGAAACAATCTACACATAATTGGAGTCCCAGAAGGAGAAGGGAGGAAAAAAAAGAACAGAAAGCTTATTTACATAAATAATGATTGAGAAACTTCCCAAAACTGAGGAGAGGTTTGGACATTCAAGTTCATAAAGCTAATAGGTCATGCCAAAATTTCAATCCCAAAGGATTTTCTCCAAGGTACATTATAACTACCTATAATCAAAGACAGAGAGAATTTTAAAAGCAGCAAGAGAAAAAAAATTTCATATATATATATACATTTTTTTTTTTTTTTGTCAGTCAGGTCTGTGGCATGTGAAAGTTTCCAGGCCACGGATTGAACCCAGACCACAACCAGAGTCACTGCAGTGACAACGCCAGATCATTACTGTGCCACAAGAGTACTCTCAACTTTCTCATATATAAAAGGAACTTGTACAAGACCTTCACTATCAGATTTCTCAGTAGAAACCTTGCAGGCCAGTAAAGAATGGGATGATATATTCAGAGCACAGGAACTAAAAATTCTGCCAACCAAGAATCCTTTACCTGGCAAAGTTGTCTTTTAGGAATGAAGGAGAAAAAGAAAATGAAAAAAAAAAAAAAAAAAAGAAAAAAGAAAGAGGAATGAAGGAGAGAGAAAGATTTTCCCCAAACAAAAACTGACAGCGTTTACCACCATTAGATCTGTGTCATGAGAAATGCTGAAAGGAGTTCTTCAAAGCTAAAATGAAAGGATGCTAATTAGTCACATGAAAACATATAAAAATAAAATATAGTAAAGGTAAATTTGTAACTGAAAGACACTCAGTGGAAAGAACTTACTATAGGAAAACTATAACAATAGTAGCAAATATTTATTGACCACTTACTAGTGCAAAGGTACTATTCAAAGGCAATAATATGTTTAATTCTCACAGAAATTTTATGAGGTGGTTACTGTAATTACCCTGATTTTATAGATGAGAAAACTGAAGCACAGAAAAGTTAAGTCATGTATCCAAAGTCAGAAAGCTTTCAAGTGGCAGAACCGAGGGTCTGATCCCAGCAGTCTGGCTTTGGAGCCTGTGCACCATACCTGCTACCTCCAGAGCCTAGGTGGGGAAGAATCAGATTCAGGAAAGACTAGAGAATACAGAAATTAGTACTAATGTATGGGTAATATGTTTTCTAAATTTGAATGAATTGAATTATTCTATGTTTTTTCAAAGAGGCAAAGTTAAAATTCTAGGCAAAACTAACAAGGGAGGTGAGGTGGTAGGGTGACAGGTGAAGGTGAGCCATGTTCAATAGTAAACTGTTTTAAATTTCTTTTCTTGTCCAGGAAGGGATCTGAGGTTAATTTTAAACTCTGGGGGCCTCTGGGGGGTTGTTCGCTTACTTAAACATAGCTTACTTAAACATATAAACTGATAATTTAATGGTTAACTACTAAAAAAAATAAAGAAAAATAGGAGTTTCCATTTTGGCTCAGCAGTAACAAACACAACTAGTATCCATGAGGATGCGGGTTCAATCCCTGGCCTTGCCCAGAGGGCTAAGGATCCAGCATTGCCGTGAGCTGTGCTATAGGTCACAGCCCGAGTTGCTATGGCTGTGACGTAGGTGGGCAGCTACAGCCCTGATCGCCCCCAGCCTGGGAACTTCCACATGCCATGGGTGCGACCCTAAAAAAGCCAAAAAAAAAAAAGGGAAAGAGAAAGAAAATATTATGATTTGGTATTTGGGGTGGGGGTGGAGGGAGAAAATGTCATGTTTTGCTCTGTCTGGCCATTCTATTTTATCTCGATTGACCTCAAACAGCAGTTTATATGAAATAATCTTTGTAGATCAGGATTCTCTGTGTTACTAACACTTACAGCCCTAAACATCACTAAAAGGAAATAAATAAAAGCACAGTTGAGGGAGGAGAAATAAGACAAAAATGCACGCACATCCTGCCATGCAGTCCACCCCCGGTGCCTGGATCAAGAGGAGGCGGGACCGAAGCCCCACGCACACAGGCTGAGATCCTGCTCCCGCAAGGAGGGCTCCATTTTTTCCTCAAATGACAACACCAATGGTCATGGCTGGGAAGGAAAACTACTTTCTTTGAGGACAACTCCCTAGGACTAGAAGTTTGACCAGTGTGGCAGTCTCACTCAACAAGCTGGCCTTAATGGCACAATTGCTCTCACTGAGCGTGTTAGCCAAATCTTCAGCTTTCCTTCATACTCCATTTGTTTGCTGACTTGAGCACACTGGCTCATTATATCCTCTACCAGATGCCATGTCCAATCAGGCCAGCTTACCCAACGATAACTCTGAGAACTGACACAGCCTGTACTATCATGTCTGTTACCAGAGAGGGAACCCTGAGACTGGCCATTCACACCAGAGACTGTGAGGAAATGCAAGAGAACTCCAGGCCTCCAGTTCTTAAAACAGAGCTAAGCAGGGCCACAGGCTGCCACAGGGAACTTGGTAACAGATGAGATCTGTGGCCTGCTTCTGTGTAGAGTGCTAACCAGTGGGGATGTCACCGCACAAAGGAGAGCCCAAAGGCAATGACGGTAGGACAGAAGGGTATTTGGGGGAATCCAAGATGACAAGGCCTCAGATTTTTGGGCTCTCCAGGGAAGAGAGAATTTTGAAGTGGCAGAAACGAAAAGATGTCAGGTTGTGCCTTTTTACCGAGAAGACAGACTGGGAAAAAGTACACAAAGTAGTGAGGAAGGAAAGAGCCATCTGCCTAGCCAGCTGAGGCAGCTGAACCAACCCTGTCAGTTCTCTCTCACATCCAGAGGCCCATCCTGTCCTAGGCAAGGTCATGGTGACAGCAGCAACGCTTCCTACATGGACAGTAGGGAACCCTGATGCTGGTGAGAAGCAGGATCATCCCTTGCCGCCCCCCCCCCCCCATCTATCCAATTCCCTTGTTAAGAGGGGAACAGTTTGGAGTTCCTGTCTTGGCTCAGCAGGTTACAGACCCAACTAGTATCCATGAGGATGCAGGTTTGATCCCTAGCCTCACTCAGTGGGTTAAGGATCCAGTGTTGCCGTGAGCTGCCGTGAAGGTCTCAGATGTGGCTAGAATCTGGCATTGTTGTGGCTGTGGCGTAGGCTGGCAGTTGCAGCTCTGATTCAACCCCTAGCCTGGGAACTTCCACATGAGGCACATGCCGCCCTGAAAAGAAAAAAAAGAAGAGGGAAATAGGTCCTCCCACAAAGGGTGGTGCTATGCTGCACAGGGAAGCCTAATACATGTCATGCCTTTGAAAAGACTATTTTTTTTATCAGTACAGATGCCTCCAAAGGACGACTGTCGATTAGGCCATCTGAGTACATGGCTTTGCTGATGCAGGTCATAGTCCCCACCAGGTAACAGCTGGAAAGTTGGGGCCGGAAGCTTATTCTCATCGGCTTGACGTGGTATTAAGGATCCTCACGGTGGCCCTATGATTCTGGTTTGAAGGGCAGAGCATAAGAGTAAGCCAAGTCAATCAAAGGGGGGCAAGACTGGGTGTCACAGCTGTTAATAGACATCCAGAAAGCAGTGCAAGAGCTGGAGCCTCAAATCCAGCAGCCAGTTCCAAAGTTAAGCCAAGAACCTGAGGGAGGAGGTGGGTATGGGATTTCAGAGCAGGGGTTCAGATGTGGGATGCCTTCTAGGAACTTTATCAAAAGATTACTTTCTTCGAGGTAGTTGGCTTTTTACTAGAGCTGACATGGAGCTGTACAGTGACTTTTACTCAAGGACATCCTTAAAGGCCCTGCCAGACATTTAACAAACATATGACAAGTATATCTATGCCAGACATTCGACAAACACATAATAAGTATAATACTGCTGCTAGACATTAGATAAACATGTAATAAGCATAACCACAGCATGATTACCAGCCATTAGTCCACGTGCCCTGCATTTGCTCACTCTTATCAAGGCGTAAGGTCTCATCTCTTCGGTATCTCTGGGGGAAATACACATTGACTTTAAGATAATTTATATTGCCATTAGCTGATACTACTCTGCTATCTTCCCTTAGCACATTAAAAAATTTTTATCTCTGTATATTCCTATTTCATTTTACTCTGCATTGAGGAGTTCTGGATTTCAACTCTGTAGCAGGAGCTACAGAACTATTCTCTGCATTGGGCAGGAACTTTGTGCACTTTGAACCTAGGGTGGAGCTCTAATAAAATAAACGAACGAATTTGGAAAACGGTACAAAGAATAACAACTTTAAAAGACATTTAACTTTCAGAAGAAAATACAGGGGAATAGCATTATGACCTTGATGCATGTGAGGATTTCTTAAAAAAGGCACCAAAGGCACAAACTATAAAAGATTAGTAAAAAGTCATATTTTAGAAAATAACATCTCTGAGGAAAGATAAGAGGAATTATGATTGTTTCTCTAAAACTGAAGCTTTAAGAAGAGAAGGTGAAGTGACTGCACTGGGGTTTTGCTACAGGATCCACAATACAGTAAATGTGTATCAGCTTTAATTATTGAACGTGCTATAAAATTATTTCACCCGCTGTACCCATAACATGAACTTTCTGATAGGAATTTGATAATGGCACTATAGTGAGGACATAATGTACATATACAAAAAGTGAAGACAGTGATCAGTTTTATTTTGCTTTGCTTTTGTCCACAAACCAAAAAGAAATGGGTTTCAATGGAGGAGATATGTCGTGATAGGAAAAAAGCTATTGAGGAGGATTTCCAAAGGAAATTCATCAGACTCAATGTGTCTTTTTTCCTATAATAAAAATACATTTCCCCATAGAATACTGAGACTCTGGAAAGGTTTTCTGCCCTCCTCTAAAACAAATATTCCTATTGACCTTGAAACAGATTTATAATTTCTAGCTTATTCCCTAAATGAGTGGCTCTCAATTAGGAATTTGCATTAGAATCAACTGCAGACTCTGGAAAAAAATATGGACCGTGAACCCCATCCCAGTGATGTTGATTTAATAAGTCTGACTGAGGCCCTGGCATCTAGATTTTCAAAATTTTTATTCCTCAAGTGATCATTTTACAATGAGTACAAATGGTGAATCATTATGTTATACATCTGAAATTAATATAATGTGTATGTCAATTACACCTAAAAAACAAAACAAAACAAAACATCTGGTGAGAAGCTGATTGAGCACTGAGTCAGACCTTTGGACTCCTGACTATGATTAGGCATTCTGCTTTTTACCCCTCTGTACCTCAGTCCCTATGAAGGATCCTCCCCCTATGTTCTTGCACCAATTTGCCTACATGACCCTCCTAGGTCCTTGATGAGTAACCTATGCGTGCAAATCATACTGAACAAATAATGTATGGAAAGAGCTGGCAGACTGTTAGCACCAAATCTCTAGCATGTACACACATACCTTGTTTTATTGCACTTAGCTTTATTGAACTTCACAGATAAACTGAAGGTTTGTGGCAACCCTGTGTTGTCAGTAGATGGTTGGCATCTTTTAGCAGTAAAGTATGTTTTATTTAAACATGTACATTGTTTTTTAGACATACCATTATTGCACACTTAACAGACTACCTGCAATGTTAAACATCACTTTTATAGGCACGAGGAAATTCAAAAATTCACGTGACTCACTTTATTGCAAGATTTGCTCTATTGTGGTGGCCTGGAACCGAACCTACAATATCTCCAAAGTGTGCCTGTAATAATCATGAAATGAGAAGATGACAATGGGCTGAGGAGAAAGAATGATAGAAAAGCTTGAAAGCACATCAAGATTGAAGCCTAAAAGAGAAAACAATGAAACAGCTCTTGTCAAACTGGAAGAAATGCCTAAACTCGAACCCTCCTCCCTCTCTCCTTTTATAGAACGTCACCTACAGCATAATCCCTGCACCACCTGGCTCCTTAGCAACAGCTTCTCATTGGTGGCCTCCGCTCAGAAGGACTAATACAAAGCTTCTCTTACTTCCCTTCCCAAGAGTGGAGGAGACAAATTTCTCTTCTTTAGGTTACTCTGTAATTACTTCCATGAACCCTTTACATTTTTTGAACCAGCTACTAGGAAAAGCCTTTAGGGCTTTTTCCTGTCCAACTTCTTCACACAGGTTAAACTCTCTGTAATAGAGGCTATGCACCTTTCTTACTTACCACCTTCCACAATTAGCAAAGGAATTTTGAACAAACAAGAAAAATAGTCATTTCCATCCTACTCTAATTTTTGACATACATGGTTGGATGAGTGAGATTAAAGGGGTTGAGAAGAAAGATTCAGTACAGTAGGAAAAAATATACACATAAATAAAAGATAAAAAAAGAAAAAATAGAAAGATTCAGGAAGATACTTCTGAATTTCACTGGGGTCACTGTCTGGGTTTGAAGAGTCCTAAAAACTGTTTCAGATGCCCTCAGGGATAATTTCCTTTTGAAATAAACAATTGCATTCACTATGGCAAATACTGGGTTCAAACTTTTTAAAAATTTTTTAAATTTTTTTTATTTAGGTGATTTACAATGTTAGGGCTTTAACTTTTAATACTAGTTCTTGGTTTGACAAAGACTATTACATTAAAAAAAATCTCTGACCAGTTACTGAGGCAATATATGAAATGAAATTTTTAAGGATCTTCTAGGAATTTGATCAAATGTTAGCATTACTTTAGCATTACCATAAACATTTTCTCTCCAAAATATTTATACACACCCATGTGAGAGGGCTTGAATTAGGCCATTAGAAATAATAATAAAGCAGACAAGGATATAGGATGTACATTGCATAGAAGTTAAGGAAAAAGGAAAGTCTAAATAACTTTTGGAATTCTGGGGACATCTAAACATTTGTAGAATTGACTCTTGGGACATTATTTTATTACATTTAGTCTATGTCATGACGAATGATAATTCCTATGATTTTGCTTGTCCCGTTACTGCCAGTCACAAAATGATCTGGTTCCTCTGCAGCCACACAGAGACAAATTCTGATACTTTTCCTCCTTCAGTTACTTTTGTTGATAGTTGAAAGAAGTAGCATAAGAGCAGGTGTTTCCATTCTAAGTTCTCTATATACAGAAACTTCATAAATGCATTTAGCTAGCATTCCAAGAGTTACTAGGTCAACAAATATTTATCAAGTGTCTCCTATGTGCCAAGCGCTGTTCCAGGTACTGAGGACACTACGGAAGTCAACACAGAGTGCCTGCCCTTCAAGGAGGGAAGGGGAGTGAAACTCCTGAAATACATACTCTACTGGAAGAATGCTTCTGAGGTCTGTGCTTAAATGTTGTGCTGAGAATATGATAGATAACCTTTTTTTTTTTTGAACTAGCTATTTACTCAAAAGTTCAACCCAGGTTTTAACTAGAATCAGTTAAAGACCTTATTCCAAAGTCAAAATTGCATCTGAGGTTTTTGCCACTTCCTCTTTATATTATACAAAGTTGGTTAGTTTTAGTTTTTCATCTTAGAGATTATTCAAATTACAAAATGTTCCACACATTTATAAGACTCTTTGTTGAATAACTGCCTATTACATAAATTTGTCTGTAAAAACATTTTTAAGTGAAAAAACCAGTAGCAAAAAAATTTCCATTTTCCTGATCTCTAACCCCTTTCCAAAAAAAGACCAAAAAAAAAAAGTCGAAACAAAACCACAAGTCTCAAGAAGCTAAATCCTGAGACAAAGTGGATGGGCTCCAAAGTCACCACACTGCTGCTGTATGGTTTCTGCACCCGACCTTATCTAAACCATTGATTTAACTTTCAGTTTCATAATCTAATTCTGGTTTATCTTATTTTTCTGCTTAAAATTGCCTAAGTGCTGGCCCAGACACAAGCCCTTGCCTATTTAATTATATTTGAGCCTTACCTAAGGTCAATAAGATAAACAACAAGGTGAGATGTTTAGATTCTACTTTCCTTCATTGCTTTTGTAAGACCATATACATATACACACACTGGTTTATTACAAAAGGATATGATAAAGGATATAGATGAACATCCAGATGGAAGAGATACGTAGGACAGAGTATGTAGGAAGGGGCCCAGAGCTTCCATGCTCCTCTGGACGAGCCACTCTCCAGGCACCTCCATGTGCCCACCAACCCAGAAGTCCTGTAAGAATATTTTAATAGCAAATTTAAAAGGGGAAAAAAAGGCTATCAGTTTTTTGGGGTTTTTTGTTTTTTTTTTTCTTTTTAGGGCCAAATCTGTGGCATATGGAAGTTCCTGAGCCAGGGGTTGAATTGGAGCTGCAGCTGCAGGTCTACGCCACAGCCACGGCAATACCAGATCCGAATCTCATCTGCAACCTACACCGTGACTCACGGCAATGCCAGATCCCTAACCCACTTGGTGAGGCCAGCGTTCAAACCTGTGTCCTCACAGACACTATGTCAGGTTCTTTACCTGCTGAGCCACAACAGGAACTCCTATCAAGTATTTATGATAACATACTATTAAATTAAAAGATAATTTTCAGGGTTTTATCTTGACAGATCAGAAATTTATTTATAGTATTTAAAATAACAAAAAGAAGCCATAATTTGGAAGAATGTTTATATACAGCTATAAACCTGGGTCCAGTAAAAAGCTGGAAAAAATAAGAAACCCAGCTACTATAAAAGAACTATTCCATAGTTGCTTGTATCAATAGCTCCTTATGAGGAAAGAAAAATTTTCCCTCATCCTTCTAGGTTCCTTTGGTTGGTCTAATAATCAAATTAACATAAAACATACTAACAAGAGACAAATTTAACTTCATACATACCTGAGACCAAAGCAAGCTGTTTATATACCTTTTTAAACAAAGAATCATTTGTGAAGATTTGACAAAACAAAGGCGTTTTTGCTGGGGGTAGCAAATGAATGAAAAAGTAGCAAAGTTTGTTTATACAGTTTTCTCAGCTTCAAATTCCCTATCTCAATAGTCTCTATCCTCATGGCATAGGGAAGACACCTTCCTATGAGAGCTTTGTTTCCCGCTTTGTTCAGGGGAACAAAGGAGGGTCAGAGTGTTCTCATATCACCTGTTTCTCAAGTCACTTTAAATCTAAATAATCAATATGCCACCTTGGCATATTTGGGAAGGGCCTGCCCCAAGTCCCATCATTCCCATTGAAGAGAAAGAAGTATACATTATTGTCTTGGATAGCTGGTAGGTAATTATGTTTTTATTCAATCATTCAAAAGCCATTTTTATGAAACACCTACCATACGTTAAGGAAAGCACTACTATAAATGCCAGGCATACAGAGATGAACAAAAACAAGGGTTTAGCTTTGTATAAATTCATATATTGCACTGTAACAGTGCTCTCAAACTGTTCTATTTTATAGGTGGATTTTTGTGTACCTCCTTGGTTTGAACTTAGTGGTGAATTTTAAATTTGTTTTAGAAAAATGTTTACTATTATATATTTGTTCACCATTTCCATATAGCCAAAATATACACTTTATGACTTATTTCAGACTTTTTCCTATAAAATTATTGCACATTTTTGGTAGAAATTATGGGAACTTTCCTACATGGGAAAAAATTAATATTATGTGCATTTTATCACTCAAAGATAATTATTGTTGTCATTTTCTTCCAGAATTTTTTTCTATACATTTGATTTCAAGTAACAGAAAACCCAATGCAAACTTGTTTAAACAATAGAGAAAATTGGTTGGCTCACATAAATAAGTCCACAGGCTGACTGGCTTGAGCTGAGGCTTAATTCTACAACTCAATATGTCCTCAAGGACTCACTTATTTCATTTTTTTCTGCTGTGCTTTCCTTGGTGTCTGCATCCTTCTAAGACTGATTCCTGTTATGGTCCCTAGATGACTGCCAGCATCCTCCTCTTGTCCAGCAGGAAAGAGAATGTCAGCATTCTCAGCAAATGTTCTAAGAGTCATTCTATCAAACCATCTTAATGCCAATGCCCATCCTGACTCTATCATTGAGTCCAAAGGGATAGAACATACTGATTGAATAGCATGGGTCAGTTACATCACCTTTAAAGGTGGAGTGAGATCAGCTTCTCTGGAATCATATGATTCTCTAAGGGGTGCTCCCACAACGGGGGTTTTAAAGAAACTAAATATTTTTAAAGAAATTTGAAATCATATTAGACATATTCAAACAACACAATTTAAGTCACTCTAAACACTTGTACTACATTGTCTTCCTTTTTTTAACTCATCTTTAATTAGACTCTATGGATGTCCCAGAGTCCAAATTTTTCAAGGGAGATCATCCTCAAAATTTCAATAGGGAACATTAAGTAGGTTTGAAAATTATGATATAGATCTATATTTATCAATCAAAATGTTATATATTAAATGAAGTGTTTCTAAAAATCATGTGTATAAAAAATAATGTGTATTGTATGCACCTATTTTTCTTAACTGACTTACACATGCATGGGAAAAAATGACATATAGTAAAATGTTAACAGAAGTTAATATCTCAGGTATTGTGCTTTTTACTTCCTTTTTTCAGTTAATAGTATATATAGGTCAGCATCTCACAGAATGATTAGCAGACATGATGAGTGGGATTAAATTATTACCTTATGACATTAATCAATAATTGCTTATCTAAGAAAGACCTTTTTTTGTTCATCTTTTTAGGGTTGCACCATCGGCATATGGAAATTCCCAGGCTAGGGGTCAAATCGGAGCTGCTCCAGCTGGCCTACATCACAGCCACAGCAACAAGGGATCTGAGCCAACACCAGATCCTTAACCCACTGAGCAAGGCAAGGGATTGAACCCATGTCCTCATGGATCCTCAGGTTCATTACTGCTGAGCCTGATGGGAACCCCTGAGGATGACTTTTTAATGAAGTTCTTCATCTTTGCATACACTCTGTCCCTAGAGTGCTCCCCACCACCCCAAGCTGTTCTTACCAGAAAACTCATCCACTCCATTCAGATATCTCCAAACCACAACTTTGGCTCTGTTCTTTCTCTTCTTGAGCTTCTGTTTTCCCTCTAGGTGTCTACCAGAAATCTCTCCTTGCACATGCTGATACCTTCATGAGCAGTTAGTTCACAGGACAGCGAGGACTTAGACTCACATTCTCTTGCTGGCTGTTCTTAGACCAATGACAATCTTCCCCAGTTAAAATGTTTCTTCCTTTCATCTTCAAATAATAGAATGAAAGGAAAGAGTAGAACTTTAGAACTAGTAAGGATGTTAAGAATCTCGCTAGCTCAATTCCTTTTCTTTACTGTAATGGATGAGCAAATACACAGGTTCATTATTTCCTTCCCCTTCTTAGCCCTATCAGTATTCCGGGCCCGTCAGTTCTCCTTTTGCAATGCCTCTCAGGCCTCTTCCATTCTTTCCATTATCATCACCCCAGAGTATATCTTTATTTCCTCTTGTCTTGGTTTTTCCCAAAGTTATGTTTTTCTTGCTTTCAGTCTTTCAACTAATCCTGGGAAAGCTTCCAGACTGCATATCCAAAAATAATGTGATCACTAAGACATGTTCTCATGAAAAAAATATTCAATGGTTTTACTGTGGTCAGAGGATAAAGTCCAAACTCTAAGGCTAACCTAAAGAACCTTCTGGAGGTTCACCCTAACTTACCTTTCCAGGCCTATCTTCCAGTATTCTGCCAAGAGTCAAAGCTCAATAAATATTTATTGAATTAATCTCCAAACTTTCTAAACACAAATTCTTTTAGCTTTGAGATAACAGTCGGGAGGGGAAAAAAAAAAAAAAAAAAGGAGCCAGGTTCAAGGGAAACTAGGAAGGCTGTTAAAAATTAAGAAGATAGAGAACCAGAGTGAAGTGAGAACAGGGTAATTCACAACTTTTCTATAGTTTCAGTTTCTGCTCATTTTTCCACTAATACATTTTCCTCTCAGTATCCTGAGGGATATGCATGTAGTTTCTACCACAAGAGAAAGACAAGCAGTCAGAGGCTGGGTGCTTATTCTAAAACAAGCACAGCGCTAAAGCTTTACAGATATTTTAATCTCTGATTTAGGAAGGTCAAGGTCACACAGCCTAGAGAAAGGCAGGATTCTGATCCACTATTCCGACTCTAAGACGCTGCTTTTCAACTGCGCTATAAAAACTACTGGGCTAATCCAGGCAGGAACTGGCGGACCACATGAGCCTGGGATCAGGCGGAGAGACAAGAGGCTTCTGCATCTGATTTTAGGATGAGGAAAATGAAACCGCAAATGCCCCACGGCGGCCGCCATTTTGCGGGAGTAGAGCAACCGGAAATCCCGCCGCGGGTGTCTAGCTAGTGGGCTGCCCGCAGATGGCGGGGCGGGGCTGCGGACTGTGGGCCTTCGCAGCTCTGCGATCGGGGCGGAGCCTGCGGGCGGGGCCAAGGCCTCGCCGCTCGGAGTCTTGCGGCGGGAGGCGGAGTCTGAAGGTGGGGCAGCGGGAGCGCGGCTCAAGGGGTTCCCCGAACGGGGCGGGGCCTGAAGGCGGGGCGGGGCGGCGCGGGGCGGCGCGGGGAGGAGCTGACCGAGTCCCAGCTTACCAGCACCCCGCTAGCTCCGAACGTGACTGAGCTGCTGCAGCCGGCAGCCAGCAGCTGGCAACTCTCGGCTAGGAAGACTGGGGGTGGGAGATGACGGTGATTTCCTCCCTGCTTGGCCCACCTCGAGCATCGACTCCCTTCTCCCGCGGCCCCGGGGCTGCAGACGTAGCAGGTGAGATGGGCCCCCGGGTCGCTGACCTGCCTGGTCCTGGCTCGGCCTTACAGGCCCCTCATGCCCCCGCCTTCGCCCCTCAAGTCTGGGCAGGAGGGCAGCGCCCCGCCCTTGGCGCCCAGGCCCGCCATCCGCTGCCTGCGCCTGCCCTCCTCTGCCCCACGGCACTCGCCTTTAGGACATGCGGGGGAGAGGCTTGTCTCCTTTGGTGACAGAGCTGCCATCCCCCAGTTTGAGGAGCACCTCACTGTACGTGCGTCCACCTTGTCATTCTCAGACTCTTCTCTTTATCCCGAGAGGTGGCCTTAGTGAATGCCATCCAGAGAGGTTCTCCCGAGGTACCTGGAGCCTTGCACCAAATTTTCTCCCTCACCCCTTTTTGGAACATTTCACTCACCATGCGTTGTGACTCCTGTCCTCTTGGGAAGCGGAGCAACCAACTTTTTTTTTAATCCCAGGCACAGAACCCAGGTTGCCTTCTCACTTCCACTGTTGCCTGCCTAGGCATTGGGTGGCAGCTGTTCTCTCGGCGGCCTGTTTGGTTAAGGACTCTCCACATCCTTATCTTAGAGGGCCAAAGTCTGTCCCTAGCGACCAGGGAAGAGACAGTGATCACTTCTCACCCCGGGTCTCTGGAGAGGACATTTGGTCCGCTGCAGCTAGATGGGAGTGGGTGGATGGTGAGCCCGGCGATGCTGAAGAGTGCTTTCACAGTACCTACCATATGCGCTATTACGCTTTTCCCACGGGTTGGAGGATATTGGGTGTCAGAGAAATAGCCTGAGTTTAAAGCTTTCTCTTTGAAACCAACCAAAACCCTCCTCTGCATTTTCACCTAACAGCTGTTGTTTGCAGATTCAGTGGTTCTTCCATGTTATCTAAACCAAATATGTGTGGCCAGAAGTGGCCAGTGTAGAGCATTTCTCCGCTCCTGCCCCAGTGAGTAGTTTTTTACTGTGACATGCCAACTTTTTTGTTCTTTAACAAGCCTTGTTTTGAATGAGGTGAAAAGGTTGAGTGCACTTTTTTTTAAAAAAAACTTACCTTGCTGTGGCTCCTGTTTATTATAAAAGAATGCTCTAGGAAGTATATTCTCTTCTCAGTGGAAACAAAATTAGGATGAGATAAAACATTGTAAGTGCTTTTTGGCTATTCTGTCCCTTAATTAGCAGGTATTGCTTTTATAACATCAAGGAACTTCATGGAAAGGGGCAGATTACTTCCCTAAGTTTTTCTCAGTTTTCAACTAACTGAAAGTTAAACCTGGGCATTGCTGTAGCTATTTGACCATCACTTTGAGGGAAATAAAGAGCTCTCCCTTTCCTGCTAACAACTAAAATCAAAATAAATTAAACTGGGGAGTTCCGGTCGTGGCACAGCAGAAACAAATCCGACTGGGAACCAAGAGGTTGAAGGTTCGATCCCTGGCCTCGCTCAGTGGGTTAAGGATCCAGTGTTGCCGTGAGCTGTGGTATAGGTCGCAGACGCGGCTTGGATCGGGTGTTGCTATGGCTCTGGCATAGGCCAGCAGCGGTAGCTCTCATAAGACCCCCTACCCTAGGAACCTCTATATGCTCCAGGTGTGGCCCTAAAAAGACAAAAAAAAGAACATCAACAAAAAAAAGTAAATTAAATGAATTCCTTAGTTTTTTGGTATAAAACAAAAACTGATAACCTTACAACCTATCCCATCCCTCTGTTTTAGTTGGAGGCTCTTTACTACCAAGTATGTTTGAAGAATGGCAAAGGACAATGGATTATATTTAATTTACTACCATTCTTTTATTATTGCTACCATGTCTTAAAGGCCTACTTTGTGATAAGCTACTGTGATATGTTGTACATAAAATCTCCAGTCCTGACAATATCTCTCTAAGGAGGTTTTAACTCTAATTTTACAGGTGAAGAAGCTAAGGTGCAGAGAGGCTAAGTAAATTGCCCAAAGAGTTGATAAGTCCAAAGTTGGGTTCAGGTCCATTTGACTCTTCACTGACCAACTCCAAATTTAGTTAAAACTGTTGGTTTAAAAATTATTGGAATACATTTATATGCTGGTGTAGTACAAATAAGGGGTAGTGAGCAGTGTAAGTTATAATACTCTAGGCAAAGAAATATAGGAACTTTAAAAGAATAAGAGAAGACTGGACTAGTTTATCACCTTAATCTTTAGCACGGCCTTTTCAAGTCCACATCTCTTTGGATCTCCAAATGTTTCACACCTTTGTTCACTTGTTTACCAGCTCCTTACTTCAATTATCGGTACCTGTACCAACCAGCAGCTTTCCCAGGATATAATTTGATACTTACTTGGTAAACTTCAAGTGTGTGAGTGTTACAGGTTTTGTGTATATTGACCACTCCTGTCTAATCCTAATAGGAAAATACTTGTCCTGATCCAGATTAAATGTAATGTTTTTTAAAGGTTCAGTTTATTCCAGGGCAGCACAGAGAAAATTATCTCATCCACACACATACCCTCCCCCCACATATCAGTTGTTGTTGGTCTCTGGCTGGCCTTAATGTGATGTGAGTATGTGAGAACTTAACCTGGGCATTGTACATTTCAGGAAGCACAAGCTTTTTTACTTTCTACCTTATATAAGGCCACTTTAGATGGTTAACCCAGAATAATCACTTAGGAATTGGCAATTGTCACCATGTTAATTTCCAGTTACTAATACAAGCTGATTAGTTGCAGAGTTGCTCAAACCTAATGTTCATTGTGTCCCTGGCAGCAAGAAAGTCTGATAATTATTGTCATAGTCACATAAACTTTTCCTTGCTTTAGCATTTTCTAAACATCTTTAGAACTTTTTACAAGACATTTTGTCTTTAACATTTTATGAACAGCTTTAGAATCTTTTAGAACATTTTGTGGTCTTGGGCCTGTTGTTAGAGTGAAAAGCTTAGAATACTTAACATTTGGAAAAAAAAATTCTATCCATGAAGTAGATAGTTCCTAAAAGAGAACATCGATCTGCTTAAAGGGTAAAGGTTCTATTTAAGAGCAGGTAATTATTTTAATCTCCTAAATCTTCTGTGTGCCCTAGGCATTACAGACACAAAAGTGAGCAAAAACATGCACAGTTCTGGCTTCTGTGGCACTTAAAGTCTAGTGAGGGAGACAGACATAAATCACATAGTCACGCTAATGCATAGTATAATTATACACTGAGAAAAATGACCTAAAGCTAAGGAGTATGACTCCTGGCCTGGCTGTGGTATTAAAGAAGCTTTTCCTCATAAAATGACTCCTGAATTGATTTAGATATGATTTGGTGGTTGGGTAGGGAAGAGAACATTTTAGGGTTTTTTTTATTTTTTTATTTTTTTGTCTTTTTTCCCTTTTCTAGGGCCGCTCCCGCGGCATATGGAGGTTCCCAGGGTAGGGGTCTAATCAGAGCTATAACCACCGGCCTACACCACAGCCACAACAACATGGGATCTGAGCCTCGTCTGCGACCTACACCATAGCTCACGGCAATGCCAGATCCTTAACCCACTGAACAAAAGGAAGAAAAAGAAAAAGATATCCAACATGTGTAGCTGGTATATAAAAGGAACCAAGTAGATTGGTGGAAGGCCATCACCAATCTTTCTTTCATTCTCTTTCTTATATGACACCAAAGCTATATTTAACTTCTGTTCAGTGATTTATTTGTGCCGGATGTACTTATAAGGACTTTACTTGAATAATCTCAGGTTCCTTTGACAGCTACTATTATTGCCATTTCACAGGTGAGGAAAGTAAGACACAGAAAAATGACTGGTTCAAGGTTGATCAGTGATATACTCTTCTTTATACCCCATAGTCAAATCTGACCACAGGCTGGAAAGGACCCTCCTGTCCTGTGTGACTCTATGTAGCACTGAGAACTTCTGAAATTTCCAGAGAACTTGGACGCAGCTGGACATTCAGCAGAGACTCTGTGTGGGCCCCATGCTCTCATCCACTAGGTGGAGCTTGAGTGTGGATCACTAGAGAGGACCACAGGGCATCACTGCAGCTATAATATTGGTGGATCTTATTTTACTCATTTCTGATATTGAATACAGGACAGCAACATAAATATTTTGAGCTGACCCACCTTTGAGAATAAAGTGGTTACCGTTAACAGACACTCCCAACCCTTTTTTTTTCCATTGTATTTTTCTCTGATGGTAGTTGAAGAGGGTTTATATATTTATTTGGCCATTTAATAAATCTAGCTTTGCCAATGTATACTTTCAGCTAGAATTCATAGTGATTTCACACTGAATCTTTCTTTCTTTCTTTCCAGAGATCTGGTTGGAGTTGGAGGGTGAAAGAAAATGAATTCTTTTTCTGATTTATCTGCCAAGAACTTAACCATTGCAGTCAATATGACCAAGACTTTGCCCTCAACAGTAGCTCATGGATTTAATTCCACTAATGACCCACCCTCAATGTCAATAACAAGGCTTTTTCCAGCCTTACTAGAATGCTTTGGCATAGTCCTCTGTGGCTACATAGCAGGAAGGGCCAATGTTATAACATCAACACAGGCCAAAGGACTGGGAAATTTTGTCTCCAGATTTGCACTTCCAGCTTTATTGTTCAAAAACATGGTTGTACTTAATTTTTCCAATGTGGATTGGTCTTTTCTGTATAGTATCTTAATTGCCAAAGCTTCTGTATTTTTCATTGTATGTGTGTTAACCTTATTGGTTGCCAGTCCTGACAGTCGATTTAGCAAAGCCGGACTATTCCCTATTTTTGCTACTCAAAGTAATGACTTTGCATTGGGATATCCTATAGGTAAGTTATTTTTTATTTTTTAAGTTTCAAAAATGTCAACTGTTTTAGGATCTAACAAAATTTAAAGCCTCTAATTTTAATGTTTTAACTAAGCATCTGTCAGTGATTTATACTTACTTTTAATACCCAAGAAATCTTTTCATATTTTTCTTAAATATGTCTCAAGTTAGGATGAATTATATCTTTCCTCAACTTCAGAGTTTGAGATGTCTTCAAACATCTACCAAAAATCGATGATCATATCCAAATAAATTTTGTGAATCATCTTTCTAATAGTATTCTCTTTCTTCTCAATGATCACATATATGAAAGAAGTCTAATTTCCAGAGGAGATCAGATTCTGATTTAAATTATGTAAAAAAGATAGGTATATATCTGTTTCAAAACAGTCATTATTAAATGTTAGCAATGAAAATTTATGAGTGACTTTTTCCTTCCCTTATTTTTCTTACCATCTAGAATATATGTTATTTTACATTAGTGCTTGTTTTTAAGCTTGTTATTCAAAATGTCAGGGGTTTTTTTGTCCCCTTTTTTTTTTCTCAGGGCCACACTTGTGGCATATGGAAGTTCCCAGGCTAGGAGTTGAATCAGAGCCATAGCCGCTGGTATACACTACAGCCATATCAATCCCAGATCTGAGCCATGTTCACAACCCACACCATAGGTCACAGCAACACTGGATCCTTAACCCACTGAGTGAGGCCCAGGATCAAACCTGTGATCCATGAGACCAGGTTCAATCCCTGGCCTTGCTCAGTGGGTTAAGGATCTGGTGTTGCCGTGAGCTGTGGTGTAGGTCCCAGATGCAGCTCGGATCCTTCATTGCTGTGACTGTGGCGTAGGCTGGCAGCAACAGCTCCAATTCTACCCCTAGCCTGGGAACCTCCACATGCTGTGGGTGCAGCCCTAAAAAGAAAAAACAAAAAACAAAAAAAAAACCCTGTGTCCTTCATTTCCACTGAGCCATGACAACAACTCCAGAAAGTCAGTATATTTTCATTGCAGTTAATTTCTTGTTTTGAGAACAAAAATGGTGAGGCTTTTTTTTTCTTTTTTTACCTTTCCAATTTCTCCTTCTTTAACTTTCTAACTCTTTAAACAGCCTAATTTTATGTTTCTATGTGTGTATGTTTTCCTGATGAAACAGTAAACATACCAATTGAGGATGTTGAGATATCTTGGAAACATATTTCTATTTTCCAGAACACTCTGCCACTAAGAAAATGTATACCTGGTAACTACTTTTTAATATTTCTAGACTAAAGTTTATGCTATGCTTTGATCATGTTATCATAGTGAATATTATGGATCTAGTCATTCGTTTATTCCTTCATTCATTCATAGGAGCCTGTTAGTACCAGTGACTGCTGCTGCTGACAATACACCTGTGAAAAAGTTCCATACATATTGAATTTATATTTCAATGAGAAAATAAAATAAAAATAAAACTAATATCAAGCAATGGAAATGGCCATAAAGTTCTAGTGTTATTTTATGAGGAAGTGCTATGTGAGGTGAGAAGGTGTGAGGCCTCTCTGATGATGATGAGCTGAGACTGAATGAAACTTAATGAAATTGACAAATGAAATCTGCAGTTAACTTCCAAATTTCTGGAGCTCCTGCTCTGGTGCTAAGAATCCGACTGCAGCAGTTCAGGTTGCCACGAAGGCACAGGTTCAGTCCCCAGCCAGCACAGTAGGTTAAAGGATCTGGCATTGCTGCAGCTGTGGCTCAGATTCAATTCCTGGCCCAGGAACTTCCATATGCTCCAGATGTGGCCATAAACCTAAAAGAAAAAACTTTCAAATTTCTTCTCTTTTTAACTACCCTATCCCAAAAATTATTTTGCCACTGGCACCAAAAGGATTCTAGTGGACTATAATTTTCATCATTCTTCTCCTTTTACCCTCCTCCATTTGCTTATCATAAGTAGAGATATACCTAAGAAATTAAATAACTATGAATGATGCAGGAGGTTTTTGAGAGAGGAAAAACTAGGCTCTTAGATAACTGAGCTGTAAATATTCAAAAACTAGACTATTCTAGTCTAGAATAATCCTCTAGCATAAGCTTCCTTTAAGGTTACTGAACTTTAAAATTAAGGATGAACCAAGCATTTAAATAAAGACTTTGGAAATAAAAGAGCAAGGAGTTCGTGTGTTTGTCCATCTCCTTGGGAGAATTAATGCACATTTGTCAAGGTATTTATGGTTTGGAGTTCCTGTCGTGGCTCAGTGGTTAACGAATCCAACTAGGAATTTGGGTTCGATCCCTGGCCTCGCTCAGTGGGTAAGGATCCGGCGTTGCCGTGAGCTGTGGTGTAGGTCGCAGACGCGGCTCGGATCTGGCGTTGCTGTGGCTGTGGCATAGGCCAGCAGCTACAGCTCCAATTCAACCCCTAGCCTGGGAACCTCCATGTGCCTCTGGAGCAGCCCTAGAAAAGGCAAAAAGACAAAAAATTAAAAAATTTTAAAAAAAGGTGTTTATGATTTAAGAACCTTAGGAGTGGTTCAGTATCATAGTATTAAATATTTGATAAATAATGCTATGTCTTAATTTAGACATGAACTATGTTTCATGATCTCATAGATTAGTAAGTCCATAACTAATTAGAACTAACATTTATAACTTTATAGCATATAGAGTACCTTCTTATTTACTTATCTCAGGTGAGGTAGGGTAGATATTATTTATTCTCATTTTCAAATAAAAAGACAGATTTACAAGACTTAATTGTTTATCCAAGGTCATATAAGCTAACAGGTAACTGAGACTCAAACCTAAATTTAAATCCTGGGCATTCTTTTATGTCACACAGTTATATAACATGCCCATTTACTCATGAAAAGAACCAGCTAGCCCTTGCAAAACATTATTTTCAGAGAGAATCAAAGTTTTCCTTAATCTTTACATCATTGAAAAAAAATATAAAATAAGCAATGGAAAAAGACGTATTAGATGAGTTTATCCATTTTCATATTAAGGCAGAATCTCCAAATAAAAAACCTAGCCATTTTCATTGTTGCCTTTCTCATGTCCCACATTAAATTGGTGAATCAATCTGGTAATGATCATGTTCCCAGCAGTGTGCTAGCCCAATTTCCCTGATGATTATGACTGCAGATTTTGAGTTGTGATTTTTGCTTTTAACTCACAAATAATAAGAGCTCTTGTAATATTACATTGTAAACAATAACTTTACCAGAAACCATTAGTATAGCAGAAGTGCTTTCTCTTCTATCTATGAATTGGAAGGTGTGGTACAGAATTGTAGAGCCATGTATCTGCTCTGCTCCAATGAGATTATTTATCACTGCTGTCCATGCCCATCTGCCTTCTGGCCTTGCTCAGGGTAAACAGGGAAGACAGTGTCTCTAGAGAGAAGACCCATTCTTTCTGTTTGTTATGTGGACTTTCCTAGGAATTCCTACTCTCTTGTTTACACATAAGCATTGTGGCTTAAAGGAAATATCCTTTTTTTTTTTTTTTTTTTGCTTTTTAGGGCCACAAGTGTGGTTTATGGAAGTTCCCAGGCTAGGGGTCAAATTGGAGCTATAGCTACTGGCCACAACCACAGCAACGCCAGATCTGAGCCACATCTGTGACCTACACCACAGCTCACGGCAAAACTGGATCCTTAACCCACTGAGAGAGACCAGGGATTGAACTCGCATCCTCATAGATACTAATCGGGCTTGTTACCACTAAGCCATGACAGGAACATCCAAGGAAATGACCTTTTTAAGACTGTATTTGTTCTACAACATTGGTCCAATTTACAGGTGACTCAGAAGGCAGATAAGTTAATGACTAAAGAAAGAGGAAGTTTTCTTTCTTCATACTATGACAATTATAATGGTCTATGAAATTGCATTAATTTATCTATACTCAAGTGACAGAATACTACAGTACATTTCTGCAGACTGAAAAAAAGAAACTTGCTATTTTTAAAAACAAGTCTTCTCAAAGGTAGTTTAAGAAATCCAAATATGAGAAGAAACCAAGAATCTACCAAGGTGAAATGTTGATTTCAGCAAATCAGAATGGTTCCCTGCCTCTGTCATTAAAAGATAGTAATGGGGCATAGTTAAGTCCTATAATTTATTCTTCAAACAATGCTGATAGTGTAAGTACCCTGACTAATCATAATTATGCTCTAGTGCTTGAGCTGTAAACAGAAAGGAAATGAAGCATTTAACTGTATGCCATTAAATAATGGAATGATCTAGTCTGGGTCTTTGTGTTATTTGCTAGGATTGAAACCCTGCAGGAATCAAAATAGGAGCAACAGTGGGTGGCTAATTTTGTCTCTTAGTTCTTCAAAGCTATATAATAATGCCTCATAGTGGGACTTTCCCCTCCCCCAAGAGCCTTATTTACAAGTATTAATTAGAACTTAATAGTTGATATAATGATATAAATCTAATTTGTTAATATAGGTGACTGCTTTCATTTTTTTTCAGATTTGAAAAACTATATTCAGATTGGTAACAAAAGAATAGTGCTGCCTATTTATAAAGTCATAATGTTAAGTAATTACACAAATGAATGGCAGAATGGACTGAAATTCCCGTATTGAAACCTAAGTCTAATAATTTTATAAGCATTTATTCCCAATTTTTTTCTTTCCCACTAGACCATACTTCTCTTGCCTTTGTGTACCTGTTCAACTGACTTAAAATACCCCAATAGTTACCTGCTTTATAAATATTCAGAACATGGAAAAAGAAAAAATTGGATATAAAAAGAAATGGGCTCATGGGTAACAATTAGTTATAAATTGCTATGTTACAAAATACATTTTTAGTCTGTCTGAAACCTTTGACATTCATTGATGTGTTAATTCCATTCAGCAAGTATTATCAGAGTTGCTCAGCACTCTGCTGGGATTGGGGGTTATAAAGTGATGCTTTCAAGGAACTTAGAATTTGCTGAGGTGACACTAATATGAAACAAAGTACCAGAGCCATCCAAAGAAGGAGAGAGCCATGCTGTAGATGGAAGCCTTGGAAGAAGTGGTGCCTGAGACAGGCCTTAAATACTAGGCAAGATTTAGATAAGAAAGGAGAGATTTCAAGAAAGTTGGGAGGTAATGATCAGCATGTAGAACTAGTAATTATGAACGTGGTGTTTGTCCAGTATAACCATGATATAAACTGACTGATAAAGACTTTGCAGGAAGGAATAGTGACATGAGCTGGAGAAAGAAGGAACCATTGTGGCGGTGGGAGCTGTGGAAAAATCTTAGGCTTTTTTTTTTTTTTTTTCTTTTTATGGCTGCACCTACAGCATATGGAAGTTCCCAGGCCAGGAATTGAATTGCAGCTGCAGCTGAGGACTACACCACAGCCACTGCAGCATCAGATCTGAGCTGCATCTGGGACCTATACCACAGCCTGTGGCAATGCCAGATCCTTAACCCACACTGAGCGAGGCCAGGGATCAAACTCACATCCTCATGGATACTGGCCGGGTTCATTACTACTGAGCCATGAAGGGAACTCCCCCCAAAATCTTAGTTTTTGAAAGTTAAGATTTAGATTATATTGTCGGTAGTGAATAAAATGGATGAAGGGAATGGTCAGGAAAAACCAGAATATAGGTTGATAGACACTGTAGGTAATGCAACCTTGAGATTTTTGACTAGTGGGAGTAGTAGGCATCGAGATTCCAAGTAGGAATCAAATACAGAAGATTATGCAAAAGGAGAAAGTACTTGGTGATTGGCTAGACCTAGATAATGAAGACTGTTGCTCAAATTTGCATTGAGCTTTTAAAACAGTCTGAGGTCCATTATGTGATGGTGAAGTGCTACTGTGCCAGGAAAGTACATTTCTGGAAAAAAGCATTAACTTAAGGGACTTTGTGTGCTATAAGCTATCAAAGGAAATACCTTATGCATTTTATTTTGGCAACTTAGGAAAACTCTTGGGCTCAGATTGAAAACACTAGGCTTTTCCAAAATATGCTATCTTAAAAATTGAGGGGTCAGCCGGTATGGACACCTTTCTCTTAGAGCTAGATATATCTAATCAAAAGAAGTGCAGCTATCTAGAAGTGTTATCAAAAGTACTGCTTTATTTTTTTTTAACTTAAAAGATGAAACTTTATGAAACATGAAAGAAAACCACTGAGTTACAAGTGGGTATGTCTAATTTGGAAATCAGTGGAAAGTATTTGTGAAATTTTATGTAATCAAATGTGTTTTGTTTAACTACTGCATTTCAGAGATATTAGAGACCTCCGTAAGCGCTTAGCTGAAAAAAGGGGAATTGAATCTTATAAAAAGTAGGTTTTAGCTAATAAGAACAAGATGAACTAAAGGTTATATAATCTAGTTACATAACTTTAACAGGACACGTGCATGAAGTTATGTATCCTGGACTTATGTAAGTAAACAAATATATTTTCCTACCTGTGTCACTTTATCTTAATGTAAATTGAGAGATCTAATCTTTTTACATTTTTTCACATGATTGCCCCTCTTGTGCAGCAAGTGATTGTGAGTGATTGTAGCTGTTCTTTTTTTATCTTTCTCTCTCAACTTGAAATCATTTACGAATCAGCCTTTGTATATATTAGGTTGAAAAATTTCAGAACTCATTGCCAAAAATGAGCCTTGCTGCAAGGCTCTGAGTTGCTCTGATCCACACAAGATCAGGCTACCAACACTCATACCAAGAAATTATTAGAAGTTTGATCCAACCCACCCCCCTGCCAAGAAGACTCATGCAGTGGTTAGATTCTAAGTCATCATGTTCACTTGAACCCTTGAAAAATACCTCAAATCACCCACAAAATAAAGCACATGTACTTTTTTTTTTTTTTTGGCCACCGGCAGCACATGGAGCTCCTGGGCCAAGGATCAAATCTGAGCCACAGTCTCAACTTAAGCTTCAGCTGCAGCAACACTGGATCCTTTAACCCACTGAGCTGGGCTGGGGATCAAACCCGAGTCCCAGTGCTCTCAAGATGCCGCCGATGCCATTTCATCACAGCAGGAGCTCCAAGCCCATGTACTTTGTGCCTATTGGACCATTTCTTAAAAGTCTTAACAGCTAGATCTTTTTTTTCTCAAGCATTGTTATTCTTTAATGAACAATGAGTAAAGTAATTAGTTTGTACGTGGGTACATGCTTTATAAAAGAGAGAGAGAGAAGCTTTTGTTTTCCTAGGAGAGTGTAGTTGAATTTGCATTAGTTAAATGTGCATTGACATGACTTCATTGTATTCCCCTGGAAACATTTCTTAGATCCATCTTTCCATCCCTAATTCCTTGGCATCTTCGCTGGTCTTCCTTCACGAAGTCATTCATTCTTTTCAAATAGAGGCTGCTCATTTTCTCATCTGCACACCACATGAAGAGTGGGTAGGCAGGAATAGCGTCCAGACAGCCCATGTACTGCTGCTAGACCATTCTTCTCTGCTCTTTTGTAAAAACTGCTTCTTTGAGGTTCATTCTGCCTGGCTAAACACCACATCCTCACTGCTGTCATCTGCTGAGCTCATTCTCTTCACCGCTCCTCATTCATTGAAGACTAGTGTCTGGCTCACTGTCATCTTCCCTCCTACCAAGTTTTGCCATCATCTTGTTTGACTTCAGCATCCATGTGAACTACCCACCAAATTCCCAGCTCTCTTGGTTCCTTGACGTCCTCATCTCTAGGACTCTACTTCATTTCAGCCACCAACTCCACATCCTAGTCGTGACCTAGTCATCCAGGAAATATTAAATTCAATAGCTCACTTTCTGACTTACTCTGAACTTCAAAACCTCCAACTAGACGTACTTCTTGAACTTCACAGCACATTCCTTGCCCCTGCCCCTGTCTCTGACCCCTCTGCTTTCTCTGTTAGCCACCTCCCATCTTCACTTCTTTTCCTGTATAGCTTGTAATCCATCACTTCAGTGCTCAGTTTTTAGTCTGCTGTCTCCTGTCTCCTCCATCCTCTTGTGCTCTGATTTCTGCCTTACCACTCCAGTGAAACTCCTCACTAAAGGAACCAACAACCACCATGACCACTTAAACATTTTGTTAGTAGATTTTTACTTTGAATTGTTTACGAATTCTACAATTATTCCTTTCAAAATTATAGTTGATTTACAATGTTCCTTTCTGCTGTGCAGCAACATGACCCAGCCACCCATACACACACATTTTTTTTTGTCTTTTTTTTTGTGATTTTTTGGGCCACTCCCACGGCCTATGGAGATTCCCAGGCTAGGGGTCAAATTGGAGCTGTAGCCACTGGCCTACTCCAGAGCCACTGCAACTCTGGAACTGAGCCGCATCTGCAGTCTACACCACAGCTCATGGCAATGCCAGATCCTTAACCCACTGAGCAAGGCCAGGGATCGAACCCACAACCTCATGGTTCCTACTCGGATTTGCTAACCACTGAGCCATGACAGGAACTCCCATTCTTTTTTTTTTTTTCCCGTTTTCCGTCATGTTCTAACCCAAGACACTGGACACATTCCCTGTGCTGTACAGCAGGACCCCATCACCCAAATTCTGCCCTTTTGAGACTAGTTTTAGCCTCTCCATAGTAAAAACTAGTGGGTTTTACTAAAAATAATTTTTTCAGTTGATTATCATTTTATAAGCTAAATATCATTTAATAAAGTGTGTTTTTCTTCTTTTTCACCTTATTACTAAAACATACCTCTCCAAAACTAGGCTAATGAGGTCCTTCTATACTATTTAGGTTAATTTATAATTTGTTATAATTAGGTGTGGAAAACATTATCTATGTAATTTATTAATATATTTCTGTGGTAATCATTTCAAATCAATTTTAATTCATATTTTGCAGTTGAAGCTTTATATCAAACAACATACCCAGAATATCTCCAGTATATTTACTTGGTGGCACCAATATCTCTTATGATGTTAAACCCTGTAGGGTTTATCTTCTGTGAAATCCAGAAATGGAGAGACACTCCAAATGCTTCTCAAAACAAAGTAAAAATTGTGGGACTTGGACTTCTGCGTGTATTACAGAACCCAATAGTATTTATGGTCTTCATTGGCATTGCCTTCAATTTTATTCTTGATCAAAAGGTTCCTGTTTACATGGAAAATTTTCTTGACGGACTTGCAAATTCTTTTTCTGGATCAGCTCTATTTTATCTTGGTCTTACAATGGTAGGAAAAATAAAGAAACTGAAGAAATCGGCATTTGTTGTACTGATTCTTCTCATCACAGCTAAACTGTAAGTCTCACCTATTTAACTTGAGGGTTGTACTTTGTGAAAGCCTTTTTTAGCCAGTTTGTTGGGATATGTCTGTAACTATTTTCTCCTTTAAATAGTTTGAAAGTAGTAATCCCTCGTAATTTAGTTATAATTTTAAAGATGTGATGTTTTGGTATACTGTGGAAAGTCATTTCTCTGTAAATCATTCTTTCCATTTTACTGTCAGAGGATAAAGACAATGGTTTCCCTTCAGCTTTTATATAATTTGACTTAATATCTTCCAATGTCCCATATTTGACCATATTTTTAAAGGATTTTTGCAGGCTAAGTTTTCTAAATTATTAAAATCCTATTAGCCATGGTGAAAACAATAATTTTGAATGTAAACTTTTATGTCATGAATTTGGGGAAAATATTCTATAATTCCGAGGATGGTTGAATTTTCTAAACATGGGTAAGTCAATATGAAGGATTATTACGAAGCATCTGATCCTAGCCTGCACATGAAAAGTCCTTAGCTCCTTAGCCATGGGGTTACAGACACTTCCTGGTACAGGTGATATAATTTTACTACAAGATTATTCCAAGGCACTTGGGGCATACTTAACTGTTGAATTTAGCTCTTGTATAGGCAGTTAATTTCTTGCGACCAGTGCAATATGAAATAGTATCTATATTTTCAAAATAATAAAAATGAATATAAATTCTGAAAATTATTTATAGTGGTGTTATGTTCTTGGAAATAAAGTATTAATTAATTTTGCCACAGTAATTAATCTGGTACTAACAATAATATAGTAATTATCAGCCATTACTTAGTAAATATTCTCATTTTTAAAATCCTTTCTTTTGCTTCTTTAATCCCTATTATTCTCTTCTTTGTCTTTTAATTAAAAAAAATACATATAAGAGCATTTCTTTACTCCATCTGTGAGCATTTCTAGGTGCTCCTGGGACAATACTGACTTTGGTTTTGTTCTTTCTAAAGGAAATCTCCATTAACTTACTACTTTTTTTTTTGTCTTTTTGCCTTTTCTAGGGCCACTCCTGTGGCATATGGAGATTCCCAGACTAGGGGTCTAATTAGAGCCGTAGCCAAGGGTCTACGCCACAGCCACAGCCACGTCTGCGACCTACACCCCAGCTCACGGCAACAACGGATCCTCAACCCACTGAGTGAGGCCAAGGATCGAAACCGCAACCTCATGGTTCCTAGTCGGATTCGTTAACCACTGCGCCAAAGTGGAAACTTCTCCATTAACTTACTACTGTTGATATGCTCTTTCTATGGAATCTGAGGATTTGTTTAATAATTGACTCCTCACCAGATCTGAATTTCACTAGTTTTTTTGCTCTACCTCATTTATGTCAGCTCCCTTCACTAAACCTTTTTTTCTTTACAAAGATAAAGGGCTACTTGTAAGATACCTATTTTTTTCTACTGGTTTTTAGAGCCTGAGTAGCATTGTTATCATTACCTGAACAATTTAAAGCCCTAATCGTAATAAAGGTCAGGTGTTTTTTTTTTTTTTAATGAGTTAAGTAATTTTCTTGAAAATTTTACTCAGCTTGTCAGTCTTTTTTTCTTTTAACATTTCAGTGAACTAATATGGAAAGCAAAAACAGAAGTTATAATTGCAACTTTTTTTTTGTCTTTTGTCTTTTGTCTTCTTAGGGTCGCATCCACAGCATATGGAGGTTCCCAGGCTAGGGGTCGAATCAGAGCTGTTGCTGCCGGCCTACACCACAGCCACAGCAACGCCAGAGCTGAGCCACATCTGTGACCTGCACCACAGCTCATGGCAATGCTGGATCCTTAACCCACTGAGCGAGGCCAGGGATCAAACCCACAACCTCATGGTTCCTAGTCAGATTTGTTGCCACTGCGCCAAGATGGGAGCTCCATAACTGCAATTTTTATAAATTTTTTTGTGAGAAAATTACTCATAGGACAAAAAAAAAATCAGAGTTTTTTCCCTACTAATTCCTGATGTTTGAAGTATTTCTAGAATATTGTTTCACTTCAAGTAATTCCAAGTTGAATTTTTGATTCTTTCAATAACATGCCCATAAGTAGTCATGCAGAGAATATGTACATGCAAATGGATACACCTGGCAGGAGAAGAATAACCTAATGACAAGCTCACTAGAGCAGTTTACTACTTGGGGATCAGCATGCTTTGACATCAAGTGAATGATGCATTTTTTTGTTTCTTCAGCTTGGTGCTGCCACTTCTGTGCAGAGAAATGGTGGAACTCTTGGACAAGGGCGACAATGTAGTGAACCATACAAGTTTATCAAATTATGCATTTCTGTATGGTGTCTTTCCTGTAGCACCAGGAGTGGCTATCTTTGCAACACAGTTCAACATGGAAGTAGAGATTGTATGTATATACTACTTTCTAAGTTTGTGTGGTTAGTAGAAAAATGAAATTTTGAAGCAGAAATCTACATTCCCTTATGAGAA